>NC_140594.1:477087526-478413505 GCF_964204655.1 Triturus cristatus | reverse complement strand
GACACTGGATAGCTGCTACCATTGCTTCTGGACTCTGCTGTTTGTTTAGCCTTAAAGTCCAGCTCATTGAGGCTCCTCTCATGAGCTAGCAGAATTGCCTTCCCCTCTAGGACTCTCTCTGCCTCTGCCCCTCTCTCCACTGTAGGAACTCTGGACAGCTGCCTCTTCCATTTTTAGTTTGCCCATCTGCAGGCTGAATTCTCTCTCTGTCTTCCTCTCCACCAGCTCCTCAGAGGACACGTTGTGTATGGACACACTGCACCTTTGTGGCAGGGGGGCTCCACTCCTGTGAATAAGTTGTCATCCTCAGGGTGCTGCAGCTCAGGGTCTGTGGCTAGGCCCTCCTCTAAATCCATCTTTCCCTCCTCGTGGTCATCTTCTTTCTGCTTCTCCAGAGTGGGCTACATCTTTTTTATCCATTTCAATCAGTAGAACCTCAGAGGACAAGTTGTGTATGGACACACTGCACCTTTGTGGCAGGGGGGCTCCACTCCTGTGAATAAGTTGTCATCCTCAGGGTGCTGCAGCTCAGGGTCTGTGGCCAGGCCCTCCTCTAAATCCATCTTTCCCTCCTGGTGGTCATCTTCTTTCTGCTTCTCCAGAGTGGGCTACATCTTTTTTAACCATTTCAATCAGTAGAACCGGAGCTATGAACTTTTAAAGTTGTAAGTGAAAAATAGTGCATAGAAGATCAAAGTGCCAACTGGAGACATCTGGTTGCACAAGACCGGAGCAAAGTCAAAAGTTATGGCTGATGGTGATGGAGCCCAGTTCGGATACACGAGATGGACTGGCCCTGGTCTTCACTTCACTTTGAGCTTTGAATAATTTTTTAAGAAAAATGACCGAGAAGGTAAAGTTCAGCGTTGCAAGGCAGACAGCGGTGTCCAAGGAGGAAGCATCGTCATCAGACAGCTGCAGTGAAGATTTCTACATTCTGTCTCTTTTTTGATAATCAAAAAGATCCAGTGGGACAAAGCTGCAGGCTTTAGCCAATGAGGGCTCCAGAAGGCTGGATACCCTTCCAAAGAGAAGACGCTGAACAGGATTTACTGCTACAGAAAAGAAAGTAGCTGGAGCTGCCGCAGAGTCAAGCCGATGGGGATGCACCTTGGGTGGATCAGCAAGCAGATAGGTCTCGGTCTCTTGACTGTTCTCAGAGCACTTTTTGGCTGAAAAATATCCCCCAAGTTTTGGTTTTAGGCTGGTTAGGCACCTTTATCACCACTTCCAAAAGTCAAGGACTGGCTGGGCAGGACTCACCCCAGGCAGGGTCCAGGTGTGGGTTAAATGATGTAGGAGCTTTATATGTCCCGCTAGCTTAGAACAGAAGGCCAGCCAACAGGCCCATGGAGTCACTCTGGTATTAATTGGTTCAAGCAGAAAAGCAGTCTCAAGCAGCAGGGCAGTCATCTCAGGGTACATGACAGGCTTCAAGCAGGTGGGTAGTTCTCTGATGACAGCCAAGTAGTCCTCTGAAGTACAAAGCAGGCCTCAAGCAGCAGAGCAGTCTTCTGAAGCACAAGGCAGTCCTTCTGGGGGTCCTCATCAGGTCTAGGAGTGAACTGAAGAGTGGGTCTGAGGTTCTTATACTTATACCAGGCGCCAGCTTTGAAGTGGAAGAAATTTCTATAGTTTCTCCCCCCAACAGATGGTTATGAAATTTCCTTCCTCCCTAACAGGCACCAAGACTAGTGTGAAGGTCTTTGTGAGTGTGCTGAGGCAGCTCCTTTAAACTGTAAGTAGCGCAGGGAACAGCTCTTCCCCACACATCTTGGCTGGATGGCCCAACCTGCCAACGCCTAGTCCCCCTTTTATCTCACTATCCAGGAGGAATACACAAAGGCCAACTGCCATGCTAATCACAGTCATGTGACTCAGACACAGGCTGCAGGCACTAAATGGTAAGAATAAGAAAATGCCAACTTTCTAAGAGTCAAATTGTGGCAATTGTGACTTAAGAGTCAGCTTTACCATCAACGAGGATTTTAAATTACAATTCTTTTGAGACCAACATGATATTTCTAGCTGTCCCCAATCAAAAGTTATCACTTATTAAATGTAATAAAATAACCCAATGTTATCCTGTGGGAGAGGCAGGCTTCACAACAGTAAAAAACATATTTAGGAATTTTTCACTAGCAGGACATGTAAAACTTTAAAGTACATGCCCAACGTTTTAAATGCAATGCCTGCTGCCCTATGAGCCATTCAGGGCCTACCCTAATGGTTACATAATTAAAAAGGAAGTTTTAGGCCTGGCACAAGGTTTGTTTTGCCAGGTTGAATTAGCAGTTTAAAACTGCACACAGGCTGCAATGGCGGTCCTAAGACATGTTTTAAAGGCTTACTTAAGCGGGTGGGTAAATAAGTGCTTTGCCCCCCACTAGAAGCAATTGATTTATAGGCTCTTGGTACATGTTGTACCACTTTGCTATGGACTAGTAAATTAAATTTGCCAATTAGGTGTAGGCCAATTTTACCATGTGTAGAGGAGTGAGAACAAGCACTTTAGGCCTGATTAGCAGTGGTAAAGTGCAACGAGTCCTAAGTCTAACAAAAACAAATTTCAGCAATCAGGAGGAGAGTAGCAAAAAACGTTTGCGGGTAGACCACCCTATGGCTGACAGGTCTAACAGAAGGGAATGTTCATATAATACTTAAAAGAATGTATTACCAATGTTACTCAACATCTGACAGAGAAATTGAACAGATTAGTTATTGAACACTTAGCACAGAATTGTCATGAAGCAAAATACAGAAGCTACATACAGGCGCGGTGCGTCCATTGGGGCGTTGGGGCGTTGCCCCCCCCCGCCCCCGCCCGCAGCTCCCTCCTCGGTGTCTCTGAACTTAGTTTACTTAAGTTCGGGGACGCCGAGGGTGGGGAGAACTGACAATGCATGTCAGTCAGCATGACGTCGGACCGTGGGCGGTCCGGCGTCATGTTGACTGACATGCATTGTCAGACAAGCCAGGGAAAGGCAGCACTGCAGCACAAGTGCGCATGAGTGGGCATGGAGATTAATTTTTAGCCCGTGCCCAGTCATGCGTACTTGTGTTTTTACTGCCTTGCGCATGCCCATTAGGAGCCCCTCGGTCTCCTAATGGGCAGGCGGCGGGCATAGCGTAAGTTGTGCCCTCAGCCAATCCTGGTGCTGCAGCAGCGCCAGGATTGGCTGAGGGGTTGCCACTCCAGTGCTGACGTGGTGTTCCGGTTTGAAGGGGGCAGAGGCGCCAACACGGACCAGGAGCAGAGGCGGTCAGGCAAGTTTCTGTTTTAATTTTATTCAGTTCTCCCGCTGCTGGTGGTAGGGTTGGGGTGGTGTTTAGGGTTAGGTGGTAGGGTTGGGGTGGTGTTTAGGGTTTAGGGTTGAAATTTGCTAGGGTTCCCGGAGTCTAGGGCTCAGGGCCAGATTCAGGCTTGTGCATAATGGTGTTGGGAAGGTTTTAGGGTGGTTTTGCAAAATTCCATCCAGATTTGGCTGAGTTGGGGTTGGGAAGGTTTGGCTGGATTTGATGCAGATTTGGCTGGGTTGGTGTTGGGAAGGTTTTAGGGTGGTTTGTCAAAATTCCATCCAGATTTGGCTGATTTTGGGGGTTTTGTGTGGGTTTGCGGGGGCTTGTGTTTGGGTGAAAAGTCGTACCCCTTCCGGTGGATGGATTTGTTTAATTCTTGCTGAGATTCTTGGGAATAGCTGGAACTAGTGTCCCAGTGAGTTTGAAGATGATCGAAGTAGTGGAAGTGCGAAAAAAGCGCATTTTTTCTGAAGGCCCGGATTGCAATGTTATCCAATGGGCGGTGTTGGGGTGCGCGGAGAAGTGTTTTTTAGGGGGTTCCAGTGGATCGACAGGAACGGGGCTGCTGTGAGTGGCAGGGAGGTGGAATTGATGAGTGTGCAGGAAGTTTGGGAGGAATCGATCGATGGGAAGGGTGGTTTTTGGCAAAGTCGAGGAAGGGAAAGAGCTGCCATAGGAGCCCATGTTAAACGTGAGTTTTGCATGTTTTTGGGGTTCGATTGAAGGGTGTTGCAGGTGGTTCCGAGTGGATTTGCTTAGCTGGGATCAGAGTTGGGAAGGTCTAATTTTGATTGCAAGTGTTTTGAAGAAAATCCATGGAGGGGAAGGTGTGTTTTGGGCCTAGTTTCAGAGTGCGTTTTGACGCGACTTTAGGCCTTTGGGAGCTGGTGGTAATGCACATGTTTGGGATGTTAATTTAGGGTGTTCTAGGTTTTTGGGAATGGGTTTAGGGGTGTGGGAGCAATGGTGGGAACATCTAGTTTGTGTGAAAAAGAGCAGTTTGGTTGTAGTTGAAGGGGAAAGGGTAATTTGGCCCTGTTTTCTAGGTGTATTTTGTGCCATTGGCGAAGATTGCCTGTACTGGGTAATTGCAGGTGTGCGGGATACGAATAAGCTAGAGCGATAGAAATAAACAGATAGCGGTTGGAGAGAGAGAAGTGAGGAGAGGTAGAGGCGAGGATAAACGGAAGCGTGTGCACCACACCAGGCTTGGCAGCTTTATCTCCCACCTTTGCGCCGAAGTGGTAAACTAGCGTCCAGGTTATGTTACGGGGCACTCCTCCAGCACTTTTACGCCTCACCATTTTCAAATGTCACCAGCCGCCCCTGGCTACATATGTATATCTGTAAGTCAGCCTCTTTATAGATGTCTCTGTTGAAAAGCAGATAACATTATAATAGCAACAGTTAAATTAAAAAATATTTTTTGTCCTCATTGAATGAATTGTTTTGAGGCATATTATTGGTGGGAACTATTTATTGTATAAACGATGGGATTGCCGGATGAATTAGTGCGCTGAGACTGGACTAGAATGCAACATTTCTCTTTTTAGAGCGAGGTTGGCAAAAAAAGGATTGTATTTTTCTAATGATCTCTAGAAAACCGGTAGACATTGGCAGATGGAAAATAGGTGAACTTACTAGGTCTTGTGTATTTTTTCACCTGTTCTTGCTTTCAAATATCACTATCTGTATAGCTCGCTATTTTATTTCAACTTTGTAAAAACATAATCAGTTTAGGTATGTTATGCAAATAGAGGAATTATGAAAATATACACGTCATCAAAGTTTGTCATTCGACTGCACAGTTCCTCCACAAACTGACTGTGCTACACGACACATTTCATTTGAGCACATTTTCATTTCCGTGCTTGCTTATGCCAATCCCATCGGTTTCTTATGAATTGGTCCAATTATACTTATTTTATATCCTATTTAACAGAACTGCTCTTCACGAGGGACATCGGAGGACAAAAACAAACAGTATCCTGATTCACTTGAAAGTACCTTCACTATATTTATTAAATATACCTCCACTATATACATTTGAAAAAAATTCACACAACAATATGGTACAAATTCCTCTAAGAACTGATCAATTTTCTGAGCATACGTGTAATTGCTTACTTGACAATTGTTATTTTTTGCTTGCTAAGTTATTTGTTAAATGTCCATGTATGTTATGCTGCACATAATCACTGTTTTCAGACCCGCATGAAAGAGACAGGAAAGGTGAAATAAATAAGGACCCTCCCGTTGCACAGATTATGCACTTTTTCCTCCATCCTGGTTCCTGAATAAAAGCGAGACAGAGGAATAAAAACCCACAGAGCTGTAATTCCTAGGTGCGAATTAATTGCATTAATAATACAAAACCGTGGAAGAGTAGCTAATGAGGGATTACCATAGCAGCATGCAATAATGGAGTGTAATGCAAATTTATGATAAACTGTGATTCTTTTAGAAATAGAGTGAAGTTTGTTACCAAATACCAGAGAAAATGGATTCAGTGCAGGTTTTCCTGGTTTAATGAAAGATTGTCCCTGGAGTAGATGATGAGGCAATGCACGAGTAAACCTCAGAACTAACTGAAAACGCACATCTCAGGCAGCCTGGAGCCCCACAGCGTTATAATAATGGCATATGTGTGCTATGCAGTCGCACAACTTGACATCTGAATGACGTCAGAATTGCAATGTGACTGACTCGGCGTAAACCGGGTATCTCCAACCTGTTCTGTAATAAGAGCTACTCATGTTCAATGAAAATCATTCCGAGCTACTAATATTATTAGTGTTGTGTTAGTGACCACGTCAGACAAGATTACATTAGTGACCCCCCATGCAGGGTTACCAGCAGTGATCACCTCAGTGCATCAACCAGTATTGACAGCAGTAACGTAAAAAGGCTTTTTCAATTTTGTATGTCCATATATGGATAATTGATGACAGCCATAGCTGAAATGTCAACACAATAATATTAGTAATATTGCATGAATTTTTACTGGAATATCAGCTTTAAATATATTTTCGAAATATGTTTTCCTCCAATCATCACTTTTTGAGTTCCGAATTCATTTTAAACTTGAATACACACATTTCAGTTTTGACAAACATGTATGGATTCAACCAAAGAACCAAAGAAAATATTTTAATTTAGTAGGCTGAGCTATGCACAGGAGAGCTACTAGTAGCTCCCAAGCTACTTGTTGGAGAAGCCTTGCTCTATTCAGAAACATCAGACATTAGGGGCATCTACCAAATGCATTAAATGTTATTCCGCACCTGGAAGAGATATTTAGAAACCTTTCATGCCTGTGCTTAATTTGTAGAAGAAAAATGGTGAATGCCGTGTATGCCCTATGCACATGATTGTAATATGCTCAGGGCATGACCATAGGCTATGCACTTTCCTTTGTTCATATGGAGCACTGCTGAACCCTTAACGAACCACTGCTAATATGAGAGCTGCTCTCAGATATGATGATGAGTGAGATCCTAAGCATGTAAAGGTATGTTCAGTTGTCTACCCAACCAAAACAGGCACATTTCAGCAGAGTTTGGAGTTTGTTTTGTAATCCTAACTATCCATCAACTGAAAAATTAAGGAAAATTGACAGGATTTATATAATATATATAAATGTTTGCTTTTAGTAGAGGAACGTAAAATTGTTCTAACAAAGTGATTGAGTGAATTTATGTATTTACCTATAATTTATATTTTTTGTCACCATAGTTTAAGTACATACATCATTCTGGCAAGCAAAAAGAGGTGGGATCCTGTCGGAAGGATGGTCGGAAATATGACTATGAAGGCTTATCAGATTTTCAAATGATTGCTTTAATGTAAGGCAGTTACAGAAAAAGTAAAAGATTAATAAGGAGGATAAGGGTAAAATAATATGATAGGAAAATAAAACTCTCTCTGAGTTATCCGAGTATTTTGGGCAATGCCTACCAAGCAAATCTTCCAGTTTGCTATATGTGCTGGGTTCCTTTTCTGTTCTTCTTCTGTTGTAAGATGGGGGAACCGATGCTGTCAGCACCCTCATGAGAAGACCAGACCATCCAGGTAAGTATATATCAAGAATATGAATCCTTTTTACTTAGATGCTTATCGAACGTCACTAGAGTGGTTTTTGCTCTTTTGCTAAACCTTATAGCCCTTCACCCACGTGTACTCATGCACTTGAGGCGAGTTGCGAGAGATGGTGTCACTGGGCCCCCTTTAACCAACATTAAGAGGCCCTCTTCCTTTGTGACAGTATCCCCACTGTCTCCTGGGAGGTGTCACACAGTATACAAAGGTGGAGTGGTTAGGTATTCCTTTCACTTTTTCTCATGCTCCACTCGTTCCTGCGTTTTTTTTAATGCCATCCGGAATAAAAATTGCAACTCAGAAACCAAAAGTGTGCACCCCGCTATTACCCTTTCCTTGGCACTTAATCAGAGGTCCCGGTCACTCACCCAGTCTGCCACAACTTTCCTGAGTTGTGACGGGCTTTCTCGCAACCCCTGGCGGCATTCACCACTCCTCGCACCACACATCGGTGTCCCCACCTTAGGTTGAGGTGGCCTCCTCGCCTGTTTCTCAATCAAAGCCTCATACTGTATGAGGTCTGTGTCATCCCCCTTGTGTAAGGTCTTCCCCTCCTCACTCCACAGCCGGCCTCCAATTCCATTTCTTTCTCTTGCTGTTCTTGACTCTGTCTCCTTCTCCTCATCAACTTCCTCTGCTCTTTTGACCTTATTGTTCTGTTCACTTCCTGTTGAATGTTTCCTTTCTCAAGTGTTTGTGTTTCCTTGTGTCTCCTCCCCTCAACCCTCTGTTTTTCTGTGTCTGTTATCTCTGTCTCCTGTTATCCTGTTTCTACCCATTCCCTAACACTCTGTCTGTTTCCCTATAGGTGGGGCATTGCAACAGGCTGCCAGGAGGAAGGAGTCTCAACTGCAGGTACGTTTCCCTTTTCATTGCATCTCTCCTCCCTTACTTTCTTGCTTGCAGAAATCTGAATTGGTCTGCTCTCATCCTTCCCTGTGTTAAATAGTGAGTACAAAGGGGTGTAAAGATAAAAACCACCATAACATCGCGGAAATATTCTTGTTTTCCTTGGCCATGCATTCAAGAGGAGCATGGTCGGTATGTAAAATGAATTCTCTTCGTTCTAGGTAATACCTCCGACTTTCGATTGCCCACTTTAATGCTAGGCCCTCTTTCTCAACAACTGCATATCTACCACCCTATAGAAACAGCTTACGACTAATGTACAGGATAGTTCTTTCCTCCTCTTTCTGGTCAAGTTGAGATAATATGGCCCCAAACCCTACTTCTAAAGCGTTAGTCTGGAGGATAAGCATTTTTTAAAAATACAGGGATTATAGTACCAGATGAGCCGCCAATATCTCTTTTAACTTTTCAAACCCATTTACTATTAGGGGTGAAGGGTATTTTAGTTCCCGGGCAACTCCTAGACTCTTGGTTAAGATGTCTTTCAAAGGTGTAGCCCAATATGCGAAGTGTGGAATGAAGCATCGGTAGTAACCAACCAATCCAAGAAAGGCTCTTGAATCTCATTTCGGAACTTCAAGTATGGCAGCTATTTTTTCTTTTTGTGGATAAATGGCCCCCTTGCCTAGTAGGTAGCCCAGGTATTTTACTTGTCTTGCGGCTAAGTGACTTTTCTTTGGATTAATGTTTAGCCTGGCCTCTACCAATGTTTGTAACACTGCTTTCAAATGAATTAGATGTTTCTCCCATGACTGCTGTGTATTATGATGTCATCAATGTATGCCACCGCATACTTTTCATGTTTTATCAACAAATTGTTCATCACACTTTGAAATGTGGCAGGCACCTGGCGCAGTCCAAATGGAAGGACTGTAAATGTATACAAACGCCCTGGTGTGGATTTGGCCATTTTCTCCTTTTCTTGCAGAGTGAATGAGATTTGCCAGTAGCCTTTAAAGAGGTCTAATGTGCTTACAAACTGAGCTTGTCCTAATCTCTCAATCTTCTCATCTACACGGGATGTGGGACAGAAATCAAATCTTGATATTTCATTAACTACTCTAAAATCTATGAAAAATGGGATTGACCCATCAGGCTTTGGGACCAAGACTACTTGGGAGTTCCACTTACTTACTGAAGGCTCTATCACACCTAGGCTGAGCATATTTTGAACTTCCTCCTCTTTCAATGCCCATTTACCTTCTGGTACCCTGTAGGGTTTGAGACATATGAATCCCTGGTTCTGTAGTAATTGCATGTTGGATCACGTGTTAATGCCAAGATTAGCAAGAATATCCCAGGATAAGAACTAAAACACTTCTGGAGTTCCTGCTTTTTCTGCTGACATAGTTCTGAATCAATACATTGGATTTCCTTATGCAGGTTTTTAAGGGTGTTGTCATATATGGCAGGAATAGGTCCCTCCCACTTTTTAAGAAGGTTTATGTGGTATAATTGGGTGTCTTTTTTACTTTGGTTCATTTCTATTTTATAGGTGACCAAAGATACTTTCTCTACCACTTTGAAAGGCCCTTGCCACTGACTCAGAATTTTGTTCTTGGTTGTAGGTAATAAAAGCAGAACATAATCTCCTGGAGACAATTGCCGTAATTTTGTTTTTTTGTCATATAAGGCTTTGTATCCCTACTGGCTCCTTTCTAAATTATTTCTGGCTATTTCTCTCATTTCTCCTAATCTTGTTTTTAACTGATTAACATATTCCAGAATATTTTGGGACTTTTCTTAATACTGTTCCTGTACCTTTTTGGCCATATTGAGTAAGGTTTGAGGTATCATTCTGAACAGTAGTTTGAACAGAGAAAATCCGGCACTCTTCTGTTCTTTACACCTTATGGCAAATACTGCTACGGGCAACATCAGATCCCATTTCCTCTTTTCTAACTCCAACTATTTTTTTAATGTGAGTTTTAGGGTAGAATTATAATTTTCTAAAAGGCCATCAGTTTGTGGATGGTAGGTAGCTGTTCGAATCTGATTATGTGTAACTGTTGACATGTGGCCATCAATTTAGAAGTAAAAGGACTTCCCTGCTCGGTTAGTATCTCCTTCGGAAATCCTACTCTTGAAAAGATCTCTATCTTAACTTTGACTATCTGATTGGTAGTGGCCTAGCACATAGGGATGTGGCATAGTCAACTATAACCAATACGTATCTGTCTGGTTTGGGAAGGTAGTAGAGGACCAATAATATCCATTTCCACTCTTAAGAAAGGTTCCTCTATGATTGGTGAAGGATCCAAAGGGAGTTGTGGGGGTTGATAACGACTCATCTTTTCACAGATGTCACACTCTTTGCAGTGTTTCTGTAGCTGAATATGTATCCCTGACCAATAGAAAGAGCCTACAATGGGTTTCTATCTCTTTTCCAGTCCCAAATGCCCCCCTTAATTAATTGATATGAGCCAGATAAAGCATTTTCTTTCAAATGGGTTCTGGAACTAACAACGGTACTAGTTGGGTTTTCCCTCCCTTTCTATACAGCAGACCACCTCATTTGAAAAACTGGGGACCAACCTCCTCTGGGTTTTCCTCCTCTGTTGCACTAGCCCAGGCTTCTTGGAACAGGGGATCCTATCTTTGGGCAGCCTTGAAGCTTCTATCTGTTTCCCACAGGATATCTTCTTTCCATGAGGCAAACGCTGGCATACCCCTTTTCTTCTCCTGTTGCTTTTGTTTCTTACTTGTCCTTTCTTTAGGAACGGGGCCCTTCACTACTGTCAATGTCAAAATCAGGTGCTACCTGCTGCGTTGATTCTTTAGATTTCTACATATCCTGCACCAGGGCATCTAACGGTGGATAATTGGTTCCAACAATTTGAGGCTCAAGTAACCTGAGGGTCAAATCTGCAGTGAGGGGAATGGGAGGATCCCCCTTTGTAATACCTCTACCTGCACCACTGGATATTTTTTTTTGATCTCCGTATACACACTGGATAGTCACATTGCCTTGTGGATTTGGAGTTTCCCCTGCCAAAAGATGTAATCTCTTTCCCGTTTGCTGGTACGCCATATCTATGAGGGCTCTTACTGTGTTCCCATTAACCTTCAAGGAACAGCGATAGGGACTATCAGACTCTTGTTGCCCATGCAAGATGCGTTTAGACAATCCAATCTCAATGGGTCGGGTTTCTGTGGGTAAAACTGTAGCCCCATCCTCCACACTGAGGCCCTGGGATAACAGCTTTGACACTCCCACTGTTGGAGGGTACCCCATTCCCTTTCTTTATGCTTAACTGTTTTCCCCCTTTTGTCAGATGATGCCCTGCGAGTCTTGGGGGAGGGTTCCTTGGTTATACCCCTAGATTCTTGGGCCCTACTATATGCCAGGCTATATCCACAGAATTTTCTAGGATAAGATTACTGTGTTGCTTCACCCTACGCTGGACCGGGGAATGGGGGTATTCAGAAATTGCCCCCAATTTTTTTTTAACATTTCCTCTTTCATTGCAGTCTTAGGTTTCAACCATCTATAGGTTAAATCCTTTACTCTAAAGAATAATGCCCACGGTGTTTCATTGGGCCCTTCTTTCATTTGGTGTAATCCGATCCTATAGGTTTTGTCATCCACGCCTAGTCTTTCTAATACACCTTTCTTGATTTCAGCTTAAGGGGTGGTCCCCTGGGGATCCACAGCCTAAAATGCCATTTGAAGTTCCCATATCAACAGGGATTCCAGGTACTGTCTCCCCCACCCTTCCAGCCATGCCGCAGACTGTGCAATTCTCTGACAATCATTAAAGAATGTCCTTGTTGTTCCCCAATACATTAGCCAATTTTTCTATGGCAGTATCCTGCCCTTGTGCTACCATATCAATTTGTTCAGCTTGGGTTTGAAGATTTATTTTAAACAATTCTCTGCCTTAGGTGGCCATGGCCACACATTTTCCCATAATCCTTTCCTCCTATGTTTGCCCATCTGCCAGTTTTTCTTTCAAAACCTCCATTTCCTCAAATCCCACTTCTGACACCACTCGTCGGAGGGCTGATCGGAAATATGCCTTCTGAGACTTCTCAGATTTTTCCATTATTTCTTTAATGTAGGGTTTTTACAGAGAGGAAAAAAAAATTAATATGGAGGATAAGGGTAAAATAATATGGGAGGAAAATTAAACATCCAAGCATTTCGGTGAGTGTCAACTATACAAATCTTCCAGTTTGCTATACGTGCTGGGTTCCTTTTCTTTTCTTCTTCTTTCATTAGGGAGGGGATACTGATGCTGCCAGCACCCTCAGGAGAAGACCAGACCATCCAGGTAAGTATCTATCAAGCATATGACTACTCTTCACTTAGATGCTTATAGAACCTCACAAGTGTGGTTTTCGCTCTTACACAAAACCTTATAGCCCTTCACCCATGTGTATTCATACACTCAAGGGGACATGGGAGAGGTGGTGTCAGTGGGGTCCCTTTAAACAACTTTACAAGCTCCTCTTTCTTTGTCAAAGTATCCCCTCTGTATCCCTGGAGCTGTCGCAAAGTATACAAAGGTGGAATGGTTAGGTATATCTTTCACTTTTTCTCATGCTCTACCCGTTTCCATTTCTCTTTTTCCCGCCCCCCCCCAGGGAATGAAAATTATAACTCGGAAACCAAAAGTGTGCACCCCATTATTCTCTTTCCTTGGCACTTTATCAAAGGTACCAGTCACTCACCCGGTCTGCCAGAACTCTCCTGAGTTGTGGTGGGCTTTCTCGTAACCACTGATGGCATTGGTGCCCTCGCCATTGCTGAGGTTGTCTCCTCGTCTATTTCTCAGTTCAAGTCTTGCACTGTATGAGGTACGCTTCATGACCCTGTGTGAGGTCTTCCCTCCTCATCCAGCAGCAGTCCTTTTATTCTGTTTAAACGTCTTGCTGCTCCTGACTTCACCTCATTCTTCTCCTTCCCTCATCAACTTCCTCCGCTCTTTTGACCTCCTAAGTTTTGTCCCCTTCCTGTGGAATATTGTCCTTCATTAGTGTTTGAGTTTCCTCGTGTCTCCTCCCCTTAAACATTCGATTTTCTGTGTCCATTGTCTCTGTCTCCTGTTCTGCTGTCTCCACCCATTCTCTAACACACTGTCTGTTTCTCCAGAGGTGGGGCATCGCATCTGGCGGCCAGGAGAAAGGAGTCTTGACTGCAGGTAAGTTTCCCTTTTCCTCACAGATCCACACAGTTGCACCTCTCTAGATTAACCTAAGTTTGTTCTCAAAACCATGTATGCGTACTGGTTTTATTTGATGATGTTCAACTCAGGCTCAAAAACTGCAGACATACCACTCACCTGGCCTCAATGACAAATCATGCGTTCTGAAATCTTTATACATGGATGCCGTTTTTGGCTCTTTATTTATTCTTAGGATTGATCACCAACACATGTGGTCTCATTTTGATAGAGTGGTGTATGGGACAGCGGTCCTAACGGAATTAGACAGATGGTCACAATGCACAGGCTGTGTAAATTCCCCAGAAAATAATTGATCCCTTATAGTTGATGCGTGGTAGATTCCCTAGGGTGCAGGAAAGGAGGTAGGTCCCACAATCTGCTCCCTCAGGAGAGTTGGTATGCACAAGCTTGGTAGAGAAATAAGTACCACCTTGTATCAGGAAGCACTGCTCCCCACTCTGATTTTGTTACTTTGTTTCACATCAAATAAGCCAGGATGTCCAGGTCCCATTTTGCATTTACTCAGAAGCACAAATCAAAGAGTAATATGCTATCTTTGCTTCACTGGGTTACCTATACTGCAGATGATGAGTAGAGGCTGGAGAGGGGTATGCTTGGCTTAGTGATCTGTTTCTTTTTTCATTTCTCAAAAAACTGTTCCTGATGCACAAGAGGCCTTTTAGGTCCCCTGGTCAGCACACTGTGGAGAGTAATGCCCCATCTGCTCCAAGAGGGGAGCAGAAATATAGGAGAAGGTGAGAACACAGAGAGAGAGACATGTCTTCTTCTAGGATGTTTGGATTTTCTGCTCCATTTGTTCCCAATTACCTAAGAAATTATGCTTAATACCCTAGAGGCCTTTCATGTTCATTGGAAGGTGCATTTCAGGGGTTAATGGCTCCAATCTACTCCCCAGGAGACGTGCAGTACAGGTGGCAGTTAGGGGGTGGAGAGAGGTCTGGCTGTGCCAGGATACTTGGTTCACACTTAAGTTCTTTTCTACATTCGACAAAATATAAACCCTGGAGACCCAGAGGGAATTCATCACGCGAGTGGTACAAATCAGAAGTAATGCTCCGAATCCAAATCAGGATTGGGTGGTGAAGCCCTGGTATTTTCCTCTGGCATAAGAGGGATGTGAAGCTCTCTTCTGTAGTGCTTGCTAAATCTTTTTACACATTCCTGGTTTCTAGTGGGCTAGTCTAATTCCCATGGGGAGGATAACCTCTACAACCCACTGCAGGGGTGGGGAAAGTCTGACATTGAGAGGTCAGGCGTGGAAGGAATTGGCCCTTCGGTGGGGGGTGGAGCACTGTCCTGACTTACAAACTATCTGGTGTCTATGGATGGATTCCTGTTTAGGATTATAAATCTGCCTCAATCCTTGGGCAGAAACTCATTCCATAGTGACACTGATTCCAAAGGTGCTTCCCACAGCTCTGGAACTGCAGAGGAGCCAAGCCAAAGCCTTTAGCATGCAGTTTGCCTTTATCCTGCATCCAAATGTTTCTACTCAGCTTCCATCCAATGCAGGCATTTTGATGGCATGATGCCAGCATGTATTGCGCATATTGTGTCTTTACATACATGCTACTGCCTGAGTAGGGCAGCTGCTGCCCAAAGAGGTGCGGGCTAGAGGGGTGACGCCTAGTGTAAGTACCAGATGTTTACCCCCATGGTGAATGTTACGATGAGCTGGATTTACCACTGGCACAATCAAGCCAGTGAGGGGGGCCATTGCTGCTCACCCTTAACATTCTAATGGCTGTCCTATTCATCCTCCTTGCAATGTACAAACTGTTGCTACATCTTTGGTATTATTGATGATGTTATTTGTTAGGTCCTTTATAAGGTAATGTATGATTGTGAAAATGGCTGACTGAACAATGAGAGTTGGTGAGTAGGACTTTTCTGAAATTGTGACATGTTAAGGTATTTTTTCTGTTGTAACTTCTGAAATAACGCATGTCCTAAGGTTCTGTGTCGCCTTGGAATACTGCAGTATTCTGCGCATGTGCAGTGTGTGCAAAATGGGGTGAATGCACAGAACTCTCATGGATGTTGATCTACCAAATGTTAAGAGTAGAAGAAGTGACATCATCGCACATCCTTTGGTTATCATTGACATCCCAGTGCTGACCCATTGTCCTGCTCTTAGCCTGACTACAGCCTCCTGTTTGGCTGAAGAGATAAGGAATAGGTGAGGGCGTTATGGGGGCAACTACAAACCATAATCAGTGATACTTAAAAACCCTGTTTACTTTCTCTTCCTGATGCTCACTTCAAGACCCACGAGATGAGGCTTAGCAATAGGAGCATCAGGGCTAGCAACAGGCAAGCCAGGTTTAGCACTTGCTCCTCTACGCAGCCTCTAGTGGACATTTAGGAGAATGGTGTCCATTCTGCCTTAAAACATTTGTGCTAAATATACCAGAGGTCTGCTCTGTGTGAACATAGAGTCTGGATATGATGCAATCTGTTGCCTCAGCGAACCTTTAATAAGAGAGTTCGGGGAAATTACAATAACACTTCTCTGACGCTGCCTTTCCCAACTGATTCTGTCTTATCTATTCATCATTAACCTCACACAGAATTTTGTATGCCTGAAACTATACGACAGGTTCTTTACAGGTGCCAGTGCTTAATTTGTAAAGGAGTAAGTGCTGGAGTCCAACGTTTTGCTCAGATGCCTGAGGCTAGCGCTATTAAAAGTTGGCATGCCAAGCACCAAGGCTGCGTTGTCTTGATTCCAACTCATGCCTCTTTAATTCACCACCAGGCACTCTCTGCTCCTTTAACTAACAGCAATTTCTTTTCTGTCCCTGCTTTCTCTCTCAGATGTGGGTCTTCCATCTTTCTCTTCTTCTTTTTTTCCATCGTGTGTATTTTTTTCTTCCATGCTCAGAGTTAAAGTCTGAAAGGAACCATAGGTGCCGATGGGCCGCACCTGAAACCACTAGCTCAAAATACGCTCTGACATCTGCACTTTTTTGCCTCTATAACATCCTATGCTGGATTCTTCCGGTGATAACCTGATGGAGCACGTATGCTGCTTTGCTGCCTCTGCAGATGATGACGCCTTCTTTTCCACACAGAAGATGCTGCAGCAGAGTTTAAAGCACAGTCCCATCTCAGGGGAGCGACGCGGGCACCATAGCGACAACAAGTTCAGATTTAGAACAAGAACATCACCGGCGCCTAATTAATGATCCCAGAGATACAAATGACTCATTATAAACCGGGGGAGGAGTCCACATGGCAGTGCTGCTTTCTGCCTGGCTCTTGTACGGGGTAATTACAAAGGACTTGGCCACAGGGACAGTAGCATGCAGACCTACTTATGTGGTCCATACAAGGTGCGTTTCACTGTGAGAGATGAGGTGATATCCCTCGAGTAGAATTTTAACGCAATGTGGCCTTCGTAAGTGCTGAGCGTTTCGATGCTAGGGACTTTAGGTGGAGTGGCCACTCTGTGTGTGCCGGCAGCCGCGGTTGATCTACCTGAGTGTTCAAGGCTTCATGTCTTCTGAAGTGGAAGTAGACTGACAGGTACAAAAGCGTCACCCCATAGTGTGCCGCTTACTTTGTTCACAATGGAGCCACCTGGCATGGAGGCAAATTCAGATGGGACGGTAAAATATTCAGGACAAAGGGCCAAAATTCAAAACAAAAGTAGGAGCGGCCATACCCCACTGGTTTATGAATGCCTTTATTTGCTATTTTTTTGTATTGCACTACTTATTCCCTGTGCTGTGTGTGAGTATGCTACATTCAGATGACACATTATGTCCTTGTTCAATTTGAAATGAATGCCCATGAGCACAGTGCCAAAGGCATCACTTCTACCCAAATATAAACAGTCTCTCTTGGAGAGAAAGCAACAGCAACATTTTGATTATGTTTCTAAACATTTTTATACGTGAGAACGCCGGATTCTTGTTCTACCTAATTATCTACAAGAACCCACTCAGGTCGCCAGGATCTTTTTATTTGCCAAATAGCGTAGAGGGAAGAAACACAATTATTAAATCGTATTTACCGCAATTGGACATTTCAGAAATAAAAACTCATAATCTTGGAGGTTGACCTTTTATTATCAGCAAAAACATCTGAATATATAGGCACCTCAATACAAGGCACAAAAGATAAATGGGGACTAACACAAAGGCTAGTCTACGAAGTATCCGCATACGACTAAAGATAAACAGGATTACAGCTTCCAAAAGCATCAAGTACCCAATAGCAATCGTGATGTCAAAATTTAAAGTCATGAATCAAATCATTTCTGTCCCTACTCTGTCCTGAGGTGACATCCCTACACAACATTCCCTTCCAAGTGAGGATCGCATAAAAGGTGTCAGCAGTGAAACTTCCTAAGAAGTCTTCACTGTATGAGAGCTCGATCTATAGTGCTCCCTTCAGTCCCTCTCCTAAGTCTCGTCTGCTCAACCCACGGGGCTCTGTCCCTAAAACAAAACCCCAAAAACTCTACACGCCCTTCAGCACACCCCTCCAGGCAGATTCTTCCTCCAGTAGATTTCCATTTGGATCCTTTCATCTTCCTTTTCATAAATTCGACCTTGTGTCCCAGGCCTCTTCTGTACCAGGAGTTGCAACTCTACATTCCAATTCACTCCCTTCCTGTCTACTCCTTCTGTCTCCATTCCATTTGAACAAAGACTTATTCTAACTAACGAGCTACGTGGCCTTGTACCTGCAGCCAAATGCTGAACGGAAAAACCCTAACATCACGAAGTTTCACAATTCACTGCAATTTCAGTTTTGCTAAAATCCTGTTGTTCTAATAAAACATGGCTAAAATAAGAACGAAGACCTTCACTTTACATACATGGTTAGGCCTCAAACTAACATACTACAATTACTAATTCAATTTATTCGTCTCATATTTGTAAGAGAACTACCTTCTATATTCTTCTATCATGACCTAATGTCTCTTAATGCATGACATTACTACAAACTAAACATTACATATACACAAATGCATTTCTTCATAACTGGTGGCCTTTTCTCTTCTCTCGAGGCCTGTTCACATTTCTACTTTTCTATTTCAACGAATATATTTCTATTACTCTTTAAACATTCTTATTTATATGCGGGTGCTGACTAACAATGAATATGGTGCACCCCTACAAATTTTGCATCAGCAACGCTCTATCAGTTCCCCCCTTTGATGACAACTTGTCATTACACAAATCCATTTATACAGAAGTGGTAACCATCCTATTCTGTCGGAAACCCTCCATTCTTTTTAGGTCCTGGTATTGATTATCTTGCATATGCGCCATTCGTCTTTCATATCCCCTGAGAATCCTCTCAGCTCTGTTTCCTCTGTACCACTTGTACGCTCTTACAAGTCCCCACAAACAGATCACACAAATCACCACAATCAAGATTGGTTTCAGCACATACCCGAAAATTCCTTTCCCTAAATCTGCAAACCAATTTCCCACATGTCCAAATCCTTTTCCAATCTTCTCCAACACATTCTCTTCTGCCAATATTGCAGCATCTTCGTGAAGTGTGGTAATGTTGACTATATATTTCCTCAGCTCCTTGCTGTTGTCTGGAATATACGTGCAACATTCTTGAACCTTCAACAATTTACAGACTCCGCCCTCTTTTGCCAATAATACGTCTAATGCAAGACGATTTTGTAAAACCCTTGACCTGATCGAGAACATTTCTCCATCCACCAACAACAATGACTTCGCCGTATTCATTGACAACTCATCGACCACAGTTGCTAGCTTTCGTATTTTCACATCATTCAAAACCACACCCTGACCAGGTATCATTGCTCCAAAGATATCACCAATCACAACTCCTGCACTTGCATCTCTCCGTGCTCTAGAATGGTGTCCTGTTTCTGTCGGGATAACTTGTATCTGACCCTGCAAGAAGTTCTTAGCTGTATCTTCCATAGTAAAGGTATGAGCACATGTGCTATGTCCAACCCAGATTTTGTCCTTGTCCGACTGCGGACGAGCAACACACAGATTTCCCCTCTGTACTTGATCTAAAGCTATGGGTCCATAACTTCCCCTTGACTTATGTAGTTTCTCTTCATCTGTCCAATCTGTTGACTTCTTTCCCCCATCCTTATCTTGGGTTAATTTTCTATATCTGTCTTCAACTTGGCCAATGAATTTCTTTTCAGTGTCCGATAATGAACATGTCAAATTATGTCTATGTGCATACGCAGTATCCAAACTTGTAGTCGGTATAAAATAAGTCCGAAGTCTTTCTTCTGACTTATAATAATCATACTTATTCAAATGCTTAAACGCTGGTACGTCAGGAAGTACTGTGTCATAATTAGAGAAATAATACTCGAACTGTTTCCTTTCGTAAAACAGACTAAGCATAAACTGCAAGAAATCCCATAAGTCAATGGAAGGTGATGGTATCTAATACCCTCATCTACAGAAGCAGGCAACTGCATGCACACATAGCAATCTTTCGCATCCATCGCATCAACGTACTCATACAACAATTTCGCATACGCATTAAGTTTGAAATCACCTCTCGACAAATCCATGTGTAGCATACGACTCTCTTCTACCATCATCGCCCTTTTATCTCCTGAAATATCCTTCTTGGTACTGGGAGTGACAGATGTAGGTGTTCCTAGCATCTTCCCCTCCTGCCTGTGGGCCACTGCATAAGAAGTTATGACTACTGCGAATATAACAGCTATAACTACTCCTAAAAGTGTACCTATCACTCTTTTCGCCCTACGGTGTGAATTTCCAGCCTCTGCCATCTTTCCTCCGTGCTCAGAATCTAGTTCAATAACAATGGGCGAGAGTCTCTTCCTCATTCAGGCTGTATCTCAATGTAACTATTATCCTCTGTAGCTAATGTTCTCTTCTAGCGTTTCAGTTCTCCACTTTGTTTCTGATCAGCAAAGGCTTCCTTCCCCTTTTCAATACCTCTAACTGAGATGTCACTAAATTTTTTCTTCTTCCACTCGGGCCTAGGTTATCTTCTTTTCACTCTTATACGACAAAGTTCATCACTAATCCAAAATAACTGCCGGTCCCAACAACTCTAGGACCCCCTGCAAAATTTCAAGTTTGAGAGTTTTCAGTTCTTGGGGAGAAGGTACAACAGCAAAGTTCGGGAAAGCCAATGTATCCAAGATCAGACCACGAATGTTACTTAGGAGCGGCGGATCTGGAATATGGAGAGTCAATATTCCCTCGATCTCCAATCCTGGAATCTTCAGTAACACTTCCGCCCTCAGAGCCGGAGGACCGCTGACAAGAGTAATCGACCTCAGCCTCCCCGTACTCATCGGTCCTAGCATTCGTTTCTACGTACGTCCACTCAGGTGAAGCGTACCTGTGACACAGCACTCTTGCTCTCCTCGACCTTCTCGGAGCTTCCGAATCTTGATCTTCCTCACTCTGTTCTGACTCTGTCACCTCAGATACTGGGGCAAGATCTCTTCTCGGTGTCCCTCTCGAATTTACCAGTTTCTGACTCACGGCCAAACTCTTTCTGCTTCTGAGACACCCCTGCTCTCCCTTCTGATACCCTGTGCACTGCTTTCTTTTTCGGCAGAATTAGGCTCCACTCCGCCTACTGCACCTTCTTCCGCTTCTGGTTCTGATTCGGAGTTTCTCTCACTTTCACTTCCAGCTTGTTCCAGTGCACAACCAGCTGCGTCAGTCACCCTTACAGCTTGACTTGCCCTCTCAGATGGCCCTGCCACCTCAGCTGGGTTTTCGTTCACGAGAGGGGCTGTATCTTCCAAGGGTGCTGGAACTCTACGGGTATGGGAGCCATGCACCCAGTTCGGTAGTCCTCCACACTTCACTGCCGTATTTGTAACCAAAATAATCTGGTACGGGCCTCTCCTGCGAACATCCAAGCAACTCTTCCTCATGTGTTGTTATACCAGCACCCAGTCCCCTGGACACAGGTCGTGGCACAGATAACTTGCGGCTGGAACAGCTACCGCCTGCACCTGCTGGGACACAGAATGAACCACATCAGCCAGGCCTTTACAGTAGTCGAGAATTACATCATCAGTGATATTTATCAATGCAGAGGCGGGTATTGCTGGCACACGCATCGCTCTCCCCATCAATATTTCGTGGGGTGACAATCCAGTTCTCCTATCAGGCACACTCCGGAGACTCATGAGAACCAAAGGTAAGGCAACTGGCCACTTCAGAGGAGTTGAGGAGCACACTTTTGCCATTCGGGCCTTCAATGTTCCATTAATTGTTCTACTATCCCAGAAGCCTCTGGTCGATAACTGCAATGTAACCTTTGGTCTATGTTCAAGGCAGCACAAAGTAATTTCATTAATTCACTGTGGAAATGCGGTTCTCTGTCCGATTCCAAAGAGGTCGGGAACCCGAACCTCGGGATGAGCTCTCTCAACAGTAATTTAGCTACAGTTAGTGTATCACACCTGCATGTTTGTAAGCCTCCACCCATCTAGAAAAGACACACACTACGACTAATATGTACCTCAACCCATTACACTTTGGCATCTCGATGAAATCTAATTGCATCCTGTTGAAAGGGCCCCGTGACCTCCCTATATGACTCATTGTCACAGCTGTTCTCTTCCCTACATTCATTTGTTGACAGGTGATACATCTTTGACATACAGCTTCGGCTGCTGCCCGAAACTTCGTATTGTACCATGTTTGACGAAACACTCGCACCATCGCATCCCTGCCAAGGTGCACAGCACCATGTATCAATCGTGCCATTGGATTCAACAGACATTCTGGTAACACCGCTCTTCCATCACTTGAAACCCAAACATCCACATCTCCCTTCTCACATCCAGCTCGCACCCAACTATCCCGTTCCTGGTCAGACACCTCATCTTGCAATTGTTTTAACTCTTCCCATGTATCTGCCATCGCCAGCATCACACTGAGGTCAGTTGTCTCTTCATTTACCCATATATGTCATTCCGTGAAATTATATCCCTGTTCTGCACAAAATCGAGCAACTTCATCTGCATAATTATTTCCAAGGGACACAAAATCATTTCCTTTCGTATGGGCAGAACACTTTACCTCTGCGATTTCATCTGGGCCTTGCAATGCTTCTAACAATTGTCTCACATAATCCCCATTTCTAATGGGCGACCCAGATGATGTCATGAACCCCCTCTGGGACCATAGCTGTCCGAAGTCATGAACGACACCAAACCCGTACTGGCTGTCCGTATAAATCGTTATACGGATCTGGTTAGCGGCCAAACAGGCACGAGTCAAAGCAATAAGCTCAGCCACCTGTGCGGAGTATACTCCTTCTAGACAAGCGGCTTCAACCACTCCGGTGATGGTACAGACAGCAAATGCTGCTCTCAACTGACCCGTATTGTCTCTTAAACATGAACCGTCCACAAAGAATATTTCATCTGACTCTGGAAGTGGTTCATCCACAATATCAGGCCTGGGTTTGGTGCACAATTCAGTCACATCGAGGCAGTCATGATCCTCACAATCTTCACCATCTATATTCGGGATCGGTAACAATGTGGCAGGATTTAAAACAGAACACCTCTTCAACGTCACATTCTCGGCAGCTAGGATGACTTGTTCATAACGTGTCAACCTATTATTCGTGAGGTGCTGTGTTTTAGTCCTGGTCATCAACAGTTCAACAGAATGTGGCACATGCACAGTAAGCGGATGACCCATTACAATGCTCTCACATCTCTCGATACTGACACCTGTTGCAGCAACGGATCTGAGACATCCGGGCAACGCAGAGGCTACTGGATCTAGGGTAGCCGAAAAATAGGCAACTGGTCTACGGACATTCCCATGAACTTGAGTTAACACTGCCAATGCGCAACCTTCTCTTTCACAGCAAAACAATGCGAATGCCTTCTTGTAATCAGGCATTCCCAGAGCTGGTGCACAGCACAAGGCTTCTCTTAGTTTCAAGAATGACCTTAAACAGTCTTCATCCCATGGTACCGGATCACTCACATCCTTGCGCGTCAGCCACTGTAAGGGCTTTGCTTCAAAGGAAAAGTTCGGGATCCATTGGCGACAGTAGCCAACCATTCCCAAAAACATTCGAACTGCCCTCTGAGTCGTTGGGACGGGCATTCTCAAAATAGCATCTATGCGATCTGGTGATATTTTTCTTTTACCTTTCTCAATTCGATGACCCAAATACTGTACTTCACTCAGACAGTACTGTAACTTATTTGGAGACACCTTATGCCCATTTTCTCCTAGGAAATTCAACAGTGCTACTGTATCAATCCTACGGGCGTCCTCAGTTTTTGATGCCACCAACAAATCATCAATGTACTGGACGAGAACAGACTCTTGGGGAAGCACCAGACCTTCAAGGTTCTTTTTCAAAATCTGATTGAAAATAGACGGGCTCTCAGTGTACCCCTGAGGGATACGGCACCATGTTAACACGCGATTTTCCAGCCTAAACGCAAAAAGAAATTGGCTCTCCTCATGCAGAGGAATCGAGAAAAAGGCTTGACACAGGTCAATCACGGTGAACCATTCCGCATCACATGGGATTTGGAACAGGATCACAGATGGATTCGGTACCACGGGACAACATGGGACTACAATCTCATTAATTCTTCGCAAGTCTTGCACAATCCTGAATTTCCCGCTCGGTTTCTGCAATCCCATTATGGGCGAATTACATGGACTACCCCTAATTTCTCTCAAAATTCCTTGTCTAAGCATGGACTCAATTACAGGTCTAATCCCCTCAATAGTTTCAGGTGACAATTTGTACTGGGGAGTTCTCGGGTACTCTACATTTGTTTTGACTTCTATTTTCACTGGATCTACACCTTTAACTAGTCCGATCTCTTCCCCACTAAGGTCCCATACATCAACTGACACAGAATTCCTCAGGTCTAATGGGAGTTCCTCCACCGTGAGTGCAGGATACATTTCCACGCACCAACGCTGGTTCGCAACCTTAAAGGTCGCATCATCGTCTCTTGTCTGGACTTCCACTCCATTCGGGGTACAATAGATGGTACAATTAAGCTTGCACAATAGGTCTCTTCCTAACAAACAGACTGGACTAGAATCACACACCACGAACTGGTGTCTATCACTGAAGTTCCCAATCCTAATCGGTATTGGTTCCGTCAGTGAGCTAGTCAATTTCTTATTCGCTACCCCAACAACTTGGATTGTTTGGCCGGAAAGGGGTAGATCTGGGATCACTGCGGACCTTACCGTCGATCTTGTAGCCCCCGTATCGACCAAAAAGGTCGTAGGGTGGCCATCGATCTCTGCTTCCACAGAGGGTCCCTTCTGATCTACTTCTAGGACCGCTCTAAGCGTACAATCATCTTCTCCCCAGCAAGATCTTGTTGCTGGATCGGAATCATCTTCCCCATTCACTTCGAATAGAGGCATCTGTACATGAGTCCGAGCTCCCTGTTGCATATTCTGTATTCTAGGCGGTCGGGGAACCTGTACCTGCGGAACATTCGTCCCCCCTTTTGTCATTCTAGGTTGCGTCACTACAGGGAGTGTGTCCGCCACTGGAACCTGGGCCAACTCTTCTTCCTGCTGTACTTGGTTTAACGGATTAAAAGGACACTCGCGTCTCCAGTGTCCAATCTGGTGGCAAAGATGACAAGCTGTGGCCTTTTTCAACACTGCCACATCTATTCCGGTCCTAGGAGCTACTCCTCTCGGCCTCCCCTGTCCTTGGGCATTCTGTGCTCCTCCTTGATAATTTCCCTGCCTCCTTCCCAACGTTCCTCCGGTAGACTGTCCCTGCACTGCGGTCTGCATCTGTACTAATAGAAGATTATCTTTCAATTTCCTGTGCTTAGACTCAATCTCATCGCTACAATATCTAGCATATCGGAGAATCTCATCCACAGGCTTATTCTGCCAACAAATCAAGTGTTGCTGTATCATTAGACTAACCTCTGGCCTCAATCCCAACACAAATTTGGACACAAACTGTCCCATATCTTTGGTATACAACGCCTCCAAACCACTGTACTGTTTAAAAGCCTGCAAAAGCCTCTCGTAAAATTCATGCACTGTCTCCTTAGGCTCTTGTACCGTTCTATCTATCTTCACCCAATCGGTGTCTTGAGGTGAGACCTTCGATTTCAACCAATTGATTACCTGTTCGAACTTTTTCATCACTATCGGCGACGGGCCATGTGTAATCAAGTCCCTGTCAGGCTCTGAGGCCGGCCATTCAATCGCAACTTTACATGCCGACCACAGATCTCCCGGGATCACTATGTCAAACAAAGTGTTCAAATCAATCCACAGTACTTTCGAAATTTTGACAAAGCGATCAACTTGCTTGTACCACTCCACAGGCTTTTCCCTCAATTGGGGAAAATCATTTGTGAAGGCAGCCAAGTCCCCTCTACTCCAGGGTACATGAACGTACCCTCCATTCTGTACCTCCCTTAAAGGGAAATTCCCTATCGCCGTCGCGCCTCCGCCCGGAGGTGGCGTCTCTCCTACCACTCCTCTAGAGCTTTTCTTCTTGGACCATCTTTCTTCCCATTTATCGAGCATGATCCATGCCCGCATTACTATAATCAGATCTTTGACATGGGTCCTCAATCCCATGATTCTCTTATCTTCCAATTCCTGATCACTATACTGTAGCCGGTGATCTCCTTGCAACGCTCTAGTTTTCGACAAATCCACCCCATATCTCTTTGCCAGCTCTGCCAATTTCTCATGAGCCGTGCGTGCTTTACGAGTCACATCTTTCGCTAAAAAGAGTAACTCATCTTGTTCGTACGTTAGTATTCTTTCTAGGGGTAGATTTCCATTTATTATCTCATCCAATTCTGCCTTTAGTCTTACGACATCCAACATTTTCCCTCTCAAAGCTCCCCTCAGAACTTCTCGGCAAGCTGTACCATCCCTGTCATCGTACTCACATTCTCTTTCGTGTGGCCTACCCTCTCCTGACCTGCCCATGGGAACAGAACGATTTACAATCATCCCTCGTCCCCTTTCTGTGTCTAACACACCTTGACTTTGGGTTCTCACCGGTGGTGTCCACATCCTCAAATCTGATCTTGACTCAACTAAAGACCTCGGTCTAGCAGGTCTCGATTCTCCCTGTCCTCCTGAAGAGTCTGCTGTGGCTGGCATCGGCGTACTCCATTCTATAGGCTTCGGAGTCCGCTCCATTCTCCTCACCGAGCCATTTTCCTCAACTCCATTTCTCGTCCTGCCCTCTGATTGTTCTAAACTTCCTGCCGTCTCTGGCTCAAGCTCATACATCGACTCAATAGGTCCGATGATAACTGGTATTTTTAACGCATCTGGTAACCTCACTCCTCTCTCCACCTCTGAGCTGCCTACAGACTTTTACCTGGTATTCTCGGTTCCCATCGAGATCTTTCCTTCTACTCTTACTTCTAATCGGGGTACTACTCCCCTACTCTCTTCTTCTTTTGTCTCATTGCCTTCTGAGGCATCTGGGTTGTATGGAGGTGGTCTCTCGGATAGCAACCTGTCTACCAGGCTATCATCCGTGTCACTGTCTTCCTCCCCCTCTACTGCCTTTTCCTTTGATTGTCCTGTCGTCTCCAATAAGGGAGATAATTTATGTCCCTCTATTGCCTGCACTCTCCATCTTTTCTCCGCTGCATCCCATCTAGCATCTTGGAAAGCCTGGACCGACTTTTTCACCCTTTCCTGATTTCTGCCTCTCTCCTTATCATGCGCTGCTCTAATCCACGCATGTAGTGCTTCAAATTGTGTGGGCCTCGGCATAGGTCGTAAAGCTGCCATTACAGTCTTCAGCTGATACAACACCGCTAATCTGAATGAACCATACCATGGGAACGCTAACTCTCCTTCACCTTGAGTCATTTTATGCCAATTCTCAAGCCAAACTATGGTGTGCAACCCCACATTTCTTGCCATGTAGTGTGCTGGCGTATCCTCAGGAGGGGCTTCCGCACCCTCTCGAGTAACTACGTGTTCATCCCCTCGACACAATTCTCAGAAAACTTTAAAACATTTCATAATGATCAAATGCTAAACGCATACAATCTCTGTTTACTTCCTGGTAACTGTCCGCCAATGACAGCGCGAACTACACCAACCAGCCTATCGCAGCGCGACACCTTCTGACGTCACTTTTCCTCCACTCGCAGCAATTCCTCTCCTTCACACTGCTCGTCTCACTCCTTGCATTCGTCCCATTCACACGCTGAAATAACCGTTTGTCCCAAACAAGTTATTCCTCTGGCTGTCCGTCCACAGCCTCTGACTGTCCGTCCACAGTCTCTCGAAATTGTCGACCTCGGTTGGTTACTATCTGTCCCTGCCGGGCAGACAGATCGCCTCTGATAGGTTACAAGTACTCAATTCCACATACAACAACCCACGACCAGCGTCAGGTTGACCCACACTCATACATTCACTCCCCCTATCTCGGTCCAGGTGATCAATGGTACCTCACGATCGCCTTCAGGTGGTCAACAAAATCTACCACGGGTGTCTTCTACACCCTCTCGCTTAGGCTTCTCGTCGCCTAAGACTTTCCCGGGCTGCGCGCGCTCACAGCCTGATCTCACAATCACACAACATTCACACCAACTCCGCAAGACATCTCACACAATACAACACCGCAATCTACAACATCGTATCCTGTTCATACTCACTCTTCGAGCTTCCGCTTGCTGCCGCACTGCTACTCGCCATCTATGTCCGTCCGCCAGGCCGTCTGCCGTTCGCCCTCCGATGATTCAACCTCACTTATCATTTATGGACCTCAAGGATCACTTATCCAAATCTCTATCTTCCCTCGCTATCAGAAATAAACCATCCTCTGCTACCAACTGAGAACGCCGGATTCTTGTTCTACCTAATTATCTACAAGAACCCACTCAGGTCGCCAGGATCTTTTTATTTGCCAAATAGCGTAGAGGGAAGAACCACAATTATCAAATCGTATTTACCGCAATTGGACATTTCAGAAATAAAAACTCATAATCCTGGAGGTTGACCTTTTATTATCAGCAAAAACATCTGAATATATAGGCACCTCAATACAAGGCACAAAAGATAAATGGGGACTAACACAAAGGCTAGTCTACGAAGTATCCGCATATGACTAAAGATAAACAGGATTACAGCTTCCAAAAGCATCAAGTACCCAATAGCAATCGTGATGTCAAAATTTAAAGTCATGAATCAAATCATTTCTGTCCCTACTCTGTCCTGAGGTGACATCCCTACACAACATTCCCTTCCAAGTGAGGATCGCATAAAAGGTGTCAGCAGTGAAACTTCCTAAGAAGTCTTCACTGTATGAGAGCTCGATCTATAGTGCTCCCTTCAGTCCCTCTCCTAAGTCTCGTCTGCTCAACCCACGGGGCTCTGTCCCTAAAACAAAACCCCAAAAACTGTACACGCCCTTCAGCACACCCCTCCAGGCAGATTCTTCCTCCAGTAGATTTCCATTTGGATCCTTTCATCTTCCTTTTCATAAATTCGACCTTGGGTCCCAGGCCTCTTCTGTACCAGGAGTTGCAACTCTACATTCCAATTCACTCCCTTCCTGTCTACTCCTTCTGTCTCCATTCCATTTGAACAAAGACTTATTCTAACTAACGAGCTACGTGGCCTTGTACCTGCAGCCAAATGCTGAACGGAAAAACCTAACATCACGAAGTTTCACAATTCACTGCAATTTAAGTTTTGCTAAAATCCTGTCGTTCTAATAAAACATGGCTAAAATAAGAACGAAGACCTTCACTTTACATACATGGTTAGGCCTCAAACTAACATACTACAATTACTAATTCAATTTATTCGTCTCATATTTGTAAGAGAACTACCTTCTATATTCTTCTATCATGACCTAATGTCTCTTAATGCATGACATTACTACAAACTAAACATTACATATACACAAATGCATTTCTTCATAACTGGTGGCCTTTTCTCTTCTCTCGAGGCCTGTTCACATTTCTACTTTTCTATTTCAATGAATATATTTCTATTACTCTTTAAACATTCTTATTTATATGCGGGTGCTGACTAACAATGAATATGGTGCACCCCTACAAATTTTGCATCAGCAACGCTCTATCATACGCATTGCAAACAGTTTGGGAAACATTTAGGTAAGGGACTTTTTCACCTTCTGCTAGTTTAGGCAAGTTGAAGAAAAACATCTGGCTCAACTGACACTTCTCTAAATGTCAACCGTAAAACAATTAATGAGGCATGGCAGATATGTGGGTGACAGTCTAACACCAAATGTTAGGATGTGAGGTACCCAGAACTTGTCTGTAGTCTCACAGCACCTCTATATTTATCTTGGAACTTGGAGCCCAACCACTAGACAGAGAATTAAAGAGCATGATGAAGTCAAGATCATATGGGAGATCTACAGCAACTGATTCAAAGGGTCATTGCTAAGAACCAAGTAAATAAGAAAGAGAAGAACAAGGTAGGACAATTCCTAAAATCAGATAGGCCCTCCATGAGTACTGGAAAGTATTTCTTACCTGGAGAGTAGTCTCAGCAGAGAGGCCTAAAACAGAAGAGGCACTGTGGTAAAATAAGCAGCATATACAGGCAGTTGGCGGTATTTCTTGGTTCTCCGCCTGGGTGTACTGTTACAGCATCATCATTGGGTCTTTTTCTGTGAATATGCTGACCTCCTCCTGGAGGAAGACCAACTGGTTTGTCAGTAGTGGCCAGAAATGAAAAAGAGAGGGTGTGTTCGTGCTCTGGTGTAGTGAGTTAAAATTCTCTACACCACTTTTATCATAAGTATTTTTTGGAGGAGTTGTGATATGGGAAATTAAAAACGGTAGTGGTGCGTGTGTAGATCCAGTTACTAATCTACCGCACTGATATTGGTCAACATGTTTCAGCCTCGTGGATACTCTAGAGGTTTTCGTCAGGACCGAGGTGTGTTCCTAAGAGCGCATTCTGGCACCTAATAGAGAGGTGTACTCACCTACCTTGTAGTGTTAAGTCAGATCTGGGGTATCTGTAACTAAAAGGAGAAACAAACGTACAGTAGCATCTTCATTTGTTACATCATTATTCAATATTGCTTGAATACGTGTAGGAAATGCTGAAACAGTGCTATAAAAAACAATTCTCAAAACTCCATATTTGGGTTGAGGTCGGGTTGCATTTAACTAGTGCAGGAGGTGAATACATTTAAACTGGGCTTGTTCAAGTGCAGATGGCGAGTGTGCCAAGGAGTAGTGTTACAGAGGAATAAGTGCGTGGTTCTTGCCAGACTGTTCACTATGGTGGTTGTTAACGTTAGTGATCGTAAACGTGTGATGTCTTAGTCTAGGCCCTGATTGTCTGTGAACTTGCAATTATTTAACTTTGTTTCATCATTATTTAAATCGTGGTTAAATGGGAAACGGTCAATAGCAAGTGAAGTAAGTGGTGCGGCGCTCGTGATAGTTACAATGATGACATGCCCATAATTCTTGTGAACATTCTTGTTACTTTGCTTCATTATCGTGCCGGGCCTCCTCGGGGTACTGGTGAGCTAAGGGAAACCCGATTCTGTAGAAATGAGAAATGGTTAGTCACATCTTACTTTCAGTGTGTTCCGCGCCGGCAAAGTCTCCTCGTGATAGCTTACCGGTTTCCACAAGACACTCGCTCGTTCTGGCTCTGTGCGCTGTGCCCCGGGTGATGCGGGCCCGTCAAGAGCTCATATTTACCTACAACTATAGGAGAAATAGTAGAAGGACTCTTCATAGTGTAGTTGGTTGGCACGAGTGGTTGGCATTCACTGTTGGTGGGATAGTAGAAAGACTGCTTTAGAGAATCTCCACTTGTTAAATTGAATTCTCGTAATTGTTGTTATTAATGAAAAGGGAAATTGCCAAAGGATATGGTGGAAATTAACCCTGTGGGGTGGGAGTCAATGATATGAGCACTGTGATCGATAAGGTGCTCAAGATCATTCATAATTCATAAGTACATTCTTATGGATCATTGTTCAAGTCTCACTTGTCGTGGTTCATTCTGTATAAGTATTCAGTTGGGACAGATGTTAGTGTCCCTGTATTTGTGACTCGATGTTCCTCTGAGTGAGTGACTATTTTTTGACAATGTTTGATGTATTTATGGCAATGTATGCCACGGGATATTATCATTCAATCCCTCTATATCTGTCTTAAGGCGATGGATCCAACGTTGTTCCTTCTCAAAGAGGATTCGTTCTGCATTGCTGGTCTTTATCTGTAGTGTCTCCAGGATTACCCAGTTTAGATCTTCAGTGTTATGATTACTTTCTATGTAATGTTTGCTCATTCTGGTAGTTGCTCTCTTGCAGGTCACGTTGCTCCTGTGTTCACATATGCGTTGCTTGATTTTGCGGCACATCATCCCTATGTTTTTCAGTTCACAGGGACACACGATCATGTAAACCACGTGTGTCGTGTTGCAATTGGTGTGATGGCGTAACGTCCAAGTCAAGTTGGGTAAAAGTTGTAGGGTCTTGGTTATCTTGGTCAGTTTGCAAACAGAGCAGGAGCCACAAGGATAGTGTCCTACAACTGGGCTTAGGTTCCACGCTGCCATTATAGTTTCCCTTTTCATGATTGGTTCCGGTCTTGTGTGTACAAGGAAGTCCTTGATGTTTCGCGTCCTTTTTTCGCGAATCGACGTTTCGGCCATTTCAGGGTATTTGATGTGAGGATCCTCCAGTTTCTGTTGATGATTTTCTTCACAGTGTTCGTTGATGTACTGTACGTTGTGACACAGGTCAGTAAATCCCCAGGGGCTTCCCGTGGAGTAGTCTCCAGCAAACTTTCTCTAGACTGGTTCTGGGCCCTTTTCTGGCACTTCCTTATTGTTTTGATTGGGTAGTCTCTTCTTGCAAGCTTATGCTCCAATTCTTTCGCTTGTATTTTGTAATCCTCCAGTTTGCTGCAGTTTCGTTTCAGGCGTAAAAATTGACTGTAAGGTAGGTTGTCCCTCAATGGGGGAGGGTGAAAGCTGTTGTAGGAAAGTATGTTATTTTTTACTGTAGATTTATAGAATGTTTTTGTTTGGAGGGTGCTATTTTCAGTGTAGATTGTGACGTCCAGAAAGTCCAGTTGTTTTTTGTCTGATGAGCAAGTGAATCTCAGACATTCATCTCTGGTGTTTATCCATTCCAGGAACTCCTGTAATGCTTCCTGAGTGTCTTCCCAGATCATATTCACGTCGTCTATGTAGCGACGCCAACATTTCATTCATGTTAGAAAGGGGTTGTTTTGGTTCTGTATGTGTTGTTGTTCGAAACTGCTTACATACAGACGGGCACACTCGGGGCAAATGTGCTGCCATTGAAGTGCCATGGCATTGTTCAAACAGTGTGCCCTCGTATTCAAAATAGTTCTCAGTGAGAGCTAACCTGCAGCACTCTAGGTCAAAGTGTCTAGGTGTCCTATGGTTCCAGTCCTCAGAGAATAAAATGCTTTCCAAAGTGTCTAAGGTTTTCTGTTGTGGGAGGCTCGTGTAGAGACCCTCTACATCAAGTCCTACCAGAAGCATTGTTCCTTCATCATAGGTTCGTCCTTCCAGTAAGTTCAGGAGGTCTCGCGTGTCCTTCAGGTACGTGGGTGTTTTTTGTACTAGGGGTCTTAGGAACTGAATTGCGAATTGAGACAAAGGTTCTAGGACAGACCCAATTCCCGAAACGATTGGGCGCCCCAGTGGTGGTGTTCTGTTCTTATGGGTCTTGGGTAGAGAATAGAAGTAGGGTATTCTTCGTGATTTTGTCCTGAGAAAGTCTGCCTCATGTTTCGAGATCCATTGGTTTATTTCAGCCTCTTTAACCATTAGTTCAACAGTTCTTTGTAGTCTCTTTGTTGGGTCGGTTGTAATCTTCTAGTAAAATTTTTGGTCTGAGAGGAGCTCTAGGCACTGTTTGTCATACCCTTGCTTGCTAAGGAGGACAATGGCGCTGGTTTGATTACTAGATTTTCATTTTTGCGTAAGTCATTCATTGCTCTTTGTTCCTGTCTCGTGATGTTAACGAAAGGTTTCTTTTCCGCGGGTCTCATATTTTCCACCTCTTTCATGATCGCTTGTTCGAATGCTTGTATTTCTGCAGGAACCATGTGGGTCGGTGGACAAAATGTTGATTTGGGCCTCAGGTTGGTATCACTCTCTGGGATGTGGTTCTCTTTGTCAATGAAAAAGGCTTTTAGTTTGATCTTCCTGCAGAATTCTGCCATTTCACATCGTAGTTTGAAGATTTCCAATGGGGTTGTGGGGACGTAACCGAGACCTTTGTTCAAAACTTTTTCTTGGTCGGCTGTAAGGGTGATGTCAGTTAAGTTGATTACCAGTGATTCATTGAGCTGGTTCCCGGTTGTTCTTTGGTCGTACTTCGAGTGTGTACCTGTCTCTCTTGTTTGTTCCAGGTCACTCCTTTTCTTCTCCCTCTTTGGGTGCCAGGGCCTCTCTCTAAAAAAGGAGGTGGTTGCATGTTCATCATTAGTCCCATTGTTTGTGGTCCCTGGAAGTATGGATTCATCCATCCGTGGAAGTTGGGTATGTAAGGTTAAAAGTTGGCTTGTGGTTGATCGAAGTACCTGGGCATCTGCCAGTTGTTTGCTCTTCGACGCTGATTCCGTCTAAATTGGCCCCTCCCTCTTCTGGGGTTTGTTCCTTCATCGCTACTCCAATCAGAGTTGTTGCCGGAGCTTTCTCCTGTAGATTCATCATCTCTTTGGTAGTCCGGTATGACATACTCGTCTTTCTTGTAGGGGTGCATCTTCTCCATTGAGAATTGTATGAGATCTTTACTCAGCTTCTGGATTTTATTCTGAGTAATGTACTCTTTGGTCTCATTCATCTCTTTATTTATCTCCTCTAGTCGTTTCTTATATACAGAAATTTGGACTGTCGTCTTCAGTTTAGCTTCACTGACTTGTATCTTAATCGTCAGGGCCTCCACCAGCCTTATTGCTGTCTTTATTATTAGTACTAGATAATCTCTGGTACATTTCCACAATATGGAAGACCAGTCTTTCCGGAGGGCAACATCTTTAAGAAAGATGCGTGGGGCGTTCTGTACCCACAGGCCCTTGGAGGCCGCATTCGCATGTAAGTATTCTTTCATGACGATACCATGGATGGCAGTCCTTACTTGATCTTTTTTAGTCTCTGTTAGTTCATCCCATTTGTTGGTTTGTGTCAGTGTCTGTGTCAAGTCTTTGTTTTGCAGTAACGATGATTCGGATAAGATGGCGTTTACTTCTTCCTCTGTATAACTCAAGTCTTGGTTTTCCACCATGTTTTCTTAGTGCGCTCCAGTTGTATTTCTTCTCGTATTTTATGAACCGAAGCACGATTTGTGGTGCATGTTCATGGTAGATTGGCAGTTGTTTGCCAGTCACTATGATAGGATTTCCGACAGCTGTGTGCTGCTTTAATACTTAATAATCAATGAGGGATGATAGAGAAGCTGTGATCCATTCAGCTTCCAATGGTTAGTAAAAAAATCAAAGAGAGGGGAGAATGGACCACTTGTCCTGTATAACCAGGGTCTTTGTTCATGTCGGAACGGTCATGAAAACCCTCGTACAGTTCTTTTTTATACCACTGTTTCAGCATTTCCTAAGCGTATTAAAGCAATATTGAATATTGATGTAACAAATGAAGATGCTACTGCACATTTGTTTCTCCTTTTAGGTACAGATACCACAGATCTGACTTAACACTATAAGGGTGGTGAGTACACCACTCTATTAGGAGCCAGAATGCACTCTTAAGAACACACCCTTAAGAACACACCTCGGTCCTGACGAAAGTATCTAGAGTATCCACGAGGCTGAAACATGTTGACCAATATCAGTGCGGTAGATTAGTAACTGGAGCGACACACGAACCACTACCATTTTTAATTTCCCACATCACAACTCTTCCAATAAATACTTGTGATAAAGTGGTGTAGGGAATTTTAACTCACTACACCAGAGCACGAACACGCCAACTCTTTTTCATTTCTGGCCACTACTGACAAACCAGTTGGTCTTCCTCCAGGCGGTGGTCAGCATATTCACAAAGAACAAGACCCAATGATGATGCTGTAACAGTACACCCAGGCGGAGAACCAAGATATACCGCCAACTGCCTGTGTACGTATATGAGGGTTTTTATGACAGTTCCCACACGAACAAAGACCCTTGTTATACAGGACAAGTGGTCCATTCTCCCCTCTCTTTGATTTTTATACAAAGCATTGGAGGCCAAATGGATCACAGCTTCTCTTTCCCCCCTTATTGATTATTAAGTATTAAAGCAGCGCACAGCTGTGGGAAATCCTATCATAGTAACTGGCAAACAATTGCCAATCTACCACGAACACGCACCACAAATCGTGGTTCGGTTCATAAAACACGAGAAGAAATACAACTGGAGCGTATTAAAAAAACATGGCGGAAAACCAATGCTTGAGTTATACAGAGGAAGAAGTAAACGCCATCTTATCCAAATCTTCATTACTGCAAGACAGAGACTTGACACAGACACTGACACAAACCAACGAATGGGATGAACTAACAGAGACTAAAAAAGACCAAGTAAGGACTGCCATCCATGGTATCATCATGAAAGAATATTTACGTGCGAATGCGGCCCTCAAGGGCCTGTGGGTACAGAATGCCCCACGCATCTTTCTTAAAGACGTTGCCTTCCGGAAAGACTGGTCTTCCAAATTGTGGAAATGTACCAGAAGATTATCTAGTACTAATAATAAAGACAGCAACAAGGCTGGTGGAGGCCCCGAAGATTAAGATACACGTCAGTGAAGCTAAACTGAAGACGACAGTCCAAATTTCTGTATATAAGAAACGACTGGAGGAGATAAATAAAGAGATGAATGAGACCAAAGGGTACATTACTCAGAATAAAATCCAGAAGCTGAGTTAAGATCTCAAACGATTCTCAATGGAGAAGATGTACCACTACGAGAAAGACGACTATGTCATACCGGACTACCAAGGACCACAAACAATGGGACCAATGATGAACATGCAACTACCTCTTTTTTTAGGGAGAGGCCCGGGCACCCAAAGAGGGAGAAGAAAAGAGTGACCTGGAACGAACAAGAGAGACAGGTTCACACTCGAAGTATGACCAAAGAACAACCAGGAACCAGCTCAATGAATCACTGGTAATCAACTTAACTGACATCACCCTTACAGCTGACCAAGAAAAAGTTTTGAACAAAGGACTCGGTTTCGTCCCCACACCCCCATTGGATATCTTCAAACTACGATGTGAAATGGCAGAATTCTGCAGGAAGATCAAACTAAAAGCCTTTTTCATTGACAAAGAGAACCACATCACAGAGAGTGATAGCAACCTGAGGCCCAAATCAACATTTTGTCCACCGACCCACATGGTTCCTGCAGAAATACAAGCATTCGAACAAACGATCATGAAAGAGGTGGAAAATATCAGACCCGCGGAAAAGAAACCTTTCGTTAACATCACGAGACAGGAACAAAGAGCGATGAATGACATACGCAAAAATGAAAATCTAATAATCAAACCAGCGCCATTGTCCTCCTTAGCACGCAAGGGTATGACAAACAGTGCCTAGAGCTCCTCTCAGAACAAAAATTTACAAGAAGATTACAACCGACCCAACAAAGAGACTACAAAGAACTGTTGAACTAATGGTTGAAGAGGCTGAATTAAACCAATGGATCTCGAAACATGAGGCGGACTTTCTCAGGACAAAATCACCAAGAATACCCTACTTCTATTCTCTACCCAAGACCCATAAGAACAGAACACCACCACCGGGGTGCCTGATCGTTTTGGGAATGGGTCTGTCCTAGAACCTTTGTCTCAATTCGCAGATCAGTTCCTAAGACCCCTAGTACAAAAAACACCCACGTACCTGAAGGACACGTTAGATCTCCTGAACTTACTGGAAGGACAAACCTATGATGAAGGAGCAATGCTTCTGGTAGGACTTGATGTAGAGAGTCTCTACACGAGCCTCCCACAACAGAAAACCTTAGACACTTCGGAAAACATTTTATTCTCTGAGGACTGGAACCATAGGACACCTAGACACTTTGTCCTAGAGTGCTGCAGGTTAGCTCTCACTGAGAACTATTTTGAATACGAGGGCACACTGTTTGAACAATGCAATGGCACTTTGATGGGCAGCACATTTGCCCCAAGTGTGGTCGGGCTGTATGTAAGCAGTTTCGAGCAACAACACATACAGAACCAAAACAACCCCTTTCTAACACAAATGAAATATTGGCATCGCTACATAGACAACGTCATTATGATCTGGGAAGACACTCAGGAAGCATAACAGGAGTTCCTGGAATGGATAAACACCAGAGATGAGTGTCTGAGATTCACTTGCTCATCAGACAAGAAACAACTGGATTTTCTGGACGTCACAATCTACACTGAAAATAGCACCTTCCAAACAAAAACATTCTATAAACCTACAGCAACAAATAGCATACTTTCCTACAACAGCTTTTACCCTCGCCCATTGAGGGACAACCTACCTTACAGTAAATTTTTACGCCTGAAACGAAACTGCAGCCAACTGGAGGATTACAAAATACAAGCGAGAGAATTGGAGCATAAGCTTGTAAGAACAGACTACTCCATCAAAACAATAAGGAAGTGCCAGAAAAAGGCCTGGAACCAGCCTAGAGAAAGTTTGCTGGAGACTACTTCATTGGAAGCACCTGGGGATTTACTGACCTGTGTCACAACGTACAGTACATCAACGAACACTGTGAAGAAAATCAGGAACAGAAACTGTAAATTTGTAAATTTGATACTTGTATAGCGCACTACTCACCCGCAAGGGTCTCAAGGCACTTGTACGAATACCGCTGTGGAACCCATCCTGGCTTTCCCTGTGAGGCGTCCACTCCTGGGCACCCCCAAGGTGGAGGCCAGGCATCCTTAGCGTTGTGGGGGCCGTTGTGGAGATTAAGCAAGCTATTGCCCAGAGTTGCAGAGTGGGACTCCATGATTGGAATAGGCACAGAGGCGAGAATTATCAGGTCTGTGGAATTTTTTTAGCCCAAGACCCGCCGAGGTGGGGAATTGAACCCTGGTCCCAGGCTAGACCTCTGCATCAGGGTCTGCCACTCTAATCATTGAGCCACACTTCTCCAAACTGGAGGATCCTCACATCAAATACCCTGAAATGGCCGAAACCTTGATTCGCGAACAAAAGGACGCGAATCATCAAGGACTTACTTGTACACACAAGACCGGAACCAATCATGAAAAGGGGAACTATAACGGCAGCGTGGAACCTAAGCCCAGTTGTAGAACACTATCCTTGTGGCTCCTGCTCCGTTTGCAAACTGACCAAGATAACCAAGACCCTACAAATTTTACCCAACTTGACTTGGACTTTACACCATCACACCAATTGCAACACGACACGTGGTATACATGATTGTGTGTCCCTGTGAACTGAAATACATAGGGATGACGTGCCGCAAAATCAAGCAACGCATATGTGAACACAGGAGCAACGTGACCTGCAAGAGAGCAACTACCAGAATGAGCAAACATTACATAGAAAGTAATCATAACACTGAAGATCTAAACTGGGTAATCCTGGAGACACTACAGATAAAGACCAGCAATGCGGAACGAATCCTCTTTGAGAAGGAACAACGTTGGATCCATCGCCTTAAGACAGATATAGAAGGATTGAATGATAATATTCCGTGTCATACATTGGCATAAATACATCAAACATTGTCAAAAAATAGTCACCCACTCAGAGGAACATCGAGTCACAAATACAGGGACACTAACATCTGTCCCAACTGAATACTAATACAGAATGAACCACGACAAGTGAGACTTGAACTATGATCCATAAGAATGTACATATGAATTATGAATGATCTTGAGCACCTTACCGATCACAGTGCGCATATCATTGACTCCCACCAAATAGCGTTAATGTCCACTATATCCTTTGACAATTTCCCTTTTCTTTAATAACAACAATTACGAGAATTCAATTTAACAACAAGTGGAGATTCTCTAAAGTAGTCTTTCTACTATCCCACCAACCGTAAATGCCAACCACTCATGCCAACCAACTACACTATGAAGAGTCCTTCTACTATTCCTCCTATCGTTGTAGGTAAATATGAGCTCTTGACGGGCCCGCGTCACCCGAGGCACCGTGCACAGAGCCAGAACGAGTGAGTATCTTGTAGAAACCGGTAGCTACCACAAGGAGACTTCGCCGGCGCGGAACACATTGAAAGTAAGATGTGACTAACCCTTTCTCGTTTCTACAGAATCGGGTTTCCCTTAGCTCACGGTACCCTGAGGAGGCCCGGCACAATAATAAACCAAGGTAACAAGAATGTTCAAAAGAATTATGTCGTCATTGTAACCATCACGAGCCATCACGAGCGCCGCACCAGCTTACTTCACTTTCTATCGACTGTTTCCCATTTAAGCACGATTTAAATAATGATGAAACGAAGTTAAATAATTGTAAGTGCACAGACAATCAAGGCCTAGACTAAGACACCACACGTTTACGATCACTAACATTAACAACCACTATAGTGAGCAGTCTGGCAAGAACCACGCATTTATTCCTCTGTAAGACCCCTCCTTGGCACACTCGCCATCCGCACTTGAACAAGCCCGGTTTAAATGTATTCACCTCCTGCGCTAGTTAAACGCAACCCGACCTCAACCCGAATATTGAGTTTTGAGAATTGTTTTTTATACCACTGTTTCAGCATTTCCTATGCGTATTCAAGCAATATTGAATAATGATATAACAAATGAAAATGCTACTGCACATTTGTTTCTCATTTTAGGTACAGATACCACAGATCTGACTTAACATGACAAGGGTGGTGAGTACACCTCTCTATTAGGAGCCAGAATGCGCTCTTAAGAACACACCTCGGTCCTGATGAAAGCCTCTAGAGTATCCACGAGGCTGAAACATGTTGACCAATATCAGTGCGGTAGATTAGTAAGTGGATCTACACACACACACCACTACCGTTTTTAATTTCCCACATCACAACTCCTCCAATAAATACTTGTGATAAAAGTGGTGTAGGGAATTGTAACTCACTACACCAGAGCACGAACACGCCCTCTCTTTTTCATTTCTGGCCACTACTGACAACCAGCATATTCACAAAGAAAAAGACCCAATTATGATGCTGTAACAGTACAGCCAGGCGGAGAACCAAGATATACAGCCAACTTCCTGTGTACGTATATGAGGGCTTTTATGATGGTTCCCACACGAACAAAGACCCTGGTTATACAGGACAAGTGGTCCATTCTCCCCTCTCTTTGATTTTTATACTAACCATTGGAATCCGAATGGATCAAAGCTTCTCTTTCCCCCCTCATTGATTATTAAGTAGAATAAGCAGCACCCTCCCACCCTGGCAAACTCTGCCGGTGTGATGGTCCATCTGTAGTTCTTGTGGAAGGTGGGCATGTGCCGGCCCTTTGGAATGTTGGGCCTGGGCAATAGCCCACTCTGTCCATGTTTTAAAATGGCTCTACAGTGAAGCCAAGCCTGAATCAGTGATTTGGCTCAACCCTAAGTGCCAAAGAGCATGCAGAACCTTCATAATGTTTTGGTTACAAATTACTCAACAAACAAAATATAAGAACATGACAAAGACTTTAAAATGTAGAAAGTGTTTCTTTGAAACATATGGAAGTGTTTCAGTTTAATATATTAGATCACAACATTGCATTGACATTTATTTGAATTGGAAGTTTCTAAATATATACTTTAGAAAATGTTTTAGGGGTGTGGCCAATAGCTTGAAGATGGCGGTCGCACTCTAAGAGTGCTCTGGACCCCTCCGTCATCAGCTTGCATCCACGCATAATTCGGGACCCCTCACTACCATCGAATGCATTCATAGAGTCCCATCACATACCGGCCACAATTGCAGCAGTTGGCGGCTGCTGTGATCTTTTCTACCTGCTGTGGGGCCTGCTCCCTACTTGCCCACAACATGGCGGCAGACTGAGGGGTTCATCACTTCCTTACCGAATGCAGCTAACCGCTGAGACCAGAGCTATGATGAGTGTGATTGTCTGCAGTCCCCCTCTCTGATCTGCCTTCCTGACTGAGCGGACTCCCTCGCCCATCTTCCAAACTGTAAGAGGAGGTTCCCAGGCATCAGCCTGATCACTCTGCCACCTGGAGCAGCTGCAGGATGCAGGTCAGCGAGGTGGGCTTTCATTGCTGATCTTCTCTGCCGTGCCATACAGAGAGACCAGCAGTCTGCCACTGCCTAACTAACCCCTGGACCTACCCATCACGATTGCAGTCTGACAACAGCTGCTGCGTCTCTTTTCGGGATCTAATTGGCCTACTCCCTGCTACTCTGGGGCGCAGCAGAGGCCTGGTGGGCTGCCGATTTACACCCGATTGCTCCAGACTGCAGTGATTGGGGCTTTGCGCAATGAGGCACTGTGGGCGGTCACAGGTGGCCCCGCCGGCTTAAGTGGTTTTACGCGGCCCAACTATCACCCACTGGAGTGGAGCACCCGAGCCACTGGTGAGGAGGAGGGGTGACTTCCCTGCACTCGGCCTCTGCTCGGTGCAAGAGAGTCCCCGGGGCCTCTATCACTGGCGCGCCAAGACGCAATGTCTCTCGTCTACCACCAGTGGTGTGCAGTGCTGCCTGCACTCCTAGACTTATGGGAACCTGGCTGCCATAACAAGAGCCACCCCCTCCTATCATAGGCAATGAGACTAAGAAGCTTGAGTGCCGGCCTCTTTTTGGCGAAAACAGATTTTTCCGGGTGTTACATAGCTGATGTCTATCTTGTTCAGGGGTTCTTGAAGTGGAAGTTGGGGCAGCTCACAACCAATGCCTCGACATTCCAGCTCGTGAAGCCTGTCCATCCAGACCCTGAAGCATGGTCTTATGCACTGAGGCAGTCCAATACACACACCGCTAATCCTCTTTCATAGTCACTCCTCTTTGTGGCTCCTGGGGCTACATCTGTGACAATTTTTGTCGAGGCTGCATCTTCTTATCCTCTGACACTGCCACAACTGAGGTGGGTTGGGACTGCGCTTTGTACATGACCTCTAGGAACCCATGTTCACCATGTCCACCCACCAGTCAGTGGTGCCTTTGGCACTATGTAACTAGCTAGTGAATCTGAGGGTTGAGGCACCAAGATCCCCATCGGTGACCTCTACAAGTCACTGTGACAGCCAAATACCATTGGGCCAGACCCATCATACTGGCCTGCCTGCCTGAGTGCCTCAGGAAAACCACCTGGACTGAGAGGTGAGACTCGGACATTCTCTGCTTACATTTATCATCATATGCCCTGTGGGCCAACGTTACCCCCAGCATATACCTGAGGCCCGTGGTTGGACCGGAAGCCTATCTTCATGGTCTGGCTGCTCGTGCTCCTCTGTCATCAGGGTAAGTGGGTCAGATTCCTATGACGAGGTATAAGGGATATACCTCTGCAATCTTGGGCAAGGGCAGACTCCCTCAGCCAATGGCTTCACAGACTCAAATACAACAATATGTGACAAGCCACGGTCACATGAAGGTGCTGCCTTCATTGCCAGAGGGTGACATCGCCACCATTCTCCAAGCCATCTACACCTCTCAGGCCTTCATCGGAACCAAAATAGGAGAGGTCCACGTCAACATGGCTCTCATACGACAAGACCTACGTAATGCCACAGTGAGGATCACTGAAGCAAAGTCTCGCCGATCTACAGTGGAAGATGACATCACCACTCTGAAGTCACAAGTCTCCTGACTGATGTCACACACAGCTGAGCTCCATAGCCACGTGGAGTATGCAGAAAATTGCTCCAGGTGAAATAATCTATGCTTTGTGGGAAGTTGTGAAGGAGCAGAACCCTTACAGGCAGCAGCCTTCTTGACAAACAGGATCAGATCCTGGATGCCTGCAGACTGTCTCTCTCCATGGTTTTTCATCAAGTGGGCACACCGGACCTTGACTCCCAAACCGCCTCCGGGAGCTCCCCACAAAACTGTAATTGCTCGCATCCTGAACTTTAAGAACAGAGATATAATTTTGCAGGAGGATCGCTCCCTCCCAGGCTTATCCTACAAGGATTGCAAAGTGCAAATTTTTCCTGACTACACTAAGCAAGTGCAAGCACAATGTCAATCCTACACCGCAGTCAAGCAGAAGCTCCAGGCACTTAATCTTTTGTACAAGCTTCTGTTTCTGGCCCAGCTCCGAGTGGTCTTTGCCAACAAAAATCACTTCTTTGACACCCTGGAGGCAGCCTAGACATGGCTGACTGAGGAATGACCACACAATGCATCAAACACCTCCCCATCCTCCGCTCCAGGTCGTGGAAGATTAACCAGGTCAGAAATTACCCCCAAACTGCAGAAACAGTGCACTCGCTCGTGCAGGGGGTGCAGCACCAAACGAGCGACCTCACCATCGCCCACCTCAATGGCACGGGATCATACCAGGCCCCTTCCACCTGCTCCCTACTTCCCGTGATGCTGGACTCTGCTTCGAGCCACGAGGATCATCATGTACGACCCAACACACTACCAGCCATCCAGACAGAAGATACAGATCTTTCACGGAGCCCCATGCTTTGATGGGACCTGTTCCTTAGTCTTCTGCCCTGACTGGAAGGGCCCTGAATTTAGCTCCTTATCATACAGCCTGGAGGGCTCCATTACTCCACTCCCAAGTTCAAACTGTGTTATATTTCAGTTAACACTTTTGGGGTGACAGATGCTTCTAGGGGTATGGTGAAGGGGTTTGGTGGGGGGACATTTATGGCATATGCTATGTTGTTGCTATGTCTCTTTCTATTTTAGGTACAGTGGCGCATTGTACAATGCTCAGTATCCACCTGTTTCAGTGAAATCTACACCAACCATGGGGTACACTACCAATCGTCCACACTATGCGTTGACATGATGACATACATCCTAGGCAGGCTTGTTCACTCTGTCCATCCCACACCACTATGGCCTCACAATACTCTGACCTAGAAACCATACAGGTGCTCTCCTGGAATGTCAATGGGTTCTTAGACCGAGTGAAGTGACCAGCAGTTCTAAAACATTCTCACTGTTTCCTCCCTGCTACCCTGTTATTGCAGGAGACACACCAGCTGGGGAGCCACTGCCCATTCTTGGTGCGTCAGGGAAATGAAAGAGTTTTCCGTGCAGGGTTCACAGGCGGCTCCCCGGGAGTGGTGATCTTCCTTCATCGCTCCATTCCACTAGCGGTGACACAGTAAATCAGGGATCCCCAGGGCTGCTTCTTGGCCTTACAGGGACTGTAGGAAGACATACAATCAAACTTGTCTCTACCTACATGTCTCTGGCAGCTTTAGACACCCTCCTCAGAGACTCTTCTAAATTATTGATAGCCCTTCCGTAGGGAGTGACTGTGACGGGGGTGATTTTAATGCAGTGATGGCTCTGAATTGGATTGCTACCAGGGTCCCGTCAACTGGTATCCAGCTGGGAGCTAAATCCCTCTCAGACTGAACCTCCACACTTGGTCTTTATGTCATGTGGAGGACGTGGAACCCTAGACAAATCTAACCCTGGGCGGAGCTTGCGGAGTAGTACTCCGTGGAATTTTCTGGAGTTACTAGAAAACTCTGTTAAATTCTGTGGAGCTCAGTGGCCTGGTAGAGTTACATCTGCACCCCTGCACCCCCCTACACCGCCCCGCCACATAGTAAGGCCTGACCTTACCTTTCCTGGGCCTCCTCCTGTCCTTGATGGGTGGCTGGCTCCTTCCTTTCTTCTCCCCTGCTGCTGGCTGCACTCGTCTGCTGCTGCTCCGGATGGATCCTAGAATTTAATTAACAGGAAGAACTGCAGTGCGCATGCGTGAAGGCATGCCTGATCCTAACATGGTTGTAGAGATTCTTAGTAAAACTGAAGCTCATCTTTATTGAAAGTTATGTTTCCCCTTTTTCCCCTTTTCTCAAAATTTCCAATCATGTTTTCATTATGAGTTTGTATTCTTCAAAGAGTTAAAGGCATGCCAAGATAGCTGAGGCCTCTCTGCTTCGATGTTCCTGGGATTGTTTAATGGGATCTGTCAATTCAGATGGATGATCCCCCTGCCCTCTCTAGGATGACATCAAAGAGGTCCTGAACGTGTTTCCGCCCCTGTCTATAGCCATTGATTAAATAGTGTTCCACTTGGAATGTTTTTTTAGGTCTTATTTGTCTTGCAGATTTATGACTTGTTCACCTAGTTACAGTATTCTTGCTTTGCATTCTTGAAGTTCTTGTGAGCTTTCATCCATGGATTCTTTGCGGACATGTAATCGACCCCCCAGTTTCACTATTTCCTCATCTCTCACAGGTTTTTTTTCAGGTTTATTTCAGAGCTGACCTCTGCTTTCATGTCTCAAGAACAATGCTTCATGAATCTTGTGATCATGACTTCACTGTTGTCTTTTTCTCACTTGGTGGAGTTCTAGCTTTCACCGTCCATCTGCTTTGCATGGCCTATAGCTTCTTCTGTTTTTTAGTTCCCCATGCTAGAACGTGTCATTAATGTTCATATTGGTCTAGCTTCTATTCCATTGCCATCGTTCCTTTTGGTAGGCCTTGTTGGCTCTACCAGGCCTAGCAGAGTCGTCATAGTTCATCATACAATCACTTCAACCCTGTTATGCTTTGGCTCAAGGTGCCATGCCTGTAGTGTGTAGAAAGTTTTAGTCACTGGATTTGTCAGCCTGCACTCTCTAAAATTACTATCTTCTGGTGTGTGGAAAGCTCACAGTCTCCCAAATGCTGAGGACAGGTGGGGTGTTCTCAAAGGCCACACCTTTCCTGTTCTTGAATCAGGGACCCTGAGGCCACACCCACCGTCAATGGAGAAATATTTACTGCCCTCCCCAGATTAGTTCAGAGGGGCTATTATAGTGGATTGGTGGCCACTGAGAAACATCCGGCTCCCCATGCAGACCTCTGCTGTGGACCGCCATCTTTCTAGAGGCCCGTTTCTCCCATGTATCCTTTCCTTTTTAGTTCATTTTAAGCACACTAATCTTATCGTGCAGGAGAACTATATTCAAAATGGTTATATTAATAATAATTAATAAACAGATGGACATTTCTAGCCATCAGTAGTGGAGGAAACACTAGCAGAGGAAAGTATGGCATATTTAGAAATAGATACCTGACCAATGGTTGTTCCTCCACCCACCGTCAGAGATAACTTAAGATACTATGGCTGGAGCTGCCTTGAAGAACAAATGTAGTGGCTGCAATTCCACCATACTGCAGAAGAATGATGGAACTACCACCAAAACATTTGGCAGTTTGGCACCACAACTAAAAATGTGCCTCCAAATCAGTAGGATGTTTCCACCTTCGTTTTAAAAAGCAATCCTGATATGCTGAGAGTTTTCTCCTACACCCTATGCACACCTGTCTGCAGTTCTATGTAAGACATTCATCGTTTACTATCCAGTCATTGTACAAAGGCAGAATGGACAAAAATGGTGGTGAACTAGCAAGCCTAAATTGGGAATATGGTATGATTACATTTTAGGGAGTTTCTGCACTACAAACTTGGTGTTCCCAATGGTGGAGATGTCAGCTACACTGCCTTGTGGAAACAACATATTACACTGTCCTCATAATAATCAGGTGGGTTATTCAAAAGATGATAGCCATAACAAATGCAATGTTTTCCCAGATGTCCTGTTGCCACCCTCCTCTAAACCAGCTCCTACGTCTCTAAAGAGAGACTGAGATATTAGTATGGCTTGTTGAAACAATGACAGCAAACTTAATTAAGCAATGGGCTCAAGCTACTACAATGAACATAATTCACTTCAAAGATTTAAGTTACACATAACTTAATGCATGGATCTGAAGAATGAGTCCCAGGAGGAGCAGGAAAGCTGCCTTGATCAACCCACCATCTCAACTGTCAAATGGCAACCCTGGAGCTCCCAACCCTTGTAACAAACCACTTCTACATTACACTAGCTGACTGGAGCAGCAAGGAGCAGCAAGAAGATGCCATAAGCTAGAGACACTGCATGACAGAGGATTCAACATGATTCCTGAAGAAGAATCTCTTCTGTTTTAGCAGTAGAAGGGAATGGAAGTTTCCTGCTGTTGAAGCTTTTACTTGTGCGGCAGCTCTCTGATCGGTTTTTCGCGTACCAGTCAAAGAAGGGGTAGGACAGTCAATGTTCCTCCTCCTCCGCAAGGTTGACTAGAAGCACCATTTTGGAAAGTTAGTGCTCTAGTCGCCCGAGGAGCCAAACACATTTTCCTTACTTAAGGAGAAACATGATGCAGACACGAAGCAGGCACACAGCTGATTGACACTGACATGCCACTGAAAAGCCCGTCTGTGCCCGCGTGCATCCGTTCCACGGCCAGCGTCAACCATGCTGCCCATAATATGACACCTTGGCCCTCAAGTGCATTGCTGTGTGTGTACCCCACTGGAGCTTTTGGCCTTAACGTCTTCTCAGGTGTGTCCCCGTAAGCTGGTGGCTGATAATTCTACTGAGAAACTTAGGTGTAATTATTGTCATACCATCTTCCCTCTTAATAATATCATGAGGCTGGCCTGAGAGGTTGGTCTCCTTAACTCACTGCCTACCACCTCACAAGTCTCAGCTATACTGATTTTCATTTGCTTTCTTCACAAACATGCCTTACATATACGTAGTTTGTTGAGTGACTTAAGACCTCATTTCCTCTTTATGACAAAAACATGGATGAATGATGCCGCATCTCCTGATATAGCAACTGTTATTCCTGATGGATAATCCTTGATGGATTTGGACAGGGTTAATAGGTAAGGTGAGGGGGATGTGATTGTTTGCAAGCAGGCATTTCAATGTGCTAATTTTCAGTTGCCTACATTTTTGGGGCCAGAGGGTCTATTTTGTTCTGTATCCATCCAGCCATCTCTAGCTGCTGCCTTGATTAATCACCCACCTGGGCATGCGGGAGACCTTATCAACTCTCTGGTTGATGCTTTAGCTCACCTGAACCTCCAGTATGCTAGCTTTACATTGCTAGGGGATTTTAATCTTCAGATAGACAATCCTACGAAAAGACTTCTCAGTGCAGTGACAGCCAACTTGGCCTCCTTCAATCTGACTTAAGCAGTAACTGTCCCTACCCACCAAGCCAGTCATATCATCAATCTGATAATTTCTAATGGTTGTACGTTGGATGAAGAGCCCCAGGTTGTTACTTGGGCAGACCATTTTCTTATTCCCTTTAAGTTGTACATCACCGCCAAATTCCAATAGGCTAGGCATACCAATAGACATACCACCCTGGATTGGAATATGATAAAGCCTAAGGAGCTCATTGAGTCCCTTTCCAACACAGTTCCTCCCCTTTCAGGCACCACTGATCATGATGCTGACACAGTCACTGGTTGGATTCAGGCAGCCGTCGAGGCTTTGGCTCCACTTTAGTTGAATATGGAGCACAAACTCAGCACTCTACATCTTGGTTTGCTCCCTTTCTTGCCTTGGAAAGGAGGGCCTCTAAGAAATTGGAAAGAGAGTGGCGTAAGGATTACTCTCTGGGAACTAAGGCCACTTATAAGGCAGCCGTGAAGACCTAATATGCTGCAATTAAATCAACCCAGGCCTCTTATCCTGAAAATAAGATCAATTGAGCTATCAATGCCCCACAAGATTTCTTTTTAGATTGTAAATACCTTCTTGGCACCTAAGGTGTGCAATAGGCGTGCCACTCCCTCCCAGGAACTTTGTGATGGGCTTGCAGATTTGTTTGAGGATAACATTCTTAAAATTCAGAGGAATTTGCTCGAGCCAACCTTTTCCCCAGATGGAAAGCTGCTGATGGAGGAGATCACCTATAAAACTCTGAGCTTTCTCAGTTTAGCCTTATCTCGCTTGAGGAGTCTCAATCGGCTATCCCTCTGTTTTGGTGTCTGCGGTAAAAGTGATCAACCTGGTCATAAATTAGGTTTTAAATACCTCACTCTCAATGGCTATGATTCCAGTATCTTGGAAGCAGGCTATGGTTGTTACTGTTTTTGAAAACATTTTCTTGGACCCTAACCTCCTGTCTGATTTCCGGCCCATTTTCCTCCTCCCGGTGTTGTCCAAATTACTTGAAAAGCTTGTTAACAGCCAGCCGTCTGCTTTTCTGTAGCCCATTAAATATTATGGGGTTGCCCTGTGTACCTCAGAACCTGGGTATAAAGTTTATAACCTACAAAAAGTTCTGTCGGGTGCCACAATTCTTCCACGAGAATTGTGAACATTGTTGAACATTCAGCATCAGTACAAAAAGGGTCTAAAAACAATCCCTTTGGAAAAAAGAAGCAAGGGGAGTTTCTTATTATTAACTTGGAGCTGCACCTTGAATCTACTGGAAGTAATCTTACATTATTCATGAAGTGAACTATTTGAAAGGAATTGTAGATATTTAATATCCCCCTCAATTTCAAGTGACCCCGGGGTGGGTCCATGGTGTTACTATACGTATATTGATGTTGATCCTTGGGTGGGACACAAGCTGACTCTTTGTTCCTTTTTGAATCTCATCTCTTGAAGGCTGTCCCTGGCTTTTTTCACCATTTTAGTTCTGAGGAAGACCCTCTGTGATGCGAAGTTATTAACACATATAGGGTTGAAACATCGACGGCATTGCTTAATGTCCTGTGTCAGTTATTGTGATGGTGTGTATCTTCCTTCCTCCCACTTATGTATAACCCAGAATTAGAAGTTAGAATGATGTTCTTTTTCTATATGAGAATTAGAAGAGCGAGGAGAGTGGGATTCTAGAGGAGAGCAGTTGAGAGACGACTGTTGGTGGTTGAGGTGAAAATAAACCTACCTTCACAAAGTACTTTGGTGTTCCTGATTATTCAACCCCTGGAGAACACTACATTTATTTGGCGACGATCGGACGAAACGGCACCTCAACACCGATCGGATTCTGTCATCTATCCACGTGATTGTCTTCTGATGACAGTCTCCAAGTGGTTGAAGGCACATATACCATGAGAGAATTCGAGCTGCAGATTTCATCTGGAGGTATCGTGAGTCAAGTCACATTTTGTGTGGAGCGGAGCGCATTTGGATGTAACTTTTTTTTTTAAAAAAGGAGAAGAGTCGTGGTGAAGGATATTTCGGCTTCGTATGCGCGAGACTGACGCATGATCTTATCACTTACGAGCGCGAGGGATCTGCGCGTGCGCGCTACGAATTCAAGACGAGGCTTGAATCTGTCCAATTGGGAGTGAGAACGTCATAACTTGCAGCCATTTTGTGTGATTGGGAAAACACACACACGGCTAAGTTACTGTACGTAAAGAAAGCTGGAGCGTTTCGCGAGTGAACATCAGGAGGACTTCATCTCTTTTGGGCAAAAGCAAAGTAAACTTGAACGCGTGCGCATCAGGAGGACTTCATCTCTTTTGGGAAAAAAGAAGTGAGCTTGAACGCGTGTATGTTCCACTGTTTATGGTACAGATTGTCAAAACAAAAAAAGGTGAAGGAAAATATCGTTTTGGAATTTACAGGTGACAATTTTCTTTCCCTGTGAAATGTACAGGTACACAGCTCTGACTTGAGACATGATATATTAGGATATCATTCCAAGGGGAGGTGAAGAGGTTATTTTTGTTGATTTCTGCCAAATATCAGACTGGTTAAGTACACTATTCCATTCCTGGTTTTCGGTGACTGGCACACCTTTAACAAAAAACAGGAGGAGAAGAGAATGAAAGAGACAGTTACATCTAATTAAATTAGCGTTTATTCATTAAGATATTTCTTTAACAAGGTATTAGTTTGTTTTTGCTTCTTGGTGCATCAACACGCTTTTAGCGTGGTTTAAGTGTAAGCAAGTTTAGGTGCTTAGGAGTTTTTAGCTAGTTTGTTCATTGTACATATAAAATTTTTACTCAACAGGTAATTCCGACATGCAGAATGTAACGCAGCCTCCTTTCTTCCGGACGAGCCCAGGAGAACCTAGTGTGAAGTGGCAAAAATATAAGAAAATATTTATAAATTATGCGAGGGTATGTGGTACGAATTTAAGTGCGGAACGTAAACATTCACTATTGCTGCATTGCCTTGGGGGTGAGGGACAGGAGGTGTTAGAACACTTACCGGATCTAAGTGCTTCTGAACAAAGAAACCTGAATGAATATGAAATATGTATCTTACAGTTAGATCGACATTACGTGTCAAGATTGAGTACTATAATAGAAAGGTATCATTTCGGCCTAAGGGAACAAAAGAAGGATGAATCTGTGGAAGACTTTGTTTCAGCTCTTAGGAAACTTGCGTCTTCATGCAAATTTGGTCCTGCAAATTTTGTCCTGCTGTAGAGGAGAGGATCAGGGATCAGTTTGTTTTGAAATGTGCACATGATAATATCAGAAAAGAACTTTGGTTGAAGGATGAACCTCCGCTGGAAGAAGTTATAGCGATTGCTAAGCAAGTCGAGCACATGATGAAGTATGTAGATGAACTGAGTGGTGAGAAGAGTAAAATTACCTTAACTGAAACTAAAGTAGAAGAGGTGGTGTGGCAAGTACAAAAGAAAGAGTTGAAGGAAAAAGATAAAAGTATCCCTACAACTATTAATGTAGCTAACTCCTCTACTGGTGGCAAGCCTGTTTGTGGTCGATCTGGACATCTTCCAAATTCGCCTTATTGTCCTGGTCTGCGGGCTATTTGCAACACATGTGGTCGGAAAGGTCATTTCGAAAAATGTTGCAAAAGCAAAATTAATAGAGATAACCGTCCTTCTACTAAATATCAACCTGAAGTTAAAGTTGTCACCTTCCAGGTTGATGTAAGTAAGGGTGATCATCCTTCTCATATTGTGAATATAGAAGGTGTATCTCTTGATTTCAAATTTGACTCATGTTCACATTTGACCATGATTGGGGACAATGTTTTTCTGCAGCACTTTGCTAACAAAGTCAAACTTTTTAGAAATGATCTTTCCCCCGTGGGTTATGGTGGTTTACCTATAAAAATGTCTGGATACTTTGTAGCTACCATTGAACTCTGTGGGAGGATGATTGCTGGGAAAGTATATGTTGCTAAGCAAGGTGATTCTCTTATGGGTTGGCCTCACCAACGTTTACTTGGGGTGCGCTTGAACCCTACTGCCTCTCCACAGGTTCAGGTACAAGCGGTTGGAGATTCTTCTCTCACATTCTTGGATCAGTTTTCTGACATATTTAAGGATACTCTGGGGTGTCTCAAGGGGTATAAACACCACATCAAAATAAAACATGGGGCAGTACCTGTGGTTGCCAAAGTAAGAAGAATTCCGTTAAATGAACAGGCTGGCGTACAGAGGGAAATTGATACATTGGTAAATGCAGGAATAATAGTACCGGTTGAAGCCACTGAATGGTTGGCTCCCATAGTCGTAGCCATGAAGGCCAGTGGGGAGCTTCGCTTATGCATTGACTTACGAGCATTGAATAAAGAAGTCATTGTTGATAAGTTTCCGTTACCCAACATAGATGAGATAGTTAGTACATTGGGTGGCGCGAAGTACTTTTCTACTCTGGACTTGGCATCAGCCTATCACCAGGTTGAATTAGATGACTCTTCTCAAGATCTAACTGCCTTCGTAACTCCCATGGGTACTTTTAACTTTTGTAGAATGCCATTTGGTCTTATCTCAGCGGCTTCTGTGTTTCAACGCATTATGTCCCACATTCTCAAATGCCTTACTGGGGTAAAATGTTATCAAGATGATCTTTTGATTTTTGGTAACACTTTTCATGAGCACAATGTTCGTGTGTTTGCTGTACTGCAACGTCTAAGAAAAGCTGGGCTTACTCTTAGAAAAGACAAATGCAAATTTGGTTTGGAAGAAGTAAATTATCTTGGCCATTGCATAACTGGGCATGGTGTTTTTCCTGAGAAGGAATTGGTAGATTCTATCATGAGTATTTCAGAACCAGTCAACAAAAAAGAACTTCTGTCCTTTCTTGGCATGGTGGAGTTCTACAGTAAATTCATCCCAGACTATGCTGGTAAAACCCACAATTTGAGGAAACTTACTGTAAAGAATACGATATTTCTGTGGTCGAGTGAGTGTGAGAAGGTGTTCAGTTCAATCAAGGAGGAACTAAGTAAAGCTCCTGCCCTTCATGCATTTGTGCCTGGTGACCCTACTTTAATTATGACCGATGCTAGTGAAAAAGGGTTGGGTGCTGTGCTGGTTCAGAAAAAAATGGCCTTGATTGTCTGATTGCCTGTGCCTCAAGATGTCTTAGGGGGTCAGAAAGAAACTACTCAGTTATAGAGAAGGAGTCTTTAGCCATATTTTGGGCCTTAAGGAAGTTTAAAAATTTGGTTTGGGGAACAAAGGTTAATGTTTTATCTGACCATAAGCCTTTAAAGGAGGTGTTTTCAAAGAAAGGCCTTGACTCCATTTCATCTAGAATAAAGAAATGGATTATTTCTCTTCAAGAATTTAATTTTGATGTGGATTATATTCCAGGTGTCATCAACAAATCGTCAGACTGTCTTTCTAGGTTGGTTGATCTCAGTGGAAATATTGAGGATGATGTTGTTTCTGACGGTGAGGTTGTTAATGTATGTGAGATCACTGACGGTACTGTTACTCAGGATGATTGGAAAGTGGAAATCAACAAGGAAAAAGAGATTAGAAGGGTAATTGAGATGTTGGGAGAGAATAAACGTTTGGAGAAGCCATGGAGCTTGGTTTCTGATGAACTATCAGTGGTGGATGGCATGCTTACTAGGGGCACAAAGTTGGTCCCGCCGTTGGGTATAAGAAAGAGGTTACTCAGCTTTGCCCATGTTGGCCATCTTGGAATTGTTAGAACCAAAGAATTGTTAAGATAGCAGTTTTGGTGGCTTGGCATGGATATTGAGATTGAGAGGTTAGTTCGGGAATGTGCTGAATGCTGTGCTAGCGACAAGATCTTGAAGACAAAACAAACTCCCATGGTGAGCAGAAAGTTACCTGATCATCCTTGGGATGAGATTTCAATTGACATTATTGGTCCATTACATGGTGTGTGTGATACTCCATACTTGATGGTGGTTTTGGATCTCTATTCCAGGTGGATAGAAGTGTGCGCTGCTAGAGATGTTTCCACTGCATGTGTTATTAGATTCTTACAAGATATTTTTAAGAGAGAGAGCTTTCCCAACAGCATTCTCTCTGACAATGGACCACAATTTACCTCAAATGAGTTTAAACATTTCCTTGATAACTGTGGTATACGTCATAAAAAGTGTGTGATTTATCATCCAGAAACGAATGGTGCAATTGAAAGGGTCAATAAAACTCTTAAAGAAAGTATTCAACTGGCGAGAGCCAGTGGTCTGAATTGGAAAGAATCACTTCAAGACAGAATCTCGGCTTACCGTGTGTCTCCCCATTCAACCACTGGAAGATCTCCCTTTGAACTCTTTAAAGGGACAATCCCCAATACTTTGTTATGTCCCGGTTGGATGCAATTGAACAAGGGTTTTGTTAATAATCAAATAGGAGATTGGAGGGACAGAGAGCTAGAGAAACAGTCCTTGAGAAAATCTTATGTTGATGAAAAGAAGTGTGCTCAATTCCAGGCGGTAAAAGTTGGTGATTTAGTGAAAATAAAAGCTCCTGTTGGGTGCCAACCTTGGTCAAAATCTACTAATGTCAGCACCTGTAATTAAGATATTCAAAAATGCTGTCAAGACTAGTGATGGGAGAATTTGGAACAAGAGTCGTATTGTGGTTGTAAATCCCATTGCTTCATCTGATCAGAAGGGTAGTAACAGACTTAACTCATGTTCCAAGTTCTCTAATTTCTCATCTTCTTTCTCTGGCCCGCCTAGTGTCTAGGGTGGTGTTAGAGAAAAAAGTCAAAGGGTACGCAGACTTCCTGTGTACATGAAGGATTATGTTTAGTTTTAAGTTAGTTAATGAAGGATGCTGTGTTCATTCTGGTAATTTTTTGCATAGCACTGTTTATGCAATGATGTTGTGGTGTTTCTGATATTGTATGTTTATTTATCTCTCGCTATGTATTTGTTTATAATTTGCTATTTTCTATTGTGGATGGGGAAAATGTGTGATGGTGTGTATCTTCCTTCCTCCCACTTATGTATAACCCAGAATTAGAAGTTAGAATGATGTTCTTATTCTATTTGAGAATTAGAAGAGCGTGGAGAGTGGGATTCTAGAGGAGAGCAGTTGAGAGACAACTGTTGGTGGTTGAGGTGAAAATAAACCTACCTTCACAATGTACTTTGGTGTTCCTGATTATTCAACCCCTGGAGAACACCACAGTTATCCTCAAACAGAAAACAAAGATAAAGGGTATTTTGAACCTTGATTTTTGGGCATCAGACAATAAATGTTTTCATTGTTTCATGTTTTGTAGGTATGGACACTGGGATTATTTAATTCTCATTATATATATGTCTTTTGATTTAGTGTATGTGTTATAAATGTTATGGAAAGCTTATTGAAAAAACAGACAAGTAAACAAAATAGCTTTATTAGATGTAATGTTTGATATATGTCAATGAATATACCAAACTAGAAATTGTCTGTTGTGTTGTGTCTGGGGTTTTTTAGTTTGTGTTCTTCTGATTTATTTTCACAAAAAAGTTTGCACACACATGTTCTCATTTGCTGACAGGGGATGACAATGAAAAGTCCTTAATACTAAGAAACTCCCCTTTCTTCTTTTTTCCAAAGGGATAATGTTTTTACCCTTTTTGTACTGATGTTGAATGTTCAACATCGTTCACAATTCTGGTGAAAGAATTGTGGCACCAGACAGAACTTCTACTTTTCTGTAGCAGCACAACATTTTTCATCCCAGTCAATCTGGGTTCTGTCCACTACGTAGTACGTAGACAGCCCTGTTAGAAATGATGGATTATATCAAGATAACACTCAATCAAGAGTAGAATGCTGCCTTGATCTAACTTGATCTATCAATGGCATTCAATACCGCCTCTCATTCCATCATTCATCCATGTCTTGTTAACTTAGTTGGAGGCCAGGCACTGGGCTGGATTGAGTCTTTTTTGTAGTCCAGGGGGCAGGCGGTGTGGCTGGCTCTGTTCTCTTCAGCCATTAAAACACTTAAACAAGGGATGCCTCAGGGGTCTTCATTGAGTCCTACTTTAGTGAATGTTTACATGGTTCCTCGAGCTCCATTGGTTGAGTCATTTGGGTTTAAAATTATCTCCTATGCTGATGATGCCCAGCTGCTTCTTTCCTTTGACAGTAATTCATCAATGGTTGAGTCATCTCTCAAAGCCTGTCTTCATGCTGTTTTAGAGTGAATGCACCTGAGTCTGCTAAAGTGCATTTCTGACAAAAACAGAATTATTTTGTTTGTTTCACAGGCGATGAATTGGTGGCAGTCGGGTTGGCCTGCATCTTTACCATTCCCATCTCTCACTGCCACAGTCGCTAAAACTGTGGAGTTAAATTTGACAATCAACTTTCTTTCCAACATCAGGTGTCTGCTGTGGTAAGTTCCAGTTTTGTATTGCACCGGGCAGTTAAGAAGTTTTTCCTCCTTCCTCCACCTTATTCTAGGAAGGCAGTAGTTCATGTATTAATAACTTATAGATCGAATCATGCGAATGATCTTTATCTTGGGCTCCCGGAAGGTCTAGTCAATCAGTTGCAAGTGGTCTAGAATGGCTTAACTCACCTAATTCTGAAACTGCCTTTACGTGCTTCGGTCTCTACTCATCTTAAATATCTCCACTGGCTGTCAATTAAGAAGTGGATTATTTTTGTTTCTTGTACATTGGGCCCTTCTCTATTCTGCCCCACACTATTTCTCTGTAAGATTTCATTTGTCTCTCTCTGTTAGAACACTTTAGCCAGCTATGGCTGGCTTGGTGTTAGTCGAAAGAGGGACCGCTCCTTGGCTGTTCTGGAAGCTAAGGCTTGGAACCAGCTACCCCTTGAACTGTCATTCCTGAGGAGGCTCAAGCCACGGTTCTTCTCTTTGTGATAGATTTGTAGCAGAGCTTGTTTGACCTTTATGTTCTCTAGCACCGGGACCCTCCTTAGAGTTCCTTCACACTTTACAAAAACCTTCCTTTGTTCATTTGGACCATGTTTGCTACATTTCTTCAATCTTGAGGTCCCAAAATGACTACCAGCTAATTGATGGTGCAGAAATTCCCATTAAAAGACAAAAGCAATTGAAGCCCCTGTTTAATATCATGGGGTAAGGCATAGTTTTCCAGCATCCATTGAAAAAAAATATCTTTAACTTTGTTCAGAAGTAGTGATGATTTTCCATTGCTTTTATGATTACAGAAAAATGATTCTTAAGGCACTTGATCACAACTGAGATTTAATACAGTGACTTTGTGGTGCTTCTGTTTGTGGGTTGAAGGAGGCTAACGATGTACACTAATTGCAAAGTTCTGGATCATGTTCGCGTTTTTAAGCAAAATAATACAATACTTGTGGATTTTGCTGTTAGACATTTATGCATGGGTGTAATCCATAAAATGTGTAAATTAGAACCTCTGTAAAGTTGCAGCTAGTCTGAAGCCCTAGAGAAGGGTTGGAACCTAATCGAGTGTCCTGCATACACTATTCTCCTCTAGGCAGGATCATTGGTTTGGTATCAATCATTTACTACAATAATGTTCCAATAACGTCATGCAACAGAAAAAATGTGGTAAAAGGGGGGCTAGCAGTCTATTTAATAGAAGGATGCTACTTCGGCAGTAAGTTGAATCCTCCATGGAATAAAGCAAGTGAATGTATTAGAGTGGATGTGTTGGAGGTGAGTGATAGGATCAAGAATTTCCAGGAAGTAAATGAGACATGGTACGATAGAAAATCCTATTTACTCCATGAAAAGGAAAGAGGAAGATATGATAAAGGTGAAAAATCCTATGTACTAAAAGGGTGGTTTTAGTATTTGTAAGGTCACTTGGTTTTGAAGATTTAGAAGGGATATGTAGAATTGAAGGATGGCACACTTTTGGGTGGATACAGGTTTGTTAAAGTGCATTTACATGTTATCGCAAGGAACAAATGCTGGAAAGAAATGTTCTGTACTAAAAGCCAACCATGAGATTGAGATTGAAAGTGGATATTCCTACATGATTTCAGGAATATGAAATGTTGTAAGATAGATCTGCAATGGTTACAATCTGTATTTGTAGCCAGTAAGTTGTTCCAGGGAGGGTAATGCATTGTAACATATCTACATGCGCAGGCAGGCGTAGACTGTTTATGTTGCAACATCTGTTAATGAGCATTCATTGAGAGGTCCTTTGAGAAGAATCGGAATCTGATGCTGTGGACTTCAGATGTTATCCTGCTCTGGGGTGTTTGTTCTATTAAAGTTTATTGCAGTCAGCCTCTGGCCTCCTGTTTTTCATTATACACCTGAGATCTAGTAGCTTCAGTGTGATTGTTGGTTGGATTGCTCAGATACGCAGAAAAGAGATGAACATGGACTGACATTATGTCTTGCAGCACTCAGAGGGCAGTGGACCTTTGAGTCCTGGTCTGCACTGTTTGCTTATTTTATGAACCTTGAGCAAATGGAATCAACAGTCTGGTCTTGGTAATAGAATTGGCAAGGAAGTGACAGGATTTTCTTTAGCAGTATAAGGTGATTTAATCTCTCTAACTGAGAATGGCTCCCAAATGATTGACTTGGGAGTTAGAAGATAGCTAAGTAATATGTATGACTCGACTGAAATATGTTGCTCTGCTCCTCAGTTTAGCCATTTGTAGCTCATTTTGCTTTAGTGGTGATTAGCTCAACTGTCTTTCATTAAAGAGACTCTGGTCTCTCAACTGTTCTCCAATGTCACTGCAAGATAATTTTGGCATCTTTGATTGGTTCAAGTTCAGAACCTGGTGTAACCAGTATAAGAAAAGAAGAGGAAACAACTGCAGTAAAACATTTCTAGAAGTTCCATAGGTTTTCAATACAGGCCAATCAAATCCATCTTGTGAAGTGAAACAACTGAGGCCAAAGGTGGTCGATATGAAGGAAGGAGAAGAAAGTAGAACCAGGTCTAGTGGTTCTTGTGGGACGGGCTATTTACTGGTAAACTGATCTATGGCCGGGACACCTGTGCAGTTTGCAGAATATCCTCTTCCTTCCCCATTAATGCTTCTGATCATTGTTCAAACAACATATATGATACAACTATATATACCCATGAGCTAGATTAGCAAACGGGGCGCATGACCCTAGTTTGCACTGAATCATCCCCTCACAGGTTGTACTCTTGCTAGCCTGGTCTGTTAGTAATAAAACAAATGCCCTGTTTGCATTATATACACGAAGTGCCAATAGTCCTGAGCCACTGTTGTATCAGCTATAAGGGACCACATCAGGAGTTGGAGTACAGGGTGTTCTACAATGTTTACAGCCGCGGCCCGTGTAGGTAAGAGCGGTGGGGTCAGGTGAGGGGGGATTTCGACGGACGATAACGAGGGAGAAATAATTATTTATTTAATTTCCCCTCGTCATCGTCCATCGAAATCCCTCCCCAAGCCGGGCACACCTCCCCAGCTCTTACCTGCATGGGCCACGGCTGAATGTTTAGCAAATGATGTGCATATAAAGCCATTTTCCCACAAAAAAACTTGTTCAAAAAAGTTAGTTACAATTAAATTTTTCTTACAAATTAACATTTGTTTCTACAAACTTCAAAAAAGCCTTTTATAGCGATGTTACTATTACAATGCGAAATTTAAAAGCTGATGCAATTTCTCAGTTATGCTAAACAGTAAGTCATAACTTATGCTCTAGACATGCACTGCTCATCACCTAATCATAGACATACCAAAACTAATCAAAACACATTGAGCCTTCTAAGTTTTGTATGTTTGTCCTATCACAAAAATCAAGAAATGGCTTTCGAATAGAAAATACAATATCATCTTAACATTTGCATTTTGAAAATAGAGATTTAAATACAAGTCACTACTTTAGCAATCATTATTATGTTATGGAAATATTGCTTTCCACATCAGATTTTGTTTCGCAAAACAAATAAGTTTTCTGTTGTTTTGAGAGTTGTCTACTGAAGTAAACTAACACAAGTCATGTCCATTATGCCCCCTCCACCCCACTTGGAACCAGATCTTTTTTCCCATTATACTGAAATAACAATTTTGGCACTAAATCTTTAATTTCATGATGGGAAAAATCTCAACCTTTCACCAGTCAATCACCTGATAACATAATATTTCATTAATAGAAACTCTGATTTTAAAATCACAATTCCAATGGTCAAAATCACCCTATTTAACTTTTTTTTATTTTATTTATTCTTGCTTCCTTGTAAAAAAAGGCTAAAGCAATTTTCACCTCATCCAAGTTTGATAAAAACCCTTTGTTAGACCTGACAGCCTTAGGGTGGTCTTCGTCCCAACTTTTTGCCTTCCTTCTCTACTTTTCCGACCTCGTTTTTGCTGGTAGTAGGACTATGTGCAACCTTCCACTGCTAGCCAGTGCTAAAGTGCTTATGCTGTGTCCACTAAAAATGGTTTATTAGTTTACCCCAATTTAATATCTAATTAACTTATAAGTTCCTAGTAAAGTGGTACTTCATGTATCCAGGACCTGTAAATTAAATACTAATAGTGGGCCTGCAGCACAGATTGTGCCACCTACTCAAGTAGCCCTGTAACCACATCTCAGGCCTGCCACTGCAGAGCTTGGGTGTGCAGTTTACACTCCCATGACAACCTGGCAAAATAAACCTTATCTGAGAGCCAGAGATCCTGAGGGTTAACTAGGGAACCAGAACTCACAATGAACTGCGCGAAGGCTAGAAGTGTAAACAAATAATCATACAAGTTCTCATGAAGTTACAAAAGTTTTATCAGCAAATCATAGAGATGCTAACATGCACAATTGATTAATCCAAACATATGCATATTTTACACATTCAATACCTTGAAATAATGTGTAACTCAAATGTTGATCCACACTTAAATGTAGATAGTGTTGTAAGTAGTAGATCGTTCTGGCGTAGTTATAAGCATGACCCAATGCATTTCAGGTGCGTGCACCCTTCGTCGGGGGTAGCTATAAATGAAAAGAAGCCTCATAGTCAACATTTGCATTGTAGTGTTACTGCTTTCCAATATGCTGATATCAACATCCAGGAAGTGTACCAACCAATCGCCCAAATGTATTAGCCTAGATGATTTACACCAAACATTGTCAATTTTGACAGTACCATATGGTGCTCCTGTATAGGAAAACCAGTATCTGCTGCTGCTCGAAAAACCAAAAGTAGAACGTGACCACAGAACCTCGTGAGTTGTAGACAGAAAGCATGCGCCTTACATAACAGATGTCCATGTGCCAACAATACCCAGTATGCATCTTGTTTTAGACAGAGTACTTGTTGTACTTACACCACTCAGGGATATATTCACAAGAACGTGCGATAACTACCGCAAGAGTAGCTTAATGCAACTCACAACATCGCAGCCTATCGTGGGAAAAGTACGCCATGCCAACCAAGTATTCACAATGCGGCGGTAGCATGCAACAGTCACCAGATAACTCGTCAAATGGGCGTGCAAAAATAAATACCACGCTGCAAAAATGTGAAACGCGAACACAAAAAATCATGCGATGAGGCCAATCGCGGTACAAAAAGTTGTGAAAACCAGCCACAGGCCTGCAAATCCCACGCCTTTGGTGGGAAAATGTATCATAAAAACCACAGAAACAACACACCAGAAACAAGCCAAAGCACGTAGCAACATGGATGCACCCTGACCCAGTGCAGAGGCCAACGCGAACCCCACAACCCCCCCAGACCACCAGCAAGGAACAACGGGGACAGCCGAGGAGAAGAGGGAGAGGAAGACGGGGTGCAGTCCGCAGCAAAACCAGATCAGAGTCACGGAGGTGACAGAACACTACCATCAACTGACTCACAAGTAGACCACCTGGAATGCAGTCGGAGTGCCCAGGAGGCCAATCGAGGAGGCCAAGAGGCGCCGGCATGATGTGACAACCTAAACCAGGCACAAACCCGCTGCCAACAGGAAGGCTGCAATGGCGACAGGAGGTGGCAGTCCTGCGCCACAGGAGGAGCTGGATGAAACCAAGGCCACAGTCACCATTGTGGAGATGGTGCAAGGAGTAGGGAGTACGTACATAGCTCGAGAGGACTTGACACAACATCAACATGGTGAGTAACAACCAGGGACTGGGGGGACGGGGGAGATGGGCACAATGGTACACATGCACAACGAGGTGTAGCACACTGCACACCCACAATTACCCATGATCATGCCCCTCATCCTCTTGGCACACTGCAGCACACACACATAGCAAGAACAGCACAACCACATTGACAACAATGTGGTACAATGCGCAAAGCCGACACCGCAGAACAGAGGACACAACTGGCTCCGCACATGCACAGAAACATGCCTACTACATCTGACAGAGCTGAAAACTGTGAAATGGAAATGTACACGTACGACCTCGCATCCGTCATGTAGTCCAAATGTACACTGTCCCGCAGAGGAATCCAGCACCCCCCAGTCACAATGGACATTGTCATACAGTCTGCATATAAACCAGTACAATGCACCAACATACATGTCAACACAATGTCAACATGCATCTCCCCTTCACATTGCAGAGGGGCACACAACACCTCCAGCAGAGCACAGAAGACAGCACATCTGTGATGCCGGAGAGGACCACCACACCTTCGATACTGATGCCCTACAACAGCCCATGGATATCCCACACAACCCACCACCAGGACCCGGGCAGCCAAGCTACTTAGAGGAGAAAACAGAGCCTGCAACAGACCACACAGCAGGAAGCACCCGCAAGCACAGCCGGCACACAACACTTCACCCACCCACACATGGCACCCCAATGCCATGTGTCAGCATGCCAAAAGGAGGTGGCCAACAGGTGTGGTTGGGCTCTGAACCCATGGAAGGCGAACTAGATCACATGCTTTGGTGTCTATTACCCTTCAGGGACCATCTACACCCCACAAAGGAGACCCACACTACCATAGAGACACATGTAGATGCACATTCACAGTACACAACCATGCCCAGGGGCCCGCACATATCAGTCACACACCCATATTGGCTCCACGTACTACGGCCCAGGCCACTTCCCTTACGAATTGAGTGGGTGACGACAAAGCTACATGTCCAAGCTCAAACCCGATGCCTGCGTTGACATGCCTGCATCCGCTGTACACAGCACAAGGTAATGTCGTAGGGCCCTGGGCCCCCATGCATACAACAAGACCACAGGGACACACGCAGATATTATGCTGAGCACGTGCACCCGGCCCCTTTATTGGCAGGGCCACATGTACAGTGACGCCTGTGCTGGATGTGTGTGGGGTGGGTGCAAGCCAGCCCTCAGGGAGTTGTTGGTGCTGGCAACAAATACAACAGTTAACACAATGAATACGTAAACATACAACACCAGCATCACAGGGACAACTGCGGAGCATCATGGAGGTAGCATGGAGGTAGCATGAGCAAGTCCAGAGGGCACACAATGAGCATACAGAAGTGTCCGTGAGTTGCAAAGCACAGAGGTTTGGGCACTACAGCTGAGCGCGCCCATGTGAAGAAAAAGTCTTGGATTGTGTCCCTTTGAGATATTCCTGATGCAGATGCAGTGGGGTGTGTCAGACCTGCATCATTTTCCTCATCAACGTCCCAGGTCTCCCACACTGCTTGAGGTGAAATTGCTGCACAACCTCTCCACAGCACAAAACTCAATCAGTAACGGACGATGGCTTGCGGTGCACTGAGTCAGTGGCACCTGGAGTGCCTAGCAGGGTATCAGTCTGATGATGGCATCCACGAGAGGTGTGAGCAACTCCGTAAGTCTGTCAGGACCACTGTTTCGACTCTGGCAGATGGCAGTTGGAGGTGGTCCTGGCGGTGGTGGCGTGTGCCTCCTGCGTCCAGGCCGGTCAGGACTCGATTTGGTGTGTGAGCCCTGGTGAACCGCAGTTGAGGCCGTAGGCAGCGGACAGCGCAGGGCCACAGACACATGGCATCGATGACCCTAAGGCCATCGCCTCAGAGGCCTTCCGATATCTCAGAAGAAGGGGTCCCGGACCTGACCAGCACAGAGTTAGTGGCCCCAGATGCACAGCAGCCGGCACAGGCACCCAGCCACGGGACGGTGACTTGCGGTGCAGTCAGATGGGCCATGTGACCTGAGCGGGTCCTCATCAATGTCTGAGGTGTATGTTGCGGAGGGTTGCGGGTGACAATGGAAGGTGTCCTCCAGGGCATGATGCAGAGGGTGGAAGCTGTCCGGAAGCAGCAAATGAAGGGGTGGAATGCCACAGCTTCGTTTTTGCCACAAAGTCAGTATAACCGCCATGATGGCGACAACAACCACAAGTCCATGGACTCAGTTGGCACCAAAGTCCAACCAGAAAGTGTCCATGGGTCTCGGGGAATAGACATTGTGGCATCGGGGCTGAAAGGGGATGCAGTCTGTGATGAGGCCTGTACAATGACATAAAGTCTGCCATGAATAAATCAAGGCTGAATTCAAAGGTGTGTGTGACCTATTCGACCACAGTGTAGGCTGGGGGCAGCAGTCAGCAAGGGCCCACAGCCACGTGTCATTGGGATGCTATGCATATGGTTGTTGCCACCTGACCAAAGGGAGTACAGTGAAGTTGAATCTTCCTTTTTGTGCGTACACGGACAATGTATGATCAAGACTCAGTTCCAAATGTGTGACCTACTTGGCCGTAGTGTGGGCCGAAGGCAGTAGTCAGCAGGGGACCACACCCACCCGTCGTTGGCTCGCGATGCACAGAGTTAGTGACACCAGGGCAGTTGTCGCTAGTGTTCGATCACCTCCGTAACGATGATCCTATTCCCTCCGGACTGCAATGCGTCATCCTCTTACGCCTCTCCTTGCGTGCGATGAAATGTATTCTGCCTTTTTATGATCGATGTTCAGTTCCAATTCTGTGACCTTATTGTGCACAGCGTAGGCCGAGGGCAGTAGTCCGCGTAGGCCCACAGACACGTGTGGTTGTGATGCTATGCACAGACTTGGTGGCACCACATCGAAGGGAGTATAGTGACATGAACTCTGCCTTAAATGATGTTCACTGCCATGGTGTAATCAAGACTCAATTCCAAATGTGTGACCTACTTGACCATAGTGTAGGCCAGGGGCGGCAGTAGAGTACGTCAACGAGAAAGGACTATAGCGGACCTGTGTCGTGGGGGCCGTGATGGTCTGAGAGGCTGCCAAGATCGCGGGCCTCAGGCTTGGAGCTCGCGCATGCACATGGTGGGCTCTCCTTGACACATGCCGGTGTCGGAAGGTGATCAGTGTTGCCTGGCTGCACAGGGGTGGGCCTGACGGGTTCAGGGTCCAGCGGGCCGGGGTATGGCAGGCATACAGGATCGCAGGCAACTCCACTCATGAGGACGGTGTCTGCCTCGTGGCGTGGTGAGAGGCTCTGCCCTGGCAGAGACATTGGGCTTTCCGGAAGAGGACCACGCCCAGGGCTACGTGCTTTTTATTCACACCCCTACGCTGGCCTGGCGTATGCTGGGCCATCCCACTCCGCTCACGCTGTGGTAAATAATTTAATTACCGGGACTTAATTTGGTACAGAAACATAATAAAACAGCTCAGTAAATAAGAGGCAGAATCCGTGGTATTAGAGGTTCGGAATGGGCTTTATTCCAATGATCGATTATAATCGGTTGCTCCAAGTTCCGTCACCACGAAGGTTCAGGAAGTGAAGTACATACATTATTGACAAGAAATGACTTTTATAGAACATACAATACAATGAAGCGAATGCGGTAGGCGTAACAATTGATAAGGAAGATGACGATTCACTTGCGTAACCGAAAATGGGCGTAATGAGGAGTAAAAAGGAACATAATTGGTTATGATGTCATATATAGGTGGATCTATAAGATTATACTTGGCATAGATGCGTGCGCAGCAGCATGACGTGTGATTGACGTGCAACTAGGGGGTGAAGGGGGCTTGACATTTAGCTCTACATGTGGAGACAAGAAGTCTGGAGGGTCAAGTCAACCTAATCCCAAATCATATCTAACATCCCATGTTTAAAGAACTATGTTATCCACAAAGGGAAGTCTCTTGGACAAAATCTATTCTATACTGACTGTGTGTGCGTGCACAAGCGTCTAAGTGTCTAAGTGTCTATATGAGATGCAAGGGGCAGAAACCTTCCATGGTAACAGGGCTATGAATTACTTGCATGAGGACAGAGAAGCCGAGCCTTTGCTCGGTAGCTGGAAGAATGTTTACTTAAACTACTAGACAGGAATGCATCGGGCAGGGAACGGAGCAGATAATTTCGAAGGTGAAATACAGGTTTTGGCAGGCAGCAGGCTTATGTCAGGCTTCGTGAGCCGCGCAGAGAATGAGGCAAAGTTCATGGTCACAGTTGCAGGCTCAGACTGGAGCTTTCAGAGGCAGAAGGCAAGAAGAGTTCGATGACAGAATCAGGGCCTACTTGCCTGGACTGTAAAATGGCATAAGTGAACCATATAAAGCCGGTGGCCTTTCATACTTAAGAATGGAATATCCGGCCTATTCATGGCGGATCTGACAAAGGACATGTTGGCGGTGGACGCACATGTGTTTGCGTCTTCATAACTAGAACTGGAGGGAACATACATGTACTTGTGATTCATACATGGAACCGTTGGGGTCCAAGATAGGGGACATAACTGATCAGAAAAATCCATATTTCCACAACGCTTACGGGGGGGGGGACGGGACATAAAAAGCAACATTTCCGCGAACTCCCCCGCTGGCTGGGGTGACATGGTTGAATCCACTGTCCACTACACTCCATGCACCTGCGGTGTATGTCGCCATGGATATGGGTGTGTTCGGCATACTGCGGTCTGTCCAGCACATCTCCGCCACTCTTGGCATTGTGTACTTTCTCAGTCATGGTTCTCCTGCATCATTCACACATGCCTGGTTGCCACCTCTCCCCACATTCGGCTAGTGTGTGGCTGAGGTGCCATGCCGTTGATGGCTCATGTGCACGGCTTGCCCAGGTTACTATTGTGAGTTATTCTGTCGTGTCTGGAGGGCGGTCATGTTGTTTTGCATCTTGGTTGTGATTTTGTGACATGTGCATTGCCAGGGTTGTGAGTTGCATGGTTGTGGAGTTGAGGTGTGTGAGGTGTTCATTTGGAACTTTCCAAGGGGCTGTGCATTTCCCTTGGTGCCATCCTGGGAACGCTGGTTGCTGCTGGACTGTCGGAGGATGAAGGGACCATGCACACTGGCTGGGTATTTGGAGGCGAGATTGGTGGAGGTTCCACGGTGTTCGGATGTTGCCTGCACATTGATGTGAGATGTGTGCTTTCTATTGTGGTGATTGTGTGCTGTGTCACCAGGGGGCACAGGTAGGACATGTGTGCTGTGGATTGCCCCCAACACGTGCGTGCATCCAGCTATGGCGTATGGTCCTTGCTTGGTCTCCAGCGGATCCTGTGCATTGTGTTGGACGTATTGGGACTGGGGTACCAGGCTGATGGTGATGTCCAGGACAGGTGTGAAGGACTTGGATGTGTCTGACTGTGAGACTCCTCCGACTCTGGCGGGTGTTGGTTGTGGGATACCAGGGGCCAACAGGTGCAGCACAGCCAGCAGCTTTGTGTGGGGTGGGATGTTGGTTGTCCACTGTGTTGTTGCCACGGCCTGTTGGGCGATGTTGGTCAGGTTGCGTAGAAAGGTTGTCCTTTTGTGCCTGTAGTGGGCAATGACATTGTCAGGTGTTGGGTCTGTGAGGCTGGTGTGTTTCCTGGGGGTCCGCTGTCTTTGTCTGCGCAGCCCCTGTGGTGGTCCGGGGGGGGTGTTCCGGGTGGGGGTTGGGGTCCTGGGGTGGTGGCGGTGGGTGTTGTGTCCCTCTTGGGTGTCCGAGCTGAATGACCAGTGGCTCCTTGGCATCTGTTGCCCTTCCGATGTGGCTGTGGGCTGTGCTCCCTTTTGTGGTGCAGGCTGTGGTCGGACTTTGCACCAGGTCTGAGCAGGTGTTATTTTCCTGCTGCTAATGCGCCTTATCGCATGTTTTGAGATCTTATCGCCGATCTGGCTGGTCGTTGTGAATGTTGTGGAGTGGTGTTGTCGCGTCTTTTGGCATGGGAACGCCTACTCTGCATCTCATTAGCGATAGTTGTGGGGGTCATCTGTGGCGATGTTTTTTGCGGCTGCTATGGGCTGTTAACACCAGCTTGTGATTGGGGCGATACGTTTATTGCAACTTTTGCTGCGATCAAGTGCCGTTAACTCGGCGATAGATCCTTGTGAATATCCCCCTCGCTTTTATATTAATGACAAAACAGAAGAATCTGTCCAGTCCCGGTTCAATTGTGTAACCAAAACGCTGTTAGTAATAACCCTTATATATTAGAACCCAAGCTTGATTAAGCTGTCCCCACATGCTACCATTTAAACCAACCTAACAACATGTGCTGTGCAATAAAAAAACAATACCTGCTGCTGTTGATCAAAACCAATGTATGTCGAAAAGCAGAGTCCGTAGAGATCGTATCACCAGCTGACAAGCATTTTGCTGGTGACCATAAACCTAATACAAAATGAAGAATTACCAAACTATCCAAACATGAAAATATGTAAAATGAACATGTGTAGAGTGAGCACGAATTATCTGAATGCGACGTGACCCGGCATTGAGTGCTGCCGCAACAGTACAAGCAAAGTGCTTGAATTGACGTCTGGGGGCATACGACCAACAGGTCGATGTATTCGCAATCAGAGTGATTGGATGTTACTACAACTGCTCCATGACACTCGATGCCTTTCATAAACTAATAAAGAAACATATGTGTAAAATGAAACATTTATATAATAAAATCATTAAACGAAAAACAAATGCTAATTGACTGCATTTAAGCGCTTGTTGGCAAAATGGACTTATTAAACTTGAGTAGTGTTTTACAATATGGGTTGGACATACAATGAAAAACCACATGATCTATTTTGATGAATCATTGGAAAATGGTTAATAACACATTGAAAATTAGTACCATTCAGGTGTTGTCAGTGGCGGCTCCTCCGCTAAGGTGGAGGAGTGCTGCCCCACAAAAAAAATTAATATGATAATAACAATGTTATCATTTTATTTTTCACTATTGTCCTGTGCTTTAAAGATTCGGGCGGGGCTCTGCCGGCCGCAGAGCAAGGTAGGAGTGAAGAGCACATTCTAAAATGTGCACGACTGTTAGGCTGGCTGTTTTGCGCCAGCCAAACAGCCATGCGCGCTTTGCATGTTCCCCATCAGGCTGCATTACACAGCCTGGTGAAGAACATGCTCAGGCTCCCATTCCCTGTCTGAGCGCCGAACCACTGCACATTGGCTTAGGGGAGGGAGCCTGGGTGCTTCCTTTTTCTGTGCGTGTCTGTTGTGGACCTGGACAAAGAGGACACAGGAGAGCCAACTGCTGGGAAGGTAAGTGTTTTTTTCTTTACCCCCCCTCCTTTTCTCCTTTTCAACACTCCCCCATCCCCTGCCCCTCCCCCCACCACTACTCCATGCTAGCAGCCGCTACTGGGTGTTGTGTAGAAGATGGAATTTCTTTCAGATTCCTGGCACGTAGATGAGCAAAAATCATTTTCTGGCTGAATAGTCCTCTGAACTCTGGTTCAGATTATAATAAATCCCATTGTTTGCAGATACTCCGTTTTATCGCTTGTGATTTGGTGGAAAACCTAGATACAAAAAAACCTCTTGGCCAGCAATAAGGCGATAGCAGTAAAGTGGTTTATTCCAGTCCCCTGTGGGTGGACAACAACGTCAACAGTGGGGAGGGTGATAGCTCTGAATACACCATCAGTGCTAGCTGATCAAAGATTGCTTCCCACAACGCCAGGACTGGGGGACAGTTCCACACTAGATGGATGAAGTTAGCCTGCAGCGCTGCACACCTCCTACAGTTGTCCGGCCTAGTGGGATCCATTTTAAGAAGATTGGGGGTGATATAGGCCCTATGTATGTATTTTAAGTGGAGCAGTTATGCCTGTAATATAGCATGTTGGCTCCTAGCAAAAGTCCACATTTTGTCTGTCAACGGATGCCCCATATCCACCTTCCAAGGCGCCCACCCCAGGGCGAAGAGTCTGGGCAAGGTGGAACAGTCGGGAGACCAAGTGTGTGCCACGGATGATGTAACTATTGTGGATAAGGGAGTTAAATACTGTGGTTCCAGCACCGAGGGGCACATTGCAGCAATTAGGGAGGCCTTTCTCCTGTGTATTAGAAATTTGTGCAGTATGGATATGTCGAGGTTCTCAACCATGTCCGCAATTGAGCGCACCTGACCCTCCTTAAACGCATCTCCAACCACCTGAATGTGGCAGTGTGCAAGTGCATGCTGCGCTAGGCTTTCAGTGGTTGGGGCTATTCAGAGATTGTTTGATAATGGCAAGTGCACGGAGTACAGGGGGTCATCCTTCAAATATTGATGGAGTCTCTCTCAGGCCCAGTAAGTGGTTTGTAATGTGTGGATTTCCGTTAGCATCCTTGTGAGGCCCTTTGGTAAAAGAGCAGAGAGAGGGCAGGGGCAAGCCTGAGAGTGCTCAGGCTATAAATACTGCAATCGCGCATCAGGGTGGTACCAAAAATAAGCATTGTGTGCCTGTGCCATGAGATGATACAGGTAAAAATCTGGTACTCCAAAACCGCCCTGCGAAAAAGGCATTGTGAGTGTCTGCCACCCCACCGGGAACGGTCCCCCAGCCCAAACCAGGCAAGTCAACAAGCCTCTATGTGTCACAAAAAACATAGTGGTACGTGGAAAGGGGATATTCAAAAATAGCTAAAGCAGGCGTGGCAAACCAACCATCTTGATAATGGCTATCCTGCCAACAACTGACAACGGAAGCGTAATCCAACAATCAATCTGCGTGAATAAGCAGTCCATGGCAGAGCCGTAGTTAATACGGATCACTTCAGAAGCCGTGCAATGCAGCAGGATACCAAGGGCAGAGTAGCATCAGTCAATGGGAAGGCCTCTGATTTGGCCCAGTTAATGACGAGTCCGGAGAAGGCGCCAAAACGGACCGCCGCTCGTATTATTGGTGAAAGATTAACAGACGGGTCACGCACAAAAAGCAGAATGTCATCCGCATAGAATGAGTCCAGGAGGGGACCCGGATGAAATCTAATTTCTTGCTGGAGATGGCGCTCCTGCAGGTGCCTCACTAGAGGATCCATGGCAAATATAAATAAAAGTGATGAGAGAGGGCATCCCTGTCTGGTATTCCACAACAGAGGGAACTGTTCTGTGAGCTCTCCATTGAGACGGAGGCGCGCCACTGGGTGGGTGTACAGTAGGCGGACCAGGGCACTGATATTGCCAGGAAAACCCAGTTTGTTGAGTGTTGCATTGAAAAAAGACCACGCCAGGGAATCAAAAGCCTTTTCGGCATCCAGCAATATCGTGGTGGCTGGGAGATATGGGTTAATCTAGTTGATGACTGCAAATATCGTGTGCAAATTAATTGCGGTCAATCTGTTGGGGATGAATCCCGTCTGAAGCGGGGAGATTATCCGATTGATTAGGAGCGATAAACATGTCGCAAGCACTTTTGCCAGGATCTCATAATCTTGATTTAACAGGGATATGGGCCTGTAGGAGGCGCACCTATCAGGCGGTTTGACCGGCCTGAGCAGCAATGATACAATAGCCTCACGTATAGTGGGGGGAGCGTTCCCGCCTCCAGAGCCTCGGCATAAACCTCCAGTAGATGGGGAACTAGCAAGGTTTTATAAGTCTCATAGAATAGTCCCATAAGCCTGTCTGTACCAGGGGCACGTGATCCGTCAAGGTCATCCATGGCTTGGGATATCTCATCCTCGCCAATAGGAGAGGCTAGAAATTGCTGATCATCACCCTCAATCCACACCATAGCGACTTCCTCCAAGTAGTCGGAGAGGGAATGGTTGACCTGCGGGGAACTCATTTCATAGAGTTGGGTGTAGTAAGAGAGAAAGCAGTGCATATGTCCTCACCCTGAGTGATCTGGTGTCATTGTCCAATTGCAGTTGCGTGATGTATGCAGACTGCTGCCAGGGTTTGGGCAATCTAGCTAGAGTCCGCCCCAGTCTCTCTTCCTCTCCATACACCCGGGCACACCTGTATTTCCCCATATAAGCCGTCTCATGAGTGGCGAGCTCCTAGAACTCCTCCAGAAGCTTTGCACGCTGGTGCAGCAGAGCCGGCAAACTCCCCGAGGCGGCCTGAGCATCGAGTTCCCGCAGCGCCTACTCGGTAAAATCTAGGTCCTGATGTATAACGTGTAGAACTCCTGCCTGTTTAGTGATACAGATACCTCGAATGAATACTTTGAAGGTTTCCCATAAATTAGCATATTGGGACACAGAGCCCATTTTAATCTTGAAGTCGTCTACAATCGCCTCTCGCACTCTGCGTCGAGCAGCGCATCTGCTGGGAACTGCCATAACCGGGCAGGGTCATTGTCAACATTACCAGTGAGTGGTCAGACAACGTGCAGGGCAAATAATCTGTCACCTGAGAATTTATCAAGAGGTCCGGAGTTAACTACCAATTATATAAACGGGACCATGTACCGTGTGGCTCAGTATAAAAAGAGAACTCTGTATCGGTCGGGTGCTGGTGCCACCAGGCGTCAGTCAGTAAGTTATGTTGCAACAGGTGCCGGAGCTCATCTGCAGGGTGCGGTTTAGTAATGTGGCTTATGCCAGTGGTGTCGGACACAGGCTGCAAGGTCAGGTTGAAGTCCCCCCAATATGATAGAGTCAATGGGAATGCCAGAAATGTGAGAAGATAAGCCTGCAAAAAAACCAGGCGCATCGACATTAAGAGCATAGATATTGATTATGAGTATCTGCTTTGCACCAAGGCTACCCCCCACCAGCAAGAATCTTCCCTCAGGATATTTAATTACCGTGTGGATCTGAAATGGTAGTTTTTATTAATCAAATGCACACACCACTGGAGTAGGTAGTGTAACTGGCAAATAATCTTTTGATGCCCCAGTTGGTCGCAAAACGATTATCAGAAAGTGGTGTGTAGTGAGTCTCCTGCAATAGCGCTATATGTGCCTTATGCCGGGTTAGATAGGCCAAGACCTGCCTCCCTTTTCAGGGATTTGATAAGCCCCTCACATTCCATGTCATACAGTGCAATTCCATTACCCCCGCCCCTCAACCCTGACTCAGAAGCTGTGGCAGCGAACCTGTAAATAAGTCAATGCATATAGCATAAAACAGCCGGCAATAGTGTAACATGATGTCCTGCATTTTCAAGGCAAACTTAAAATCATAACGTAACATTTACCCCCTCCACCCCCCACCCACATCGGATAACTCCCCAACATGTATCCGGTGAAGACCCATACCCCGAAATTAACAATGTAGGAATTCTCCTAGGAGGACGGCAATGCCTGGATCGGGCCACTAAACATAACAAAAATATTGCAATGATTGTATGTAACTGCAATTTGTGAATAGCAGAGAGCAAAATGGCATTATTAAAGGATATTGCATCTCGTCGACTCAGCCCAAGCCAGAGAGACGAATCTCCGAGAGGGACTCCACATTGGGTTGTGGGTAGCTGGTTCATGGCACAGAACAACAAGTATAAGCGTGGAGATACAGAGCTAAGTTATTTACCTGGGGGAAAAGTTGTGTTCAAGTTGCACTGCTACCAGAAATTTGTAGCATCCACGGGAGTGTCAAATATGTGGGTCTTCCCATCAACCTGAAAGCGAAGACACGATGGGTACAGCATGGCATAGCGAATGCTCGCTCCCTTCAGCATCCTCTTAATGTCCTGAAACTTGTGCCTAGTCTCCTGCACCACAGGTGTGAAATCAGGAAAGGATGACAGCGATATCCCTTGATATTGTAGATCCACAACTTTTATGGCTTTATGAAGGGCCACATCCCGGTTGCGATAATTAAGGAGTCGTGCAATGATTATACATGGGGCGCCACGGGGGCTGACCTAGGGGCAAGCGAGCAATGTGCCCACTCAACTGCAAATGTATCAGAAAAAGCATCCCTTCTAAAGTGGTCTGTGAGCAGCCGCTCCACATAGGACTCCATAGGGCCCATATTGGTGGACTCGGCCACCCTGGAGATGTGCAGGTTGTTGCGGCGCGACCTTGCCTCCAGGTCCTCTGCTTTGAAGGATGTTACTTTGAGGAGGCATTCCCCACTATCCAGACGCTTGTTCATAGCTGCCTGTGCATCCTCCGTTTAGGAAATGCGCTTTCGGTGGTCTCCAAGCGGGCCTCATGTTGTTCCAGGTGGCCATGCATGGTGTCAAGGTGTGCCGCCAAAGTATCAAAGCATGCATTGATGGCTGAAAAGCCAGCACGTAGCTCCGCCATTATGGCCGCCATCCCCTCCATATGCGGCTGCTCCCCATCAGGTGGATCGGCGTGGTACAGGGGGTCCCCGCGCTCTGCGGCATCACCGCCCTCCCACCTAGGAGTTTTAGTGGGCTCAAATGGCAGCTGCCACTGCTTAGCATCCCCCCGACCCATAGTGAGGCAGGAAAGAACTGGCAGTAGTCCTGAGTCGCAGTCACCAGGTGAACAAGGGTGGAAGGGGTGCTGGGTAGGATCGCAACCAGCAGAGGAGCTATGGCACAGGCCGCTATGGATCTAACAGGTAATGCCCGGCCACTCCCAGATCATAAGTGAAAAGTGCAGTGGCGGGCACCCCACAGTTGAAAGGCGCTGTGGAAGGGCCTGGAAGATGGTGACAGCTGTGCCTGTGTTGCCTCTAATTTAATTGCCAGGGAAACAGTGTCTAGACATGAGCCCAGATGGGCCTCAATTGTGTAATAATGCCACTTAGCGCCCAGAGCCCGCCAAACGGTTTGCAGGGGGGCCGACTTCAATGAGGCGCAGAGTCACGTGGGAGTCAAGGATTTGCGCCTGTATTCCAGCCCGGCGCATCGCCAGAGCGGCAGCAGAAAGTGCGATGTGGCTGCAGGGGGGCCCAGTGCTCTACTCACCGCCTAGCCCCCACCCAGGGGGCTCGGAGGAAATGGACTGGTATCAGTACCATGCCAGGTCTAAGATCCCCAGCCGTGGTTGTTCAGGGAAACCGCGCGGCAGCAGCTCCACCGCCAGGCTCACCCGTGCCCCCTGTCACCACGGGGCCTCTGGAGGCTGCATCAGGCCCCTGCCGCCAGGGGGCCCCCTGCCATGTACAATGCCGCTCCTGGCACCCCCGCTGGTCTCCGCACACATGACTTGTTGTCAGCAGTGCGTGGTTGCCATCAGCAGTGAAGAAAGCACCTCTGGGGTGGAGAAAGGCAGATCAGAGCAGATGCTCCGGGGCTCCACGATCAAGCCGCCATTTCGGTGCTTGGTCAGGCCACGCCCTGACTTGGATTCCATCATAATTTGGTTGTATACCTCTTGATCTGAAGTTATGCACTTGACGCATATGAATTTGGACTAAGATAGATGCTGTTTATGTGATGGTGGGTGAAAGCTACGGTAATGAAGGAAGTTGTTTCTGTCAGTCACTTTTCTGAAAACCCAGGTAGACTAACCTCTTGAGGATAGTTCAAGATGCACATCCAAATATGAAATGCATGAATTGCTGATCAAATGGATGAACAGAATCCGAGGGTTGTGGCTGTTAAATGTCTGTATCTGTTGTTCTAAAAGTGATTGTGAACTCTTCCATATCAAAAATGTAGCTAAATGTGCTCACAATACTCTAGAGGCAAGATAAATTGGTCCTCAAATCTAGCCATGAAAATGTTAGCATAGGCCCTCGAAACCCCCATGGCTGTCACAGTCTTCTGTAGGAAGAATGCATCCTTCCATTCAAAGGAGCTGTGGAATAGACAAAAATGCAAAAGCTCCAGAATGAACACCTCATTGGCCACATTTCTTCACGGTGTAGCAATTCCCATTTAACAGCCTCGATCCCTTCATCATGGGGTATCGAGGTGTATAGCGCCATCACATTGATAGTGCATAAACCAGAAAGACTTCAATTTAGTCATAGATAACAAAGATAGATGTTACAAAAAATCTGTTGTGTCTTTAATATATGAGGGCCAAGCCTGTACTAGTGGTTGTAGAAAGTTATCCAAGTATTTACCTAATGTTTCATGTAAGGGACCACAGCCGTAAACTATGGGTCTGAACCATGGATCAAACAAGTTCTTGTGGATCTTAGGTAACATATATAACTGTGGCGTTCTGGGGTGATCTGTGAGAAGAAAACATCAAATTTTCTCATCGATCCAACTCAAACCCAATGCGTCGTCAAGAATCTGTTTCAAGGTAATCATGATCTCCGTAGTAGGATCCTTATCAAGTGGAATGTTCTGATCCGTCACGTGGGATGTGACTTTCTCCTCATAAAACCTGCAATCCATAACAAGCAATGCTCCTTCCTTGTCATCCGGTTGAAACACTAAGTCATTGTTTTGAGCCAATCTGGTAAAGATTATATGAAGATTTTATGAAGGTATATGACTGTGTGTAATATGTGTTTGTTTGAATTAATCAATTGTGCATGTTAGCACCTCTATGATTTTTTGACAAAAGATTTGTAACATCATGACAACTTGTATGATTATTTGTTTACACTTCTTGCCTGTTAGCAGTTCATTGTGTGTTCTGGTTCCCGAGTTAACACTCGGGTTCTCTAGCTCTGATTAGTATTTGCGAGCACAGGAAGGACTCGCTCCAGGACTGCACACACATACAATTTAACTATTGGGTAAATTGATTTACATTGTCAAATAGGTTTAAAGTGTGCACTACAAACTCATATCTTGAAAAATACCCCATTTTCAATGCCCATGTGTTAGACTTTTTAGACAAAGATAAACCTTGAGGATTTATTTAGATTCTATTCATTAATGAAGTAGTCACCGTAGTGAACTTCATTTTCAAGAACTTAGATAAAGACAATTCTCACAGTTGATTTTTTATGCAATCTTTTTTTAGTAGTTTGACATAACCAATCTTTTTATATATACAATAATAAAAAATATATATATTTTCATTTATACATTGGCAACATAGGACTACTGTCGATTTAGCACATATAAACAGTAGTCATTAACACTTTTTATACAGCAATGAACCATCCACAGTTGGTCATACACCAAGAAAATTCTTGTTTAGACAATTGCGATATCATAACACATCAGATGAACTCTGTTTGTGCCAAAGAAGTGTCACAGCGTCGACGTTTCGGTCTCCTATTTGATAATATTAATCACCGAGACCATCTTCAGGACCACAGTTGCACCATGTATCTATTATAAACAAATTTATTTTTTCATTATTAAACATGCTATTTACACATATCCACATCTAAGTTCTAAATATTTGTATTGCCTCTACATTGAAGGAAAACAGGTGTGTCCATAAGGTAACCTGATATAGTAAAAAGGTACCCAGACACCGTAAACTATATAACACCCAATGAAAAAAGATGAAGAGTGAAACAGATTAAACTCTGTGCACACAAAGAGTCAGTTCGAGATGTCCCAGACACCACTCTAGTATCCACAATTACAACCGCCAGAACAGTAACGCAAACCACCACTACTCAGTGGACGTATCTGATGTGGAGATTTGTTGTGAAAAAGTATGCACTTACTTCTTCGAGACTATAAACACTTCCTAATCTCTTGTTTTGATTCTTAACCGGTTTTCCACCGTAGAAGCACTTAGTTCTAGAAATCATAATTCCAAAGATATAACATATCGTAAATACAAAAAAATATATACCACAAGTTTGCTCTCTACGTACACAAAGTACCAGAGCTCAAACTTCCAACAGTTACTTACAAAGAACGCCAGGTTTCCTCGGCGCTTCGTGAGTCCGTAATCTGTAACCAAGCAAAGGAAACAGACCTAATCACTTAACGATTCCGCCAATTCTATTCTCTATAACAGTTAAACCACCCGTCTGTGACCCACTCCATTCCTTACCAATAACGGGTATCTTTACTGGCTACACTTCCATTCCACACCTCGCCAATTAGTCCGAGTGTGAGTCGCAAGACGACGCGTGCGTTATTTCAAGAGTGGCGTGATGTATATCGTCATGAACGCACAGCAAAACAAATCGGCCATCTTGGAATGTGGACGTTTAAGCTTCAAATATTGAGTCTAACACTCCAAATCAAATTAGACTATACCCCGCTGCCTTCTGAATATAGCTGACAATCGCGGGACAAAAGTATAAATTGTCAGAACCTATGGAATATATGGTAGATTAAAAACGTCTTGATCCAAAAGGAAAAAACGCTTAGGTGTATACATGAGAAGGTATAAGTACGCATATTAGTTGAGGAGACTGGTCAAAGATGCATCAATGCAGATACTAAGTATCAGCAAATACGACAAAAACAGAGGGCAGGAAAAAAATCCGATAACTCAACCACATGGCTAAGTGACCAATTGTTCATAGCACGATGGCTTATAAAAGGTCTTCTATCATTCAGAATAGAAATCTAACATAACATCGTCAGATGTAATCAGCTGTATATTAGTCCCCAGAATTATGTCATTCATATAAGTAGAAGGGCATGAGATTAATCACAGCGAGATTGCAGCACTTCCAGTATGGATCTAGAAGGGCCCAAGCACCCCCTATCAAGACAAAAAATAATAATAATGAAGGATCCTGCATAATACAGTGAGACAACAAGGGGCCATATAGATTACAGTGTCGCCAAAGTTTGCCATTCAATAAAGGAATTCAATCCCTTCTCTACCGTTTTAACTGACCAAATCCACCTGTTTTCCTTCAGAGTCAGTAGGCGCTCAACATTTTGTCTTCGTTTTGTATTTTTTACAGTCTCCAATACAAACCATTTCATATCAGTGGGGATATGTTCTTTCTCCATGTAGTGTTCTACCATGGGTGCAGTGGTAATTTTGCATCTAATGCGTGATTGATGTTGGATTATGCGTTTTTTAATTTCTTGTGTTGTTTTGCCTATATAATATAGACCGCAAGGGCATTCGATACAATAAATGACATTTTTTGTCAAGCAGTTTGTATGTTGTCGCAATGTCCATTTGATTCCATTAAGGACACAGGACTTTACCACCGATGTCGTGGGACAGGCTATGCAATGCCCGCATGGGTAATGGCCAGTTATTGGTGTAAACCCCCACAGATTTGTCAATGAGGTGGGGACTGGTTCTTTGTATGCTTTCACAAGTGAGTCCTTTCAATTTCTAGCTCTTTTAAAAGCAAACCGGGGTCTAGTGAACTGTGGTTCGACTTTCTGGATCAAGTGCCAATTTTTTGACACAATCTTTTTGATCGAATTGGATTCAGTTCCAAATGTCATAACACAGGTAATAGTTTCCTGCGTGGGAGCCTGTTGTTCCTTACTCTGTAGGAGTGCCTCCCGATCATAATACCAGGCTCTTTTAAGGGAGCGTTTCACAAGTCTGTATGGGTAGCCTCTCATCCCCAATTTGATCTGCAAAGTTTTTGCTTCTCTGAAATAATCCTCCCGTCTGGTACAGTTCCGTTTGATACGGAGGAACTGTCCAAACGGAAGGTTATCACGCAGATTCCGTGGGTGGTGACTAGTGTATTTGAGCAGTGTGTTTCTTGCAGTGGATTTAGTAAATAGGCTTGTGGACAGTATCCCTGCATCATTCCATATTTTAAGGTCTAGGAAATTAATAGCCTGTTGGTCAGAGTCCATGGTGAATTTCAGATGATCAATCTGTTGGTTGAGCCATGTATGAAAGTCATGTAGTTTTGAAACAGAACCCTCCCATATCAAAAATACATCATCAATGTATCGGAGATATTTTTGGATTTCATTTTTGAAGGGGTTGTTGTTATAGATTACCCCTTCCTCAAAGGCAGCCACATATAAGTTCGCTATGTCTGGAGCAAAAATTGCTCCCATAGCGACTCCCTTCACTTGGCCATAGAAGTCGCCATTGAACAAAAAATAGTTCTGTTCCAGTGCAATTTTAGCGCATTCAGTAATAAAGTCAGATGGTACCTGATGAGGACGTGGCCTTTTTTCCAATATTGCGTTGATTACGTCTAAGGCCTCTCGTTGAGGTATGCTTGTATACAAGCTTTCTATGTCCATCGTAACTAGGATATTTTGCTGTTTGTTATATGGTTGTCCTTCTACCGCCGTGATCACATGAGTGCTGTCTCTAGTGTAAGATTGAGTTAACACTACAAAAGGTTTGATAAAGAAATCTTCGTATTCAGCTAATGGTTGTAAGATAGATTGACACCCCGCCACAATAGGTCTTACGGGGTTTTTTTTATCGTCCTTATGTATTTTAGGCAGCGTATAAAACGCAGGTATGGAGAAGTCATTCTTATTCAGATAGTCAAATTCTTTTTGGCTCAACCATAGGTTATCACGTCCACTCTTCGTTAGGTTAAGGATCTCGGCTCTAATTCTATCTGTAGGGTCTCGCGTCAGTTTGATGTAATGAGTGGTATTATTCAATTGTCTTAGCGCCTCAAGATCATAGTCACACTTGTCTTGTATAATGATACTGCCACCCTTGTCGGCAGGTTTGATAATGATATCATCTCTGCCGGCAAGGGTTTTCAAAGTGCAATGTTCATCCTTAGTGAAATTATATTTCACATAATGCTTATTTTTGAACATTTGTTCGATTTCCATGAGTACCACACTTTCAAAGGTGACTAACTCTTTATGGGGTCAGGTTCATGGGAGGATAAAAAGTAGAGGAGCATCGTAAACCTGTGACATTATTATGTGTGACAAAAGGAGTCTTATTGAACATGAAATAACGCACGCGTCGTCTTGCGACTAATTGGCGAGGTGTGGAATGGAAGTGTAGCCAGTAAAGATACCCGTTATTGGTAAGGAATGGAGTGGGTCACAGACGGGTGGTTTAACTGTTATAGAGAATAGAATTGGCGGAATCGTTAAGTGATTAGGTCTGTTTCCTTTGCTTGGTTACAGATTACGGACTCACGAAGCGCCGAGGAAACCTGGCGTTCTTTGTAAGTAACTGTTGGAAGTTTGAGCTATGGTACTTTGTGTACGTAGAGAGCAAACTTGTGGTATATATTTTTTTGTATTTACGATATGTTATATCTTTGGAATTATGATTTCTAGAACTAAGTGCTTCTACGGTGGAAAACCGGTTAAGAATCAAAACAAGAGATTAGGAAGTGTTTATAGTCTCAAAGAAGTAAGTGCATACTTTTTCACAACAAATCTCCACATCAGATACGTCCACTGAGTGGTGGTGGTTTGCGTTACTGTTCTGGCGGTTGTAATTGTGGATACTAGAGTGGTGTCTGGGACATCTCGAACTGACTCTTTGTGTGCAAGGAGTTTAATCTGTTTCACTCTTCATCTTTTTTCATTGGGTGTTATATAGTTTACGGTGTCTGGGTACCTTTTTACTATATCAGGTTGTTACCTTATGGACACACCTGTTTTCCTTCAATGTAGAGGCAATACAAATATTTAGAACTTAGATGTGGATATGTGTAAATAGCATGTTTAATAATGAAAAAATAAATTTGTTTATAATAGATACATGGTGCAACTGTGGTCCTGAAGATGGTCTCGGTGATTAATATTATCAGATAGGAGACCGAAACGTCGACGCTGTGACACTTCTTTGGCATAAACAGAGTTCATCTGATGTGTTATGATATCGCAATTGTCTAAACAAGAATTTTCTTGGTGTATGACCAACTGTGGATGGTTCATTGCTGTATAAAAAGTGTCAATGACTACTGTTTATATGTGCTAAATCGACAGTAGTCCTATGTTGCCAATGTATAAATGAAAATATATATATTTTTTATTATTGTATATATAAAAAGATTGGTTATGTCAAACTACTAAAAAAAGATTGCATAAAAAATCAACTGTCTTTATCTAAGTTCTTGAAAATGAAGTTCGCTACGGTGACTACTTAATTAATGAATAGAATCTAAATAAATCCTCAAGGTTTATCTTTGTCTAAAACGTATTATACCCAAATCCTTGGGGTTAATTGGGTTGCCCTATTGTTTTGTACATGTGTTAGACTTGGCATCTTTTGACGTGTTTCCGCTGAGTTTTGCTTTCTGACCTCCAGGTTTTGACTCTGTTTTTGCTGGCGTAGTGTTTCTGTGCACTTTTCTCACTGCTGATTAGTGGTAAAGTGCAAGTGCTCCTGTGGTAAATTGTGTTATGGATTGGTGTTTCCATGATTCGATATTTGATTTACTTGTTAGTCACTGGTAAAGTGCACTGAGTGTGCCAGGGCACTTTACTGCTACTAGTGGGCCTGCAGCACTGAGTGTGCCACCCACGTGAGTAGCCCTGAAAAGGTAGCTCAGACCTGCCATTGCACACAGTTTGTAACTGCCATGTCGACTTGGCCAGTGCGCACACTTGCCAGTCCCTCACCTTCCCTTTTCTTACATGTCAGCCACCCCTAAGGTAGGCCCAAGGTTCCCCTGTGGGCCGGGTGCAGTGTATGTGAAAGGTCGGACATGCCCTTGTGTGTGTGGCATGTCCTGATAGCAAATTACGGCCAATTTAGTTTTTCGCTATTGCAAGGCTACCTGTTCCCCATAGGACTGAATGGGAACTTTGTTTATAACATCTTATAAACATAACTGGCCTGGGAAATTAGGTAGGAAAATAACGTTTAGTATGCCTGAACTCAGAATCTAAAGATGCATCTTTTAGTGAAGGTGATTTTTACATTCTGTGTTAAAAAATACCACTTTTAGAAAGTAGGTATTTTCTTGCTCAGTCATCCCGTGTGCCTCTGCTGGAATATGGATTGCCTGTCTGGGTTTTGGATGACAGAAGGCTGGGGAGCGGGAGTGGCTCCAGATAGTATAGGTGGGTCAGGAAAGGGCTGAATAGACCAGGGCTGCAATTGGGGAAGGGGGAGGAGATTTCCTTGCACCTCAAAGGGCCTGGTCTGCCTCTGACTATGCCGTCCCCACCTCCTGCCAGGAAGTCACCCCAGAGAAGGCAGAACTGTTTTTTTCAGGGCACAGACAATCTCTGTCTAAAAGATCAAAGGATTTTGGGATATAAATATTGGGACCCAGACCCCTGACTGGTAGAACTCTTTTGGATCAAGAAGACTGCCAAGAAGAAGAGGTGGAGAAGCTGTGAGGAGGAACTACCACTTTGCTGTGTGCTGCGTTGTGTTGGCCTGCAGTGACTGCTTCTGTCTTGGGCAGTGAAAGGACTGGACTGAACTTCCTGCAATCTATATATTTGTGAGTTTCTCGAAGGGCTTGAGGTAGAGCTTGCCCCGTCTTCAAGAAGTCTCAGGAACAGCAAAGACTTCAAGCTCTTCTGCCTTCAGCCCTGGGGACTGTGTGTTTTGTGCTGCAATAGAGGAAAAAGCAACCTGACGTCATCTAGGACGCTGCTGCCGACTCTGGTGCCGATCACAATCCGGTAAAAAATTCCCCCGTGCGACTCGTATCGGGTCTTTTTACCGTACGAATCGTACAAGTGCCGTACGAACTGGCAATCACGATTCGCATGGTAAAAAGTCCATACGAACCGCACTGGGAATCATTCCCCACACGTCCTCGGGTCGGAAAATGTGTCCGACACGTCCTCGGACGATTTACCTTACAAACGTGAAAAGCCAAGTCCGACCGAGGAATCACGATCCATCCCGTGCGTCCGACCGTACAACCGTATGGAAAAAACACCGTCCGCACCGAACACCCATAGCAACCATGGAGACATGTGCCCGCATACGCGCCCAACACGCCCCCCAGCCCCCGTACGTCCGACACGTACCCCCCGTGTATGTATACCCCCACCCGTCTAGGTACACCCCAGTACGTTCCAGTCGAACCCCCACCCCAGTACGTGTCATACCCCCGTCAATGTACACCCCCCCACCCCTGTACGTGTCGTACCCCCGTGTACCCCCACCCCAGTACGTTCCAGTCGTACCCCCACCCCTGGACGTGTCGTACCCCCCGTGTACCTACACCCAAGTACGTTCCAGTCGTACCCCCACCCCAGGACGTGTCGTACCACCGTCAATGTACACCCCCCCACCCCTGTACGTGTCGTACCACCGTCTATGTACACCCCAGTACATTCCAGTCGTACCCCCACCCCAGTACGTGTCATACCCCCGTGTACCTACACCCCAGTACGTTCCAGTCGTACCCCCACCCCAGTACGTGTCGTACCACCGTCAATGTACACCCCCCACCCCTGTACGTGTCGTACCCCCCGTGTACCTACACCCCAGTACGTTCCAGTCGTACCCCCACCCCAGTACGTGTCGTACCCCCCGTGTACCTACACCCCAGTACGTTCCAGTCGTACCCCCACCCCAGTACGTGTCGTACCACCGTCAATGTACACCCCCCCACCCCTGTACGTGTCGTACCCCCGTGTACCCCCACCCCAGTACGTTCCAGTCGTACCCCCACCCCTGGACGTGTCGTACCCCCCGTTTACCTACACCCAAGTACGTTCCAGTCGTACCCCCACCCCAGGACGTGTCGTACCACCGTCAATGTACACCCCCCCACCCCTGTACGTGTCGTACCACCGTCTATGTACACCCCAGTACGTTCCAGTCGTACCCCCACCCCTGGACGTGTCGTACCCCCCGTGTACCTACACCCAAGTACGTTCCAGTCGTACCCCCACCCCAGGACGTGTCGTACCACCGTCAATGTACACCCCCCCACCCCTGTACGTGTCGTACCACCGTCTATGTACACCCCAGTACGTTCGAGTCGTACCCCCACCCCAGGACGTGTCGTACCCCCCGTGTACCTACACCCCAGTACGTTCCAGTCGTACCCCCACCCCAGTACGTGTCGTACCACCGTCAATGTACACCCCCCCACCCCAGTACGTGTCGTACCCCCCGTGTACCTACACCCAAGTACGTTCGAGTCGTACCCCCACCCCAGGACGTGTCGTACCCCCCCGTGTACCTACACCCAAGTACGTTCCAGTCGTACCCCCACCCCTGGACGTGTCGTACCCCCCGTGTACCTACACCCAAGTACGTTCGAGTCATACCCCCACCCCAGGACGTGTCGTACCCCCCGTGTACCTACACCCCAGTACGTTCCAGTCGTACCCCCACCCCAGTACGTGTCGTACCACCGTCAATGTACACCCCCCCACCCCAGTACGTGTCGTACCCCCCGTGTACCTACACCCAAGTACGTTTGAGTCGTACCCCCACCCCAGTACGTGTCGTACCACCGTCAATGTACACCTCCCACCCCTGCACGTGTCGTACCCCCCGTGTACCTACACCCCAGTACGTTCCAGTCGTACCCCCACCCCAGTACGTGTCGTACCACCGTCAATGTACACCCCCCACCCCTGTACGTGTCGTACCCCCCGTGTACCTACACCCCAGTACGTTCCAGTCGTACCCCCACCCCAGTACGTTCCTGGCGCACCCCCAACACAACCTCCTAAGTACGGAGCGCACCCCATGCCCCAACATCACAACCGCATGTACGAGTCTTACAAAGCCACACACAAGGACAAAATCGTACAACCAAATGGCCCATGTACACACCGTACACACGCTCAAAACGCACGTACACAACCAGGACAAAATAAAACAACACAAGAATACACCAGTCGAAAGGCACACAGCCACTAAACATGGCCAACAACCACTTAAATAACACAACACTGACCTGCAACTGCCAAAAACAAACAGAGGCCCAATACACCACCACTCCTTATAACACACCCACCCAAAATTCAAAAACTGCCACACCCACCCATGGACCAATAAAAAGGGCCCACACACACAAACCATGAGCCTTTCCAACAGACTCACTGCTGCCAGACACCACAGAACCAGACTACAAGCTACACCACACCTTACACTTGCACACCTTCAAACGACCACCCTCACAAACACCCTCTCATCACATTCACACACACACACAACCATCCACACCCCCCCCCAACATCCACACCCCCCCCCCACACCCACACCATCCCCACCCACACCCCTCACCATGCCCACTACCAAGAATCCAAAGTTCAGTCACCGAGAGTTGGAGGTCCTTGTTGATCAAATCCTCAGAGTCGAGCCACAGATCTTTGGAACATTGGTCAGAAGCACCAGCCAGGCAGCCAAAACAGCCATGTGGCAGACCATCGTCGATGCTGTGAATGCTGTTGCGGACACCAGGAGGACCAAGCAGGATTGCCAGAACAGGTGGTACGATCTGCGGAGGAGGGTCAGAGCCAAGAGGCAGGAGGAACACGACCAGGCCAACGCCACCGGAGGAGGGCCCTCCCGCAGAGCCGTACAGTACCATCCCTGGGAGGAGAGGGTGATGGCCATACTGCCGGTGGAGGCAGTTGAAGGAGTAGAAGGACTCCGAGACCCGGGTGAGTACACAAACAACGCACCTCACATGGAGGGAACTGCAACCACAACCAAAATCAATAACAGGCACGCAACCACCACAAGCCATCGCATTACTCAACCACACTCCATGAGCAGGCACATGCCACTGCTGCCACCATGCCCCATGCACCCAGCTGGACAATGTCAAGTCACAGGCCACAGAAGACAACAACACATGACACGGTAACCCGGATGGCGGGAGGCTGGGCACCAAGAATCACATAGTGCGACTCCAAAGCAGACAACAATGCCCTCTGCCCATATGGCCTAGGTCACAGCCAGACAAACACTGTGTCCCAACACAGGAATGACTTGCCAGCAAATGGCGGACGCCTTGCATCAACACATGGGGGTGAAGGCACTGTTTTGCACATGCCAGCAGCTAATGAACAGCCAACAGTGTGAAAGAGTGGCAGCACACACCACCACAGCAGCAGCGCACAGACACACAGCAGACAAAATGGGTGCCTGGAGATCAGAAACAAACTCACATCAACAGGCCAAGGGCCACTCAAAGATCTGCTAACAGTGTGTGCCCAGGAAGCTGGGCCAAGGTGACAGAGGGTGACACACGGAGGGAGGGAGAGGGGGACACAGAGGGAGGGAGAGGGGGACAGAGAGGGAGGGAGAGGGGGACTGAGAGGGAGGGAGACGGACAGAGGGAGGAGGCTGACACACGGAGGGAGGGAGAGGGGGACACAGAGGGGGGGAGAGGGGGACTGAGAGGGAGGGAGAGGGGGACAGAGGGAGGAGGCTGACACACGGAGGGAGGGAGAGGGGGACACAGAGGGAGGGAGAGGGGGACAGAGAGGGAGGGAGAGGGGGACTGAGAGGGAGGGAGACGGACAGAGGGAGGAGGCTGACACACGGAGGGAGGGAGAGGGGGACACAGAGGGAGGGAGAGGGGGACAGAGAGGGAGGGAGAGGGGGACTGAGAGGGAGGGAGACGGACAGAGGGAGGAGGCTGACACACGGAGGGAGGGAGAGGGGGACACAGAGGGAGGGAGAGGGGGACAGAGAGGGAGGGAGAGGGGGACAGAGAGGGAGGGAGAGGGGGACAGAGAGGGAGGGAGACGGACAGAGGGAGGAGGCTGACACACGGAGGGAGGGAGAGGGGGACAGAGAGGGAGGGAGAGGGGGACAGAGAAGGAGGGAGACACAGGGAGAGCAAATCAGTCCTTTGGTGTGTGGGAATGTCTGCTCGTCAGCAGGTGGACTGCGTGCATGTAGACAAGGGTGCCCAGTGCCAGAACCCCCCCTCTTCATCATGGCAAAACGCAGGGCCATGTTACAACCTGTACACGAGCACAAGGACAGCCACCTGCATCATATGAGTGTGTGGATCCACTCCATGTGCACATGTACAGTGCTACAAGGAAGGCGCAAACGCATAGCTCGGCACACATGCACACTCCACTGCTGACTGCAGTCACACTTGACGCAGCAAGTAAGACTGTGCCACACATAGTTAAAGGGGCCAAATTGGTGCCCAAGGGACACACACATGCACAAGTGCACTGTGAGTGGAATGCAAGACAGATCCTAATTCCAAGAGGAAATGTGCCAACTTTGTAACGGATGAAACATGGATGTTGCATGGATCAAAATTAACATTGTCTCTCTCACACACAGGTCAACGTCGTGCTGCACCCCCCAACACTGGGGGGGAACACTCACAGGACCCGGATCTGCAGGAGACCGATCCCACCGGCAGCGACCACTCTCACCACTCTGCGGACGACCCCGACCGACCTGGCCCCTCTGGTGTCCAACCACCTGCAGCACCTGCGTCAGGTACAACCGTGCCAACCACCACCCCCACTCCTGCCACATCCCAGGAGACACCCAGGATCCCTGCCCCAACACCACAATGCAGCCAGGCTCGCCAGGAGGGACACGGTGTCCCGGGCACCCAGGAGGAGGCAGGCGACAACGCCAATGCCACCCCTCAGGGGTCCCGGAGACCCCATGTGCCCACAAGTGCAGGCCAGACGCAAGTGGGCAGGGGTGGTGGGAGTGGAGAGCGGCGGAGGCGCGAGCCTGACCAGTTGGCTGGGGATCCGGTATTTTCCCATGTCCGTAACATCCTGGACTCATACCGGCAGGACACCACGGGCATGGCCCAGGTTGTGTCCGTCCTCGAGGGGATCAAGGTCCAGCAGGCCCAGCAACATGCGGAGCTAATAGCCTGTCTACAGCTACACCAACGGAGGATGGAGGACAGACAGGCTGAGCAAGTGACGGCGTCCCAGGGGATTCACGCTGAACTCCGTCGGATGGCCGACACCATGGCCGACCCTCCCTGTGCCAGAAGGCGGAGAACATCACCACCCACAGGGAGGGATCATGAGGAGGAGGAGGAAACATCCGACGGAGCATCCCAGACGTCGTCACGGCCTGCTGCTGAGGTTCCCCGCAGGAAGCCGGGTCGTCCACGGAAAGGACCGTGAGGGTGGCTGCTACATCACCATCTCCCAGGACACCTGGCCTGGCACCTGGCCCACTGGAGCAACAGCATCACAGCATCAAGAGACATTCTCTGCCACATGGCCCTGCTGGTCACTGGCTGACCAATGTTGACAAAGACTGTGGCATGGACTCTGAGGATTTCCAATGGCAAGGACACCAACTCCCCTACTGAACTTTGGATTCCCTAATCCCGGAAAGGCCCTCACTTGGCCCCCCCCCCAATAATAAATCACACTATTAAGAGTAGATGCCTGCTGGTAGCATTATTACCTAACATGTGTCTTGTACAGTCTAAACATGCCTGAGTCATCTGTTCACTTCAACCATCCACACCCTGGGGCCTGAGTCTGGCACAGGACACATGGGTCACAGTTTTCTAGGCAAGACAGACATGGAGCACCATACACACCCGTGATGGTCAGAACCAGCTGAGGGGGTGGCCGAACAACCGTGCTGACAGACACATTGAGTACAGCAACAGTCATGCGCAGAGGTCAGGGATCCTGGCCCGTGTCCTGGGGGGCACCCAGGTACGTGTAGACAGGTGGCAGAACCATGTCCTGCAAGCTTGAGTCCGGTGGATGCAGAGAATGGGGTCATGGACAACGTTGGATGCATGGGGATGGCACATGTCACAATACCCACACAGTCATGGACATCATGCCCATTACACAGTCTCAGCACACACACACAGCTTGCATCTTGCCACTCGACACATTGACACATAGCCACAATCAGGGAATACCATGCCAGACATGCAGGATGCACCGTGCCAACACACCAGCATTGACTGAGAAGAGGCACCTTGGAGGCATAGGGACACCTTTAATAGTCATGTGTTTGGGATTGCAGAGGCAACTTGAAGTACACATGAACACATCATGTGGAGTAACATGTGGCTCCAACACTGGCACCCCCCTTCTGCAGCACAAATGCGTGATAGCCATGGAACTGGCACACAAGTGTCGGATAATAGCTAAATACCCACAGCTGCTCACGGAGAGCCTGCCATACACCATACATCCGCTGATGTGGAAGTCCCACGCCATGTCAAGACAATGTTAACCGTATGTGTCCGAGGGCAGTGTCACACACATTGATGCCTTCATCACAATCCACCATCCCATCACTGATGACTGACAACCAGGCAGCCCATCTATTCAGGTGTACCCAGCTGCATGTCGTGTCCCATGGGGATGCCACATGTCTGCAGAGGACCCAAACCCCGACCGGGGCAGTGTGCACACATCGTGAACAACTGCCACACCCAATACACCCCAGATGCATCCCTTACCCCATGGAGACTTCCAAACGTGTCCGTGCCTGTAACGCTGAGTCAGCCCACGATGCCATGTCCATGAGGAATAGCAGTGCCACAACAATGCAACCAGCAAACGGCATGCGCAGGTACCTGGGGAAGAGAGACACACAAGAAGTCAGCCACAAGAAGCACAGCCACTTGCATGTGCATTTACTCGACACATGTATGTATGACAACATGCTAGGTCACAATTATGCCTGGGGAAATACTACCATCACTGCCACCATCACTCCAGTGACACACCCACACACACCTCTGACCCACGTGCCATACATGCAGGTGGAGACACACATCACAACGCATGCCACACGGGGACCAATGCGTGCACACTCAGACCCTGGTACTCACCACTAAGCAAAGAAGTCGCGTATGAGCCGAGTCCGGATGTCCTCTTGCGGCTCCACATCCTCCACATCACTAGCCCCATTGCCAAGCCCTTCGTCCTCCACGGGGGGATGGTCCTCGTCATCTTGATCCAGGATGAGGGGCACAGCTCTTTCAACTGCCATGTTGTGCAGCATGCAGCAGACCATGAAGATCTTGCAGACCTTCGCCGGGGCATATGGGAGTGCGCCGCCGGTCTTGTGGAGGCACCGGAATCGGCTCTTCAGCATGCCAAACGTCCTCTCTATCACTCGCCTTGTCCGGCCATGGGCGGTGTTGTAGCGGAGCTGGGCCGGCGTGATGGGGTTGCGGAGAGGTGTCAGCAGCCAAGGCATGTTGGGATAGCCAGCGTCCCCTAAATGGAAAGCACATGGATATCGTTAGAACAGGCGAAGCGGTAGTGCTGCTCGGCCAAACAGAATACAGGACAGACAGACTGTACCCACCAACAACACATGCACGTTCGTTGCGCAGCTGCATCATCATATCAGGCATCCCGCTACGCCTCATGATGTAGGCATCGTGTGCTGATCCTGGAAAACGAGCACAGACATGTGAAATCACCATGTTGGACAGACACACCACAAGGGCATTGATGGAGTGGTAGTGCTTCCGATTGCGGTACGCCACCTCCCGTGCGTGTGGTGGTACCAAACCTACATGTGTCCCATCTATGGACCCAATGACATGGGGCATCCCTCCCAGGGCATAGAAACCACGTTTGACCTCAGTCATCTGTTCAGGGGTTGGGAACTTGATGAAGTCATCCAGGTGAATCAACATGGCCTCCAAGAAATCATGCAGCACACCGCTGAACATGCTCTGGGACATGCCACCAACATGAGCTATGGTATATTGGAAGGTACCCGTGGCAAGGAAATGTAGGGCAGCCATTACCTTCAGCTGGGGTGTCAGTGCCGTAGGATACCTGTGCTGCGGTTGCAGGTGTGGTGCCAGTCTCGCCGTCAGCTCCAGAATCAACGGTTGGGTGAAGCGGTAGAGCCGGATCCTGTCATTCTCCTGCATGGTGGCCAAGTCTGGAATTCTTCGGGCAACAGGAGGCGCTCTGCAGTAATTTGGAAGTGACAAGGAAGAGTGAGTGCACTACGAGAACAACTCATGTCTACTGAGCACATGTAAATCTGCCAATACACACATGCCACATAGGGAGTCAGGCATGTGCTACATGCCCAGGACACGTATGGATGCAAGGTGACACTCCTTCCAAGACCCAGCTACACACGGTGATTGAGAACCTCCCCATGCCACGCCATGGGAATAGCTGTGTCCCAGTGCAAGTGCACTGCCCGACGCAAGACAGGAGTGACATACACCCACACATCAGCAGAAGTGTGATGCTGATTGCAGAGACTGGCAGCGGAACACTTGAGCCACAGGTCACATGACATTACACTAGTCCAGCCCACACACCTTGCCATGAAGGTGCACATGTCATGACTCCCCACACATTCCTTGTGAGTTTGCTGACATGGCCTTGTCACGCTACACCGTGTCCCTTGCATACATGTGCACCTCACATCCGGTAACACATGTGGCATGGTGTTGGGAACAGTGTGCAATGACAATCTACACACAGCCACATGTTGGTTGCTGCAACGGCTGCAGCTTTTGAGGGTGCAACAACATCAACCCGATGTAAATCCCGGACACATATATGGCATAGTCACATTGTGCACTGTGGGTAGTGATGAGTCATGTGTCATGACCCCTGTACCGGGCATCATGGGACACTTCCGTGTGTTGGTGTCCGTGCCATGCCAGTGACGCTCACCCCAAGTGCGCAGTCCCACATGCACACATGTCAAAGGAGTCAAGGGCATGCCTGGCACACATTGCACCCTCACACAGTACACATGTACACATCTCATCATACATCTGGTGCCTTCTCCACTCAGGAGGCATGTTCCACATCACAGCCTGTGACACCTGTGCCCAACACATGTGGTAATGCACAGACGATGCCTTGGTGTCCATTCCTGGACAAGTATGTCCATCCATGGACAAGTATGTCCGCCCTATTCCGACATGTGTGTCGCCTATCACCACAGTGATGTGTAAAATCCGCCGTACTGCTGCTGAGAGGGCCTGTGCATGTTCCCAAATCACTGTGGGAGTGCTGCCGTATGTGTACCCATCGTGATGGCGAGCGTAGATGCGAGTGTACGGTCCGTACCACTACGGGTACGCATACGCGTGCAGACCCATCGTGATGGCGAGCGTAGATGCGAGTGTACGGTCCGTACCACTACGGGTACGCATACGCGTGCAGACCCATAGTGATAGTGAGCGTAGATGCGAGTGTACGGTCCGTACCACTACGGGTACGCATACGCGTGCAGACCCATAGTGATAGTGAGCGTAGATGCGAGTGTACGGTCCGTACCACTACGGGTACGCATACGCGTGCAGACCCATAGTGATAGTGAGCGTAGATGCGAGTGTACGGTCCTTACCACTATGGGTCTGCACGCGTATGCGTACCCGTAGTGGTACGGACCGTACACTCGCATCTACGCTCACTATCACTATGGGTCTGCACGCGTATGCGTACCCGTAGTGGTACGGACCGTACACTCGCATCTACGCTCACTATCACTATGGGTCTGCACGCGTATGCGTACCCGTAGTGGTACGGACCGTACACTCGCATCTACGCTCACTATCACTATGGGTCTGCACGCGTATGCGTACCCGTAGTGATAGTGAGCGTAGATGCGAGTGTACGGTCCTTACCACTATGGGTCTGCACGCGTATGCGTACCCGTAGTGGTACGGACCGTACACTCGCATCTACGCTCACTATCACTATGGGTCTGCACGCGTATGCGTACCCGTAGTGGTACGGACCGTACACTCGCATCTACGCTCACTATCACTATGGGTCTGCACGCGTATGCGTACCCGTAGTGGTACGGACCGTACACTCGCATCTACGCTCACTATCACTATGGGTCTGCACGCGTATGCGTACCCGTAGTGATAGTGAGCGTAGATGCGAGTGTTCGGTCCGTACCACTACGAGTACGCATACGCGTGCAGACCAAAAGTGATGGAGAGCGTAGGCATGCATGTACGGGCCGTTGCCATGCATTTGGGGTGCCCTAGGGCCCCCACACGCACCGTACCTGTGTGTGATGCTCCAAATTACATGGGGGACAAGTATTAAGGCCTACATGCATGCTGGTTGTCATGGAGACCAAGTTCAAAATTGGAAATTGTTCTGGAAGGTGCACAGCAGAAGTCAGTTGGGATTTGTCTACTTTGTTGCAATGTGTTTGTGGGGCTGACATCATGCAGGAGAATGAAACCGATAGAGAACCCACAGACTGCTAGGTTTGAAGGGATTGGTGGAAACATAGGATGCAAATGTGAGTGACCAATCTCTCTGTACTCCTGTGCATGAGACTGGGCAGAAGGGCACATATAAGGCAGCCAGGTCCCATGAGGGAGCACTTGCCTGCACATCTTTGCATTCGTCGACCCAGCTGCTGCTACTGATTCCCTGGAACCATGTCAAGGGCTGTGGAGAGGACACAGCCATTCACCCTGGAGGAGAACATGGCTCTGCTGGATGTGATCCTCCCACAGTACTCCATGCTGTATGGGCGACCAGGTTATCAGGTGAGTGCATAGGCCACTGCCACAGACTGTCCCTATGTGGTGACTGTGACTTCTGCCATTGCGTCCAGGTGTAACACACATGCCATGTACTGTCGGGGGGGTCCCAGGGGGGGGGGTGCCTGATGTCTCCCAGCAGTGCCCTGAGACAGGAGGGGTGGGGGCCTATCACTCACAGCAGTGCCCTGAGACAGGAGGGGTGTGTGCAGAGTCCTCCCAGCAGTGCCCTGAGACAGGAGGGGTGGGTGTGGAGTCCTCACAGCAGTGCCCTGAGCCAGGAGGGGTGGGTGTGATGCACAGTGTGAGCCTAGATCATTGATTGTGACATTGCCATCATTCCACCTGTGTACCCACTGTGGCACGTACTGCTTTTTCCCTCACCAGGGGATGATGTCCCTATGACAAAGGTGCAATGCGTTGGCTGCATGACATGCCTTGTTGTTACCAGCTAATTTGTACCCATATGTCTCTCTGTGACATGTGGCTGGTGTATTGATGTGGTGTCACTTGTTCCTCCTCACAGGTAGGCGCCACTGCCAAGGAGCAGATCTGGCTGACCGCCGTCAGTGCCGTGAGGGGTGTGGATGGTCGGAGGCGGCGCCTGGCCCAGGTGAGGAAACGCTGGCAGGATATCCGGTGCTGGACGCGGAGGATTGCACGGCTCCTGCTGGGGGACTCACCTGAGAGCCACAAGAACCGCGGCCGCCGCCGTCTGAGCCACCTCCACAGGCGTGTGCTGCCGGTGGTCTTTCCAGACCTGGAGAGGCGCTTACAGGCGATGCAGCAGCCGGAAGGGGGTAGGTACATGTGTGTTTGTTGTGTGTCACCGGCATTTGTAAGGGCACAGTAGCATGAATCCACTGGCAGGGTTTAAAGGTGCTGTGCAGATCCTGTTTGGCCCAGTATAGCGCTGTGCCCCTGCCACCCTTCCCCTCCTTGCAATGTGTTCCCTGGTCTGTGTGTAGTCACTCCTTCCCAGGGTAATGTAGGCTGGCGCTTTGTCCACGGGAACAATGTCTGTAGCATCATGTGTGGGGGTGGTGTGTAACAGGTTGTGGGACCTTGCCTGTGCACTGTCAAGTTCACTGCATGTGGGTTCCATGTCAGTTGGCACTGATGCTGACTCCAGACATGGGAGTTGGTCTCTCATGTGTCATGCCTTACAGCGCGCATGTCCTATGTAGTGGCCTGTGACATGATGTGCATGACTGTGCGATACACATAGTGCAGGGATGGTGACGTGTGTTGCTGTCATTACCATTCAGTAGCATGTAGTTGCGTGCCCACTACTGTCCCCTGGGGCACCTTTTCCTCAGTGGTGTATGTGTCATCATGAACGTGGCCACTGTCAGTGTCTACAGCGTAAGTTGTGCTCTGTGCCATTGTCCCCTGTCACCATGTATATAGACGTGCTAATTTGTACAGGTGTCCACTGTGCAGCCTGACCTGATTGTCCTTCTTCATACTCACAGTTGCCAGTGCCTGTGTGTCTTGTTATACTCATCTGAGGATGGGCACTGGTACCTCATTATTTGTACAGGCGCACCTTGGCTGTTTGGCGTCCAATCTTGCTTTTTGCCTGCCCCTGTGTGTATCACCCAGACCATGAGATGTTGGTGCCACCTGTGTCTCCACAATTTGCCTCGTGTAGGGTCTTGTTGGGGCGGGCAATGCCTATGTGTTAAATCCTGATTACCACTTGCTGGGTCTGGGCAGTGTGTGATGTGCCTGGACACACACGCAATGTGCAGTGACCGAGTCATGTTGTGCATGTTTTCAGCATTACCTATGCAGCATGTGTCTCAAGGTCATGGATATGGTCCCTGGTCATCGGTATTTTCGCAAACGCTGTGTGGTGCAGATGCAGTGCTGGATTGTCCCCAGGACCTGGGTGCTATGTCAGACTCCTTTTCCTGTGTTTAGCTATTGTCTCATGCTCTCCATGGTATTTCAGTGGCATGGTGGCTCAACCAACTGTGTGTTGCATGCCCTACATCGGTACCCTGTTCAGTAGATGTTAGGGATCTTCCTTTTCAGGCCATGCAATGTTACCTATGTAGATTGGACTCATGTGACAGATGTGTACAGGTGTCTGAATAATTTCTGTCTCTCCACCCTGCCCACAGCATCGTCGGGGGACACAGAGGGAGACATGGACACAGACCAGGCGGAGGGACCGAGCACCAGTGCCAGCCGTGACATCGGGGCTGGCACATCGAGTGGGACAGAGGCGGAGGAGAGTGTGGCCGAGGACCTGTCGACTGGCACATCAGACTACGAAGCTGACAGGTCCGGGGACGATGTCTCCGAGTGGGCGGAGGCTGCACCAGCAGCTGGAAGCGGAACAACACCTCGCACCGCCCCCTCAGTTTCCACCAGCCTCCTCCCACTTGCTCGTGTCCCTTCCCAGCGTGCCCGGTCACAGCATGTCTCCTTCCTGCCAGGCACCGCGCCCCCTGCCCCTGTCTCCACTGCTGCCGCCAATGCAGAGTCTGTGGACATCCAGCGGCAACTGCAGGTTGGTCAGGCTGCGATCCTTAATGTCCTCCATGCCCACGGCAAAACCCTCACCAACATCGAGGCTTTCTTGGAGGGCATTCATTCATCGCAGGCTGACCAACGCAACTTGCTGAGGTCCATCGACTCCACACTGACTGCAGCAGTGGGTCTCCTGCAGCGCGACCTCCCCCCACCTACCCCTGCCCCATCCACACTTCCCACTCCCATGCCTGTCACACGTACACCCAGACGTCGGCATGCACCCACATCAACGGACACGGGCACCACACCAGCAGGGAAGGTCCACCGCACTCCTCCTGACACGCACACACAGGGTGAGGTAGGCACACCCACTGGGTCGGGGGGCACACGTGTGACACGCAGCCATAGTGGGAGTCCGCATTCCACCCAGTCCACTCCCTCCAAATCCCCTCCCCTCAGCTCTCCTGGCCACATCTCCCCCAAGGACTCCTTCATGGCCGCTCTGTCCCTGAGCCCCACAGTTACACCACCACGCAAGCGGTCACGGAGGTCCCCGGTCAGGGTGGTTGAGTCTCCCCCCCTGTCTCCACCCTCCCCCGGTGGCGCTGCGACCCATCCCTCTGACCCCCCCCCCTCCTTGGGGCCTGAGGTCCCTTCGGGTGCAGGGGACTCCCTGGATGACCTTGCAAAGGTGTGTAGTGCCATCCTGGCCTCCGCCTTTGGCACTGACCCACCCCCTGTGGTGGACTCCTCCATCCCTGCACCCACAACGCCGCCCTGATGTCCCTGCGGTGCCTGTTGCTCCCCCCCCCCCTGATGCCCTCACCAGTGTGGAAGACGATGCCATTTGACTGTGCAGGCAAGGTAGGGGACACGCATCCCACTGTGTCCCCCATCCAGCTGAGAATCATTGACTGCCCTATGGGCTTTGTGAAGATTGAACTGCCTGCGATCCACGGACATTGTGCTCCTGCAGAATGAAGCTTAATTTTGTTTTCATTATCACACTACTGCTATGCTGGTATTGGTGTTGGTGGGGCTGCTACATGGTTTTGGGTGGTGTGTAAGGGTTTGGGTGTGTGGGATATGTAGTAGTGTACTGCTCATTGGTGGGAACCTGTGATCTGTGTGCCATCACAAGGTGTTGGCTAACTTTCTTTGTTCATGTAGGCAGTTACTGCATGGTGCACTTGTCCAAGGGTGTATTCCTTCCTCTGTGTACCCAGCTTTCTTCCCTGCAGGGTGTTCCCAATGTTTAGCGCAGAGCTGTGTCTACATGAGCTGTGTGTGTGACGGAGCCCTTCTACTTTGGCCATGCATGCAGGGCCATGTCTCCACCTGCGACAATCGTGGCATCCTTGGTGATCACTGTACTTGTGTGTGGAGTCTGTTGACATGAGTTCATGGGGACATGTTCCCTTGTAGCCAGTATGCATGTGGATAATTCTGGCCTCACACACATGTGTTACACCCCTCCAGTCTCAGGGCACTGCTGGGAGGACTCAGCACCCACCCCTCCTGTCTCAGGGCACTGCTGGGAGGACTCCACACCCACCCCTCCTGTGTCTGGGCACTGCTGGGAGGACTCTGCACCCACCCCTCCTGTCTCAGGGCACTGCTGGGAGGACTCTGCACACACCCCTCCTGTGTCAGGGCACTGCTGGGAGGACTCCACACCCACCCCTCCTGTCTCAGGGCACTGCTGGGAGGACTCCACACCCACCCCTCCTGTGTCTGGGCACTGCTGGGAGGACTCTGCACCCACCCCTCCTGTGTCAGGGCACTGCTGGGAGGACTCTGCACCCACCCCTCCTGTGTCAGGGCACTGCTGGGAGGACTCTGCACCCACCCCTCCTGTGTCAGGGCACTGCTGGGAGGACTCTGCACCCACCCCTCCTGTGTCAGGGCACTGCTGGGAGGACTCCACACCCACCCCTCCTGTCTCAGGGCACTGCTGGGAGGACTCCACACCCACCCCTCCTGTGTCTGGGCACTGCTGGGAGGACTCTGCACCCACCCCTCCTGTGTCAGGGCACTGCTGGGAGGACTCTGCACCCACCCCTCCTGTCTCAGGGCACTGCTGGGAGGACTCCACACCCACCCCTCCTGTGTCTGGGCACTGCTGGGAGGACTCTGCACACACCCCTCCTGTCTCTGGGCACTGCTGGGAGGACTCAGCACCCACCCCTCCTGTCTCAGGGCACTGCTGGGAGGACTCCACACCCACCCCTCCTGTCTCTGGGCACTGCTGGGAGGACTCTGCACCCACCCCTCCTGTGTCAGGGCACTGCTGGGAGGACTCTGCACCCACCCCTCCTGTCTCAGGGCACTGCTGGGAGGACTCCACACCCACCCCTCCTGTGTCTGGGCACTGCTGGGAGGACTCTGCACACACCCCTCCTGTCTCTGGGCACTGCTGGGAGGACTCAGCACCCACCCCTCCTGTCTCAGGGCACTGCTGGGAGGACTCCACACCCACCCCTCCTGTGTCTGGGCACTGCTGGGAGGACTCTGCACCCACCCCTCCTGTCTCAGGGCACTGCTGGGAGGACTCTGCACACACCCCTCCTGTGTCAGGGCACTGCTGGGAGGACTCCACACCCACCCCTCCTGTCTCAGGGCACTGCTGGGAGGACTCCACACCCACCCCTCCTGTCTCAGGGCACTGCTGGGAGGACTCCACACCCACCCCTCCTGTGTCTGGGCACTGCTGGGAGGACTCTGCACCCACCCCTCCTGTGTCAGGGCACTGCTGGGAGGACTCTGCACCCACCCCTCCTGTGTCAGGGCACTGCTGGGAGGACTCTGCACCCACCCCTCCTGTCTCTGGGCACTGCTGGGAGTGATGGGCACCCACCCCTCCTGTGTCTGGGCACTGCTGGGAGGACTCTGCACCCACCCCTCCTGTCTCAGGGCACTGCTGGGAGGACTCTGCACACACCCCTCCTGTCTCTGGGCACTGCTGGGAGTGATGGGCACCCACCCCTCCTGTCTCAGGGCACTGCTGGGAGGACTCTGCACCCACCCCTCCTGTCTCAGGGCACTGCTGGGAGGACTCTGCACACACCCCTCCTGTCTCTGGGCACTGCTGGGAGTGATGGGCACCCACCCCTCCTGTCTCAGGGCACTGCTGGGAGGACTCCACACCCACCACTCCTGTCTCAGGGCACTGCTGGGTGGACTCTGCACACACACCTCCGATTTCTGGATATGTGCGCTTGGCACATACACGGTGGGGTTACGCACACTGCATTAGAGGTGAGGGTACGAGTCTACTGACACTGGTGTGGTGGGGGTACGCTCCGTACGTCCGCGGGTGTGGGTACGGGTCGTACTTACACTGTTGGGCAGGGGGGTACGCTCCTTGCATTCGTGGGTGGGGGTTCGAGTCGTACTTACACTGTTGGCATGGGGGGTACGCTCCATGCATACGCGGGTGGGGGTACGGGTCGTACTTACACTGTTGGGCAGGGGGGTACGCTCCTTGCATACGCGGGTGGGGGTACGGGTCGTACTTACACTGTTGGGCAGGGGGGTACGCTCCTTGCATTCGCGGGTGGGGGTACGGGTCGTACTTACACTGTTGGGCTGGGGGTACGCTCCGTACGTCCGCGGGTGGGGGTACGGGTCGTACTTACACTGTTGGGCTGGGGGTACGCTCCGTACGTCCGCGGGTGGGGGTACGGGTCGTACTTACACTGTTGGGCTGGGGGTACGCTCCGTACGTCCGCGGGTGGGGGTACGGGTCGTACTTACACTGTTGGGCTGGGGGTACGCTCCGTACGTCCGCGGGTGGGGGTACGGGTCGTACTTGCACTGTTGGGCTGGGGGGTACGCTCCTTGCATACGGGGTGGGGGTAGGGTCCGTACATATCCGTCCCCACGCTATGTGATGTTTGTGCGGCCCGTACCCAGGCCTTTGCCACGTGGGTGCGATCCGTCCCGCCATTGTTGGGGTGACGTGTGTGGGCGTGGTCCGACTCGTACCCATGCTCTTCAGGCGTGGGTACGGGACGTACCTGTCTGGTTGTGTTGCCGGTTCGCGTGGTGACGGACTTCCGTTGTGGCGGTCGCTGGATTATCAGGACACGCCCCCACCCCCTCGTGGTGACCAGGGCATGGGAGTCAGGTATGTCCAGGCCATGTGTAGTGTGTCACTCATGTGGTTGTTTTGTGGCCTGCCCTGGTCGTGCCACCCCCACCCCACCCCACTTTCCCCCCTCCCTTAGTTATTCTGACCTTCTGCGGCGTCTGCGTCGTAACCTGTAGAGGAGGTGTACTGCTATGAGGGCAGGGATGACTCGTAGGTTCGGGTCCATGTCTGTCCGTCGCGTACTGGTACTCCTTGCTCGCGTCGTCCTGTCGCGTACGGGTCCTCCTTGATCGCGTCGTCCTGTCGCGTACGGGTCCTCCTTGGTGGCGTCGTCCTGTGTGTCCGTCACGTACTGGTCCTCCTTGTTCGCGTCGTCGTCTGTCCGTCGCGTACTGGTGGTCCTTGTTCGCGTCGTCCTGATTTCCCGGCAGTTTTTGGCTGCCGCAAAATATTCACCGTGCGGGGTGACGTCGTTGCGAATCGTGATTCCTGGGTCGTGAATGGCTGGCTGCGTGCGTCCCGACGTCAGGTCGGCGCTTTCCCGGATCGCATTGGTAGGTGTTTTTTGTTCGGTCGGTCTTTTTTACGATTCGTACGGTAATGGTGTACCCGTGCGAATCGTAATTCCATGTTTGTATATTTTGACGACCGGGTACGCGTCGGACGGAGAATATGCTCCGTCCGACGGTTCGTACCCGGTTTTTACCGGATTGTGATCGGCACCTCTGTGTCCTGAAGTCACTGCAGAGGGCACCGCCGCAACGCCGCACCACGACCCTTGTCTCACCGACAACACCTTTTATAAATATATAAAAATATTGGATATTTTTCTAAACTGGTGTGGTGTCCTTTTGTAGTGCTTACACTGTATTACTGTTGGTTATGTGCAAATGCTTTACACACTGCCTCTAAGATAAGCCTGACTGCTCATGCCAAGCTACCAAGGGGGTGAGCAGGGGTTATTTTTGGAGTGTAACTCCCTTATTCTGAATAGAGTGGGGGTTTCTGCCCGATTTTGGCATATGCCCTAGCCAACCAAAAATCCCATTTCTAACACCAAGCCTTCCCTTTTTGTAAACATATAAGTCACCCCTAAGGTAGGCCCTGACAAGCCAGATGGCAGGGTGAAATGTATTTAAAACGCAGGGCATGTACTTTTAAATTTTATGAATCACTGACACAATATCGAAAGACTAAAAATCGACCTACAAATATATCGATACAAAATAATCGATCACATTATTATCGACATCATATACTTATTTAAAACATTACAAAAATATCGAACACACAATTTCGAACTACAGAAATATAGGTACACAAAATATCGGCAACACAAATATCGAAATCCTAAAATATCGATACTCAGTAATATACATATACTTCATAACAAAATATCGTAAACTAAAATATCGACCACTAAAATATCTCCATTTTACTAATATCGACTATATAACATTTAATTAAAACCTAAAATCAAACAACATAAACACCAAATAATGTCTTTTAACTCTACACAAAATTATTATTAAACAATTATATATTTACTACATTTAAAAATGGATTTAAATAATTAACTCTTTACTAAAACATTATTAACAACCTTCCTACATTAAACAACTATATTATTAAATTATACTTTATCAATTCATGCATCCAATACATAATATAATGTTTAGAAAAATACATATAGAATAATACACCACAAAACCACTAATTAGCGTTTTCCTTATTAGGAAACTAACTACCAGAAAAAAATAAAAAAAATTCGAACTAACCAATGAAAACACTCCGAATTCAAACTAACCAATAAAACACATATTACAACATCCAAAGCACTATAAAAAGAAGTTCAACTTCATTCACAGTCCAGAACCAAAAAAACGAAATTGAATGAAGAGGAAAATCTACTGGATTGCAACTGCAGATATAAGAAAATCAACATAGAGGAAATATTTAAAACTATCAAAAGTAAGTTAACTATATTATTCTCATGAAGACTCAAATCGAATAAATTGTAATTACAATATACATACACTATAAATAAATTAATGTCTTCTTTCTATTTCATGTTTTCACTACAGGAAACTCAAAAAGAAACTAAGAAAATACAGAACAGCACCAAAAAAGATACAACTAAAAAGTAAGTATTTCACAACCAAAAATCAACTAATAGATTAAAATACCACCCTAATTAAATCCCAATTGCAAATCCCCTAACCATTCCCTATAAAAATATAGAAACAATTATTACAACAAATTTCCTTTTCTTTTCCAGACAAAGAAAATACTAGAAGAAAATTCCACAAATAAAGAATCAAGAGCATTCTACTCAAACACATCAAAACCAACTTTGTAAGTATATATTAACTAAATCTTGTTTTTTTCTACTGAAAAATAATATAACATCATATATAATAACTATAATATATATTTTTCATAGATAAAGCTACATCAAAATGACTGAAGGAGCTGAATTCATAACAAGCCAGAAGGGAAAAATGTTACTATGCTATATGGGATACACTTACACACAGGAAAAAGTGTATGGTTTAAAGGTTAACTGGAAATGCACTAAATACTACTCTAATAAGTGCTATGGGCGTGCTACAACACGACAAACAACAGTACTATACACTAGAGAACATAACCACCCACCAAACATTACTGAAATCGAAGTCAGATCTGCTTTAGAAACTATAAAGGAAGCTAGCACAAGTTCTCAAAAACCTACTAGTGTAATTTTAAAAGAGCAGCTTCCCAAAATTCCTAAAACTGCTACTACACAAATGCCATCTGTAACTTCACTCAAAAGAACTATAGCACGTACTAAAAAAACCACTACTACTTCAACCCCAATTCCTCACACATATAGTGAAGTTATTCTAAGTCCAGAACAAAGTATAACTTTAAACACAGAACCATTTGTCATTTTTGATAATAAAAACAATGACAAAAGAATAATAATATTTGGAACAGCTAATAATCTCTGTAAACTACAAGAATCACAGAACTGGATGATGGATGGGACTTTTACCATATGTCCCAAACCCTTTTTCCAACTATATACAATACATGTCCTATATCACAATTGCAATATACCATTAATTTACACATTATTACCAAACAAACATAACTCCACATACACTGAACTATTAAATATAATAAAACAAAAAACAAATAACTTTTCCCCACAAAAAATAATCCTAGATTTTGAACATGCAATGATTAATACTATATTAAAAACACACCCCCATACCTCCATACAAGGCTGTTACTATCATTTTAATCAATGCCTATGGAGACACATGCAAAAATCAGCCCTAAGCATTGAATATGCAACTAATTCATCTTTTGCATATCAAATAAAAAAACTCATAGCACTAGCTTATGTACCTGACACAGACGTAACAGAACATTACAACATTTTAATAGACAGCGCCTTCTACAAACAAAATGAAGAAAAACTAAGTTCACTATTGGACTATTTCGAAGATACATGGGTCGGCAGACTACATAGATCTGGCCACAGAAGAAACCCTAAATTCTTAATTCCCTGATGGAACGTATACAGAAGCACATTAAGGTGCCGATCACAATCCGGTAAAAACCGGGTACGAACCGTCGGACGGAGCATATTCTCCGTCCGACGCGTACCCGGTCGTCAAAATATACAAACATGGAATTACGATTCGCACGGGTACACCATTACCGTACGAATCGTAAAAAAGACCGACCGAACAAAAAACACCTACCAATGCGATCCGGGAAAGCGCCGACCTGACGTCGGGACGCACGCAGCCAGCCATTCACGACCCAGGAATCACGATTCGCACCGACGTCACCCCGCACGGTGAATATTTTGCGGCACCCAAAAACTGCCGGAAAATCAGGACGACGCGAACAAGGACCACCAGTACGCGACGGACAGACGGCGACGCGAACAAGGAGGACCAGTACGTGACGGACACACAGGACGACGCCACCAAGGAGGACCCGTACGCGACAGGACGACGCGATCAAGGAGGACCCGTACGCGACAGGACGACGCGAGCAAGGAGTACCAGTACGCGACGGACAGACATGGACCCGAACCTACGAGTCATCCCTGCCCTCATAGCAGTACACCTCCTCTACAGGTTACGACGCAGACGCCGCAGAAGGTCAGAATAACTAAGGGAGGGGGGAAAGTGGGGTGGGGTGGGGGTGGCACTACCAGGGCAGGCCACAAAACAACCACATGAGTGACACACTACACATGGCCTGGACATACCTGACTCCCATGCCCTGGTCACCACGAGGGGGTGGGGGCGTGTCCTGATAATCCAGCGACCGCCACAACGGAAGTCCGTCACCACGCGAACCGGCAACACAACCAGACAGGTACGTCCCGTACCCACGCCTGAAGAGCGTGGGTACGAGTCGGACCACGCCCACACACGTCACCCCAACAATGGCGGGACGGATCGCACCCACGTGGCAAAGGCCTGGGTACGGGCCGCACAAACATCACATAGCGTGGGGACGGATATGTACGGACCCTACCCCCACCCCGTATGCAAGGAGCGTACCCCCCAGCCCAACAGTGCAAGTACGACCCGTACCCCCACCCGCGGACGTACGGAGCGTACCCCCAGCCCAACAGTGTAAGTACGACCCGTACCCCCACCCGCGGACGTACGGAGCGTACCCCCAGCCCAACAGTGTAAGTACGACCCGTACCCCCACCCGCGAATGCAAGGAGCGTACCCCCCTGCCCAACAGTGTAAGTACGACCCGTACCCCCACCCGCGGACGTACGGAGCGTACCCCCAGCCCAACAGTGGAAGTACGACCCGTACCCCCACCCGCGGACGTACGGAGCGTACCCCCAGCCCAACAGTGTAAGTACGACCCGTACCCCCACCCGCGAATGCAAGGAGCGTACCCCCCTGCCCAACAGTGTAAGTACGACCCGTACCCCCACCCGCGGACGTACGGAGCGTACCCCCAGCCCAACAGTGTAAGTACGACCCGTACCCCCACCCGCGGACGTACGGAGCGTACCCCCAGCCCAACAGTGTAAGTACGACCCGTACCCCCACCCGCGGACGTACGGAGCGTACCCCCAGCCCAACAGTGTAAGTACGACCCGTACCCCCACCCGCGGACGCACGGAGCGTACCCCCAGCCCAACAGTGTAAGTACGACCCGTACCCCCACCCGCGGACGTACGGAGCGTACCCCCAGCCCAACAGTGTAAGTACGACCCGTACCCCCACCCGCGAATGCAAGGAGCGTACCCCCCTGCCCAACAGTGTAAGTACGACCCGTACCCCCACCCGCGTATGCATGGAGCGTACCCCCCATGCCAACAGTGTAAGTACGACTCGAACCCCCACCCACGAATGCAAGGAGCGTACCCCCCTGCCCAACAGTGTAAGTACGACCCGTACCCACACCCGCGGACGTACGGAGCGTACCCCTAGCCCAACAGTGTAAGTACGACCCGTACCCCCACCCGCGGACGCACGGAGCGTACCCCCAGCCCAACAGTGTAAGTACGACCCGTACCCCCACCCGCGGACGTACGGAGCGTACCCCCATGCCAACAGTGTAAGTACGACTCGAACCCCCACCCACGAATGCAAGGAGCGTACCCCCCTGCCCAACAGTGTAAGTACGACCCGTACCCACACCCGCGGACGCACGGAGCGTACCCCCAGCCCAACAGTGTAAGTACGACCCGTACCCCCACCCGCGGACGTACGGAGCGTACCCCCCATGCCAACAGTGTAAGTACGACTCGAACCCCCACCCACGAATGCAAGGAGCGTACCCCCCTGCCCAACAGTGTAAGTACGACCCGTACCCACACCCGCGGACGTACGGAGCGTACCCCCACCACACCAGTGTCAGTAGACACGTACCCTCACCTCTAATGCAGTGTGCGTAACCCCACCGTGTATGTGCCAAGCGCACATATCCAGAAATCGGAGGTGTGTGTGCAGAGTCCACCCAGCAGTGCCCTGAGACAGGAGGGGTGTGTGCAGAGTCCTCCCAGCAGTGTCCAGACCCAGGAGGGGTGGGTGGTGAGTCCTCCCAGCAGTGCCCAGAGACAGGAGGGGTGGGTGCAGAGTCCTCCCAGCAGTGTCCAGACCCAGGAGGGGTGGGTGCAGACACCTCCCAGCAGTGCCCAGAGACAGGAGGGGTGTGTGCAGAGTCCTCCCAGCAGTGTCCAGACCCAGGAGGGGTGGGTGGTGAGTCCACCCAGCAGTGCCCAGAGACAGGAGGGGTGGGTGCAGAGACCTCCCAGCAGTGTCCAGACCCAGGAGGGGTGGGTGGTGAGTCCTCCCAGCAGTGCCCAGAGACAGGAGGGGTGGGTGCAGAGTCCTCCCAGCAGTGTCCAGACCCAGGAGGGGTGGGTGCAGACACCTCCCAGCAGTGCCCAGAGACAGGAGGGGTGTGTGCAGAGTCCTCCCAGCAGTGTCCAGACCCAGGAGGGGTGGGTGGTGAGTCCTCCCAGCAGTGCCCAGAGACAGGAGGGGTGGGTGCAGAGACCTCCCAGCAGTGCCCTGAGACAGGAGGGGTGTGTGCAGAGTCCTCCCAGCAGTGTCCAGACCCAGGAGGGGTGGGTGCAGAGTCCTCCCAGCAGTGTCCACACCCAGGAGGGGTGTAACACATGTGTGTGATGCCACAATTACCCACATCCATACTGCCTACAAGGGAACATGTCCCCATGAACTCATGTCAACTGACTCCACACACAAGTACAGTGATCACCAAGGATGCCACGATTGTTGCAGGTGGAGACATGGCCATGCATGCATGGCCAAAGTAGAAGGGCTCCGTCACACACACAGCTCATGTACACACAGCTCTGCGCTAAACATTGGGAACACCCTGCAGGGAAGAAACTGGGTACACAGAGGAAGGAATACACCCTGGGACAATTGAACCATGCAGTAACTGCTGACATGACCTAAGGAAGTTAGCCAACACCTTGTGATGGCACACAGATCCTAGGGTGGCCCCAAAGAGCAGAACACTACTACAAATCCCACACACCCAAAGCCTTAAACACCACCCAAAACAATGTAGCAGCCCCACCAACACCAATACCACCATAGCAGGAGTGTGATAATGAAAAAAAAAATAAGCTTTAATCAGCATGAGCACAATGTCCGTGGATCAACGGCAGTTCAAAGTCAACAAAGGCCATAGGGCAGTCAATTATTCCCAGCTGCATGGGGGACACAGTGGGATGTGTGTCCCCTACCTTGCCTGCACAGTCAAATGCCATCGTCTTCCATACTGGTGAGGGCATCAGGGGGGGGGGAAGCAACAGGCACCGCAGGGACATCAGGGCAAAGGGGCGGCGTTGTGGGTGCAGGGATGGAGGACTCAACCACAGGGGGTGTGTCATGGCCAAAGGCGGAGGCCAGGATGGCACTACACACCTTAGCAAGGTCCTCCAGGGAGTCCCCTGCACCCGAAGTGACCTCAGGCCCCAAGGAGGGGGGGGGTTCAGAGGGATGGGTTGCAGCGCCACCGGGGGAGGGTGGAGACAGGGGGGGAGACTCAACCACCCTGACCGAGGACTTCCTTGACCGCTTGCGTGGTGGCGTAACTGTGGGGCTCAGGGACAGAGCGGCCATGAAGGAGTCCTTGGGGGAGATGTGGCCAGGAGAGCTGAGGGGAGGGGATTTGGAGGGAGTGGATTGTGTGGAATGCGGACTCCCACTCTGGCTGCGTGTCACACGTTTGCCCCCCGACCCAGTGGGTGTGCCTATCTCACCCTGTGTGTGCGTGTCAGGAGGAGTGCGGTGGACCTTCCCTGCTGGTGTGGTGCCTGTGTCTGTTGTGGTGGGTGCATGCCGACGTCTGGGTGTACGTGGGACAGGCATGGAAGTGGGAAGTGTGGATGGGGCAGGGGTAGGTGGGGGGAGGTCGCGCTGCAGGAGACCCACTGCTGCAGTCAGTGTGGAGTCTAGGGACCTCAGCAAGTTGCGTTGGTCAGCCTGCAAAGAATGAATGCCCTCCAAGAATGCCTCGATGTTGGTGAGGATTTTCCCATGGGAATGGAGGACATTCAGGATCGCAGCTTGACCAACCTGCATTTGCCGCTGGATGTCCATAGACTCAGCATTGGCGGCAGCAGTGGAGACAGGGGCAGGGGGTGCGGTGCCTGGCAGGAAGGAGACATGCGGTGACCGGGCACGCTGGGAAGGGACACGAGCAAGTGGGAGGCGGTTGGTGGGAACTGAGGGGGCGGTGGCAGGTGTTGTTCCACTGTCAGCTGCTGGTGCAGCCTCCGCCAACCCTGAGACATCCTCCTCGGACCTGTCAGCTTCGTAGTCTGATGTGCCAGTCGACAGGTCCTCGGCCACACTATCCTCCGCCTCTGTCCCACTCGATGTGCCAGCCCCGATGTCACGGCTGCCACTGGTGCTCGGTCCCTCCGCCTGGTCCGTGTCCATGTCTCCCTCTGTGTCCCCCGACGATGCTGTGGGCAGGGTGGAGAGACAGAAATTAATCAGACACCTGTACACATCTGTCACATGAGTGCAATCTACATAGTCAACATTGCATAGCCTGAAGAGGCAGATCCCTAACATCTGCAAAACAAGGTACCGATGTAGGGCATGAAACACAGTTGGTTGAGCCACCATGCCACTGAAATACCATGGAGAGCATGAGACAATAGCTGATGACAGGAAACGGAGTCTGACATAGCACCCAGGCCCTGGGGACAATCCTGCACTGCCTCTGCACCACACAGCGTTTGTGAAAATACCTATGACCAGGGACAATATCCATGAACTTGAGACACATGCTGCATAGGTAATGCTGCAAACATGCCCAACATAACTCGGTCACTGCACCTTGCGTGTGTGTCCAGTAACATCACACACTGTCCAGACCCAGCAATTAGGAATCAGGATTTGACACATAGGCATTGCCCGCCCCAAGCAACCCCCACACGATGCTAATTGCTGAGACACAGGTGGCACCAACATCTCATAGTCTGGGTGATAAACACAGTGGCAGGCAAAAGGCTAGATTGGACGCAAAACAGCAAAGGTGCGCCTGTACAAATAATGAGGTACCAGTGCCCATCCTCAGATGAGTATAACAAGACACACAGGCACTGGCAACTGTGAGTATGAAGAGGGACAATCAGGTCAGGCTGCACAGTGGACACCTGTACATAATAGCACGTCTATATACATGGTGACAGGGGACAATGGCACAGAGCACAACCTACGCTGTAGACAGTGAGAGTGTCCACGTTGATGATGACACAAACAACACTGAGGATAAGGTGCCCCAGGGGACAGTATTGGGCACGCAACTACATGCTACTGAATGGCTGAATGGGAATGACTGCTACACACGTCACCATCCCTGCACTATGCGTAGCGCACACTCATGCACATCATGTCACAGGCCACTACATAGGACATGCGCGCTGTAAGGCATGACACATGAGAGACCAACTCCCATGTCTGGAGCCAGCATCAGTGCCAACTGACATGGAACCCACATGCAGTGAACTTGACAGTTCACAGGCAAGGTCCCACAACCTGTTACCCACCACCACCACCCATGATGCTACAGTCATTGTTCTCGTGGACAAAGCGCCAGCCTACATTACCTTGTGAAGGAGTGACTACACACAGACCAGGGAACACATTGCAAGGAGGGGAAGGGTGGCAGGGGCGCAGCGCTACACTTGGGCAAACTGGATGGGCACAGCACCTTTAAACCCTGCCAGTGAATTAATGCCACTGTGCCCTTACAAATGCCGGTGACACACAACAAACGCACATGTACCTACCCCCTTCCGCCTGCTGCATCGCCTGTAAGCGCCTCTCCAGGTCTGGAAAGACCACCGGCAGCACACGCCTGTGGAGGTGGGTCAGACGGCGGCGGCCGCGGTTCTTGTGGCTCTCAGGTGAGTCCCCCAGCAGGAGCCGTGCAATCCTCCGCGTCCAGCACCGGATATCCTGCCAGCGTTTCCTCACCTGGGACAGGCTCCGCCTCCGACCATCCACACGCCTCACGGCACTGACGGCGGTCAGCCAGATCTGCTCCTTGGCAGAGGCGCCTACCTGTGAGGAAGTACAAGTGACACCACATCAATACACCAGCCACATGTCACAGAGAGACATATGTGAACATAATAGCTGGTTACTACATGGCATGTAATGCAGACAACGCATTGCACCTCTGTCATAGGGACATCATCCTCTGGTGAGGGAAAAGGCAGTACGTGCCATAGTGGGTACTCAGGTGGAATGATGGCAATGTCACAATCAATGATCAAGGCTCACACTGTGCATCACACCCACCCCTCCTGTCTCAGGGCACTGCTGGGAGGACTCCACACCCACCCCTCCTGTCTCAGGGCACTGCTGTTAGTGATAGGTCCCCACCCCTCCTGTCTCAGGGCACTGCTGGGAGGACTCCACACCCACCCCTCCTGTCTCAGGGCACTGCTGTTAGTGATAGGTCCCCACCCCTCCTGTCTCAGGGCACTGCTGGGAGGACTCCACACCCACCCCTCCTGTCTCAGGGCACTGCTGTTAGTGATAGGTCCCCACCCCTCCTGTCTCAGGGCACTGCTGGGAGGACTCCACACCCACCCCTCCTGTCTCAGGGCACTGCTGTTAGTGATAGGTCCCCACCCCTCCTGTCTCAGGGCACTGCTGGGAGGACTCCACACCCACCCCTCCTGTCTCAGGGCACTGCTGTTAGTGATAGGTCCCCACCCCTCCTGTCTCAGGGCACTGCTGGGAGGACTCCACACCCACCCCTCCTGTCTCAGGGCACTGCTGGGAGGACTCCACACCCACCCCTCCTGTCTCAGGGCACTGCTGTTAGTGATAGGTACCCACCCCTCCTGTCTCAGGGCACTGCTGGGAGGACTCTGCACACACCCCTCCTGTCTCAGGGCACTGCTGGGAGACATCAGGCACCCCCCCCCTGGTACCCTCCCGACAGTACATGGCATGTGTGTCACACCGGGTCACAATGCCTGAAGACACAGTCACAACATAGGGACAGTCTGTGGCAGTGGCCTATGCACTCACCTGATACCCTGGTCGCCCATACAGCATGGGGTACTGTGGGAGGATCACATCCAGCAGAGCCATGTTCTCCTCCAGGGTGAATGGCTGTGTCCTCTCCACAGCCCTTGACATGGTTCCAGGGAATCAGTAGCAGCAGCTTGGTCGACAAATGCAAAGATGTGCAGGCAAGTAATCCCTCATGGGACCTGGCTGCCTTATATGTGGCCTTCTGCCCAGTCTCATGCACAGGAGTACAGAGTGATTGGTCACTCACATTTGCATCCTATGTTTCCACCAATCCCTTCAAACCTAGCAGTCTGTGGGTTCTCTATCGGTTTCATTCTCCTGCATGATGTCAGCCCCACAAACACATTGCAACAAAGTAGAAGAATTCCAACTGACTTCTGCTGTGCACCTTCCAGAACAAAATCGAAATTTGAACCTGGTCGCCATGACAACCAGCATGCATGTAGGCCTTAATACTTGTCCCCTATGTAATTAGGAGAATCACACACAGGTACGGTGCGTTTCCGGGCCCTAGGGCACCCCAAATGCATGGCAACGGCCCGTACATGCATGCCGACGTTCAAAATCACTATGGGTCTGCACGCGTATGCGTACACGTAGTGGTACGGACCGTACACACGCATGTACGCTCACTATCACTATGGGTCTGCACGCGTATGCGTACACGTAGTGGTACGGACCGTACAAATGCCTGTACGCTCACTATCACTATGGTTCTGCACGCGTATGCGTACTCGTCGTGGTACGGACCGTACAAATGCCTGTACGCTCACTATCACTATGGGTCTGTGTACCCGTAGTGATAGTGAGCGTACATGCGAGTGTACGGTCCGTACCACTACGTGTACGCATACGCGTGCAGAACCATAGTGATAGTGAGCGTAGATGCGAGTGTACGGTCCGTACCACTACGTGTACGCATACGCGTGCAGAACCATAGTGATAGTGAGCGTACAGGCATTTGTACGGTCCGTACCACAACGAGTACGCATACGCGTGCAGACCCATAGTGAGAGGGCCGTACACTCGCATGTACGCTCACTATCACTATGGGTCTGCACGCGTATGCGTACTCGTTGTGGTACGGACCGTACAAATGCCTGTACGCTCGCCATCACGATGGGTACACATACGGCAGCACTCCCACAGTGATTGGGGAACATACACAGGCCCTCTTAGCAGTAGTACGCCGGTTTGTACACATCACTGTGGTGATAGTCGACACACAGGTAGGAATAGGGCGGACATACTTGTCCATGGATGGACATACTTGTCCAGGAATGGACATCAAGGCATCGTCTGTGCATTACTACATGTGTGGGGCACAGGTGTGACAGGCTGTGATGTGGAACATGCCTCCTGAGTGGAGGAGGCACCAGATGTATGATGAGATGTGTACAGGTGTACTGTGTGAGGGTGCAATGTGTGCCAGGCATGCCCTTGACTCCTTTGACATGTGTGCATGTCGTACTGCGCACTTGGGGTGAGCGTCACTGGCATGGCACGGACACCAACACACGGAAGTGTCCCATGATGGCCGGTACAGGGGTCATGAAACCTGACTTGTCACTACCCACAGTGCACAATGTGACTATGTCATTTATGTGTCCGGGATTTACATCAGGTTGATGTTGTAGCACCCTCAAAAGCTGCAGCCGTTGCAGCAACCAACATGTGTCTGTGTGTAGATTATCATTGCACACTGTTCCGCACACCATGCCACATGTGGTATCTGATGTGAGGTGCACATGTATGCATGGGACACGGAGTAGCGTGACAAGGCCATGTCAGCATCCTCACAAGGAATGTGTGGTGAGTCATGACATGTGCACCTTCATGGCAAGGTGTGTGGGCAGGCCTAGTGTAATGTCATGTGACCTGTGGCTCCGGTGTTCCGCTACCAGTCTCTACAATCGGCATCCTACTTCTGCTGATGTGTGGGTGTATGTCACTTCTGTCTTGCGTCGGGCTGTTCACTTGCACTGGGACACAGCTATTCCCATGGCGTGGCATGGGGAGGTTCTCAATCACCGTGTGTAGCTGGGTCTTGGAAGGAGTGTCACCTTGCATCCATACGTGTCCTGGGCATGTAGCACATGCCTGACTCCCTATGTGGCATGTGTGTATTGGCAGATTTACATGTGCTCAGTAGACATGAGTTGTTCTCGTAGTGCACTCACTCTTCCTTGTCACTTCCAAATTACTGCAGAGCGCCTCCTGTTGCCCGAAGAATTCCAGACTTGGCCACCATGCAGGAGAATGACAGGATCCGGCTCTACCGCTTCACCCAACCGTTGATTCTGGAGCTGACGGCGAGACTGGCACCACACCTGCAACCGCAGCACAGGTATCCTACGGCACTGACACCCCAGCTGAAGGTAATGGCTGCCCTACATTTCCTTGCCACGGGTACCTTCCAATATACCATAGCTCATGTTGGTGGCATGTCCCAGAGCATGTTCAGCGGTGTGCTGCATGATTTCTTGGAGGCCATGTTGATTCACCTGGATGACTTCATCAAGTTCCCAACCCCTGAACAGATGACTGAGGTCAAACGTGGTTTCTATGCCCTGGGAGGGATGCCCCATGTCATTGGGTCCATAGATGGGACACATGTAGGTTTGGTACCACCACACGCACGGGAGGTGGCGTACCGCAATCGGAAGCACTACCACTCCATCAATGCCCTTGTGGTGTGTCTGTCCAACATGGTGATTTCACATGTCTGTGCTCGTTTTCCAGGATCAGCACACGATGCCTACATCATGAGGCGTAGCGGGATGCCTGATATGATGATGCAGCTGCGCAACGAACGTGCATGTGTTGTTGGTGGGTACAGTCTGTCTGTCCTGTATTCTGTTTGGCCGAGCAGCACTACCGCTTCGCCTGTTCTAACGATATCCATGTGCTGTCCATTTAGGGGACGCTGGCTATCCCAACATGCCTTGGCTGCTGACACCTCTCCGCAACCCCATCACGCCGGCCCAGCTCCGCTACAACACCGCCCATGGCCGGACAAGGCGAGTGATAGAGAGGACGTTTGGCATGCTGAAGAGCCGATTCCGGTGCCTCCACAAGACCGGCGGCGCACTCCCATATGCCCCGGCGAAGGTCTGCAAGATCTTCATGGTCTGCTGCATGCTGCACAACATGGCAGTTGAAAGAGCTGTGCCCCTCATCCTGGATCAAGATGACGAGGACCATCCACCCGTGGAGGACGAAGGGCTTGGCAATGGGGCTAGTGATGTGGAGGATGTGGAGCCGCAAGAGGACATCCGGACTCGGCTCATACGCGACTTCTTTGCTTAGTGGTGAGTACCAGGGTCTGAGTGTGCACGCATTGGTCCCCGTGTGGCATGCGTTGTGATGTGTGTCTCCACCTGCATGTATGGCACGTGGGTCAGAGGTGTGTGTGGGTGTGTCACTGGAGTGATGGTGGCAGTGATGGTAGTATTTCCCCAGACATAATTGTGACCTAGCATGTTGTCATACATACATGTGTCGAGTACATGCACATGCAAGTGGCTGTGCTTCTTGTGGCTGACTTCTTGTGTGTCTCTCTTCCCCAGGTACCTGCGCATGCCGTTTGCTGGTTGCATTGTTGTGGCACTGCTATTCCTCATGGACATGGCATCGTGGGCTGACTCAGCGTTACAGGCACGGACACGTTTGGAAGTCTCCATGGGGTAAGGGATGCATCTGGGGTGTATTGGGTGTGGCAGTTGTTCACGATGTGTGCACACTGCCCCGGTCGGGGTTTGGGTCCTCTGCAGACATGTGGCATCCCCATGGGACACGACATGCAGCTGGGTACACCTGAATAGATGGGCTGCCTGGTTGTCAGTCATCAGTGATGGGATGGTGGATTGTGATGAAGGCATCAATGTGTGTGACACTGCCCTCGGACACATACGGTTAACATTGTCTTGACATGGCGTGGGACTTCCACATCAGCGGATGTATGGTGTATGGCAGGCTCTCCGTGAGCAGCTGTGGGTATTTAGCTATTATCCGACACTTGTGTGCCAGTTCCATGGCTATCACGCATTTGTGCTGCAGAGTAGGGTGCCAGTGTTGGAGCCACATGTTACTCCACATGATGTGTTCATGTGTACTTCAAGTTGCCTCTGCAATCCCAAACACATGACTATTAAAGATGTCCCTATGCCTCCAAGGTGCCTCTTCTCAGTCAATGCTGGTGTGTTGGCACGGTGCATCCTGCATGTCTGGCATGGTATTCCCTGATTGTGGCTATGTGTCAATGTGTCGAGTGGCAAGATGCAAGCTGTGTGTGTGTGCTGAGACTGTGTAATGGGCATGATGTCCATGACTGTGTGGGTATTGTGACATGTGCCATCCCCATGCATCCAACGTTGTCCATGACCCCATTCTCTGCATCCACCGGACTCAAGCTTGCAGGACATGGTTCTGCCACCTGTCTACACGTACCTGGGTGCCCCCCAGGACACGGGCCAGGATCCCTGACCTCTGCGCATGACTGTTGCTGTACTCAATGTGTCTGTCAGCACGGTTGTTCGGCCACCCCCTCAGCTGGTTCTGACCATCACGGGTGTGTATGGTGCTCCATGTCTGTCTTGCCTAGTAAACTGTGACCCATGTGTCCTGTGCCAGACTCAGGCCCCAGGGTGTGGATGGTTGAAGTGAACAGATGACTCAGGCATGTTTAGACTGTACAAGACACATGTTAGGTAATAATGCTACCAGCAGGCATCAACTCATAATAGTGTGATTTATTATTGGGGGGGGGGGCCAAGTGAGGGCCTTTCCGGGATTAGGGAATCCAAAGTTCAGTAGGGGAGTTGGTGTCCTTGCCATTGGAAATCCTCAGAGTCCATGCCACAGTCTTTGTCAACATTGGTCAGCCAGTGACCAGCAGGGCCATGTGGCAGAGAATGTCTCTTGATGCTGTGATGCTGTTGCTCCAGTGGGCCAGGTGCCAGGCCAGGTGTCCTGGGAGATGGTGATGTAGCAGCCACCCTCACGGTCCTTTCCGTGGACGACCCGGCTTCCTGCGGGGAACCTCAGCAGCAGGCCGTGACGACGTCTGGGATGCTCCGTCGGATGTTTCCTCCTCCTCCTCATGATCCCTCCCTGTGGGTGGTGATGTTCTCCGCCTTCTGGCACAGGGAGGGTCGGCCATGGTGTCGGCCATCCGACGGAGTTCAGCGTGAATCCCCTGGGACGCCGTCACTTGCTCAGCCTGTCTGTCCTCCATCCTCCGTTGGTGTAGCTGTAGACAGGCTATTAGCTCCGCATGTTGCTGGGCCTGCTGGACCTTGATCCCCTCGAGGACGGACACAACCTGGGCCATGCCCGTGGTGTCCTGCCGGTATGAGTCCAGGATGTTACGGACATGTGAAAATACCGGATCCCCAGCCAACTGGTCAGGCTCGCGCCTCCGCCGCTCTCCACTCCCACCACCCCTGCCCACTTGCGTCTGGCCTGCACTTGTGGGCACATGGGGTCTCCGGGACCCCTGAGGGGTGGCATTGGCGTTGTCGCCTGCCTCCTCCTGGGTGCCCGGGACACCGTGTCCCTCCTGGCGAGCCTGGCTGCATTGTGGTGTTGGGGCAGGGATCCTGGGTGTCTCCTGGGATGTGGCAGGAGTGGGGGTGGTGGTTGGCACGGTTGTACCTGACGCAGGTGCTGCAGGTGGTTGGACACCAGAGGGGCCAGGTCGGTCGGGGTCGTCCGCAGAGTGGTGAGAGTGGTCGCTGCCGGTGGGATCGGTCTCCTGCAGATCCGGGTCCTGTGAGTGTTCCCCCCCAGTGTTGGGGGGTGCAGCACGACGTTGACCTGTGTGTGAGAGAGACAATGTTACTTTGGATCCATGCAACATCCATTTTTCATCCGTTACAAAGTTGGCACATTTCCTCTTGGAATTAGGATCTGTCTTGCATTCCACTCACAGTGCACTTGTGCATGTGTGTGTCCCTTGGGCACCAATTTGGCCCCTTTAACTATGTGTGGCACAGTCTTACTTGCTGCGTCAAGTGTGACTGCAGTCAGCAGTGGAGTGTGCATGTGTGCCGAGCTATGCGTTTGCGCCTTCCTTGTAGCACTGTACATGTGCACATGGAGTGGATCCACACACTCATATGATGCAGGTGGCTGTCCTTGTGCTCGTGTACAGGTTGTGACATGGCCCTGCGTTTTGCCATGATGAAGAGGGGGGGTTCTGGCACTGGGCACCCTTGTCTACATGCACGCAGTCCACCTGCTGACGAGCAGACATTCCCACACACCAAAGGACTGATTTGCTCTCCCTGTGTCTCCCTCCTTCTCTGTCCCCCTCTCCCTCCCTCTCTGTCCCCCTCTCCCTCCCTCTGTGTCCCCCTCTCCCTCCCTCTGTGTCCCCCTCTCCCTCCCTCTGTGTCCCCCTCTCCCTCCCTCTGTGTGTCAGCCTCCTCCCTCTGTCCATCTTCCTGTGTCTCCCTCCCTCTCTGTCCCCCTCTCCCTCCCTCTCTGTCCCCCTCTCCCTCCCTCTCTGTCCCCCTCTCCCTCCCTCTGTGTCCCCCTCTCCCTCCCTCTGTGTGTCAGCCTCCTCCCTCTGTCCATCTTCCTGTGTCTCCCTCCCTCTCTGTCCCCCTCTCCCTCCCTCTCTGTCCCCCTCTCCCTCCCTCTCTGTCCCCCTCTCCCTCCCTCTCTGTCCCCCTCTCCCTCCCTCTGTGTGTCAGCCTCCTCCCTCTGTCCATCTTCCTGTGTCTCCCTCCCTCTCTGTCCCCCTCTCCCTCCCTCTCTGTCCCCCTCTCCCTCCCTCTCTGTCCCCCTCTCCCTCCCTCTCTGTCCCCCTCTCCCTCCCTCTCTGTCCCCCTCTCCCTCCCTCTGTGTGTCAGCCTCCTCCCTCTGTCCATCTCCCTGTGTCCCCCTCCCTCTCTGTCCCCCTCTCCCTCCCTCTGTGTCCCCCTCTCCCTCCCTCTGTGTGTCAGCCTCCTCCCTCTGTCCATCTTCCTGTGTCTCCCTCCCTCTGTGTCCCCCTCTCCCTCCCTCTGTGTGTCAGCCTCCTCCCTCTGTCCATCTTCCTGTGTCTCCCTCCCTCTCTGTCCCCCTCTCCCTCCCTCTGTGTCCCCCTCTCCCTCCCTCTGTGTGTCAGCCTCCTCCCTCTGTCCATCTTCCTGTGTCTCCCTCCCTCTCTGTCCCCCTCTCCCTCCCTCTGTGTGTCAGCCTCCTCCCTCTGTCCATCTTCCTGTGTCTCCCTCCCTCTCTGTCCCCCTCTCCCTCCCTCTCTGTCCCCCTCTCCCTCCCTCTGTGTGTCAGCCTCCTCCCTCTGTCCATCTTCCTGTGTCTCCCTCCCTCTCAGTCCCCCTCTCCCTCCCTCTGTGTCCCCCTCTCCCTCCCTCCGTGTGTCACCCTCTGTCACCTTGGCCCAGCTTCCTGGGCACACACTGTTAGCAGATCTTTGAGTGGCCCTTGGCCTGTTGATGTGAGTTTGTTTCTGATCTCCAGGCACCCATTTTGTCTGCTGTGTGTCTGTGCGCTGCTGCTGTGGTGGTGTGTGCTGCCACTCTTTCACACTGTTGCCTGTTCATTAGCTGCTGGCATGTGCAAAACAGTGCCTTCACCCCCATGTGTTGATGCAAGGCATCCGCCATTTGCTGGCAAGTCATTCCTGTGTTGGGACACAGTGTTTGTCTGGCTGTGACCTAGGCCATATGGGCAGAGGGCATTGTTGTCTGCTTTGGAGTCGCACTATGTGATTCTTGGTGCCCACACTCCCGCCATCCGGGTTACCGTGTCATGTGTTGTTGTCTTCTGTGGCCTGTGACTTGACATTGTCCAGCTGGGTGCATGGGGCATGGTGGCAGCAGTGGCATGTGCCTGCTCATGGAGTGTGGTTGAGTAATGCGATGGCTTGTGGTGTTTGCGTGCCTGTTATTAATTTTGGTTGTGGTTGCAGTTCCCCCCATGTGAGGTGCGTTGTTTGTGTACTCACCCGGGTCTCGGAGTCCTTCTACTCCTTCAACTGCCTCCACCGGCAGTATGGCCATCACCCTCTCCTCCCAGGGATGGTACTGTACGGGTCTGCGGGAGGGCCCTCCTCCGGTGGCGTTGGCCTGGTCGTGTTCCTCCTGTCTCTTGGCTCTGACCCTCCTCCGCAGATCGTACCACCTGTTCTGGCAATCCTGCTTGGTCCTCCTGGTGTCCGCAACAGCATTCACAGCATCGACGATGGTCTGCCACATGGCTGTTTTGGCTGCCTGGCTGGTGCTTCTGACCAATGTTCCAAAGATCTGTGGCTCGACTCTGAGGATTTGATCAACAAGGACCTCCAACTCTCGGTGACTGAACTTTGGATTCTTGGTAGTGGGCATGGTGAGGGGTGTGGGTGGGGATGGTGTGGGTGTGGGGGGTGTGTGGATGTTGGGGGGGGGTGTGGATGGTTGTGTGTGTGTGTGAATGTGATGAGAGGGTGTTTGTGAGGGTGGTCGTGTGAAGGTGTGCAAGTGTAAGATGTGGTGTCGCTTGTAGTCTGGTTCTGTGGTGTCTGGCAGCAGTGGGTCTGTTGCAAAGGCTCATGGTTTGTGTGTGTGGGCCCTTTTTATTGGTCCATGGGTGGGTGTGGCAGTGTTTGAATTTTGGGTGGGTGTGTTATAAGGAGTGGTGGTGTATTGGGCCTCTGTTTGTTTTTGACAGTTGCAGGTCAGTGATTGTGTTATTTTAGTGGTTGTTGGCCATGTTTAGTGGCTGTGTGCCTTGCGAATGGTGTATTGTTGAGTTGTTTTGTTTTGTCCTTGTTGTGTACGTGCGTTTTGAGCGTGTGTACGGTGTGTACATGGGCCATTTGGTTGTACGATTTGGTCCTTGTGTGTGGCTTTGTACGACTCGTACATGCGGTTGTGATGTTGGGGCATGGGGTGCGCTCCGTACTTAGAAGGTTGTGTTGGGGGTGCGCCAGGAACGTACTGGGGTGGGGGTACGACTGGAACGTACTGGGGTGTACATGGGCGGTGGTACGACACGTACAGGGGTGGGGGGGTGTACATAGACGGTGGTACGACACGTACAGGGGTGGGGGGGTGTACATAGACGGTGGTACGACACGTACAGGGGTGGGGGGGTGTACATTGACGGTGGTACGACACGTACTGGGGTGGGGGTACGACTGGAACGTACTGGGGTGTTCATAGACGGTGGTACGACACGTACAGGGGTGGGGGGGTGTACATAGACGGTGGTACGACACGTACTGGGGTGGGGGGTGTACATTGACGGTGGTACGACACGTACTGGGGTGGGGGTACGACTGGAACGTACTGGGGTGTTCATAGACGGTGGTACGACACGTACAGGGGTGGGGGGTGTACATAGACGGTGGTACGACACGTACAGGGGTGGGGGGTGTACATTGACGGTGGTACGACACGTACTGGGGTGGGGGTACGACTGGAACGTACTGGGGTGTACATGGGCGGTGGTACGACACGTACAGGGGTGGGGGGGTGTACATAGACGGTGGTACGACACGTACAGGGGTGGGGGGGGTGTACATAGACGGTGGTACGACACGTACAGGGGTGGGGGGGTGTTCATAGACGGTGGTACGACACGTACAGGGGTGGGGGGTGTACATTGACGGTGGTACGACACGTACTGGGGTGGGGGTACGACTGGAACGTACTGGGGTGTACATGGGCGGTGGTACGACACGTACAGGGGTGGGGGGGTGTACATAGACGGTGGTACGACACGTACAGGGGTGGGGGGGTGTACATAGACGGTGGTACGACACGTACAGGGGTGGGGGGGTGTACATTGACGGTGGTACGACACGTACTGGGGTGGGGGTACGACTGGAACGTACTGGGGTGTTCATAGACGGTGGTACGACACGTACAGGGGTGGGGGGGTGTACATAGACGGTGGTACGACACGTACTGGGGTGGGGGGTGTACATTGACGGTGGTACGACACGTACTGGGGTGGGGGTACGACTGGAACGTACTGGGGTGTTCATAGACGGTGGTACGACACGTACAGGGGTGGGGGGGTGTACATAGACGGTGGTACGACACGTACTGGGGTGGGGGTACGACTGGAACGTACTGGGGTGTACATGGGCGGTGGTACGACACGTACAGGGGTGGGGGGGTGTACATAGACGGTGGTACGACACGTACAGGGGTGGGGGGGTGTACATAGACGGTGGTACGACACGTACTGGGGTGGGGGTACGACTGGAACGTACTGGGGTGTACATGGGCGGTGGTACGACACGTACAGGGGTGGGGGGGTGTACATAGACGGTGGTACGACACGTACAGGGGTGGGGGGTGTACATTGACGGTGGTACGACACGTACTGGGGTGGGGGTACGACTGGAACGTACTGGGGTGTACATGGGCGGTGGTACGACACGTACAGGGGTGGGGGGGTGTACATAGACGGTGGTACGACACGTACAGGGGTGGGGGGGTGTACATTGACGGTGGTACGACACGTACTGGGGTGGGGGTACGACTGGAACGTACTGGGGTGTTCATAGACGGTGGTACGACACGTACAGGGGTGGGGGGGTGTACATAGACGGTGGTACGACACGTACAGGGGTGGGGGGTGTACATTGACAGTGGTACGACACGTACTGGGGTGGGGGTACGACTGGAACGTACTGGGGTGTTCATAGACGGTGGTACGACACGTACAGGGGTGGGGGGGTGTACATAGACGGTGGTACGACACGTACAGGGGTGGGGGGGTGTACATAGACGGTGGTACGACACGTACTGGGGTGGGGGTACGACTGGAACGTACTGGGGTGTACATAGACGGGTGGGGGTATACATATACGGGGGGTACGTGTCGGACGTACGGGGGCTGGGGGGAGTGTTGGGCGCGTATGCGGGCACATGTCTCCATGGTTGCTATTGGTGTTCGGTGCGGACGGTGTTTTTTCCATACGGTTGTAGGCTCGGACGCACGGGATGGATCGTGATTCCTCGGTCGGACTTGGATTTTTACGTTTGTAAGGTAAATCGTCCGAGGACGTGTCGGACACATTTTCCGACCCGAGGACGTGTGGGGAATGATTCCCGGTGCGGGTCGTATGGACTTTTTACCATGCGAATCGTGATTGCCAGTTCGTACGGCACTTGGACGATTCGTACGGTAAAAAGACCCGATACGAGTCGCACGGGGGAATTTTTTACCGGATCGTGATCGGCACCTAAATGGAGAATCCAAAACTAATAACGCAGTTGAAGGATGGCATAACGCCTTCCTACAATCAACAGGCAGAACAAAACCAACACTAGAAAGATTTATATCATGCCTACAAAAAGAACAGAGTTATCAAGAGTTCCAAATGGAACAATCCATAACTCAGCTAACTCCAAAAACCTCAAAACAAACTAAACAAATGTATAAATATCTAGAGCAACAAGTAAAATTGTACCCTACTACCAAAGGCCTAGAATACCTAAACATCATAGCTAAAACACTTCTTTAAAGTACAAATACAAATAAATGACTAATTACCCATTTTCAATAATATCAAACACATAAAATATATTTATCTTATTACAAAAATAATTACTGTGTGTAACATATTTATACATATTGTCAAAAATATATTAACACACATTAATAATATTTGTAATAAAATAAAAATAAACAATAATATTAAACAATACCCACCCACAAGAAATAATAATAAATTAACTTACCAAGTTTATTCCAAAGTCTGAAAAATCCATTTCCTGCTTACACAATCCAAACATAAAAAAAAAGGTTCCCAAAAAAAAATGCAAAAATACAACTGCCGATTAAATCCAGAATCCATTCACCAAATATCCTTCGAAAAACCATGAAAAACCCGAAAATAGCTAAAAATATTAAAAAACGATCCGTGAAAACCGAAACATTTAAAGAAGTGTAAAAAACATATTGTTCAATAAAACGAACACACACTTCTTTAAAAAAAAAAACGAGTCCATCCGAAACGAATAACCTAGAAAAGAAATTGTAAAAACAAAGCAACATACATTCCCACCCACATAAAACAACACATAAACACTTAGGTGCCGATCACGATCCGTTAAAAACCGGGTACGAACCGTCGGACGGAGCATATTCTCCGTCCGACGCGTACCCGGTCGTCAAAATATACAAACATGGAATTACGATTCGCACGGGTACACCATTACCGTACGAATCGTAAAAAAGACCGACCGAACAAAAAACACCTACCAATGCGATCCGGGAAAGCGCCGACCTGACGTCGGGACGCACGCAGCCAGCCATTCACGACCCAGGAATCACGATTCGCACCGACGTCACCCCGCACGGTGAATATTTTGCGGCACCCAAAAACTGCCGGGAAATCAGGACGACGCGAACAAGGACCACCAGTACGCGACGGACAGACGGCGACGCGAACAAGGAGGACCAGTACGTGACGGACACACAGGACGACGCCACCAAGGAGGACCCGTACGCGACAGGACGACGCGATCAAGGAGGACCCGTACGCGACAGGACGACGCGAGCAAGGAGTACCAGTACGCGACGGACAGACATGGACCCGAACCTACGAGTCATCCCTGCCCTCATAGCAGTACACCTCCTCTACAGGTTACGACGCAGACGCCGCAGAAGGTCAGAATAACTAAGGGAGGGGGGAAAGTGGGGTGGGGTGGGGGTGGCACTACCAGGGCAGGCCACAAAACAACCACATGAGTGACACACTACACATGGCCTGGACATACCTGACTCCCATGCCCTGGTCACCACGAGGGGGTGGGGGCGTGTCCTGATAATCCAGCGACCGCCACAACGGAAGTCCGTCACCACGCGAACCGGCAACACAACCAGACAGGTACGTCCCGTACCCACGCCTGAAGAGCGTGGGTACGAGTCGGACCACGCCCACACACGTCACCCCAACAATGGCGGGACGGATCGCACCCACGTGGCAAAGGCCTGGGTACGGGCCGCACAAACATCACATAGCGTGGGGACGGATATGTACGGACCCTACCCCCACCCCGTATGCAAGGAGCGTACCCCCCTGCCCAACAGTGTAAGTACGACCCGTACCCCCACCCGCGTATGCATGGAGCGTACCCCCCATGCCAACAGTGTAAGTACGACTCGAACCCCCACCCACGAATGCAAGGAGCGTACCCCCCTGCCCAACAGTGTAAGTACGACCCGTACCCACACCCGCGGACGTACGGAGCGTACCCCCAGCCCAACAGTGTAAGTACGACCCGTACCCCCACCCGCGGACGTACGGAGCGTACCCCCAGCCCAACAGTGTAAGTACGACCCGTACCCCCACCCGCGGACGTACGGAGCGTACCCCCAGCCCAACAGTGTAAGTACGACCCGTACCCCCACCCGCGGACGTACGGAGCGTACCCCCAGCCCAACAGTGTAAGTACGACCCGTACCCCCACCCGCGGACGTACGGAGCGTACCCCCAGCCCAACATTGTAAGTACCACCCGTACCCCCACCCGCGAATGCAAGGAGCGTACCCCCCTGCCCAACAGTGTAAGTACGACCCGTACCCCCACCCGCGTATGCATGGAGCGTACCCCCCATGCCAACAGTGTAAGTACGACTCGAACCCCCACCCACGAATGCAAGGAGCGTACCCCCCTGCCCAACAGTGTAAGTACGACCCGTACCCCCACCCGCGGACGTACGGAGCGTACCCCCAGCCCAACAGTGTAAGTACGACCCGTACCCCCACCCGCGGACGTACAGAGCGTACCCCCAGCCCAACAGTGTAAGTACGACCCGTACCCCCACCCGCGGACGTACGGAGCGTACCCCCAGCCCAACAGTGTAAGTACGACCCGTACCCCCACCCGCGTATGCATGGAGCGTACCCCCCATGCCAACAGTGTAAGTACGACTCGAACCCCCACCCACGAATGCAAGGAGCGTACCCCCCTGCCCAACAGTGTAAGTACGACCCGTACCCCCACCCGCGGACGTACGGAGCGTACCCCCAGCCCAACAGTGTAAGTACCACCCGTACCCCCACCCGCGAATGCAAGGAGCGTACCCCCCTGCCCAACAGTGTAAGTACGACCCGTACCCCCACCCGCGTATGCATGGAGCGTACCCCCCATGCCAACAGTGTAAGTACGACTCGAACCCCCACCCACGAATGCAAGGAGCGTACCCCCAGCCCAACAGTGTAAGTACGACCCGTACCCCCACCCGCGGACGTACGGAGCGTACCCCCAGCCCAACAGTGTAAGTACCACCCGTACCCCCACCCGCAAATGCATGGAGCGTACCCCCCATGCCAACAGTGTAAGTACGACTCGAACCCCCACCCACGAATGCAAGGAGCGTACCCCCCTGCCCAACAGTGTAAGTACGACCCGTACCCCCACCCGCGGACGTACGGAGCGTACCCCCAGCCCAACAGTGTAAGTACCACCCGTACCCCCACCCGCGAATGCAAGGAGCGTACCCCCCTGCCCAACAGTGTAAGTACGACCCGTACCCCCACCCGCGTATGCATGGAGCGTACCCCTCATGCCAACAGTGTAAGTACGACTCGAACCCCCACCCACGAATGCAAGGAGCGTACCCCCAGCCCAACAGTGTAAGTACGACCCGTACCCCCACCCGCGGACGTACGGAGCGTACCCCCAGCCCAACAGTGTAAGTACCACCCGTACCCCCACCCGCGGACGTACGGAGCGTACCCCCAGCCCAACAGTGTAAGTACGACCCGTACCCCCACCCGCGTATGCATGGAGCGTACCCCCCATGCCAACAGTGTAAGTACGACTCGAACCCCCACCCTCGAATGCAAGGAGCGTACCCCCCTGCCCAACAGTGTAAGTACGACCCGTACCCACACCCGCGGACGTACGGAGCGTACCCCCACCACACCAGTGTCAGTAGACACGTACCCTCACCTCTAATGCAGTGTGCGTAACCCCACCGTGTATGTGCCAAGCGCACATATCCAGAAATCGGAGGTGTGTGTGCAGAGTCCACCCAGCAGTGCCCTGAGACAGGAGGGGTGGGTGCAGAGTCCTCCCAGCAGTGTCCAGACCCAGGAGGGGTGGGTGGTGAGTCCTCCCAGCAGTGCCCAGAGACAGGAGGGGTGGGTGCAGAGACCTCCCAGCAGTGCCCTGAGACAGGAGGGGTGTGTGCAGAGTCCTCCCAGCAGTGTCCAGACCCAGGAGGGGTGGGTGGTGAGTCCTCCCAGCAGTGCCCAGAGACAGGAGGGGTGTGTGCAGAGTCCTCCCAGCAGTGTCCAGACCCAGGAGGGGTGGGTGCAGACACCTCCCAGCAGTGCCCAGAGACAGGAGGGGTGTGTGCAGAGTCCTCCCAGCAGTGTCCAGACCCAGGAGGGGTGGGTGCAGAGTCCTCCCAGCAGTGTCCACACCCAGGAGGGGTGTAACACATGTGTGTGATGCCACAATTACCCACATCCATACTGCCTACAAGGGAACATGTCCCCATGAACTCATGTCAACTGACTCCACACACAAGTACAGTGATCACCAAGGATGCCACGATTGTTGCAGGTGGAGACATGGCCATGCATGCATGGCCAAAGTAGAAGGGCTCCGTCACACGCACAGCTCATGTAGACACAGCTCTGCGCTAAACATTGGGATCACCCTGCAGGGAAGAAAGCTGGGTACACAGAGGAAGGAATACACCCTGGGACAAGTGCACCATGCAGTAACTGCTTACATGAACAAAGAAAGTTAGCCAACACCTTGTGATGGCACACAGATCCTAGGGTGGCCCCAAAGAGCAGAACACTACTACAAATCCCACACACCCAAAGCCTTAAACACCACCCAAAACAATGTAGCAGCCCCACCAACACCAATACCACCATAGCAGGAGTGTGATAATGAAAAAAAAAATAAGCTTTAATCAGCATGAGCACAATGTCCGTGGATCAACGGCAGTTCAAAGTCAACAAAGGCCATAGGGCAGTCAATTATTCCCAGCTGCATGGGGGACACAGTGGGATGTGTGTCCCCTACCTTGCCTGCACAGTCAAATGCCATTGTCTTCCATACTGGTGAGGGCATCAGGGGGGGGGGGAAGCAACAGGCACCGCAGGGACATCAGGGCAAAGGGGCGGCGTTGTGGGTGCAGGGATGGAGGACTCAACCACAGGGGGTGTGTCATGGCCAAAGGCGGAGGCCAGGATGGCACTACACACCTTAGCAAGGTCCTCCAGGGAGTCCCCTGCACCCGAAGTGACCTCAGGCCCCAAGGAGGGGGGGGGTTCAGAGGGATGGGTTGCAGCGCCACCGGGGGAGGGTGGAGACAGGGGGGGAGACTCAACCACCCTGACCGAGGACTTCCTTGACCGCTTGCGTGGTGGCGTCACTGTGGGGCTCAGGGACAGAGCGGCCATGAAGGAGTCCTTGGGGGAGATGTGGCCAGGAGAGCTGAGGGGAGGGGATTTGGAGGGAGTGGATTGTGTGGAATGCGGACTCCCACTCTGGCTGCGTGTCACACGTTTGCCCCCCGACCCAGTGGGTGTGCCTATCTCACCCTGTGTGTGCGTGTCAGGAGGAGTGCGGTGGACCTTCCCTGCTGGTGTGGTGCCTGTGTCTGTTGTGGTGGGTGCATGCCGACGTCTGGGTGTACGTGGGACAGGCATGGAAGTGGGAAGTGTGGATGGGGCAGGGGTAGGTGGGGGGAGGTCGCGCTGCAGGAGACCCACTGCTGCAGTCAGTGTGGAGTCTAGGGACCTCAGCAAGTTGCGTTGGTCAGCCTGCAAAGAATGAATGCCCTCCAAGAATGCCTCGATGTTGCTGAGGGTTTTCCCGTGGGAATGGAGGACATTCAGGATCGCAGCCTGACCAACCTGCATTTGCCGCTGTATGTCCATAGACTCAGCATTGGCGGCAGCAGTGGAGACAGGGGCAGGGGGTGCGGTGCCTGGCAGGAAGGAGACATGCGGTGACCGGGCACGCTGGGAAGGGACACGAGCAAGTGGGAGGCGGTTGGTGGGAACTGAGGGGGCGGTGGCAGGTGTTGTTCCACTGTCAGCTGCTGGTGCAGCCTCCGCCAACCCTGAGACATCCTCCTCGGACCTGTCAGCTTCGTAGTCTGATGTGCCAGTCGACAGGTCCTCGGCCACACTATCCTCCGCCTCTGTCCCACTCGATGTGCCAGCCCCGATGTCACGGCTGCCACTGGTGCTCGGTCCCTCCGCCTGGTCCGTGTCCATGTCTCCCTCTGTGTCCCCCGACGATGCTGTGGGCAGGGTGGAGAGACAGAAATTAATCAGACACCTGTACACATCTGTCACATGAGTCCAATCTACATAGTCAACATTGCATAGCCTGAAGAGGCAGATCCCTAACATCTGCAAAACAAGGTACCGATGTAGGGCATGAAACACAGTTGGTTGAGCCACCATGCCACTGAAATACCATGGAGAGCATGAGACAATAGCTGATGACAGGAAACGGAGTCTGACATAGCACCCAGGCCCTGGGGACAATCCTGCACTGCCTCTGCACCACACAGCGTTTGTGAAAATACCTATGACCAGGGACAATATCCATGAACTTGAGACACATGCTGCATAGGTAATGCTGCAAACATGCCCAACATAACTCGGTCACTGCACCTTGCGTGTGTGTCCAGTAACATCACACACTGTCCAGACCCAGCAATTAGGAATCAGGATTTGACACATAGGCATTGCCCGCCCCAAGCAACCCCCACACGATGCTAATTGCTGAGACACAGGTGGCACCAACATCTCATAGTCTGGGTGATAAACACAGTGGCAGGCAAAAGGCTAGATTGGACGCAAAACAGCAAAGGTGCGCCTGTACAAATAATGAGGTACCAGTGCCCATCCTCAGATGAGTATAACAAGACACACAGGCACTGGCAACTGTGAGTATGAAGAGGGACAATCAGGTCAGGCTGCACAGTGGACACCTGTACATAATAGCACGTCTATATACATGGTGACAGGGGACAATGGCACAGAGCACAACCTACGCTGTAGACAGTGAGAGTGTCCACGTTGATGATGACACAAACAACACTGAGGATAAGGTGCCCCAGGGGACAGTATTGGGCACGCAACTACATGCTACTGAATGGCTGAATGGGAATGACTGCTACACACGTCACCATCCCTGCACTATGCGTAGCGCACACTCATGCACATCATGTCACAGGCCACTACATAGGACATGCGCGCTGTAAGGCATGACACATGAGAGACCAACTCCCATGTCTGGAGCCAGCATCAGTGCCAACTGACATGGAACCCACATGCAGTGAACTTGACAGTTCACAGGCAAGGTCCCACAACCTGTTACCCACCACCACCACCCATGATGCTACAGTCATTGTTCTCGTGGACAAAGCGCCAGCCTACATTACCTGGTGAAGGAGTGACTACACACAGACCAGGGAACACATTGCAAGGAGGGGAAGGGTGGCAGGGGCGCAGCGCTACACTTGGGCAAACTGGATGGGCACAGCACCTTTAAACCCTGCCAGTGAATTAATGCCACTGTGCCCTTACAAATGCAGGTGACACACAACAAACGCACATGTACCTACCCCCTTCCGCCTGCTGCATCGCCTGTAAGCGCCTCTCCAGGTCTGGAAAGACCACCGGCAGCACACGCCTGTGGAGGTGGCTCAGACGGCGGCGGCCGCGGTTCTTGTGGCTCTCAGGTGAGTCCCCCAGCAGGAGCCGTGCAATCCTCCGCGTCCAGCACCGGATATCCTGCCAGCGTTTCCTCACCTGGGACAGGCTCCGCCTCCGACCATCCACACGCCTCACGGCACTGACGGCGGTCAGCCAGATCTGCTCCTTGGCAGAGGCGCCTACCTGTGAGGAAGTACAAGTGACACCACATCAATACACCAGCCACATGTCACAGAGAGACATATGTGAACATAATAGCTGGTTACTACATGGCATGTAATGCAGACAACGCATTGCACCTCTGTCATAGGGACATCATCCTCTGGTGAGGGAAAAGGCAGTACGTGCCATAGTGGGTACTCAGGTGGAATGATGGCAATGTCACAATCAATGATCAAGGCTCACACTGTGCATCACACCCACCCCTCCTGTCTCAGGGCACTGCTGGGAGGACTCCACACCCACCCCTCCTGTCTCAGGGCACTGCTGGGAGGACTCACCACCCACCCCTCCTGGGTCTGGACACTGCTGGGAGGACTCTGCACACACCCCTCCTGTCTCAGGGCACTGCTGGGAGGTCTCTGCACCCACCCCTCCTGTCTCAGGGCACTGCTGGGAGGACTCTGCACACACCCCTCCTGTCTCAGGGCACTGCTGTTAGTGATAGGTCCCCACCCCTCCTGTCTCAGGGCACTGCTGGGAGGACTCCACACCCACCCCTCCTGTCTCAGGGCACTGCTGTTAGTGATAGGTCCCCACCCCTCCTGTCTCAGGGCACTGCTGTTAGTGATAGGTCCCCACCCCTCCTGTCTCAGGGCACTGCTGGGAGGACTCTGCACACACCCCTCCTGTCTCAGGGCACTGCTGTTAGTGATAGGTCCCCACCCCTCCTGTCTCAGGGCACTGCTGGGAGGACTCCACACCCACCCCTCCTGTCTCAGGGCACTGCTGGGAGGACTCTGCACACACCCCTCCTGTCTCAGGGCACTGCTGTTAGTGATAGGTCCCCACCCCTCCTGTCTCAGGGCACTGCTGGGAGGACTCCACACCCACCCCTCCTGTCTCAGGGCACTGCTGGGAGGACTCCACACCCACCCCTCCTGTCTCAGGGCACTGCTGTTAGTGATAGGTCCCCACCCCTCCTGTCTCAGGGCACTGCTGGGAGGACTCCACACACACCCCTCCTGTCTCAGGGCACTGCTGGGAGGACTCCACACCCACCCCTCCTGTCTCAGGGCACTGCTGTTAGTGATAGGTCCCCACCCCTCCTGTCTCAGGGCACTGCTGGGAGGACTCTGCACACACCCCTCCTGTCTCAGGGCACTGCTGTTAGTGATAGGTCCCCACCCCTCCTGTCTCAGGGCACTGCTGGGAGGACTCTGCACACACCCCTCCTGTCTCAGGGCACTGCTGGGAGACATCAGGCACCCCCCCCCTGGTACCCCCCGACAGTACATGGCATGTGTGTCACACCGGGTCACAATGCCTGAAGACACAGTCACAACATAGGGACAGTCTGTGGCAGTGGCCTATGCACTCACCTGATACCCTGGTCGCCCATACAGCATGGGGTACTGTGGGAGGATCACATCCAGCAGAGCCATGTTCTCCTCCAGGGTGAATGGCTGTGTCCTCTCCACAGCCCTTGACATGGTTCCAGGGAATCAGTAGCAGCAGCTTGGTCGACAAATGCAAAGATGTGCAGGCAAGTAATCCCTCATGGGACCTGGCTGCCTTATATGTGGCCTTCTGCCCAGTCTCATGCACAGGAGTACAGAGTGATTGGTCACTCACATTTGCATCCTATGTTTCCACCAATCCCTTCAAACCTAGCAGTCTGTGGGTTCTCTATCGGTTTCATTCTCCTGCATGATGTCAGCCCCACAAACACATTGCAACAAAGTAGAAGAATTCCAACTGACTTCTGCTGTGCACCTTCCAGAACAAAATCGAAATTTGAACCTGGTCGCCATGACAACCAGCATGCATGTAGGCCTTAATACTTGTCCCCTATGTAATTAGGAGAATCACACACAGGTACGGTGCGTTTCCGGGCCCTAGGGCACCCCAAATGCATGGCAACGGCCCGTACATGCATGCCGACGTTCAAAATCACTATGGGTCTGCACGCGTATGCGTACACGTAGTGGTACGGACCGTACACACGCATGTACGCTCACTATCACTATGGGTCTGCACGCGTATGCGTACACGTAGTGGTACGGACCGTACAAATGCCTGTACGCTCACTATCACTATGGTTCTGCACGCGTATGCGTACTCGTCGTGGTACGGACCGTACAAATGCCTGTACGCTCACTATCACTATGGTTCTGCACGCGTATGCGTACTCGTCGTGGTACGGACCGTACAAATGCCTGTACGCTCACTATCACTATGGGTCTGTGTACCCGTAGTGATAGTGAGCGTACATGCGAGTGTACGGTCCGTACCACAACGAGTACGCATACGCGTGCAGACCCATAGTGATAGTGAGCGCACAGGCATTTGTACGGTCCGTACCACTACGTGTACGCATACGCGTGCAGACCCATAGTGATAGTGAGCGCACAGGCATTTGTACGGTCCGTACCACTACGTGTACGCATACGCGTGCAGACCCATAGTGATAGTGAGCGCACAGGCATTTGTACGGTCCGTACCACTACGTGTACGCATACGCGTGCAGACCCATAGTGATAGTGAGCGCACAGGCATTTGTACGGTCCGTACCACTACGTGTACGCATACGCGTGCAGACCCATAGTGATAGTGAGCGCACAGGCATTTGTACGGTCCGTACCACTACGTGTACGCATACGCGTGCAGAACCATAGTGATAGTGAGCGTACAGGCATTTGTACGGTCCGTACCACAACGAGTACGCATACGCGTGCAGACCCATAGTGAGAGGGCCGTACACTCGCATGTACGCTCACTATCACTATGGGTCTGCACGCGTATGCGTACTCGTCGTGGTACGGACCGTACAAATGCCTGTACGCTCACTATCACTATGGTTCTGCACGCGTATGCGTACTCGTCGTGGTACGGACCGTACAAATGCCTGTACGCTCACTATCACTATGGTTCTGCACGCGTATGCGTACTCGTTGTGGTACGGACCGTACAAATGCCTGTACGCTCGCCATCACGATGGGTACACATACGGCAGCACTCCCACAGTGATTGGGGAACATACACAGGCCCTCTTAGCAGCAGTACGCCGGTTTGTACACATCACTGTGGTGATAGTCGACACACAGGTAGGAATAGGGCGGACATACTTGTCCATGGATGGACATACTTGTCCAGGAATGGACATCAAGGCATCGTCTGTGCATTACTACATGTGTGGGGCACAGGTGTGACAGGCTGTGATGTGGAACATGCCTCCTGAGTGGAGGAGGCACCAGATGTATGATGAGATGTGTACAGGTGTACTGTGTGAGGGTGCAATGTGTGCCAGGCATGCCCTTGACTCCTTTGACATGTGTGCATGTCGTACTGCGCACTTGGGGTGAGCGTCACTGGCATGGCACGGACACCAACACACGGAAGTGTCCCATGATGCCCGGTACAGGGGTCATGACACCTGACTTGTCACTACCCACAGTGCACAATGTGACTATGTCATTTATGTGTCCGGGATTTACATCAGGTTGATGTTGTAGCACCCTCAAAAGCTGCAGCCGTTGCAGCAACCAACATGTGGCTGTGTGTAGATTGTCATTGCACACTGTTCCGCACACCATGCCACATGTGGTATCTGATGTGAGCTGCACATGTATGCATGGGACACGGAGTAGCGTGACAAGGCCATGTCAGCATCCTCACAAGGAATGTGTGGTGAGTCATGACATGTGCACCTTCATGGCAAGGTGTGTGGGCAGGCCTAGTGTAATGTCATGTGACCTGTGGCTCCGGTGTTCCGCTACCAGTCTCTACAATCGGCATCCTACTTCTGCTGATGTGTGTGTGTATGTCACTTCTGTCTTGCGTCGGGCTGTTCACTTGCACTGGGACACAGCTATTCCCATGGCGTGGCATGGGGAGGTTCTCAATCACCGTGTGTAGCTGGGTCTTGGAAGGAGTGTCACCTTGCATCCATACGTGTCCTGGGCATGTAGCACATGCCTGACTCCCTATGTGGCATGTGTGTATTGGCAGATTTACATGTGCTCAGTAGACATGAGTTGTTCTCGTAGTGCACTCACTCTTCCTTGTCACTTCCAAATTACTGCAGAGCGCCTCCTGTTGCCCGAAGAATTCCAGACTTGGCCACCATGCAGGAGAATGACAGGATCCGGCTCTACCGCTTCACCCAACCGTTGATTCTGGAGCTGACGGCGAGACTGGCACCACACCTGCAACCGCAGCACAGGTATCCTACGGCACTGACACCCCAGCTGAAGGTAATGGCTGCCCTACATTTCCTTGCCACGGGTACCTTCCAATATACCATAGCCCATGTTGGTGGCATGTCCCAGAGCATGTTCAGCGGTGTGCTGCATGATTTCTTGGAGGCCATGTTGATTCACCTGGATGACTTCATCAAGTTCCCAACCCCTGAACAGATGACTGAGGTCAAACGTGGTTTCTATGCCCTGGGAGGGATGCCCCATGTCATTGGGTCCATAGATGGGACACATGTAGGTTTGGTACCACCACACGCACGGGAGGTGGCGTACCGCAATCGGAAGCACTACCACTCCATCAATGCCCTTGTGGTGTGTCTGTCCAACATGGTGATTTCACATGTCTGTGCTCGTTTTCCAGGATCAGCACACGATGCCTACATCATGAGGCGTAGCGGGATGCCTGATATGATGATGCAGCTGCGCAACGAACGTGCATGTGTTGTTGGTGGGTACAGTCTGTCTGTCCTGTATTCTGTGTGGCCGAGCAGCACTACCGCTTCGCCAGTTCTAACGATATCCATGTGCTTTCCATTTAGGGGACGCTGGCTATCCCAACATGCCTTGGCTGCTGACACCTCTCCGCAACCCCATCACGCCGGCCCAGCTCCGCTACAACACCGCCCATGGCCGGACAAGGCGAGTGATAGAGAGGACGTTTGGCATGCTGAAGAGCCGATTCCGGTGCCTCCACAAGACCGGCGGTGCACTCCCATATGCCCCGGCGAAGGTCTGCAAGATCTTCATGGTCTGCTGCATGCTGCACAACATGGCAGTTGAAAGAGCTGTGCCCCTCATCCTGGATCAAGATGACGAGGACCATCCACCCGTGGAGGACGAAGGGCTTGGCAATGGGGCTAGTGATGTGGAGGATGTGGAGCCTCAAGAGGACATCCGGACTCGGCTCATACGCGACTTCTTTGCTTAGTGGTGAGTACCAGGGTCTGAGTGTGCACGCATTGGTCCACGTGTGGCATGCGTTGTGATGTGTGTCTCCACCTGCATGTATGGCACGTGGGTCAGAGGTGTGTGTGGGTGTGTCACTGGAGTGATGGTGGCAGTGATGGTAGTATTTCCCCAGACATAATTGTGACCTAGCATGTTGTCATACATACATGTGTCGAGTACATGCACATGCAAGTGGCTGTGCTTCTTGTGGCTGACTTCTTGTGTGTCTCTCTTCCCCAGGTACCTGCGCATGCCGTTTGCTGGTTGCATTGTTGTGGCACTGCTATTCCTCATGGACATGGCATCGTGGGCTGACTCAGCGTTACAGGCACGGACACGTTTGGAAGTCTCCATGGGGTAAGGGATGCATCTGGGGTGTATTGGGTGTGGCAGTTGTTCACGATGTGTGCACACTGCCCCGGTCGGGGTTTGGGTCCTCTGCAGACATGTGGCATCCCCATGGGACACGACATGCAGCTGGGTACACCTGAATAGATGGGCTGCCTGGTTGTCAGTCATCAGTGATGGGATGGTGGATTGTGATGAAGGCATCAATGTGTGTGACACTGCCCTCGGACACATACGGTTAACATTGTCTTGACTTGGCGTGGGACTTCCACATCAGCGGATGTATGGTGTATGGCAGGCTCTCCGTGAGCAGCTGTGGGTATTTAGCTATTATCCGACACTTGTGTGCCAGTTCCATGGCTATCACGCATTTGTGCTGCAGAGTGGGGTGCCAGTGTTGGAGCCACATGTTACTCCACATGATGTGTTCATGTGTACTTCAAGTTGCCTCTGCAATCCCAAACACATGACTATTAAAGATGTCCCTATGCCTCCAAGGTGCCTCTTCTCAGTCAATGCTGGTGTGTTGGCACGGTGCATCCTGCATGTCTGGCATGGTATTCCCTGATTGTGGCTATGTGTCAATGTGTCGAGTGGCAAGATGCAAGCTGTGTGTGTGTGCTGAGACTGTGTAATGGGCATGATGTCCATGACTGTGTGGGTATTGTGACATGTGCCATCCCCATGCATCCAACGTTGTCCATGACCCCATTCTCTGCATCCACCGGACTCAAGCTTGCAGGACATGGTTCTGCCACCTGTCTACACGTACCTGGGTGCCCCCCAGGACACGGGCCAGGATCCCTGACCTCTGCGCATGACTGTTGCTGTACTCAATGTGTCTGTCAGCACGGTTGTTCGGCCACCCCCTCAGCTGGTTCTGCCCATCACGGGTGTGTATGGTGCTCCATGTCTGTCTTGCCTAGAAAACTGTGACCCATGTGTCCTGTGCCAGACTCAGGCCCCAGGGTGTGGATGGTTGAAGTGAACAGATGACTCAGGCATGTTTAGACTGTACAAGACACATGTTAGGTAATAATGCTACCAGCAGGCATCAACTCATAATAGTGTGATTTATTATTGGGGGGGGGGCCAAGTGAGGGCCTTTCCGGGATTAGGGAATCCAAAGTTCAGTAGGGGAGTTGGTGTCCTTGCCATTGGAAATCCTCAGAGTCCATGCCACAGTCTTTGTCAACATTGGTCAGCCAGTGACCAGCAGGGCCATGTGGCAGAGAATGTCTCTTGATGCTGTGATGCTGTTGCTCCACTGGGCCAGGTGCCAGGCCAGGTGTCCTGGGAGATGGTGATGTAGCAGCCACCCTCACGGTCCTTTCCGTGGACGACCCGGCTTCCTGCGGGGAACCTCAGCAGCAGGCCGTGACGACGTCTGGGATGCTCCGTCGGATGTTTCCTCCTCCTCCTCATGATCCCTCCCTGTGGGTGGTGATGTTCTCCGCCTTCTGGCACAGGGAGGGTCGGCCATGGTGTCGGCCATCCGACGGAGTTCAGCGTGAATCCCCTGGGACGCCGTCACTTGCTCAGCCTGTCTGTCCTCCATCCTCCGTTGGTGTAGCTGTAGACAGGCTATTAGCTCCGCATGTTGCTGGGCCTGCTGGACCTTGATCCCCTCGAGGACGGACACAACCTGGGCCATGCCCGTGGTGTCCTGCCGGTATGAGTCCAGGATGTTACGGACATGTGAAAATACCGGATCCCCAGCCAACTGGTCAGGCTCGCGCCTCCGCCGCTCTCCACTCCCACCACCCCTGCCCACTTGCGTCTGGCCTGCACTTGTGGGCACATGGGGTCTCCGGGACCCCTGAGGGGTGGCATTGGCGTTGTCGCCTGCCTCCTCCTGGGTGCCCGGGACACCGTGTCCCTCCTGGCGAGCCTGGCTGCATTGTGGTGTTGGGGCAGGGATCCTGGGTGTCTCCTGGGATGTGGCAGGAGTGGGGGTGGTGGTTGGCACGGTTGTACCTGACGCAGGTGCTGCAGGTGGTTGGACACCAGAGGGGCCAGGTCGGTCGGGGTCGTCCGCAGAGTGGTGAGAGTGGTCGCTGCCGGTGGGATCGGTCTCCTGCAGATCCGGGTCCTGTGAGTGTTCCCCCCCAGTGTTGGGGGGTGCAGCACGACGTTGACCTGTGTGTGAGAGAGACAATGTTACTTTGGATCCATGCAACATCCATGTTGCATCCGTTACAAAGTTGGCACATTTCCTCTTGGAATTAGGATCTGTCTTGCATTCCACTCACAGTGCACTTGTGCATGTGTGTGTCCCTTGGGCACCAATTTGGCCCCTTTAACTATGTGTGGCACAGTCTTACTTGCTGCGTCAAGTGTGACTGCAGTCAGCAGTGGAGTGTGCATGTGTGCCGAGCTATGCGTTTGCGCCTTCCTTGTAGCACTGTACATGTGCACATGGAGTGGATCCACACACTCATATGATGCAGGTGGCTGTCCTTGTGCTCGTGTACAGGTTGTGACATGGCCCTGCGTTTTGCCATGATGAGGAGGGGGGGTTCTGGCACTGGGCACCCTTGTCTACATGCACGCAGTCCACCTGCTGACGAGCAGACATTCCCACACACCAAAGGACTGATTTGCTCTCCCTGTGTCTCCCTCCTTCTCTGTCCCCCTCTCCCTCCCTCTCTGTCCCCCTCTCCCTCCCTCTGTGTCCCCCTCTCCCTCCCTCTGTGTCCCCCTCTCCCTCCCTCTCTGTCCCCCTCTCCCTCCCTCTGTGTGTCAGCCTCCTCCCTCTGTCCATCTTCCTGTGTCTCCCTCCCTCTCTGTCCCCCTCTCCCTCCCTCTGTGTCCCCCTCTCCCTCCCTCCGTGTGTCACCCTCTGTCACCTTGGCCCAGCTTCCTGGGCACACACTGTTAGCAGATCTTTGAGTGGCCCTTGGCCTGTTGATGTGAGTTTGTTTCTGATCTCCAGGCACCCATTTTGTCTGCTGTGTGTCTGTGCGCTGCTGCTGTGGTGGTGTGTGCTGCCACTCTTTCACACTGTTGGCTGTTCATTAGCTGCTGGCATGTGCAAAACAGTGCCTTCACCCCCATGTGTTGATGCAAGGCATCCGCCATTTGCTGGCAAGTCATTCCTGTGTTGGGACACAGTGTTTGTCTGGCTGTGACCTAGGCCATATGGGCAGAGGGCATTGTTGTCTGCTTTGGAGTCGCACTATGTGATTCTTGGTGCCCAGCCTCCCGCCATCCGGGTTACCGTGTCATGTGTTGTTGTCTTCTGTGGCCTGTGACTTGACATTGTCCAGCTGGGTGCATGGGGCATGGTGGCAGCAGTGGCATGTGCCTGCTCATGGAGTGTGGTTGAGTAATGCGATGGCTTGTGGTGTTTGCGTGCCTGTTATTAATTTTGGTTGTGGTTGCAGTTCCCCCCATGTGAGGTGCGTTGTTTGTGTACTCACCCGGGTCTCGGAGTCCTTCTACTCCTTCAACTGCCTCCACCGGCAGTATGGCCATCACCCTCTCCTCCCAGGGATGGTACTGTACGGGTCTGCGGGAGGGCCCTCCTCCGGTGGCGTTGGCCTGGTCGTGTTCCTCCTGTCTCTTGGCTCTGACCCTCCTCCGCAGATCGTACCACCTGTTCTGGCAATCCTGCTTGGTCCTCCTGGTGTCCGCAACAGCATTCACAGCATCGACGATGGTCTGCCACATGGCTGTTTTGGCTGCCTGGCTGGTGCTTCTGACCAATGTTCCAAAGATCTGTGGCTCGACTCTGAGGATTTGATCAACAAGGACCTCCAACTCTCGGTGACTGAACTTTGGATTCTTGGTAGTGGGCATGGTGAGGGGTGTGGGTGGGGATGGTGTGGGTGTGGGGGGTGTGTGGATGTTGGGGGGGGGTGTGGATGGTTGTGTGTGTGTGTGAATGTGATGAGAGGGTGTTTGTGAGGGTGGTCGTGTGAAGGTGTGCAAGTGTAAGATGTGGTGTAGCTTGTAGTCTGGTTCTGTGGTGTCTGGCAGCAGTGGGTCTGTTGCAAAGGCTCATGGTTTGTGTGTGTGGGCCCTTTTTATTGGTCCATGGGTGGGTGTGGCAGTGTTTGAATTTTGGGTGGGTGTGTTATAAGGAGTGGTGGTGTATTGGGCCTCTGTTTGTTTTTGACAGTTGCAGGTCAGTGATTGTGTTATTTTAGTGGTTGTTGGCCATGTTTAGTGGCTGTGTGCCTTGCGAATGGTGTATTGTTGAGTTGTTTTGTTTTGTCCTTGTTGTGTACGTGCGTTTTGAGCGTGTGTACGGTGTGTACATGGGCCATTTGGTTGTACGATTTGGTCCTTGTGTGTGGCTTTGTACGACTCGTACATGCGGTTGTGATGTTGGGGCATGGGGTGCGCTCCGTACTTAGAAGGTTGTGTTGGGGGTGCGCCAGGAACGTACTGGGGTGGGGGTACGACTGGAACGTACTGGGGTGTACATGGGCGGTGGTACGACACGTACAGGGGTGGGGGGGTGTACATAGACGGTGGTACGACACGTACAGGGGTGGGTGGTGTACATAGACGGTGGTACGACACGTACTGGGGTGGGGGTACGACTGGAACGTACTGGGGTGTACATGGGCGGTGGTACGACACGTACAGGGGTGGGGGGTGTACATAGACGGTGGTACGACACGTACAGGGGTGGGGGGTGTACATTGACGGTGGTACGACACGTACTGGGGTGGGGGTACGACTGGAACGTACTGGGGTGTACATGGGCGGTGGTACGACACGTACAGGGGTGGGGGGGTGTACATAGACGGTGGTACGACACGTACAGGGGTGGGGGGTGTACATAGACGGTGGTACGACACGTACTGGGGTGGGGGTACGACTGGAACGTACTGGGGTGTACATGGGCGGTGGTACGACACGTACAGGGGTGGGGGGGTGTACATAGACGGTGGTACGACACGTACAGGGGTGGGGGGTGTACATAGACGGTGGTACGACACGTACTGGGGTGGGGGTACGACTGGAACGTACTGGGGTGTACATGGGCGGTGGTACGACACGTACAGGGGTGGGGGGGTGTACATAGACGGTGGTACGACACGTACAGGGGTGGGTGGTGTACATAGACGGTGGTACGACACGTACTGGGGTGGGGGTACGACTGGAACGTACTGGGGTGTACATGGGCGGTGGTACGACACGTACAGGGGTGGGGGGTGTACATAGACGGTGGTACGACACGTACAGGGGTGGGGGGTGTACATTGACGGTGGTACGACACGTACTGGGGTGGGGGTACGACTGGAACGTACTGGGGTGTACATGGGCGGTGGTACGACACGTACAGGGGTGGGGGGGTGTACATAGACGGTGGTACGACACGTACAGGGGTGGGTGGTGTACATAGACGGTGGTACGACACGTACTGGGGTGGGGGTACGACTGGAACGTACTGGGGTGTACATGGGCGGTGGTACGACACGTACAGGGGTGGGGGGTGTACATAGACGGTGGTACGACACGTACAGGGGTGGGGGGTGTACATAGACGGTGGTACGACACGTACTGGGGTGGGGGTACGACTGGAACGTACTGGGGTGTACATGGGCGGTGGTACGACACGTACAGGGGTGGGGGGGTGTACATAGACGGTGGTACGACACGTACAGGGGTGGGGGGGTGTACATGGGCGGTGGTACGACACGTACTGGGGTGGGGGTACGACTGGAACGTACTGGGGTGTACATGGACGGGTGGGGGTATACATATACGGGGGGGTACGTGTCGGACGTACGGGGGCTGGGGGGAGTGTTGGGCGCGTATGCGGGCACATGTCTCCATGGTTGCTATTGGTGTTCGGTGCGGACGGTGTTTTTTCCATACGGTTGTAGGCTCGGACGCACGGGATGGATCGTGATTCCTCGGTCGGACTTGGATTTTTACGTTTGTAAGGTAAATCGTCCGAGGACGTGTCGGACACATTTTCCGTCCCGAGGACGTGTGGGGATTGATTCCCGGTGCGGGTCGTATGGACTTTTTACCATGCGAATCGTGATTGCCAGTTCGTACGGCACTTGGACGATTCGTACGGTAAAAAGACCCGATACGAGTCGCACGGGGGAATTTTTTACCGGATCGTGATCGGCACCTTACTAACAATAATACTAGATTTAAAACAGTTCTAAATATACATTAAACACCTTAAACCTAACTCTCGAAACATGCCTACACATCGTTAAAAACACGTAAAAACACAACACGCAACTCTAACACATAACATTTCCAAATATAACTAATATATGTACAGCTACACTAAACATTATCTAACTAGGCTCAAAATAAAGTTTTAAACCATCTAAAACATATAAAACAAACCTTACCTTTCACGACGCGAAGTAACTCCCAACCGCGAGCTTCCCTTCAAACCAAATGACCCAAAACAACATTACCGGGTTACAAAATAGAGTGCCCAAAACATAATAAAACATTTAACTATACTAAAAAGCCCTAATTAAATCAGGTAAAACAGTAAATTCACACACAAATATTTTATATTATTTAGCAAAAATAGACCTATTTTTTTCATTTACCTACAAATTTTCAACAAATGTTCCTAATGATTAAAATTATATAAATAAATATTAAAAAATTTAAAATATTTTTTATTATAATTTCTAAAAAGATAATACTACAGAACAATGTATGAAAAATTGTTACAAATTTTTTGCATGAATGCTAAAATTTTATTTATGTTAAAAATATGTTTGTTTTGAAAACATTGTAAAAATAATTAATATTAATATTTTCCATATTAATATTAATAAAAAAGGCATAACATGTTTGTACTACAAATATTAAAATGTTTATATATGAAAATATTTGCCAAAAGTTTTCTATAAAGATTTACAAAACCTATTGCTATGTTAAATTTAATTTAAAACACTACATTGTACAACATTATTAATAATATTTTTAATTTACTAAAAAATGTTAGAACATATACTAAATGTACATAAAATTTGTTCTCACCTATATTCAATATGTTTGAATTTAATTACAATGTAAATAATGCTATTTCTGAATGATCTTACTCAAATGAATAAACAATAACAAATTTAAAAAACTACAATAAAAACCATGTTCTTGTCTTATTAATTATGTTTCTCTGATTATTAATATTGATCTTCTATTATGAATATTTAACATATAGAATAATTTTTTTATAAAAAAATAAAAATCAATAAATATTATAAAATTACAGAATGCCATTACCCATTATTCCAATACAAAATATTCATATATTTTTCCTAATAATAATATTAAATATTCCGAACATATCACATTAAAACTTTACATGTATTTATTATCCTTAACTATAAATATTGAATTAATTAGTACAAATCCAATATATAATAATAAAATACAAATAATATTCACTTAAATATATTTTTATTATTGCTATATTAATGTAATTTAATTTCATTAAATACCATACAGATTAGAGTAGTTGCTGGACACTGACCATAAATAATTTACTATTCCCACTCCAGTCTATAATAAATTAAAGTAGGTGCTTGACACTGACCATAAATAATTTACTATTCCCACTCCAGTCTATAATAAATTAGAGTATGTGCTGGACACTGACCATAAATAATTTACTATTCCCACTCCAGTCTATAATAAATTAGAGTATGTGCTGGACACTGACCATAAATAATTTACTATTCCCACTCCAGTCTATAATAAATTAGAGTAGGTGCTGGACACTGACCATAAATAATTTACTATTCCCACTCCAGTCTATAAAAAATTAGAGTAGGTGCTGGACAGTGACCATAAATAATTTACTATTACCACTCCAGTCTATAATAAATTAGAATAGGTGCTGGACACTGACCATAAATAATTTACTATTCCCACTCCAGTCTATAATAAATTAGAGTAGGTGCTGGACACTAACCATAAATAATTTACTATTCCCACTCCAGTCTATAAAAAATTAGAGTAGGTGCTGGACAGTGACCATAAATAATTTACTATTCCCACTCCAGTCTATAATAAATTAGAGTAGGTGCTGGACACTAACCATAAATAATTTACTATTCCCACTCCAGTCTATAATAAATTAGAGTAGGTGCTGGACACTGACCATAAATAATTTACTATTCCCACTCCAGTCTATAAAAAATTAGAGTAGGTGCTGGACAGTAACCATAAATAATTTACTATTACCACTCCAGTCTACAATAAATTAGAGTAGGTGCTGGACACTGACCATAAATAATTTACTATTCCCACTCCAGTCTATGAAAAATTAAAGTACATGCTGGACACTGACCATAACTAATTTACTATTCCCACTCCAGTCTATAAAAAATTAGAGTAGGTGCTGGACAGTGACCATAAATAATTTACTATTCCCACTCCAGTCTATAATAAAATAGAGTAGGTGCTGGACACTAACCATAAATAATTTACTATTCCCACTCCAGTCTATAATAAATTAGAGTAGGTGCTGGACACTGACCATAAATAATTTACTATTCCCACTCCAGTCTATAAAAAATTAGAGTAGGTGCTGGACACTGACCATAAATATTTTACTATTTCCACTCCAGTCTATAATAAATTAGAGTAGGTGCTGGACACTAACCATAAATAATTTACTATTCCCACTCCAGTCTATAATAAATTAGAGTAGGTGCTGGACACTGACCATAAATAATTTACTATTCCCACTCCAGTCTATAAAAAATTAGAGTAGGTGCTGGACAGTGACCATAAATAATTTACTATTACCACTCCAATCTATAATAAATTAGAGTAGGTGCTGGACACTGACCATAAATAATTTACTATTCCCACTCCAGTCTATGAAAAATTAAAGTACATGCTGGACACTGACCATAACTAATTTACTATTCCCACTCCAGTCTATAAAAAATTAGAGTAGGTGCTGGACAGTGACCATAAATAATTTACTATTCCCACTCCAGTCTATAATAAATTAGAGTAGGTGCTGAACACTGACCATAAATAATTTACTATTCCCACTCCAGTCTATAAAAAATTAAAGTACATGCTGGACACTGACCAAAAATAATTTACTATTCCCACTCCAGTCTATAATAAATTAAAGTAGGTGCTGGACACTGACCATAAATAATTTACTATTCCCACTCCAGTCTATAATAAATTAAAGTAGATGCTTGACACTGACCATAAATAATTTACTATTCCCACTCCAGTCTATAATAAATTAAAGTAGGTGCTGGACAGTGACCATAAATAATTTACTATTCCCACTCCATTCTACAATAAATTAAAGTAGGTGCTGGACAGTGACCATAAATAATTTACTATTCCCACTCCAGTCTATAATAAATTAGAGTAGGTGCTGGACACTGACCATAAATAATTTACTATTCCCACTCCAGTCTATAAAAAATTAAAGTAGGTGCTGGACAGTGACCATAAATAATTTACTATTCCCACTCCAGTCTATAATAAATTAGAGTAGGTGCTGGACACTGACCATAAATAATTTACTATTCCCACTCCAGTCTATAAAAAATTAAAGTACATGCTGGACACTGACCAAAAATAATTTACTATTCCCACTACAGTCTATAATAAATTAAAGTAGATGCTTGACACTGACCATAAATAATTTACTATTCCCACTCCAGTCTATAAGAAATCAAAGTAGGTGCTGCACACTGACCATAAATAATGTACTATTCCCACTCCAATCTATATTGAATTAGGGTTACTATATATTTTACATTTTTTAAAACAATTACTAATTTGTAAACACTACCCACCCTTATCCCCTATAAATCCTACATCACTCTTATTAAATGAATTATCTTCTTAAAATTGTTAAATGTTAATTCAAAGAACATTTCTAAATGTAAATTATTTTTTATTAATATTAAATATTTTATATATTTCTAAAACACTCCCCACCCTTATGCCCTATAACCCCAAAATACCACTGATGACATTTATTTTATTATTAAAATGATTAAAATTAACTTTTATTACCAAATTAGAAATTTCCATTATTTTTTTCAAATATAAAATATTACATATATTTCGAAACCACTCCCCACCCTTATCCCCTATAACCCCCAATTCCCACTTATTACATTTATTTTATTAGTAATTTTTTTTATTTAAATTTTAATACCAAAATTAAATTTTCTATTTTTTTTTATAAAATATTAAATATTTTTCAAAAACACTCCCCACCCTTATCCCCTATAACCCCAAAATCCCACTTATTAAATGTATTTTATTAGTAAAATGTTTAATTGTAAATTTTAATACCAAAATTTAAATGTAATTTGTTTTGTAATTCAATATTAAATAATAAATTTATATCTAAAACACTCCCCACCCTTATCCCCTATAACCCCAAAATCCCACTTATTACATTTATTTAATTATTAGAATTTTCACATTTAAATTTTAAAAACTTATTTGAAATTTTTGTTTTGTAAATATAATATTTCACAAATTATATCATAAATTATTAAATTTTATTAGTAAAATTTTTAATTGTAAATTTTCAAACCAAAATTGAAATTTCATTTTTTTAAATTCAATATTAAATATTAAATATATATCTAAAACACTCCCCACCCTTATCCCCTATAACCCCAAAATCCCACTTATTACATTTATTTAATTTTTACAATTTTCACATTTAAATTTTAAAAACAAATTAGAATTTTTTTTTTTGTTTTTAAATATAATATTTCAAAAATTATATCCTAAAATATTAAATTTAATATTTATTTCCAAAACACTCCCCACCCTTAACCCCTATATACACAACATCCCACTAAAATTTTTTTTTTCTGAATTAAAATTTAAATATTACAATTTTTTACAAAATTTAAATTCAAATTCTACAAAAATGTATTTAAATATTTTATTTCAAATATATATTTTTAAAACACTCCCCACCCTTATCCCCTATAAACCCAACATCCCGCTCCTAAAATTACATATCAAAATTAAAAAAATTATATTAATAATATTTCAAAAATTATATCCTAAAATATTAAATTTAATATTTATTTCCAAAACACTCCCCACCCTTAACCCCTATATACACAACATCCCACTAAAAATTTTTTTTTTCATAATTAAAATTTAAATATTACAATTTTGTTCAAAATTTAAATTCAAATTCTACAAAAATGTATTAAAATATTTTATTTCAAATATATATTTTTAAAACACTCCCCACCCTTATCCCCTATAAACCCAACATCCCGCTCCTAAAATTATATTTCAAAATTAAAAAAATTATATTAATAGAAACAAAATTGTTATTTTTAATACACTTAAATAAACATTTGCTGACACTTCTAAACAATAATTTTTAACAAATCACAAAATGACTTAATACTATCCTTTTTCGATATTTTTACTACACGATATTATGTCTTTCGAAATACTATACCTCGATATTTTACTACACATAACAATCTCGACATTTTTTACATCGATATTAATGACAGAGATATATTGTTCCATCGATATTTTGACTTCGATATTTCTGTATATCGATATTACATTTCCGATATTTTGTCTACTCACCAAATTTTATATGTCCGGGTAGTAAAAAACTCCCAAATTAGTTTTTCACTAATGTCTACCTATTCTCCCATAGGACAACATTGGGATTACCTCATTACATTTTATAAGTGTAATTTCCGGTTGGGAAGAGATAATCCTTCACGTATGGTGTCCCTGGAATCACAATTTAAAACCCAAACTTATGGGGAAGTCAGATTTTAAATTGCAATTCTGAAAATACCACTTGTAGAAAGTTGGCATTTTCTTGCTTTAGCCATTTGGTCCCTGCATCCTGTCTGATTACATGGCTAGGTGAAGTTGGCAGTTGGGATTTGTGTATTCCTCCTAGACAGCCACACACAATGGGAGCTTAGATGTGACTTGATGGCCCATCCTGGTAGGATGGGAGGGAGAAGTTGGGCACAGCCTCACTTACACCTGAATAGGCTAAGTCCTGTCCACATATAACATGCTCTATACCCCCATTCAGTGAGGCTGAAGTCAGAGAAGGAAGGGAGTACCTTGGTGTACTTCAAATGCATGTCCTTGAAAGCTCCCCCACTTCAAGGTACCACTGGGTATAAGTACTGGACCTCAGACACCACCATGACTGGACACTTCTGATCCTGTGGATACTCTGCTAAGAATAAGGACTGCTGTGCTGCTGAAGGACTGCCACTCTACTGGACTTCTACTATGCTATGCTCCTGCTTTGCTGTGCTGACCTTCTGCCCACCTACCTGGCTGAGTAGGACTGGACTTGCATCACTTGACCCCAGAACTCAGAGTGACTCCAAGGGCTAGCTAGCTGGCCTCCTGATTTGAAGCCTCAAGGACATAACAGACTTCCAACCCTTGCACCTGGACTCTGACATCTGTGAGTCTATCCTGGCAAGTGGTGCCACATGGAAGTGGGCCTATGTGCTTGCCAGTGCAACTGATACAACTTCTCTGCTAGCAATGCATCCCCAAGCAGAACTGATGCATTGCTGCTGCGTGGATTGAACCAGACGCAAAACTGCATCGCAGCTTCACCACTCAGAACTGACGCATCACCTCAGCTGTGCCTCGTATCCTCAACACCAGACTTTGCACCACAAGCCTCGTTGACAGGAACCTCAACATTGATGCATCAGCACTTCGCACCGCATCCTTATTGCATCTCGGAACCGACACACCGTCTCTGCTGCGAGATGCTTCTTCGATGCAAATTCACGCAACGCTCTGCAACCAGGATTTAAAGTGCTTTGTTCAGCTGGCCTAGCTGGGTTCCTAAAACCAGCCTGCGCTTCATCTTGGTCAGCCTAAACTTTGTCACAGTTCAGCACGACCAGATGAATTGAATTGAATTAAAAAGGCTCTTATATAGCGCATGGCTACTCGAAAGCATCCCAGCGCTCAGGAAAGATAACCAGAGGATAATAGAGGAACCATTAGCTAATCTGAGATCTCTAATTTCTCGGGAAGAGCCATGTTTTTAGCTTCTTCCGGAACACAAGGAGACTGGGCTCATGGCGAAAAGATAAAGGAAGAGAATTCCACAATTTGGATACATTCAGTGAAAAAAGACGGCTACCGGAGCGGGATCTGTTGATTCTTGGAGTCACTGCAAGATTCTGGTCGTTAGAGCGAAGATTTAGAGAGGACTTGTAGGGCATTACCATGTTTTCTAAGATGGGAGGGCCTTTCCCATGGATGATTTTATGTGCCAGACACAGCGACTTAAAATGGACCCGCTCTTTTACCGGAAGCCAGTGAAGGGTTTTTAATGCGGGTCTAGCTGATAAGCGGTGACTGGTGCCTGTAAGTAACCTTGCCGCCGAATTCTGAACAACCTGAAGTTGTTTAATCGCGGAGACCGGGGCTCCTAAATAGATTGCATTCCCATAATCTATCCTGGATAGAATCAATGACTGTATTAAGATTTTTCTTGCTTTTTCCGGCAATTGTGGAAGGATTTTACGCGTGGATTTCAGGAGCCCAAAGCAGGTGGCGGCTGTTTTTCTAGCCTGAGTTCTAAACGACAGTTCTACATCGAGCCAGAACCCCAGGCTTTTAATTTCAGACTTAGGGATGGGGCCAGGACCCATGCAAGAGGGCCAGGAAGTAGAGTTGTCAAATAAAGCCTGTCGTCCCAACAACATCCACTCTGGTGCCGATCACGATCCGGTAAAAAATTCCCCCGTGCGACTCGTATCGGGTCTTTTTACCGTACGAATCGTACAAGTGCCGTACGAACTGGCAATCACGATTCGCATGGTAAAAAGTCCATACGAACCGCACCGGGAATCATTCCCCACACGTCCTCGGGTCGGAAAATGTGTCCGACACGTCCTCGGACGATTTACCTTACAAACGTAAAAATCCAAGTCCGACCGAGGAATCACGATCCATCCCGTGCGTCCGAGCCTACAACCGTATGGAAAAAACACCGTCCGCACCGAACACCAATAGCAACCATGGAGACATGTGCCCGCATACGCGCCCAACACTCCCCCCAGCCCCCGTACGTCCGACACGTACCCCCGTATATGTATACCCCCACCCGTCTATGTACACCCCAGTACGTTCCAGTCGCACCCCCACCCCAGTACGTGTCGTACCACCGTCAATGTACACCCCCCCACCCCTGTACGTGTCGTACCACCGTCTATGTACACCCCAGTACGTTCCAGTCGCACCCCCACCCCAGTACGTGTCGTACCCCCCGTGTACCTACACCCCAGTACGTTCGAGCCACACCCCCACCCCAGTACGTGTCACAGCCCCGTCTACCTACACCCCAGTACGTTCCAGTCGTACCCCCACCCCAGTACGTGTCGTACCCCCCGTGTACCTACACCCCAGTACGTTCGAGCCACACCCCCACCCCAGTACGTGTCATAGCCCCGTCTACCTACACCCCAGTACGTTCCAGTCGTACCCCCACCCCAGTACGTGTCGTACCACCGTCAATGTACACCCCCCCACCCCTGTACGTGTCGTACCACCGTCAATGTACACCCCCCCCTGTACGTGTCGTACCCCCGTGTACCCCCACCCCTGTACGTGTCGTACCACCGTCTATGTACACCCCCCCACCCCTGTACGTGTCGTAACACCGTCTATGTACACCCCCCACCCCTGTACGTGTCGTACCACCGTCTATGTACACCCCAGTACGTTCCACCGTCAATGTACACCCCCCCACCCCTGTACGTGTCGTACCACCGTCAATGTACACCCCCCCACCCCTGTACGTGTCGTACCACCGTCTATGTACACCCCCCACCCCTGTACGTATCGTACCACCGTCTATGTACACCCCCCCACCCCTGTACGTGTCGTAACACCGTCCATGTACACCCCCCCACCCCTGTACGTGTCGTACCACCGTCAATGTACACCCCCCCCTGTACGTGTCGTACCCCCGTGTACCCCCACCCCTGTACGTGTCGTACCACCGTCAATGTACACCCCCCCACCCCTGTACGTGTCGTACCACCGTCTATGTACACCCCCCCACCCCTGTACGTGTCGTACCACCGTCTATGTACACCCCCCCACCCCTGTACGTGTCGTAACACCGTCCATGTACACCCCCCCACCCCTGTACGTGTCGTACCACCGTCTATGTACACCCCAGTACGTTCCAGTCGTACCCCCACCCCAGTACGTGTCGTACCACCGTCAATGTACACCCCCCCACCCCTGTACGTGTCGTACCACCGTCTATGTACACCCCCCCACCCCTGTACGTGTCGTACCACCGTCTATGTACACCCCCCCACCCCTGTACGTGTCGTAACACCGTCTATGTACACCCCCCCACCCCTGTACGTGTCGTACCACCGTCTATGTACACCCCCCCACCCCTGTACGTGTCGTACCACCGTCTATGTACACCCCCCACCCCTGTACGTGTCGTACCACCGTCTATGTACACCCCAGTACGTTCCAGTCGTACCCCCACCCCAGTACGTGTCCTTACCACCGTCTATGTACACCCCCCCACCCCTGTACGTGTCGTAACACCGTCTATGTACACCCCCCCACCCCTGTACGTGTCGTACCACCGTCTATGTACACCCCCCCACCCCTGTACGTGTCGTACCACCGTCTATGTACACCCCAGTACGTTCCAGTCGTACCCCCACCCCAGTACGTGTCGTACCACCGTCAATGTACACCCCCCCACCCCTGTACGTGTCGTACCACCGTCTATGTACACCCCAGTACGTTCCAGTCGTACCCCCACCCCAGTACGTTCCTGGCGCACCCCCAACACAACCTCCTAAGTACGGAGCGCACCCCATGCCCCAACATCACAACCGCATGTACGAGTCGTACAAAGCCACACACAAGGACCAAATCGTACAACCAAATGGCCCATGTACACAGCGTACACACGCACAAAACGCACGTACACAACAAGGATAAAACAAAACAACTCAACAATACACCATTCGAAAGGCACACAGCCACTAAACATGGCCAACAACCACTAAAATAACACAATCACTGACCTGCAACTGTCAAAAACAAACAGAGGCCCAATACACCACCACTCCTTATAACACACCCACCCAAAATTCAAACACTGCCACACCCACCCATGGACCAATAAAAAGGGCCCACACACACAAACCATGAGCCTTTGCAACAGACCCACTGCTGCCAGACACCACAGAACCAGACTACAAGCGACACCACATCTTACACTTGCACACCTTCACACGACCACCCTCACGACCACCCTCTCATCACATTCACACACACACACAACCATCCACACCCCCCCCAACATCCACACACCCCCCACACCCACACCATCCCCACCCACACCCCTCACCATGCCCACTACCAAGAATCCAAAGTTCAGTCACCGAGAGTTGGAGGTCCTTGTTGATCAAATCCTCAGAGTCGAGCCACAGATCTTTGGAACATTGGTCAGAAGCACCAGCCAGGCAGCCAAAACAGCCATGTGGCAGACCATCGTCGATGCTGTGAATGCTGTTGCGGACACCAGGAGGACCAAGCAGGATTGCCAGAACAGGTGGTACGATCTGCGGAGGAGGGTCAGAGCCAAGAGACAGGAGGAACACGACCAGGCCAACGCCACCGGAGGAGGGCCCTCCCGCAGACCCGTACAGTACCATCCCTGGGAGGAGAGGGTGATGGCCATACTGCCGGTGGAGGCAGTTGAAGGAGTAGAAGGACTCCGAGACCCGGGTGAGTACACAAACAACGCACCTCACATGGGGGGAACTGCAACCACAACCAAAATTAATAACAGGCACGCAACCACCACAAGCCATCGCATTACTCAACCACACTCCATGAGCAGGCACATGCCACTGCTGCCACCATGCCCCATGCACCCAGCTGGACAATGTCAAGTCACAGGCCACAGAAGACAACAACACATGACACGGTAACCCGGATGGCGGGAGGCTGGGCACCAAAAATCACATAGTGCGATTCCAAAGCAGACAACAATGCCCTCTGCCCATATGGCCTAGGTCACAGCCAGACAAACACTGTGTCCCAACACAGGAATGACTTGCCAGCAAATGGCGGATGCCTTGCATCAACACATGGGGGTGAAGGCACTGTTTTGCACATGCCAGCAGCTAATGAACAGCCAACAGTGTGAAAGAGTGGCAGCACACACCACCACAGCAGCAGCGCACAGACACACAGCAGACAAAATGGGTGCCTGGAGATCAGAAACAAACTCACATCAACAGGCCAAGGGCAACTCAAAGATCTGCTAACAGTGTGTGCCCAGGAAGCTGGGCCAAGGTGACAGAGGGTGACACACGGAGGGAGGGAGAGGGGGACACAGAGGGAGGGAGAGGGGGACTGAGAGGGAGGGAGACGGACAGAGGGAGGAGGCTGACACACAGAGGGAGGGAGAGGGGGACAGAGAGGGAGGGAGAGGGGGACACAGAGGGAGGGAGAGGGGGACACAGAGGGAGGGAGAGGGGGACACAGAGGGAGGGAGAGGGGGACACAGAGGGAGGGAGAGGGGGACACAGAGGGAGGGAGAGGGGGACAGAGAGGGAGGGAGAGGGGGACAGAGAAGGAGGGAGACACAGGGAGAGCAAATCAGTCCTGTGGTGTGTGGGAATGTCTGCTCGTCAGCAGGTGGACTGCGTGCATGTAGACAAGGGTGGCCAGTGCCAGAACCCCCCCTCTTCATCATGGCAAAACGCAGGGCCATGTCACAACCTGTACACGAGCACAAGGACAGCCACCTGCATCATATGAGTGTGTGGATCCACTCCATGTGCACATGTACAGTGCTACAAGGAAGGCGCAAATGCATAGCTCGGCACACATGCAAACTCCACTGCTGACTGCAGTCACACTTGACGCAGCAAGTAAGACTGTGCCACACATAGTTAAAGGGGCCAAATTGGTGCCCAAGGGACACACACATGCACAAGTGCACTGTGAGTGGAATGCAAGACAGATCCTAATTCCAAGAGGAAATGTGCCAACTTTGTAACGGATGAAACATGGATGTTGCATGGATCAAAATTAACATTTTCTCTCTCACACACAGGTCAACGTCGTGCTGCACCCCCCAACACTGGGGGGGAACACTCACAGGACCCGGATCTGCAGGAGACCGATCCCACCGGCAGCGACCACTCTCACCACTCTGCGGACGACCCCGACCGACCTGGCCCCTCTGGTGTCCAACCACCTGCAGCACCTGCGTCAGGTACAACCGTGCCAACCACCACCCCCACTCCTGCCACTTCCCAGGAGACACCCAGGATCCCTGCCCCAACACCACAATGCAGCCAGGCTCGCCAGGAGGGACACGGTGTCCCGGGCACCCAGGAGGAGGCAGGCGACAACGCCAATGCCACCCCTCAGGGGTCCCGGAGACCCGATGTGCCCACAAGTGCAGGCCAGACGCAAGTGGGCAGGGGTGGTGGGAGTGGAGGACGGCGGAGGCGCGAGCCTGACCAGTTGGCTGGGGATCCGGTATTTTCACATGTCCGTAACATCCTGGACTCATACCGGCAGGACACCACGGGCATGGCCCAGGTTGTGTCCGTCCTCGAGGGGATCAAGGTCCAGCAGGCCCAGCAACATGCGGAGCTAATAGCCTGTCTACAGCTACACCAACGGAGGATGGAGGACAGACAGGCTGAGCAAGTGACGGCGTCCCAGGGGATTCACGCTGAACTCCGTCGGATGGCCGACACCATGGCCGACCCTCCCTGTGCCAGAAGGCGGAGAACATCACCACCCACAGGGAGGGATCATGAGGAGGAGGAGGAAACATCCGACGGAGCATCCCAGACGTCGTCACGGCCTGCTGCTGAGGTTCCCCGCAGGAAGCCGGGTCGTCCACGGAAAGGACCGTGAGGGTGGCTGCTACATCACCATCGCCCAGGACACCTGGCCTGGCACCTGGCCCACTGGAGCAACAGCATCACAGCATCAAGAGACATTCTCTGCCACATGGCCCTGCTGGTCACTGGCTGACCAATGTTGACAAAGACTGTGGCATGGACTCTGAGGATTTCCAATGGCAAGGACACCAACTCCCCTACTGAACTTTGGATTCCCTAATCCCGGAAAGCCCCCCACTTTGTCCCCCCCCCCCTAATAAATCACACTATTAAGAGTAGATGCCTGCTGGTAGCATTATTACCTAACATGTGTCTTGTACAGTCTAAACATGCCTGAGTCATCTGTTCACTTCAACCATCCACACCCTGGGGCCTGAGTCTGGCACAGGACACATGGGTCACAGTTTATTAGGCAAGACAGACATGGAGCACCATACACACCCGTGATGTGCAGAACCAGCTGAGGGGGTGGCCGAACAACCGTGCTGACAGACACATTGAGTACAGCAACAGTCATGCGCAGAGGTCAGGGAACCTGGCCCGTGTCCTGGGGGGCACCCAGGTACGTGTAGACAGGTGGCAGAACCATGTCCTGCAAGCTTGAGTCCGGTGGATGCAGAGAATGGGGGCCTGGACAACGTTGGATGCATGGGGATGGCACATGTCACACTACCCACACAGTCATGGACATCATGCCCAATACACAGTCTCAGCACACACACACAGCTTGCATCTTGCCACTCGACACATTGACACATAGCCACAATCTGGGAATACCATGCCAGACATGCAGGATGCACCGTGCCAACACACCAGCATTGACTGAGCAGAGGCACCTTGGAGGCATAGGGACACCTTTAATAGTCATGTTTTTGGGATTGCAGAGGCAACTTGAAGTACACATGAACACATCATGTGGAGTAACATGTGGCTCAAACACTGGCACCCCCCTTCTGCAGCACAAATGCGTGATAGCCATGGTACTGGCACACAAGCGTCGGCTAACAGCTAAATACCCACAGCTGCACACGGAGAGCCTGCCATACACCATAGATCCGCTGATGTGGAAGTCCCACGCCATGTCAAGCCAATGTCAACGGTATGTGTCCGAGGGCAGTGTCACACACATTGATGCCATCATCACAATCCACCATCCCATCACTGATGACTGACAACCAGGCAGCCCATCTATTCTGGTGTACCCAGCTGCATGTCGTGTCCCATGGAGATGCCACATGACTGCAGAGGAACCAAACCCCGACCTGGGCAGTGTGCACACATCGTGAACAACTGCCACACCCAATACACCCCAGATGCATCCCTTACCCCATGGAGACTTCCAAACGTGTCCGTGCCTGTAACGCTGAGTCAGCCCACGATGCCATGTCCATGAGGAATAGCAGTGCCACAACAATGCAACCAGCAGATGGCATGCGCAGGTACCTGGGGAAGAGAGACACACAAGAAGTCAGCCACAAAAAGCACAGCCACTTGCATGTGCATTGACTCGACACATGTATGGATGACAACATGCTAGGTCACAATTATGACTGGGGAAATACTACCATCACTGCCACCATCACTCCAGTGACACACCCACACACACCTCTGACTCACGTGCCATACATGCAGGTGGACACACACATCACAACACATGCCACACGGGGACCAAGGCGTGCACACTCAGACACTGGTACTCACCACTAAGCAAAGAAGTCGCGTATGAGCCGAGTCCGGATGTCCTCTTGCGGCTCCACATCCTCCACATCACTAGCCCCATTGCCAAGCCCTTCGTCCTCCACGGGTGGATGGTCCTCGTCATGTTGATTCAGGATGAGTGGCACAGCTCTTTCAACTGCCATGTTGTGCAGCATGCAGCAGACCATGAAGATCTTGCAAACCTTTGCCGGGGCATATGGGAGTGCGCCGCCGGTCTTGTGGAGGCACCGGAATCGGCTCTTCAGCATGCCAAACGTCCTCTCTATCACTCGCCTTGTCCGGCCATGGGCGGTGTTGTAGCGGAGCTGGGCCGGCGTGATGGGGTTGCGGAGAGGTGTCAGCAGCCAAGGCATGTTGGGATAGCCAGCGTCCCCTAAATGGAAAGCACATGGATATCGTTAGAACTGGCGAAGCGGTAGTGCTGCTCGGCCAAACAGAATACAGGACAGACAGACTGTACCCACCAACAACACATGCTCGTTCGTTGCGCAGCTGCATCACCATATCAGGCATCCCGCTACGCCTCATGATGTAGGCATCGTGTGCTGATCCTGGGAAACGAGCACAGACATGTGAAATCACCATGTTGGACAGACACACCACAAGGGCATTGATGGAGTGGTAGTGCTTCCGATTGCGGTACGCCACCTCCCGTGCGTGTGGTGGTACCAATCCTACATGTGTCCCATCTATGGACCCAATGACATGGGGCATCCCTCCCAGGGCATAGAAACCACGCTTGACCTCAGTCATCTGTTCAGGGGTTGGGAACTTGATGAAGTCATCCAGGTGAATCAACATGGCCTCCAAGAAATCATGCAGCACACCGCTGAACATGCTCTGGGACATGCCACCAACATGAGCTATGGTATTTTGGAAGGTACCCGTGGCAAGGAAATGTAGGGCAGCCATTACCTTCAGCTGGGGTGTCAGTGCCGTAGGATACCTGTGCTGCGGTTGCAGGTGTGGTGCCAGTCTCGCCGTCAGCTCCAGAATCAACGGTTGGGTGAAGCGGTAGAGCCGGATCCTGTCATTCTCCTGCATGGTGGCCAAGTCTGGAATTCTTCGGGCAACAGGAGGCGCTCTGCAGTAATTTGGAAGTGACAAGGAAGAGTGAGTGCACTACGAGAACAACTCATGTCTACTGAGCACATGTAAATCTAGCAATACACACATGCCACATAGGGAGTCAGGCATGTGCTACATGCCCAGGACACGTATGGATGCAAGGTGACACTCCTTCCAAGACCCAGCTACACACGGTGATTGAGAACCTCCCCATGCCACGCCATGGAAATAGCTGTGTCCCAGTGCAAGTGCACTGCCCGACGCAAGACAGGAGTGACATACACCCACACATCAGCAGAAGTGTGATGCCGATTGCAGAGACTGGCAGCGGAACACTTGAGCCACAGGTCACATGACATTACACTAGTCCAGCCCACACACCTTGCCATGAAGGTGCACATGTCATGACTCACCACACATTCCTTGTGAGTTTGCTGACATGGCCTTGTCACGCTACTCCGTGTCCCTTGCATACATGTGCACCTCACATCCGAGAACACATGTGGCATGGTGTTGGGAACAGTGTGCAATGACAATCTACACACAGCCACATGTTGGTTGCTGCAACGGCTGCAGCTTTTGAGGGTGCTACAACATCAACCTGATGTAAATCCCGGACACATATATGGCATAGTCACATTGTGCACTGTGGGTAGTGATAAGTCATGTGTCATGACCCCTGTACCTGGCATCATGGGACACTTCCGTGTGTTGGTGTCGGTGCCATGCCAGTGACGCTCACACCAAGTGCGCAGTCCCACATGCACACATGTCAAAGGAGTCAAGGGCATGCCTGGCACACATTGCACCCTCACACAGTACACATGTACACATCTCATCATACATCTGGTGCCTTCTCCACTCAGGAGGCATGTTCCACATCACAGCCTGTGACACCTGTGCCCCACACATGTGGTAATGCACAGACGATGCCTTGATGTCCATTCCTGGACAAGTATGTCCATCCATGGACAAGTATGTCCGCCCTATTCCTACATGTGTGTCGCCTATCACCACAGTGATGTGTAAAATCCGCCGTACTGCTGCTGAGAGGGCCTGTGCATGTTCCCAAATCACTGTGGGAGTGCTGCCGTATGTGTACCCATCGTGATGGCGAGCGTAGATGCGAGTGTACGGTCCGTGTCACTACGGGTACGCATACGCGTGCAGACCCATAGTGATGGAGAGCGTAAATGTGAGTGTATGGTCCGTACCACTACGGGTACGCATACGCGTGCAGACCCATAGTGATAGAGAGCGTAGATGCGAGTGTACGGCCCTATCACTATGGGTCTGCATGCGTATGCGTACCCGTAGTGGTACGGACCGTACACTCGCATCTACGCTCACTATCACTATGGGTCTGCACGCGTATGCGTACCCGTAGTGGTACGGACCGTACACTCGCATCTACGCTCACTATCACTATGGGTCTGCACGCGTATGCGTACCCGTAGTGGTACGGACCGTACACTCGCATCTACGCTCACTATCACTATGGGTCTGCACGCGTATGCGTACCCGTAGTGGTACGGACCGTACACTCGCATCTACGCTCACTATCACTATGGGTCTGCACGCGTATGCGTACCCGTAGTGGTACGGACAGTACACTCGCATCTACGCTCACTATCACTATGGGTCTGCACGCGTATGCGTACCCGTAGTGGTACGGACCGTACACTCGCATCTACGTTCACTGTCACTACGAGTACGCATACGCGTGCAGACCCATATTGATGGAGAGCGTAGATGCGAGTGTACGGTCCGTACCACTACGGGTACGCATACGCGTGCAGACCCATAGTGATGGAGAGCGTAAATGTGAGTGTACGGTCCGTACCACTACGGGTACGCATACGCGTGCAGACCCATAGTGATAGAGAGCGTAGATGCGAGTGTACGGTCCGTACCACTACGGGTACGCATACGCGTGCAGACCCATAGTGATGGAGAGGGTAGGCATGCATGTACGGGCCGTTGCCATGCATTTGGGGTGCCCTAGGGCCCCCACACGCACCGTACCTGTGTGTGATGCTCCAAATTACATAGGGGACAAGTATTAAGGCCTACATGCATGCTGGTTGTCATGGAGACCAAGTTCAAAATTCGAAATTGTTCTGGAAGGTGCACAGCAGAAGTCAGTTGGAATTTGTCTACTTTGTTGCAATGTGTTTGTGGGGCTGACATCATGCAGGAGAATGAAACCGATAGAGAACACACAGACTGCTAGGTTTGTAGGGATTGGTGGAAACATAGGATGCAAATGTGAGTGACCAATCTCTCTGTACTCCTGTGCATGAGACTGGGCAGAAGGGCACATATAAGGCAGCCAGGTCCCATGAGGGAGCACTTGCCTGCACATCTTTGCATTCGTCGACCCAGCTGCTGCTACTGATTCCCTGGAACCATGTCAAGGGCTGTGGAGAGGACACAGCCATTCACCCTGGAGGAGAACATGGCTCTGCTGGATGTGATCCTCCCACAGTACCCCATGCTGTATGGGCGACCAGGGTATCAGGTGAGTGCATAGGCCACTGCCACAGACTGTCCCTATGTTGTGACTGTGACTTCGGCCATTGCGTCCAGGTGTGACACACATGCCATGTACTGTTGGGGGGGTCCCAGGGGGGGTTGCCTGATGTCTCCCAGCAGTGCCCTGAGACAGGAGGGGTGGGGGCCTATCACTCCCAGCAGTGCCCTGAGACAGGAGGGGTGGGTACAGAGTGCTCCCAGCAGTGCCCTGAGACAGGAGGGGTGGGTACAGTGTGCTCCCAGCAGTGCCCTGAGACAGGAGGGGTGGGTACAGTGTGCTCCCAGCAGTGCCCTGAGACAGGAGGGGTGTGTGCCTATCACTAACAGCAGTGCCCTGAGACAGGAGGGGTGGGTGTGATGCACAGTGTGAGCCTTGATCATTGATTGTGACATTGCCATCATTCCACCTGTGTACCCACTGTGGCACGTAGTGCTTTTTCCCCTCAACAGGGGATGATGTCCCTATGACAAAGGTGCAATGCGTTGGCTGCATGACATGCCTTGTTGTAACCAGCTAATTTGTACCCATATGTCTCTCTGTGACATGTGGCTGGTGTATTGATGTGGTGTCACTTGTTCTACCTCACAGGTGGGCGCCACTGCCAAGGAGCAGATCTGGCTGACCGCCGTCAGTGCCGTGAGGCGTGTGGATGGTCGGAGGCGGAGCCTGCCCCAGGTGAGGAAACGCTGGCAGGATATCCGGTGCTGGACGCGGAGGATTGCACGGCTCCTGCTGGGGGACTCACCTGAGAGCCACAAGAACCGCAACCGCCGCCGTCTGAGCCACCTCCACAGGCGTGTGCTGCCGGTGGTCTTTCCAGACCTGGAGAGGTGCTTACAGGCGATGCAGCAGCCGGAAGGGGGTAGGTACATGTGTGTTTGTTGTGTGTCACCGGCATTTGTAAGGGCACAGTAGCATGAATTCACTGGCAGGGTTTAAAGGTGCTGTGCAGACCCTGTTTGCCCCAGTATAGCGCTGTGCCCCTGCCACCCTTCCCCTCCTTGCAATGTGTTCCCTGGTCTGTGTGTAGTCACTCCTCCACAGGGTAATGTAGGCTGGCGCTTTGTCCACGGGAACAATGTCTGTAGCATCATGTGTGGGGGTGGTGTGTAACAGGTTGTGGGACATTGCCTGTGCACTGTCAAGTTCACTGCATGTGGGTTCCATATCAGTTGGCACTGATGCTGACTCCAGACATGGGAGTTGGTCTCTCATGTGTCATGCCTTACAGCGCGCATGTCCCATGTAGTGGCCTGTGACATGATGTGCATGAGTGTGCGATACACATAGTGCAGGGATGGTGACGTGTGTTGCAGTCATTACCATTCAGTAGCATGTAGTTGCGTGCCCACTACTGTCCCCTGGGGCACCTTTTCCTCAGTGGTGTATGTGTCATCATACACGTGGCCACTGTCAGTGTCTACAGCGTAAGTTGTGCTCTCTGCCATTGTCCCCTGTCACCATGTATATAGACGTGCTATTTTGTACAGGTGTCCACTGTGCAGCCTGACCTGATTGTCCTTCTTCATACTCACAGTTGCCAGTGCCTGTGTGTCTTGCTATACTCATCTGAGGATGGGCACTGGTACCACATTATTTGTACAGGCGCACCTTGGCTGTTTGGCGTTCAATCTCGCTTTTTGCCTGCCCCTGTGTGTATCACCCAGACTATGAGATGTTGGTGCCACCTGTGTCTCAACAATTTGCCTCGTGTAGGGTCTTGTTGGGGCGGGCAATGCCTATGTGTTAAATCCTGATTACCACTTGCTGGGTCTGGGCAGTGTGTGATGTGTCTGGACACACACGCAATGTGCAGTGACAGAGTCATGTTGTGCATGTTTTCAGCATTACCTATGCAGCATGTGTCTCAAGTTCATGGATATGGTCCCTGGTCATGGGTATTTTCGCCAACGCTGTGTGGTGCAGATGCAGTGCTGGATTGTCCCCAGGGCCTGGGTGCTATGTCAGACTCCTTTTCCTGTGTTTAGCTATTGTCTCATGCTCTCCATGGTATTTCAGTGGCATGGTGGCTCAACCAACTGTGTGTTTCATGCCCTACATCGGTACCCTGTTCAGTAGATGTTAGGGATCTTCCTTTTCAGGCCATGCAATGTTACCTATGTGGATTGGACTCATGTGACAGATGTGTACAGATGTCTGATTATTTCTGTCTCTCCACCCTGCCCACAGCATCGTCGGGGGACACAGAGGGAGACATGGACACAGACCAGGCGGAGGGACCGAGCACCAGTGCCAGCCGTGACATCGGGTCTGGCACATCGAGTGGTACAGAGGCGGAGGAGAGTGTGGCCGAGGACCTGTCGACTGGCACATCAGACTACGAAGCTGACAGGTCCGGGGACGATGTCTCCGAGTGGGCGGAGGCTGCACCAGCAGCTGACAGCGGAACAACACCTCGCACCGCCCCCTCAGTTTCCACCAGCCGCCTCCCACTTGCTCGTGTCCCTTCCCAGCGTGCCCGGTCACAGCATGTCTCCTTCCTGCCAGGCACCGCACCCCCTGCCCCTGTCTCCACTGCTGCCGCCAATGCAGAGACTGTGGACATCCAGCGGCAACTGCAGGTTGGTCAGGCTGCGATCCTTAATGTCCTCCATGCCCACGGCAAAACCCTCACCAACATCGAGGCTTTCTTGGAGGGCATTCATTCATCGCAGGCTGACCAACGCAACTTGCTGAGGTCCATCGACTCCACACTGACTGCAGCAGTGGGTCTCCTGCAGCGCGACCTCCCCCCACCTACCCCTGCCCCATCCACACTTCCCACTCCCATGCCTGTCACACGTACACCCAGACGTCGGCATGCACCCACATCAACAGACACGGGCACCACACCAGCAGGGAAGGTCCACCGCACTCCTCCTGACACGCACACACAGGGTGAGGTAGGCACACCCACTGGGTCGGGGGGCAAACGTGTGACACGCAGCCATAGTGGGAGTCCGCATTCCACCCAGTCCACTCCCTCCAAATCCCCTCCCCTCAGCTCTCCTGGCCACATCTCCCCCAAGGACACCTTCATGGCCGCTCTGTCCCTGAGCCCCACAGTTACACCACCACGCAAGCGGTCAAGGAGGTCCCCGGTCAGGGTGGTTGAGTCTCCCCCCCTGTCTCCACCCTCCCCCGGTGGCGCTGCGACCCATCCCTCTGATCCCCCCCCCTCCTTGGGGCCTGAGGTCCCTTCGGGTGCAGGGGACTCCCTGGAGGACCTTGCAAAGGTGTGTAGTGCCATCCTGGCCTCCGCCTTTGGCACTGACCCACCTCCTGTGGTGGAGTCCTCCATCCCTGCACCCACAACGCCTCCCCTTTGCCCTGATGTCCCTGCGGTGCCTGTTGCTTCCCCCCCCCCGATGCCCTCACCAGTGTGGAAGACGATGCCATTTGACTGTGCAGGCAATGTAGGGGACACGCATCCCACTGTGTCCCCCATCCAGCTGAGAATCATTGACTGCCCTATGGGCTTTGTGAAGATTGAACTGCCTGCGATCCACGGACATTGTGCTCATGCTGAATAAAGCTTAATTTTGTTTTCATTATCACACTACTGCTATGCTGGTATTGGTGTTGGTGGGGCTGCTACATGGTTTTGGGTGGTGTGTAAGGGTTTGGGTGTGTGGGATGTGTAGTAGTGTACTGCTCATTGGTGGGACCCTGTGATCTGTGTGCCATCACAAGGTGTTGGCTAACTTTCTTTGTTCATGTAAGCAGTTACTGCATGGTGCACTTGTCCCAGGGTGTATTCCTTCCTCTGTGTACCCAGCTTTCTTCCCTGCAGGGTGTTCCCAATGTTTAGCGCAGAGCTGTGTCTACATGAGCTGTGTGTGTGACGGAGCCCTTCTACTTTGGCCATGCATGCAGGGCCATGTCTCCACCTGCGACAATCGTGGCATCCTTGGTGTTCACTGTACTTGTGTGTGGAGTCTGTTGACATGAGTTCATGGGGACATGTTCCCTTGTAGCCAGTATGCATGTGGATAATTCTGGCCTCACACACATGTGTTACACCCCTCCTGTATCAGGGCACTGCTGGGAGTGATGGGCACCCACCCCTCCTGTCTCAGGGCACTGCTGGGAGGACTCCACACCCACCCCTCCTGTCTCTGGGCACTGCTGGGAGGACTCTGCACACACCCCTCCTGGGTCTGGACACTGCTGGGGGGACTCTGCACACACCCCTCCTGGGTCTGGACACTGCTGGGGGGACTCTGCACACACCCCTCCTGGGTCTGGACACTGCTGGGAGGACTCTGCACCCACCCCTCCTGTCTCAGGGCACTGCTGGGAGGACTCTGCACACACCCTCCTGTCTCTGGGCACTGCTGGGAGGACTCTGCACACACACCTCCAATTTCTGGATATGTACGCTTGGGACATACACGGTGTGGGTGCGCTCCATGCATTCGAGGTGAGGGTACGGGTCGTACTTACACTGTTGGGGTGGGGGGTACGCTCCATGCATACGCGGGTGAGGGTTCGTGTCGTACTTACACTGTTGGCATGGGGGGTACGCTCCATGCATACGCGGGTGGGGGTACGGGTCGTACTTACACTGGTGGGGGTGGGGGTACGGTCCGTACGTCCGCGGGTGAGGGTTCGAGTCGTACTTACACTGTTGGGGTGGGGGGTACGCTCCTTGCATACGCGGGTGGGGGTACGGGTCGTACTTACACTGGTGGGGGTGGGGGTACGGTCCGTACGTCCGCGGGTGAGGGTTCGAGTCGTACTTACACTGTTGGGGTGGGGGGTACGCTCCATGCATACGCGGGTGGGGGTACGGGTCGTACTTACACTGTTGGCATGGGGGTTACGCTCCATGCATACGCGGGTGAGGGTACGGGTCGTACTTACACTGTTGGCATGGGGGGTACGCTCCATGCATACGCGGGTGGGGGTACGGGTCGTACTTACACTGGTGGGGGTGGGGGTACGGTCCGTACGTCCGCGGGTGAGGGTTCGAGTCGTACTTACACTGTTGGGGTGGGGGGTACGCTCCATGCATACACGGGTGGGGGTACGGGTCGTACTTACACTGTTGGCATGGGGGGTACGCTCCATGCATACGCGGGTGGGGGTACGGGTCGTACTTACACTGTTGGCATGGGGGGTACGCTCCATGCATACGCGGGTGGGGGTACGGGTCGTACTTCCACTGTTGGCATGGGGGGTACGGTCCGTACGTCCGCGGGTGAGGGTTCGAGTCGTACTTACACTGTTGGGGTGGGGGTACGCTCCATGCATACGCGGGTGGGGGTACGGGTCGTACTTACACTGGTGGGGGTGGGGGTACGGTCCGTACGTCCGCGGGTGAGGGTTCGAGTCGTACTTACACTGTTGGGGTGGGGGGTACGCTCCATGCATACGCGGGTGGGGGTATGGGTCGTACTTACACTGTTGGGGTGGGGGGTACGCTCCATGCATACGCGGGTGGGGGTACGGGTCGTACTTACACTGTTGGCATGGGGGGTACGCTCCATGCATACGCGGGTGGGGGGACGGGTCGTACTTCCACTGTTGGCATGGGGGGTACGGTCCGTACGTCCGTGGGTGAGGGTTCGAGTCGTACTTACACTGTTGGGGTGGGGGTACGCTCCATGCATACGCGGGTGGGGGTAGGGTCCGTACATATCCGTCCCCACGCTATGTGATGCTTGTGCAGGCCGTACCCAGGCCTTTGCCACGTGGGTACGATCCGTCCCGCCATTGTTGGGGTGACGTGTGTGTGGGCGTGGTACGACTCGTACCCACGCTCTTGAGGCGTGGGTACGGGACGTACCTGTCTGGTTGTGTTGCCGGTTCGCGTGGTGACGGACTTCCGTTGTGGCGGTCGCTGGCTTATCAGGACACACCCCCACCCCCTCGTGGTGACCAGGGCATGGGAGTCAGGTATGTCCAGGCCATGTGTGACTTATGTGGTTGTTTTGTGGTCTGCCCTGGTCGTGCCACCCCCACCCCACCCCACTTTCCCCCCTCCCTTAGTTATTCTGACCTTCTGCGGCGTCTGCGTCGGTGCCTGTAGAGCAGGTGGACTGCTATGAGGGCAGGGATGACTCGTAGGTTCGGGTCCATGTCTGTCCGTCGCGTACTGGTACTCCAATCGCGTCGTCCTGTCGCGTACGGGTCCTCCTTGGTGGCGTCGTCCTGTGTGTCCGTCACGTACTGGTCCTCCTTGTTCGCGTCGTCGTCTGTCCGTCGCGTACTGGTGGTCCTTGTTCGCGTCGTCCTGATTTCCCGGCAGTTTTTGGCTGCCGCAAAATATTCACCGTGCGGGGTGACGTCGGTGCGAATCGTGATTCCTGGGTCGTGAATGGCTGGCTGCGAGCGTCCCGACGTCAGGTCGGCACTTTCCCGGATCGCATTGGTAGGTGTTTTTTTGTTCGGTCTGACTTTTTTACGAATCGTACGGTCATGGTGTACCCGTGCGAATCGTAATTCCTTGTTTGTAGAAATTGACGACCGGGTACGCGTCGGACGGAGAATATGCTCTGTCCGACGGTTCGTACCCGGTTTTTACCGGATCGTGATCGGCACCTCTGTCTTTACACCATTCAGCCTAAGATGGGACTGACCCATCCAGCTTGCGACGGCTTCTAGGCAGTTACACAAATTCAAAGAAGAATGTGCAGCCTGATTCAGAGAGAACACCAACTGGGTGTCGTCGGCGTAACTCACCAACTGAACCCCAAAAGGAGCCACTATCTCCGCCAGGGGTGCCATATACACGTTAAACAGTGTGGGGCTGAGGGAGGACCCCTGCGGCACCCCACACTGCAGCGGAACCGGGCATGAGCAATGATTATCCTCAAACACCTTAAAGAATCTATCCCTAAGGAAGGATTCCAGCCATTTGGGGGCCTGACCCGTGACCCCGATGTTACTGAGGCGGGAAATGAGGATACGGTGATTAACCGCATCGAAGGCGGCGCTGAGGTCCAGGAGGATAATGGCCGCGCTGCCACCTGCGTCCAGAATCCTCCTGGCCTCCTCCACCACCTTCAGCAGGGCTGTTTCAGTTCCCTGTCCTTTCCTGAACCCAGGATGGAGCAGATTATGTGTTTCCAAAAAAGAGGCCAATTGAATGTTAACGAACTTCTTAGTCAGTTTACTAATCCCCGGTAGCAAAGAAATGGGGCGAAGTCCCCTGGGTCCAGGCTGGGCTTTTTCAACAAAGTCTTGACCATCGCTACCTTCCACTCTCTGGGAACCACAGCTGACTCCATTGATGCATTAACCACGTTCACCATGGGTTTACTGATGGCAGGCAAAACTGAGTTTAAGATGTTCATCGGGGCGGGGTCGAGCGGGGAGCCACTCTTTATGGCATTCAATAGGGGAGGTAAGAGATCCTCCCTAAGAGGAGAAAAAGAGGAGAGCTTAGGATGATCCAATTGGTCCTGTATGGTAAGTAATGATTGGTGGTCGCCTAAGGGTGTTAGAGGGAGCGTATCAATGATCTTTTGAATTTTTGTAATGAAGAAATTCGTCAATTCTTCACATCGACTACCTGATTCATCTGGAGCGGGCGCCGGATCAGGTACTTTCATCAGTGACTTTACTATTCTAAACATCTCCCTGGGGGCATTAGCGGAGGACTCAATTTTACCTGCGAAGAATACAGATTTAGTGGTGATCAGAGCGGTCCTATATTTCTTTAGAGCAGCTCTATATCTCCTTTTCTTTTCACAGCTAAACTTTTTTCGCCATTGCCTCTCTTCCCTTTTGCACTCTTGTTTAAGGGCTCTTAGCTCCAAATTAAACCAAGGATGTTTAGTGTGGCCTTTCTTTAATGTTGTCGGTTTTTTAGGCAACAGGCTATCCAAGGATCGTTCTATCCACTGATTAAAGTCCTTATTAGCTCTATCCACATCCGAATGGGCTGAAGGTTCAGTCTTCTTCAACATTTCTGCCCATTCAGAGAGCTCAAGTTTGGACCAATGCCTAGCCAGCCCTCTATGATAGATTGGGGTTAAGCTAGGCAGAGGCACCTTCCAGGTAAAAGGAACTACCATGTGGTCTGACCAGGGAACCGGGTCAGGGGCATCAGTGATAAGGCAGGGAATATTTGAAAAAATGGGGTCAAGGAGATTACCTTTAAGATGTGTGGGGTGTTGTACCTTTTGGCTTAAGTCGTAACTCCCCAGGTCTTTGTTTACTTCTGAGGCAATGATATCCGATGATTTATTAAAATGAAGATTAAAGTCCCCCAACACCATGAAGTTGGAGACTGTACTGGCTACGTCCATTACTGTTTCGACCAGTTTTTCATGGAATTGCCCCAAAGAGCCCGGGGGGCGATAGATCAAAAACCCTGAAAAGGAAGTCTCTGGAGAAATTGAGATGGCAAAATGTACACTTTCACTATCCGGAATCGAGAGTTCTAATAGCCGGCACGCTATATAGTCCTTATAAATAATGGCAACCCCTCCCCCCACCTTGAAGGCTCTGTCCTTATGTTGAATCAGGTACCCAGGAGGCAGAGACTGGACGATATCCAGGCCCGAATTAGGTCCCAACCAGGTTTCCGTGACAAACAGTATATCCAAGGCCTTATCGTGAAATAGGAGGGAAATTTCGACAGCATGCTTAGGCAGTGAGCGGCAGTTAACTAATGCCATTTTCAATTCGACTTCAAGCGATATTCTATTCTCGCCACTCTCTGTTACGCTAAAGGAGCAATGATTACACGAAGAATGACCAAAGGCCAAATCTAGAGAGTGGCAACATGTGGGGGATGAATCACCTTTTAGCGATAACAGGCTCCGACGAGAATAGATGAGATGCTGCTTACATACTAGAGCAGAGGTTCTAGGCCCTATGCCCGACCATGCGCGAACAGGCGCAAACGGGCTTACCTCTGGCGCACCTCCGGCGCTCGTACGGCGCTCCCGCTGTGCTCGACCGCTGCGCGTATCCATGTTCCGTTTAAATAGGTTACAGTCCTGAACGCCGGAGCGCTAGAGCGCTCGCTAAAATAGCACCCAAAAACAGCACTTCCTTCCTCCAAGATGGCGGCTGTGTCACACTCCACCGGCCAGGGACCCGCTCTAAAAGCGGTGAGTTTCAACTATTACAGTGCAAGAATGCGCAATTGGGGAGCAAGGCTGAGCACACGATGTCACAAGTTAAAAACAGGGACACATAACTAATAAAGTACAACAGAGATAGGAAAACGAGAAAATAAATTTAAAAGGCATCACAACAGAGGGCTATGCTGCAGCAGCGCACGCGAGTAACTAACAGCGCTTCCAGTATCCGGGGGTACCTTGTCCATTAGATATCACCTAATAGCTCTTTTTTCTTCTTGGAGCTCTTTTACTTAAAAACTTTGCAATTCACTAACTCCAGTTCTACTAAATGGATTTTCTTCGTTTTGGTCTCGTTTTATTTATGAAAATCTACTCAATTGGAATCTTTTTATGGGGGTCACTGTTTTACAGTTTGAAGTGTTGCACAGAATACTTTATAAATACTTCACACATTGCCTGTCAGCTAAAACTGACTGCTCTGTGCCAAGCTACCAGAAGGTGAACACAGGTTCATTTAGGGTTTGCCTGCCTCTTACCATGACTAGTATTGTGGTTGCCGCTTGAACAGAGCTCATAGCTCAGTCAATCAACAACCCAATTTCTACATTGGTGATCAGCAGTGAGGATAAGGACTTGTGTTTGTGCAGGGCAATATCCCATGACTATTCTCTCACACTGCTCAAGACTCATACATGCAGATGGAACTGCTTTCAAACATCCAGACAACGCTGCAGCTACAGGAGCAAGAGTTGCTGAAAAACAAGCGTCAGGTCTGTGATTGCTTCCATGCATCTGTGTCAGTACTGAAAGAGCGCAGCCTTCCATTTCACTACAAAACAACACAAAGCATTTGTTGTAGTCAGGCATTCCCAGATCCAGTGCCCTGCAAAGGCATTCTCGCAGCTCAGTGAAGGAAGTCATACAACTGTCATCCTAAGGTACCGGATCAGACACGTCTTTGTGTGTCAACCTCTGGAGAGGTTTTTCTGTCAAAGAAAAGTTTGGAATACATTGTTGACAGTAGCCCACCATTCCAAAGAACATGCAGACTTCTTTTTGGATAGATAGCGGACTCCTTTTGAGAATTACAGAGATTCTACCTTGTTCCTTTTTCACTGTGATGTCCTAAGTACAGGACTTCAGTTTGGCGAAACTATATCTTAGTCAGGGATAATTTATGTCTATTTTCGGCCAGATGATTCAGAAGAGCAATGGCAACAGTCTTTCAAACTTCCTTAGTATACGATGCCACCAACAGGTCATCAATGTATTGTACTAGCACTGAGTAATTTGGCATTACCAGAGACTCAAGATTTTTCCTGAGAATCCGATTAAAGATTGAGGAGCTTTCCAATATGCCCATGTGGCACTGGGCACCATGCCAAGACATGATTGCCGAAACAGAAAGCGAAAAGAAACTGACTATCCTCATGGAAAGGAATAGAAAAAAAAGCTTGGCACAAATCAATGACTGAAAACCATTCAGCCTCGCATGGAATCTGAACTATGAACACAGCTGGATTCGGTACCACAGGACAACATGAGACAACAATTACATTCACCTTCCACAAATCCTGCACAATACGATACTTGCCATTTGGCTTCTGTAAGTCCATAATTGGAGAGTTACATGGACTTCCCATTATCTCCTTCAAGATCCCTTGCTCAATCACTGAGTCAATCACAGGGGTTATACCGGCAATAGTATCTTGAGTCAAATTGTATTGCGGGATTCTAGGATATTCTGCATTGGGTTTGACTGTGATTCAGACTGGTTCAACACCTTTGGTTAGTCTGATATCTTTACCTGTAAAGTCCAAGACTTTAGGCAACATGTCGACTTTCAATTCAATGGGCAAATCCTCCTTGGTCCGAAGGGAATATATTCCCATGTCAGGTGTCTGTTGGGCAAGTTTAAAAATAACAGCCTCATCATTGGTATAAATTTCAATACCTAAGGGCCACATGCATCAAAAGAAAAACCGGTCTCAAACGGGCAGATTCTCAGAATCGGCCCCTTTGCGACCGGTATTTTTGCATTTGGGATGCATCATCCCAAATGCAAAAATTGCAATTTAAGTAATCTCTAAATTGCGATTACTTAAATTGCGATTGCATTTAAGGAATCACAAATCGAGATTCCTTAAATGCAATGCATTAAAGTTAAAAATGTAGTGATTCTGCTAATAGGAGTCGCAAATTACCATCAATTTGTACTTGATGGTAATTTGCAAAAACTTTGAAAAATGCACTAAAGTGCATTTTTCAAAGTTCCATTTTACACGTGTCTGCAACATGTACTCATATGCAGATTTCAGGGGTACCAACAGAGTAAACTTTTTTTCAACCCTTGCACGCTTGAAATTGCATTCGCAATTTGCAAGTACCTAGTGGGTCCTCTCAAATTGCGAATGTAATACCCGTTCATTCCTATGGGCCTCTAGGCCCATAGGAATGAATGGGAAGACATTCCTTAATTGCGACTCACAATTTGCGAGTCGCAATTAAGGAATGTTTAGAAATTGCTATTTTAATAGTGATTTCTATATGCATAGGCTTTTGCGATTCCTTATTGCGATTCCTTAATAATTGCAATTAAGGAATCGCAAAAGCCTACCTTGATGCATGTGGGCCTAAGTCACTTCCAAGTAGATTTACTAGACTTGAATCACACACAACAAAGCAATATCAATCCTCAAAGGACCCAATTTCAATAGGAACTGGTTCAGAAATTTGGGTAGATAACTTTCTATTTGAAGCTCCTACAACTTGGATACTTTTTCCTGAGAGGGGTAGGCCAGGAAGTGCTGTTGTTCTTACAGTTGAGCGGGTAGCACCAGTGCCAACTAGGAATGAAATATAATTCCCCTTTACCTCTCCTGTTACTATTGGTATAGGAAAAATCTTGTTTTTCAGGAAAATAATCACTTGTTGATATTTCTTCAGTACCACTGAAGATAGGGCACCCGTTCTAGGATCCCTCTCTGGTTCAGTTTCAGGCCAATCTACAGATGTTTTACACTCAGTCCACAAGTCTCCAAGGACCCCAATGTCAAACAGGGTATTCAAACATTTTAATCTGTCTGTACCATTCCACTGGATTATCTCCCAATTTTGGGAATTCATTTGTGAATGACAAAATATCAGCTCTAGTCCATGGCACATGCATGTATCCTCCACCAGGTACTTCCATCATTGGAAGCATCTGTATTTCTATGTCATCTCTGTCAACTAGAACTGAAGATGTCTGCATCCTAACTCTCTGTGTTTCCTTTATTTTGACCTGCTATCTTCCCATTTCTCTCTCTCGCTCCATCTCTTGATCAGTGTCATAAATTCCTTAATCTGTAATTTCATTCCAGCCTACCCCTTTGTTATTTGAATTTGTATATCAGTGGCCACAAATACTTCATGATTATTTTGTACGGTATCACGAATGCGCACGCCAAGAGGAATGTTGTGATTGGCTGGCCACAACCTGTGTAGAAAGTTGCGGCTGCCATTTTATGTAACGGGACATGGTACCCAGGGCTGAAAGTAAACATAAAAAGTGGTATAAGGGGTCAAGGCAGAGGTACTCTGACCCCCATGGCTGTAATATAGGGGTGCTTTAGAGACCCCTTATGATTAAAATACATCGAAAAACTGTTTCTTTGCTCCACCTGCGATATTTGTGAATTTGTTGTGATGCTCAGCATGGCTCCACCGTGTAATGTTGTGACAGATTTGTGAATATTGCTGCAAAATGTATTAAAAAACATCATACCTACTCACAGACCTACTCAGGCACTCACACACTCATTCAGAGACCCACTTAGATACTCCTGCACCCACTCACAGACCCACTCAGACATTCACACACTCATTCAGAGACCCACTTAGATACTCATGCACCCACTCACAGACCCACTCAGACACTCATGCACCCACTCACAGACCCACTCAGAGATTCTTGCACCCACTCAGACGCTCACACACCCACTCACAGACCCACTCACACACTCATGCACCCACTCAGCCAGTGATGCGCCCACTCATAATTATACTCAGAGATGCATGCATCCACTCACAGACCCACTCAAACATTCACACACCCACTCATGGACCCAGTCAGACACTCACAGACTTACTCACAGGCTCACACAACCACTCACAGACCCACTCAGAGACTCCTGTAGCCACTCATAGATCCACTCATACACTCATTTACCCACTCACAGACCCACTCAGTCTGTCATGTACCTCTCCTAGACCAACTCAGACACTCATGCAACCACTGACAGACCCATTCAGAGGCTAATGCACCCACTCACAGACCCACTCAAACATTCACCCACCCACTCATGGACCCAGTCAGACACTCAAACACACTCACAGACCCACTCACAGACTCACACAGCCACTCACAGACCCACTCAGAGACTCCTGCAGCCACTCACAGATCTACTCATACACTCAATCGCCCACTCACAGACCCACCCAGTCTGTTATGTACCTTTCATAGACCCACTCAGACACTCATGCAACCACTGACAGACCCACTCAGAGATTCATGCACCCATTCACAGACCAACTCAGAGACTCCTAAAGCCACTCACAGATCCACTCAAACACTCACGCACTCATTTACAGACCCACTTAAACATTCATGCATCGACTCCCAGACCTACTCAGAGACTGATGCACACACTCACAGACCTACTGTTCTGCTTGGGTTTTCGGATCAGATAGAACCCGCTCATCAGAGCCTCACTAACCCAGCCAGAACGTTACCCCCTCCCTAGAACCTATTTACAATCCTACAACCACATATATCTATCACCTAAGGACAGGGGATTCCTACTATGCATACCAAGATCTCATAAGGGGCGGCCTCGCGGTCCCAATACGAACCCAGACCTCTCTGCCCATACGACAGTATCACAAGTGGCGGCCTCGCGGTCCCATACGAACCCAGACCTCTTTGCCCATACGACAGTATCAGCACAATCGGCGGCCTCGCGATCCCCTACGAATCCAGACCTCTCTGCCCATACGACAGTATCACAAGTGGCGGCCTCGCGGTCCCATACGAACCCAGACCTCTCTGCCCATACGACAGTATCACAAGTGGCGGCCTCGCGGTCCCATACGAACCCAGACCTCTCTACCCAGACGGCAGTCTCAGCACAATCGGCGGCCTCGCGATCCCATACGGATCCAGACCTCTCTGCCCATACGACAGTATCACAAGTGGCGGCCTCGCGGTCCCATACGAACCCAGACCTCTCTGCCCATACGACAGTATCACAAGTGGCGGCCTCGCGGTCCCATACGAACCCAGACCTCTCTACCCAGACGGCAGTCTCAGCACAATCGGCGGCCTCGCGATCCCATACGGATCCAGACCTCTCTGCCCATACGACAGTATCACAAGTGGCGGCCTCGCGGTCCCATACGAACCCAGACCTCTCTACCCAGACGGCAGTCTCAGCACAGTTGGCGGCCTCGCGATCCCCTACGAATCCAGACCTCTCTACCTAGACGGCAGTCTCATACGACAGTTCATCCTATGATCACCATAACATACAAAAAAGGGAATCAGTCTCACTATTCATCAGATCACACAAGGATTGCCAGTTCGGGCATAGCCTGTTCTCAGGTTTGAGGGGCTCCTCTTTCCCTTATTCAGTTACCACTTACCTGATCAGGGTTAACATCTGTTCATGTAGCCGCAGCTGACTAGAAGAATAGGCTACCCTCTTATACAAGAACACACAGCATATGTTGGTTCACTACAAACTGGATACTTTATTACTCATTGCACATACAATCACATAACATTACGATATAACACATAACCTGCAAAGAAAAGTGAAAGATTAAGTTGTACACTCTAATAAGAAAGGGTCGACATCACCTTAGTAGTATGTAGCCTGCACTCAGTGGTCATCTAGGCTCCCTTCTCGTCTGTGCCTCGGCCCGCCTGGAATCACCCTTCTCCGAGTCACTGGGACCTCTTCCTTATCGGCTACTCTCTCCTCTCTGGTTATTCTGTTAGGAAAGCATCTGTCTCTCAGTTCTTCTCCGCCTTCAAGATGGCGTCTGTCTTCCCTGGAATAAGTAGTAGCTTTACTGCTAACGGCTAGATGCCGTCTACGGACTGCCCTTGTAACTACCTCAGACTTTCACTAATATAGAGGTGCATTTCCTCATGGAAAATTCCGGCCCGTAACCTGCCGCCCACCAAATTCTTGTACCTCCCCGTACCAAGGACACGTTCCCAGCCGGCCGGCCTGATGTAGTGTCTTCGGCATGAAGAAAAATACAATCCTTCGATAAGGGCCGGCCTCAACCGGTTCTCTCCAAGCGAATAACACCTCATAACTAAAACATTACGTTTGACCTAGAAGAATCCCAAGCTGCCGGAGCAGAAAGAAAGATGGAGTCTCTCCCGTTTGAGGCCTACCAGGCCTGCATTCAGCACGGCTCCATGAAATACCCTCACTACAGGACAGGTTATCCCTAATACTAACGAATCTATCCCCTAGGCCATATGTGCAAGCCCTGATCTATGGGGAAGAGCACAGAATCATGTCGAAGTGCCTAGTAAATAGGCTCCATCCACTACTCTAACCCTTAGGCTTGAATGGTAAGAGACTGAAGTCACATTCAATCACTTGTTAACACAAGAAGGCCAGGAAAATCGAGCAGAACATTTCACCCTTGACTTCAGTCTATTATACATTCATTAAACAGAACTAACATCTGTGGAAGAATAATATGAAACAAAACTAACTGATCTATGTCTATTACCAGGTGTGCAGAATTGAAGTAGTGAAGGAATACACTGAATAAAGCAACAGATGGAAATCAAAATGCCAATAGCAATCAGAATACCTCCTAATATTTGACGTAACATATGTAAATCAGGTAACCAATTAAAGAGCCAGTCAAACCAGCCCTGGTCAATGTGTTTTCTAACTTCTTCTGTTAAGTCATGTAGCTTATTAATGTGAGCTCGAATGGATTGTGTATGATCAGACAAGTTAAAACAACAAAGACCCTCAAAATCAGAACAATCGTGTCCATGTTTAAGCAAAAGATAATCAATGGCCGCGCGATTTTGCAAGATAGCCCTTCGTTCACCCTGGGCGTCTAATAGCATGTCCGACAGGACTGTAGAAGTATTATTAATGGATTTCACCATCCAGCAGGCCATTTTCTCAATAGATTTTGCATTATAAACTGCCAAAGCAGGAACACCAATAATTGAAATAGCCAGGCTAAGGTATTCGGACTTAGAATATAAATGCAAAGATGAGTCACAATCCTCCTGTAACCTCACTGTATCTCAAATCACACGAGAGTTGGCATTCGGATGTGATGAAAACATGAGCAAGCTTAGTCTAGTAATGGCACAAGGGCCTCCAGAAATATTTGCGGGGACATATGGCCAGGAAGTATTACCACATGAGAAAAGCCATCCGGCAGGTAGTAACATCGTGCGATAATGACTGGGGGCAACTACCATACTCTTGCAAGTCATGTTATTCTGAACAGAAGTACATATTTTCGGTGTCCTTTGAAGGCACAAAGTTCGTTCATGAGTGGTGAATGAGGTGGCACCTTTCAATTTTAAACGCATACATTCCGAAATTGCACTAGGATTACACGTAAGGAAAAAACACAAATCACCTTGTGTGATATTATAGGTAACTATTTGGGACTGGATGGGGGGTATCGGGTCTGACAATTCAGTACACAAGGGGCAATACTGATGGGTAGCGAAATCGCCCAGAAGAATATTGGGGCGAGCGGTTGATATATTGAAAATATGAGTCAGAGTCTCCAACGAAGCAGGGACAGCAACCAAACAAGTTGCCAAAATGTCATTTACTGATCTCATCGGTGTCAAGCAGAAATGAGGGGCGCTAGTCACCCGTTTCGCTAGTGAAGTCCAAAAGTTCGACGACGAATCCCACGCAGCGAAGGAACGCGACACTCGGGTTCTCAACTCATCCCGGGTTGATGGGATCCCGCCTCTCTCGTCGTAGCAGCCCAAAAACAGTCCAACGCTGACACATCCTGCAGCAACAGTCCAAAGAATGATCTGAAAGAGAATCAAATACAGGCATTATTCATTCTCGTAAGTAACATTTGTCAGCCGGGACTGCTTCCCAGCTATCTTTCCCTGGTCTCATAACTAAAATGGTATTATCTTGACCGGTTGCAATGACCTCTGCTTGTTCAGGGGGATTCTTAGGCGACTGCACCCAAACTCTGGCCCCAGGATTATCTGTGGAGCCAAAACCTTTCTGGCCTCGTACAGTTAGCAACGTTGGGGCAGTGCCTTTTACCATCTCTCCACTGAAGACAGGCATTATTAGCAATTGAGCCACTCGGTCAGTTTTATGTATCAGTAAGTCAACCTCACTGCTATTCAGCAGGAGCACCTTAATCTCTCCCTGATAGTCACTATCAATGATTCCTCCAAGCACCTGAATACCTTTTACAGCCAGCCCCGATCTAGGGGCAATTAATCCGAAATTTCCAGGTGGTATCTGAACACCAACACCTGTTTCAATGATGACTCGATCTTTACTTTTTATAATGGTGTCATCCATGGCATGCAAGTCTAAACCTGCCGACCCTGGGGTCGCTCTGCATGGAGCTAAAGCTCCGGGAGTAATCTCCCAGTACATCACAGTCTCTCTGATCTCGTTAGGTTTAGCATCAACATTCGGAGGAAACAAACGCATAAGTGGGGATTCAGCATTTAGAAAAGGACGGTTATTCAAAATCAATAGCGCTTGAGGCAAAAAATCTCGCCAATTCTTATACTTGTCATCTGTTAATTTGCGAAGTTGGTCTTTTAGCAGGCCATTCAACCTCTCCACAAGACCCGAGGCCTGTGGATAATATGGTATATGAAATACCCATTCAATATTGTTTTCCACACAGAATTCCTGTACCAATCTTCCACGAAAATGGGATGCATTATCAGATTGAATTTGGAATGGCACACCATAATACATCATAATCAATTCCAATGTTTTAATAGTATTCAATTGGGTAGCTTGCTTACAGGGAAGGGCCACCAACAGGCCACTGTATGTATCAACAATGGTGCAAACATATTGACAATTCCTACTCATAGGAAGTGGACCAATGTAATCAACCTGCCAAATTTGAGCGGGCAATTTCCCGCGATGTAAATGACCTTTAACAATTTGGGGCACTTTGCGCTGCCTGATATGCTGACAAATGGGACAATGTAGAATAACATTTTTAATTAAATCTAGGGGAATATAAATTCCTCGATCAGCAGCCCACCTGCTAGTGGCTTTCTCTCCAAAGTGTCCTGCTTTCTGGTGGGCCCATTTCGCCAATCCCGCAATATCAGAATCTTGCGTGTCCACCACTGCCTCAGCAATTTTAGATTTCTCATCTGCAATATTATGAAAGAATTTGTCAAGAGAGTCTATCGGGGTATGAGCATCCACATGGAAGATTGTAACAGTACTCTGTGGGAGCATTTCCCAAATCTCCTGCCATAATTCTTTTCCCCACAATTCCTTGGAATGAATTTTCCAACTATGGGAATGCCAAGTCGGTAACCAAACTGCCAGTCCATTGGCAGTAGACCAAGAATCGGTAAAAATATGACATGTGCCAGGTAACTCTTGTTTCAGAACTTGATAAACAGCATAGAGTTCAGCAAATTGACTGCTCTTACCCTCACCAGTTGTACTCAGCAATTTTTGTGTGATCGGATTATAGGACACTGCCTTCCAATGCCGTTTCGTCCCTATGAACCTTGCTGAACCATCTGTAAACCAGACATGGTTTCTGTCCTCTGCAGACAAATCATCAAAAGGTTTACCCCACTTAACAGGAGACTCCTGTACTAAGGGTACGGAACATTCACTCTCAGTTTCAGTTGATGGCGCCCGTGCCACCTGCTCATGCAAAGATGCAACTCCTTTTTGTCCCACACGTGCCCTGTCTTGTATATACCATTTCCATTTAATCACACTCGCCTCTTGAGCGTGTCCAATTCGGTGAGTTTTCGGCGAACTCATAACCCACTGCATGATAGGAATTTCAGGTCGCAAAACTATATCATGTCCCAAAGTCAATTGCTCGGTATCCACCAGAGCCCAATAACATGCAAGTAGCTGTTTCTCAAAAGGTGTATAACGCTCACCAGCATCAGGTAACTTTTTGGTCCAGAAACCTAACGGTACTCTACTCTTACCTTGTTTCTGCCACAAACTCCAATTCGCATAAAGGCCTTGTACAGACACATTCAAATCCACATCACCATCACATACAGGCCACAAATCCAGAGCATGCTGAATTGCTTCTTTTGCCAGACTGAACGCATCTTGTTGTGGTTTACCCCATTCAAATGCATTCTTTTTACGAGTGACCTGGTACAAAGGGGCCAATATTTGACTCAAATGAGGAATATGCTGGCGCCAAAATCCAAACAAACCAATGAAGCTTTGGGCTTCTTTCCTATTTCTCGGAACTGCAAAATCAAGAATTTTCTGTTGAACCTGAGGGATCACTTCTCGGTGCCCTTCATGCCAATTAATACCCAAAAATTTCACAGCCTGGGACGGACCTTGTAATTTCTCCGGGTTGATTTCCCAACCTTTCTCACGCAAGCACTCAATGACTCTATCCAATTGGGTCTGAACTTCCTCTTGTGATTCACCTTGGATCAAAATATCATCAATATAGTGACATATCTGAATTTGTGGAAGAACTGGTACCTCAGCCAGATGCTCTGCCACCAGCCGGTGACATATCGTAGGACTATGCACATAGCCCTGAGGAAGACTTCTAAACGTCATTTGACGCCCGTTCCACGTAAAACTGAATTGTTCCTGACACTCAGGGGCAATCGGAATCGAAAAGAAAGCATTAGCAATATCAATGGACGCATACCATGTACCTGGATGTTTTTGGATTCTTTCAATTAGGGTAATAACATCCGGTACTGCAACAGTCAAAGAGGGTGTGTGTCTATTCAATTCTCGATAATCAACAGTCATGCGCCAAGAATTATCACTCTTACGTACAGGCCAAACAGGATTATTCCAAGCAGAAGTAACTGGGGTTATAACTCCTGCATCCACCAACTCCTGAATAGTGGTACTAATCTCTTCATGACCACCTGGAATACGATACTGCTTCTGACGAACCACTTTTGTCGCCTGAGGAACTTTTATGGGGGGCATTCTTAAACGACCAACCCGTACAGGCCTGGACGATATATAATGTTTAGTTCCAAATTGGTAACATCCATCATCTAAGTGCAAAGTCATTCCTTTCAAAATATCAATTCCAATTATGAATTCTAAGAGTGGCACCACTAATACAGAGTATTCTTTTCTAGGAATTCTACCTATTCTCATTTCAAGTAAGGTTTGAACTGCGGGAGTTTCCTTTCCACCTAATCCGGTAATTGTAAAAGGCTGACCTTTAAACTTCTTTGATTTTCCATGAATAAGAGTGGCCTCCGCTCCTGTATCTACCAATGCTCGGGCCCTTTGGATATTACGATGTCTCCAATAAATATCAATATCTACATAGGGTCTATTATCTCTGTGAGCCCATCTGTGTACTGGAGCTTGACCTATTTCCTAGTCCTTTTTATTGTGTTCTGTGTACCAGGATAAATCAGGATAAAGACTCTCACGGTTCCTAGGTATCGATACCTCCTGTTCATATCCATCTCCATTACGAAATGGATTACTGTTCCCTGCATTGTACTGCGGGTTTCGATCGGCCAATATGTGTCGATCCTCTCTCCTTCTCAACTCAGGGGATTGATCCCTATCATCTCTACGTCTGCTGTTAACATAATCATCTCTCCCCCTCTCTCTTTCCCCCTCTCTCTCCCTGTCTCTCTCACGACGGGGGGACAAATCACGCGCATAACGTCGATCATCACGACGATCAGAGCGCCCACGGCGGTCGTCATCACCGCTACCGTCAGAAAAACCACGATCACACTCAGTTGTCCGAACACGCCGGGCACCCTCCTTTCGATCCAAGCCACGTTTGCGAAACATTTCCCACAAACGAGAAGTAATCTCACCATCAATGTCCTCCTTACGCACACCATCAGCCAGAAGAGCAAGAAACATATCACGTCTAGTAAATTTATTTTCACCAGGAGTACGAGTGTCAGGCCGGGACTGCCGTTCAGGTTTAAACCACTCACCCAACTCACCGAGTTGGCGTACCGATTCCAGCACCACAGATAACATGTTACCAGTCTGATTAATCAATAAAGTCATCATGACCTACTTATAAGCAACAGGGGAAGAACGAATAATACGATTCCGCACAGAAGATGTCAAGAAAGCATCAAGCAACCGGTCAGCAGTATTCAGAAAAATTGCCGTTTTCATCACCTCCTCTTTGAGACGTTGCGCAGCATCGCGCAAAGTATACCACGGTTTGTCATTCACAGGCCAGTCAGACTCAGTAGGATATTTTTGATTACAACCCTCAGTCGCCAATTGAAGCAAAGAAATTTGACCACCACCATTAAAGTTACGAAAATGATCCTGTACAGTAGAATCCGAACTCAAGGAACAAAACTTCAAACAATCGCCAGCATCCAACATAATGCCAGCAGCGCCCAGTTCATAAAGGCGCACCATCCATGTGAGCAAGGGCTCACCAACTCGTTGCCGAAATCGCTGCAAAATATCACTAATTTCTTGTTGAGTAAAATCCTCCAAAGAGTCTAAAGCAATACCGTTCGGAGCACCGGGAGCCTGCTGCACCTTCCGTCGAAAAACTGGATGCGCCGAGACCGCGGGATGAGCATCACAAGGAGCTCGACCAGTACACGTAGAGGAACAATCAGTGGAAGAAGCGTCGACCCCGCTCGAAGGACGAGCGCAATCACGGGGTGCACCATCAGAGGCGCAAGAAGCAGATTTACAAGCACGGCCGGAGCGAGAGGACTCGCGCTTGGCAGACTCCTCACCCGAGGAAGGAGAATCACTCGAGTTCCAGATATTACCATCCCATTCATCAGGATTCCAATCCAGTCCGGCTTTCGCCACGACCAGACGCACCTTCCGCGTCGAAACCCGACCACGCCGATTCTTGTATTTATAACGAGCAATTCGCACAGCCGCTCTCTCGGCAATAGTTTGGTACGTCTCAAGTTTGTCAGCAAGCAACTTATTTTGACACCGTAACAAAGTATGAGCATTCTGAATCTCAACAAAGTTCGCTTCCGAATCCTTATGCAAGTTCTGCAACTTCAACAACCTCTCATGGAGAAGCCTGTACGCAGACAGAACAATCCAACCTCTGCGCCCTAAAACGGGAAGCTCATCACCCTTAGATACCGGCGCCTTCTGTAAGCAAGTAATCACATTAGCCGGCTCCGCCAGCTCCAAAAAAGAATTCCAATTCTCACTCAAACCAGTAGAATCAGCCCACTCACGGGCTAAGGCTTCATAAGGCGTTGAATCCCAACCGGGAATATCAACGGGCAACTTAAAAGTAGATTTCGACTTTCTAGAAAACATTTTTGAAAAGAAAGAAAAAGAGAAAAAGAAAAAGAAGAAAGAGAAAAGAAAATTATACGCAGGTAGATACAAATAATATACAAACAAAACCACGCACGCGCCAAAGGCAAACACAATACAACCACAACGCACACAGGTTTCGTAAACGGTTCGTGACGCCAAATGTTCTGCTTGGGTTTTCGGATCAGATAGAACCCGCTCATCAGAGCCTCACTAACCCAGCCAGAACGTTACCCCCTCCCTAGAACCTATTTACAATCCTACAACCACATATATCTATCACCTAAGGACAGGGGATTCCTACTATGCATACCAAGATCTCATAAGTGGCGGCCTCGCGGTCCCATACGAACCCAGACCTCTCTGCCCATACGACAGTATCAGCACAATCGGCGGCCTCGCGATCCCCTACGAATCCAGACCTCTCTGCCCATACGACAGTATCACAAGTGGCGGCCTCGCGGTCCCATACGAACCCAGACCTCTCTGCCCATACGACAGTATCACAAGTGGCGGCCTCGCGGTCCCATACGAACCCAGACCTCTCTACCCAGACGGCAGTCTCAGCACAATCGGCGGCCTCGCGATCCCATACGGATCCAGACCTCTCTGCCCATACGACAGTATCACAAGTGGCGGCCTCACGGTCCCATACGAACCCAGACCTCTCTGCCCATACGACAGTATCACAAGTGGCGGCCTCGCGGTCCCATACGAACCCAGACCTCTCTACCCAGACGGCAGTCTCAGCACAATCGGCGGCCTCGCGATCCCATACGGATCCAGACCTCTCTGCCCATACGACAGTATCACAAGTGGCGGCCTCGCGGTCCCATACGAACCCAGACCTCTCTACCCAGACGGCAGTCTCAGCACAGTTGGCGGCCTCGCGATCCCCTACGAATCCAGACCTCTCTACCTAGACGGCAGTCTCATACGACAGTTCATCCTATGATCACCATAACATACAAAAAAGGGAATCAGTCTCACTATTCATCAGATCACACAAGGATTGCCAGTTCGGGCATAGCCTGTTCTCAGGTTTGAGGGGCTCCTCTTTCCCTTATTCAGTTACCACTTACCTGATCAGGGTTAACATCTGTTCATGTAGCCGCAGCTGACTAGAAGAATAGGCTACCCTCTTATACAAGAACACACAGCATATGTTGGTTCACTACAAACTGGATACTTTATTACACATTGCACATACAATCACATAACATTACGATATAACACATAACCTGCAAAGAAAAGTGAAAGATTAAGTTGTACACTCTAATAAGAAAGGGTCGACATCACCTTAGTAGTATGTAGCCTGCACTCAGTGGTCATCTAGGCTCCCTTCTCGTCTGTGCCTCGGCCCGCCTGGAATCACCCTTCTCCGAGTCACTGGGACCTCTTCCTTATCGGCTACTCTCTCCTCTCTGGTTATTCTGTTAGGAAAGCATCTGTCTCTCAGTTCTTCTCCGCCTTCAAGATGGCGTCTGTCTTCCCTGCAATAAGTAGTAGCTTTACTGCTAACGGCTAGATGCCGCCTGCGGACTGCCCTTGTAACTGCCTCAGACTTTCACTAATATAGAGGTGCATTTCCTCATGGAAAATTCCGGCCCGTAACCTGCCGCCCACCAAATTCTTGTACCTCCCCGTACCAAGGACACGTTCCCAGCCGGCCGGCCTGATGTAGTGTCTTCGGCATGAAGAAAAATACAATCCTTCGATAAGGGCCGGCCTGAACCGGTTCTCTCCAAGCGAATAACACCTCATAACTAAAACATTACGTTTGACCTAGAAGAATCCCAAGCTGCCGGAGCAGAAAGAAAGATGGAGTCTCTCCCGTTTGAGGCCTACCAGGCCTGCATTCAGCACGGCTCCATGAAATACCCTCACTACAGGACAGGTTATCCCTAATACTAACGAATCTATCCCCTAGGCTATATGTGCAAGCCCTGATCTATGGGGAAGAGCACAGAATCATGTCGAAGTGCCTAGTAAATAGGCTCCATCCACTACTCTAACCCTTAGGCTTGAATGGTAAGAGACTGAAGTCACATTCAATCACTTGTTAACACAAGAAGGCCAGGAAAATCGAGCAGAACACCTACTCAGACACTTATGCACCTACTCACAGATTTGCTCAGATGCTCATGCACCCACTCAGACATTCATGCACCGGTTGTATGATGTTACAACGCATAACATTACAATATATGCTATTACAACACAGACATTACAACGCAAAAACCACTACAATGCATAATTTTCTAATGAATACCATTACAACGTATTCCCATAGACTAACATTAAAAGTACCATTATACCGCACTACATTTCATCGTATGCCATTACAAAAAATACCATTACAACACAAATATAATAAACTGCAAAAATAAAGGTTTTCATCCTCAAAAATTATTTGGGAAAAAACTGTAACATGACATTCTGAAAATATGATTATAAAATGATTTCTAAAATGAACATTTACAGTTACTTACATGGTTTTAAAAAACGCAAACAACATAAAACTGATTGCAAAATGACGAAGATGCACTGCAAAATCAAATTTACACGTGCCCTTTCTCTATTACTACTAATACTTTGGATGCCTTAACAAAAAAATGGCTGCCGTTTTAAACAAACACAAAAAACAATTTCTACATTTAAAATTCAATCAAAAAGATATTTTGTTTGCCAATAACATTCAGCACACCATAACGTATAAATTGAGCCATTCACCATTTTGAGCTCAGTGGATCATTGACTTCCCAGGTGTCCACACGCTTCGGAGCACAGAACAAAAAAGAGACACATTGCTTTGGAACACTGCCACCTACAGATCAAGTAGGTAAAGAAATCACAGCAAACACACACGTATAAAACAAGATAAACCCTGAATATTTTCTAATAATAATTTTTTTATTACTCCCCAGACTTCTGCCTAACTATATATAAAGACACTCACAATAGTAAGTGTTTCTTAAATAAATCAACTGCTAATTTAAAACCATTTTACATCATTATACATTAAAGACATTTTTTAATAACAAAGGGGCTGATTACGATGGCGTTCATGGTCACCTCAGCGGTGCTGCTGAAAAACATCAATTTAGTTACTCCGGAAGCGGTCATCGCGATTGCCATATTACAATGGGCAAAGAGAGCCCATTTTCCGTCCGTCACGGTGTTTCCAGATCCGCCAGAAATTTAGTTACGCAATGGTGCCGGAGGGAGCCAATAAAGAAAGACATCCGTGCGGAAGGATGTTCAGACCACCAACCAGATCACGATGCGTCAATCAGGCCATCGGAACGCGGCAGTAAAACCAGCTCATCGGAGATGGCGGAAGCACAACTACGGAGCGAGCAACTCGAGTCAGAGACACCTCTCCACGTTTTTGCACATCATGGATCCTGCTCTACAAGCACTACCGCTGCTCTACCTGATCCACTACCAGCAAATACGGTGCTGTCATGGACAACAGCAGAGGCAAGTCTAAAACATCTCCCTGCATGCAACCCCTTGACAACAACAACACACAGCAATCACTCAGGTATAACTTACCTGTCAACATCGGACACCCTGATGGACACAGGAACATATACCACACTTAAAGTACCCATTCCTCACACAAAGGTAAATTCACAGCTCAGCATCGGTGAAACCCACCTCAATAAAAATGAACCCGCCTAGCATGGCTGTGGCGGTCACTTCACAGCAGCGGCAAAGCATTGGCCAAACTTGCCCATATAGATGTAGATGTTCAGCACATGATTGCAGGCTAGCACGATCCTTATATCATGCTCCAGCCCACACCCAATCAAAAATCAAAATGAGCCTCCAATTAGCACAACATAGCTGCTGCAAGGAGTGATGTGCAGGTACAGTGTATATAGTGACATCTCAGTAGGCTCATTATAAAATGGATAGCAACAGGAGTGACGGATGAGGCAAGAGTCACCTGAAAGGGACAATGATGATCATTGCAGTAAAATCAGGGTTAGACCAGATCCAAGGAGGAATAGAGAAGGCAAGAGCAAACAGGATGTGTTTGGGGTGTTCACATTAGTACAATAAGATGTTGGATGAGTCAGAGAGCAAAGGCAGATGACATATTAAGAGAGCTACCACTGCCACTTAATCACAGTTCAGCCCACACCCTAAGCTGGCATTGACAGGCTCATCACATTCAATGGCAGACCATACCACATAATGACAGGCCATACCATGCAACACTGTTTACATTTTTTGACTTAAACTGCAAACTTAAAGTAAACACCAGTGTGTATGTGTCTCATTTGTGTACTGCTGCACTAAATGACCCCATGTGAGTAGGTCCTGTACATCAATAACACTGAGTACCCTACCACTCCACTGAACTCCTCCAAACCATCAGTCCACCTCTCCAAATGTAGCACCAACTAGAAAATATTGAATGAATACCAAAGGGTCATGAAGAGGCCATCTTGATAGCAGTAAACTCTGACCTAAGACCCATCCCAAACCTCCTCTTCCACACACCTGCATTCCACTCATGTGAATAAAAGCGAGTAATTGAATAAATAAAGAGTCATTGTGGAGATTATAAACCTTGGAACTGGTCAGTCTGCATGTCAACTCCTTGATTCAGCTCACAAACACTTACTTTGCCTCCTCCAAAGTCACCAACACTATATGAGAACAAGTAAAGTATATAAAAGTGGAGGGACCACCACAGGATATGTATGGAGAAATGAGTGGTAGCATATGTTCATGGAATGTAAGAGGTCTCACATATGACACTACACTTAGGAAATCAATGAATCCATGTGTGGCACAGAGATTCCAATTGTATGAAATATATCATCAGGGCACATGAATATATATAAATATATATATATATGTATATATATATATATATATATATATATATATATATATATATATATATATATATATATATATATATATATATATATATAAAGCTACACGTTGTCCAACTAACGGAACAGCACTCGAATGTAGGCGGGTCCTGCAGTCTCCCTCAGGGTGGGTCCTTTATCCATATAGCACAGGCGTGTACAATTGGAATTCCCAGAGCCCAACACGTTTCAGGGATCCCTCCCCTTGATCACAGGCAATTGGTAGCTGGATCACATTTGCACGTGAAGTCCCACAGAATTTATACATCAAGCCCGCAGATGGTCCTCCTGGGACTTGTAGTGCCACTGATTTCCCAGCAGATGGGTTCCACTACCTCAGGCAAAAATATTGTCCTTCACCACAGCTCAAATGAGCCACCAATTAGTATTGCCAGTAGTCTTTGAGAGAAACCTGCATTCTGTATCGCTTTCTGAGATCCTGAAAGCAGCAGTCCACCCCCATATGGCGGCGGTGCAGTCCCCCGACCCTGGATGGGCCGGTAATACACAAAGCTCCACGTTGTCCAAAAAACGGAACTGCACTCAAATGTAGGTGGGTCCAGCAGTCTCCCGCAGGGTCCTTTATTCATATAGCACCAGCGTGTACAATTGGACATTCCCAGAGCCCAACGTGTTTCGGGGATCCCTTCCCTTGATCACGGGCAATTGGTAGCTGGATTCTGTGTGCACGTGAAGTCCCATGAAATTTATACATCACGCCCACAGATGGGCCTCCTGGGACTCGTAGTGCCGCTGATTTCCCCGCAGATGGGTTCCACTACCTCAGGCAAATATATTGTCCTTCAACACAGCTCAAATAAGCCACCAATTAGTATTGCCAGTAGTCTTTGAGAGAAACCCACATTCTGCCTCACTTTCCGAGATCCTGAAAGCAGCTGTCCACCCCCTTAGGTCGGCGGTGCAGTCCCCCAACCTTGGACGGGTTGGTAATACACAAAGCTCCACGTTGTCCAACAAACGGAACTGCACTTGAATGTAGGCGGGTCCTGCAGTCTCCCGCAGGGTCCTTCATTCATATAGCACCAGCGTGTACAATTGGACATTCCCAGAGCCCAACGCCGTTCGGGGATCCCTCCCCTTGATCACGAGCAATTGGGAGCCGGATCACGTGTGCACGTGAAGTCCCACGGAATTTATACATCACACCTACAGAGGGGCCTCCTGGGACTTGTAATGCCACTGATTTCCCCGCAGATAGGTTCCACTACCTCAGGCAAAAATATTGTCCTTCGCCACAGCTCAAATGAGCCACCAATTAGCATCGCCAGTAGTCTTTGAGAGAAACCTACATTCTGCCTCGCTTTCCGAGATCCTGAAAGCAGCAGTCCGCTCCCTTATGGTGGCGGTGGAGTCCCCCGACCTTGGATGGGCCGGTAATACACAAAGCACCATGTTGTCCAACAAACGGAACTGCATTTGAATGTAGGTGGGTCCAGCAGTCTCCCACAGGGTCCTTTATTCATATAGCACCAGCGTGTACAATTGGACATTCCCAGAGCCCAACACGTGGAAATATATATAATATATAAACAAACACATATTACCTACTGGTGGTCGCCAATAGGTAGTTATAGTTAGAATCAAAGTTTCCATAGGAAAATCGCTTTTTGTTTTGCCAATAACTTTGGCGCTGCTTGACTAATCTTCACAAAATTTTCAATAAATTCCCCTTTTTGGTTCCGCTACTGTGTTGAATGTTTCGGGGAGATCCATCAAGCGGGGGCAGAGAAAAAAGGGGGGTACCAGAACATGTTTTCCCCATGGGGATTTTTCATTTATTTAACATGACCACAGCCAGAACTTTTGGACATCAATCATCATGTTCATCATTTTTATTTGTACGAAGACCATAAAACGAAATTGCAGTTGGGTTGATGAGGAGGAGTTCTACTCCAGGACTTTGAGATGAGACAATGCAGTCTTGACCAATTTTTATTTATTTGCATGTTGATGTATGCCAGCTGCGGTCGGTAGTAGGAGTAACTGCAGGGCGGTGACGTGGGGAGGGGCAGGGTGGAGAAGTGTGGCTCAATGATTAGAGCGGCAGACCCTGTTGCAGAGGTCTAGCCCGGGACCAGGGTTCAATTCCCCACCTCGGCGGGTCTTGGGCTCAAAAATTCCACGGACCTGATAATTCTCGCCTCGGTGCCATTCAAATCATGGAGTCCCACTCTGCAACTCTGGGCAATAGCTTGCTTAATCTCCACAACGGCCCCCACAACGCTAAGGATGCCTGGCCTCCACCTTGGGGGTGCCCAGGAGTGGACGCCTCACAGGGAAAGCCAGGATGGGTTCCACAGCGGTATTCGTACAAGCGCCTTGAGACCCTTGCGGGTGAGTAGTGCGCTATACAAATATCAATTTACATTTTACAGGGTGGGGGGTAGTAAACTATGGATTACGGAGGTTTATAGGTAAGTTAACATATAAATTAATAAAACGAATTTTGTTGCGTGCACTGCATCGCATTTGGGGATGCAGTGCGCGCAACAAAATTAGTTTTAATTTATATGTTAATTTACCTGTAAATCTCCGTAATCCATAGTTTACTACCCCCCCACCCTGCCCCTCCCCCTCCCCACGTCACCGCCCTGCAGTTACTCCTACTACCGACCGCGGCTAATGTATGCCCAGAGGCATCTTGCTCCAGTTCCTTCCACCTATTTCATCTAGAGTGAGGTTCAAGGGAATATTTCTATCCTCACTAGAATATATGGTCCTCAACATTTTTCAACTGAGGAATTATTTGGGTGGAGCATTCTTCTTCATTGGAATTGTAGCCATAAAAACTAGTCTCAGTGATTATGCCAAGATTTGCCTAATCGCGTTACTGTGCTTAGGTTGAGCATGCCCCAAAACCCGAAGAGTTACATTCCAATATCTTGCTCCCCAGACTCTTCCTTACGACACTTGCATCCTCCTATTCATGCAATACAAATACCATATACCCCTGTCATATTTGAAAGAAAGAGGATCCGTGCCAGATTGTAAAGGGAAGGACTACATCTGTTCTGCTGTTGGACTTTGAACAGTCCACCCTTCTACTGTGAGATCCCACTGCACATATTTGCTTCAATGGCGTCCTTCCTAAAACTCCTGCAACCTGTTGTGCCTACTGCCTCCTCATACCATGATTTACTGGGACACAGCCATGCAACCCCATCAGATGGCAAAGAAGCCTAAGGATCAGAACTCAGATTTCACAAAAGAGACTTTATAAGCCTGTACTACCATTTGGAGATTGACCCAGACAGGTGAACCAATAACTGCGGACCCCCATTGCATCTTCACCCAACTACCTTCTGCCAGAATCTTCGTCAGCACCATGAAGCAGGTCGTGTGACCTTTGTCAGTTGACTAGGGTGATGGTATGCTTCCAAAATAATTTGTAATGCCATCTAATACCTAAGATACACACCTATTGAACATCCTGGGATGCAGCATTCTGCATTCATGCGTCACTCTTTCAGCAATATTCATCCCCTATACCTCTGGTCCACCCCCGCAAACGCTGTCAGCAAGCTACACCATGATTTGTTGCAATTTGGTAGCGTGACCTTTGTCATATGACTGTGAAGGAGAAGGCCTGAATGCAAGGTTCAAGCAAACGACTTTTTCCAACATGTCCAGTCATTCAAAACTTGATCTGAGAAATACCAAGGAACATGAGGTTTGCCAGCTCACTATTTCATCTGATCCCTCTCCCACATCACTGCAGTGACTGCAATCTTTGTTGCTTATCGCCACCTCTAGTCCAAGAGTCATTGAAAGACTGTCACATGGCAACATCTCATGAGAAAATCCTTTCCTTTTTAGATGTGAACCTGCTTCTTGATCCCTCACAGTTCGGTTTCAGAGCCACCCACTGTACAGAATCAGGCCTGGTAGCTGCATCAGAAGATCTGAAGATGGTGATTGACAAGGGGGACAAAGCAGCATTGATTTTATTAGCTCTCTCTGCTGCTTTTGACACGGCCCATCAGGCGCTCCTCAATAAACCGGCTCCAGGAGCTGGGCTTTCAGGACTCTGCCCTGGCTCTGCTGAGCTCGTTTTTAGATGGCAGGTGTTAGATTTGGGAGTCTCTGGTTGGCACAGGTAGGTACTTGTGACAAGCAGGGACCCTCTCCTCTAGTCAGGGTAAGGGGATTACCCTCTTAAAATAACCCCTGCTCACCCTCTAGGTAGCTTGGCGCGAGCAGACAAGACTTATCTCAGAGGCGTTATAGGTTAAGCATTTGTGACCATATACAGTAACTCAGTGACAACACCACAAATGGACACCACGCTAGATTTATATAAAAAATAGTGATCTTTTATGTAAAGACTTAACACAAGACCAAATAATGACAAAAATGACATACACAGTTCAAGAATATGGTTTCAACAAGAGTTCTTAGTTTAGCGACAAAATCACCCACCTTAGCGTCACTCTTAGCCAACAGTACCTGGTGAGGCGATAAAAGTTCTTGGCGGCGCTCAGGCGTTGAAAAACAAGCAACGGCGTCAGTCCTGAGACCCTGGGGAGACGATGTGACAACCCTGCGGCATGCAGCAGGCGTGGGCGACGAATCCGATCTGTATGGAGAGTGAGGCGATACTTGTATGGATTTCAAGGCGTAGCTTTTAAAGTAGAAATTTAGTCGCTAAGGCACGATGTGGACTCTGCGACGATATTCGCAGCGATAAAATTCGGCACGCTAACGAGCGGTGCGATGATCTTGGCTGGCTCTGCGACGATTTCACCCAGCGGCGGCAGGCTCTGCGACGATGTTCGCAGCAATAGAATTCTGCCCGCTAACGAGCGGAGCGGGGATCTTGGCTGGCTCTGCGACGATGTCCGCAGCGATCAAATTCGGCCCGCTAACGAGCGGGGCGACGATTTCACCAGCGATGATCTGGCTCAGCGGCAGCAGACTCTGCGACGATGTTCGCAGCGATAAAATTCTGCACGCTAACGAGCGGTGCGACGGAAATTTTCTCGCTAAGCCAGCTGTGCGTGAAAAAGTGGAGATCCTTGGCTTCTTCTTGGCCAGCTTCCCAACAGCAGGCAGAACTTCCAGAGGCCCCACAATTGGATCCAGCACTCTAGGAAGGGCAGAACTCCCACAGCAGAGTTCAGGGGGAAGCTGGGGGTGAAGTCCTTTTGTTCCTGGGACTTCTTAACAGGCGGCCAGCTCTCCTCAGGCCCTTGGAGATCTTTTTAAGCACAAGTTGAAGCAAAGTCTTTTTGTAGTCTTTCTCCTCTCCTTCAGCAGCAAGGCAACCACTGTAGGCCAATCCCCCAGGTCCGGGACAGTACTCCTCCTTACAGCTTTCCCAGTTCCTTCTCCTCAGGCAGAGGTTTCTTCTTGTCAAGCAGGATCTAATTTCTTGGGAGCAGGGTCCCAATACTTATACCCCTAATTCCTTTGTTCCTCTGGGGTAGAGGGGCCTTTGCCCAGCCAGAACCAGTTCCTGAGCACTTTGTTGACATGTCTCTGACTTTCCATTCAGGGTGCAGGGCAGAGACATCAAACGCTCCACAGGAGGTGGAGCCAGCATTGTGGTGGCAGAGCACAGTCCTATTCAGAGTCCAGGTGCACTCCTCCCACCCATCTCGATGTAAATCTCTCTATTCACCACCAGGCTACCTAGACCTGCCCTCTGGAATCCCCCAGTCCTGTCACTCACAGAAACCAGACAGCAGATACACATCATAGCAGAGGCGGGCTGAAATGGTTAGGCAAGAAAATACCAGCTTTCTAAAAGCGGTATTTGCAAACACAGAATATTAAAATAAACTTTACTGAAATATGTATTTTATTATTCTGAGTTCAGGCATACTAAACTCGAATTTCTACCATGTTCCCTGGGTCTGTTAGAATCATAGAATGTAACAATTCTAACAGCCCATTCTGGCCTATGAGAACAGGTAGCCTTGCAATAGTGAAAAACGAAAATGGCTGTAATTCACTATTAGGACATGCCACACACATCAGGGCTTGTCCTACCTTAGGCTTACAATGCACCCTGCCCTTGGGCCTACCTTGGGGGTGACTCACATGAAGTAAAGGGAAGGTTTTAGGGACTGGCAAGTGGGTGTACTTGCCCAGTCAGCATGACAGTACCAGACTGCATGCAGGTTCTGCAATGGCAGACCTTAGACACATTTTACAAGGCTGCTTCTGTGGGTGGCACAACCAGTGCTGCAAGCCCACTAGCAGCATTTGGATTTACAAGCCCTGGGCACTCCTGGTGCACTTTATTGGGGTCTGACAGTAAACCAAATAAGCCAATCATGGTATCCAACCAACATATACATTTTATACAGGGAGCACTGGCACTGTGGCACTGGTTGGCAGTGGCACAGTGCTCTGAGCAGCTATCACCAGCAAAACACATGAGGCACAGCAACAAAAAGTGGAAGGGAGACTCACGCCAAGGTGCCAGGTCTAACAGCAGGCAACAGCGAGTAGAGATGGGTGATGTTAGTTCCCCTCCTTTCTCCCTCCCCTGTGGGTTGCCTCAGGATGCCTCACTTAGCCCCACACTTTTTAACATCTATGTTATCCCCTTGATCAATCTCATCTGAAGCTATGGTGTTGCAGTGTTCTCCTACGCAGACAATACGCTGATTGTGGTGTCTATCTCTTCCGACATCATAAAGGAAGCAAACAACTTTCACAGCGACATGATTCATATAGCAAGCTGGATGCAGAGGAACTGCCTGAAATTAAACTCAGAAAAAAACGAGGTTCTACTCTTTGGAAGGGACACCACCTTCTGAAATTCTTCTTGGTGGCCGGATGATCTTGGCCCGCCTCCAGTGCCGGTGCAAAAAGTGAGAAACCTGGATGTCATGTTTGATACTAAACTTGGATTCTCAGAACAAATAAATCAAATCACCTCTTTGGTTTTATTTTTGCTTAGGCTCCTTAAGAAGACTTTTCAGTTCATCCCCAGGAACTACAAAAGACAGTCATGGTGGCACTTGTCACCTCCAAGATGGATTACTGCAATGCATTATACTTGGGCGCCCGAAGCAACAGGTGAAAAAACTGTAATCCTTACAGAACGCAGCGGCCAGAATGCTCTTACAAAATTCATACGTTTGCATCTATCTCCCTATCATTGCAATGTCTGCATTGGCTACTTGTCAGGAAGAGGATCATTTTCAAGGCACTCTGCCTGGTCTATAAAGCACTTCACCGGGCAAGTCCTGTTTACTTCCAGAATCTGTTCGCTTGGTATACCCCCAGCAGGCATTTAAGATCTAGCTAAGCTAAAATGATAATCGTCCTCAGAATAAAGAAAACAGGATGGAGTACAAGGATGTTCCCCTCCTGTGCCAGGAATTTCTAGAATTCTCTACCTCTAACTTTACGCTGCCAACCCAGCCAGTTACTATTCAGGAAGAAATTGAAGACCTGGCTCTTTACTGAATCTTTCATTTAGGTACAGCTGCTTAGCTCTTGCCTACTGCTCCTCACCTGAGGGGTCACTGCAAGCGCTCAGATACCTTCAGTTATTTGCGCGCTATATAAACCATTTACTTACTGACTTACATGGAAGATGGGGAATCTGGGCCATCATTTTGAAAAAGGTCCTTTTTCCAACTTGGAATATTCCACCTTTGATGATCTGCTGATAATATTTTCTGCTTGAATTTAGAAAGCCATTCCTTGATGCTGACCTTCTTTGTCATTACCACATGCCCTTAAACATTCTTGGTTGCATACAGTGTCCTAAAAGTAGGGGCATAAATACATATATGCATATAAATATACATACATACATACATGCATAATTGTAAAGATAAACTCCAGCCTACATACAAATGAAAATGCTCTTTTACTAAAATATTAAATAAAGTCTAGGTTTGCTTTCTGGAATTTTCTACGTTACTTTATTGCACAAATAATAAGAATATTAGCATTTCAAAAAATGCATGTGGGAATCGGTAGCACTTGAAATGCAGGATGTTCAAAGATGTCACGAAAGACCCGTCCTGCTCCTGTCAGTCTAGATTTTTAGAAATACATCAACCAACGTGTTGAGAGCTGTCATTTTAAGACCTTAGATGAATGAAGCACTCTCTATTCTTGTGCTTGCTGGAATTTGTATTTCACACTGGAGTGAAAATATGTATTATCGCTCGGACATTAATAATACTGTATACTGAAGATACTTGCAAACCAAAAATAAAATTCAACTTTTTGAGTGAGAAATTAAGGCAGGAAACACAATTTTTCCTCCAACAAATTAAATACGAATTCCAGCAAGCAATGGTCTTAGCTCTCAAAATGTTGCTCAATGCACATCATTTAAGAGCAGGATGGGGCTATGTTGTGGACTGCTGGAGATTAACCAATACAAGAAAAGTTGGATATCTTGAAAATAAGTCCCATTCTTAGGTTGACGGCAACCGATGCAGCTGTCAACTGGCCTCTGAAATATGGTCAACATATTTTAAATTAAATTGCGACGGACGCCCATGTTTTTAATATGTTGTTATCTATCAATATGATTTAAGTATTCCCAGATAAAGGTGTTTCCATAATTCAATTGTCCATTCAGTTTATCGCCCTCTAGTACATATCTCGATATCTGTGGCTACAGTTCGATTAAACTTTCTTAAATGGGCAACATGGAACATTTCAACCACATGTATTTGATAGTCTGTAAAAAGTCTTTGATTTCTCACTAAAATCTTTGGAGACACTGCCTGATTAACTTAGTCTTCGCCTCAGTGTCTCTGAACATTATCTCTGCAATTCCATTTTGTGTTGGAGCCAACTTTGATTCACCGCGTTCTAAATGCCCCCAATGCATGTCCATAGAGGCGACGTTCCTCGACTTTCTATCCATCTGCTTTAACAATTGCATATAATCAGTGCAGGAATGAAAGAAATGCGATGACAAATGTCTACTGTAGTCACTAAGGGCCATATGTAGGTAGCCTAACATTTACCACTTCATAAATACCGAATTTTACCGATTCGGTATTTATGAAGTGGTAAATGCTATGTAGGTAATCCATCGGTAATATTTACCGATTCGGAATGGGTCGGTAATTTAGAATCGGTATTTACCGATTCGGTAATGGTAACTGGCTTCCCATTGATTCCTATGGGCCAGGAGGCCCATAGGAATCAATGGGAAGCCAGTTACCATTACCGAATCGGTAAATACCGATTCGGTAATGGGGGGAGCACAATCAAGGGTGGCAGGGTGTCACAGTGACACCCTGTTGCACCACTGATTCCTGCATGTGTGCACATGTGGCACACACACATGCCCTAAGGGCATGTATGTCTGCCACATTGCACACTTCAAAGTGCAAAGAAATGCTTTTTTACAGCTAATCGTCATTTACCACCAACTTTTAGTTGGTGGTAAATAACGAATCCCCACAACAACCACACACTCCCCCTACATATCATTTCAGGATTCGGTATTTACCGAATCTGTAAAATTACCGATTCGGTAATTTTACCGATTCGGTAAATTACCGAATCCTGAAATGTGCCCCCTACATACCAAAAGCCTGAATACCGGTCGGTAACGGGATATTTACCGAAAATCGGCCGTTACCGACCGGTATTGGGCTTCCTACATATGGCCCTAAATGAGGCAGTGACGGAGAGGTCACTTGGAAACTCCGTAGGTCACGTCTGAGAATGGTGCTACAAGGTGCCAATTTTAACACTTTAGCTTTTTTTCTTGAAAAAAGATCTTGACCAAGTTAGGACAGCATTAGTTATTGATATATTCATTGTGCCGGTTTCATTCAGGCACTGCACAAGATAAAATCAGAACAAAATCACAGAAAAAATACAAAAGCAAGGGAAAAACTTTGATGACATGGTAACAGAAGATGTTCTCTAAGACGCTTCTTAGAGGTAGGTGAGGTAGCTGCGCTTCTTGCAGTAAGAGAAAGTTAGGCTGACAGATTGGAAGCTAAGAGTACTAATGAGTTAAACTAGGACAGAGCACAGGGAGGACCAGTGACGCCAAGAGAACATGGCAGGAGAACATAAAGGTGGAGAAAGAGTATAAGCAGAAAGAAATAAGTACACGTATGGTGAAGACAAACATTGAAGACACATAAACCCAAAACAGGAAGGTAGAACCTAAAAATGATGAGATAAACATAACCAGAACAGTTGGGAAAGATATGTAGAAGAATGTCTATAAGGAAGAGGAGAATAAAAAAGGCGAACACAGGAATTTCGAACAGTCTGAATTGAGCGTGTCAAATTTAAAGGAAGACCAGCATGCAAAGATGAACAGTTGTTAAAGCATGAAAGAACTAGAGTTTGAAGAAGCAACTTCAAAGAGGAGGACTGGAAACAGTTGAGCTTAGGAATATTGAATAGATGAAAACAACATGATTTGGCCAATGATAAACTGTAATGTGTGTGAAAAGCACCCTAGAGCAGGGTCACAAACTGACTGGACATGCTTTAGTGTTTTACTAATACCTCCTCCAAAAATTAGTTAATTATAATCCTGAAGTAAATGAATTTGAATTCTAGCAGTCACCTTCAAGCTGCCTCAGATTCAGAATGTATTTCATTTTGTAGACAAAAAATAAAGATATTCCATTTCAGTTATCAAGCGTCGGTCTAGTTTTTATAGCAGACGCTGTTAGTGATAGAAGCTTGTCAATAGCTTGCATAAGCTTCCCTGAATTCACCCTGGGTGGACGCAATTTCATTATGCCAAAACATCTCTTTACATTTTCCTGCATTCTATAATACGTTCTAATATAAATTCTTATTTAATAGTATCTTTCCGACAGGGTGGAAAACTCCGCACATAAAAAGAAAGCTCTGTGAATACCGAAAAAGAGTAAACTCACAAAGTTTAACTTTGTGAACTTTGTAAGTTTACTCTTTTTCAGTAATTCAGTAATTTTTCAAGGTCACACGATTCAAAACCGTAATGACATGAATGAGTCTCTTCTTCCTTGGAAGGTAGGCACATAAGCAGTGAAATACTCTCAATTTTTAATGACAGCTGAGCATGAAAAAGAAATGTTAGAAATAGATGGCATGTAGTTCTCTCAGGAAATGGCAGCTTTTACTGCAGACGTAGGGCCTGATAATGAGTTTGGCGGTTCAGGAGTGGACCACCACGCCGGCGGCCCGCTCCTGCCGGCCCAGGTGGGCTCACTGCCCACCGGACTACAAGTTTCCTCGTGTCTAGCGGGCTTTTTTTGGGCAGTCCCACGGCGGTGCCACTGAAAATGGGCCCCACAATGGGAACGCCAAAAACAGTTCCTGTGCAGCATGGCCTGTAAAGTCCATGCCGTGCAGGAACTGGGGTGCATGCACACAGGGGGAACATGTTTTGCCCCCATGCATGCATCCCCACGCACATAGGCAACAGAGGGCCTTGTAGGACCCCATTGTTTCAGGACTGCCAGCCTTTTCATGGAGTAAAGACTTCCGTGACACTGCTGGCTGTCCTGAAGCTCTTAATATGCATGGCGGTGCCACAGCGACACCACCAGCATATTGCTGAGCCCCTGACCGGCGCGCCACCACCAGGGAATGGCGATTCCTTGGTGGGTGCCGTGGACCAACCACCAAAGTTGTAATTGGGCAGTTGGCCTACCGGTGCAGCGGTGGCTCGACCACCACTGCCACACACCCACGAGCTTGGTGGTCCTCGGACCCGCAAAACTCGTAATTAGGCCCTTAGTGGCCATTGTTCATTGGGAAATTTGTGGTTGGACTGAAGGCTGAATTAGTTGTAATGGTTCATCACGGTGCCAAAATGAGCATGTGCTTGATTATCTGTTTGTGCCCTGCACACTGTGCACACTAGTTCATTTTTGTTAATTTACACCTCTTGGTACACCAAATATAATACCGATGAATTTGGTTCAGTTTATTTTCATTTGACAACTGACAATATGCTGTTACTTTTTAATCCTGTATTAACAGTTCATCTTAGTATTAAGGGTCTTACTCTGGAGTATCACTCATCTCAATTGTGATTTCTGAGAAATCTATTGTTGTGTCTTCTGGAGCTTGATAATCTTTTTATATGAAATGCTTATTAATGTTGATCATTGTAAGCCTCTCCATGTTTTGAGGAGGCAGACTGAGCCTTCTGCCTGTGACAATTGCCCCATTTGCACTGAAAACCTGCTCAGAACTGACTATAGGGCATTCTAGATATTTTATTGCCAGTCTATTTTTTGTGGCCACCTTCCCCTTTTCCTATGTCCATGAAACAGTGGGTCTTTTTCTACTGGGAATCCTGTTTGGACCCCAGGTGCAAGGTAAGTGTTTTTCTCTTTTTTCTTAAAATTTCCCTCTTCGTCGTCTTTCAACTCCCTCTCCACCCTGCCCCACATCCCCACCACTCCTACCTGCACGATCCGCTCCTGCCCAGGAGGGGGGCTGCGTGGACCCCCTCCCTTTAATTTAAAAAAAAGAAAGGCCGGGCCTCAGGGGATGATGTGCCTCAGGCCAAAATTGGCCCAGGGAAGGGGGCTACGCAGACTCCCTTGCCTATAAATGAATAAAAAAGCCTTGCATCATGCGGAAGGCCCTACTCCCTTTCTCCACCACTCTGCAAATGCTCCTTCTGGCGTGCTTCTGGATGGGGGATGAAGTCTCCTTGCCTCCAGAGGGACCTTGGGGGCAAACAACCCCTCCTGTTACCTCCAGTAAGTACCACACCGCAGGCTTGCTAAGAGGTTGACAGAGACCACGCCCCCTTTCTCCACCAGTCTGCAAACGCACCTCCTGGTGTACTACTGGTTGGGTAATGAATTCCACTTTACTGCTAAGGGCCTCAGGACTAAAGTGGACTTCTTCCCCCAACCAGTAGTGTGCCAGGAGGCACATTTGCAGAGTGGTGGAGAAAGGGGACGTGGCCTCTGACTAGCTCTCAGCAATCCAGTGGTGTGGGTCTTACTGGAGGTAACAGGAGGGGTAGTGGCCCCCAAGATGTCCTTGGGGTCCAACTTCCCCTCATTTTAACTCCAGTAAGTCCCACACAATGGGATTGCTAAGAGGTCTTCAGAGCCCATGGCCTCTTTCTCCACCACTCTGAAAACGCTGGCACACTACTGGTTGGGGATGATGTCCACTTTACTCCTGAGGAACCTTAGGGGCCAAGAATCCTTTCTGGTACCTCCGGTAAGTCCTAGACAGTGGGATTCCTAAGAGCTAATTAGAGACCCCACCCCCGTTCTCCACCCCTCTATATAAACACAAGTACTACTTTAAATTGTGGTGTGTTCTAAGGTGATTTTACCCTATGAAAAACCTTCTGCTGGGATATCATGAATCATGTTTGAGAGAAAACTGAAGCTAAAATGAGACCATATTTTCTGTAAAGTCACATTATCTTTCTCAGATATGTGAGAATGAAGTCTGTCATTCTCAGTAAATCATGTACATCCCATAAGGGCAGAGACTGTCAGTTGATTACTTTGTGTTCTACTGCAGCTTCCCAGAGTGTTCTAAAGAACAACTAGAGTGCTCGCAGCCTTACTTTTGACAAAACTATGGTACACCTGAAGCCATCTTGATTGGAATAAACTGGTAACACTTAAAACATTTAATTTAAAAAGGAAAAACATAATGGGGTTCATTTTGTCATAGAAATTATGGTTAGTGCTGTAGAAAGAAAAATTAGGACATGTTTCAAATGTGATCTCAAATGTCTTCCTGTCAAATGTCAACAGGAGCAGCCTGTCAGTTGATGCCTTTGTGTTCTACTGTAGCTTCCCAGAGTGTTCTAAAGAACAACTAGAGTGCTGACAGTCTTACTTATGACAACATTATGGCACATGTGAAGCCATCTTGATTGGAATAAACTGGTAACACTTAAAACATATAAATTAAAAAGGAACAACATGATGGGGTTCATTTTGTCATAGAAATTATGGTTAGTGCTGTAGAAAGAAAAATTAGGACATGTTTCAAGTGTGATCTCAAATATCTTACTGTTATATTTCAACAGGAGCAGCCTGTCAGTTGATGCCTTTGTGTTCTACTGTAGCTTCCCAGAGTGTTCTAAAGAACAACTAGAGCGCTAACAGCCTTACGTATGACAAAAGTATGGCACACCTGAAGCTATCTTGATTGGAATAAACTGGTAACACTTAAAACATTTAATTTAAAAAAGAACAAAATAATGGGGCTCATTTTGTCATAGAAATTATGGTTAGTGCTGTAGAAAGAAAAAATAGGACATGTTTCAAGTGTGATCTCAAATATCTTCCTGTTATATTTCAACAGGAGCAGCCTGTCAGTTGATGCCTTTGTGTTCTACTGCAGCTTCCCAGAGGGTTCTAAAGAACAACTAGAGCACTAACAGTCTTACTTATGACAAAAGTATGGCACACCTGAAGCCATCTTGATTGGAATAAACTGGTAACACTTAAAACATTTAATTTAAAAAGGAACAAAATGATGGGGTTCATTTTGTCATAGAAATGATGGTTAGTGCTGTAGAAAGAAAAATTAGGACATGTTTCATGTGTGATCTCAAATGTCTTCCTGTTATATTTCAAAAGGAGTAGCCTGTCAGTTGATGTCTTTGTGTTCTACTGTATCTTCCCAGAGTGTTCTAAAGAACAACTAGAGCGCTAACAGTCTTACTTATGACACAATTATGGCACACCTGAAGCCATCTTGATTGGAATAAACTGTTACTCTTAAAACATTTAATTTAAAAAGGAACAAAATGAGGGGGTTCATTTTGTAATAGAAATTATGGTTAGTGCTGTAGAAAGAAAAATTAGGACATGTTTTAAGTGAGATCTCAAATATCTTCCTGTTATATTTCAACAGGAGCAGCCTGTCAGTTGATGCCTTTGTGTTCTGCTGCAGCTTCCCAGAGTGTTCTAAAGAACAACTAGAGACCTAACAGTCTTACTTATGACAAAATTATGGCACACCTGAAGCCATCTTGATTGGAATAAACTGGTAACACTTAAAACATTTAAATTAAAAAGGAACAACATGATGGGGTTCATTTTGTCATAGAAATTATGGTTAGTGCTGTAGAAAGAAAAATTAGGACATGTTTCAAGTGTGATCTCAAATATCTTCCTGTTATATTTCAACAGGAGCAGCCTGTCAGTTGATGCCTTTGTGCTCTACTGCAGCTTCCCAGAGTGTTCTAAAGAACAACTAGAGCGCTAACAGCCTTACTTATGACAAAAGTATGGCACACCTGAAGCTATCTTGATTGGAATAAACTGGTAACGCTTAAAACATTTAATGTAAAAAGGAACAAAATAATGGGGTTCATTTTGTCATAGAAATTATGGTTAGTGCTGTCGAAAGAAAAATTAGGACATGTTTCAAGTGTGATCTCAAATATCTTCCTGTTATATTTCAACAGGAGCAGCCTGTCAGTTGATGCCTTTGTGTTCTACTGCAGCTTCACAGAGTGTTCTAAAGAACAACTAGAGAGCTAACTGTCTTACTTATGACAAAAGTATGGCACACCTGAAGCCATCTTGATTGGAATAAACTGGTAACACTTAAAACATTTAATTAAAAAAGGAACAAAATGATGGGGTTTATTTTGCCATAGAAATTATGGTTAGCGCTGCAGAAAGAAAATTTAGGGCATGTTTTGAGTGAGATCTCAAATCCTCTTCTATTTCATTAGAATATTCTGGCATGCATACTGAAACAATCACTTTCAATACCAGCAGTAGACTTCCAGTTAACTCCCTGGTGAGCAGTAGCTTTTCTACAGTGATCTAATGAACAACTAGAGTGCTGACATTCTGAATTTATGGCAAATGTGTGACACATCTGAATGCCTTCTTGATGGAATCAAAGTAAAAAACTGAAAGCATTTCCTACTGAGTAGACTGCAGTAAATGAGGAAATTAGGAAACTTCATAGCAAATAAGTCTCCCAAGATGGCCACCAGAGAAAAAAGAGCCCAAATGTAGCACAAATATCACCCAGATGTAGCCTACATATAGCCCAATGACAGAAGTGTGCAAAACACTTTTTATTTTTAGTTTTTCTGCAGTTTTATATAGTGCAGACTGGTCAGGTATTGGAGCGTTACATCTTACTTGGACCCCTTATTGCGTATTTTGCATGAAGTACATGATATTGATCTTGTGAAACATTGAACTTTATGATTCTGCTAACCTGAAGTTGCTCTGAACCGGGCTTTGTAACACCTGTTTTTACCTACTGGTTTTAATTAATTCTCACTGTATTGTATTAGGAAAGATGATTTACTGTTTTTATGTACACTTTTATGATCTATGTTTCTAAATCAGATTGAATAAAGTTTAATGAATTCTATGGCAGGATGGAGGCGAGGATTATGCATATCTTTCCTCACTATATTTGCATAGCAGTTCAAAGAAAACGTAACACAACAATCATTAAACAAAAGACTACACAACCCATGAACCATTAGGAGGGTAGTCTCCAAAGCAACTATAGTCCAATCATATCACAGTCCATCGTATATAATATCGTGACGTCCCTTCCGCTTTCTTCACTGCTCTTCTTCAGTTAAGTGCATTCTGTACATTCTTGGCTTAATCTGACGTTGTTGCTGTTTGTATAGCGGTTTCTTGTGCTCGTTATTACCATTATTGCCTTGGTATTGTTTCATATTCCCTGCGCAGCAGGCTCTTGCCCGAGAGCGTTCTCGCCCTCGCAGTTTCTCCCGCTGTGCATTCTGCATGTGGTGAGATCCTGTCAGGTGCATCTGGTCCGAGCGAGGCAGCTCCGTCGAGCGCTCCAGCTGGTCTTTACACACGTTTAGGAATTCGGTCACTCCTTTAGTGTCCGCTTGATTCCTGACCAACCCTCGCCTAATTTTGACACCGCTACGCGGCGATTTCCCCACACGGCCACGTTAGTGACCAGCGCCACCTGGTGGTGGTAATTGGTATTGCACCTCAGTCTATTCTTATAACAGCTTCGGGGAAAGCCCAGCTATTGGAGCACCGGCGAGGGGGCTGCATTAAAGATTTTAAGGTGCTCACACCCTCTGCTATTATGTCTTCTCCATAAGAACATTTTTAGTCCTCCAACCAGGAAGTGGAGGAGGAATGGCCCGCCAACTTCTCCCTCCCGCAGTGGACCAAGCCCTCTCTCTGGCTATTTCTAGGGCGCTGGCTCCTCTTAGGGATCAGGTTGATAAGCTGGCGAAAAGCATCCCTGGGGTGTTCAGATCTGGTGGTGGTGGGTCCCAGTAGCTCCCAGATGGGGAATAAAAGGGCCGTTAAGCATAACGCAGGGCACTTGGAAGGATTTGATAAACTTACGGAGACCTTCCTCAAGAATGCGCAAACGCTAAAACATGCACCCTTCCGGGAGGAGGAAGAGTCCAGAGAAAATTGCGACGCTGTGACCACTATTGTATACCCAAACGGCGGGTTTCCCTTAGAGGGAGAGGGTGTACTGGAGGACGATTTCTCTTCCGATGAGGATAAGGACTCGGGGAGTCCCACTCCTCTCAGTCCTGGGTTGAGGACGGGGTCCACTTGGACATGTTCGAGCCTATCCAAATTTACCATCCTAGGTCGGCGGAGTGGACCCCTGACACCAAAGTGGCAGAGTATGTGGTGGGGAAAATCCATCAACCCCTTGAAAGGGAGGTCAGGAATAGGATGAGGGGAGAATGCCCCAGGCCCTCACTGAAGGGGAAGGTGGCACACGCCTGAAATTGATGAGAAACTATGTACCTTTTTCTCCAAGTATATGAGGGATCCCAAGAAAGGAATTGATAGGTCTTGGACGTGGTAGGGCCCTTGACTCAAATTATTCAATTCGCGGAGCGTTCAAAAAAGTCAGGATCCCCTTTGTCCACGGATATTGTGGCTGGTTGGGCGCACTACCCTAAACCCTAAAACACTACCCCCTCAACTACCCAAACACCACAGCACTACCCTAAACCCTAAAACACTACCCCCAGCATGACACCCTACACTACCCAAACATAACTGCACTACCCTAAACCCTAAAACACTACCACCAGCACGACTCCCTACACTACCCAAACACCACTGCACTACCCTAAACCCTAAATCTACCCCCAGTGCAACCCCCTACACTACACAAACACAACTGCACTACCCCAAAACACTACCCCCAGCACCACCCCCTTTACTACACAAACACCACTGCACTGCCTTAAACACTAAAACACTACCCCAGCACAAACCCTACACTACACAAACACCACTGTACTACCCTAAACACTAAATCTACCCCAGCATGACCCCCTACACTACACAAACACCACTGCACTACCCTAAACCCTAAAACACTACCCCAAGCATGACCCCCTTCACTACCTAAACACAACTGCACTACCCTAAACCCTAAAACACTACCCCCAGCATGACCCCCTTCACTACCCAAACACCACTGCACAGCCCAAAACACTAAAACACGACCCCCTACACTACACAAACACCACTGCACTACACTAAACCCAAAAACACTAGAACCCAGCGTGACCCCCTACAGTACACAAACACCACTGCACTACCCTAAACCCTAAAACACTACCCCCAGCACTACCCCCTACACTACACAAACACCACTGCACTAACCTAAACCCTAAAACACTACCCCAGCACTACCCCCTACACAACCCAAACACCACTGCACTACCATCAACCCTAAAACACTACCCCCAGCACAACCCCCTAAACTACAAAAACACAACTGCACTATCCTAAACCCTAAAACACTACCCCAGCACAACTCCCTATACTACCCAAACACCACTGCATTACCCTAAACCCTAAATCTACCCCCAGCACGACCCCCTACACTACCTAAACACCACTACACTACCCTAAACCATAAAACACTATCCCCAGCGTGACCCCCTACACTACACAAACACCACTGCACTAACCTAAACCCTAAAACACTACCACCAGCATGGCCCCTACACTACTCAAACACCACTGCACTACCCTAAACCCTAAAACACTACCCCAGCACGACCCCCTACACTACCCATACACCACTGCACTACCCTAAACCCTAAAACACTACCCCCAGCATGACCCCCTACACTACTGCACTACCCTAAACCCTAAACCACTACCCCAGCACGACCCCCTACACTACCCAAACACCACTGCACTACCCTAAACCCTAAAACACAACCCCCAGCATGACAACCTACACTACCCAAACACCACTGCACTACCCTAAACCTTAGAAAAACAAAACCACCCCATGCCCAATTCCCCTTACCTCTCACTCCTCGTGGTTCCTCTCTCCTCGTGGTTCCTGCTTCACGTCGTCTCTGAGGGGCGGTGCACGTCGTTGTGAGGAAACGGAACAGCCTCAGTTTCCTTACAACAACGTGGATCATCTACATGTTTTTTAAAACGTATGGTCATTTACCATACATACCTTTACAACAAAATTTGTTGTAAAGGCATGTGTGGTAAATGACCATGCGTAGTAAAAAAATGTGTAGTAATGACTTTGCGATGTACAACGCATGCGTTGTATTGCATGCGTTGTAATGGTATCGCAAAGTAAAAAAGTTGTTGTAACAGCTGTTTACCGATCAAAGCTGGCCCCTGTTCTTCAGTGAGACATTTATTTGATTAATTAGGAGGAAGGAATGTGGTTTTTTTTACCGAAAAGTGCATTCCCAGCTGGTTTGTGAAAGTGTCCACGTGGTCTGGTTTCACTTCCGGTGAGAAAGTGGATGAGTCTGTTTGGATCTAAAGGAGTTCTGTTGTTGGACGGGGCCGGCACGACACGTCATCAGAAAACAGAGCTAATAGAAAGCGTCCTCCCTGAAGTGTGGAGCAGTGCCATGAGAGGTCAACGAGTGTGCGTCCCACCTCAGTATGACCGTAAGCGTGACCCATGTGCCACCTCCAGGGTATGGGAGGCAGAAGCGGCATCGCAGGTCCTCTTGAAGACCGTTGTAGCACTAATTCTACATTTTGGTACTAGGGCATTTTAACTTTGTTGTTCCTGCCAGATACAAAGAGAAGATCCTGTGTTATTCAATGCCCTCATTACCTTTTTTGTGGGTTGTGGTGCTTGTCACTTCACTGCCCCGCCGGTGCACATGACTGGGCACCCCACCTCGTGTGCCATCTGCAGGGCCTCTGCCTTCGGATCACTGGTTTCGGTTTCTGGAGTGGCAACATAAACAGTTGCTCCCAAAAAACACACATTCACTGGATGATGTCATCAGTGATGTCATTTGAGATGTCATGAGTGATGTCATGAGTGATGTGACTGACCATGTCATGTGTGATGTAATATATCTGCTATAGCTGAACTAACTATAATGGGGGAATTTCTATGGTTTCGTACGAGTGAAATGTCCAACCAACTATAACGCCCCTGAAACCTATGGTTTTTTCAGTGAAAAAAAATAATATATATATATATATATATATATATATATATATATATATATATATATATATATGTCACCGGGTATTCTTTTCAAAAAAATTCCACACGCACTCATGGGTAATCTCGTGTTGCACTTTCCGTTTTATTTAGGCAACAACATTTTAAACGACAAGCCCAACAGCCCTACGTGTTTCGGTCTGTCCACAGACCTTGATCACCCGTGACCGTTTATATATATATCCATGCTTGCAGAGGTGCGTGAACAAGGCTTTTATAAGTCGAAACATATTGATCGCGCCTCAGCAGAAATAAAGGATTTTTCATCTTGCAGCTACTGAACTGCCTATCCTTTTTTCATTGTTGGAGAGGTGCCTTTGGTGTAGGTAGGTAGTTATAGTTAGGACTAAGTTTCCATAGGAAGACCATTTTTTGTTTTGCTTATAACTTTGGCGTCGTTTGATGAATCTTCATGAAATTTTCGAAACTAATTCTTTGTTCATATCAGCTCCTGTGTTGAAAGTTTGGGGTGTGATTCTTTAAGGGGGGCCGAGAAAAAAGGGGATCCCAAAACGTGTTTTCTCCATGCAATTTCCAAAGGAAACTTTAGACAAGGCTACAGGTCAAACGGGTGAGCGGAATTACCCCAAATTTGGCAAGGAGAAGGGTCTTGGTCTAGAAAGCATGCTTTTGTTTATTTGGTGTAAATCCGTTCAGTAGTTTTGGAGAAATATCGAAATTTACAGATATTGATATTTGGGAATTCTGCCATCTGATTGGCTGAGGTGTTACGAGCACGAGCTTGGTGCTTGTTGGCTGCGAGCGGTGCTTGCGGTTGCAACTAGGAAGTGTTGGCAGCCATTTTGTGATTCTGTTGAAGCGAGTAAGAGAAAAAAAGGGAGAAAAAAGTAGAAAAGAGGAGGGTAGGAGCACTGTAACCTCTATGGGGTGTTTAGGGTGTGCTATACAGGGGAGCAAAGTGTGAAAGTGCTGGGCTACGGAAATTAAGTGAAGTGTTGCCTAGAGTCTGTTGCTGCTAAGGTGAGCTGCTGCGGAACTCGGGGATTAAAGCGTGAGCCCAAACTGTGTGTCTTATGCTGTGAAGTCATGTGCCCTCTCCATTGCACCACACCTGTGGAAGTAGTGTCAGCATGTGTTTATACCTACTAGGACAAACTACTGACCCCTACTGGTCTGAAAGTGCTGGGGTATGGAAAATATGTGAGGTATTGTCTAGAGTCTCATGCTGCTAAGCTGAGCTGCTGCCGGATTCGGGGATGAAAGCGTGAGTCCAAGCTGTGTGTCATATGCTTTGAAGTCATGTGCTCTGGCCGCTGTGCCACATCTGTGCAAGTAGTGTCAGCATGTAGTTATACCTACTCGGAGGAACTTTTGTTTCGAACATTCTAACTTGTGTATGGGGCTTAGGGGGTGTTATACAGGGAGTGCGAAGGTAAATTTGGGCGTATCAAATCAATTTGGTATTTGTAAAGTGCAAACTACTCACTCGTACGGGTCTGATGGCGCTGGGGGCATAAGCTGAGCTGCTGCTGAACTCGGGGATAAAGCCACTGAACTACTGACCCCTACCGGTCTGAAAGTGAGGTATTGCCTAGAGTGTCATGCGGCTAAATTGTGCTGCTGCTGGACTCGGGGATGAAACCGTGAGCCCAAACTGTGTGTCCTATGCTGTGAAGTCATGTGCTCTGGGCGCTATCCCACACCTGTCCAAGTAGTGTCAGCAATATTTTATACGTAGTAGGAGGAAGTTTTGTTGGGAACATGGTAACTTGTATATGGTGCTGGTAAGTGATCCGCAGCACTGCCAAAGGCAGTGCACCAAGGACATGCAGCAGACGTGCAAGGTATAGGTGGACGTGAATGGAGTCGACCATGTGTTTGGGATGCCCTGCTATGCGTAAGTGGCTCTGCTTGTAGCTGCACTGGCTTTTCGTGTGCCAGTCTTGTGGATGAAATGGCACAGCTTAGTGCAATGAGCCGGGTGGAGAGACGGATGCAAATATTATCGTATCTGTCGGGGGCTGGCCACTTGCAAGTTCCTTCTCGGAGCAGCAGATGTGTTAGCGCAAGATAGCTCAGACAAAGAACCTTTCATCCTTACAGTAACTTCTCCAGGTGCATTCATACAGGATGTGTACAAAGGCCGGTCGTGGGTGTTGTGGGATGTCTGCGACCCTGGTCATCATGGATGAGATGCCCATCACGTGGCACATGGGCGGGTTCACTGTGTGTTACGTTGCCAAACAGCTGCTCCTCCCTCTCATGAGCCCCGACACTTTTGTGCACTGCACTGTTGTATCCCGTGCACTCCTATGGCACACCTTTGTAATGCCTATTCACACATGTCCTGCGCCATTCCAATCACACCGTGACACTGCCGTTCGGAGGTGGTGCATGCCACTTTACAACATCGACTTCTGCTGCCCTTGTGGCGGCCACACCAGAACACAGAGACACACTTACCGCACTTCTTGCACACAGACATGTGTGAGACACCCCGTTCCCTTTGCCGCTTGTGCATGCAGGAGGATGCATGCGTAGCTACATCTCCAGGCTCACTGCCAACGCTGAGGTGACATGGTAACGTCCGCTGAAGACAGCACACTGTGATGTTGCAGGGCCCGTGCCTATCATGCTAACACAATGACCACACGGACATACTTGCTCAGATGTTGGTTTGGGGGGCGTTGGTGGTGCTGGGGTTGTTGCGATGAGTGTTATGGCCCTCATGGGTATCCGTGTATCATGCTCATTGACTCTATGGCACCTGGGGTGTTCAGGTGTGGCTCTTGGCTGTGTTCCCTTTCATGCTGCAGGTAGTTGTCCTGCTTAACACCAGCAGAAAACAGGTGTAAAATCTCTGGTACTAACGCAGCTTATCGCCGTAATTTGTTTTGCATCGCAGTTTTTGCCTTTCGTTGTGAAAGTTGTGATGTGGTTTTTTCGTGTACAGAAAAATTAATTAACTGGGCAGTGTATCCCGTCAAGATCCAGCATCTGACCCACTATTCCCAATCAATAGAAATACAATGAGATTTCTTCATTGATTTTGTGTGTACACTGTAAATGCACCCACTACCACAGTGCAATTCAATACAGGATTTTAGTATTTAGAATAAATCGCAAAGGTGCACCCCATGTGTTTTTGCACGGGAACGCCTACTCTGCATCTCATTATCAGTACTTTAATGCAACTACAGTTGAGATAAATCTTACACACTATTCAGAAGCTGGTGCAAACTGCAGACATCAGCAGTATTTCTGCGATAACTGCCCCAAAATTTAACACCATGGTGGACACCACCAAATAACAGTAATAAGAATGAAAAAGAGTCACACAGCATTTAAGTAACAACCAAAAACGTTATTGATTTTTTTTTTTCAAACTTTCTTTTTTCATAAACGTATATATAAAGGATAAACTAAATTTAACAAAATGAACACAAAACAACAAGGCGGAAGACTCCTGTCGGGACCATGAATGTCGATGACACAACCTGGAAAATAAAGCACAAAATAAGGACGTATGTAATGCGCATATCAAAGGAGCGAGACACAGAGAAGGAAAAACAAGCCAGAGAGATAGAGAAAGAGAAGGATAGGAAGGAAGAGAGTGAGAGAGAGAGTGAAGAGAGGGAAGTGAGAGAGAGAAAAGTGAGAGAGAGAGAGAGAGAGAGAGAGAGAGAGAGAGAGAGAGAGATACTGCCGCCCCTGCGCATCCATGACCAAATAATTACCTGCTGCCATCAGAGTGTCTACCAGTGGGCACTCTATGTGCCCGTCAATGCTCCGGGGCCCGGCAGATCTCACAGATGTCGCTGAGTCCTGAGTCATCAATGGCGGAGACCACATCAGGTTTTGGTGCCTCTAACCCTGTGCAACGAAAGTCAGCGCCACGTGGTGGTTGGCCGCTGACGTCCATACAACTTAGGGTGCGACTAACCCTGTGCAACTCAAGTGGGTGCCACGTGGTGGTAGGCCCCTGACGGCCACATCAGCTTCGGGTGGCACTTACCCTGTGCAAGTCAAGTCCATACCACATGGTAGTAGGCCCCTGACGGCCATACAGCTCAGGGTGCGACTAACCCTCTGCGCAACTTTTCATGGACTCGTTATGATTGAAACCCGTGGAGCGTCCGCCATCCAGTCACCACTGGCAATAAAGGATGTGACGTTGTCAATGCATTATATTTGCGTGGTCCAGGAGAAGTAAGGCAACCCACTAAAACAATTGACTTTGAGGTCAGGGAAAAAGGGGGAAAAAAGCAAGAATTGTAAATAAATAGTATACCTCGAGACCTATATTTCTTTCCGTAAGGCTTTTATAAGCTCATATATGAGGCACAAAAAACACTCCTATTATACACATTATTGATATTTCTTTCTTTCATATTTTATTTCTTATTCACCATTTAAAAAAAATATTTTTTTTTCATCTCTTTTTTCTAAATATATTGTTGTTTACATACAAAAATATAGCAAGCTTTACAGATATACTTTTTTATAAAGAAACAAGAATTATGCAAAACACGATACGAAATATGTGTCAATTAGAACCAACATAAGGATATTAACAGTTAATTCGAATATCCAAATGTTTTTTGTATCTCATATATGAGCATATAAAAGCCTTATGGAAAGAAATATAGGTCTAGAGGGATACTATTTATTTACAATTATATTTGCGTGGTCACATGGCCTGTGACGCATGTGCCGGATGGGTGTGGTGTGTGTGCAAACCTGTCCTCAGGGAGTGGCCGTGACATGTTGTAGGCTGGGTCCAAACTGGAATGGCATGGTGAGCCAAAAAACGATGGATTTAGACCCAGATCCCTGTACTGGGGTGAATGTATGACATTGTTCTGCATTCTATCCATCAATAGTTCTTTTTGCATTTGTCACCCCGAGTGGGACGGGTATGCTCAGACGTGAGTCTCGTGCTCTCCATGCCACTGGAAACAAGCTACCCTGGCTGAAGAGGGGTGAAACCCCGAAACCGGTCCTAGGATGCTTGTTTCCAGTCCAGGAAGGACCTGGCCTGGCAGTTCGGGCTGGACTGTTCCCATTGGGCACAGGGTCAAGACTGATTTGCATATGGCTGGGTCCAAACTGGAATGGCATGGTGAGCAAAAAAACGATGGATTTAGGCCCAGATCTCTGTACTGGGGTGAATGTATGACATTGTTCTGCATTCTGTCCATCAATAGTTCTTTTTGCATTTGTCACCCTGAGTGGGACAGGTATGCTCAGATGTGAGTCTCGTGCTCTCCATGCCAGTGGAAACAAGCTATCCTGGCTGAAGAGGGATGAAACCCCGAAACCGGTCATAGGATGCTTGTTTCCAGTCCAGGGAGGACCTGGCCTGGCAGTTCGGGCTAGACTGTTCCCATTGGGCACAGGGTCAAGACTGATTTGCATATGGCTGGGTCCAAACTGGAATGGCATGGTGAGCAAAAAAACGATGGATTTAGTCCCAGATCTCTGTACTGGGGTGAATGTATAACATTGTACTGCAATCTGTCCAATAGTTCTTTTTGCATGTTGACAACTAGAGCACTGACCTGCACACCAACAGTGAGTACGACTGCGTCAGGTAGCTATGAGGGGGTGTGAAAACGTGTTTTCTCAATGAATTTTCCATAGGAATCTTTAGACAAGGCTACAGGTCAAACTGCTGAACGGAATTACGACAAATTTGGTAGGGAGAAAGGTCATGGTCCAGAAAGCGCACTTTCTTGCATCGAGTGAGAATATAAAAGAAAGGTCCTGGGGGCAATTTAATATACCGGAGCTCTGTCTGTGCTAGATAACGCTTTCACGCTCCCTCTTCCCAACATCACCACTTCGCCGCTATAGCGTCAGAAGCCAGTCCGTCGGCTCGCAGCGCTCTACCTTTGTGAGCTAGTACGCTGCTGTGCCTGTACCTCTGCGAGCTACTATGCTGCTGTTCCTTTGGGAGTGGACGGCTCGTAGTACTGCATCTGTGAGTCAACTGGACGGGCCGCAGTTGTCCCTCTGTGAGCCTGGGTGTGAACTGTTCATAAGTCACACTACTTAAGCATTGAAAAGCCATTTTGTGATTCAGTCCGTCAGCTGGGATCTGTCCGAGGCATTTCTGAAAGCATACCGGATTTCTTTCTGTGAGAGATACCCCTTTCACGCTGCCTCTCCCCACATCAGCAGGTAATGCACCCTCTTCCCACACTACCAACATACTCCAAACAACCTTCTTGGGCCCAGAATTGTCCCTGTGCGGTTGGACAAACAAGAATCTTAGTCATGTATAGATTTACATATAAAACATCTTATTTAAACAAAACAACAACAAATAAAACTGAAGGGAGTCTGGTGCTGTGGTCGCTGCCACGAAGTTGGGGTTACTGTCATTCAGAACTCAGGACACAGTTCCACATGTGCGATCGGCTTGTATTGAACAGGGCTAGTGGCACAACGTGTCGCGCCTTGTGTTGTACAGGGTTAGTGGCACCACGTGTCGCCGGCCTTGCATATGGAAATGTGCCTGACTGATCAAAGGGAGTCTGGTGCTGTGGTCGCTGCCACGAAGTTGGGGTCACTGCCATTCAGAACTCAGGACACAGTTCCACATGTGGGATCGGCTTGTGTTGGACAGGGTTAGTGGCACCACGTGTCGTCGGCCTTGCATATGGAAATATGACTAACTGATCAAAGGGAGTATGCTGCTGTGGTCGCTGCCACGGACTTGGGGTCACTGCCATTCAGGACTCAGGACACAGTTCCACATGTGGGATCGGCTTGTGTTGAACAGGGTTAGTGGCACCACGTGTCGCCGGCCTTGCATATGGAAATATGCCTAACTGATCAAAGGGAGTATGCTGCTGTGGTCGCTGCCACGGTCTTGGTGTCACTGCCATTCAGGACTCAGGACACAGTTCCACATGTGGGATTGGCTTGTGTTGAACAGGGTTAGTGGCACCACGTGTTGCTGGCCTTGCATATGGAAATATGCCTAACTGATCAAAGTGAGTATGCTGCTGTGGTCGCTGCCACGAACTTGGGGTCACTGCCATTCAGGACTCAGGACACAGTTCCACATGTGGGATCGGCTTGTGTTGAACAGGGTTAGTGGCACCATGTGTCGCTGGCCTTGCATATGGAAATATGCCTAACTGATCAAAGGGAGTATGCTGCTGTGGTCGCTGCCACGGACTTGGGGTCACTGCCATTCAGGACTCAGGACACAGTTCCACATGTGGGATTGGCTTGTGTTGAACAGGGTTAGTGGCACCACGTGTCGCGCCTTGTGTTGTACAGGGTTAGTGGCAGCACGTGTCGCCAGCCTTGCATTTGGAAATATGCCTAACTGATCAAAGGGAGTCTGGTGCTGTGGTCGCTGCCACGGACTTGGGGTCACTGCCATTCAGGACTCAGGACACAGTTCCACATGTGGGATAGTTCGGCTTGTGTTGAACAGGGTTAGTGGCACCACGTGTCGCCGGCTTGTATTGAACAGGGGTAGTGGCACCATGTGTTGCGGCTTTCGTTGAATTCTGCCTCAATATGTCCACGTGGCGATGACTTGTGGTGCAGTGAGTTAGTGGCACCTGAAGCACTCAGCGTGTGTGCACCCTGCGATGATGCGTGGTCCGGGCGGGCCTCACTGGTAGCAATGTCTTTACATGCTTTGAAAGAATCTTCATAGCAGTCAAAATCTCCAAGTAATTCCATTTCAGTCCTCCAAGGTTTGAAGAGTTGCAGAAGAGCTAAATAGAAAAACTCTCTCTTATCTGGAGTATCACAACTTAATTTCCTGTGATTAATCACATTTCCTTTGGCATTTTTTAAGAAACATCCATCAGATCCAATTACAGCATATTTCCCTTCATTTATTTTTTCTGTAACATTTTTTCTAAAACTATAATGTTGCAGTATTTCATATAGAAATATGTTTTCCAGGTATGGACTTCTATTTGGATAGTATGCGAGGAACAGTAATTGAGTTATCTGCAACATATTGTATGTCCATATTTGCATTCCACATCTTCAAAATTACTGGATTGTAATCATTAATGTACTTCGATTCTTCTGTTCTTTTTATACCATAAGTATTTTTTGGTGATTTTCGAGTGATAGTATGCCTCACTGCTTACATAAAACTGTTCACTCTTCCTTGCGATGACTTATGGTGCACTGAGTTAGTAGTTCCTTTGGCGCTCAGCGTGTACGTACCCTGCGATGATGCGTGGTCCGGGAGGGCTGCACTCGGATCAATGTCTTTTGTCTATTGAATTCTGCCTCAATAAGGCCACATGGCGATGACTTATGGTGCACTGAGTTAGTAGTACCTTTGGCACTGAGCGTGTACGTACCCTGCGATGATGCGTGGTCCGGGGGGCTGCACTCGGAGCAATGTCTTTTGTCTATTGAATTCTGCATCAGTAAGGCGACTTGTCGATGACTTGTGGTGCACTGAGTTAGTAGTACCTTTGGCGCTCAGCTGGTTCGTACCCTGCGATGATGTGTTGTCCGGGAGGGCCACACTCGGACCAATGTCTTTTGTCTATTGATTTCTGCCTCAGTAAGGCCACGTGGCGATGACTTGTGGTGCACTGAGTTAGTGGCACCTGAAGTGCTCAGCGTGTGCGCACCCTGCGATGATGCGTGGTCCGAGAGGGCCGCACTGGGAGCAATGTATCTTGCACACTGCACTGCGTCATCTGCAATCGCTACTCCATCTGAATTGTGAGGCCTGCTGTCCGCAGGGTAGATCGAAGGCAGTAGTCTGTACAGACATAAGTCTGCAGTGCTGTGCCGCTGGGTTCGTAGGGGGTCTGTGTCGAGGAGACCCGCGATCATGGCGGCAGCCTTGTGGCAGGGTAAGGCCCGCCACTCTGGCACAGTCGTTGGTCTTCACACTTCACAAGTGAACCATGCCCAGAGCCCCGGCCTATTTATTCACACTCCTATGCTGAAGTGGCGTAAGTTGGACCAGCCCACGCCGGTTACGCTTATGCTTACAGGGGGGACGATACAGCTACAAGACTGAGATCGTCCCTAGTGTTTGATGTAACATGGTTGGGTCCATCGCCCACAACACTACAAGCACCAGTAGTATTTGTGCACATGGAGAGGTGTGTGTTCTGCATACTGAGATGTGTCCTGCACATCACCGCTACATTTTGCATTGTGTGCATTGTTATTCATGGGTGAATTGCTTCCTTCTCATATAGTTTGTTCACACCTGTCCCAATATTCAGCTATTGTGTCGCTGAGGGGCCATGCCGTTTTTGTAAAGTTCGCTGTCTTGTTCTGCGCTGCCTCGGTGGTAGAGGGGGGGTCCTGGGGGTGGTGGTGGGTGTTGTAGCCTTCTTGGGTGTCAGAGTTGCTTGATCAGTAGGTCTATGACATGTGTTGGTCTTCAGATGTGGCTCTGGGCTGTGCTCCCTTTCAAACTGTATGTAGTTGTTTAATATTTAAAAAACAAGAAGACATTAAATAATAAATTTAAAAAATACAAAATCAATTTTTAGGATATTAAAGTTACAAAATATAATTTTTTTTTCAAAATTACTGAGAAAAACATAGGTTTTATGAACATTATAGTTAGAAATTAGTATTTAAATAACCTTTAAAATTCACAAAAAAACATAGGTCTCAGGAAGATTAAAGTTAGAAATTAGTATTTAATTTTTTTTTACAATTTACTGAAAAAACGATTGCCACATTTCCCAACATTGAGCTATTATATGGCTAAGGGACCATGCCGTTTTTGGAGGGTTCGCTGTCCTGTTCTGCACTGCCTTGGTGGTAGTAGGGAGAGGAGTTGTACGGGTGGAGGTCCTGAGGGTTGTGGCAGTGGGTGTTGTGTCCTTCTTGGGTGTCGGAAAAAACTATAGGTTAAATGAACATTATAATTAGAAGTTAGTATTAAAAAACATTGAAATTCACTGAAAAAAATAGGCTTCAGGCATGTTATAGATAGAAATTAGTATTTAAAAAACCTTTGAAATTCACTGAAAAAACCATAGGTTTCAGGCACATTATAGTTGGAATTTAGCATTTAAAAAAACCTTAGAAATTCACTGAAAAAACCATAGGTTTCAGGGACGTTATAGTTAGAAATTAGCATTTAAAAAACCTTAGAAATTCACTGAAAAAAACATAGGTTTCAGGGACGTTATAGTTACTTGGACATCTGACTCATAAAACCAGAGAAATTAGCCCGTTAGAGTTAGCTGAGCTAACTATAACTTGCACGGCCGCAATGCACTGGTGATGACGTCACATATTACATCACTCATGACATGGTCAGTGACATCAGTCATGACATCACTGATGACATCTCAAACTAACTATAATGGGTGAATTTCTTTGGTTTTATATTAGTCAAATGTCCAAGTAACTATAACGTCGCTGAAACCTATGGATTTTTCAGTGAATTTCTAAGGTTTTTAAATGCTAATTTCTAACTATAATGTGCTGAAACCTATGGGTTTTCAGTGAATATATATATATATATATATATATATATATTCACTGAAAAAACCATAGGTTTCACACATGTTATAGTTAGCGGAAATTTTACTGATAAAAAACCAATGAAATTCCCCCGTTATAGTTACTGCAGGCAACTATAACTCACGCGACCGCAATCCTCTGCTGATGCTAATACTGTATTTAGACACTTATTTGCCCATGTCTTCTTCCATACATTTTTAGCTATACATATATTACAAATATTTTTTTTTCATAAAGACACATATGTCATCAGCAGAAGATTGCGGTCGCGTGAGTTATAGTTGCCTGCAGTAACTATAACGGGGGAATTTCATTGGTTTTTTATCAGTAAAATTTCCGCTAACTATAACATGTGTGAAACCTATTGTTTTTTCAGTGAATTTGCAAGGTTTTTTAAATGCTAATTCCTAACTATAACGTGTGTGAAACCTATGGTTTTTTCAGTGAATTTGTACGGTTTTTTAAATGCTAAGTTACTTTACGCCATTCGTGGCGTGCGCGCCCACTTAACGCAGTTCGTTCTGTGCGCGCACGGTGCGCTTCGCGCACCGTGCGCGCACAGTGAGCACGCGGTGTGCTTCGCGCACCGCGCGCCCACTTTACGCAGTTAGTGCCATGCACGCACGGTGGGCACGCGGTGCGCTACGCGCACCGCGTGCCCACGTTACGCTAGATGGGCCATGTACGCACGATGCGCTTCGCGCACCGCGCGCACATGGAGGACATATGATGCACTTCGTTTTGAAAGGTAATATTTTAATTTTTCGTATATTTTATAAGCCATGCACAAATGGTGCCCTTCGGGCACCATTTGCACACGGGGTGGAGAGAGTGTGGATAATTTTTTTTTTTTTTACATTTTAGTTTTTTTCACGAGTGATAAGCCATGCACAATTGGTGGCCTTCAGCCACCAATTGCACACGGGGTGCAGAGAGTGTGGATGATGTTTTTTTTTTTAATTATTTTTTACCGTACGCGTACGGTAAGCGTAATCGGCGAAATTACCGAAAAAATAAAAATTCCGTTTTTGGCCTTGGAGGATCTTTGGGGACTCCCTCAACATGCCTATGTGTGTGGGAGCTGTCTAAACAGCCCCTTTACATGTTTTTGGGCTTTAAATTTTAAAAATCGCTCTCAGTGCGAGAGAGAAAATGGCGGCCGCAGCTTCCTGGTTTCGGCCGATTCGAATGTTTACTAAGATCTAAGAGCCAATCAGAATCGCGCTCGCGCACGCCACCGTACGCGTACGGTAAGCGTACCGTAAGCGCAACGTAAGCTGGCTCAGATATATATATTGATTTAAAGGCTATTTTCTCAGAATCTACTGAACAGATTTACACCAAACCTACAAAAGGCACTTCCTTGACCTGAGGACTACCTCTCTGCCAAATTTCTAGTAATTCTGTTCAGCCGTTCGGGCTGTAGCCCTGTCTAAAGGTCCTATGGAAAAATGCATGGGAAAAACGCGTTTTGGGACCCCCCTTTTATCTCAGCCCCCGCTTGACGAATCCCCCCGAGACTTTCAGGGTAGGAGCGGAGCGTAGCGCCCCACCTATTTTGAAAAATTCGCGAGGATTCGTCAACCGGCGCAAAAGTTATTCAAAATAGAATGTTGCGGATTTCCTATGGAAACGTGGTCCTAACTATAACTACCTACTGGCGACCGCCAGTAGGTAATATATATATATATATATATATATATATATATATATATATATATATATATGCATACTTTTTCTTCTCAAACAAGGATTGGATCCTGGCTAAGGAGGAGTTCCTGTATGAGGGCTTTTACAGCACTTATGGCTTTAAACTAAGAGAAAGGCTAAAATGTTTGCAAATTCTGTGACAGGTGACAAATATAGTGGTGCTACTTCTTACTTTCTAAGGAAGTCCTGCACAGTAAGGTTGATACAATGAGCCAAACAGGTCTTTCAGGGCTCTGACAACATTACTGACTTTGGCAGAAGCAACAGATCCATTTCTGGTAAACTAGATTCAAGCCATTGGTAAACTTAAATATTTAATTAATTCAGGATATTTGCATGTGTGCTTTTTCCATGGAAAGCATTTCAACTTGCATACTGATGGATGCCTTGAAATGTATCACTACTGGTGGGAACCCGGTAATAACTTTCTCTAAACCCCTTGAAGGAGAACCAAAATGCAGGGATGCGCATAGAGTCTGATGCTGGACAACTGGTCAACATGTCTGTAGTGCGACAGGCAGACTGTGTAGAACTCTCCTTCATTGCTTTAGCAGCCAGTCCTAGCACTTCAGCATGTAGCTGTGGTATAGTGGTAGTTGAGAAACAGGACAGGTATGGAACTTTCTATTTAAGTCAAAAGTGTGTATACAATTTCAGGAAACCCATCTCCTTCCACCCACAAAAAGATGAGGAGGTTAAACATCAACTTTATGGCCAGTTTCCCATTGTGTAAATGGACTGGATTATTGGTTCTGTGGTACAGTGCATCTTTGCTAAACATAGCTATGCTGATTACTTTTTTGGGGGGTGAAGCTGACAATTCCATCTCATGTGATGTCCATGGGGATAGACTGCTTGGATTTCTTGGTGTTTCCTTGGACCAAGCAGCGATTGCTGCTCGTGCGGAATACACACTGAGAGTGCAAGGTTCCTTGTCCTTCTTCTGACGATGACTTTGTCATCAGTTCTTGATAACAATCTTCTAGTAGTTATAATTTTTCTGTATGAATATCACACCCATAATTTAGGTGCTCTTCCTGCAGGATTGGATGTCTTTTTTTACAATGGCTATTTTTCCTCCAGTACCACGTTCTGGTGAGCTGCCTGCAGTGTGTTCCTCATTCGGCCTAACTGTAACAAAGTCCCAAAACCGGTAGAACTTCCTTATCAAGCAGAAATTAACCTCGGCACTCTTATTCAATTTTGTGTTGATTCATAAGGATATTTGAATAAATAAGTTCAAAATACCAGCAGGACATCAATATCGTTCTTGACGTATCAATTTTAATATAAACAATTGTCAAAGTATTTGATTACAAAGTTAAAACAAGGTAACAATATGAACAGGATTAAACCGCTTGATGTGACAATCCTCCTTTCAAGTGTTGAACCGGCAGCCGACACGTGTTTCGTTTCATAGAAACTTTTTCAAGGCTTTGATCATTGTTTACAAGGATGACCAAACAGTAAAATGGACATGTCCAAATCTTGTCATGGGGATTCGTTTGTCCCTAGGTATATTTTGTCTCTCTTTGTAAAAACAGAAGACCGCGTCACGTCTTATTTGATATACGTTCTCTCGGTATTTGTTAGTTTTTGTAGTTACATAGTGTTAGAAGGTGGTTCTGACACTATGGGCCGCCTGGATTTTTCGCTTTTTGAGCACCTAATTGTTGAGCTTTTACTGTGGGGGAGCCTCATAAGTTGGGACTCACCCACAGTGAACTCAGGATGTAAGAGACTGCATGGGGATTTTACTGGTGTTCCCCTGGCTTGACCAGGCCACTGCGCAGCAGCTGGAGTAAGGGACACCGGGCTGGTTACATGCAGACACATGTGTACATGCGTGTGCACACGTGTGCGGGCTGCGCAGGGGAGATTCCTAGCGTGCGCAGTCCAGGAGCAGCTACCAAGTGAATGGTGTGGCAGGACTTATGCAGTATTGGGTGGTGACATGGAATAGGCTTTATACACTGAAAAGAAACATGCCAGGGAAAGTCAGTGTGTTTTACTGTGTTTTCACTTCATTATTCCCCTATGGGGATGTGGGGCCCATGGCTAGATTAACTTCCGTTAGGCCTACAGATTCCAGACACGCACTTAAGTCCAATGTAGCGAATGTGAAAATAAGTATTCTGCAGAGTCCAAAGTCATATTTGTATTGCTTTTGGGTCATCCAGAACTGTCATATTTCTCTGAGCCACCCATGACCAGACCCAGGCTGAGGGCTGACCTCAGCTGGATGGATTGATAACCTTTCTTCCACAAGCTAGGGCCTTCTCTCCAGGAAGAGATGATGGGTGGGGCTACAGACTCATCCATCACTAGGTGCCAGGCACCAGGCTGCACCAAGGAGGGAAGGAGTTGGGCTTCAGAGGCCATGTGGCCAGAGACACTGGACGCCATTTTTAACAAACCCAGAAGCTGGACAAGAAGGAGGGAGCAGGGGCAGGGACATGATGTGTCGCTGTTTGATAGGACCAACAGAGACTTCCTGCCAGCCCCCTACTCAACTTTTAAAAAGTGCTTGCACAGGAAAAGAAGCTCTCTCTGGGGTGTGGTCTGCTGAGGTTGAAGGTGCTGGAGCCTGGCGCAATGGGCAGTTGGAAGGAGAGACCCCGTGACTGCCCCCAGGACCCTAACAGCACCAGAAGAAGAGCCCAGGACCGGTGCGCAGGAGCAGTGGCCTCTGCGCAGGGAGAAGAGAGGCCACGGAGGAGAGCCAGGCGAAAGGCTGGTGCAGGGAGCCAGTGAAGACAGCACCCTGCTGAATCAGAGACCCCTAGGGTGGAGGAGAGTGTTCCCAGTGGCTGGGGCTGGTAAAGAGGAGCATGAAGCATCCCATAATGCCTCACCAGGGATTTGGAAATCTGCCGCTTTGGTGCTTTGTGGCCCCCAGAGGAGGGGGGTCACCCTCACTTGTGAAAAGGTGCTGGGGGAGCTGCTGGAGCAGCGCAGTCTTCCCCCCCCCCCCCCCAAGCACGAAGAAATCTGCCATTTTGGTGCCTGATGGGCTCCAGAGGAGGGGGTCACACTTGTGTGTGAAAAGGGGTGCAGGGGGGCTGCAGGAGCACCACAGCCTCCCCCAGCATAAAGAAGAACAGTCCACCCATAAGTTTCACGGGGCATCTGTAAGAATAACCCCTCAAGGGCTCAGCCCGCCTTTAACACCTTCTAGGCTGGAACTTATGTTCTACAGCTGAGGGTGTACTATGAAGTGCATCATGGAGTGAATGGCTGAGTTGGGGATGTCTGGAGAAGGGCATCCCCTGGAGGTGAAGTGGTGTAATTGCACCGAAATGCATTTACTATCGGTTATTTCTTTTTAGGTGGACTGAAAGTCACATGTGTAAAGTGAAGTACCTGTGTAAGGTGATGTTAAGCTAAATGGAGTTATGTTGCTGGACCTTCCTGCTAGGGGGTCTGGCTGTATTTACGTAATCCCATGCTTTTACCTGTATTTACTTTTAGGGTGAAGAGGCGCACTGCAGGAGAAGTGTAGTTGCCAGGAGTACTTCTTTTGAAGGGACTGTAAGTTACATGTGTAAGGAGATGCCATAAGCCAAGTGGGGCTATGTTGCAGACAGTCCTGCTAGGGTGTCTGGCTGTATATGCGCAATCCTGTGATTTCATCTGTGATGCCTTTAGGGGCTGTAATTGCAATGCATTCAAATGATCAACCAAGGTGATGAGTACTGTCATTCAAAAGTGTGCGTAAACATGGATTCTTGCTGCTGCGGTTAGGTGAAGTCCCCAGACTGCTAGCCCTTAAGATATAGAGGTGCCTACTTTATGGTCAGAATGAGATGCTCAGTCAGGGTCATGTGTCACCAAGGCAGGTTTACCCCTTTTTAATGCTTGTTGAGGTAATGGGTTGGGTTGCCACTGGGATGGTGCCAGTGCGCAAGGCCCTCGCTCCAGGTTATGTTCAACTATCTGCATTGGGGGCAAGTTGATGTGCATACATGGGAGTGGTGGTACTAGACCCCAACCCCGCTTTGCGGGAGGGGTGGAGATGTTATGCAATGTCACAAAGTAATTCCAACAGCTTATGTATATTTGTAAATCGGTGCATAGTATTGAGTAGTGTGTGTGTTTAATAAATGTACTCTTACTTTTATAATGCAAAGTACAGACAGGACAATCAATTATTGAGTGTTATTTTTGTGTACCTGCAAATGGCGATTACTAGCCCACACCACCTCCCTTGAATAAGCCTCAGACTGCTCTGCAACGCTACCCTCTGAGAGTCAGGCGCTACAATTGGGTGCTTGGTTCCCAGTGAAGGACAAATGTAGTCATGTTATTTGTGCAGGCCTCACAGATGCTGCCTCGTTTTCCAACACATAGTCTTGGGCTATGATATGCCCCTTTTAAAGTCGAGAATCCCTCGCGGCGCAGTCGTTCCGCAATCGACATACAGCGAGCTAAACCCAGAGGAACGTGTGGCGGAAATAGGCTGGGTTTAATTTTGCTAAGGGAGGTCTTGGGCTACAGTGAGGGTTGGGGCATGTTTTTGGAATTTTGAGAAGTTAGAAGCAAGTGGTGTTGGTACAGCACCAGGCTGAAAAGAGATATGTTACACTGCCTTCAGACATCGCTATTGCCTGGCTGTCGGATATGAACAGGATTAAGCAGCTTGATGTGACAATCCTCCTTTCAAGAGTTGAACCGGCAGCCGACACGTGTTTCGTTTCATAGAAACTTTTTCAAGGCTTTGATCATTGTTTACAAGAACGACCAAACAGTAAAATGGACATGTCCAAATCTTGTCATGGGGATTCGTTTGTCCCGAGGTATATTTTGTCTCTCTTTGTAAAAACAGAAGACCGCGTCACGTTTTATTTGATATAAGTTCTCTCGGTATTTGTTAGTTTTTGCAGTTACATAGTCTTGGGCTATGATATGCCCCTTTTAAAGTCAAGAATCCCTCGAGGCGCAGTCGTTCCGCAATCGACATACAGCGAGCTAAACCCAGAGGAACGTGTGGCGGAAATAGGCTGGGTTTAATTTTGCTAAGGGAGGTCTGGGTCTACAGTGAGGGTTGGGACATGTTTTGGGAATTTTGAGAAGATAGAAGCAAGTGGTGTTGGTACGGCACCAGGCACCAGGCTGAAAATAGATAAATTACAATGCCTTCAGACATCGCTATTGCCTGGCTGTCGGGTTCCCTATCGAATTTTATAAAGAATTTGCAGAGAAACTTACCTCCCACTTACTAGAGATGTACGCGTAGGCATATGACTCTGGTAAATTACCTCCTACCCTTCGTGAAGCCTTAATTATCGCACTGCTCAAAAAAGACAAACCGCCTCATAGATGCGAGTCGTATAGATCGTTGTCACTAATTAACACAGACGCCAAGATATTGCAGCCATTTGTGCAGGGTCTGGTCCTACCGGATCAATCTGGCTTTATTCCAACTAGATCTACCTCGCACAATTTGCGCACTCTTTAACTCATGTTTCATCTTTTTGACAAGCGGTGGCCCTAATGTTGGATGCCGCCAAGGCTTTCGACTCCATAGAATGGAGCTATCTTTTTAATATCCTACATCGGATGGGTTTCCCTCCCATGTTTATCAAATGGATACAGCTCCTATACACTGACCCGATGGCCCATATTAGAGTAGGGGTAGCACATCTGACCCCATAAATATAACCAGAGGAACGCAACAGGACTGCCCCCTCTCGCCACTTCTTTTTGTTCTGTCACTGGAGCCTCCTGCCTGTATTATTAGGCAGCGGCACCGTGCCTCAGCCCTGTGGTTTGTACATCGCCCTGTCAGCATCTAACTTTACGCAGACGACATGCTGCTTTTTATACGTGAACCGCACACCTACATGGCGCCAATACTCCAAGAATATGTCCGTTTCGGACTATTCTCCGGCCTCCAGATTAACTGGTCCAAATGGGTGGTGGTCCCACTATCACCTATCGGTTCTCTCCTGTAGAATCCTCGGGGTCGATTCATATCTCAAGTGGGTCCACCCCTTGATAGCCTCAATTCTGACTGCTATAATAGCACAGAAGATTAAGGTGATCAAGTGAGGGAAGGAAGGGAAGGGGACAGCAGGGAAGGAGATCTGAAGTGAAAAAACAATACCTTGAACATAGATAACAATCACTAACATATAAAATCTGGAAACTAGCGTTCTCTTATTACCTGTAAAGAAAACAACACAGTCCTGCACAAGAGCACACAAGGAATGTCCTATTCCTGTTTAGCCAAATGATGTTAAAAGGTAGCTGAAAGTAAAGAACTAATCAATGAATATCTGCGCTATTGTTAGGCACCTATATGTAAGTCCGTAACGTTATCAAGGGCACACACACAATACCCACCAACATAATAATGAAACCAAGCGTCACAGGGGATGAATCCTAGTAAGACCTCATAACCCCCAACAATATTAAACAATTATACACCAAGTGCTGTGAGTGTAAGGAATCATAGGTTGTACTCTTGCACTTGCAGTGACCGATAATGATTCTTATCCAGTCAATCAATTCATAACGACATCAAGGCATAAATGCTTTTTCCTCCAAAGTTAATAGTCGCTAGGTAATAATACGTTTTCATAGGTGGCAGTCCGTGAAATCTTTTGTGGTTAAAGGCAGCAAAATTCTCCGTGAATATTCTATGCCCAAACTCTGATTCTGATACTCAAGGTAAGTAGAGCTCAAGGTAACTTGCAGGGTTTTCACATAATATTCCACCAAAGGTACCCTCCGCCACCTTACCGCGCCAGAAGACGCTGTTCCTTCACAGCGTGTGACTCTGATCCAGAAGCAAAATAATCTGCTTCGTTTTCAACCTGAAGCCTCTTTTGAGTGCTTCCGGATTGATGTCCTCACGCAAGCTCCCTCTGCAGCACCGTAGAAGCCGCTCGCTTCCTGGATGCTGTGCCACACGTCACGGAGCCTCTCTCCATGTTGCAGGTAAGAGCGGAGGGTAGCCCGAGCCACGCAAATGGCAGCGTTACTCGCGGCACCCCCCGCGATTCCAAAGGGAGCCATGACAGCACTCTTCCGAGGAACGCTGACATGGGCGTGGCCTGGACGGGTTTAGTCTATGAAACTTACGAATGCACTGAGGAGCATGGATGCCTGAGGCTGGTTCCCATGAGTTCTCCTCAGCCCCATATCCTTTCCAGGAAACTAGATACCACATCTTCGTTCCCCTTTTCCTCGAGTCTAGGATACATTTCACCTCATATTCCAGTTCGTTGTTTACCCACACGGGAGGGGGCCTTTTCTGAGGTGAGGTGTATGAAGGTTTGAGTAAGCAGACATGGAATACTGGGTGTATGCGTAGTGTTTTAGGTAGGTCTAACAGCATGGTAACTGGATTGATGCATCTTTTGATTCTATACGGACCTATGTACTTAGGGTTAAAAAGGCTATATTTCCGGAACCGGAGGTTTTTGGTGGATAACCAGACAAAAGAACCCGGTCTGTAGTCAGAACAGGGTCTACGGTGTTTGTCAGCTTGAGTCTTATATTGTGTCTTGGCTGCCTTAAGGTGTTTCCTAGTGACCTTGATAGATCTCTGTATGTGTGTTACTCTCTGATGGACATCTGGAATCTTGATGTTTACCTGGGATGTAGAAAGGGGATTATTCTAGGGTGAAACCCGTAGTTACTGTAAAAGGGAGTCATAGAGGTGGATTGGTGTTGAGCACTATTATACGCCATCTCAGCTATCCATAGTAAGTCCACCCATGAGTTGGTGTTTTCTTCCACATTAAGTATTGTTTTAGTGTTTGGTTGAGACGCTCAGTTTGACTGTCTGTCTGGGGATGGAAGCTGGTAGACCTTGCAGAGGCCATATGTAATGCCTTACACCAGGCTGTCCAGAACTGAGCGGTGAATTGAGACCCCCTGTCTGAGACTATAATCCTTGGTAGTCCATTTATACGCACAATATGAACCAGAAGTAGATGGGCCAACTGTCCTGTGCTAGGAACGTTTGTACAGGCTATAAAATGCCCCATTTTTGTTAGGCTGTCAACTACCACTAGGATAGCTGAGAACCCTTTGTCCTTGGGTAGACCAACGATGAAATCCACTGAAATGGTTTCCCATGGTTCTTCAGGAGTGGGCAGAGGTCGTAACAACCCCGCTGGTTTCCGTGGTCTGTCTTGGCTCGAATACAAGTCGTACAGCTGTGAATGGCTTGTTGTACATCTTTGTGGACCGAGGGCCACCAGAAGTTCCTTAATACTCGGTTTAATGTTTTGTCCACCCCATTGTGTCCTGCACTGGGTATATGGTGACACCATTGAATTACCTCCTGCTGTCTAACCTTTGTGGGGATCAATAACTGGTTATGACACATAGGTAGTCCTTGTATGGCCTTCCATTGGATGTGTTCCCTTAGCCAGTTCCTCCAATAGGGTTGTTGTATAGCGTCTTTTATTTTTTGAAGGAACGCTTCAGTTTGGAGGACTCCGATGACCTGAACAGGTTTCAAAATGGAGTGTACTTCTCTTCCTTTATCGTTTTGTGCTGAATCCTGTCGGGAGAGTGCGTCTGCCTTTTTATTCTCTGCGCCCGGTCTATAGGTAAACACAAAGTTATATTCTTCAAAGAATAGCATCCATCTCAGTTGTCGCGGAGATAACATGCGCGCGGACCTCATAAACTGAAGGTTACGGTGATCAGACTACACTGTGACCATGTGTTGAGCACCTAGCAAATAGTGCCTCCATACTTCAAACGCCCTCTTAATTGCCAATAACTCTTTTTCAGCAACTGTGTAGTTGCATTCTGCTTCATTCAGTTTATGAGACATATATGCTACAGGGTGCATTTGTCCGGTGGTTTGAGTCCTTTGAGATAGGATAGCCCCTAGGGCTACGTCAGAGGCGTCAGCTTCTACTATGAAAGGCCGTTATGGGTCAGGGTGAGCCAGAATAGGAGCAGATTTAAAGGTTTCCTTGAGGCGTTCAAAGGCCTGTTCGGCTTCAACCGACCAGTGGAAGGCCGTGTTTTTCCTCAAGAGTTTGGTGATAGGAGACACTACCTTGGAGAACTGTGTATAAATCGCCTATAGAAATTGGCAAAGCCAAGGAAACACTGTACCTCTCGCACCGAGGAAGGGGAATTCCACTCTTTCACGGCCTGGAACTTGTGTTTAGCCATCTCTTGTCCATTAGGTGTTAACATAACACCCAAGAACTCCACTTCCTGCACATGAAACACGCATTTGCCCTGCGTATGCGAAGTTGGAGCGACAGGTGGACAAATGGGTGAATTTACCGCTTTCGCAGGCCGACCGTATCGCTCTAATCAAAATGGTGGTACTGCTCTAATTTCTATATCTATTCAGCAACATACCGATCCCTCTCACAATTTCTTTTTAAAACAGTGCGATCCCTGCTCCTTAGACTTATTTGGGGTGGTAAACAGGCCCGGGTGAGTTGGGAAACATTAACACTGGATTACAAAGAGGGTGGATTCAGCGTACCAGATTTTTACTTATACTACCTGTGTGCTCACGCATAATATGCACACTACTGGCTAGGCGTACATAAATTCATCCCACATGTAGCAATGGAGGAATGGGGACGTCCATCCCATCCCATCCCATCCCACTCAGCTCTATGCTGACACATTGTAGGCGACAGACCCCCCCGCTCTGAGACCAACGCAGTAGACACTACGGTAGGGGCCTGGCAGACTCTAGGTCGCGTGGCCAACAAATTACCGTTGTATTCCCCCCTTTTACTTCTAGCATATCATTCAAACTTATCCGTGACACACGACACAGGTGCTTTACGTGTACTACAGCAAGTTGGACTGGTTAAGATGCAAGATTTGTTTCCAGGTGGGGTCTTCCTAACGGACGATGACTTAACTTTCATAACAAATAAAACACCCCAATTCATATTTCAATTCCACAGACTCAAAAAGGCAATACAAGCTCATTATCACGCCTTCCCTGCAGAGCCCTTGACACTGCAAACACTACACGCCCTACTGATCAGCCCCATGCGACACAAACTTCTCACCAAACTATACCGATCTGCCAGGAAGGAGATAAGGATGCCACGAAATAATAGCTTAGCCAAGGGGAACGAACGCTTGAATCCGCCACTCACACCTAGGGCCTGAGAGCACTGTTGCCAACTAACAGGCGCCCTCACATCCAACGGTAATCTCCGGATAATACACTTCAAATATATTCACCAAGTGTACTATACTCCGCACAAGCTGTTCACATGTGGGCTCCGGGAGACTTATGTGTGTAAGAGATGTGGCACGGCTGGTGCTGACTTCTGGCATCTTTCCTGGGAATGCCGCAGGGTGGCACTGTTCTGGGAGGGTGTGATCTGCACACTATCCAAAATCACCGACCTCGGCCTACAATGCTCACCACATGCGTGCCTACTGGGTCTCGTGCCCTCTGCAAAGGGGGCAACTGGAAACTGGTAAAAATTGCTCCGCTCATGGCTAAGACATGTGTAGCGATGCTGTGGGAAAGCGCAGCTGGACCATCGACTGCCCAGTGGCTCCAAGATCTGGCGGCCTGCCGCGACAACCTAGTACTATATGTGGAAGAATTGCCCACTGTCTCCAAACCGCATGATATTTGGGAACCATTACTACAATACTTAAGATCGGTTGAGCAAGCTCAGTGCCCACAGAATCCAGACAACTGAGTATGTGATTAATGCATGATTATAACTGTTACCTCATTACTTTATCTGGAAAACTGATACACTGTACCGGATTGACATCGCTGATTCAGCCACGTTTTGTTTTGCTCGATGTGCAATTTTGTCATGTCTAGTGCTGATGGATTCGACACTGCATATGTTCAATAAAACTTAATTAAAACATTTTTTTTTAAATTGACATAGCCTACACTTAAAAAAAAAAAAAAAATTATTAACCTGCCTTAATGCCACTGCAGACATGTACCTTTAGTGGTTCATGTGCCTCACTGCCAGCTATGCGTTTCTGTAAACTTCCTTTAGTGTAGTCTCCCATGGCTAGGCATGGGCGCCACTTCACTCACCTTCTGCAGGAGATTTGAATTCACAGAACAGCGCTACAATGGCTTGGTGATTTCCTCTCCAATAGAACTCAAACTATCATTCTGGGTTCTTATAAGTCTTGTGCCATGATGTTGGACAGGGGTGTCCCAGAGCTTTTGTCTTAGACCAACGCGTTCAGCATCTATGTTGACCCCCAGCCAAAATTGTCAGAGCTTTTGGCATTGAAATAATATCCTAAACGGACGATACGTAGCTATTAATTTCCTTTGACAAAAATTTGACACAGTGAAAGAATCTTTTTCAGCTGGGATGAAGGCAATTGCCACCTAGATGTCAGTAAACTATCGCCAGGTAAATGCAGGAAACACTGAGATTATATTGTTTGGTAAGGACCAACAGCTTTGGAATCCTGATTGGTGGCCTCGAGAACTTGACATAGCTCCAATACCAAAACAGGCAGTAAAAAACTTGGGAGTCCGGCTAGACCAATCCCTTAGCATGAAAGAGCAGGTTTTGTCCATTATAGGCTCTTGTTTTCTTATGATATGTTTGCTGAGAAGAGCCTTTCCTATCCTACCACCTAAAGCGAGGAAAACCTTGGTTCAGGCTCTTGTCATCAGCCGATTGGACTATGGGAATACCCTTTTGGCTTCAGCAAATGAGACATTGCTATCAAAATTACAAGTGGTTCAGAATACTGCTGCTCCTCTTATCTATAATCTTACTTCTGGGGCCACTTCTTCCCCTATTTTGTGTGCATTGCACTAGTTACCTGAACAAAACTGAATAATTTTCAAGATCTGCTGTCCACCCCACAAGGCTCAGATAGGGTAACTTTTTAATTAGCACGCTTTAAGACTCCGAAAATCCAGTAACAATGCTCTGCTCACTGTTCCAAGGATCAAAAAGTTTTGTTCTGGTGGCAGGTCATTTTCATACATAGCCACTTTCTGCTAGAATAATTACATGTTCAGATTTGATCTTGTAGTGATCACTTTCAATTTAGGAAACTTCTCAGGACTGCTCTATTTTAAAATTAATGTGGTTCAGAATAATGCTGCTCCTCTTATCTGTACTCGTACTTCTGGGCCCACTTCTTCCCCTCTTTTGTGTGCATTGCACTGGTTACCTAAACAAAACTGAATAATTTTCTCAGGACTGCTCTATTTTAATACTTTTATCTTTTTTTGCCTCTGTCCTGTTATTGTGCTGAGATACCCCTCCCAGGGTGATTTGTGCACGCTATATATTAAAATAACATAACATCTGAAAGGGAGCTTGGAAAGATGGGGGAGTTGGTCTTTTTTTCCTTGCTGGATGTGATGGGGAAGACCATATGTATGGTGGAAGAGCAGGTAGCACATCCTGCAGTGCTGCAAGCCCAACTTTCTTTTCCGGTCCTTCCTCAGAGAGATCAAATGCAGCAGACTCATATTCCTGTTCAGATTTCTGGGAAGATTCTGCTACTGGGATCATTTAATTTAGGACTCGCTGAACTCAGCCATGATTGATGTCACGGCACTACTGAGAGACATATGTTTTACTGGCAGTGGTGGTGGTGATGGTACTGTTGATCCAGATGTGATCACAGTGTCTTCCTGAGCAGAAGAGGATACAGGAGGTGCACTGCGTTGTGCACACTAGCAGAAAAAGGAAGAGGGTTTGGTGCCAGTACACTTTCTAGTGGTAGCGACAGGCTTCTTATTAGAAGCTTTTTGTGGCCTGAGTCTTGTTACCTTCTTCTTTTTGTTAGGCTAATAGCAGCGAGTCTCTGGACTCTAGTGTGAGACAATGTGCAGGCTTCCATATCAGGTTCATCCTCTTGCAGGAATTAAAAATTGGTGGGAGGTTGTCAGACTTAGCCATTCTAGTGAATGCAAGTCATCATAAACTATAAAAATTAAAACACATGTAAACTAACTGTTAGATCAGGCACTAATGTAGACAGAAAATAATTAAAATGTGACATTGCAGGAATTACAAAATATATATATGTTAATATTAAAAACTGCCTTGGAAATAACAACTAATGATTCCAGGGATCCTCTTATTAACACAATCTTTTTAATGAGATTTTTAACTTCAATGCATACTTTTGACAACAATGTAAAAGTGCATCACCAACCTTAGTCACATTAGCACTGTGTATTAAATTATGAGAATGACTATGCTGCCACAACTTCTGAGATCAAACACATTTAGGAAGTATGTAACATTATTATATATGGGACATCAAGAACTCTACTGTTAGTCATCTTCCTCCTTCTCCAGATATGCCACCCATCGCTGCTAAATCATGTTGCGTTTCTGGGCCAGACCCTTATTTTTTAGATTGCATGTTCTAAAATACAGAACCCGCCCATTCCCCTTTTCCACTTGATTGGGCAAGGAGGGTCTGAGTTTCTCCAATTGTGGGCAATATCTCTTTTCCGCAGTGCCAGGCTCATTTGGACAAAGACATTTTTTTGTGTGTGAGAATCAATAATATCTGAAAATATTCAGATTGGGTTTAACAAAACTGTTTTCTTGCAGAATGGCTTACTATGGTCTCATAACCAAATTGCATGTCTAACGTCTCCCACTTCCTTTTACCTTCTCAAGAAATTCTGGATGTGGCCCGTGACCTTTCAGAAGTGCCATAATCTTTCACAAGTTGAATGAACTCTGTGGATGTATTTAAATTGTACTAGCAGCTGTCTGGAAGAGATTGATGCCTCTCGTGGGGCCATGAGCGCAAACATCCACTCTTCATCCTCTAATGGACCTATATCTTGCTCCCATTTTCCTCCACGCTGATCGAGGGTATATGGGGTATTTGTGATCACTCTTTTGTAAAGACGTGATATTTTACCCCTATCAGGGAGTTGGACATTGTTATTTTGGCTTTGAGGGATCCAAATTCTGGTGTTTCAGTGGTGTCGGGACAGATGCAACTCTAAGGCACTCCTGAGTTGGAAGTATTAATAAAATTGAGAATATAACAACCCAAAGTCTTCCCTTATATCTGAAAAGGATGCTATTGCTGTTTCAGCTAAAACATGCTGAATCAGGGAGCGAACCATTATGAGGTGTGTAGATTTAATCATTGATGACGAGGCAACGGACAGCTCTGTAGTAGGATACAGGGTCTACTATACTAAGTCCCCCTTCACATGTCTATTTACAACATTTTGAAAATGAGGTTAAACTTTTGGCCCAAAAATGTTCTCTCATTGGTGTGGTTAAAACTGTTAATATATCTTTAGGTAGAGTTAAAGGGTAGTTCTGTAAAGTATATAAGACTTTAGGAAATGTGATCATCTTCAGCAAGGCAATTCTGAGATGTATTGATTTAGGTAGGGAGAGCCAATTTTGTGTGTCTTTTTGGACCTTTCGAAAAAAATGGGAATATATTCCCTTCCAGGAAACACATTGTTTGAAAGTTATCCAGACAGCTAAATATTTCATGCTACGTGTCTTCACCTGTAGTCCCAGGGTCTCTATCCTGGTCATATATTTATACGGGGTATAAAGTGGAAAAAGTCTTGTCTTTGACCAAGTGAGCCCTGAGTATCTGCATAAGGCCAAAGTCATTAGATGATTGCATCACATCAACACTGAAAACATGGGGTTCACCTAGGTATACTAGAAGCATGGCAGCGATACCTCATCTACCAAGCTAGCTGACCACTGAAATCCTGTAATGGACTTGTTCTTTCTAATGGCTGCTGCCAAGGGATGAACCACTAGGGCAAACAACATCGGGGACAGTGGGGTACCCCTTTTTGATACCTCTGGTAACAGGGAAAGAGTGTTAAGGAGTTCCACAAACCAGAACATGCGCCCTGAGTTTTGAGTACAGTACTCATGTGTAGGTCTGTAAGAGAGGTCCAAAGCATGAATTATTCAGTATTGTAAAGAAATTTTACCATGAAAGGAAGTCAAATGCTTTTTGAAAATTGAACAACAGAAATGCAAGGGAAGCATTTAGTTTGAGTCCAGGTGTCAGGGCATTGAAGACTCACCTAATGTTATGCCTGGTGGCCTAGTGTGGCATAAATCCACTTTGGTATGAGTGGACAGATGTTGTAATGACATCAGAGATGCGACCTGTCAGTATTTTGACAAGGATTTTAGATTTGTCATTACTTAAAGAGATATGGTCATAGGATTCTCAGTGGTCTAAAGGGTGATGTGGTTTTGAAATCACAACAATATGAGCTTTGATAATCTCGGGGGCAAACCACCTTTGACTCCAGCTTATTCAAACAGGTCAACAAATGGTTGAGATTGCAGAGTCGAGAGGCTTTTAAAATGCTAGGCCAGGAGACCATTGGGGCCCAGGGATCTGCCTGAGGAGGGTTGGAATATTGCCTCTAGAATCTTATAAGAACGTATTGGGATACAACGCCACCCCCGTCACCTCCTCCATTACTGCATGCACCGCAGCCCAGAAACGCGCCACCATCGGACACTCCCAGAGGATGTGAAGAAAAGTACCAAGAAGACCACAGCTGCGTCTACACAAACCATTAACGGAATACCCCATATGGAGCAATCGAGGGCCAGTAACATAGACCCTGTGTAGTATCTTCAACTGTACAAATCGAAGGCGAGCCGGTATGGCCACCTCTCTCGGTGAAGCTATAGTGGCGGTCCAATCCTCATCATCTAGTTTCAGACTATCGGCGATCCAGACCTCTCTCAGATGCGTGAGGAGGTCCGTACGAGTGTTAATCAATTTTTTATAAATCAGGGAGATGGTACTATCAGGGAGATAACCATCGAGAATGCGGTTCTCCAACGGAGAGGATTCAGGGATATCCCCTGGAGTCGGGAAAGCCGAACGCAGTGTGTGGCGAATCTGCGCATAACGAAAGAATTCCCTGTCATGCAGCTTGTGCTCCATCTTAAGCTCGTCAAACGTCTTAAAAGCACCCCTCGCCCAAAGATCACTCACCCGAGAAATGCCAATCATATCCCATTTCTCAAAACCCTTCGTCCTCCACAGGCCGCCCAGCCTGTCAGAAGCATATAGTGGAGTTGCACGAGACAGACGGCCCTTCCAGCCAGTAGCGGCAGTGGCACAGTGCCAGGCACGTACAGCTGAGTTCGTGGGACCCGTCAACTTGACACCGCCAGACGTGGAATAAAGCGCTCTATTGTAATCTCCGCCTGGCAACAGTAGTTTATCCATCTCGTAAGCCGGATTCATAGCCGGGCCATACGTCTCATGATTCACCGCCACCAGCTGGGACGCCCAGTAGTACCTCCGGATGTTTGGGAGAGCTATGCCCCCATCATACCACGGGAGGGTCAATTTAGCGAGAGCAATCCGCGATCTTCCACCCCAGATCAGCTGTCTCTGTAAACTCTCTACCTCACTAAAATACCGCGCAGGCACCACATCTAACGTATTCTGTAAGGCGTACAAGAAACGCGGAAGAGACATCATCTTGAATAAGGCCGCCCGGCCTAGCGGCGAAAGTGGAAGCTTCCGCCAGCGAGCAACATCGGCCTTCAGCCGTTGGAGCGGGGGCAATAGATTCCGAGCATAACGAACCGCAGGGTTCAATGACATATAGACGCCCAAATATTTGAATCTGGAATGCGATATCGGGATTGCACACCCGCGGGGGAGAAGAGGGGGATCGCCAACAAGCACATAAATGCAGGATTTCAACCAGTTAATAATGAGCCCAGAATTGCGACCGAAGGAGTTTAACACATCAAACAATACAATCAAGGACCTCCGCGGAGATGTAAGATAGAGTAGAATGTCGTCTGCATAGAGAGACACGCGATCCTCAAAGGTCGGTGTCCATTGAATACCTTTCAAAGAGGGTTCCCACCGCACCATGCTGCAAGGGGTTCCAACGCGAGAGCAAAAAGAAGTGGGGACAAGGGGCAGCCCTGTCGTGTGCCTCTACCAAGCACAAAGGAGTGAGACACTCTACCGTTCGCCACCACCTGTGCCAGCGGATCCTCATATAGCAACTTCACCCATCCGATGAACCCAGGCCTGAAGCCAAACTTAGCCAGCGCCGCCCAGAGATAAGACCATTCCAGCGTGTCAAACGCCATTGTGGCGTCCAAAGACGCCAAAATGGTAGGCTCCTGTAAAGAATCTACTCTCGCGAAAACTCCATGGAGGCGCCGCAAGTTCAGAACGGTGTAACGATGTGGAATGAAACCAGACTGATCCGGATGAACCAGGTCTCCGATAACTTTAATCAGGCGATTAGCCAACACCATGGCGAGAATCTTTGGTTCAGCGTTCAGAAGCGATATAGGTCTATATGACGCACAGCGATCGCGTGGCTTTCCCTCTTTATGAATCACCACAATAGTGGCAAGGCGTTGGTCGCGGGGAAGGGAGCCGACATCACGGGACGCAATAAACATCTCCCGGAGATACGGCGCCAACTTATCAGGCCGAAGCTTATAAAGTTCAATCGGAAGGCCATTGGGACCAAGAGCCTTACCTGAGCGAACCGAGCGAATCGCCAAAGCTATCTCATCACTTGTCAATGCAGCATCCATCAAACCCCTATCCTCGTCAGAGAGACACGGCAACGCGATATCTCGCAGCAGTAGGTGAGAATCCTCTTCAGGTCTATCAGAGACCTGAGAGTACACCTCACGAAGGTGCTCCGCAAAACAATTCACAATCTCCGCAGGTTCCGTCACACTCACACCATCGGCCCGCACAATCACCGGAACCACTCGGTTGGCACTCTCCCTTCTGTCCAGCCACGCAATCAACTTTCCGGCCTTGTCGCCAACATCATACAGGCGTCCCTGTCGTTCGCGGCTCATGTGCTTAGCAGCATCAGTAACCAGCGCCCTATAGTCCGACTGCTTAAGGCGGAGGGTATTGAGCTTGTCACGCGTGACACCCCGTCCAAGATCCTCTTCCAACTCGGCTATGTCAAATTCAAGGCGCACCACCTCCTCATTTTTACGTTTCTTGGCTAAAGAAATCAAAGAGAGGGCCTGCCCACGTATGACCATCTTGAAGGCTTCCCATAAGGTTACAGCCGAAGTGACCGACCCCTGATTTTCTATAAAATAATGGTGCAGTGACTTAACCAAAAGAGCACGAGTTTTGGGATTGCGCAAATACCAGGGGTTAATCGGCGCCACCCTCCCCACCGCCCCCAAGGCAACCTCCAAGTGTAAGAACAGTGGGGAGTGATCTGAAATGCCTCGGGCAAGGTGTGTAACTTCCCTAATCATCTGAGCTTGGGCAGCCGGCATCAACACATAATCCAGTCTAGATAAAGAGCCGTGGGCACCAGAATGAAATGTATATTGGGTTAGCCCCGGGTGCAGCAACCTCCAACAGTCCATAAGCCCCATAGTGCTGAGAAAGCCACCCAACCAAGAGTGTGCCCCGGGGAGGTCCCTGGGTGGATACCGATCCTCTCTCCCAGACACCACAGAATTGAAATCGCCACCCACAAGCAGGAGGCCCTCCGGGAGTCCAGGTAACAACCGCCCCAAATCGCCAAAGGTGGTAGTGTGCAGCCCAGGGGGGATGTAGACAGAGACCAGCAATAAGACCTTCCCTTCCCACCGGCCCACCAACGCAACATAGCGTCCCCGCTCATCGTGTATGACGTCATCAACTTCTAGTGGGAGAGAAGCTCTAACCAGAATACCCACTCCCCTAGAGCCAGAAGTGAAACCAGAGTGAGCGACCAAATGGTAGCCCCTCCTATTCATGGCTTGGCAGGACTGTCCTATTAAATGCGTTTCCTGCAATAACACTACATCGGGCGAAAGACGCTTCAAGTACTGCAGCACCACCCCCGCTTCAATCGATCCCCTAACCCGTTGACGTTCCACGTCAACACACGTACTCCCCTACCCCCCATCCCCGATGCAAAGATTCCCCCAGCTACAACGAGAACACGAAACAGAAAACCAATTGCCTTGTATTAAACTGAGACAACCCCCATCCTACACCTCTACCCCCACCCACCCAACTCCCGTCACACACCCCGCCACCCTGCACCCCTGCACAAGACCATTCAGCCCCCCCAACTTGCAGTGTGCCTGTCGCCCCAACATCAAACCTACTCTACGAAAAGAAAAACCCCCTAGGAGGAAGAGTCTCACCAGTTACCCCGCAGCCCCCAAATTTATGAAGGAAAGAGAACACAATACAAAAACATCAAACCAAAGTCTGAGGTGAACACGATCCCATCCAGGAATCAGCACTTGAGTGTTCACAGTCGTTCTTCCGGTCCGCCACCCCCGTCCGCGGCCCTCTCCTCATTAGTGTGGCGACGTTGCAGAGTGTCCAGCCAGTCCCCAGCCGCCTCGGGCCGATCGAAAAAAATAGGTCCGTTCTGCCAATTCAACACGCAACTTGGCCGGGAAGAGCATAGAATACTTTAAGCCCATGTCCCTCAGTCGCCGCTTAACAGACAGAAATCCCATTCTATGCTTTTGGACCGATTGCGTGAAGTCTGGATAAAAGCTAATATCCACATTCTCGTACTTCGTCGGGCCATTCACACGGGAGGTCTGCAGAATTGCGTCCCGGTCCCTAAAGTTAAAGATCCTGGCAATGATAGGTCGCGATGGAGCCCCCGGCTTCGGTTTACCTCCCGGAACTCTGTGGGCCCGTTCAACCATAAAATATTTACTCAGTCCTTTCGCCTCAAGTTTATTCAAGATTAGGTCTTCCACAAATAGAGCGGTCGATTCCTCCTCCGATTGCTCCGGCACACCGATGATGCGCACGTTGTTCCGTCGAGCCCTACTTTCAAAATCCTCCAGTCTCTTGACAAAGAGATCGTTGAAGGTACGCAGGTTGTGGACCTCGGTCTGGAGGCCAGACACATCAGTAGTCAGGCTTGAAGTCATGAGATCCAGCGATTTGACCTTCTCATTAGTTTTCGACAAGTCCGCTCTAATCAGGTTGACATCGACCCGTGTCCAGTTTGTGGGCCAAAGAATCAAATTGTTGGCCGACAGCAGCTTTCATGGCATCAATGGCACCCATGACGTCCTGTAATGTCAATTCCGTCGAGGAAGACGACCTTCCTTGGCCCCGTCTGGAGGTCCACTCGATAAACCGGGGGATCCCTTCTGTTGTGCGTAGCGATCCATATTGTTCGTTTGAACATAGCCACCTCTCCGGGTCGCTCTAGACTTTTGCATATCGTTGTCTGGCCGGCCTGTCATTACTCAGCGGGACCACAAAATCCAGCGCGGCTGTGAGGCGCTGGGATCTCCTTAGGGAGGCCGCACCAGGCAGTGGTTGGCAGCCCCCTCAGGCCAGCAATCGCCGTCCAGTCCAGTTACAGTCCCTCTGCGCACATCCGCCACCGGACTCGCGGAGGAGAATCGAGACCGAAAGTGAAACTAAAGTGGCGAGCCAACTCAAAGATCCAAGCCCGTTGTTGTTCAACTGCAACTCGGGAACAATGCCAACCTGAATCCGGGGCTGCGTCATGGTGTTGGCCTCAATCTTGAAATCCACATAGGCACAATTCCCGAAGTCCGATCGAAATTCCAAGAACGGGAGTCACCTCAGCATCAGTTTGCCCGTGTTACCCCTTCAAGATAACAGGATAGTGGTCAGGATAGACGTGGGAGGCTGCGAGGGTCTCGGGAGCTCTGCGCCTACGCGTCCATCTTGGTTGCGCGCTAGGCTCCTCCCCTCAACGTATTGGTTCTTGATATCTAAGTCTATCCTCCACCCCTACTGTCTGACATTGTGTGCCTTTCAAATGTTTCAATTTGAACCTGATGGTAGGGAAGAAGTTCTCTGGACAGAGAGGCATAAAAGTGTGCAAACTCATCAGCAATGGCTATTGGGTGAGAATGAAACTACCTTCCAAGAAGTCAACAACTGTTTCTCGACTCTTCATTTATTCTAATTAACCAATCCAACAATTTGTAAGTTTCATTGCCTTGTCCATAAAACCGGCTTTCAGAGTTCATCCGCATCTGTTAGGCTGCATTTAGTCAATTCTGGTCGTATTGTAGTTTAAATGAGATTTTGAGTTTTCCTCTGTGTTGTTAGATCTGTACTCTCTTTCAGCTACTATTACTTTCTGCTTTAATTCTCGTATTTCTTTATGATGATCCTTTTTGTATTGGAGGTCTTGCTAATAACGTGCTCCCTGCATACCCCCTTGTAGGGTTCCCAGATTATAGCCTTAGATACTTTCGAACCAGAATTACATAGGGAGTCACAACATCTTGGGGCACATTTACAAAAAACTGTCAGAGCGCGGAGCTCTGCCAAGTTTAGAAGAGCCACGCTCCGACATTTTTAAAATGCAGGGATGCGCTGTATTCACAAGAATATGTCACAACCCTGTGTTTCCCTGAGCACTGGCACAAAATAAGCTGCCTAATGCCCATGTAGGCACCCTGCTGCCATTTGCAAGGGTGCCTGTGCTGCAGAGGTGAATGTGTATGTGCACACATAGAAAGAACAAAAAACTAGGAGAAATTAATAATTTCTCCTTGTATCACCATTCTAACTCCTGGTAATCCATAGCATAAAAATCACGCTGTTTTTGGCGCTGCCTCAGCCTTGTAAATCTGGGGCAGCATTAAAAATCAATGGGTGTTGCAGTTGAACACAGCAACACTCATTGCATACACCTTTGCCGCAGAGGACTGAAGTGGAAAGGGGCATATTTACAAGGTGGTGTTAAGTCATGTTAAGTGGACTAGTGCCACCTTGTAAAATATGGGAAATAATGCGATGCTACTGGAGAGTCAAAAAAAGTGACTCTCTGACGGCGATAAAGGCTTGCAAATATGTTCCCTTGTTTTGTGAGCCACCAGGAATTGATCCTCCATGGCAGTGGATCTTGGGTAGGGATTGGCTTGAAATAAAGTGCAAATTTAATGGGCACATGATCAAGCAAGAAAAGCTATGATTTTGACAACTGATAGGTACCTCAGAGTTCTCCATGGGCTGCAGTATGTATTATGCAACCCATGAGAGACCATTCAAAATAGAACTACAGGCCTGCCATTGCAGCCTGTGTTAGTTGGTGAATGCACCACTCACTAAAGATATAGGTTTACTATATCTCAGGGTCATTGCACTTAAAACCTATAACTCACCCCTAGAGCAGGCCTTGACAATCCTAAAGGCAGGGTGCTTGGTTCTAAGTGAGAGGGTGCCCCTGCATGAGCAGGACACCACTGCAGCCTATTCTCCCGGGTTGTCAGTGAAGCAGCCATATACTAATATAGAGGGGCATCAAGTGACCATGCGATGACCATCTCAAAAACAGCTGCAATAAACCCTATCATGTTTGGTGTCACACATGTTGGAATCATACCCCCACACCGTTACCAGTGAGGGCGGTATGATTCCACCCACCGGGAGAGCCCTCCGTTAGGCTCTCAGTGTTCCTAGTACCAGCCTTCTAGTCCTGGACAGCACAACATGGTTGCTGCTGACCAGAGACACATTTCTGCCCTCCTGCTGCTGAGCCAAGCTCGAGCAGGGGAAGGCAAAACAATTGGCATCATGTCACAGGGAGGAGTAACTACCCCCTGTCCAGACCCTCCCCTGGGAGGGTCCCCTAAATCTTCCCAACCCTCTCCTTAGGGTACTTAGGGCATAGGTCCCTAAATGCATCGTGGACAATATTCAGAACTGAAACCACTGCACTTCTACAGTCTGGTTACTCTGGACCTCAATGGACTACGTTTGGGCCTGACTTCATCTCCCTTTCAGTCTGCTGCCTCGTCTGTGCACCATACAGGATCCGTGCAGGACCTGTGAAGCATCCAACACACTTGAAGATAATCTCCCTTGGAGTGAAAGAGTCACACCCCTGCATTCACAGGCACCTCAACACTGCTGGGCGGTCTGCTGATCCCGAGCTCCTGCAGACTCTGAAGAGTTCAACAACACAGGTGGTGGTTATCTACGGCTCCTGAGGCCTGAGCTGCCCTCTCACCAAGTTTGAGGACAGAATCCCTTGTGGGGGCTGCATTAACTGAACCCCTGTGCACTGCGTACTTTTGCAAGTGCATATGCTTGTTGGCAACTTTGCGACAAGTGCATTGGACTCCAAGTAGCCCCAACCTCCGGCAACTTCTTTCACCAAGATTTTCAGCAACATTGCCTCGTGGGCACTGTGGCCTGCTACTATTGGTGAGTTGCTCGAGGTCCTCTTGTGACTCCTGTGCCTCCGGCCTGTGGGTCCAATTGAAGGTCACCTTTGATTTCCTTGGACTCCCCTGATTGCTTGGGGCGTGCCCTGGCACCCCTGCTTGTGGTGAGTCTCCCGGACCTTGCTGGTCCCAACTGTGTACCTTCTTGACTTCCTGCGTGGGTTGCCATTGCCAAGCCTTGTTAGTGCTCCCGCTGGACACCGACCCCTCAGCACTCGACATCCTTCATGGGATAGCATGTATCCAGCTCCTGGTCATCCTCAGCATCGCCTGGTCCCTGCAGCTGCAGAGTCAAGGTCACCGTCATCATCCGTGAAGCACCCGACATCGGAGGGCATTCGTCTTCCAAGTCTCCTGGTCACTCCTGAGTAACATAGACTCTGTCCCCTCTTCTTTCAGGTACTCTTCACCAAGAAGCCATGTTTGGAGTCCAACTGACAATTTCTCATCTTCCAGCAGCACGGTTCCCCTGGGATAGGTAACTTGAGTACTACGGTATCCACGGGTCTCCAACCTCCTGTCTTCCACAGGGTTTCTTCCGGGTCAACTGGGAAGGGTCCTTATTCTTTAACATTCCAACCGCGACTTGCAAATAGACTTGTATGGAGCTCGCGGTCGTGTTCATACACTGCACACGCTCTCCGTGGGGTCCCTATATACTCACCTTGGGTGGTTCCTTGGGGTCCCAGCAATTCTACGTCCTCTCGACATTGTCCTGTCTTGAGTCGTGGTTCTTATACCACTTTTTCAGTATATAGTTTGGTCCCCCCTGGGGCCCACTGTGTATTAGTGCTATTTACTGTGATTTCTTTGCTAAGGTATTGTGTGCTTTGTGTCTATTTCCATGTAGGAGATACTGTAACATATTAGATAGTGTTATATAATAAATACATATTTTTAGAAATACTTTGTGTGGTTCTTTTTCATTTAATCTATACTAAAAGATACAATTTTGGTAAAACAAGCTGCTTTACACTCTTTCAAGACTAAGACTGAAGCCTGCTCTCCACAGCAACCACTTGGATAGCTTTCTAAGGTTGTCTGAAACCTCTTAAATCACCACAAGGGTTGTCTGGGCTGGTGCAAGGTGCCCACTTACATTAGTGGACATCATATACCAGGCCAGCTTCTCACAGTAGGCCACTGACATTTCAAGAAATTAACTTTACATGTGCCTGTCATATTAGAATCTTGAGATGCATGCATTTGTGTAGAGTGCCTAAACTGTTGAAACATGTAACACACTAACGTATTTCCCCAACCCAATCCATACTTCAAACCGTGAAGCATCTCTATCATAAAATAAGGTTAGATGGCCAAAAGCGTTAGAGAGAAAATGTCTAGGACCCCGTCCCGACCTCTAATTATCCTGTTCTAATTCTCTCTGAAAAGAGGAAAGGAGCCCAAATTTAGTTCAATTAAATAATTCGACAAAGGGTGATTAGCTGAACCCCTTCTCAGGCCAAGTTATAGCAGTAGACAGGAAGTGCAATTTAAGTGTTTTGGTGACTGGATGAATGGATAGCTATAGTTGCCAAGGGTCGAGTCATATGTTGGATCCAGATAATTTAGTCATCCATATTTGAGCTTCTACATGTGCTGGTCATTGTGCATCAGAACCTCTTATCTCCAGACAGTTCTATCATTTGGGGCAGTGCAAAGATTTCCCAAGATTCAGATACTCTTCCACCCATTCCCATGGCTTGTGGGGGGAGTCAAAGAAGTTGCGCTTATTTTGGTATATGACCTTAAGTGTTTCTGTGTAAATTAGTATATAATGTGCACAACAGAGCCACACTCTATAACAGGGTGTAGGATTTTATCTTTGTCTTTCCAGTTGAGTAGATGGGCAATTATGGCAATAGGCAAAGAACTAGCAATGTGGCCTCTGAGGTTTTCTAATGAAACATTGGGAGAGCCTGTCCTCTGGGACCCAACTCCTGATCTATCTTTCCAGAAAAGTTCCACCCAATCTAGTTTCTGCAAACGTTATCATTCCACTGCCTGTTTCAGGTCTTGGTGGATTAAGGATATGTCTATGCCACTTCCCAATCCCGGCCTCCAGACAGTCTTTTGAAGATTGAATTGCCTGAAGTAATATCTCAGTAGGCAGGGGGTCAATATAGTTTCAGAGGTCATTACAGCATGTGCTTCTACTGAATCTGTTACACAGTGCAACTGCATGGTACCTGGGTGTGCACATTCATCAAGAGTGCCCTGCCTAGAGGGATGGACTGTCTCATCCTAGACCATTAATTAAAAAGGAGGTCAGCTGTTTATCTATGAGTCCTTGTGACCCTCTGTTGCTAGGTCCACTACCTTCTGAGGTTTCACACAATATAAACTTCATTTCAGTTGAAATGGTGAAGGTGGTAGGGCAGCAGAGTGAATAAAAAAGTGCAACGTTCAGAACTGCCAGCCCATTAGTGAAGGATGATCCAGGAAACCCTGGGTGGCATGAGTGGTCATCAAATACAGCACTACTCTAGTTGTTAAGGTGAGGCTAGTCGAGAGAGCAAGCCCCCTCTCATTGCTGTTCAGGCTTTCCTTCCATTCAATTGAGTAGAACTATACATCACCAGCAAGGCCCTCCTCTCTTCTCTTTCCCAAGGGAAGGGGACAAAGTAAGGCCAGGGGCCACTACCATCTCACTCCCAGCTCCTCCATGCCCTATCCCCCATCGCCACACTCTCAATGGTGATTGGCAAGGGCTGATCTGACACAAAGACCCGTTGGCCATGTTTGATTTAGGCAGTGGGGTTTGTGCCTCCTCCAACTCTAGACAGCAGGTTTCTTCAGCCACCTCTGCTCCTTCATACCCTTCTCGCCAACGTTAGATAGACATTTGGATTGAATATATCAAGCTGACACCAGGATGTTTTAGTATTGTCGAGCAAGAAGCGGAGCTCGTTCAAAAGACATCTTCCATATTGGCTCCACAAGCCAATCCCTCCCAGGGTTTTCATTAACTCTGTGTTTTGTCAAATTAATTAAGAGTCCTGTTTGAACTCTGAGAATTCCCTATGTAACTAGGAATTAAATGGGGAATTAGTCATTTAAAGTTTGTTTCCCTTGGTAATTCCTCATTCATCCACACAATTTTCTTCAGCGATTTCAGTCACTTGCAGCAGCCTTAATCTTTGGCCCATAAGTTGGGAGGGCCACCGTAAATTCCCTGAACCTGATCATTTCTGATGGGGCTGCTAACATGGTAAAAGGCCTCATTGGGAATAATGGGCCTCTTGTAATGAAGGTCAGAGAGGTGTTGCATAAGAAGAAGGGCATTAGGACATATTTTTAAAGGGACAGTAGTTGACATTTGTTGCAAACGTTGGGACAGAGCATTTCCATGCTTGATACCGAGAATTGTGAATGCAATCTTGCCACTTGAAGTGCATCTTAAGGAGAGAGATTTTATAAGAAATTTAAAATCAGTGCAAAGACACCCAGTGAGACATTTTGAGATTTAATTATGAGAACACAGTTTCACTGATTGTGGATATAACTGTAAACTTTGCTTTGTAATGGTTTGTATGAAAGATGACAAGCAACTTCCATTCACAAGTAATTTACTTATTTGTCTTACCTATTTCTGGTGAACATTACAGTATATATATTTCCATGTTATGAATAGTTACTTTTGCAAAATTATGAAGAAAGCACAATATACCACTGTGATAAGTAGTTGATGTTATAGGTTATATAGAGATCTCAGACAGAGACAGGGTCGAGGGTCGCAACGAGGCATCAGAAGGTAACAATAATATTGAGCATCAGGAAAAAGCTGAATTTGATGGTAACAGGAACCCCTGTTTCAAGCAGCATTGCTCTTAGAAGAATTTTGCATGTTTGGAGGAATTATATGACCCTCTGAGAACTCTATAGGCTCTAACTGCATGAAATTCAAGACTAGCTGCACTCACCAGAAGGCATAGGGTTTGTAAATAGTCATGCTGTTTCCAGCTGTTTCCCATTCAGTGCCATGCAGTTTGTTGTAATCTTCTCATGTATATAGTTGCAAGATTCTGCAAATTATATATATGATGATATTTAAATATATTCCAGTTATTGCAATGTTTTGCACTATTAGCAACATTGTCATGCATAAGATGCCAGCTATGGTTTTGTGATCCAGTTGTCATTCCATTTGTACACAGGTTTTTTTATTGGATAGTTATATTCAAGAACATAAGGGGGCTCATTTACATTTAGGCAGACAAAGTAATTAGCACTGGCATGGCTAAATGCTTTACTCCTGCCATGGTAAGGGAACTTTGCCCGCCAAATTTAGAGATGTCGGCTGTCACTCTGGACATCTCTTGCAATTCAAGGAACTCCTGCCTCAAAGGTTATTTGAAATGCATTGTAAGTTTGACGGAAGGCTCCATCAACATGGCGAAGTCATACATCAAACTTACAATTTTAAAGAAAATCCCAAAGCTGGATTTTCTTTTTGGAAAAAAAATAAAGCAATGACTTTCTCACCTTAGTAGCATTTTCCCATGGCGTATGAGTCATTTTGCAGTTTTCACTGCCCCTTATTGCCACATTTTTCATGGCAGAGAAGCAAAGTGAACACTGGCCAAGTGTCTGCCCAATCTAAATATGGTGGGCAGACACATGGCCAAACCTCCGACGACCCTTACATCGTCGGTCCATCCGAGGTGTATTTAGACGAGAAGATAGAGTAGTCTACGCCATCTAAACACTGAAGGTCCGCACAATTTTAAGTGGGGCAGGGGACCTCTGGGTTGGTGGAAAGGGTCCTCCCTCACCATTGCAACATAGTACTCTTTCTGCCGACATTTAAATCAAGCCCAACGTTCCAATGAGCCTGAAGAGTGTGGACATTTAAACATATAGTGATCTATTCACAAACTGCATTTAGTAGTACTACAATAGTACTACTAAAGTGCTACAGAATGCTAATCACAAAGCTACGAATGTAAATCTCCACCTCCACATCTCCTATATTTACTATGGAGTGATCTCACACATCTAAGTTTACTACTCATTGGTTAATGTGGGAGGGACCAGGGAGAGTGGCCAGAAAAAGGGGCATACTTTCTACTAAATGTGAGGGGTTTTAGAGAGGAGTAAGGAGGTGCTGAATGAAAGTTAGGGAGGGACTTAGGGAGGGACATGCACCCACCCACAAAACAGTAAGCCCATTGTTATTCCCAAACCGCGCTTCTACAAAAATGTAAAAAAAAATATTAAACTTTGCACTAAATTAGTACAAACATTTTATTGTTAAATATAAATGTAAATGATCATACATATTGATTTATTGTAAATGTAGGACAAAATACAAAAAATGCTACAGCACTATTAACTTAATTTTGAATTAAATCTATAAATAATTTAAATATATTAAATTAAATTAACAATATTTTTCTGAAGCTTAAATCAACAAATACACTTCCACCTAAATTAAAACAATTACATTTCTTTTATTATGCCTTAATAATCTTTATCATTAAGCTGTATTTATCTATATATTTTTAATAATTTAATTTAATTTAAAATGATTTCCTATGGCGTTTTATTTTAGGACACTTCATCCATTATTTTCTATGGGAGGGTGTTGTAGGGCACCTGATTGACCATGCGTGGTGCTGGACGTTTAATGTTTCTTTGTTGGCAGCAGTAACTTACACTCGTAAATTTGTCCCCACACGATTTTTTCGAGGGACTGGAGGCAAGTCATTCTGCACTTTTATGTAACTTAACATTCTGATTTTGTGACTAGCCAAAAGTAGTAAAGTTACTCAAAGGTGTACAAGTAAATTACACTTGTAAATTAGTAACACATGTAAGTTAACTTTGTGAATAGCCCGGATAATATACATTTGTGTTTCATGTGATAACACATTCCTGAAATTTAGGAATGTTCATTCATACGTATTTTACTAATGCAAATTCTAGCAGGACCATATTTATACAGACATGTGTGAAACAGCAGTGGATTACAGTAACTTTTGTAGTCCAACAGCCAGCAGTAGATAACTTTTTGAGACGTACTTTGAGCAAGTTAGCAGCCGTTGGTTTTCTAAGTCGAACCATACAGTCTACTGCTAGATGTGTGACTGCCGATCTGAACACCCACTGTTGTAAAGTGACACAAGTTATTAGAACGTGGATTAGTGATATAATTGTGTTAGCCACTGAAATTCGGTCACTTACAATGTGTTACGTCCTCCTATCAATGGCTTATCATGGAATTATCTATGTCCTCGAGCACAGAGAATCGTCGAACCCTGCAGCATGGTGACCTGTGCGTTTATCTTTCTCCCTGATGTCATTACTACCTCCTAGCCGCTTCCGGCACTGGCTGTTTTAACTCTATCAAAACAGTATTAGACAGCGATTAGATAATGTCTGAGGCCAGGTGCCGGGAAATCTATCGGCCCATCAATTCCCTTGCAGTCCAGTTCGCGCGTGCAGTGGGATTTCTGCAAAGGCACATGTAAAAACAGTGAAGAAACGACAAAAAGTGTCATTATTTCTGATTTTATTACAATGTGAGACAGCACTATTTCTGACCAAAAATGTTTGTTTTTGTCTTCTGGTAAATAGATGCTTCTTTGCATTTAGGAACTTTCATTACACTTTTATGTTGTATATTTAGCATGCTACATATGAGAAATTACAGCCCGATGTACTAAGATTACATTCACCTAAAGAGGTTTCAAATTGCTCTTTGACTTTTTGCCAATGTAAGCTGATTTTGAAACCAGACCTATGTACAACTCGTTGGCTCACAAAATGCTGAAAGGCAGGGCGTCGCTCAATGACCTGCCTGGTTAATATTCATCAGGCAGGTCAAATTTGTGACCCACTCATTTTGGCAACCAAAGTCAAACATTTAGTGGCCTTAAGGGACAAAAGGAATAAGTAGAAGAGATTACTAATCGAAACCAAGAAAAATTAGGATGATAATATTTGGACTGAGCTAATTAGTGCAGCCAAAGCCAAAGATCATTTAGGCTTTTGGCGCTTGATATCTAAGGGCAATACAAAGGGAAGATGTAGCAAAGACCTTTTTTTAGATGCAAAAACCTGGGTAAGCCATTTTTCTCACCTTTATTCAATAGCAGTGAGTGAAACAGAGTTCAGTCTACACGATTATGTAATTACCCCAACTAGAGCTCCATTACATTTTAGTTTGGATGAAACTTTGGCAGCAATAGACGCAGTGAAACCAGGGAAGGCACCAGGACCAGACAAGATACCTGGAGATCTGTGGAAGCATGATTGTTGGAAAACGAGGCAGCATCTGTGAGGCCTGCACAAATAACATGACTACATTTGTCCTTCACTGGGAACCAAACACCCAATTGTAGCGCCTGACTCTCAGAGGGTAGCGTTGCAGAGCAGTCTGAGGCTTACTCAAGGGAGGTGGTGTGGGCTAGTAATCGCCATTTGCAGGTGCACAAAAATAACACTCAATAATTGATTGTCTAGTCTGTACTTTGCTTTATAAAAGTAACAGTACATTTATTAAACACACACACCACTCAATACTATGCACCAATTTACAAATATACATAAGCTGTTGGAATTACTTTGTGACATTGCATAACATCTCCACCCCTCCCGCAGGGGGGGTGGGGTCTAGTACCACCACTCCCATGTATGCACATCAACTTGCCCCCAATGCAGTTAGTTGAACATAACCTGGAGCGAGGGCCCTGCGCACTGGCACCATCCCAGTGGCGACCCACCCCATTACCTCAACAAGCATTAAAAAGGGGTAAACCTGCCTTGGTGACACATGACCCTGACTGAGCATCTCCTACTGACCATAAAGTATGCACCTCTATATCTTAAGGGCTAGCAGTCTGGGGTCTTCACCTAAGCGCAGCAGCAAGAATCCATGTTTACTCACACTTTAGAATGACAGAACTCATCACCTTGGTTGATCATTTGAATGCATTGCAATTACAGCCCCTAAGGGCATCACAGATGAAATCACAGGAGTGCGCATAAACAGCCAGACACCCTAGCAGGACTGTCTGGCAACATAACCCCACTTGGCTTATGACATCTCCTTACACATTTGACTTACAGTCCCTTCAAAAGAAGTACTCCTGGCAACTACACTTCTCCTGCAGTGTGCCTCTTCACTTTAAAAGGAATCCCAGGTAAAAGCATGAGATTACGTAAATACAGCCAGACCCCCTAGCAGGAAGGTCCAGACACATAACTCCATTTAGCTTAACATCACCTTACACAGGTACTTCACTTTACACATGTGACTTTCAGTCCACCTAAAAAGAAATAACCAATAGTAAATGCATTTCGGTGCAATTACACCACTTCACCTCCAGGGGATGCCCTTCTCCAGACATCCCCCAACTCAGCCCTTCAATCCGTGATGCACTTCATAGTACACCCTCAGCTGTAGAACATAAGTTCCAGCCTAGAAGGTGTTAAAGGCTGGCTGAGTCCTGAAGGGGTTATTCTTTCAGAGGCCCCTTGAAACTTAGGGGTGGACTGTTCTTCTTTATGCTGGGGGAGACTGCGGTGCTCCTGCAGCCCCCCTGCACCCCTTTTCACACGTGAGGGTGACCCCCTCCTCTGGGCACCAAAATGGCAGACTTCTTCGTGCTGTGGGGGGAAGACTGGGCCTCTCCAGCGGCTCCCCCAGCACCTTTTCACAAGTGAGGGTGACCCCTCTCCTCTGGGGGCCACAAAGCACCAAAACTGCAGATTTCCAAATGCCCGGCGAGGCACCATGGGGCGCTTCATGCTCCTCTCCACCAGCCCCCACCAGTGGGTACACTCTCCTCCGCCCTCAGGGTCTCTGACTCAGCAAGGTGCTGTCTTCACTGGTTCTCTGCGCCAGCCTCTCACCAGGCTCCCCTTCTGGGACTTCTTCTCCCTGCGCAGAGGCCTCTGCTTCTGTGCACCAGTCCTGGGCTCTTCTTATAGTGCTGATAGGGTCCTGGGGGCAGTCAGGGGGTCTCTCCTTCCAACTGCCCATTGCGCCAGGCTCCAGCACCTTCGCCCTCAGCAGACTACACCCCAGAGAGCCCTTCTCTTCCTGTGCAAGCACTTTTTAAAAGTTGAGTAGGGGGCTGGCAGGAATTCTCTGTTGGTCCTATCAAACAGCAACACATCACGTCCCTGCCCCTGCTCCCTCCTTCTTGTCCAGCCTCTGAGCTTGTTCAATAATGGCGTCCTCCAGGGTTTCTGGCCACATGTCTGAAGCCTCATCCCCCACACTGCCTTCCCTCCTTGTGCAGCCTGGTGCCTGGCACCCAGTGACAGCTGCTAATTGATGAACCTGTATCCCCTCCCATCTTCTCTTCATGGAGAGGAGGCCCTAGCTTGTGGAAGAAAGGTTATCAATCCATCCAGCTGAGGTCAGCCCTCAGCCTGGGTCTGGTCCTGGCTGGCTCACAGAAATATGACAGTTCTGGATGACCCAAAAGCAGTACAAATATGACTTTGGACTCTGCAGAATATGTCTTTTCACCTCCAAAACAATGGACTTTAGTACATGTCTGGAAACTGTAGGCCTTGTGGAAGTTAATTTAGCCATGGGCCCCACATTCCCTTAGGGAAATAATGAAGTGAAAACACAGTAAAACACACTGACTTTCCCTGGCATGTTTCTTTCCAGCGTATAAAGCCTATTCCATATCACCAACCAATACTGCATAAGTCCTGCCACACCATTCACTTTGTAGCTGCTCCTGGACTGCGCACGCTATGAATCTCCCCTGCGCAGCCCGTACACGTGTGCACACGCATGTACACATGTGTCTGCATGTAACCAGCCCGGTGTCCCTTACTCCAGCTGCTGCGCAGTGGCCTGGTCAAGCCAGGGGAACACCAGTAAAATCCCCATGCAGTCTCTTACATCCTGAGTTCACTGTGGGTGAGTCCCAACTTATGAGGCTCCCCCACAGTAAAAGCTCAACAATTAGGTGCTCAAAAATCAAAAAATCCGGGCGGCCCATAGTGTCAGAACCACCTTCTAACAATGATAAAGAGGTCTGGGGCCCCTATATCAACTTTATATGTAACTCAGTCGCTGCAGGTGCACCTATACCGGAATCTTGGAAAGGGGCTGAGATTACAACTATTTTTAAAAAAGGTAACCGGCAAGACCCTTCACACTACCGACTGATTAGCTTAATATATGTTTTACAGAAAATATATGCACGGCAAATTCTAAAAAAACTGAATGACTGGATTGAGGAGAATTGTACTTTATCAAAGTATCAGGCTGGTTTCAGAGGCAAATCGAGCACAATTGACCAGGTCTTTAGATTCCTCTGCATGAGTTGGAAATATACAGTATTTAAGAAGGGTCATCTGTATATCGCCTTTGTCGACCTGAAGGCCGCCTTCGACCTCATCCCTAGAAATCTCTCTGGAAATCCCTAAAACAACAAGGAGTACCGGGGGAAATACTCTTGCAGATTACAAGATTGCATAGGGATAATTTTGCAAGGGTTAGATGGGGTCCAGGAGGCGAGCTTACTGAACCTATTCAGGTAAACAGGGGCGTGAGGCAGGGATGTGTGCTGGCACCCACCCTATTTTCATTATATGTAAATGACATTCCTGATTATCTATTGGGCTGCAAACATGATTCTCCCAAATTAGGGGGGGGGGGGTGCCAGTACCAGCACTTTTATTGGTAGATGACACCATCTTAATATCCCAGACCCCTAAAGGTTTACAAAATCTAATAGATACTTTTGGGGTCTATTGTGAGGCTAAGGGCCTGGAAATAAATTCTAGCAAAACAAAATATATGGCAGTTAATCCACATAAATCTTTTAAAAAGAATTTAACTGTCAAAAATCAGAAGCTAGAATATGTTCATAATGTTAACTATTTAGGTATTACACTGGATACCAAAATGACTTGGAAACCGCAATTGGAGAAAAGTAAGACGATTTTATATCAAAATTCACTGCCAATAGTAAAAAAACATGAGAGTAGTACGTCTAAAGTGGTATCCCCTGCCCTTGAGGTATATAAATTTAGGGCACAATCGGCATCCTCATATGGGGCAGAACTGTGGGGCCCCTCAAGTAACAACACTTTCATGGTGGGTGAAAATACGTTTTTTAGGAAGCTATTAAGCCTTCCAATATGCACACCGCTAATACCTATTGTAATGGACCTAAATATACGCCGTACAGACCACCAGGCAATTTTACGACCATTATTGTTTTGGGTGCGTCTGTGATCCACAGCTGAACTCGTCCAATACAAAGAAGGATTAGAGGAAATTCTAAAGCTTAAAAATGGTATAGGCTTACCATGATTGAAGCATGTTTATTGTTGGTTTAATCAATTAGGACTTAAGCATTTTTGGGAGGTCCCTGCTGACCTATCGAAGGCTTCAAAAAAAATATTAAAGTTAACTTTTTGGGCTTACATTCAAGATAGTTTGTCTCATAGCTCAGCAACAGGTACATTAACAATACAGTTCCTTTCAATAAAACCAACTTGGAGTTTTGAGCCATTTTTGGACGAAGTCCAGCCACAGTTAGCAAAATCTCTATATTTGAAACTTCGATACGATGTATTACATATGAACTCGAACTCTTCGAAATGGGCCCATAAATATGAGAATGAAAGTACTGAGTGTTGTGTTCTATGCCATACAGGTGCAATAGAAAATGAATTACATCTACTATTCTTCTGCCCAGCCTACATAAAGCATAGAAGGAAATGGATTAAACCCATTTGCCGGCTATTGGGTACAAGATCCTGCTATGAGCAAGAAAGAATATTGAGAACAGACTACAGGTACTTATTTGGTGTGAGTTTAATAAGTAAAAAGTAAGGCTTGAAATGATAGCTTAGTATACGTCAAGTATTCTGGCTTTTGCATTTGCACTTTATTTTCGTACATATGGAATTTACTATCAATACTGCATTAGCCTTGTATTGCACTACAGAAAATGTGGTCCCTTCTGTATAATGTACCTTGAATATATTTTGCACTATGACTATTTTAAAATCTTTTTTAATTGAAAACCATGAAGTTAATTTTACGGATGCCACAAATGCCACAAATGAAATTTTAGTCTTGGAAACCCACAATGAGATTTGATGTAACTCCTCAATATCTTTTAAAATGTTTAAATCATGTATTTTTATTTATATTTATAACATTTTAACTTCTAAGAAAGTTCTTGTATTGGGAATACGATTCCTAATAAGTATGCGTTGGTCTAGCGGTACCTTTTGAAAGGTCATTACTATACGATAAATTTGTTTTATTGTGATGTGTATGTTTATCTTTTATGGTTTTGTAAACCGAAATAAAGATTAATTGAGAATTGAGACCCACCTTTGATTTCCAACGACTACAGGGATGCCAAATGCTAGCGACAGAAGACCAACCCACCGCTGTGATTGGTTTCCAATACGAAAAGCAGACAAAGTTCATGAAAGGAACCAGGGCTGCTTAAAAAATATGCCATTTTGGTCAACCTTAGTGATGTCACTGCTTACTCCTATACAGCTGCCACCACAAAATTTCATTTCAAATCCGTTAAACCCCAACTTAGGAGTCCGTAACATATCAATGGTTTGCAACTGGAATTCATGTCACAAACCATTGATGCATACGGTACTAAATCGAAATTTGGAAGGGCTGCCCTAAAGACACCTCTTCCAAACTGCAATTCGGTGTCCATTTCTAAATGCAATAAGCCATTTAGAAAAACCTTCTGAATCACGAAATAGGTTTAGTACATTAGAAAAAGGCTTTTAAGACCACTGCAATCGCAATCGTGAACCCTGGCGACCAATAAATAATTTCCCCAAACCGAACCCGAAACCCATTAGAATGCTTCTGCAAGACATAGCTACAGGTGGGCGAGTCAAGGCAGACCAAAGGCATGACTCTATTGAAGCTAGCAATGGATCTAGCAATTAGTAGTAAAATTCAGGAGCCCTAGCAAGCTTAAAAGTAATGTGCAAGGCATGACAGTATACCCTGTGTTGCCTGTCATTTTCCCACAAGAGAATGCAACCTGATCCAACCAAAGTTGAAGCACTCAACAAAACGCAAGCACCAACCACTGTAGCAGATGTGAGCTCATTCCTGTGCCTAGCGAGCTACTAGTTCCGCTACATCAAAGACTTTGCTGGGGGAATTCACTCGAGGGTGACATGCAACTTTGCTTGGATGCCTCCATTAGTGAAGGTACTCCCCCAGCGACTATGGCCGCCACAACGGCAGCAGCGGTCACATACACCCCTTCACAGAGAGCTAGTGTGCAGAGCGGACCAACATAATCTTTTGCTGGGTGAAAGTACCGCCCCTCTAAACTCCCTCTAACTGCCCCCCCTTTAAGTAATTGAATGACGGGTGAGACACTGCCGACAAATAAGTCCTCTGCCAATGCCCACAGGAAAAAACAGCCTTTAACGCTATTCCCCCTCAGGCTTAAAAAGAAGGAGAGAAGAAAGGGAACAAAAGCTCTGTGGAGGTCAAACAGCTACTCTCTGCTGATGGAAAGGAGAGACCTAGAATGGACATTAGAGGTAGGAGGTAAGGAGCGCTTCTCTGGCAAATTCTCGGCACAGACTCAATAAAGATTTGATGGTATGCTAGCAATAAGAAAGACCATGGGCTCCATTACCCCCTTTTTTCACAGGTCTGAGGGTTTTGTTGGCTCTTCCCCTCCCTCTGTGTATTAATTGAGGTGACAGAGAAGGATTGTGTGCACCAAGAGACATTGGCAGTTTGGGTGGAGGGGGTGATGAGGTCGTGATTCAAGACTGAAAAGATACGACAGGAGTTGGATTTGGCTGGCTGGCTGGCTGGCTGGTTGGCTTGGAAGGGCGGAAATTGAGCCACTATATGGAGTGGAAGATAGGTGCAATAATGAAGTGATGAAGCTTGAGTTGTATATAGTTGGAATTGGATTAAACCACTGATCGTGTAAATGGTTTGACACCAAGAAAACTCTTAAGGGTAGTTGATAAGGCGGAAGGACGAATCCTGCATCAAATTTGCAATTTGAACTCTTTGGTAGCCCAACATGTACTGCCCTTTGAATTTGGATTAGTCTTGTCCTTCACCTTATCCCTGGCAGCAGTTCTTAGGTGGGGTAACTCCCTCTTTTTGGGGGAGGAGGGTACACTTAGGGCTGCCCTGAGAATAGAAATTTTTGACATGATAAAGGAACAATCAACGTTTTTTAGGTCTTTTGTATGTGCAAATGATACATTTGGTCTTAGTTTGAACTCCACTTCGCCTATGTCTAAATCTGTATTGAAACAACTTTTAAACAAGTCAAGATTCCCTATCAGTTTGCCAGTTAAGCCAGTCCAGTTTCAGTAATGAGGCGGTCAGAGGGAGTGCCTTGGGGAATAAACCACTGCCTTATTTAAATTGGAATATCTCTCACGGGATTAGAAGGCTGATACTCCTACTGAGATTCAATTTGCTGCCTCTAAGCGATGTCACTGGTATCTGGGGTAAAACACCAAGAGAGAAGAGAATTTGTGAATTGTGCCAGCTGCAAATCCAAGATCTAGATCATGTTTTATTTGTATGCTCAAAGTTGCAAAGTGCCAGGCGAGTGTTCTTAAAGCCAGTTTTTATCAAATTTAATATTCACTCTACCCAGGAGGCACGATCTTTGGTTTTGTCCCCTCCGAATACATGTAGTGGTCCAGACTTGGCTAGTCCTTGACAGTTTAAAAGCGATCGCTCACTACCTAGTGGGATCTGTTGAGTAAATTAAAGAGTCGTGCGATGATGTCACTGCTGAGAATACTTTTCTTATTAGAGACTTCTCATAGATGGATCAGGAGATGAAAACTATGTTTTTAACTGTTTTCAATTCATACAGAAGGACAGTTACTAGATACTAGATACTGGGTGTTTCCCCTACAACCAAGCTGAAAAGAGTGCCTTTGTGCTCCAATCCACACTCATGGAATTCAGGAGAGACTTTATGTGGAATACATGGAGTCGTTTCAGTTTTGTTCACCATCAATCGAGTCAGGAAATGATATCGCCTCTACATATACAGTGTCATGGTACATGGGTTTGCTTTATGGGAAGAATACAGCGAGAGATCCTATGTATTTAGGACCTCTTTTTTTGCCCTGAATAAGTCTCTTAGATTTCGGACAAAATGTGTTGGTTGTGTCATTGAAAATGAAAAAATAAAGAAAGAACACTACGAAAAGATGTGTCTTGATATGCCTTCCTTTGGAACACATGAAGAATTATAGTCTTGTGTGACTGTGCGTTTTCTCTTTACTTCAGGCCAGTAGGCAATGTATATTCTATTGATTCATTTATAGTGCTCCTTCTGCCTGTTTGTTAAGGCTGAAAACAGAGTTGCCTTCTCCAACTCACATCTGCTAGAATTGGAGTTAAGTGGTCATGTGGGGGGATGATAGTCAACTCAGCCATGGCCTCGGCCATGCCAGCAATTTAGATAATGCTGTGCTCCAATCAGTACCTAGCTCACCTCAAGTACTTATGTCACATCAACTGTGTGAGGCGTCTCGATTCCCTGCCATAACTCTAACACCAACTAATGCTGTAGAGGATATGGCTAACTCTGTTAAGACTATCGCTTGTACAGGAGCAACTAATGTTGTAAAGGATATGGCTAACTCTGCTGAGACTCTCACATTTCCAAAATAGCTCCTTAACTAGCTTCCTATCCCCCTTTGTTTAGAAGCCGAGGGCTGTGGAACAAATCAGGGTGGCCAAAAGATATGGCAACACCGCCGATGTAGTTCAGCCATGGAATCTTATGCCCATTCTCACACTCAAGACAGTCTTCAATCACTTTCCTATTAACCTCTGTATGTTCACAACTCCACACTGCTACCTGCAAGAGCAACGACCCAATTTTAGCTAAGTCTTCCGCATAATCAAGATACAATTCATCATGCATTAAAAAAATTCAAACTACCAGTGTGGAAGATTCATTGCAGAGCAATAAAAATAGTAACATAATTCCAACAACCAGGAATAACACTAGCGTTATGCATCCAAAACCAAAACACCAAAACACTGGAAAACAAAAAATATATAATGGATGGAATCACTCTGAAACCAAAAAGTGCATAATCGATGGAATCACTCTGAATGCAGTCTGGAAAATGCTGACAAAGCCAGACACAATTGCTTTAAAAAAGTGTACCACTACCGTGGTATTTGCAGGCTTAAATATGCAGTGCACAAGTTCACCAAAGTGAAGTGGTCGATTTGGGAGCAGTAGCGATTGTATTTCTGAGGAACGCGACCTCCTTTTGAAACAATAAGGCTTTCAGTTAACTTATCAAACTTAACATTTAAAAACAACGCAATTGAAGGTTGTCAGAAATTGGGTTTCCAGTTGGCAGAGGTATGCACTCCGTCCAAGCAGGAACCACAATCCTAGTCAGGCTAAGTCAGTAAACTACTTTAAATTAACCTGTGCTCACCCTCTGGTAGCTTGGTACGGAGCAGTCAGGTTTAACATAAGAGGCAACGCTTAAAGTATTTGTGTAACACTTCAAATAGTAACATAGCGAAAATGCCACACAAATACTCCATACCAGTTTAGAAAAATAACTAATATTTTTATCAACAAAACAAGACTGCCAAGACAAAAATTCAATTAGCAGAAGTCAATATATGAATTTTCAAAGAATAAATCTTTTTGCAGTGCTTTGAAACAGCCCCAACCGGGGCTATCAGGCTGTGCTTGAACGGGGCAAATCCAAACGTTCAGGCCGACTGCGATGGAGCACAGATCGGACACAGTAACCAGCCTTGGCCCACTGAACAGTACCTTCGATGTGTTGACTTCGAGGGCTAGTTGAGGAGCAAAGGAGGCAATGCGTTGATGTCGATCCTGCAGATGTAGGAGATGCATCAGTCCTGATCTGCGGAAAGTTAAAGATGCACCGAGAGTCAAGATGCGATGAACATCCAGGCAATCAGTCATCGTTGAACTGCTGGGCGGTAGGCAGTGTGAGCAGCACAAATGGATGCATTGTTGCTGATCTGTGCAAAGTCACAGATAAATTGGAAAGAGGGGATGATGCGTTGTGCAGTTGGCAATGCAGTGTCCACAGTTCATGCGCAGCAGCAATGCATCAGTGTTGAGTGCACCGGTTCCAGTCGATGCCACTTTGTTAATGCCTGGATTTCTTAGTTACAGCACTCAAATCTCAATTCCAATGGCCCAGGATTGGATTGGCACCACTTGGCAGATCAGGACTTACAGCAGACAGAGCACAGGTACTGGTTGCAGGTTGAAGAAAGAAGTCTTTGATATCCCTGAGACTTCAGAAAACAGGAGGCAAGCCAACAAGCCCTTGGTGATACCTTAGTTCTGGGCTATGGTGAAGCAGGTCCAGTCCTTTTCACGCCCAGGCAAGAGGGAGCCGACAGCTGACCAACACAACAGAGCAGCTCAGCAAAGTGGCAGGCCCCCCAGTAGCACTGCAGTCCTTCTTTCTGACAGAATGTCCTCAGTTCCAGAAGTGTTCTGAGTTGATGGTGTCAGAGGTCCAGTGCTTATAACCAGTTGGGCCGTTGAAGTGAGGGAGGCTTCAAAGAGAGGTCTTTGCAGTGCACAAGTCCATTTTCTTCCTGCCTTTTCTCCAGGCTCACTACAGGGGGGTATGCAACCCTTTGTGGATATAAGCCCTTTCAGGTGCAAATGTCGACTCCTCCCTCTCATCCTGCCCAGGATGGCCCATCAGATGTGGATGTCGAATCGGTCACACTGAAGCTCCCTTTTATGTGTGGCTATCTAGAAGGAATGCACACAGTCAGCTGTCACCCACCTCAGACATGTATTCAGAGAGAGGCTGAAGGCACCAAATGGGCACAGTAAGAAAATGCCAGCTTTCTAAAAGTGGCATATTCAGAATTGCAATTTAAAATCAAACTACACCATTAGATGTGTTTTTAAATTGTGATTCTAGAGACACCAAACTTGCGGGTTCTTATCCCTTCCCAATAGGAAATGATACTTATAACATGAAATTAGGCAATTCCCTGATTACCCTATGGGAGAAAAGGCCTCGCAGTAGTGAAAAACAAATTGAAGAGTTTTTCACTACCAGGACATGTAAAACGTAAAAGTACACGTCCTACTTTTAATACACTGCACCCTGCCCTTGGTCTGTCCAGGGCCTACCTTAGGGGCGAGATATGCATTAAAAAGGAAGGTTTGGGTCTGGAAAAATGGTTAACTTGTCAGGTCAACATAGCAGTTTAACACTGCACACACAGGCTCTGCAATGTTAGACCTGAGACATATTTAAAGGGCTACTAAAGTGGGTGGCCCAGTCAGTGCTGCAGGCCCACTAGTAGCATCTATTTTACAGGCCCTGGGCACGAATAGTGTACTTTACTAGGGACTTATAAGTACATTAAATATGCCATTTGTGGATATGCTAATGTTACTATGTTTCAAGCAGAGAGCACATGCACTTTAGCACTGGTTAGCAGTGGAAAAGTGGCCAGAGTCCTAGAGCCAACAAAAATTATTTAATGAAAAAGGGGGGGAGGAAGGCGAAGTATTTTGGGGTGACCCTACACAAAAGGCAATTTCCAACGCAACCCCTCACCAGGCTAAAGCCAGGGTAGGCTAATCAATACCTTGATGGGCTTCCCTGCTTAGACGATAGAATATGGAGAATGGCCCACTACTGTGGGAGAAAGAGAACGGCCAAATGATGGTTGTCACTGCGCACAATGCTGGGGGTAACTAAGACCCTAGACTGGTAATCTTATTAACATAAAAAGTAATCAAACACAACGGTCCAATTCAAACGAACATATATTGATTCATATATGTGATGGATAGATGCAAAATTGTCATTACATATACAAAATATAACAATAGTATAGAGTCCTCAAACTAATACATTTATGTCAGTGCATAAACATGGTACATAGTACATTTAATTGGTTACATGAGAACGTAAAGGTAAGCCCAATGCATTTCAGGACTGTGGCGTCCCTTCGTCAGGGGCAATCTGAAAACAAAAGAACACGATCATAATGGATATTACTGAGAATGAAAGTTTACATTTCATGATACTCTATGAGAAACTTTACTTATTGTGTAGAAAACCACAGTAAATTTCCCTCTGTGGGTCCTCAAACAACGTGCCACTGTTGATAGTGAAATGCCAAAAAAATTAAGAGCTGAACAAAGGGACAACGTCACCAAAAAGTGTAAGTGCACCGTGATAGTGATGGTGAAAGTGGTTTTTGATACTAGAAAAAACTTGGCGAAAAAGGATAGGGGTGAAGAAAAAAGGATGAACATGGCGAGTGGAACTCACCTCATGTACTATGCCGCAAAAAGACCTCAATGAGGAGATAAATCATGACTACCGGGCAACAACGCTGCTGCATTAAAAGAAATGAATACGTCATGAGTGACGGAAATTACGGGGTCCGGTGTGAATAATGAGCGGAACGGAATAAACGACACTTACCAACGACTGTAGAACTTGAAACACGAGGATGAAAAACTGAAAGCGAAGACACACAAAGTGAGCAGGAGTGCTGGGGAAGCCTAAACAGCAATAAAAACAGTATGGCTACTGGAGGGTCAAACAGATAAGACAAGAACTTACTAGTATGGTGAAAAAAGGGTAGCGTAGACCGTTGAAACAGGTGACGACCGGTACCAGAGTGCGATACTATAAGTCAAGCCACAAGCCATTAAATACAATGAGGGCGGAAGAACAAGTGCAAATGCGAGCTTCCGGGGTGTAGTCGAACTAGAAACAGGACTGGCGGGTATCGCCATGATGGAATGGATATGGTGCGTCTCTACAACGAGGAGTGAACCGGAGACCGGATAAAAAGGCTCACACAAGAGACATGGATGAAAAATGAAGGTGGAGCGCGTGATGCTACCGAAGAAAAAAATAAAAATAAAAATAAGTTCCCAATCAAGCGGGGCCGTACAACGTTCATGTGGCCTGAATGAAACGATAAAAAAATTAAAAAAGCGGGTAATGTGTACACTGTGAGACCAGAAGTATGAAGGGAACAATAAGAGATGTGGTGTTGGAGTGCCTAAATAAAAAGGATGGTGACTCAGATAAAAAAAATTTAGTATAGGCAGTACCGCAAGGTCGGTACTGAACGTTGAGGTCAAATATATGCGGTCAATGTTACGTACAAAGTGCAACAATCCTATAGAAATGAAGCGGTAAAAATGGTGGAGTAGGAGCGCTTAAAAGAAAAAAAGAAGACTGATGTAGTGCAGAAAGAAGAGAGAGAAATCTTTGGTCTGAATAACAACAAGGACCTGTGAGAGATGAAGCAGTGATCGGGGTGCAGTGTGGGAGTGATATGGTGAATATGATGGTAAAGAACAGATTGGTGAAGGATGAATTAGGGATGGTGAACTGAAGGTTATTGAAAAAAATGTCTATAAAAAACATGTCATATCAAGGCGATCGTTGAGACCAAACGGAGTCAGGGTGCGCAGATTTTGGATCCAGAAAATTTCTTTGCGTAGTAATAAATTGTTTACGTCTACACCTGGCCTGACATGTATAGTTTCAATAATTTGGAAGCGAAGTTGTGAAATAGTGTGGTCAGCTTCTGTCCAATGAGTAGCAAGGCTTGAGGTGGTGTTTTTGTTTCTGATCCTAGATTTATGTTCCGTGATGCGGGTTTTGATTTTACGTTCCGTCTTCCCTACATATGCCTTTCCACAAGGGCATTTAATGCAGTAAATGACGTGTGAAGTATTGCAATCACTGGTGTGTTTAAGTGGTATCTTGGAACCAGATGAAGGATGAGTGAGGATGTTGCCTGTGATTACATTATTGCAATGCACGCACGCTTGACATTTGCGTGTCCCATGATATGTACTCTGTTTTTCCGTAGCTGTAGTAGGTTTCAAACGTGAGCGTAGATTTCTACCTCTGGTGTACGCGAACATGGGTTTATTTTGGAATAGATTTTGAAAGTCTTCTTCTTGTTGAAGAAGTTCCCACCGGGAGTTAATGATGTTCTTGATTTTGGTAGGTATGGTAGAAAAACTGCTTACAAATACCAATCGTTGTTGGGGAGTACGTGATTGTTGTGTCAGGAGATCATGTCATTGTTTGGCCATAGCTTTCGTTAAGCAATTCGTCAATACTTCCTGAGGGTAACCTCTTGTTGAGAATCGTTGAGAGGTTTCAAGTAGATCAAACGAACTGTTCACTGTGTCGGAGCAAATTCTGTGTATCCTTATGAACTGGGATAATGGCAAATTCCTAATAAGGTTACGTGGATGGAAGTTTGAAAAAGGTAAAAGGCTGTTTCGATCTGTTGGTTTGTGGAAAACTGTCATTTTGAAATGGTTCGAAGCCGTTTTATTCACTTGTACATCCAGGTAATGAATAGTATCCTCATGAATCGAATATGTGAGTTGAATATGTGGGTTGATACTGTTGAGTGACTCGATCATTGTGGTGAAGGAAGGTGTGGTGTCATTCCAAATTAGAAAAATATCGTCAGTGTAACGATGATACAGGATGATTTTTGACCACCAAACAGGGTTTGAGATGATGTTGTCCTGCTCATACTGTGCCATGTAGATGTTGGCATAGGCCGGAGCTCCAGAAAATCCCATTGATGTTCCATTCAGTTGGGCGTAGAATTGATGTTGATATTCAAAATAACTGTTGTGGAGGCAAAACTTGAGGAGTTGAAGAATAAAGATTTTGTCAGTATCAATATCCTCCATCTTTAGAAGCGCCCATTCCACTGCATCGAGCCCTGCAGCATGTGGGATCGAGGTGTAGAGTGCTGTCACGTCAATGGTGCAAAGAGAGATGGAACTCTGGGGGTCAATCGTTACTTGTTGTAAAACCTGAAGGAAATGTGTTGTATCCTTTAGATATGTACTCCATGAGTGTACAAACTTTTGTAAGTAATAATCCAAAAATTTCCCGATGGGGTCAAAAATGGAACCACGGCCAGACACTATCGGGCAAAATGGTGGATCATTGGGGTTCTTATGTATTTTAGAAATCATGTACAGGTGAGGCCGTTGTGGATTGGTGGTCATAAGGTAGAGACGTTTGGCGTTATCAATCCATTCATTGTCATATGCCTCCTTAAGTAGTGAGTTGAGCAAACCTTGAAGTTGCACAGTGGGATCACATGAAAGTAGCATGTAGGTGTTGGTGTCTGAGACGTGTGATGATACTTTCAAATGGTAATACTCAGAGTCCATGACCACTATGGCGCCTCCTTTGTCAGCCGGTTGTATTGTGATCAACGGATTGTTTGCCAGGTTCTGGATGATGTTGCGATCGTACTTGGAGATGTTACTATGATGCTTTGGTCGATAGTTACGTTTTTCAAGATCTTTATTGGCCAGCGTTTCAAAACTATCCAGAGTCTTGTGTGAAGAAGGTGGCATAAATGTGCTTTTAGGTTTAAATTGCTGTTGAATTAGTTCACTATCTTGCTGGGTAGTGATCACAACGTTGTTGAAGAAGTGCTTCAATCGGATGGTTCGCATGAATTTAAAAAATTCGCCTTGTGTCTGGAGATGAGTAGTATGGGATGTGGGTACAAACGATAATCCACGTCCAAGAAGGGATTTTTCTTGATCATTGAGTGTGTAGGAAGATATATTTATGACTAGTTCACTGTTCACTGCAAAGTGAGCTAATGGGAGTGCGCTGCTCCTCAACCACTTATCCACTACTGTGGGGGCACTTGTCAGTTCTACGTCTCTCTGAACTCAGTTGTATCCCTCTGCCAATACTCTCCTGAGCCACTGAACTGACCCACGGGGAACTCTTCTTCTTACCTGTGGACCCCATCTTGCAGCACCTAACTTTAGTTTGCTCACAGATGTGTCCCAGTAGGCAAACAGTACCATTGTGGCCAACAAAGTGATGTGGCTCATTCCATCCCTTGGGTCTGACTTCTGTCCCCAACCCAGGGAAAACTCTGTCCATAAGGACAAAAACCAACAGAGGCCACTGACAGCTGTCAATGTCCAGAGCCGGCTCCAAGCAATCCAGGGGTCTTTAACCTCTGTGGTTTCTCAAAGTGAAGGGCAGTAGCCTGAGGTGTCTTACACCCTTTTTTCACTCCACCTCCCACCAGTTCAGGGGTGTTATCCTGAAACTGGTCCTTCAACCCAGATCTATTCCCGAGGCTCCATATGGGGTCCTGTACACTCTGCTCAGGAGTGGTACCACCAGAAAACTAAACTGTAAGGGCCCCTAACCACGGGGGTAACTCATTCTCCAGAATGCAGTCTATGGGTATCTGGGAACAATGACCCTCCTCTGCGTCACTTCCACACCCCACTCCAGGGATACCAGGGCCATAGGTTGTAAGAAGTCCTGGCTAGCCCCGGTGTCCTTCAGAGCAATGACTGAGATCCCATTCATTGGTGTAAGCCACGACTCCCACCCTCAGGGATTACCAAATCACCCTCTGAGCCCACCTCCCAGCTATGGGAGATCACAACATGGTCGAAGACCTGCCTTTGGAGACTTCTTACACTTCACGACACATTGGCCACACCTCTAGAGGTACCACCAAGGGGTGGTTTCTTAGGGCAGACAGAGTACCCCTTCTTGTTTTCTAGCTGGAAACAATCAAAACATTGGGGCTGTAAATGGGGCACCCTGGGCCAACACCCACCAGAACCTCATCCCTGTTTATCAGAAAGGGTATAGGAACCATCCCTTTCCTCTTACCCTGGGACCTATCTGTGTCTCCCTTGACCACGCCCTCGCTCTGCTGGGAAGAACCTGAACCATCCTTCTTGGGGTCAATCCTAGGTACCTACTTTTGGACCCTGGTGCAAATCAGAGGTCTGCTTCCTTAACAAGCTCCTTGGGGTCAGAGAGCTTCCTGTCAATCAAGTGCTGGCACAGATCTGGAAAACAGAGACTAAACATGTGCTCTTTTGCAATCATGTTATACAGCCCCTGATAATCTTTAACATCACTGCCCTTCACCGAACCATCCTCTGCCTTAGAAAAAGAATCAACACAATCCACTCATGTCTGGGGGAATAGTTTCTGATTGTCCATGAACTTCTGCCTGTACCTCTCTGAGGTCAAACCACACTTTCTGATCAGGGCTTCCTTCATGGAGGGATACCTCATCATGTCACTGCCATCTAGGGCCAGTAGGGTGTTCCACCCTATCAGTAGGGATATGCTTTCACAGACCCCACCCCCAATCTCCCTAAGGATCTTGTGCATCTGTAGAGCAATATCATAAGCCTCAAACCATCTGTCTATGTCATCTCCCACTCCATAGGCAGGCACCAAACCCTTGGGTATGTGTCCTCTCTTGTCAGAGCTTTTTATTTCCTTAGTTTGAGCTTATCCAGCTGCAATTTTAATTTTCTCTCCTCACTCTTGTTCTCTAGCTCCTCTGGCGTCAGGTCTCTGGATGATACACTGCTCCCTACCCTGGTGGGAACCACATCTCCTGGCAGGATGTTGCCCCCCTGTCCCACAGGGAGTCTCAGATTCTCCAGTGAATCCTGGTCCAGCTCATCATCCTCATCCAGTCCCTCATCCTCCTCCTCTGTGGTTACATGAACTGCATCACAAGGTTCTGCCCAAGCCCACAGCGTGTTTTGCAGCTCCAACTTCTTAGTGAAGCCCTTTGTGGAAAGCTTAATACACTTGGAGAAATCATTGAGCTGGGCTACAGTATAACTCTAAAGTTTGGCAAGCTCAAAATCCATTTTTGCAGGTTCAGTTGTTACTCCTCCAGTCAGAGACATGATTTGGGAAAAACATAAAAAATGCTAATCAGGGAAAATGTAAGAAGAATCGAGCTGGTCTTTGATATAAATAGTAATTTACACCTATTACTGTATGGCACTGCACAAAAATATTTCCTATCCTCACCGCTGATCACCAATGTTAGAAATTTAGTTTCTGGTTGGTAGAGGTATGCACCCTGTCCAAGCAGGAACCATAATCTTAGTCTGGGTCAGTCAGTAACACACTTGGAATTAACCTGTGCTCACCATCTGGTTGTTTGGCAAACAGCAGTCGGGCTTAACTTAAGAGGCAATTCAAAAAATCCTCAGTGACTTTCTCAAGGCTTCAATGTCATTGGTAGCAACTCGTACTCGAGGACCAGACAGACTGATCTAGTTGCGGCTGCACTAAGGCGCGGAGCGGGGTGCTTTAATTGAAAATTACGGATTTGCTTACTTCGAAGCAAGGATACTAGACCCACTCACAGTCTAAAGCATGTGGGATGGAATTATCACCACATGGAAAGTTGCTACCAATGACATTGAAGCCTTGAGAAAGTCGCGGGACAATTTCCCAGTTTGTGCGACAAAACACTTGTTGGCTGATCAGAAAGAAAAGAATAAAAGAAAGAGAAGATTTCTGAAACTGTATTTAAAATGTGTGTATACGTGCATTGGTATTTAATATTACTCTACATACGTGTGCTGAGGATTTTGTGAATTTCTATGTTGGCTTTGGTCACAACTTTGGGGGAGGTTGGTGGTTCCCCTCACCTTACATCACCGTAACTCAATACTATCCTTAACTAACGTATGTGAGATTGTTCCTAAGGTGCTGTATAACCTATAACTATAGCACTGTTTATTAACTTAAGAGGCAATGTGTAAAGTATTTGAGCAACTCTTCAAACAGTGAAAATTCAACAAAAAGTCTCCATACCAGTTTAGAAAAATAACAAATATTTTTATCAACAAACAAGATCAAAATGACAAAACTCCAATACGCAGAATTCAAGATATGAATTTTTAAAGAATAAATATGTTTGTAGTGCTTAGAGACAGATAGCCCCAACTGGGGCTATCTGGCTGGACTTGACTGGGGCAAATCCAAAAGTTCACACCGACCATGATTTTGCTCTGGTCAGATACAGAGGCCAGACTTGGCCCACTGATCAGTATCTTGTGTGCATCAACTTTGAGGGCTTTGGGTGGAGCAAAGGAGGCGATGCTTCGCTGTTGATGTAGGAAATGTGTCCTTTCCGGGCTGTGCAGAGTCTAAGATGTGTTGAGATTCAAGATGCGATGAACATCAGGGTGATGCATTGAGGTCCAACCGCTGCGCTGTAGGTGATGCGAACAGCACAAAGTGATGCGCTGAGCCACGCAAATTCAGAGATGTGTCAGAAAAAGGGGGAGATGTGTTGCGCAGCTAACAGTGTGGTGTTCGCAGTTTGTGCAGCAGTGGCGATGTGTCAGTGTCAAGGGGAATGCGCAGGTTCTGATCTGCTCAACATCATCAATGCTTGGATTTTCTTATTTGCAGCACTTAAAACTCAAATCCAAGTACCCTGGTCTGTATTGTCACCACTTGGCACAGCAGAACTCACAGCAGACAGAGCCCAGGTGCTGGTTGCAGGTTGAAGAAGTCTGTGATATCCCTGAGACTTCAGAAGACAGGAGGGAAACCAACAAGCCCTTGGACATTGTTTGGTTCTGGGATGTAGAGATGCAGGTCTAGTTCTTCACACTCCCAGGTAAGAGCAGCAGGCAACAGGCCAGCCCAGCAAAGCAGTTCAGCAAAGTGGCAGTCCCTCCAGCAGCACAGCAGTCATTCTTCCTGACAGAATGTCCTCAGTTCCAGAAGTGTTCCGAGTTGATGGTATTAGAGATCCAGTACTTATACCCAGTTGGGCCTTTGAAGTGCGGGAGACTTCAAAGAAATGCCTTTAAAGTGCACAAGCCCATTTCCATCCTGCCCAGGCTCCAGACTCAGTATACGAGGGTATGCAACCCTTTGTGGTAACAGGACACAGCCCTTCAGGTGTAAGTGTCAGCTCCTCCCTCCCACCCTGCCCAGAATGGCAAATTCAGAGACAGTCAAAAGGCACAAAATATTTATAGTAAGAAAATGCCAACTTTTTTTAAAGTCGCATATCCAGAATTGCAATTTAAAATCCAACTTCACCATATGTTGTGTTTTTAAATTGTGATTCCAGAGACACCAAATTTGGGGGTCCCATGTCTTATCAATTGGAAACGACACTTGAAAAATGTAATAAGGTAATCCCATGATTATCCTATGGGAGGTATAGGCCTTGCAGTAGTGAAAAAAATTGATAGTTTTTCACTACTAGGACATGTACAACTTAAAAGTACATATCCTATTTTTAAAAACCCTTCACCCTCCTCTTGGACTTTCCAGAGTCTACCTTAGGGGTGATTTATATGTATTAAAAAGGAAGGTTTGCGCCTAGCAAGAGGGTCAACTTGCCAGCCCGATACGGCAGTTTAAAAATACACACAGGCGATGCAATGGAAGGCCTGGGACATGTTTAAGGGGCTACTGAAGTGGGTGGCACAATCACTAGTAGCATTTAATTTACAGGCCCTGGGCTCATGTAGCGCACTTTACTAGGGACTTATAAGTATATCAAATATGCCATTTGTGGATATGCCAGTGGTTCCATGTTTAAAGCAGAGAGCACATGCACTTTAGCATTGGTTGGCAGTGGTAAAGTGCCCAGAGGCCTAAAGCCAGCAAAAACATATTCAGCAAAAAAGGAGGAGGAATTCAAAGAGTTTGGGGAATGATCCTGCAGAAAGGCCCATTTCCAACACAACCCCCCTCCAGCCTAAAGCCAGGGTAGATTAATCAATACTTTGATGGACTTTTCTGCTTAGGCGATAGAATGTGGACAGTGGCCTACCACTGCATGAGGCATAGAAGAGTGTAGTTTGGATTGTAATACTGTGGAATAATGTAGAGTGGATTGGTGTAGAGGGGAGTGGAGTGACGTACAGTGGAGTGGTAGACAGTGTCGTAGCATAGAGTGGAGGGGCATGCAGTGGAATAGCATAGAGTGGAGTGGCATACAGTGGAAAAAGCGTAGAGTTGAGTGACGTACAATGGAGTGGCGTAGAGTGGAGTAACTTAAAGCTTAGTGGTGTATAGTGGAGTGGCGTACAGTGGAGTGGCGTACACTGTAGTGTCGCACAGTGCAGTGGGTTAGAGTGGAGTTGAATAGTGTAGAGTGGAGTAAAGAAGGGTTGCATAGAGTGGAGTGCCATACAGTGGAATAACGTATAGCGGAGAGGCGTACAGTGCAGTGGCACAGAGTGGAATAGTGTTGAGTGGTGTAGTGTAGAGTGGAATAGCATGTATTGGAGTGACATTGAGTGGAGTTGCGTACAGTAGAATAGCCTAGAGTGGAGTAGCATAGAGTGGAATGACATAGAGTCTGTGCTGTATATTGGACTTCCGACACAATACAATTGTGTATTCTGGATTGGGGTACAGTGTAGTGGCATACAGTGAAGTGGCATAGACTAGAGTGTTGTACAGTGGAGTTGTATAGGGTGGAATAGTGTAGGGGGAAGTCAGGTACAGTGGAATTGGCATACAATGGAATAGTGTAGACTTGAGTGGCATAGAGTGGAGTGGCATAAAGTGGAGTGATGTAGACTGGAATACTGTAGAGTGGAGTGATGTCGAGTGAAGCGTGAAGACTGTTGTGGTGTATGGTATAATAGCATACTTTGGAGTTGCCTAGAGTGGAGTGTTGTAGAGTGGAGTGGCATACAGTGGAATACTATAGTATTGAGTGGAGTGTGGTAGTGTGGAGTGATGTACAGTGGAATAGCATAGAGAGTAGTGATGTGGAGTGTAATGGTGTAGAGTTGAGTGTCATACAGTAGAGTAGTGTACAGTGGAGGGGTGTAGAGTGGAATAAAGTTGAGTGTACTGGCACACAGTGTAGTGATGTAGAGTGGAGTGGCATAAAGTGGAATAATAGAGTGAAGTGGCGTAGAGTGACATGGTGTAGAATAAAGTGGTGTGCAGTGTCATAGCGTACAGTTAATTGTCATACAGAGGATAGTCACACAGTGGTGGAGTGGTGTATAGTTGAGTGGCGAACTGTGTAGAGGCGTAGAGTGGATTGGCATACAGGGGAATAGGGTATAGTGCAGTGCTGTACACTGGAAGTGCCATACAGTGCAGTAGAATAGCATAGAGTGTAGTTGTGTGGGTTGCTGGTCACGTACTACTGGAGAACTACAATAATGGCCGGCTCCCGCAAACACATTTGCACAGGAGCCTGCCGGGGCACCCAAATACTTGTAGATCCCAAGCAGAGACGATTTGCGTTCCTGCTTCGGGAAAGAGAGTAGTTCTTCTGGGTCTTACCTGTACTTACGGGTCGTCACGCACCGGCGTCATTGTCCTTCTCGCCGGATCGGCGTTTCCTCTCCTGGCTCCGTACTTCTTCTACAGGTAATTGATTGAGTTGGCTGCAGCCTCCGGTGAAGTCCATACCTGAAAACAAAATTAAAACAGAAAAAAGCTGCATAATTTGTTTATGGTAATAGCGCTTATGCGCTGAGTATACTAATTATAATTTTTTGCATTTTCTCTACTTACCTGACATTGGCACTGAGGTTGTGGAGGTCCGCTTTTGTTGTTTATTTCATAAATAGTTCTGTAGATTCCTGAAAGATTAAGGAATTTGGGGCCATATGTAGGAAGCTGTTTTGAGATCGCAAACACTGCGAATCGCAAAATTCAGGGTGTATGCGATCGCAAAACAGACCGTTCCTATGTAGGAAAGGTTTCCGCTGCGCAAAAATGTGAATCATTAATTTAGCGATTACCATTTTTGCATACCAATGACTCTGCTAATTATTATACGAAATCACAGTCTGCGGCACATCCTTTGCGATATTCGCTAATACCGTTCTCGCTAAATGCGAATTCGCAAATTGAGATGTAGGCAAAAGTCGCAATTTGCGATTTTACGAAAATCGCAATTTTGCACTTCTCAACAACCACCAACTCTGAGCAGGTGGCAACCAGGTGCTACATATTTAAACAGGCCCACAATGCCACTGGGACTTCCCACCATGGCTGGCCTGTATGTGATAACCAGGAGGCTGTGAATCAGAGGTGCTACACAGAGAAGGAGATGCCAGGAAAGGATCTACAGAGCACGCATCACCCTCTTCCAGCTGACCGAGGAGGAGATCCATGTGAACTACAGGCTGCACCCAGACAGCATCCTGGATTTAATAGAGGAGCTGACACCCATACTTGAACACCCCAAACCCAGGGCACACACCATTCCCACCCATGTCCAGGTTCTGTGCTCACTGCACCTCCTGGCATCAGGGAGTTTTCAGGGGGTGATACCACAGCAGGAGGGGTCTCTCAAAGTGCACTTTCGCGCTTCTTCCACGCTTTCCTTGATGCAATGGTACAGAGGCTGCATCACCACATACAATTTCCAAGCACACAACAGGCACTAGATCAGACCAAGCAGAAATTCTACCAAATAGCCCAATTCCCCCACGTCATTTACTGCGTAGATGGGACCCATGTCGCAATCTCACCCCATCACAGAATGAGTATGTGTTTAGGAACAGAAAGTCATATCATTCCCTGAACATCCACGTAGTGTGCAACACCAAACATATAATCAGTGATATTGTGGCAAAATACCCAGGAAGCACACACGAATCATTCATGTTTCGCCATTGTGCAATAAATCGCAGACTCACAAATGGCGAGTTTGGAGAGGGCTACTTGCTAGGTAAATGCATAGCTTACAAACACACAACCAGTAAAGATTTGAACTGGCATGACAGTATTGAACATAAATCTTCTTATACCCTGCAGGTGACAGTGCGTATGCTGTACGTGACTACATCCTCACACCGTACCTGAATCCAGCCACTGCAGGTGAGCGGAGGTACAACAGCGCCCACAGAGCCACACGCTGTGCCATTGAGAGGACCTTCGGAATTCTTGAGAGCCGTTTCCGCTGCCTTCATAAGAGTGCAGGTGCGCTACAGTACAGCCCTGACACATGTTGCAAAATCGTGGTTGCCTGTGCAATGCTACACAACATCGCTACGAAGAAAGGCACCCCAGTGGATCTGACAGATTCAGACACATCAGATGAGAAGGGACCAGCTCCACATCGCAGACAAGCAGGTGGGGCCGGGGCAGCTGCCGGGCGCCTGAGACAAGATGAGATCACACAGAACTACTTCTGAGTGAGTAATGAGGACACAATGCCACAGAATGGTGCTTAACAGTGATGTTTATTTCCTTTGGCGCAGGAATACATCTGTCACACAGCGTGACTTTATTGTGAGTGCTTGCACATGTGTGTGCCACAGTGCAAGTATTTCCATCAGCCAATAAGTCCATATGGAATGTGTTCCTTCACACATAGCCATAAGTCCCTGGTGTACCTTCACCTCCCACGTGCACGCCCTGTTTCCCCTCGCTCAGGCTGCCCACTGCCCTCCCTGGAGTCATCATCTTCTCTCCCCTGGCGCGCACTCCGGCATCTGTCCGGTGGAATTGGTGGAGTGATGCTGTTCCTGCTGAACTGTTCATCCGTATCCATTGTGCTAAGTGGGCCCCTATCACCTGTCGCAGCTGCGCGCATCTGGTCCACCGCATGTGTAACCTGCACCAGGACCCTGCCCATGTCCTGGCAGCAGTGGGCCATCTCATGCTGCATACTGACACATCTTCGGGCCAGCAGGGATGTGGTGGTTGACTGGCGGTTGACTGCTCTTGTGTACAAGTCCAGCCGGGTGTGATGGCGATGTCTCTCCCTACGCTTGGCTGCCCTGTCTCTCCTTATCTCCCTGCACAGTCCTTCCAAAGCACCTGTCATGGCCATTACACCAACCCACAACTCATGTTATGATTGTGTGCAGCCAATTGGCGCTGTATTGATCTTATTCCTTTGACTTGCAGGCGCTGTGCTTTCAGCATGCTGCCCTCAAGGCCCGAAAACACTGTGTTCTCTTCGACATGAGCAGTGCTGGTGGACGGCCGTGCCCTGCGTCTCGACCCACTCCCTTCTCTGGATTGTTCAGGGGACTGTGCTGTCTGCTGTCCTGCACGCTGGCTGCGCACTGGCTGTGCCTCTCCTGCTGTGACTGTTGCCGGGGCCTCCAGCAGTGGCAGTGGTGGCACTATGTTGCGCCGTCTGCATGGCGCAGGGTTTGCTGGTCTCGCTTCGCCCTGCTCCTCCTGCCCTGCCTTGTCCTCATTTTCTGGTGTTTCCTCCCCTTCTGCCACGGTTTCCTGTGTTGTTGGTGGTGCTGTGAATTTAAATGCACACATTAATTCTGTGTCCTGTCTCGCATTTGTAATGCAGTACAGTGTACAATTTTAAATTCACATGAGTACTATCTGTATGTTTTCTTCATTTCCTGAATGACTATTCCACCTCGCTGTGTCTCACTGGCCCAGGTATCAGTGCATGTGACTACATCTCCCATAATACATTTCTGGGTGTGCTGGTGGACACGTACTGGAATTGCACTCAGGTTGGGTGTCTGGGGGTGTGAGTGGGTTGGGTATGTATCAGTGGGTTTTGGCATGCATCTTACCTTGTCTGGTGTCTGGGTGTTTGGAACTGTCCAGGTCAGCCACGCCACTCACACTCTCAGGCTGAAGGGTGCCCTCCACCAGCTCCTCCAGGGGTGTTGGGTCTGTTGCTGTGGACGTCCCACCACTGGTCTTTTTGGCATCGGCCAATCTTGTAGCCACCCTCTCCTTTGACCTTTTCCGCATGTCGTACCACCTTTTTCTGAGGTCTTCGACTGAGCGGTGTGTCACGCCAATAGCATTTACTTTCTCCTGGATGTCAGTCCATATTTTTCTTTTTTGTGCCTCTGGCACACGTAGTGAACTTTTTCCAAACAAGAGGTCATTGCTGCTATTTCCTGGGTGAGGACCTCCAGCTCCCTAAATTTTTGTTTCCTCTTTCTGGGTGTTTCTTCCTGCTTTCAGTAGCTGAGCACAAATCTCCAACTCTCCTCACAGGCTCTCACTCAGCTTCTGGCAATCAGGTTCAGCATGGACAGTCACACTTCCTGGTTGTGATGTCATCATTCAGCACCTGAATTGCAGATTCCCGGAATTACGATTCCTTTATTGCGTTCTCGCAATTAAGGAATCGCAATTTCAGTAATCGCTATATAATTCTGCGATTTTTTGGGAATCGCTATTATTTTGCGATATTTTACCTACATCAGAATTTGTGATTCTCAAAAAGCGATTCGCGGAAAATCGCAATTTCAGAATCGCAAATTCATTTTTACCTACATATGGCCCATAGTTAGGTCTACCTGAAGCTAAGGTGGATGTTGTAAAGTGCAATATACAGTGTTATAGTGAACCTAATGTTGGAATATATCTTGTCAGCCACTACATATTTTTAGCTGGGTTTCAGTACAGTTTTTCTTCTGCATAATATTTACTCATTATTCTTCAACTCAAAAAACTTTATTGTTTTTACCTTTCTCCTTTCTAGACATACAACACCTTTTTACTTACATCAATTACCAGAATCCTAGGGAGAAGGGAATAATTCAGGTAGATATAAGCACACATAGAATAAACTTACATGTAGGAGTTGAAATACCTTGCATACTTACCTCATTTTCTGTCCTTTTTCTTACCAGAGACTTCTCTTGGCTGATTGGTTCTGTCCCAGAGTGGGGTGCAACGTGGAACCTTTTATTTTTCCCTCCTTGTTTTCTCCCTTCATCCCCGAGTTACTATTGGTACTTAGACTCATTTGGGTACAATAGGTGACCAGGGGAGGTTGAGGACCTTTCATCATTTGCATGGCGTTACTGCAGAAACGTGAGTAAACATGACAGAAGTGCCGTAGAGTGGAATTTCGTACAGTGTACTAGCATACAGTGGAGTGGCATAAAGTGGAGATTGGAGTGTGGTGATTGAAACAGTGAAAGTGTGTCTACAAATGTAGATGTAATGTAGCAGGAATATATATTATGAGGAGTAAACAGCAATTTTTGGTAGTATGGGTGAATAGTGCAAGTAGTGTTAAGGTTATAAGTTTTAAAATACTTAGGGGTCTATTGCGTTGTCCGCCCGCCACCGCAATGGCTAAAGGGACCGCCCGCCATAGGTGTGGCGGTCCTGCCGTTGGAATTAGGATGCGCCCGCCACACTGGCGGGCGCATCCTGCATTTTTTACATTGCGGGGGCGGTGTTGCAAGCAGCACCCGCCACAAGGTAAAAAATGCATGTTGCGCATTTGAATTCACAACGTGACTGGCACCGCACGGTGCCTGCCACCTTGTGCATGCAAATTCTGGGGCATGTGCACCCCCCACTCCCCCCCAACCCTGGGGGCACGCAACGGGCCCCCAAATGCAGGATCTGCATGCCTTTCCATGGCGCTGTTGCCGCCATGGAAAGGCTGATCTCCGCAGTCATCTTAATATGGATGGCGGTGTCTTGCAGACACCGCCACCATATTAAACACTTTTCCCGTCTGGTCGAGTCGACCGGTGGAAAACCGGCAGACGGACTTTCCATCCGCCGGGGTCCCCCCCCGCCATCATAATGTGGCGGGGGTGGTGAATTAGAGGCAGGCAGTGGAATTGGCGGGCGGATAGGCCCAATCCAGAGCTCTGGAGTTTCTTTGACTTCGCTCTTCCTAGCTTTCCCACCTCCAAACAAGGTTCTGTTAAAGACTCTGCCTTTAATAAATTACTGTACCATCTTAAGTTAGAGTCAATTTTATTGTGTACTTTTGGCTTTATTAGGATCTCACAGTGCTCATGCAAATGCAGCCTACATTACAATTTGCCTCCTGTTGTGGCGAATATTTAAAACCTTGCAAAGGAGATAAGACGAGGAGCGAGATTTTTAAATGAATTGTGAATTCTGCACAGTAAGCATCTCTTTAGAGTGGGTGATGGAACCCATTGAGTCGGAGGTAGAGGAGGCTGCAGGGAGAAGTAACGTAAAAAATGTGTTCGTAGGCTATCAGCTGAAGCTGTCCATGCACGGCGGTGGTTCTTGTCGAAAACCATATGTATGTCTAGTCTATCAATCTTAAAATGCATATCCTTAGCGGATCATTTCCCATGCGTTTCAGAGTCCCGGGTGTAAACACGCCTTGTTTGGCGTCGAGTATCACCATCAGTTCACGTGTAAATACTCTGGGAATGTATCCGTCTGTTGTTTGATTTTTCTTAACATCATTGCCAAGCAGCGTTTATGACACTACATAAAATTGCATTTTTGTTAAAAGTGACAGTATAATTGTATATGGTATAAGCTTTAAGCTGAATCGCCTCTAACTGCTAGGATATGTGTGCTTGTGAAATATAAGAAATAGATTCGGGTCGCTGGAGACTCCACTCCAACGCGTCAGTGTGGTCTGCTTCTCTCTAATGACATCATTATGAGTGGCCTTTAGGGGTGATTTCAATGTCCTCAATCTCAGGTTGAGTTTCGCCTCCATTTCAGTGCTTTAAGTCTTGCATGCATGGGCCATGATGCACTGTAAAAGTCCAGACTGAATGAACTACTTACACCTGCATGGGAGCTCTACTTTACTATTTTGCCTGTGCAAGTGCCCTCTGTGAAGTGGAATTATGTAAATCTAGGCAAATTTTGGATGTACAGATTATTATGATTTCTGTTAAATTCTCAGCTACAGACTGCTTAGTTGTTTATTGGTTTGTCCTATTGTTTCCAATGCATATACTTAAAGTGAGTTTTGAGGCAACCACTTGCTGATGATTGAATGGCTTGTTGTTTATCTCATTTCCTTGCTTCTGATTCTATGGCTTTCCTCTCTGTTCTTGAGTTTGTTCCACTCTGGAACATTTCCATTTGACAAGGTTGTAATTGGATTATGTATCCTAACACTGAGGTGGCTGGGGAGGACTTATTATCTATCCCTGCTGTCCATCCCACTGTCTTTCCACCCTCCCCTGTCCTCTTGACTCCAGCCTATTTGGTCTAAAAAAAAGATTATACCTTTTGCCACCTGCCACACTATCAGCTGAAGAGCAAATATACAAGCATGCATGGCTGGTACCTACAAATGGGGGTGTTTTATTTTAACAAATCCCATTCAAAGATGGCTACATGGATTTGCGTGCAGATACAATGGCCATCTTTGAATGAGATTAATTTAAAATGAAAAAAAATACACGCAAAGATGGCCACTGATAATGTGTACGCATCCACAGGGGGCACCATTATTAAACATTTGTTAAAACATTACACATGCATTATAAAATGGGCGCCTGAATACATAATTTCCCATGGTGGCCATCTTTTAATGCATTTTTAATGTTTCAAAACCTTTTCCAAGATGGTTGAAATGGCTTTGTATGCCAATAAAATATTGACAAAGCCAGTAGGCTTCACTGCTGAGGCACATTAGATTTGGCAATGAGTGTTTATTATGATACTTAACACTACTGTTCAGCATATTATCAAGTGGGCAGTTTGGGCAGAAAATTACATTAAGGGCATGTGCATAAAAATGGTTTACCCAGATTCATACAAAGATTAAAACCCATGTCCCCTATGTCAGGAGTGAGCAATTTACCTAAATCTAGGTCGAGGCACTGTTTGTCTAGTCACGAAACACGAGTATCTGTCAATTTCAAAATCTGTCATACATCTTGAAAATTATTTAGTGGCTGGGCATGACTAAAGAGGCTGTAATCTGTCAATGCACTTGATTTTTTTTTATTTAGGGGGTGTAGTACCTGGCTTTGTGCTTTAGGAATCTATTGGAAGCCAATGCACTTCATAAGATAAAGGGACTTCAAGGTAACTGGCAATCGCTTATGTATGAGGTAGTTGTAACTTTGAAGTTGATTTAGAAAACTTTTTTCTCGATTTAAACCAATGTAAATAGAAAAAGAAAGTGCACTTGAATCTGGCTGCAAATTCCCAAAAGAAATACATTTGTGTACAAAACGTACGCTGAGGATAATTGTACACATGCAGCTGCCCCTGTACAACTTCACACTTGTGATGAATGAAAGTAACCCTGGGCGGACAACTACGCTACGCTCGCGTAGTTTGTGCTACTTCGCGCTACGCGAATTGCACGTGGCGCAGTGCAAAAACGCGTAGCGTAGTTGGCATTTTTTGCTCGCTCGCGGTCCTCTACGTCAAATTGGCGACTGCGAGCGAGCAAAATGACATCCCGGCGAGACTTTTTCCTTGTTTGGTATCAGCAACATCAAGTTGCCAATCACGAGCATGGAAAATAAACCTTCCGGCGAGATTCTCAACGCGGGGAGGTCAGGTTTCTCATTGCGAGTGGTCGCGTATGCTTGCGACCGCTCGTGATGAGAAACTACCAGGCCGCGTTGAGAAAGCTAAAAATCTACTTGAGCGGCAGAAAATGACAATCATTGAAAACGGCATCTTGCACAGTGCGGACAAGCATCCGACACTGTGCAATCATCGCGAACAGCGCACTACGCAGTTCGAGTAGTGCTCCGCGTATCTCGCATAGTGCGAAGTGCACTTTGCGTAGCTACGCATAGCGCTATTACGCGAACTACGCCCAGGGTTAAATGAAAGCGTGTTGTACACATCAACCCTCCTCATTCACAGGTGATGCAAATCTTCTATGCTCCCCGTTGCATTATGGGAGCCCTAACCTGGCTCAGGACTAAGTGCAATGCATGCCTTAAACCCCCGAGTTCATGAATGTTCATGCAAGAGAAGAGTTACAGGATTACATCCCCATTCTTGGCGCATCGGTCGGCATTTGATGCCAGCTGTTCGAATATCACTCCCATCTTGTCTAGAACCCCGCAGTGCACTTAATAAAGACTGGGATTCCTTATCGGCTAATTTAATTTACCACAAAAAAACTGAAGAAAATGCATGTTATGTTTTATCTGAATACACAATACTAAAACTAATAACCAGTAATTTCACTGGACTAACCACTAATCCTGTTAATCGACGTTAAACGCATTAAGGCCTCACCGGTGGTAGTAGTTTATGCTATTTAAATGCAATTACAGAGCAGTACAATTTTGCATGAAGTGATGTCACATCTAAAAGTTATGGAGATTACGTACATTTTTGTATTACTTAGGAACATTACGTAAGCATCGCTATTTAAGAAAATGGCGTAAGAGTTGCAACACTTGATTTTCTTCTACCTAAATAAACAAAAGGTCTTTTCTGTTATTTTTACTCCTGCAACTTGCGTTGTGTGCTGTGTACTGACAGAGAAGAAGACTGCCTTTGAAAATACAGTGTGCCTGTGAAGACAGTGCAGAGGAACGCGGTTATTAACAGTGTCTCGGAAGACAGTTATTTTTGGCGGGGCCTCTCAGGAGCCGACCTCTTGTGAAAGGGAGCTCATTTATCCTGCATCTCACTGTCCTGCCATTTCCTGCAGAGAGCGGGAGAAGGGGGGAAAGTGAAACCACATGTTTTGAGGAGCGAACGCAGGAAAACCCCAGCCGAAGACAAACGACTACCTCTCTCCCCTGGCAATTAGTCAACCCCGGGCAGCGTGCCAGCCCAGGTGTTCCCGCCTCGTGCAGGGCCCTGCCAAGAACAATGCAAAAAAGCAGCTGATTTTGCTGACAGACCCTCTTGGTAATTTCCTGTTGTTTTGGCATCTTTAGGTTACTTTCCCACAATTACTGCTTTGCAGATGAAGTATTGCCTTCAAAACCCACCCCTAGAACTGTAAAAAATGGAGAGTTTATATTTTTTGGCCGATCATTTTTAAACTGTCTGTTTTGTTTACCTCTCCGGACAGCTGCTTTGAGTGGAGTGACTGCGCAGCATCGATTTATTTTTTCTGTGCAGCATTGATTTTTTCTCGAGAGCTTATTTAAATATTTTCACCTGCCGTTGGAACATAACTCCTCCTCTGGTTTTCAGGTCTGAATGTCTCCAAACACTAAGTACTATACCGTCTTACTTCAGGTTTGCATTACAATGTAAATATTGGCGCACCCTCTATTTTGAAGGTTCTTTTTTGTTGCTTGTATGACGTAAAATAGAAAAAAATGTGTTTTTCGGCCACAGCTTGTTGATTTCTATTACTGCAAAGGAATAAAACGCAGCAAATTATTTTTGCCCAAGTTTGCTGTCTTTCTTAAAAAGAGGCAGATCCAATGTAAATAAATGCACCCGTCTGGATGTATGTATGCAGATTGCTGTGGGTGAACCAAGGTACAAAGCAAGGATGCACACTATACAGTAGAAAGGGGATATAGTGCAGGTGGTGGATAGGGCAGAGGGACATACAAGGGTGAGTCATCCACTGGCAGTGCGTCCAGGGCAGCTTGAAAGGAACATTTGCCATATTGAGGGTAACTGAAGACAAGGAACATTCTGCCCAGCAGGGTTGAATTGGGATCAAAAATTGGCCACGGCACACCAAAAAAAGTGGCTCACTTTTGCGTATTGCCTTTCCGCAAAACACAGTTTCAGCGAAGTTGTATGAAAAGAAAGGGGGTGGGGGCCATATTTTATTAACTTCACTTGGATAAAAAAAAAATGCACATATTAGTTTAGACTGCTGAGCCACACATGAATGCAGGTGAGACCACTTCTGCTCAGGCCCCCTGCCCCCTCTCAATCAGCATACATTAATGGCCGGCCCAGCGAGAGAAAGGGAGTGATACCTCTGCCCATCTGCCTCTAGAAAGGACACTCAGACACCCACTCGGCCGCTGGCGGCAACCTAACAGCACAGACAGCCCCCAGGCTGCCCAAAAAGCAGCCCACAGCTAGAACTCGGCTACTGGCACTTCGGCCATTTCCTGAGTGCCCGCGTTATCAATCCGACCCTACTGCAGGGATAATATTTTCAGTGGCGGCTGGCAGGAAAGTGGAGAGGGACAGCATCGCACCTACCCTAACAGACGTAGAGGTGGACAAGCCAGCACATTCAAAGATAGAGACAAGCCTGAATCCAACCCTGGGCCTGGCTTGGTTCTAAGAGCCAGAGAACGAGCTGAAGGATCAAAGGATGCCGCATGTAAATCATGCAACAAATGTCATTAAACGTTTGCTAAATACTGTTTTAAATGTCAAAATATGTCTTCTAACATTTCGAAGTGTCTGTTATGATATCAGGGTTTTTATAGCACGCTAATCACCTGTGAGGGTATCCTGGTGGCTGTGGCAGGTGTGTGAGGCCAGCCCTGATGGCTTCCTCATAAAGCCAGGTCTTCAGCTTCTTGTAAAAGTCAAGAAGAGAGGAGGAGGCTCTGATATGTTGTCGAAGGTGGTTCCAGGATTTGGGGGCCGGGTATGAGAAGGCGCACCCCTGTGCGCTGCTTTTGTGTATGCATAGGGTGTGTGCTTGTGAGAGACCGGCAGAGCGGAGGTGTCTGGAAGGTTGCTGGAAGTGAATGCGGCGGTTCAGTTCTCAATTAAGTACATATGATTACATCCTTGCACAGAGTAACATTTATTACAATTAATATTTTTTAAACATGAAACAATCAAAAGCACCCCAAGCACAGGCGACCTTCCATGATTTACCTAAGATGTGTCTGTTTGTCATGTTCTCTCTATCTAGGGCATTTATTATTATTAAACGTGAAACAAGATTATTTTGTGTTAACCATATGCAAGTGAGGTTTATGCATAGCACAACCCTTAAAAGAATTACTTCAGTGTGCTCTCAAATTGGTTGGTCAATGAAAATAATTCATAGTAAAGCGATTTGTCTTGGAACACAGAATTTAGTGAAGTGGGGAAGCTAGGATTTACCCCAAAGTTTCCTGTTTACTAATTGGTTAACCATCTATTTTCCATTTAACACTAAAGGACAATGCTTTGTGTTGTTATTTCATAAATTAGTACACAGAGTTCAATAAATACACTGATGACACCATAAATCAATCTCTCTCTGTCTCTTTGCCCACCCCCCCCGTTCCTTTATGTTTGGAATCTTTTCACAGACACCGGAATTCACAGTGACAGGACATGTCTGGCTGAAGCCATGCTTCACTCTTTGAGTGTGTCTCCTTGAAGATCTGTAACCGAAGGATGAAACTTTGTGTGTGCTACACGACCTCTTCGTTTTGCAAAATATGTATTTAAATTGCATTTATGGTTACAAAGTAAAACCTGAGAAACCACTGAAATTCCCAATTTATGATTAGCATCAAAATCCATAACATGCACAACAGCCATGCAAACCATATCTCGCACACCAAATGCAACGTTTATGGCCTCACACTATTCATGCCAATGAATAACAACTAAAAGCAAAATGTCATTAAACAACACAAATTAATTTTAATAAATTGTAATACTTTCATAGTAGTCTCTGTCAAAGTGGTTATATGTGATATGTAATGTAATCTGTAAAATGATATGCAGCATTTCTATTTGTATATGATGTCACGAGCATTGCATTTGGTGTTGGAATTATGGATGGAATGGCTATTATACTGCTCAAGGTACCCCAAAATGGCTTGCCTCAAAGTGGTAGGTGTCAAGAGGTGAAATAAAAACCATGGTACATCACAGTAGAATTGGTAAACACACTGACAACATTTTTATTCCTTGGAAAGTACCGGAAATGTTGCCACTTTCCTTGCAATTTGGCAACAAATGTAGCAATGATTTACAGCCTCATCTGTTGTCCCGAAGCATTGAAACTTTAGTAACTGCCCTTGCAAGTCAGTGAGCATTTATAAAGTGGAAGCTGTGCATAAGGGACAGTTTTACACTGTGTGAGTGCACGCTGTGGGCATTTGCAGAGCAGCCAATGGTCCACCGTGTTGCTGTAAGCCTTTTCTGATGCTCCTTCCTCAATAGTCAACACTTGTTCTGGAATTACAGACTTCCCCCTTTCAGTGACACTGCCTCACTACTGATACTTTGTGAGTGGGAATGAAAAGATATTAGTGCGCTGTCTTTTTCATGCCTTATCTTTGTATTTGTAGCCATGATTGTTAATATGGCAGAATTTCTGTTTCCAAAACTTTATTCGACAATCAAGTCATAAAAGTAGCATATTAAAACCATTTACAAAAATACAAATTAAAATACAAAAATCAATATACATTTATATGTATATGCCTAGAACAAAATTAAACCCTATTTAAATGAGTAGACCAAAACCTTTACATCCAGATATAAAACAAGCACATTTCTAATTTATGCAGCAATATACCACCCTCCCCTGGTTTGGATATTAACACAACAGTACGTCCTAACCTTAAAGTTGTATATGGAAGCCTATTAATTGGGCACTTTGGGGTTAATCTGTTTTGACCGAATTACCCAGGCCCATTTTATATATTTTGCCATGGCTATTGCAATTACCGGGCTTGGGTCCGAACACAAAATTCGCATAGCCTCTTCGTGCCTTCGGGTTCCAATTAGACGGCAAATGGGTATTACCCATTTCTTACGTGGGAGAGTGTAAAGGGGACAAAAGAACACGAAGTGGCTCAGAGATTCATTCTTGTCCCTACACTTTGGGCATTTATCTTGGGACCCTTCGACCCATTTAGATGTAAATGATCCGATCGGGAGCGTGCCTATCCTAAACTGGAAGTAGACCTTACGATCACATGGAATTTCAATCAGGCCCCAGTACAATTCCAATTTTGGATAGGCCTTAAATTCGAAAAATCTGCCTGTAAAATGGAATGAGCATCCTTTGGAAATTAATTCCAAACAGATCATTTCCCAATATTTGGCCTTCATAGTTTCTTTTGAGGGAAATACTGCATTTTGAGGATCTTCCCATAGGTCCCTCTCTCCCAGTCTGTCCAGTAGCGATCTTATTGACCTCAGCCAATCTATCTTGTGAAAGGAATCCTTTTCCATAATCTCCTTCAAACCCAAGGCATAGTGCTTGAGCTCCTTAGTAGTCCAGACCCTACGCCAATACAGCAATGGGCGCAGGTAAGCTGTATCTTGGAGAGTTTTCAAGCCTAGGTCCCAAAAAAGTGGTATCAAGGGGGTACTTAGCGGAACACCAATGACTTTCCGAATAAACTCATTTTTCACAGCAGTCAGGCGTTTTAGATTTTTACCATTTTTACCATTTTTACCATACCCCCATAGCTCAGACCCATAAAGGGCCGAGCTACGGATCTTCATCACATAAATCTCAAGAAATGGGCCAATTGGTTGGGTCTGGAAAGTTTTAAATCTTTTCAAGAGGAAGCCTGCCTGCTGTTGGTACTTTAATATTGCCAGATCAATTTGGCTTTTCCAACACATATTCATCTGTAGCGTGACCCCCAGATAAGTAAATGCATCGACCTGCTCTAATGGGGAGCCATTCATAAGAATGGCTCCTTTAAAAGATTTATGAAACTTAGAAGGTTTAGGTCCATTACGGACCATAAACTTGGTCTTTGCAACATTTATTTCCAGTCCACGCAATAAGCAGAATTCTTCAAAACGCCGGAGGGTAAGCTGGAGGCCACTCGGAGTTTTTGAGATCAACAGAGTATAGTCCGCGAACATGAGGACCGGAACACGAATACCAGCCATAGCCGGGGCATCCGAGGGGACCCGGGAGAGGAAATCAGCCACTCCGTTCACGAAGAGCGAGAACAGGGTCGGTGCCAAGACACAACCCTGCTGCACTCCCCGCTCTACGGGGAAGGCATCCTTAACCTCCCCCTGTCGTCCCCACCGCACCCTGGCAAAATTGTCCTCATGTAAGCGGACGACCAATGCCAGCAGCTCTGGGGCCATCCCCAGCCCCTCCAGCACCCGCCACAGCTTACCACGCGGAACTAAATCATAAGCCGACCGCAAGTCGACAAATACTGCGTACAAGACCCCTTTTTCCAAAACCACTGTCCTCCAATAGAGGACCATAAACCTGAAAACCTGGTCTATAGTACTAGTTTTGGGGCGAAAGCCAGCCTAGAGAGGGCTCAGAATATTACCAACTTCCATCCAGGTCTGGATTTTTCCCAAGACCAGACGGCCCATAATTTTTTGTATGGCATCAATCAGGCTAATGGGCCTATAATTGCAAGCTAATGTTTTATCCCCCTTTTTATATACGGGCACGATTTCGGCACCTTTCCAGGATTGAGGGATAGCCATCCCTTGAGCTATTGCATTAGCTAAATAGATGATATATGCCCACCATCTTTGTCTATCGTGCACAAATAAGTCAGCTGGGATGCAGTCCATACCTGGAGCACGACCCTGGTTTACCAAATCGAGCGCCCTATCAAACTCCTCAGCGCTGAAAACAGGTTTATTATAAAACACCCATTCCCAATGGAACTCACTATCATCCTCGTCTCCTTTTGCATATTGTGGCTTGAAGTATTCGACCCAGGAACTCTGAGGGACATGATTATGCGGGCTATCAATAATCTCGCCCCTTTTCCATTTAAAAATATCCCAAAACTTTTTTGGGTCTTTTGCTACACATGCTGCCTTAAGATCTTGCCACTCGCACTCTACCCATTCCTTTTTAGCATTCCATTGTACCATCCTGTAAGTATTACGTGCTTTCTTAATCTTGCTCTGGTCTTTTAATTTTAGTGCAAACCCAAGCTCTTCCCGGGCTTGCTTACAAGAGGCATTAAACCATCTCTCCTGATTTCTACTAAAATCTTGTTTTACTAAAAGAGGCCTACAGAAGTAGGTTTTAAGTTTTGAAAAAAGACTTTCATGTATATTCTCAAATGAGACAAAGGACTGACTTTCAATGCCACCTGTCATCATTAATGCCAGTGCCTCTCCTACATTGGAATTGATACTATTTATTATGTCAGGATGCTCAACTACTTTGTGCCATTTAAGGCGGCGTTCGTCATTTGATATAATGACATCTGGGCCCATTGCATCAGATGCTAAATCCACTCTATCACCCATATCCAATTTAAAAAGAGCAACTAATGGGTTGTGGTCACTCTCTATTCGGGGTTTAACCACCTTATCCACAAGAGTGTGCCACATCCTTAAATGGCCTAGAAGATAATCTATATTACTTGCCCTGATGCCATTGTCGTAAGTTTTACTTCCCATCCTGTCTGACAAAGTTCTGCCATTAGCTGCCCTCAATTGGTTACCCAGACAAAACCCTTTCAAATACAGGGCCGCCTCTGTCCATTTACTAATAGGTTTTGTCTCAAGTTGCGGAACCCCCCATCTAAGATCCTCCTCCTCCATTAAAGTTGAGTCGTGAAATCCTAGTGGTTCAAAAGTCGTATTGAAATCACCCGCAATCAATGGGAGCACATCAATTGGTCTGGATTCAACAAGAGTATCTAGTGCTGTTACCACCTCTGATTTTTTCCCACCTGGTAGACCCCTTGCATAGACATTAAAAATAGCAATTTGCATGTTTGGCGGGAAATTCAACCTAATTCCCAAGATGTCACGATTCGAGATTGGGATAAGGTGGAAATTACAATTTAAATTTTGTTTGACCCAAATGACCAGGCCTCCTACTGGTCGGCCCTTTGGCCTTTTCTCTGCTGGGACAAAAAAATTCAAATAACCCAATCTAAACACAGGTTCTATTGACCATGTCTCTTGAAAAAGACAAATGTCATGCTCACCAATGAAGTCTGTGCAGAGAGATGATGATAATTTAGATCCCACACCCGCCACATTCCAGGATAATATCGTTGTGTAACCGGCAGCCTTTACCACCCCATCGGCACTCCCTATAGTTAATAAAGGAGGTATATCCACGCCATGAGGGGAATCTGAATCTCCATCATTGATCAGCGATTCCTGCTGAAGAACATCTCTAGATCCCTGTTCAGCAACTCTGATAGAATTTGTTAGAGCAAGGATCACAGCTCCATCCATAGTGCTTTCTATTTCAGACAGCCCTCCTTGTTTTTTACCCTCCTCTAAATTAGTGACTACAGATGCCCTTTCGGGTCTAGAATATCCAATTCTATCTTTCTGTCAATCACAGTCCAATAGCCCGGATAACACATCAAATCGGTTGAAGGACCTTATATCCCCAGAAGGGCAACCGTTTGTCAAATTTCCCCTATATGTTATCCCTTGCTGGGACAATGGTGCGGGAGCATAGAAATAGGACAAAGGCATAGTGCAGATTAGAGGTGAGGGATCATCTTGAGGCCAATTACAGATATGTTCCACACAGCGTCTATCCCTTCCTGCCCACCCAGTTTACTCTCCTAGCGAACAAGATTTCAGCACATATATGGACCGGCAATGGGCGCTTTGCATTAAGCCAAAAAATACACTTATTCTTGAGATCCCTATATGATTCCCTTGTCCCCATCACCAAGGGCGGGACCCCAGTTAAAACCACCACATAGGGGGCTGCCTCTGGGGGGAGATGTATATCAATTAATCCAGACGAAGCCTGCACAGGAGACTTTGTGGGGATAGGTTGTTTAACAATTCTAACTGTATTAGCCCCAGCATTATAGGATCCGTCACATTGTGGAGGAATGTCATCCCTTAGCTGATTGGCAGGAGGGGATATGGCACATGGCTCCTGGGAATCAGACAGTTTCGGGCTCTCTACAGCAATCGCTGGACCATTAGTAGCAATTTTAACCTCGCTACATTGTCCTACCACGCCTAGTCGTTCGCTGTATAAACCAGAGCCCCGGCTTCCCCCCGTGAATGGGCCGAAACAAGTGAAAGTTCCAAGCATACAAGCCTACTTTCAATGGAGCCCAATCTTTCATAAATAGGGTCACACAATTTCTTTAGAGTACTCTCCAATTTCTCCAAAACGTCGGGCCCATGTCTTCCGTGGCTCCACTCCCCGAAGATAATGGTAAATTTACCCTCTCCTCAATTGCTACAGGATGAGGAGGACATGAAACTAGATCCTTCCTCAAACCAAAAACAGGTCCAGTGTTAACTTTTTTCCCTGTGGAGTTCAATTGAGTTCCCTTACGTTTTTTTTTCAATGTTAGACCTTGGAGTTGTTGAGCTGAACCCGCTTTAATATTACTGGCAAGCGGGTCTTAATATTTGATAGGGGCATAATCTTTGGGGCCGGATTACAAAGAATCGAGGTATCAAAAGATTCAAGGGTTTCACCCAGAGTTTCAACCAATGGTCTAGTAACTGTTGTTTGTTCATTTTCGTCCTCCACCAAAGGAGATGTTGAAACCGGAAAATCCAACATAACAGTCTGTAGACACGGTGGAGACCTAACCTTGGCCATACTTCCCAGGGATGACCTCTTATCACAAAGAACATCTAATGATAATCTTTTTTCCGTTAGTTCGATGTCTTTGGCTAGTGCTGATTGTACTCGCACTAGAAAATTATCTAAAGTCCGGATTAAGGCACCCCCAGATGATTGATTGCCACTCCCATCCCTTTTAGTAGGCCTATCCATAAGTATATATGAACTTGTGGCCCCGAAAGGTAATGACCCTATTTCCTTTAAGGAGGTATACTCGATGCAAACACTTAAACCGCAAAACTTTACTTCACTCTTCCAATGATTACCCTTTTATACCAGATGATAGAGGGGTATCCCGTTCCGTTCTCAACCGTGCTCGGACGGGCTCAGACGGGCCCGCCCTTGGCCCGGGCTTTGCCCGGCACACGCCCGTGCGCGTCCCGCGAAGCGGGGGCCGTGAGGATTTTTATAGCTTCTGGCTGGAAATACGGGAAGAGGACACAGCTGTTGGCAGTTGCGGGGCTGCTGGTCCTCGCAGTCCCGTCCTCAGCGCCTTCCCTCTTTCGGCAAACACCAGATTTAAAAACAGCTCCAATGATAGCACTCAGGGAATTACAAAGATCCGGATTTAAAAGTCACGTTTTTCTCCTTACACGAACGGCAGAATTTCAGTGAATGACTGTAGTAGGTAAAGTATTCTGTTGTCATTTGAGTGTGTTGTTTCCCTTAATAGAGCATAGAATGCTCTTAAGGATTGTGGTGTAGTACTAGATTGTGAGCTGAAGGAGACGCTTTATAGGCTGTTAAACAGGAAAGGTCGTGGGTCCTTTATTGGAATAAGCCTATCGTTTAAAAAAAATAATCAGCCTTCTAGTTTTTCATGTGTTGCTCTCAATACACTACTCTGACCTCTAGTCTGCGCTGGATTGATACATTTATCACCACACAAAGATTTGGCCAGATCACATTAACTGTACGAAATCATTACAATGATGCAATAAGGCCAATAATATACCTGACCCTAGGTCAGTAGGGACTTGGCTTCAATATACTTGTTCTGACTGGTTTGATTATCATATTGGCCCTCCGAAGCTAGACTCTAGATAAACATAAGCGATTATCACCATTCTAGGTTTCACTATCAGAACTGTGAGCAGGTCTTCAGAGGTGATATAATCAGGTTGATATAACCAGTTGACTTACTTGTTCTCCTATTGCTTGGTGGCTTGAAACACTTCTGTCAAATGTTAATTTTGGAATTAAGGCTTCAAAGGGATTTGATCTTGGCTATGTCTTAAGTCGCCCTTGGCATGCTTTACTTGCAGTACTTAAGTTGTAAAAAATTATCTACGTGCAGTAACCCAAAGTCTGCTGCCAGTGCTGCCAAATGCTGGGGGGGTGGAATACAAAGCCAGGCTGGCCTCGGTTCTACCCCATGCTTCTTTCCTCCACCACCCTGCACTTCTGTCATTTTTTATCTGTCTTTTCCATCCCTCTATTCTTTGTCACTGCCATACTATTTTCTCTTCCCCCTTTCTCATTTTTTTCCTGTCTCTCTTGTTCTGAAGTCTGATGATGAAACAATAAATCTGCATCCCCAAAAATGAGTGCTGTTGTCCACCTTCTGTGACCACTGGCTCAAATTAAGGTCTGATCACTTGCATTAGCCAACATGCACAAACATGTATGTACACATAAATTACTTACCCTTATACTCCTGGGCCCAGATTTACTAATATGTTGTATTTGATTTGCCTCGCAAAAGTGAGGCAAACTGCTGCAAAGTGTTAAATTGGGATTTACTTTCTCACGCAAAACGTGATTTGCTCTTGAAAGTAACCCTAAAGCAAAGCATAAGAGCACTATGCACTATTTTGCTGCTACTTTTCATAAAGGGGGTGTAACATGAGTGGTATATGGGCATTCCCATACAATCACCCCTAGCTTTTGACTAAAAGTGCTATTGATTTAACAATCTAGACAGGACTTTTTGCCAAAAATTCACGCCTCCTCGAGGCAGGTGTAATGTTGGAGAAGTTTTATTTCCTCCAAACCTTTTCAGCTTTGCATGTGTGCTGCACTGTACAGTACATGAACAAACCTTGAAAAGTGTTAAACTATGTTGAAGCATAGGGTTTTGTACTGTAAAGGTTCCCTTTCAGAACAATACTAGTGCTAGACCTCACACACCCTTTCATTAGAGCTTTTGGGTGGTGCAAGGCAGCCTAAAGTGCCAGCACAGGGGGAGAGAGAGATATGGCACTGTTCTGCTCTACCTTTCACGCAATGCATTGCTTTGAATTAAAAATTAGTAATTTTGACCCTTGGTGTACAGGAGCTATCATTTACTCAAGTCCTTCAATCACTTACTTGTAAAAAACATTCTCACGTATGTCCTGGTACCTCACTGGGCACAGAGTTGGGCAGAGAAGTAGTGTTCATTTTCCTAACACTGAGCTCTCTCCCACGGCTCAAATGAGACCTCATGAAGTCATGCATGAAGCATATGTTCTTCATTCCCTAGATAAAGCTCCACCCTGGCCCTTAGCTACAGCCCTGAAACACTGCACACATGGGCCAGCCGCAAACCTACACACAACATACAGAGTAGTGTGCTGCCCAACCACTATCATCAGGGGTCAGCAACACGTTATAAAAGCAATTGCAATGCAATACAAATAATTTTAGCACCTGTAAATCTGAAGTGCATTTTTGCATTTGTTTTGACCCCTTTTACTTAGTGAGATAGCGCTGATTGTCAGTTCTAGTGATAAATGTAACATTGCACATTTCCTAATAGAAATTTTGCTGCAAAGCTTCTGGACCGACATAGCCATATATGTGCAACATCCATTTGTTTTCTTACATATAATATTTTACCCCAGGCTTTGTTTTTCTTTTCTAAGAGCATGTACTTGCCTGTCATTAAATATCTATTTGAAATGATGGTTGCTGAGAATGATCACCTGGAGTGTTTCCGCCTAGTATAAACTACAGTAGTTGTTTTTTTACTTACAATTGTTAATCAATTGAAATCCTAGGGTGCTGTTATTCTGAAAGAATATCGAATTCATGACTCCTACCTCTAATAGGTTAATAAATGTCTGTGTTTGTTGAATATCTTTGACCTTATATGTTTTTGGGCATGGTTTTAGATTTTGGTGGACAAGTTACTCCGTCACAACAGTGGCGGATACTCTGCCCGCCGAAATATAAAACTCATTTGATATAAAGGGATTTTTATTTCAGTGGACGGGAAATCCGTCACATTTGTGACGAGCAGCTCGTCCGCCAAGGTCTAAATCAGGCCCGCTGTCTAATATCTCTGCTTGTCAAGTGATAACAATGTAGCATAGGACATTGCTCTGAGCTTTGCTAAAAACATTGAAGAGAAAAGATTTGATTCTTCTTTGAATATATCTATATCCACACATGCTTATGCCTTGGTCCAGGAGTGAATAATCTAGAAGAAATGGTTACAGTGATAAATAACAGTTGAATCATCACACACAATTCTGTTTTCTTTTGTGAAGTTTTATCAGGAACCCAAGCAGTCTTTCAAATATGTTTGCTAAATTGGCAATATGTTTTAAAAAATGGTCATATTAATAGGAAAAAGCGATCCTTTTGCAATTAACTCTTTTATGTAGACGTAGTCTAACGTTCTCTGCGGCTTTTCCAGCTCTGTGTGTTTTATTTTCCACACTATAATTGATGTTCACACATTAAAGGTGCCATTTCACACAAATGCTGGCACACATATTCAAATTACTGAGAAAAGACTCTGCGCCCTTTTAGTCTCCTAGAAAAAATGTCCCCCGCTGCTGATGTTTTTTCATCGTCTACAATTGGATTCTCCAACGAAACCCCGCCAAAGTGACATGATTATTGCTAAATCAGGATTTCCTCCACGCATTTAGCTAGCAAGTAATGATAATCAATTTGTATTTCAGTGTGTTTTTGCTCTAATTGGCTACTTTTCGTCATGTAGCTACATGCACGTTTATCTTTAATATTCTGGGATAATTTATCATTGGTTTGCCTGAAGATGGCCGCTGTCCAAACAACGGGGTGGTAATTGCTTCCCCAGTTGGGCGTAATAACGACGGCATTCATTTTATGTTGTTATTTCATAAGCATACATGGTGTGTGAAAACTGGGAAAGATGTGCAGAGTGTCTGAACTAGATTTGGAAAAATGCACTTGCCAACTAGCCGAGGACTAGCAAAAAATGTTATCTTGAAAATGAAATTTGGATCCCAACCAATTAACTATGCTGTACGGAAAATCATCCAAATTCTGTGAAAAATGGAAAATCCAGATGAAGATTCCAGTGGTTGAATAATCTACCGCCATAGTATTAGCTTGAGTAAGGAAAAGTAACTCTTGCTCTTAGTCAAACATCTGCTCCTGAAATTAGAAGATTTTTCAGTACCACCCAACTCTAACTAAGCCATCCTTTTGTGCAAATTTATCTGATCTTAAAGAGGCTGAAACAATGTTGGGCTGTTTTTTCGTGCAATCTGGCACTGCAGGTGGGACAGCTTAGAAAGCAAAGGTGGGCAGGTTGCTTTGGTCCCATCATGCCCCATGAGACCAAGAAAATATGGCCCCACACTGGGACTTTCAAGCTGGCCCATCTGGCAGTGTAATGCTGAGACAATGTCTGAAAAGCAAGTCAAAAACTGGGTTGAAATGTAACAAGTTGTCTTACATGTTTTGGCAATACTGTCTTAGATGCATGAGTACATGCAAGCTAATGGTACATGCGCAGGCCTCCAGAACTTTCCAGTCAGTCTATTTCTCTGCCTGTTGGAACATAGTTACATAGTTAATATACATGAAAGCATTACATAAGATCTATCAAACCGAACTTTAAGGCACTGTGGTCCAGCCCAAAACAAACATCAACAATGCCAAAAGAACGTACCTTGTCCATCCTTTTTGGGATTGGTAATTTTTGTTTTTGAAAACATATGTATTCGGCATCAAACATTTTAAAGTAGCAACAAGTAAAAATGCCAGTTTAAAGTTGGTATAGATATCTTATGGCACTGACGTGGACTTCTTTTAGGTTGATGTGCACATACACACATGCATATGAATCAACTGACCCATTTCCATATGCTGTATGCTCTTAACGAAAATGACACTGGAACAGACCTATAGATGAAGAGTTCTTACCAAAAGTATCTATCTATCTATCTATCTATCTATCTATCTATCTATCTATCTATCTATCTATCTATCTATCTATCTATCTATCTATCTATCTATCTATCTATCTATCTATCTATCTATCTATCTATCTATCTATCTATCTATCTATCTATCTATCTATCTATCTATCTATCTATCTATAAAAAGCAAAGGTTACAGGGACGTTATAGTTAGGAAAGAACAGTAAAAACATTAGAAATTCAATGAAAAAACTAAAGGTTACAGTTTGCACAGGTTATAGTTAGGCTCAGATTTCACTCGTACAAAACCATAGAAATTCAGAAGTTATAGTTACCTGAGCTAACTATAACTTATGCCCCCGCAATGCACTGCTTATGACCTCACATATCACATCACTCATAACATGGTCAGTGACATCACTCATGACATCACTGACATCTCAAATGACAGCACTGATGACATCACTGAAGACATTATCCAGTGAGTGTGTTTTTTCGTAAATGTTTCTGAGACTTACAGATATATACTGAGCTACACCATAAGTTACATTTCTATTCTTTCTGTACTACTAACAGTCATACAGTTTCTAACATATGTCATATGAGTGGCTTTGTGACTGTCTGTATCAGTATGTGAGTGGGTATGTGGCTGTGTGAGTGGCTATATGGCTCTGTGAGTGGGTGTGTGAGTAGGTATATGGGTGAACACATGGGTGTGTGAGTAGCAGTATGGGTGAGTGAGTGGCTGTATTGGTGAGTGAGTGTTTGTATGAGTGGCTGTTTAGGTGAGTGAGTGGTTATGTGAGTGATTGCATGGATAAGTGAGTGGATGTGTGACAAGTTATATGGATAGGTGAATAGGTATGTGAATGGTTCTGTTGATGTGTGAGTAAGTGTATGAGAGACTGTATGGTTGTGTGAGTGGGTCTGAGGATTATGTCATTTGAGATGTCATCAGTGATGTCAGTGACCATGTCATGAGTGATGTAATATGTGAGGTCATAAGCAGAGCATTGCAGGCATGGAAGTTATAGTTTGCTCAGGTAACTATAACTGCTGAATTTCAATGGTTTTGTACGAGTGAAATCTGAGCCTAACTTTAATGTCCCTGTAATCTTTGTTTTTTTCAGTGAATTTTGAAGGTTTTAACATTTTATTTCTTAACTGTAACCTGCAACTTTTGAGAGTGTGTCTGAGAGTGGCTGTATAGATCAGTGAGTAGGTGTATGAGTGGCTGTATGGGTCTGTGACTGGGTGTTTGAGTGATTATGTGGGTGTGAGTGACTGTACAGGTCTGTGAGTGGGTGTGTTAGTAGCTGTATGGATCTGTGAGTGGGTGTGTGAGTGTCTGAGTGGGTCTGTGAATTGTTGCATGAGTGCTTGATTGGGTGCCTTAATGAGTGTCTGAGTGGATCTGTGAGTGGGTGAGAGAATGTCTGAGTGGGTTTGCGATTGCCTCCATGAGTGTATGAGTCAGTTTGTGAGTGAGTGCATGAGTGTCTGAATGAGTCTGTGAGTGGGTGCTTGAGTAACTGAGTAGGCCTGGGAATGGGTGTGTGTCTGTGAGGGTGCTTGTGTCTCTGAGTGGGTCTGTCAATCAGTGCATGAGTCTCTGAGTAGGACTCTGAGTAGCTGTGAGAGAGTATGAGTGATTCTGTAAATGGGTGCATTAGTGTCTGAGTGGGTTTGTTAGTGCATGTGAGAGTGTCTGAGTAGGGCTGTGAGTTGGTGTGTAAGTGTCTGAGTAGGTCTGTGAGTGGGTGTATCAGTGTCTCAGCAGTTCTGTCAGTATGTGTGTGAGTGCCTGAGTGTGTGTCTAAGTGTCTGGGTGGGTTGTCAGTAGCTGTGTCAGTGACTAGACCACAACGGAACTGCACCTGCTCTTTTATCCCACAAGAGTCCGCACCTGCTCCTTTATCCCACAAGAGTCCACAGAGTTCTGAACAACATATCTGCTCAAGTGGAGTACTTTATTCTGGTTAATTAGTAACTGCTTCCTTGTTGGGTAAATGTCCAGTGCATATTCTACACTACATTTGTGTAATGAACCATGAAGTAATGTCTCCAGTGACCTTGTGTGCATTTCGGTAATGTGATTGCTCCTTCTGCATCTTTATCCAAACATCTGTGATAACATGTATGCTCTTATTGAGGGAACAACAAGACTTCAAAGAGGTACATCTCCACTAAACAATGATGCTTTCTCTTAGCTATATGAAGTACTTCTTTGTTTGGTGGAACACTGTTACCCTTTTGGTAAGCTTTCCATAATCCTGGCCAATGGCTGGAAGACCTTTGCATACTACTAAGGTCGGCGGAATGGCCTGCCTAATTATTAGAAGGGGAGGGGGTGGCCTTAACTGAACAGGGAAGAGGTCCGTGTGGCCCTTGAGCCCCAGGGACCCCATCCCCCAGGTCCCGGATTTAACTTAGTAATATTCAAAAATCCTGCAAGGTACCACACATCAGGGGGTAAACTAATGCATTTTAGTGCTGGTGTCCACATCCCCTCACTAAAATGCATTAGTCATGCAATTTAGCTCCTGCCCAAAGGGATGCGGTGCTCTCTAGGAGGTCAGTTGCACTGCATTAAGGGTTAGTTCACAGGCCTGTGCTGTGCTTGGATAGTGTGCTGTTTTACTTGTTCTAATATTTACTTAGTGGCACCACTAACACTACATGATGCTAGGAACGCTGGCGCCCCACAGACATATCAATTAAGAAGCCAAGTCTGATCCATTCTGGACCAGGAAGACAGTGCTGCATGTGGAGCTGGGGTGGCACCTTGCTGGTTGTTGTTTTTCCGGCAAAACGTCTGCCCCACTGTGACCACCCAGGTTCTGATTGGCCAGAAGCAGACACTGGTGTCAGGTGTCAGTTTTGTATTTCCTTTTTGCCACACCCAGTGCCATTGCCACACTAGATCTGGGGACCACCACCTCCTGAGGCGAGCTATGAAAATATATGCCATATTTGGGCCTGGGGACCACTACCTCCCAGGGCCAGACCATGAAAACAGTGGTATGTGGCCCAAGAATAATCCTGGGGAATGGGGTGCCAGGAGTTGAAATTGACCAATGGAGGGGGTCTGTGCAGCCCCCCTCCCCATTGAATAATGACTAGGCACCAGGGAGAGGCAGTCCCTGGGGCTGAAATCAGTGTGAGAAGAGGGCCGTATGCCTTCCCCATTACATTTAGGCCAGGCCTCGGTGGATGGGCTCCACAGGGCTTAAATCGATCTGGGAGACCTGGGATGTGTGGCCCCCTTTCCCCATTAAGTTTTGGCTGGCCGTTTTGGCCATATTGCACATTTCATAGAAATGAAGCCTCACCAGGAGGTACTTATAAACATAAACCTAGCAGGTGCCCCCGCTGAAGCTTTACTTCTGTAACGGACAAATGATTGTAACTTCTGGGCTTGGTGAATGCAAAGCAAGTCTGTTTTCTCGGCAATTTCATATCGAAAAACTGTCTGAAATACTTTGTGGAGGTGAATGCATCTTTGATCTATTGGAGCACAATCTGTATGTGACACTGAAGAGTGGGTTCTTTCTTGTCCTCTCTTCGTGAGAGTAGAGTCCATTGTTCTCCCTTTAAATTACTACAAATATGGAAATGTTTGGTGGAGATTTACCTCTTTGTACTATTGTTGTCTTCTCAATAGAAAGATTCATGTTATCAAAAATTTCCAGATAAAGACGCATGAGGAACAATCATAATGCCAAAACGCACACAAGGACACTGGTGCCATTTCATCGTGCTCCATTACTCACCTGTAGTGCAGAATATGTACTGGACATTTTCCCAAGGAGATAGTTCTTAGTAATTAACCAGTAGAAACTATTACACTGGTTAGATATTTTGTACAAAACTGTGGACTCTTTTTGGATAAAGGGGCAGGTGTGGTTGCTTAGTGGCCCAGTCTCTGACACAGTTACTGACACACCCACACAGATATTTAGACACCCACTCATATGCTCAGGCACTCACATACCCACTGACAGACCCACTCAGGCACTAATATGCCTGCTCATAGACCCACATACTCACTCACATAACCACTCACAGACCAAACCACATACCCACTCACAGTCCTACTCAGACACTCTCACGCACACTTATGCGACCCACTCAGACACTCTCTCACCCATTCATAAACTGACTCAGGCACTCATGTACCCACTCACAGAACCACTCATACACTCTCACAGCCACTCACAGACCCATTCAGACACTCAGGCACCCACCATGATACTCACCAAGACACTCATGCACCCACTCAGACACTCATGCACCCACTCACACACCAAGTGAGACAGTTATGCAGTGACTCCCAGGCCCACTTAGATACTCACACACCCATTGAGACACTCATACACTCACTCACACACCCATTGAGACATGCATGCACTCCTTCACACACTCACTCTCAAATGTGATGTCATCAGTGATGTTACTGACCCTGTCATGAGTGATGTAATATGTGAAGTCATAAGCAGTACATTATAGAGGCATAAGCAATAGTTGGCTTACGTAACTATACATGCTGAAATTTCGGTGGTTTTGTATGAGTGAAATCTGAGGCTAACTATAACGTCCCTGTACCCTTTAGTTTCTTCCACTAAATAAATATATACATATATATATATATATATATTCACTTAAAAAACCATAGGTTTCACACATGTTATAGTTAGCTGGACATTTCACTCGTAAAAAAACAATGAAATTCCCCCGTTATAGTTAGTGCAGGCAACTATAACTCACGCGACCGCAATCCTCTGCTGATGATGTCAGACATTACATCACTGTATTTAGACACTTATTTACCCATGTCTTCTTCCATTAATCTTTAGCTATACATATATTACAAATATTTATTTTTCATAAAGACACATATGTCATCAGCGATGTAATATCTGACGTCATCAGCAGAGGATTGCGGTCGCGTGAGTTATAAGTTGCCTGCACTAACTATAACGGGGGAATTTCATTGGTTTTTTACGAGTGAAATGTCCAGCTAACTATAACATGTGTGAAACCTATGGTTTTTTAAGTGAATTTGAAAGGTTTTTTAAATGCTAATTCGTAACTATAACGTGTTTGAAACCTATGGTTTTTTCAGTGAATTTGTACGGTTTTTTAAATGCTAAGTTATGTATTTATAAAAAAAAAATTTCTTCAGGTTTTTCACCGTGCGCGCACCGTGCGCGCGCTGTGGGCGCACGGTGTGCTTCGTGCACCGAGCACCCACGGTTTGCCGTGCACGCTCTGTGCGCGCACCTCGCGATTTTTAAAAAAAATTTAAATTGTTTTTTTCGCCCTAGGGGGTCCTTCTGTGACCCCCTGACCAAGGCTAGGGGGTCAGGAACTGTCCACTCTGCCCCCTTTTCATGTTCTCCACCTTTTTTTTTCACCCCCTCGGACTGAGAGAGACAAAATGGCGGCCGCCACTTCCTGGTTTCGACCGATTCGAATGTTTACCCACATCTAACAACCAATCAGAACCGTGCGCGCACGGTGTGCGCGTATAGATATTGATATGCTTTTAAATGCTATTTTCTCAGGAAATACTGAACAGATTTACACCAGACCTGCAAAAGGCACTTCTTTGACCTTATGGCTACCTCACGTAATTCTGTTCAGCCGTTTGGGCTGTAGCTGCGACTAAAGGTCCTATGGAAAAATGCATGGGGAAAACGCGTTTTGGGACCCCCCCTTTTTCTCGGCCCCCGCTTGACGAATCACCCCGAGACTTTCAGGGTAGGAGCTGAATGGAGTGCCCCATTAGTTTTGAGAATTTCACGAGGATTCGTCAACCGGCACCAAAGTTATTCAAAATAGAATTTTGAGATTTCCTATGGAAACTAGGTTGTAACTATAACTATCTACTGGCGACCGCCAGTAGATAATATAGATATATAGATATATATATATATATGAGCATTGACATTACCTAATCGCACATTTGCGGCTCGGCTAGGACTTTCAGGCTGCTGCTGCTGCCGGTTCCTCTCCGTGTTTTTAAAAAAAGAAAACGCATATTTCGATTACTGTTTGTGCTTTGGGGGGAACTTTGCTAGTTTTAATTTTATTATTGGGGGAAGAAAGCTGCTTATTTTTAAAGTTTTAGACAGTTACTGTGTGGGGTGTATTAGTGTGCTGCCTGCTATCGCACTGATTTGCTGATTTGCTTATTTGCACAGTCCTTTTTAACGGGGAGTAGGAGCTGTGTTCAATGCTCCGGGGGGACTCTTAGGAGGGAGATCACAACTAAGGTTAGCCTACTAGCTGCAGCGGTACCGGCGTTCACCACTCCTTTTAAGGGGCGGATGACGCGGCCGCACAGCATTGACATTACCTAATCGCGCATTTGCGGCTCGGCTAGGACTTTCAGGCTGCTGCCGCTGCCTCTCCGTGTTTTAAAAAAAAGAAAACGCATATTTCAATTACTGTATGTGCTTTGGGGGGAACTTTGCTAGTTTTAATTTTATTATTGGGGGGAAGAAAGCTGCTTATTTCTAAAGTTTTAGACAGTTACTGTGTGGGGTGTATTAGTGTGCTGCCTGCTATCGCACTGATTTGCTTATTTGCACAGTCCTTTTGAACGGGGAGTAGGAGCTGTGTTCTATGCTCGGGGGGGACTCTTAGGAGGGAGATCACAACTAAGGTTAGCCTACTAGCTGCGGCGGTACTGGCGTTCACCACTCCTTTTAAGGGGCGGATGACGCAGCCGCGCAGCATTGACATTACCTAATCGCGCATTTGCGGCTCGGCTAGGACTTTCAGGCTGCTGCCGCTGCCGGTTCCTCTCCGTGTTTTTAAAAAAAGAAAACGCATATTTTGATTACTGTTTGTGCTTTGGGGGGAACTTTGCTAGTTTTCATTTTATTATTGGGGGGAAGAAAGCTGCTTATTTTTAAAGTTTTAGACAGTTACTGTGTGGGGTGTATTAGTGTGCTGCCTGCTATCGCACTGATTTGCTGATTTGCTTATTTGCACAGTCCTTTTGAACGGGGAGTAGGAGCTGTGTTCAATGCTCCGGGGGGACTCTTAGGAGGGAGATCACAACTAAGGTTAGCCTACTAGCTGCGGCGGTACTGGCGTTCACCACTTCTTTTAAGGGGCGGATGACACGGCCGCGCAGCATTGACATTACCTAATCGCGCATTTGCGGCCTGGCTAGGACTTTCAGGCTGCTGCCGCTGCCGGTTCCTCTCCGTGTTTTTAAAAAAAGAATACGCATATTTCGATTACTGTTTGTGCTTTGGGGGGAACTTTGCTAGTTTTAATTTTATTATTGGGGGAAGAAAGCTGCTTATTTTTAAAGTTTTAGACAGTTACTGTGTGGGGTGTATTAGTGTGCTGCCTGCTATCGCACTGATTTGCTGATTTGCTTATTTGCACAGTCCTTTTGAACGGGGAGTAGGAGCTGTGTTCAATGCTCCGGGGGGACTCTTAGGAGGGAGATCATAACTAAGGTTAGCCTACTAGCTGCGGCGGTACTGGCGTTCACCACTTCTTTTAAGGGGCGGATGACACGGCCGCGCAGCATTGACATTACCTAATCGCGCATTTGCGGCCTGGCTAGGACTTTCAGGCTGCTGCCGCTGCCGGTTCCTCTCCGTGTTTTTAAAAAAAGAAAACGCATATTTCGATTACTGTTTGTGCTTTGGGGGGAACTTTGCTAGTTTTAATTTTATTATTGGGGGAAAAAAGCTGCTTATTTTTAAAGTTTTAGACAGTTACTGTGTGGGGTGTATTAGTGTGCTGCCTGGTATCGCACTGATTTGCTGATTTGCTTATTTGCACAGTCCTTTTGAACGGGGAGTAGGAGCTGTGTTCAATGCTCCGGGGGGACTCTTAGGAGGGAGATCACAACTAAGGTTAGCCTACTAGCTGCGGCAGTACTGGCGTTCACCACTTCTTTTAAGGGGCGGATGACACGGCCGCGCAGCATTGACATTACCTAATCGTGCATTTGCGGCCTGGCTAGGACTTTCAGGCTGCTGCCGCTGCCGGTTCCTCTCCGTGTTTTAAAAAAAAGAAAACGCATATTTCGATTACTGTTTGTGCTTTGGGGGGAGCTTTGCTAGTTTTAATTGTATTATTGGGGGGAGAAAGCTGCTTATTTTTAAAGTTTTAGACAGTTACTGTGTGGGGTGTATTAGTGTGCTGCCTGCTATCGCACTGATTTGCTGATTTGCTTATTTGCACAGTCCTTTTGAATGGGGAGTAGGAGCTGTGTTCAATGCTCCGGGGGCACTCTTAGGAGGGAGATCACAACTAAGGTTAGCCTACTAGCTGCGGCGGTACCGGCGTTCACCACTCCTTTTAAGGGGCGGATGACGTGGCCGCGCAGCGGACGCGCGCAGCGGACGCGCGCAGCGGGCGCGCCGCTGGCACGCCGAAGGTGCGCCCAAGGCAAGCCCGTCGGACCGGGTCCAGGGGCCAGGACTCTGGGCTCTGTGACCAGAGGTAAGTTCTCATACTCCTGTAACCAATTACTCCAGCTTAGAGACAGTGTCCCCCTGTCATGTGGCCATTCCATGGCCCCCGATAATGGCGATCGTAAATGTGGGCACTGCTCTTTCGAATTTTGTTCTCTTCTTGAGCCTAGGATAACTATCACCCCTCCTGCCGATAGGACTTTGGTTATGGCCATGTTGAGTTGTCGCTCCCTTCCTAAACATTCTACAGAAGTGAGGTTGTTACTGGAGGAGTACATACTTGATGTTTTGTTCCTCACGGAAACTTGGCTATCTAGTACAGCAGACTCAGAAATAGTTCGTAGTCTTCCGTCTGGGTACTTGATCCAGAGACAAGATCGTGTTGCAGGAAGAGGAGGGGGACTAGCTATTATGTACAAGGATACCTTCCGGTGTCAAATTACCGATAGTCTGATCCCGGATTGTGAGGGCTGCCTCTTTACAAAGGCTTCTCCCCCACATGTGTTGTCTCATGCGGTCATGTCTCACAGCGCCAGGATACCCGTAGGGTGGCAGATAGCGCTTTACAAGAAATGATACAATACAATACAATATATGTACTTTCTCGGGAATTCTGATGTATCGACCACCGGGCCCTTGTTCTAATTTCAGTAGAGAGTTCCCAGACAGTATTGCCAATTTAGTTAGCTCCACCTCCAATTTTACAGTGCTAGGCGACCTAAATATTCATTTCGACCTGGCTCTGGACCCGGAATCTGAGGTGCTTACTGAAATCTTAGACGTATTGGCCCTGAAGCAAAAAGTGTCTGGCCCCACTCATCAAAAAGGCCATCTTTTGGATCCTTTGTTTTCTAATATCAACAAATTGTTAGTGGACAAACCTATACCTCTGCCCTGGTCAGACCACTTCTTGGTTCCTTTTGCGTGGACTCCGCAGAAGGGTGGACAGCCAAAGGAAAGGATAAAACTTTGGAATCGGAGCTGGGCTAATCTCTCCATGGACGCATGGGCGGCCACTCTTGATAATACTAGGCCGGTACTTAGTGAGGACCCTGAACGTGATAATATTACTTTTAATCAGTGGCTTGAGACGTCTTTAGATAGCCATATCCCTAAAAAGTGGCTATTTAGAAAAAAAGTTAAGCATGACACTGCCTGGTACTCCCCTAAACTTAGGGAGTTGAAACAACTTCGTAAAGGCCAAGAAAGAACTTGGAGAAAGGATTTCTCAATTATTGAGAAATTAAAGTACAGAGATGCCATTAGAGTCTACAAAGCGGAAATCAGATCTGCCCAATCTAATTATTTTACAAAAAAAGTTTTGTTAGCGGCTAACTCACCCCGGGAAATTTTTTAAATGACCAAATCTCTTACGCAACTCCCTGAGCCCTCCTTGCCCCGGAAAATGCCACAGGTCGTTGCAACGAATTGGCTCTTTTCTTCTATAAGAAGATTCAGGATATTTATTTGGCATTTCCTCCTTTCCCGGTTTCAGGAGAGGGGGCGATTCCCCCTTTGACTAGAAATGCTTTCCGTCCCTTAAAACCTTTTATTGACTCCATCCCATTGATGGACCTGGGAAATTTAAAACTGAAATTGGGGTGAGGTGAAGGGGTGAGGTGAGAGGTTTCCTGACCCCTTGTGCATATTATGAAAGAGGGGTGAAGTTGTGTCTTGGGCTCAGAAAATCTGGAGAGAAATTTTTTTGGACCACTCATGAAATCCGTGGATTCCTCGCGGTGCTCAGCGCTGCCCCCATGTAACTTCACAGGGGATCCATGGCTTTAGCACGAGTGGGAAGAAAAACTATATATATTAATTTTTACACTCAGGTTTACTCTCACACCCATGCAGATACTCATACAGATACTGTCACTTCCAGTTACATTCCTATATAGAAACTTTCACACCCAGTATTAAGCTCATACAGACACTGTCACACCCATTCACAAACCTTTACAGTCACTGTTACACCTATTAATAAATCTATACAGACAATGTCACACCCTTTCACATACTCATAGAGACACTGTCTCACCCATTCACAAACCTTTACAGTCACCTTTACACCTATTCACAAATCCATACAGACATTGTCATACCGATTCACAAACCTATAGGGAACCTGTCACACCCATTCACGTACCTAAACAGACACTGTCACACCCATTCACATAACCATGGACTCTCTGTCACACCCATTCACAAACCTTTACAGCCACTGTCTCACCCATTTAGAAACCTATACAAACACTGTGACACTCATTGACATACTGAAACACACACTCCCACATCTATTCACATACTGATAGACACACTGGCACACCCATTTACAAACCCATACACACCCTGCTACATGCATTTATAAGCCTATACAGACACTATAACGTTGATTTACAAATCCATGCTGACACTGTAACACTCATTCACATACTCAAACAGATACTGTCACACCCAGTCACATACTGATAGAGACACTGTTACACCCTTTTACAAACCCACATAAACACTTACACCCATTCATGTACCTAAACAGACAATGTCACATTCATTCATATACCCATAGTGACCCTGTCATATCCATTTACAAACCCATAGTGGCACTATCCCAGCAGTGGAAATATCCATAAAGACAGTGTCATCACCCATTTACAAACCCATATGGACACTGTGACACACATTGACATAGCCATACATACACTGTGACACTCATTCACGTATGGAAACAGTTACTGTCACACCCATTAACAAACTCATACAAACACTGTTATACCCATTGAAAACCCCATACAGACTTTGACATACCCATTCACATACTGATAGAGATACTGTAACACCCATTTACATACCTATACAGACATTGTCACAGCCATTTATGTACCATAAAGACACTGCTACACCTATTGAGAAACTCACTTATGCACCTAAAATGACACCCATTTAGACTCTGTTATCCCCACTGTGATATGCATTCAAAAACATTTACTAGAAATATTAAATGTGCTCTTTTGCATTGAATGTGTGCTTTTGGTTTGCGAATCCCTAAGGGATCTGCGGATTTGACAAATTCATTTAAAAAGAGGATTTACAGGTAGAAATAACCATTGTTTGAGATATGGGGTGGCTCTTAGAAGAGCCATTGTGTTCATTTTGTGTATATGATGACTGCATATTCGAGCGAATGCAGAGTTTCAAGTTGTTCAGAAACACTCTGTGGCATTCATCCGTGAAGTGAACACCATCTCTTCTGTATATTCCATGCATGTTGAATCGCAAGTTATCATTGTAAAGAGAGCCCATGTTATGGTTTCTGAGGAATGCAGAACCAGTTTTATTCACATGTTTCCTGGCTTTTTCTATCTGTGGACAGAATTCAGAAGACCAGTTCCATTTCTGCCTCTGACGTATGGTAGAAAACACCAAGGAAGTGTGAGGGAAAAGTTGCATTAGTTGTTCAAAGGTATTCTTCATTAGGATTTTTAGTTCTACCCCAGTCGGTGTGCCCAGGTCATTGCCACCACAGTGCACAATCATGAGGTCTGGATGTTGATTTTCCATAATGCCTTCAACCAATGGAAGCAAGTGAGGCTAATTTAGCCCTCTCCGGCCAAACCAATTAATATCCACATTAGGCAAAACTAGGTCCCTGTCAATACCTCTGTATCTAGCAGATGTGGTGGATGTGGTGGTGGTGGACGTGGTGGATGTGGTGGTGGTGGTGGATGTGGTGGTGGATGTGGTGGTGGTGGTGGACGTGGTGGTGTTGGTGGACATGGTGGTGGTGGATGTGGTGGTGGACATGGGGGTGGACGTGGTGGTGGATGTGGTGGTGGTGGACATGGTGATGGTGATGGTGGATGTTGTGGATGTGGTGGTGGACGTGGTGGTGGTGGACATGGTGGAGGTGGTGGACATGGTGGTGGACATGGTGGTGGTGGTGGTTGTGGTGGTGGACGTGGTGGGTGGTGGTGGATGTGGTGGTGGTGGACGTGGTGGTGGTGGACATGGTGGTGGTGGACGTGGTGGTGGATATGATGGTGGTGGATGTGGTGGTGGTGGACATGGTGGTGGACGTGGTGGTGGTGGTGGACATGGTGGTGGGCGTGGTGGTGGTGGACGTGCTAGTGGTGGATGTGGTGGTGGAAGTGGATGTGGTGGACATGGTGGTGGATGTGGTGGACGTGGTGGTAGTGGACATGTTTGTGATGGACGTGGTGGATGTGGTGGTGGTGGATGTGGTGGTGGATGTGGTGGTGGATGTGGTGGTGGTGGATGTGGTGGTGGTGGTGGATGTGGTGGTGGTGGATGTGTGGACGTGGTGGTGGACGTGGTGGTGGTGGACATGGTGGTGGAGGTGGATGTGGTGGACATGGTGGTGGATGTGGTGGACGTGGTGGTGGTGGACATGTTGGTGGTGGACGTGGTGGATGTGGTGGTGGTGGATGTGGTGGTGTTGGACATGGTGGTGGTGGACGTGCTGGTGGATGTGGTGGTGGATATGGTGGTGGTGAACGTGTGGACGTGGTGGTGGACATGGTGGTGGACATGGTGGTGGGGGATGTGGTGGTGGACGTGGTGTTGGATGTGGTGGTGTTGGACGTGGTGGTGGATGTGTTGGTGGTGGTGGACGTGGTAGTGGTGGATGTGGTGGTGGACATGGTAGTGGTGGTGGACGTGGTGGACGTGGTGGTGGTGGATGTGGTGTTCAAATAGCTGGCACATTTGCCATTAGGATCCATACAGCATGGTGACGCAGGGCATTTGCTTCAATAAAACTTCCACCGTATGAGTGAAATATCGGATGCTATTTAAAAAGACACATACAAATGAAAAGCATTTCAAATATTTTGACTGTTTGAAAAATTAAGGTCTTTCCCTTTTAATTTCCCCAAAGGGAATTGATTAAAAAGTGCTGTCAGTAATAAAGTTATATCAGGGAGATGAGTCATCTGCAAGATGACCAAAAAAGTTATGCGTGTGAGAGAGAGGGGGAGCAGGTGAGCCCGATAGTGGTGCGTGCATGCACGCGCAGTCTGCTCATTTTCAAGCACTGCACTCATGCTTGTGGCACACCCCTGCGCGCTCCTGCAAGGTGGATGCCGCCACAAGCACAAGTGTGTGCTTGAAAAGAGCTACGGCTCAAGACCCTCCTATGCAGCGCATGTGCGTTGCTTAGGCAAGACCTAAAAAAACACTTACCTGTACTACAGTGTCCACGGGCTGCCCTCCTCCTCTTCCTCGCCATCTCTGTCCTACGTTAGGTGATAATTTCGAAAACTGTGCATGAGCGCGCATGCACATTTGTCGCAAGAAATGCACATGCACGGGCTCGCGTGCATGCGCAGTTTTTGCAATTATCACCCAATGTAAGAGAGAAACGGTGAGCAAGAGGAGGAGGGCAGCCCAGGGACGCCGCAGTACAGGTAATTGTTTTTTTTGTTGTTTTATTTAAGGTCTAAATAATGTTTAAAAGGGAGGGTGGAGGCGGGTGGCGGAGAAGAGTTCCACAGAGTTTTTTCCCAACTCCGTGGACCTCCGTGTAGTCCCGCTCCTCCAGCTCCGCCCAGGGTTAATGTATACACAGGCTCTTACTCCCTCTCAGATATCCATTTATAGACTGTCAGACGCTGTCAGTTAGCTATACAGACACTGTCACAACTATTCACATACCTATAGAGATACTCTCACACTCTCTCACGTATTCATACATACAGCGTTATACATATTTATATAGCTTCACACTCATCATCATCATAGACTTTATTCGAATTTTAAAAAAATTCATTGAAGACACAAACATGTACAAAACACAAAATTATCACTAATCAAATCCTTGTAAAATACATAAGATCATCCATTAAATATCTAAAAGTTACAGTTAAGACAAAGGTTAAACATGTCGACAGACTAAAAGTTACGGTTAAGACAAGAATTAAACATATCGACAGACTACAGATGGAAATATGTTATAAAATACAGTTCAAAATAATACTTCTATTCGTACAAGGGGATTTACAGCCAACGACCCATAAAGCCCTACGGGGGTGCTCCCGCGGGTTCCCTAAGAGCCCTATGCCTTAAGGACCAAGCCCAACCCAGGTATTTAGCTAAGGCGATTGAGAGTACTGGGAGAGTACTTGTGCACAGAAGTCTTAGAGCAACGGCAGAACTCCTTGTGGCCAAGGTTTTACACAAAGGAGACAGCCATGTTCTTGTAGGGTTGGCATATGCAGGACAGACAAACAAAAAATGGGCAATTGTTTCCTCATGAAGGCCACAAACGGGACAGGTCCCTACACTTGCTCCAAACCACCCGTTAGTTAAAACCCTGAGTGGAAGGGAGCCTGCTCTTAGTTGGAAATAAAGTTTCCTATCTCTGGGTTGGGTGATCAGATCCCAGTAAGGTTCGAGAACTGGGGAATCCTTCGCCTCCAAAAATCGGCTAGTCATCGTGGGGGAGGCAGAATCGGTCCAGACCCGGTGATTTACCCGTTCCCAATAGAGCATTTTCAGGTATCTCTTCGAGGGGAACCCGGCAGCCACAGGATCACTCCATAGCCCCTCCAGGCCCAGGTCTATCACAGTTTCCCGGAGGTTCCTCAGCCACCCAATCTTGTGGAACGTATCGGCCTGTATTACGTCCATAAGGCCCATTGCATATCAATGGAGCTCCGGGGTGGTCCAGAGTCTCCTCCAGTATAAGACCGGGCGGAGTTTGGCTAAATCCTTGATTGCCTTCCTACCTAGATCGTACCGCAGTGGTACCAAGGGCGTGCTCTGCGGGAGACCGACTATGCTACGGAAAAATTTGTTTTCAACGACTGCTAAAGATGACAATGCGTCGAAACCCCATAACTCGGCCCCATACAACACTGAACTTAAAGCCTTAGCCTCATATATTTGAAGCACTGGTTTAATAGGCTTGGTGTAGGATTTTTTATGTTCACTAATCAGAGTTCCAGTTATCTGCCTAAATTTCAGTGTAATATTATAGTAATCAAACTGGAGGGAGAAGGAAGATATGCTGATCCACTCAGCTTCCTTGTCATAAGTATCAAGTAAATCAAAAGGGAGTGGATCACTCGTCCCAGAGAACCAGGGTGTGCAAGGACAGTAAAGGTACTGTTTTAAAAACCCTCAATCACGTTATAAACGTTTCGGATGTTAGCGGTATATTTTCGTTCTCCGCTTCGTTTTTAGTAACGTGACAGCATCATCATTGGGTTTGCTGTTATGCTTTCTCCACCTGGAGATCGTACCACTGGTTGTTTTGGTAGTGATCGTAAATAAAAAATGAGAGTGAATTTGGTGAAGTGTTCAGTGGTGAAAAAAAGTTAATTAAAAACCAACAGAGCTAGTAAAAAATCTTTAATTGTACTAGATGTTAGTGAAATTAGTCAGTGTGCACTCAGGGTGAGTTAAGACCCTGTGCATTCTAAGGTGCCAATAAAAAGGTCGACATGTTTCAGCCCTTGTTGTGCCCCGAAGGGTCACGTGGGCTTTCTTCAGGACCTAGGAGGTGAAACAAAGACCTGAATATTCACAGGATCTTTAGGGTGAATTGATTAATGGGTTAATTATTCCCAAAGGTAACTATGCAACTTGAGCCTGTTTCCCGTTACTGTGGGTAACAGCGGGTGTGGAGTAGGGCGGTCGCTCGCGCTCTCTTCGGCGCTGGACGCGGCTTCTGTGCTGGCTCTGCCCTAGTCGACCCTCGACTAGGGCAGAGCCAGCACAGAAGCCGCGTCCAGCGCCGAAGAGAGCGCGAGCGACCGCCCTACTCCACACCCGCTGTTACCCACAGTAACGGGAAACAGGCTCAAGTTGCATAGTTACCTTTGGGAATAATTAACCCATTAATCAATTCACCCTAAAGATCCTGTGAATATTCAGGTCTTTGTTTCACCTCCTAGGTCCTGAAGAAAGCCCACGTGACCCTTCGGGGCACAACAAGGGCTGAAACATGTCGACCTTTTTATTGGCACCTTAGAATGCACAGGGTCTTAACTCACCCTGAGTGCACACTGACTAATTTCACTAACATCTAGTACAATTAAAGATTTTTTACTAGCTCTGTTGGTTTTTAATTAACTTTTTTTCACCACTGAACACTTCACCAAATTCACTCTCATTTTTTATTTACGATCACTACCAAAACAACCAGTGGTACGATCTCCAGGTGGAGAAAGCATAACAGCAAACCCAATGATGATGCTGTCACGTTACTAAAAACGAAGCGGAGAACGAAAATATACCGCTAACATCCGAAACGTTTATAACGTGATTGAGGGTTTTTAAAACAGTACCTTTACTGTCCTTGCACACCCTGGTTCTCTGGGACGAGTGATCCACTCCCTTTTGATTTAAATTTCAGTGTAGACATTTCCAGATGTCTATTCCACTTATTATCATGTGTCACATGCATGCCCAAATAGACAAAGTTTTTAACTTCCTCGAGTTTTTGCCCAGTCATAAAAAACTTTCCTGCCCTATAACTTGGGTGAGGGTTAAAGGCCATAAGTTTAGTCTTGGTCACATTCACCTCTAGGCCATGATTTCTGCAAAAATCTTCAAAAACTAACAATGCCCTTTGCATGCCACTCGGGGTTTTGGATACAATGAGAGTATCGTCAGCAAACATCAATATTGGAGTTCTCACTCCAGCCAACTTGGGAGCATCGGTGTTAACTCGTAACATGTAGTCTACTATTCCATTGATGTACAGGGAGAAGAGCGTGGGTGCCATGGCACATCCTTGGCGCACACCTCGCTCAACCGGAAACTCGGGGGTGATATCCCCCGAGCCTCCCCACTGAATTCTTGCAAAATTCGGCTCATGAAGCCGCCTGATTAAGGTCAGAAGTTCCAAGGAAAGCCCAAGCTTTTCGAGAACCCTCCACAGCTGCTCTTGAGGAACAAGGTCAAAGGCAGCTCTTAGGTCCACAAAAGCGACGTAGAGACTGCCTTTGCCTAATGTTACTACTTTCCAGTGCAGTTGTACAAAGCGGAATACCTGGTCCACCGTGCTGGTAAATTTACAGAAACCAGCTTGAAAACAGGAGAGTATCCTATTGTCTTCGATCCAATCCAGTAGCACATTCAGGACCATCGTCCTGATGACCTTTTGGATTGTGTCTATTAGACTGATAGGTCTATAATTTCCTGGGTGGGATTTATCTCCCTTTTTAAAAATGGGGATTATAATTGCACCCCCCCCAAGATTTGGGCACTGGAGCGCCTTCGGCCACAGCATTAGCCACTAGTGAGATGTACTTGCTCCAACCGGGCTTGTTGTTGAGGAAGAGATCAGATGGGACCCCATCCAAACCCGGTGCCCGCCCAGCAGCTACACAAGCCAGGGCTGCTAAAACGTCGTTTGGACTAAAGGGACCATGCGAATAAAAAACATACGATGTCAGCCCCGGGCATTTGTATAGGGGATTACATGCATATTGTGGTTTAAAATACCCTATCCAGTCCTCTTGAGTAACACGGTTAGATGGACTATCGGGCGTGCCACCTCTGTTCCATTTAATCACATTCCAGAACAATCTGGAGTCCCTAGCGTAGCATGCCTCCTTCAGATCTAGCCAATACAAATCATCCCATTTTTTTTGGCTTGAGCAAGACACTTCTTATAATGGTATCTAGCTATTTGAATAGTTGTCTTGCTCCCACTAGAAAGGGCTTGCGTCAAATTGCCTCTGGCTCGTCTGCACTCCTCATCATACCATCTTAATCGTTTGAAGAGTGGCTTGTTGCCCTTACTTATTGGCTTGTAGAAAAAACAGCGTAGTCCCTCAAAGAAGGACTCATGTAGTCTAGTGACTTGATCGCTGCCTTCTTTAGTCACCAGAACGTCTTCCAGTTTCACAATAGTTTGGGCAAGCTCGTCGTCAATGCTAGCGATGACCTTGGCATTAATCTTGACCTGAGGCCACTTGAGTCTTCGCATGTCATTGGTAGGAACACGGTCAGGGAGAGCCGATTTTGGTTCCTCTCTCGCCATGCTACGATCCCCCCACCAGCAATGAGTAACACAAATGGGGTTATGGTCACTCTCGGCTCTTGGTACAACCACCATGTCGATAATGTGCTGCCACAACCTCGTGCAACAAAGAACATAGTCAATCCTACTGACTGAGCGGCCATTGTCAAAGGTGAATGCACCCTTCTTGTCCCCTAGGGTCCTTCCATTCAAGGCCCTTAGGCCTTTCTCGTAGCATAGTGCCTTTACCTGCACTGCTACCGTAGACCACCTTTTAATTGGGGAAAGCGGCAGGGCAGGTATTCCCCACAGCCGGTCCTCTTCGGGGTCAAGGCCCCATTCGGAGTCCGGATCTAGAAGGGGTTCAAATGTAACGTTGAGGTCACCCGCGACAATCATATCCCTATTGCTCGAGTTGGTTTCAATGAGACTGGTCAGAGTATCCAATACCCGTGACCTTTTCCCTTTTGTCCCACGAAGGTATAAATTGTAAATGTCTAATGTGTGCGTTAGGCCAAAAGTTAATCTCACTAATTGGATATCCGGGGAGCCTGTATCAATCATGACTGCCCTAGAGAATAAATCCTGACGGGCCCAGATGGTTAATCCACCCATGGGGCGGCCTTTTGGGCTCTTAATTGCTGGGACATAGAAATTCAGGTAGCCCAGCAAAAACTGGGCCTCGCAGGTCCATGTTTCCTGCAGAAGGCAAACGTCATATTTGTTAACAAAACCCACCCATTCAGGAGAATCTAGTTTAGTCTTGATACCAGCTAGATTCCAAGATAGCAAAGTGCCTGGTCTATTGCCCAACAGTGTGTCATGGTGTGCAACGGCCTGACTTGGCTCGCTTGACTTTTCACTCATCCTGCGGAGGCTTGTTGAACAAACCTTGAGTGAAGTAGGCACCCCTGTTGAAACAGGGGTGACAACATCACGGCCACAAATAAAATCACATTCATTTGCCCTCCGAACTTTAAAAGGTGTGAAGTTTGGTTTACAGTACGAGTGTCAATATCGAGGACCTACGTCGTAAAAATGATGTAGAGTGTGTACCTCTATCCCTGATCTAAGCCCATATGATGTATGATCAGTGATGAACCTCGGGATTCGTGTATCTTCAAAGTTGACAATGATGCAATCACCCGGAATGTTTTTAGGACTTGGGCCTACCCATTTTACTCTTCTTACAAATAAAATTCTCCCATTCAGGTTATTAGGAATTGGCCTGTTTGTATTTAGCCAGTGACTCACTTTATTTTTTAATTCCTGAAAGGATTCAGTTTTGCCAACAGATAGTTCTGGGACACCAGTTAAAACTACTACATAAAGGAGGGATTCAGGTGGTAAATGAATTTGAACTAAGGGTGAACTTGATCGATTGACGGGAATAGCAAGATTAACAACTTCTCTCCCTTCCACAGTATCCTTTGTGTTATTACTCATAGGTTCCTTGCTTGTCCCTCCCGCCCGCCCTGACAACTGGTGGGTGTTGGTCACAGAATTGGGTGAGCCAGTACCTAAGCCTGTGTTGGTTGATAAAGGATTTTTTTCATTTGGGGGCGGTACAAAAGTCGAAGAGTTTACAATATGGGGGCAGTTGGTTTTGACAATGTCTCTAGTGGACATTTTGACAACGTTCTTTAGTGAACAAAAGTTGTCCAAAATGGTTTGTTCCAGCCTATCAACTTTTTCAGTAACTATCTTGACCCTTTCTAGGAGTGGTAAGATTACAGCCTGTTCTAGCTGGGAGATCATGTCACTACTATTTAACAAAAAGGGGGTACTTGTGCTAGCATCCTCCACATTTAAACATTCCTGGGTACACGAGATGTCAGGCTTTGCAATATTTTTAGATGTTTTTAACATTTTCGCCTGCCTGATACCTTCCGTAGTTCCACCCCTTTTCCTTTTTGAATTGACGGCTCTGGAAAGTTTGGTCACAGCCCTTGTCTGAGGGGGAATGGCTTTGAGGTTAGGTGGGGCCGTTACTGACACTGCAGATGCACCATCGATCATAGCGATAACTTCAGGCAACCTATCTGGAGATGTTGACACATTGGAAAGCGTTGCAGACTCAGCAAGCAAGGGTACGTCCCCCCAAATCTGCTCCCTTGATTTAGTTGGTGATTTAGACTGGGCCAATAGGCCTAATGAGGAGCGTCTTGTGTGCATTGGATCTGTAGAAAGGCGCCTCTCGGTGATGGCGATTTCATGCTCTATTACCGAGACTGCTCTGGTGATAAATTGGTCCATGGTGCCAGACACTGTTGTGAGAGCCGTGGCACGCTTCCCCTTCCCAGCCATATGATACAGTACTAATAGGTTCTTAGGGTGTGTTATGATTAAATAAACAACACAAACGACACTGTTCGAATAACGGATCCACCGTCGACTTACTCCGAACACTCACTGAAAGAGGGATTGCCCAGCCCAGCCTTGGCCAGCCCCGGACGGCCACAGACGGCCCGCCCTTTGTCCGGGCTTCGTCCGGCGCGTCCCGCTCGCGTACCGCGTAGCGGTTGCCGTCACGTCTTTAATGGGGCATCACAAGTCTAAGGCGGGGGCGGGGAAAAGCACAGGTGCAACAACACACGGGCTCCTGGGATACGGAGTCCCGAGTAGTGCCTTTACCCCTCAGCAGCGCCTCCACTCACGGTGACAACGGCAGGCAGCCCCTCCTAGGGCGACGGCAAAAGAAACCAGCAACTCAGCGCCAGGTAGGACTGACAGCGAAGCGGGACCCGCGCCAGCGGGTTCCGCAAGGTATTTGCAATGTTCAGAGGCGGGTGGACGGGGAAAAGCACAGGTGCAACAACACACGGGCTCCTGGGATACGGAGTCCCGAGTAGTGCCTTTACCCCTCAGCAGCGCCTCCACTCGCGGTGACAACGGCAGTCAGCCCCTCCTAGGGCGACGGCAAAAGAAACCAGCAACTCAGCACCAGGTAGGACTGACAGCGAAGCGGGACCCGCGCCAGCGGGTTCTGCGAGGTATTTTCAATGTTCAGAGGCGGGTGGGCGGGGAAAAGCACAGGTGCAACAAAAAGAAACGTTTAGAATCCTGGAGGAACTTAGTCAAAAACAATCGCAGACCACTCCACCCTGCAAGGAACAATGTAATAATTTCCTCACATATTTTTCAAAGAAAATTCAGGACATCCTGATGGATATCGGCATTTCGCCCTGCACACTTTTACCTAAAGTAGTGGATGACTCACAGGGCATGTCGGCCGAGTCCCTTTCCTCCTTCCCACTCCTTGGAATGGATGCCCTCCGAGGCCTGGCCAAAAAGACTAAATCTGGCTCCCCAGCCGACCCCTGCCCGCCTAGGATCTTTAATCTTGCATTCCCAGAAATCGAGCACGACATCCTGGCTCTTCTCAATGCCTCCCTACGCTTAGGGAAGGTTCCTAACGGCTTTAAGGAAGCTAGAATTACCCCCTCCTTAAAAAACCTGGCGCAGATATATCCAATATGAAGAACTACCGCCCCATTTCTCAACTCCCCTTCCTCGCCAAAATACTTGAACAGCACGTGCTGCAGAATCTTTCCAGATTCCTTGAGGATCACCATTTCTTGGGGGATAGGCAAGCAGGCTTTCGGGCTCACCATAGCACCGAACTGGTAATGCTATCGGTCCTCGACGACATCAGACTAAATGCTGACAAGAAGATGCCTTGCGCCCTGATCCTTCTCGACCTGTCGGCAGCTTTCGACACGGTCAACCACGTCACTCTGCTGGAAAGATTACACTCACTGGGATTGGTGGGACCTGCCTTACAATGGGTCGCCTCCTTTCTGACAGATCGCACCCAAAGAATCCAGATGGGCGATTGGGTCTCGGAGAAAGGCCCTATTACCTGTGGAGTCCCGCAAGGATCTGCACTCTCACCCCTTCTGTTCAACATATATCTCAGTCCTTTAATCAAGGCCTTATCGGATATGGACTGCCAGATTTTTAACTATGCAGATGACACGCAGCTCATTCTCCACATTGAGAACTCCCCCCATGCACAAGCCAGGGCAAAAGAGATTTTAAGCTTTACGGTCAACTGGATGATGGCAAATTCACTTAAAATTAACCCTGACAAAACCGAAGTCCTGGCAATGTCAGATGACCACAATCCGTGGAACTCCCTGTACTGGCCCCAGGAGTTGGGCGAGGCCCCTGTCCCGATCCCGGTGGTTAAAAGCCTGGGCATCAAAATAGATGACAAGCTTACCCTGGCCAACCAAGTTTCCACGGTCTTTGGCACCTGTGTGGGACTTCTCCGATTGCTAAGGAGACTGTCCCCCATTCTCTCATTTTCTACTATGAGAACTATTGTTTCTGCCATTATCTTGGCCCGACTCGATTATGCCAACTCCCTGTACATTGGTCTTCCTGACTTCTTGGTTAGAAGACTGCAGATAGCAATGAATGATGCCGCCAGGCTCATTTTCAAATTACCAAGACACACTCGAGCCTCGACTCTTCTCCAACGCCTTCACTGGCTCCCGGTGAAACAAAGGGCTAAATTCAAGGGCCTGTGCATCGCCCATAAAGCCATCTATGGCCAAGCTCCCTCATACATCAAACAGCGCCTCACAAAATACGTACCAGGGCGTGTACTCAGGTCCTCCACAGGGTGCCTGCTTCACTGTCCCAGCTTCAACTATGTCTCCAAAGGAGGGAGGGCCTTCTCCTCCGTTATTCCCACTCTCTGGAACAAGCTTCCCAGCCAACTTCGAGCCGAAGACCGCCTTCTCCCTTTTAGGAAACAACTGAAAACCATCCTGTTTGTTGAAGCCTGGGCTTAACACAGCGATCAAGTGCACTGCTTGGATTCTACGCTACTCTTCTTCTACAGCGCTTAGAGACCTTTTTGGTATTAAGCGCTCAATAAATCCAATTTAACATAACATAACATAACACGGGCTCCTGGGATACGGAGTCCCGAGTAGTGCCTTTACCCCTCAGTAGCACCTCCACTCGCGGTTACAACGGCAGGCAGCCCCTCCTAGGGCGACGGCAAAAGAAACCAGCAACTCAGCGCCAGGTAGGACTGACAGCGAAGGGGGACCCGCGCCAGCGGGTTCCGCGAGGTATTTTCTATGTTCAGAGGCGGGTGGGCGGGGAAAAGCACAGGTGCAACAACACACGGGCTCCTGGGATACGGAGTCCCGAGTAGTGCCTTTACCCCTCAGCAGCGCCTCCACTCGCGGTGACAACGGCAGGCAGCCCCTCCTAGGGCGACGGCAAAAGAAACCAGCAACGCAGCGCCAGGTAGGACTGACAGCGAATCATACATACAGCATTATACATATTTATATAGCTAAACGTAGACTCTGACATCCTTTTAGATAATCATATAGATCTCCTTTATTTCAATTCATGTACTTATACAGAGTGTAGCACTTATTGACATAGTCATGGAGACTCTTACGCTCTCTCACTTACCAATACTGTAGTGTAATACCTATGCACACACTGACATAGTGACTCTGACATCTTGTCACATATCTATAGACAGACTGTCACACTCTGTCAGACACCAATACATAGACTGTCACAGCCTTTCACATACACACAAAAGTGTCATAACCTTTCACACACCCATACATAAACTGTGATAGCCTGTCACATACCCAGGCAGATACCGTCATAATCATCCTTATATGTAAATATAGACTCTCACATATTTTCGCATACCAAGTACAGAGCTTTATGTCCATTGACAAACCGATAAACAGACTGTCAAACCCTCTCACATATGCATACATACACTGTGAGACCCTGTTCATACCCATACAGGCACTCTTATACCCATTGATATACCTATACAGATACTCTCACACCCTCTCACATATCCATACAGAAACCCTTATACCATTCACATAGCTACATACAGACTCTGAGACTTATTTAGACCTGCTTTATTCCCATTCACATACTTATACAGGCAGTGTAACACCCATTCACATGTTCATACAAATACTCTCCCACCATCTTCCATACCTGTACAGTCTCTCATACCCTTACACATACATATTGAGAATGTTTTTTATTCCCATCCACATACATGTAGACAGTATAACATCTATTCCCATACTCACACAAATACTCTTGCACCCTGCCAGATATTCATAGTGACAGTTGGTAACCATTCACATACTGACACACAGACTCTGACATCATGTCACATACACATAGAGAGATTGTCATACTCTATTACATACTTGTATGTACACTGCTACAGCTTGCCATATATGTATTGAGACCTTCTTCCTACTGATCCACATATGCAGACAGTCTCAGACCTATTGAAATACCCTTGTAGAGACTCTCATGTCCTCTCCCATACCCATATAGAGACTCTTACATCCTCTCACATACCTATGTAGACACTCTTATACCTATTCACATATCCATACAGAGATTCACACACCCCATCATAGACTCATACATGAACTTTCACCCTCTGTCACATAGCTATACAGACAGTGTCACAACCATTTATATAGCCATTCAGAGACTCTCACATGCTCTGATATACCCATGTAGAGCTCCTTATATCCATTTACATACCCACAAACAGGTTTTTACATCCTCTCACATATTCATTCATAGACTATGAAACCTGCTCACATAGCTATACAGGCACTGTCACAACAATTTATATACCTATGGAGATACTCTCACATCTTCTGAGATATCGCTACAGATACTGTTAAACCCATACACATACTCACGCAGGCTCTCACCCCCTCTCTTGATATGTTTTATTGATTTATTGATAAAGTAGCTACTTAGGGGCTCATTACGATGTCGGGTGGAAAGCCTCGGCCCAACACCAAATCGGATATGGGACCGACCGACTTGCGGTCGGAGGTTCCAACCACCAGATTGCGATGTGAACGAACACTGTTTGTCAGATTCCCATTGTTTCCTATAGGAATTCTTGTTAGGTCCCAAAACCAGTCTTAACACAGGCTGCTATGGAGAAATGGGGTGTGTGTGAAAAACCCTGCACCCTGTGGCAGACAACCCATGGTGCCTGCCACACAGTGCAGGGTTTTACACAGGGGTACCTTAGGCATTCCCTTGGCCACCATTTGTAGGCTGCAGGGACAAAGGGGCCCTGCTAAGGGCCCACAAAGTCACTTTCTGCAGCATTTTTGTGTCGGACAGACCAACGCAGAAAGGCTGTTTGAAACCAGCATCGTAATCTCGACAGCTTAAACGCCTTCCATAGGAGGTTATGGTGTGATTCGGACCGACAGGAATTTTCCGCGAGTCAGTCGGAACCGAGTCGGGATGATCGGCCGGTTTACGTTCGGACCATGAACATCGTAATCGGGCGATCAGACTGTAAACCGACCGAGTCAGTCGGAAGGGTTCCGATGCGGTCGTGAAGATTCCAACTGTCGGGTGGAGGATTTCCGCCCGACATCGTAATGAGCACCTTAGTGAATTAATAATTAGATGATTTAATCTGGACCTTAATGTATTGTTTACTACTTTTCCAGGTATACAGTTTTGAAAAAGAAGGACAACTACAATGCCTGACAAAATACAAAAAAAGAAACAGAGGAAGTATTATCAACTTCAAAGTGAGAAAGACAAACAAAATAAGGTGGAGAATGTGCAGAGGAAAAAAAGAGAAGCTGGTAAGAGTACTCAGCAGTTTCTCAAAACAATATGTTGTAAAATGCAGAATGAGAGTACAGACTTATCTAAAAATTGAATTTGCACATCAATTGGAAAAAAGGAAGGAATAAGTGTTTCAAAAAGTAGGAAATGTTCTAAGAAATCAGAGTAACAAAAAAGGTTAAGAATTGACAAAAGAGACTTCTATTTCTTCAAGAAGAAAACATTTAATTATATTTTTAACCCCTTCCCCGCTCATGACGGAACCACTCCGTCATAAGCCACGGGTGCGCTGTGCTCATGACGGAGTGATTCCGTCATGCTGCGGCCGTTGGCGGCCGCTCCGCCCACGCGGCGCTAATTCCTCGCCTGTGTGGGCGATTAGCGCAGTGGGCGGAGTCGTGACGGAACCACTCCGTCATGAGCACAGCTCACTCGTGACTCATGGCGGAGTGGTTCCGTCACGAGCACGGCGGCACCGCAACTGCCCCCAAACCCTCCCAGCGCCGCGGCGGAATTCCTGCCGCGGCGAAGGGGTTAAATGACGTCTTGGGAGAACCCCTACTTAAACTTCAATGCTGGCTGATGAATTTTAATTTTCAGAGATGGTTGGCTGATGGTGCTTCTTCCTGCTTCGCCGTCACTTGAGAAACTTCTGGTGTCTTTAACAACTGTAACATTAGTTTTACAATAAAACAAAAGTAACAAAAAGGAATTAACAACAGTGTCCCTTCACCTTCTCCAATATGGTGATACGGTCAACATTTTCTTTCAAAACAAGTTTTTAGCATTTGGAACAGTTAACAAGCATCTCTTTAAACTCTGCACAAGTTGTTGCAATGGAGGTATTTGCAGAAGGTTGGTTAGGTGTACATGATGATACTCTAATGTCAGTAGAAGATGTTGCTTTCTCCTTCACCATTCTTAAATATGCACATTCATAGTTGCTCTTGATGTCTTGGACATTGAGTATGTGCTCTTGCTGTACTTTTCCATACTAGCTCTGCAAAGCTGTTTTCCACACAGCTTATATTCAACTTATCTGGCACTGGCTTTCTTTCCTCCAGAAGGTGCAATAAAACAGTTCCAAAGGATCAAATTGACTGTTTTTGATGTGGTTTTCTCAGAATATGTGTGTCTTTAAACCAGAACCAATAGAAATTAAACTTTTAGTTTTATTACTAAGTGACTCCATGAGTTCGACTGCACATTAAAAAGTTTTAAATCTGTTATAATAGTTAAAGTTATGGTAGTTATAATATCTATATCTATATACATTTATGTACAGTTAACATAGTTATAATAGTTATATGTGAAATTATTAATGTTGTTTAATTGTTTTGTCCAATTACATTTTTTATTATATTCATATTTGGTGCCACTGTTACTTGTTTATACCTATTTTTCAAGTCTATCTAATGCATTGTTTCTACCTTTTTCATGATTGTCACTGCTTTGACCTTCTTATAATCTATTTTTCCAAAAATGTAAGTTTATCCTTTCCAGGTACACACTGATGTATATGCTGACACGCCATCTAAACATTGATGTATACACTAACACACCCAAGTACTGATTGAAGCATACACTAACACACCCAGATGCACACTGATACATTCACTCACATATTCACCAACTCACTCATACACACAGTGAGACACTCTAGGACTCAGTCATACATACACTAATACGGGGCACACAGTGACATGGCTGTGCTTTAGTGCAGCTCCGCCAGACGGAAACCTATCCATCAACAATCCTGCATCCCCCACACTTAAAAATGAGGATAAATAGCGGTACGAGTGTGTGTGAACCTCAAGACTGCTGAGGGCGAGGACAGATTCTGCCAGCACTCCTGATCACTGTGAAAATCGGCGGAGCCACGACCTGGGCCTGAGCTCGCAAGATGGTGACCTGATGATTCAGCTGGGAGCTGCTGCCCGGGAGACGCTGCTACTGACACTGGCAGTGCACTGCTTGGCCTGTCTCGCCACCCGGCACCCACCCGAGGGATCTGACGACCAGGGGCTGAAGGAGCAAGAGGCAGCAGAGGTGATTGCCACTGCCCTCCCGAAGCCTCCGGACTTGGGCAGCCTACACCGGAGACTCGCTGAGGCAAGCGGGATCTGCCCAGTAACACCAGGACGAACCCGTGGAGGGCCCATTGCCATTGAGAAAATGGAGCACTGTGTGGCGCACTAGCAGTGCATCTGTGTGTGGGGGGAGCATTGTGGCCCGCTCTCACTGCCGGCACCCGCGCTTGGCCCACAGACCCCCCGCGCTACACACTAACCTCACACCCAGGCCACAGGGCGGGTCGGCGCGTCGCAGAGGGCAAGCCTCCTTACTGTGGCCATTACTGAACTTATGGCAAAATCATCGGAGATTGGCACAAGCTGCGCTGGGGGATTGAAGAAGCACGCTGGCCTTCCCTGCTCACCCACGGCACTTAGCCTATACCGGACAGGCCTTATAGTGGAGGCTGGTGCGCGCGAACCTCCTCGCCATAACACGGCCTCTGCATCAGCGTGGCACGCATTCAGCAAGTGTGGAAGTCGCATCTCGTCTCCCTCCCGACTGAAATCTGCTGATTAGCCCACCTGACTGGCGCACTTTGCTCAAAGTGGGGTCCGCGTGCACTCCTGCCCTGCCAGGCTGTGAAGAGACCCTGGCTCCCTGGATCTGACCCGGTGTGCACCCTGAGATGGCATATTACTTATTCACCTAACTACTGGCTCTCCCTGACAGCGCGACACGTGGCAGGCCAAACCACAATCAAATTTCTCATTGTCTGGGTTATGCACCCCTGTCATCTACATACACTCAGTGTGAGTGCATGATGCAAAATGGGCAAAACTGAACGCAGCCAGCCTTGCCCCACATTGGAGCCCGCAGGTCCACCAAATCGCAGCAGCAGGCCACTTCTGACTCTGAAATGGACGCCCTCACAGACAGTTTGTCCGCAATTGAAAAAACATTGATAGCAGTGCAGTCTAGTTTACAAACAAATGACAGCAAGATAGATAGCTTGAACTTAAGAATGGATCACATGTCCACCAATTGGACAAAAACGCACTCCGCCTGGGGGAAGCGGAAACCCACATATCAGACGCTGAGGATGGCCTACAACAAATGACCACCAAAACACTAGTGATGGAGAAGGTACTGGCTGTAATGCAGGCCAAAAATGAAGAATTGGAGGCCAGATCAAGTGGAGCACACACACCACTCTCTGGAGACCTGCCCTCCACAGGGTGCTCCACCACACCCCATAATTGCGTGGTTACTCAATTATAGAGAACGCAACACTGTTCTGCATTTAGCCAGAGAGCAAGGAAACGTAATCCATGAATGGAACTCTCTGGCTACCTACCCAGACTTCACTGCAACAGTGCAAGCCGCGAGAAAAGAGTATCAACCAGCGAAGCGGATCCTCATGGTGGAGAAGGTCCCCTACGCGATGCTGTACCCAGCGCGTCTCCGCATTGACCTGAATGGCAAGTCAAGGATTTTCACCACTCCAAAGTCCGTGATGGACTATGCAAAGACTCTCTAACGGAAAAACAAACAACCACCAGCCCTGCGGATGATGACAGCGATGGCTCCTCGCACGCTGCTAAGGAATGAGACACTGTTCCTATCGTGCATATTGCAGACACCGGACGTTAGATTTGGCTGCCTCCTTCTATGCTAACCGGGCACAGACTATACTTCACCCAAGGCCCCCGGTCCTCGCCAACTATCGAGATGATCTGAACTTTGGCCACACAGATAAAATTTGTGTTATTATAATGTGCATGATAAGATTTCTCTACTTTCTTATTGTTGTTGATAAGCGGGGGTAACTCTGCTCTCACTACAGTGTTTCCGTCCACCTCCCTCTTCCACTGGGAGGCTACCTGCGCTCCAGTGCTCCCCGATGGGAGATCCCCACAATTGGGTTCAGCTCAGTTTTGGTTCTGGGTTTTGTTTTGGGTGGGTTGGGATGGCTTTGGCATGTTGGGGTTGCTGAAGTGGGTGGGGGTGTAGGGGGAACTACGGGGTTTGTTTGAGCGGCGGCAAGTTACTCACAAAACCAACTACAGACAGAGCAGAGCTACATTCACGCACTGGTGCCTTATGCACATTTGGACCTTTTCGCATGCCGCACACAGATAGCGAAAATATAGTTTGCTTGACATCGAACGTGCGTGGGCTCAACTCACCCAAGAAAATACGCCAGGTGCTTGCATAATTAGACCGCCATGAGGTAAAGGTTGCCCTCCTCCAAGAAACACATCTGACACATCGGACTGAGGCACATATTGGATCAAAATGGGCTGGGTATCGACAGGCCTCATCATACTCCCTATATGCTAGAGGGGTTCTCACACTTGTCAAAAAAACCCTGCCATTCACTGTAATTAAAAGTTGCACAGACGATGAGGGCTGCTATGCCATAACACATGGTAAAATGGCGGGGGAGTTGGTCACTCTGGTAAATGTCTATGGTCATAACACGGACACCCCTGAGCTATACGAAAAGATAGTATCCATTCTGAGGGATTACCCAACAGCCAGTAAAATATGGGGGGGGGGGAGATTTCATTACTCACTTAGACCCATTGAAGGATAAGTCAAGCGGCATGGGCGGGCAATCACCTAAAGCGGCCAGGGCCATTAACGACGGGATGGCGAAGTTATGTCTGACAGATGTATGGCGCCTGCAGCACACATATACGCTAGAGGGGACACATGTTTCTACAACACATGGTAGCTGGTCGCGACTAGACTACTGGTTAATGAGCGAGACGGTGACAAAATGGGTCTCTGAGGTAGGGGGGCTGCTGAGGACACTGTCTGACCACAACCCGGTCATGCTCACACTCCAGATTCCTCAAACGGTTAGTCGGCTATACATGTGGCAATTTTGCCCAGAGGCGTTGCTAGACCCGCTCTATATTGCCACCATTCACAAAGCCATTGTCCAATATTTTGAGCAGAACAAGGGGTTGGTGGATAGTGCAGCAATCCACTGGGAGGCCTTCAAGGCCCCGATTTGTGGAGTCTGTATCAGCACGACTGCGGGCATATTAAGAGATATCCGCGGTCATCTGACTATGACTGAAAACACCTTAATTCAATTAGAAAAGGAATTTGCAAGCTCTCCTACCACTCTCTTGCTTGCACAAATCAAAGAGCCAATATTGAAATATAACGATCTCGCAAATGACAAAATCCGATATCTGTCACGAAGACACATTGCCCGGGCCTACGGGGAGGGTGGCAGGCCAAGACACAACCTGGCGAGCAGGATAAAAGCTAGGGAAGACAGACACACCATCACCAAAATCACTGATTCATCTGGTGTAGACCACTTCACCACACAAGCTATTGCCTCGCAGTTCAAACAAACCTATGAAGAGATATACACATAGCGGACCAGTGCACCTGCAGCAGACATAGACGACTATCTGTCGGACATCGCTCTCGCATGGCTCTCTGATGGCCAACGAGAATATCTCTGCCAACCGATAACCACAGAAGACATCCGTACAGTGATTAAGACCCTCCCCAATAAAAAAGCACCAGGCCTGGCCAGACTCGCTTGCGAGTTAAATAAATCATTTGCTGAGGAGCTGGCTTCTCATCTGCTTGAAATGTTTGCTGAAGTGCATGAGACGGGCACGCTCCCACTGATGCTTCAGGAGGCTCTAATCACCCCCGCTAAAAAAAGATAAGCCACCACATAGCTGCGACTCATACCGCCGCTATTGCTTATAAACACGGATGCGAAGATCCTGGCGACTGTTTCGGCTGCCAGACTCAAACCGCTAATGCCTAACCTGGTCCTACCGGAACAATCGGGATTTATACCTGATAAGTCCACCTCACACAATTTAAGAACACTCTTTGCCATGTATCATATCCTGGACCCCGGGTTAAAGGCGGCGGCTGTGATGCTTGATGCGGCCAAAGCCTTCGATTCTATTGACTGGGGATATCTCTTTTACACTCTCCAACGCATGGGATTTCCACCGCTCTTCATCACCTGGATACGATTACTGTACACCAACCCCACTGCCCGGGTGCAGGTTGAGGGCACCATCACGGACGCTATACAGATAACCAGGGGGACTAGGCATGGGTGTCCCCTATCCCCGCTTCTCTTTGCAGTAATGCTGGAGCCGCTGGCATGTGTTCTTAGACAACGCTATAGACAAGCAGCGCCATGCTTTGAGTATCGCCCCCGTCAGCATCTCATTATATGCGGACAACATGCTGCTTTTCATCAGAGAACCACACACCTGCATGGCGCCAATCCTAAGAGAATTTATACGATTCGGACGCTTTTCAGGTCTCACAATAAATTGGTCCAAGTCAGTGGTGGTACCGCTAACTGAGGCGACAACGCCTCATGATCTTGAATTCCCCCTGATATGGGCGACTGAGCCTGTTAAATACTTGAGGGTGTGAGTGCACCATGATCCTCAGATAGGTATCCGCGGACACTATGGCAGAGCAGCAGGTGGATATATGGATTAACCCTGGGTGGACAACCACGCTACGCTCGTGAAGTTTGCGTAGTTTGTGATACTACGTGCTACGTAAATCGCACGTAGCACAGTGCAAAATCACGTAGCGTAGTTGCCATTTTTTGCTCGCTCGCGGTCCTCAACGTCGAGTTGGTGACCTGGAGCGAGCAAAATGACATCCCGGCGAGATTTTTTCCTCATTCGCGATCAGCAACATCAAGTTGCCGATCGCGAGAGTGGAAAATAAACCTCCTGGCGAGATTCTCAACACGGGGAGGTCAGGTTTCTCATTGCGAGAGGTCACGTATGCTCGCAACCGCTCACAATGAGAAAATTCCAGTCCGCGTTGAGAAAGCTGCTGCTCGAGTAAAAATCTACTCGCATCCGGCACTGTGCAATCATCGCGAACAGCGTACTACGCAGTTCACGTAGTGCTACGTGTTTCTAGCGTAGTGCGAAGTGCACTTCGTGTTGTTACGCGTGGTGCTACTACGCGAACTACGCCCAGGGTTATGGATACGTCTGCCACTCACACTGGCTGACCTCATGGCGCTCATAAAAATGGTTGTGCTGCCCAAGTTCCTTACTTTTTTAGCAACATTCCTATACAACTACCAACAGTCTTCTTTAAAACGCTACGGTCATTGCTACTTCGGCTTATCTGGGGTGGCAAGCAAGTGCGGGTGGGACTGGCTAATGTCACATTGGACTACCACCAGGGGGGCTTCAGTGTGCCTGATATGCACTTGTATTATCTTTGTGCTCAAGCTCAATATGCTCACTACTGGTATACCACTCATAACTTTATCAAAAAATAAATAAATACATACAATAATACAAACATAAACACACCAATCCATTCAGTAACACATACTCATGCTCATTTATGCACACTCCCACACACCCTAGAGTGATACTTACACTGACAGTCACACACACTCATGCATTAACTGACTTGCTCACTTACTTACTCATACATAGACTCAGGCACTCCATGGCATACTAATAGATATACTAATATACCCCTCCACACACTGATGGATTTATAGACTAACTCAATCACTACAAATTACACATTGATACATACACTGACAAACCCATGAACACACAGATGCATACACTGACACACCCAGAGACTCACTGATGCGTACTCTAAAACACACAGGTATACACTGTGACATACACTGACACACTACCGGCATACATTCATTAATGTAGTGACAGACCGAAACATACACTTAGACATACTCTGACACAAGGAGGGAGACATCTAGACAAACACTAATACAGCTAAGCACACAGTGATACATAGACTGACACACCCACTATCACATTAATTGATAGACTGAGATAGGCAGCCACACACATACATATACTCTGACACACCCAGACAGACACTCACATGTAAACTGATAGACAGTCATTCATTCTGTAAAAGACCGAATCACACACTGATGCAGTCACTGTCACAGTGGGGCATACACTTATGCATGTACTAACATACCCAAACATACACTTACATGTACATTAACACAAGTAGGTAGACACACAGTGATACATACACTGGCACACCTATGAACACACTGATTGACTCACTGACATAGCAAGGCACACATCTACGGTTACACTGATACATCCAGCCACACACTGACATATACACTGACACACCTATACACACTTCATTCATTCACTGACAGACCAAAAGCAACACAGTAACCCATACAGAGTTACACCGAGAGATACACTGACAGGTAGACTGTCACACCCATGTACACACTTTTGTCTGCAGGGACAAATCCAAACGCGCAGTAACATATATCTAACACATTAACTCACACTTATTTAAACACTGACATACCCAGTCACAAACAGATGCATACACTAAGACATCCAGGTATAACATTATTCATATAGCAATACACCAAAGCATACACTAACATATATATATATTTCTACATGTAGGCACACAGTAACATATACACTGACACATCTATGCACATATTTATTCATACTTTAACACACTCAGAGAGATTGGAATATATGTAGCAAGAAACACACACGCACTTATTAAAACACTCATACAGCTATAAAATAATAACAGCATTGACACAGCACTTGATGTGTTGTTTTTTTTATTTTGCAGAACAAATACTCTATTTACAATAGTAAACGTGCAGAGAGTACAATTCTGTTGCATATGAAAGAAACCTAACTGTTTTAAAACAGTAAAAAAAGTACAAACATTACTAAACGTCTCTGTTGTATTTCTTGAAAAAGAAAGTAATGTCCTCAGATTTCCAAATTAAATCTTGGGCCAACTGCTGTTGAAAGTTCACAGATGGTTGGATGATGGTATATCTTCATCATTCTTTGTCATTCTTTGTCACTTGAGGAACTTCCACTGTGCTTAACAAATGTAACATTAGCACCAGGCCTGGGCGTAGTGGGCGTAGTGGGGCTACGTGTAGCAGCGCGTAGTGTGGCAAAATCTACGCACACTCGCACGCTACACGTAGCCCCCCTACGCGCCGCCCGCCTCCCGCCCGCCCTAATTTTTAAACAATGTAAAGAAGGTTAAAAGTAAAAATAAACCTCCTTACCTTCAGCGCGGCGTCCCGGGTCTCCCTCTTCTTTCTGACGGTAAATTCTTCACGCAAATGCGCATGCGCCCGCGCATGCGCATTTCTCGCGAGAAATGCGCATGCGCGGGTGTCCGCGCATGCGCATTTGCATGAAGAAGTTACCGTCCGCAAGAAGAGGGAGCCCCGGGACGTCGCGCTGAAGGTAAGGTGGTTTATTTACCTTTAACCTTCTTTAAATTATTTTAAAATTAGGGCGGGCGGGCGGGAGGCGGGTGGCAGGCAGCTCTGCTTCGCTACGGTGTGTGCGTAACGCTGCCTGCTACGCCTACTTCGTAAACGGCGAAGCAGGCAGCGCTACGTGCACTCCGTGGGCGAAGCGGAGCACGACGCCCAGGGTTAATTAGCACATATCCTTATGTGTTTGTAATGATAGAAAGCAAACAAGAAGTAATTAACATTGTTGCTGCTTCACCTTTTCAAAAATGGTGATAATGTCATCATTATGTTTTAAAACAAGTTCTTGACATTTGGAACAGTGAACAACTATGTCTTTGAATTTTTTACAAGTTGGTGTAATACTGATATTTCCTGAAGGTTGGTTGGATGTAGACACCAATGCTCCTGTGTCACTACAAGATGCTTTCTCCTTCAGCTTTCTAATATAGGCATATTCATGATTACCCTTGATGTGCTTCCACATCAAGGATGTGCTGTAACTATACTTTTTTATTGTACATCTTGAAAGCTGCTTCTCACACAACTTACATTCCACATACCTGGCTGTGGCTTTCATTTCTTCAGGAGGCACAAGGAACCAGAACCAGACATCACTTTCCTTCCGGATGGAAGTAACTTCTTCTTCCACTATTCCTTCTTCCTCTTCTGGAGGTACAGCAGGTGATATATTTGCTTCTGCCATAATGAAAGGCACCAATCAGCTTTCAATCTTTCTTCACTAACAGCTAAGATCAAAGTGACTATTTTAGGTGTGGTTTTACTCAAATTTGGGTGTGGTTCAAGAGGAATCAAAGAAAATGAAGGTTTGTTTTTTATTATCGAGTGATTCAGTGGATTCTGTAGCAAATCCTTGTATTTGGGTAATAATAAAACAGCAAATTTTAGCAGGAAATTCAAAAGAAATATTTTTTAAAGTTTCAAATATCTCCCACCTGATAATATAATGTAATTACAAAGTTCCCATACCCCTAAAATAATTGTTTAGCATTTCGCCCAATCCGAGGATCGGGTCCGCAAATTTGTTGCTATAACTTGATCGCAACAAAAAACCATACAGTTAGAACCCAGAAAAGCCCGGCAGTTCTGCGGGAAATCCACGGATTCCAAATTTTACTTAAAAAAAATAATTCTACTACTTTTATATAAAATATTAACAGTGTTCAATTGTTTTTTTCCCCAAAAAGTTGTATCATTATGTACATCTTACTAAGATTATCAGTCATCTGCCATCTATTTTTGAACTCTATGTAGCATATTGTTTCCTACCTTTTTGCATTATTGTCACAGGTTTCAACTTATTATTTTGAATCATTTAGAAAACGTTCTCATTCTATTTTTCTACGAAAATTATACTTTTACTTTTTTCATATTCTGCATCTGCATATTCTTTATTTTTTAATAATGTGTAAACTAATATTAACCAATGGGATTGGCAAAAGATTGTGTTCGTAGGGATTTGCAAAAGACTGCGTTCGTAGCACACATCCTGTAAACAATCTACTACAGTATGAAAAAATCTGAAAAACTGATTTTCAATAAAAGTAGAGAGCCGTTATACTTAGTAAATAGTAAAAAAAAAGAAAAAATGTTAAAACACTGTTATACTAATAAAATCTTAATTCAAAGAACTATAGAAATTCTGTAAAAAACCAAAGGTTAGAGGGACATTATAGTTAGAAAATAGAATTTAAAAAATGTACAAATTCACTGAAAAAAACAAAGGTCATAGACATGTTATAGCTAGGCTGACATTTCACTCGTACAAAACCAGAGAAATTCAGCAGTTCTAGTTAGCTGGGCTAACTATAACTTACGCCCCCAAAATGGCCTGACATATTACATGTCTGATGACATGGTCAGTGACATCAGTCATGGCATCACTGATGACATCTCAAATGACATCAATGATGACACCATCCAAGGAGTGTAAGTGTTTTCTAAGAATTTGTCAGTGTTAAACATATGTACTCAGCTACTGCAAAACTGATGACCTCTCAAATGACATCACTGATGACATCATACAATGATTGTGAGGGTTTTGTAAAAGTTACTAAGTGTTAAATATATATACTAATGTAACTGGCTATGGGAGTGCTTGGATGGGTGAGTGAGTAGGTATATAGGAGACTGTATACATGAGCGAGTGGGTGTGTGAATTTTTGTATGGGTGAGTGTTAGAACTGGGATTTCTGGTTGGCTAGGGCTTGCGCCAAAGCCAGGCAGAAACCACCACTCTAGTCAGGGCAAGGAAGTTACACGCCAAAGATAACCCCTGCTCACCCCCTTGGTAGCTTGGCACGAGCAGTCAGGCTTATCTCTGAGGCAAGGTGTAAAGCGTTTGCGCACGTACCCAGCAACAACACCCAAGGCCCACCACAAAGGAAACTCCACACAAGGTATTCTATAAAAATAGCCTTTGTATTATAGTAAAACACATTAGATAAAAACACACACTTTACAATGTGCCAACAGGCACGGGCAGAATTTACAAGGGATCTGTACAAGACAGGGCCACCTGGACCACTGTCAGGAATTAGCACTTTTTAGAATATAAAATTACTGTAGCACAAAAATAACATGTATAGCACACAACCAGTACTTACTGGTAACATGTAAGCATCACCTACGCAACCCTAACCACCTTAGGAGACTGTCACGCAGGGAACTAGAACCTCACTAGCACCACCTGTACTAGGAGAAAACAAACAACCACCTAAGTATCACAATACCTGTAGGGGTAACCACACATTACACATAATGCCTAAAACATTTAGAGGTGTAGAACATGGCACATGACGCGTAAACTCATTCAGAGGTGCCGGGCAGGTAAACACATGATGCATGAAACATTCAGAGGTGCTAAGAAAGAAAACACATGATGCATAAAACATTCAGAGGTGCAAGGAAGGAAAACACATGATGCATAAAAACATTCAGAGGTGTAAGGAAGGAAAACACATGATGCATAAAAACATTCAGAGGTGTAAGGAAGGAAAACACATGATGCATAAAAACATTCAGAGGTGTAGGTTAGGAAACTCACATAAGCCACCACCTGTGGCAGTCCCTAGGCCAACTGGCCCTGTCAGGGCTAAGACGCCCTGTGTCCGGTCAAGCTGCGCCAGCCGCGCAGACCAAAAACGAAAAATGTCCCCCACCTAAACGTGGCAGCTGCCCACTAAGTGCTGGGCAGCTGGGGAAAGGGGCGTGGGCACCACTGTGCCCTTTAGAAGCAATCTGTCTCTCTCGTGGAGCCCTCCCTGGGCTCTAGACAACGAAATGCCCCCTAGAGCCTTCGTGGCTCTGAACAAATATTTTGCCCCGTCGTTGGAGCCACGGGGCTCTGAATACCAGAATGCGCCCCCTCGCTGGAGCCTCAACCGGCTCTGCACAAACAATGTGCCCCCAACGTTGGAGCGGCCCTCTGGCAGGCGGGGCCGCTCAAGTACCGGCAGGGATAGGTGGGGGCCCCCTCTCTGGGACCCTCGAAACTCAATTTACCCCCGTCGTTGGAGCCTCACGGGGCTCGTAAGCAATGCGGCGTTTTGGAGCGACCCGGCCTATCAGACTGGGTTCGCTCAAGGAGGAGGCCGGTCTGGGACCGGCACCCACAGCACACGCACGGAGTCCCCCAGCCCTTCTCACTTACCGGGCTGCTCTCGGGGGACTCCCGCGTTGTCTCCGCTTCCCGCCGTCTGCTCCACGGGACCGGCAGCACTCCTCTCGCGGCGGGGCAGTCTCGTCCTTCTCTCCTGGGGAAGCACGGGGTAGGCTCCTGCCCGCTTCCTCCCACGACGTCCTTGCTTCACCCGGGCACTTCTTTAGCACTGCACAGGAGCACGGGGTGGGCTCCCGTCCGCTTCCTGATTTTGAAACGAGGCTTCCGTCCCGCGGCACGCCCCCAGGGGACGCCTGACTCCTGTCTTCCCCGGGGCCGCGGCGGTGATTTCTCGGCAAGGAGAGGGGTAGGCTCCCTCGCAACCACCACACATAAGCGGGGTGGGCACCCGCAAGCACACCACAATGCGGGGTGGGCACCCGCCAATTAAATAATTAAATGAGCGGGGTGGGCACCCGCTATCAGGATCAAAGCGCTCACAGCGCTATACAGCAACACAGCGCTCCCAGCGCTCTAAAGCCCATAAAGCGCTCCCAGGCGCTGCAAGTCACAAAGGTCCAGCAGAGAGTCCTTAAAGAGCAGGGGGGCAAAGGCTGGGCCCAGAGCCAGCTCACAGGGCCCTCCAGCAGGGAGGCAGTCCCCAGTGGCGGTCTCTCCTGGCGCCCAGCAGCAGCAGGCCCCCTCCAGATGATCCTGCAAGAGAACAAATTGTAAGGGGACACAGCCCCTTTTTATACAGTAAAAGTCTTTGTCTGAAGGTGCAGGGAAGGGGCGAACCAGTTACAACAGGTTCCTGAGCACTTTGTTTTGCTCAGCCCCTCTCCCTATTCACTGGCAGGGCTAGGGTCATTAGACGCACCACAGGGGTCGGAGCCAGCATTGTGTGGGGAAAGCCCTGTCCTATTCAGGACCCAGGTATACTCCTCCCCAGCCATCAGTGTGCTAAACTCCCATTCACCACTGGGTGACTCCTCCTGACTCTGGGGATTTCCCTAGTCCGTCACATTACCTCCACCAGCCAATCGCCAGACAAGCCACACATTTCATACTGCACACTGAAGTGCCCACTTCTAGAAGTGGCACTTCCACACTAGGTACATGCACGCCGCACACATCATCGCGCAGCATTCAATCACACGAGTCCGCACATACCAAACTCGGGCCTGCACACCCCACGCATCAGGAACTACCAGGACATATACATTCCCCCATTCATTCCTATGGGAGGGCAGGCCAACCTCACAACACGCACGCACTTTACCCTGGGACACAGCGGTAAAGTGCGCAGAAACCAAAAATCATTACACCAAGTCACCCATAAAAAGCAAAAAGTTTCGGGGGTGAACCTGCCAGAAGGGCCGGGTCCAACAGTGAGCAAATGGAAGTGGCTGTAATTGTAAATTAGAGGGTGAATCAGTGCCTGTATGCATGAGTGTGAGAGCCTGTCAGCGGCTGTAAATGGTGAATGAGAGGGTGCATGACAGACTGAATTGGTGACTAAGCAGGTACATAAGTGTCTGTATGGGTGAGTGACAAGGTACATGAGTGGCTGTTTGGGTGCATGAATGGGTGTGTTGGTGTAATGGTGAGTGAGTGGGTGTGTTAGTGGGTCTATGGGTGTGTGAGTGATTGTATGGGTTGGTAAATGATTTTGAGAGAGGTTGTATGGGAGAGTATGCGCTTGTCTCAGTGACGGCATAGGAGAGTGAGTACATGTGTTAGTATATGTATAAGTAAGTGAGTGGCTATGTGAGTGACTGTATGGGTGAGAGAGTGGGTGTGTGAGTAGCTGTGTAGGTGACTGACAATGTGTGAGTGGCTGTATGGATGTATGAGTGGTTGTGTAAGTGTCTCTATGTCTGTATGAGTGGATGTGTGACTGGGTGTATTGGTAAGTGAGTAGGTGCATGAGGGGCTGTATATATGAGTTAGTGATTATGTTAATGGCTGTGAGGGTAACTTGATGTGTGAGTGGCTGTATGGATCAGTGAGCAGGTGTGTCAGTGTTTGTATGGGTCTGTAAATGGGTATATCAGTGGCTGTCTGGGAGTGGGTGTATGAGTGGTTTATGGGTGTGTGAGTGGGTGTGTGAATGATTCTGTGGATGATGTCATCAGTGATGCCATTTTAGATGTCACCAGTGATGCCTTCAGATGTCATAACGTATGCCCCTGCAATGTACTGCTTATGACCTCACATATTACATCACTGATGACATGGTCAGAGACATCACTCATGACATCATGTTGCGGGGATTCTGCTCATGCACAGAACTATGCACAGGAAACCAGGACCTCAGTGAATTGTGGTGTACCAAAAAACTCACCTAAGTACCCAGAACCCCTATCGCACTAGCATCAGTGTCTCAGTCGTTCCTCGTATCATCTCAAAGCTGCCAATGATTAGACAACCCAGAACAAGCGACTTAGAGTACTCTCAGGAATGGTGGGAATTAGAAACACCTTTTCGTTATTATTCTCATATCAGTCTACAACAAGAGTAATCAGAGACGCGGAAAAGTTTAAAATGTTTATTTTTAACTACGTGCTCTAAGGTGCACTACTTTGGCTAACATGAGCAGACAAATGATTCAAAATAAATCCATCAGCATTGTTACAATTCCATAGAAAATGAAGAGAGAAATCATATTAAAAATGATAGTGGAAAACATTTCCTATACTACCTTGTGAACCACGCTCCCTTAACTAGTAAACTAGTTTTATAAACAAATAGAAGGTCTCTAGCTTTGAATGGCGAACCCCATACCTCAAAGATCAGCTTAGGTGAATCACATCACAGGATCAGCTCTGCGCTTTGTGTCTGGAAAGGTTTTCTCCAAGTGCGGGGATTCTGCTCATGCACAGAACTATGCACAGGAAACCAGGACCTCAGTGAATTGTGGTGTACCAAAAAACTCACCTCAGTACCCAGAACCCCTATCTGACTAGTATCAGTCTCTCATTTGTTCTCTGTATCATCTCGAAGCTACCAATGATTAGACAACCCAGAACAAGCGACTTAGAGTACTCTCAGGAATGGTGGGAATTAGAAACACCTTTTCGTTATTATTCTCATATCAGTCCACAACAAGAGTAATCAGAGACACGGAAAAGTTTAAAATGTTTATTTTTAACTACGTGCTCTAAGGTGCAGTACTTTGGCTAAAATAAGCAGACAAATGATTAAAAATAAAACCATCAGCATTGTTACAATTCCATAGAAAATGAAGAGAGAAATCATATTAAAAATGATAGTGGAAAACAGGTTCTATAATACCTTGTGAACCACCCTCCCTTGGCAAGTAAACAAGTTTTATAAACTAATAGAAGGTCTCTAGGTTTGAATGGGGAACCCAATACCTCAAAGATCAGCTTAGGTGAATCACATCACAGGATCAGCTCTGCTCTCTGTGTCTGGAAAGGTTTTCTCCAAGTGCCTGAATCATGCATGCAAATGCAATATTAAAGGCACCCGAGTTTCAGATATTTGCAGCTGTGTGCTTGTTGTGTCTAGAGCGTGGGCCGATCAACCTGAATTCAACGGCATACATTGTTATTTGACCTTGACGGCTTCTGCACACAGTGTTCAGACTAAGGTCGCGGTGCACGTCTAGGGATGTGAACAACAGACTGTTCTCATGTGAATAAAAGGCAAGCAAGCAGTTTTACTTGTAATAACAGCTACCTGTAGTGTCGTGTGCAAAAGCAGCAAAGTGGCAAGATGGCGTTTAACTTCTAAAGCGCTTATGCTAACATAGCAATGTGTGCACATAAAACCCTGTCTCCACTACAATCACTGATAACATCTCAAATAACATCACTGAAGATACCATCCAAGGATTGTAAGTGTTTTCTAAGAATTTGTGAGTGTTAAACATATGTACCCATCTAATTAATTTATATACTAGGTGTACTACCAATGAGTGATACTACTTTTAACATATAATATGTGAGTGGCTGTGTGCATCTGTGTGTGAGTGGGTGTCTGAGTGGCTATATGGGTGGGTGAGTGGGTGTGTGAGTGGCTGTATGGGTATATAAGTGGGTGTGTGAATAGCTGTGTGGGTGAATGAGTTGCTGTGTGAGTGGCTATATTGGTGAGTGAGTGGGTGTGTCAGTGGCTGTATGGGTGGGTGAGTGGTGGTGTGAGTGACTGTATGGGTGAGTGAGTGGGTGCCTGAATGGCTGTATGAGTGAGTGACTGGGTTTATAAGTGTGCTGTATGGGTGAGTGAGTAAGTGTTTGAGTGGGAGTTTGGTTAAGTGAGTTGGTATGTGAGTGGCTGTATTGGAGAGTATGTGTCTGCCTGAATGGCTGGATGGGTGAGTGGGCGGATGTGTGAGTACTTGTAAGGATGTGTGAATGGGTATGTAAGTTGTTGTGTTGGTGTTGATGGAGCAGGTAAAACAAAATTTTGTATACCTCCTCTAATTTGCATGAAATTAATTTTGTAATCATACTAAAATTAATTTACATAACTTGTTTGAAGTGGAAATAATACTAATCAAGGTTTGCACCTTGATAAACACAAATATACATGGGACAAAAATGCGAATTAATTAACTATGGTATGCAGACTAACCTTAGATTGTGGTGAAATAGTAAAATTGCATGATTTATATTGCTTTGTGATCGTTTTGTGCTTTAAAAGCTATCAAGTGATAAGTATTATTGCTTTAAATGTTGCTACAGCTAGGAAAATACTAATATATATTTGGGAGTAGTATGGGTTTGAACATCGGAACTTTCAATTCTATATTTTAATTGCTGTTATATCTATTTCTGCTTTAGTTGACATTCGGGCCTATTAGGCCGCAGTATCCAAGATGGCGTTCTCTGAAGCAGATGCTACCATGTGCGCGCGATGACTTCTGCGCATGCCCAGATGGCTCTTAAAAACACGAGGTAACTTGAACTCCTGACATCGTGTTCTTTGCCAAGGACAGAGTGTTAGGAACTTGACTGCAAGCCAGAGGATGACAAAATGAGAGTCAAGGAAGAGACAAAGAGAGATCTTGTCAGTAGGACCCTTTTACCTTGAAAAAGATATAACTACTGTTTCTCCGCCTGGGAACTGAAAAGCCAGTGACAATTTGAGAACTTTGTGAAAAGTCACTATGGAGAACCAGTTTGCACTGGGAAAAATTTTATGAACTACTGATAACCTAAAACTGTCCAATCAGAACATTTGGTCTGCCCCTAAAGTTGCCATATCTAAAATGAAGTAAGGCAGAAAAGGGTATAAAACCCTCTCATCAATCATTACGGGGGAGAAGAGTTGGAAGGGTTGGTTACAGCAGCGTTCGTTCATTGGGTTGGAGTTGTGGCTGCATTTGTCTTTGGGTTATTTCTTTGTGCTTCCAAAATTCTATGCTATCAGTCTGAGTGTGGAATTGGTCCATGCTCAAGATAGATGTTCGGACTTTGCTGAAATTTTGAACTCTATTACGCTGCATCCTGTATTTCGCACGCCGGTTTGATCCTTTGGTGAGGGTTGGACTGCCGGTTCGAGGGAGCCTTCATTTGAGAATGCAGAGAACTCCCTATTTGAACTGAAGCTATCATCATCTTTCAATTGGTAATGATTCAATGTATTTTCTGTAAATCTATGTCCAAGAGTAATTTCTGAATGTTAATATTTTTCTCTTTAATAAATCTAAAGATCAAATAATGAGCTCTAGACAATAAATGAAAATTTAGGAGTTTAATTAACGCTAAGATAAACAGAAATTGAAATAATAAGAAATGAGTTTGTGGTTCTTAAATTAACTACAGGAAATGTCAAAGGTTTCCTAGGCTTTAATTGTGTCTTAGCTGGTTCTAATTCACCATCAACCAGTCCAATTAGTTGGTCCATCGACCAAATAGTGGAGTGCCTTGATGTTAAAGTCAGGATTCTGAAGCTGTATATAGAATGTGTATATAATGTAAAAGCAAATTAATCCTGATAGGTAATAAGGTACCCACATGTCCAGCGCCTTTTCCTCCTGTGTACAGATTCGAGTGAGATTGATTGAATGAAGAGCGTGTTGGTGTTATGGGCCCCACCAATGAATGAGTGTATGAATGAGCTGTTGTGAATAAGAATCTGTGACGTAAGGAGAATATGTACATTTTGTCCTCCGCACTGGATCAGTGTGTGAGAGATTGTGTGATTGGTTGTATGGGTGAGTGAGTGGCTATGTTGAAAGGCTGTATGGGTGAGTTTGGGTGTTTGTGAGAGGCTGAATAGGTGAATAAGTGGGTGCATAGCAGCTGTTTGGGTGTGTCTGTGTGAGTTGCTGTATGGGTGAGTGGCTGGATGCATGAGTAACTGTATGGGTGGGTGAGTGGTTGAGTGAGTGGCTGTATGAGTGAGTGAGTGGGTGTGTGAATGGCTCTATGGAGAGTAAGTGGATGGATGTGAACTTGTATGGGTCTGTGAATGTGTATGTGACTGGTTGTGTGGGTGTGTGAGTGGGCTTACGAGAGATTGTATGGCGTGTGAGTGTGTGTGTGAGTGGTTCTGCACATGATGTCATTAGTCATGTCATCAGCCATGTCATCAGTTATGCTACTGACCATATCATGAGTGATGTGATATGTGAAGTCAGAAGCAGTGCATTGTGGGGGTGTAGGTTATAGTTAGCTCAGGTAATTAGAATTGCTGGTTTTGTACAAGTGACATCTGAGCCTAACTATAACGTCACTGTAAATTTTTTGTTTCACTGAATTTCTAAGGTTTATTTAATTCTATTCCCTAGCTATGACATCCCTGTAACTTTTGGCTTTTTAAGTGAATTTCAGTCAGCATACAAGGGGAATTCATCCATCAAATTGTGCTCCAGGAGGCCCCTTTGCAGAGTGGTTAATTAAGGAGGTGGGGCGTCCGGCGACTTGCCCTGGCTGGTCTTTTTCAATTTTTAAAATGTTTTATTAGGAAAAGGGGGCCATGTGGCTCCCCTCCCTAGGCTGATTTTGCCCCTGGGGACCCCATCCCCCAAGGTCCGGCCTATTTGTCATAGGGGAGGAGGGCTGCGTGGCCTCCCTCACCCAAGGTACCCTATCCCCCAGGGCACGGCCATTAGTACTGGGTGCCCCCAGGGCAACCAGTCTCCACTGGGACCTTGGGGGGAGCATGTATACCCCCATGGTCACTGTCGGCTGCCTATCTCTTGCGGGAGCCGGCATTGCTTTCAGATACAGGGAGCTGTTAAACATGCAGCTCCCTGTGTCTGAAAGCAATTCAGCTGTTTCCCTTCCTGCTTGACAATGGGCAGAGAAACAGATGACTGCTCCGCTTCCTGCAAACAAGTGCATTTTATCACCTCTCACTTGAGGGAAGCAGAGCATTTGCTGTGACTTGGGAGGATCGTTAAAGCTCCTTCCAGGCCACAGCAAACTGTTATGTCCTAGGGGTGGCAACCTGGGACATAGCAGGAGCTGGCCTTGGTGGGTGGCGGTCCCCAAGGCCATCTATGGCTTCAGGAGGGGGTGCCGGGCACCTCTCTAATTGTTTTTGTTGGGCCGACCCTGGGTAGGTGGTGGTCCCCGGGGCTGAGAGCGGCCCTCCCAGGGCATGGGGCTTCATGAGGCCCCCCCAATTTATTATTGGAATGTGGCCTCATGAGGATTCGTAAAATGATGCCAAAATTATTGGCAAATGAAAAAACACTCTTCCTATGGAAACTAGGTTTTAACTATAACTACCTACCAGCGAGCACCAGTAGGTTTTAGATGTACACACACACACACACATACATATTGTAACCCATAAGTGGTATGTATTTTTATATTAAATGATTATTTTGGGGGCAGTTGTTTTAAAAAGCTGTTTCCATCAAAGTGCAGCAAACACTGGACACTGATTGCAATTAGAATATTTTGGTTTTGTTTACCTTTCTTGAATACATTTCTAGTATGACAATAGTTAGGTTTAATGGATCTAGGCAATGCTGTGCCTGCCAATGCACACTAACCCCAGGTTCGCTGGGGAAGGGAACTAGAGGCTTGTTAGGGTAATAGGAGACGGCCTGCCTCCAACACAACTTGATACACACAAATGGGGCCGCTCCTATTAGAATGACCTAGAGAAAAACTGAGTAGTGTTATGTGACTGTGAGTGTGACATGCCCATGTAACCTCAGATATGTGGGCATGACTACTAGAAAAATGAAAACTAGAGTCAACGAACACCGTAGCACTATCCGGTGTGCCAGATCCAATACTAAACTGACTAAACATTTCCTTGAGGCAAATCATAAAGACACCGATATAAGATGGGTGGTTCTGGAGGTTATGCAAAAAAGAAAAACTAACATAACCCAAGCACTCTTTCAGAGGGAACAACGCTGGGTGTTCCGCTTACGCACGTGGGACATTGGCTTGAACGACAAAATCGCTTGGCTTCAAGTGGTAAGGTAATAACCTGACACAGCAAGATGGGAACATATTCTAACTAGGACACCTATTCCACATATCCTATCCCAATTTAAACTAAATACACCATAGTGGTTTTCTCAAATGATGGATGGTCTACATACCCTTATTGTTAGGGTGGCATCTTTATTTTAAGATTGGATTAGCCTCACCTGGACATAGAGTGCCAGCCCAGTTTTGTGAGCAATTTTCATGTAGACATTGAGAATTGTTTATCTCACACTATGTGTGTTTCAAGCTATGGCATATACGGGTTCTTTGTATATACTGTCCACCCGAGATCAATACAGTGTTTACATCATCGACCTCTCCCTGATATACGAGCCTATGCTTTACCACGGGGCTCACTTTGAGCATATTGCCTGACTTCCGTCCCCTCCAACTTTTGGGACATAGTCTTCCGGCGTTGGCCCCTCCCTGCCGATAACGGTAGTGTCTCCATCACATACGGACCGGTGGTGCCGGTCTCTTTTGAAACGCGCATCTAATCAACACTGATTCCAGACATCAGGGATCGTTTCTGGGATTATATGCACGGTATCTACAGTCTTTGTACCGAGACTTCAGTAATGGTGTACACTTATCCGCGCCGGAATCTGTCATGACGTATTTCCCGGAAGTTAGGCAGAGACAGGCAACATTAACGCTGGGAGCGTATGGGACACCGGAATACACATTTAGGTTCCGCAGTCACGTTACGACCGGGCTCCTCCCATCACTTTACCAATCAAGGCTGCTATTTAACAACGATCTCTACCCTCACTTACCTGTCACCGGGGAGGAGTGCGGTACACAGCTAGGTGATCCCGCGGGGAACGCACCTTGATGGAGTAAGACGCTGTGGTCTGGATGAATGATAGTGGGATGCTTGTGTAGTAGGGTATGGTTTATATCATCATGCCCCCATCTCAGTTTCACGCTTTTTGGCTAAAGTATACTGCCTAAATTAATTCTCCTTTATCTGCTTACCTCTTCAGAGTGTGACTACAGAGGTTCTCCTCTACCACCCCCCCTCCCATGGAGTATATAGGGTTAAGGCTGTAGGTAAGAAATGGGGAGTAATTTTCCCTGTGCTTTTACTCACTTGTGTATTCACGTATGCCAGTCACGTGTTATACACTTGCACTATGCGCACATAAGATTGTATAGAGTTGCGCCTGTTTGATTTTTCATGAATGACCCCTTAACCCATTGGTTGCTGAGTATGTGTTATATTATATTTCCTTCCTTTTTTTCTCACAGGGTACTTTTCTGACCCATATATACAGCAGAGAGTGACCACGGTCTCTCCACCGCTGATTCCCTTTAACCATAATATTGGTAAGAGTGGAGCCCGTTATTTGGTTAAACACTAAGGTCCTGATGAATGCCTAGTACCTCTGTCGACATAAGGCAGAAACATGTCGACCCATTTTCAGACCAATGATTACACGGCGAGGGGATAATAATTTTCCCAATTCTAATAGGAGCGGCCCCATTTGTGTGTATCAATTCTGTGCCTGCATCATGCACCACATAGTTATGGATTTACTGCATTTGCGACATAATCTGCTACATAATATGCAAATTTACAAATGTATCAAAAAATGTTGTTTCAGTCTTAAAAGAAACATGTAAGACAAAAAATACATAATGGGTACCATGTGTAATAGGGTCTTATGTTACCATCTGGGTTCTGATGACATAAACAAACAACTCGGCATTCAGTCTCATGGTCTTTGATGTTACCTGAGTCCCTCAATGGCAATATTGGACCATATTGCAGAATTATCCGATTTTTGTAATTGCAATTGTATTTACATTACACTTACTACCCCTGGTGAGTCATTGAAGTGCTTTCAACGATTAGCATGCTACTTCGGGAACCAAGGTGAATTAGTTAGTGGTGGATTAGTAGAGGGAAATATAAGTTGTTATTAGGAGTGGTCGTAGTGGTGGACATGTATGTAAGCCTATTAGTTTGATGAATAGAGTAAGGAATGGATATAGAATGGAAGAGTTTAGAAAGGGTTATTTGGGAGTTTATAGTACTAAAAGAGGTTTGGACTGAGTCAGAAAGCCTGTTAGTGGATAAATAGGAAAAAAGATGGAGAGAGGAGGGAATACTTTGGAAAGAATCATTTTGGAGTTCATAGTAGTAACAGAAGTTTGTGATGGGTCAAAGAGTGGAGGTAGGGGATATTTTGAAAGAGAAATAGGATGCGTTACAGAGTAATGGTTTGGCGAGATTAGTTTTTTTCTCTGCAGTGGAAGGAAAATATATAATATGTAGATTACAAAAAAACACACCTAATATATAGAGATTTTAACATGATACACACATACAAAATAAGCAGGAGATTTAAAATGTACCAGATGAAGACCAATATGTACATGCATGGATTCATTTTTACTAACTCAGGCATTCTATTTCTGCTGTAATTATTTTTCTTATTATTATTTTTATTTTGTTTTAATATTTATTCTTTTTTTTTAAATGTATATTTGTCCCTCAATATTTCAATGTTGAGGGACACAGAAATACAACTACTATAATCATATTTGAACATTGTGACAGTTGTGGTATTAAAGGGAAATAAATCCATATGAATTCACTCATCACCTTCAGTTATTATTAATCTTTTAATCTATATATATAATTTGAAATAATTTCTTTGATAGTTCATGGTTTTTTTATGTATGTATTTCCTTTTTTCGATTCCTCTAGTAAGGATAAAAATATATATAGAGAGGAACATCCCCATATTATTTTAGTTTGTTTTGTCATTTTCCATGAATGCATTTGTATTATTTTATTTTATTATTTAATGTTATGATTTATGTATTTATGATATTCTTAAGTAGTAATGGTATTGAATAGTTAACATTTACAAATACTTTCTGTATAATCATGTTCATATATTGTGATTTGTGTGACTATATTACATAGAGACTCATCAGGATGTAGCCAAATACTTATATGCTATTTATGTAATGACCTGTGTACAAGTTAAACATAGTATAAGTCTATATTTGAACCATAAGTAATATATACATTTGTACATTTGTTAAGCATGAATATAAGAAAGTATATTTATATATTTATGAATGAGTAATATATGTATGTGCACAATTCAATTCAAAACAGGCTTTATTCGACATTTGTCATAAAAGCACAATATCCACATTAAGTATAAAAAGTTCGTACCCAAAATAAAATCTTCACAAATTTAATATACGAATGAATTATTTTTTCCATAATAAGTATAAAACAGGTTAAAATATTTAAAAGAATCAACCACTAATCATTTTTCTCCTTATTACCCAAGACCAACCAAGAAACTTTGCCACTGATATGTAGACAAAAGGGGTGGTACAAGTACAAATAATTCTAGTTGCTAACACACCACTCCTAGTGCCAAGTAATTTGCACATGGGTTTCAACCAAACCTTGCGCGGAACAGAATATACGGGGCACTCAAACAGAATGTGAGCAACTGATTCCAAGGATGTCAAGCAACTAGGACAAGTAGCCATACCACCTTGGGACCATCTTGATGTAAATGCTCTGATGGGCAAACTTCCAATCCTAAATTGGAAATATAGCTTTCTATCAAGTGGCTTGGTTATATCGTCCCTGTAAGCTTCAAGGCCAATTTCATCTTTTTGGTCTAAAAACCTCCCTGTGAGTGAAAGTGGGGCACTTGTCCTGAAAATTTGAGATACTACCATCTCCCAATATTTATCCTTAATGGTTTTCTTAGAGGGAAAGCTAGCGTTAAGAGGGTCCTCCCATAATCCTTCCATTCCCAGTTCACCTAGAATACCCCTGATGCCATTTAGCCATTTAATTTTATGGAAGGTATCATGTTTTATAATATCCATAATACCTGTGGAGTATGTTCTTAGTTCGGGGGTTAGCCACAGGCGCCTCCAACACTGGACGCAATTTTGCAATGTAATTAATTGGCTTAATTCCTAGGTCATAAAAAAGGGGGCATGTAGAGGTACTCTGGGGTAGATTCATGAGATTACGTAAGAACTTTTTCTCCGATGCAGACATTTTTGTTAAGTTCTCAAAGCCCCAGATCTCGGCACCGTAAAGGGCAGAACTAACCACCTTTGTATCATAGACTCGAAGAACTGGAGCAATTGGCTTGGTATATGATTTCGCAAACTCGGAACATAGGGCGCCAGTCAGTTGGCGATGTTTAAGTGTTGCCAACTCTATCTGTTGATTCCAGTGTAAGTCATACTGAACATTTATACCCAGATAGTTAAAAGCCCTCACTTGATCAAGCGGTAAGTTGTTCAAAAAGAGTTTGCCCTTGAAGGATTTGTGCGGATTAAAAGGCATAAATTTTGATTTTAGCACATTTACCTCAAGGCCTCGAGCGGTGCAAAATTCTTCGAAGATACCTAATGCTCTCTGTAACCCACTTGGGGTCTTGGAAACAATTAGGGTGTAATCTGCACACATTAAAATGGGTACTTTAACATCAGCTAAAATTGGGGCATCTACATTAGCTTCGATCAGTAACTTTGCTATGTCATTAATGTACAATGAGAACAGGGTGGGTGCCAGGACACATCCCTGGCGTACCCCTCTCTCTACTGGATATTGGCTGGTAACATTTGCGGGAGAGCCCCACCTTATTTGGGCATAGTTATGCTCATGAAGTCTCATGACCAAGGTTAGATGGGCACACGGCATTCCCAGGTCGTGCAAAACCAGCCACAGGGAAGTACGAGGAACAAGGTCAAAAGCTGCCCTTAAAGCAATAAAGGCAGCATAAAGCCTCCCCTTTTCCAGTTGTACTGTCTTCCAATATAACATAGAGAAATGTAAGACTTGATCGATGGTGCTAGTGCAAGCCCTAAATCCTGCTTGAAGATGTGATAACTTTTTCTGTTCTCGCTCCCAATTCTGGATTTTGTTTAAAATCATTTTACCTAAAATCTTTTGCATGGAATCAATTAGACTAATCGGGCGGTAATTACCGGGGAGCGTCTTATCCCCCTTCTTGTGAACTGGAATAATTTCCGCACCATTCAACGAGTCCGGAATGGGCACTCCTTTTGCCACTGCATTTGCTAGTAGCAATATATATCTGCCCCAAGTCTTTTTATCATGCAAAAAGGTGTCCGCTGGGACACCATCGATACCCGGTGCCCTACCTGCAACCACAGATTCCAAAGCCAGGTTTACATCCCCTATGGTAAATGCCCCATCTATAAAGGATGAATAAATGGGTTTGTCCCTTGTACATACTACCAGACTTTTTGCATACTGGGGCTTAAAGTAATCCACCCAGTCATCCTGCGCAACCCAATTATGGGGTTTTTCTGGTTTACCACCACATCCCCACTTGATTATGCCCCAAAAACATTTAGTGTCCTTAGGGGCACTAGCTTCTTTAAGCTCTTGCCACCTTTGTTCGTCCCATTCACGTTTTGCTTTATACGTTGATTTTTTATAGTCCGCCCTTGCACTACGGAGAGCGTTGCTAGTTCCTGATCTTATAGCCTCTCCCAAAGCAATACGGGCTTGCCTACATTCCTTGTTATACCAGTGAGGTAAGTTATCAGGCTGGTTCTTACTTAGCTTTACTGGTCTGACAAAGAGGTTTTTTAATTGATGAAAGAACGTTTCATGGACCTTGGTGAAAGACTCTAGGTCTACACTATTACTAGGGATGATACTCATCTCATGAATTGCATGAGCTAACTTACTGGAAATAAGATCTACTTTCCCCTGGTTATCTACCATTTGTACCCACTTCAATTGGCGCATGTCATTTGTAGGAACCACATTTGAAGAAGAGGATTCATTGTGCATACTTTCAGGAATGGTCGATACCCAACAAGACAGGGACATGCATAGAGGGTTATGATCACTCTCCAACCGGTCAATGACCGACATATCCTCTAGATGCACCCTTAAACTTAGGCCCACCAGGATGTAATCTATTCTACTTTGACCCCGGTTGCACTTGTGGGTATTAGCCCCCAGCCTATCATGTGCGGTCCTACCGTTAGCTGCCCTGAGACCCTTATTTAAACAGATTGAATTAATCTGGATGGCCACTTCAGTCCATCTTTTAATTGGCATTAATTCCAATTTTGGAATACCCCATTGAGCATCTTCTTCCATAGTGGAGTTCGAATCATAACTTAACAAGGGTTCAAATGTTGCATTGAAATCACCAGCAACAATTATGTACGATTGCGCAGAATATCTTCTCATAAGGTCTTCAAGGGCGGTTATTATCTCAGAATTCCCACCCCCTGTGCTCCTAACATATACATTGTAGATATCCACAGGTTTAGACTGTCCTTGTTTGAGACTGACAATCTGAATATCCCTATGAGTGGATGGAAGTAGCTTCGCACTAATATCCAGATTCTGCTTTAGCCAAATTGTCAGGCCCCCTGATGGGCGCCCTTTTAATCCCCTCACTGCTGGGATATTAAAATTTAAATACCCAACAAGGAATTGGGGGTCAAGGAGCCATGTTTCCTGGAATAATCAGATACTGTATAGATTGATAAAGGTGATCCATTCCGGGATCAGAATTTTGTAGTTTAATCCTGCAATATTCCAGGATAAAATGGAACCTGGATTCACTAAAGTATCAAGGGGATTAAGAGGCTTGATCTTATTAGAATCGTTTGGGTGGTTTTTTTGCCCAAAAGAAGGTAAACCTTCCAATGTGCCTAGGATTGGTGGAATACTCGTGGTACCTGAATCAGGATTACCCTGCGAAGGATTAATTAGGTCGCCTGGCCCCCGTATGTGCACAAAGAAATGCACATATCTGAACACATACATACAATCAAAGTATGCATCTTTACAAACACACATATATGCACACATATATGCACACTTGTGCTGTACAGTGATAGTTTGAATATGGTGGTCATGTAGGGAGGATGCCAGCTCCTAAGTAATCTTCAGAACATAACATGGTTATCTGGGGACCATATTTTTTGGGGGTAATTTTTGTAAAAAACTTTTTTAGAGTTTTATATAGCGCGAACTAGACCCAAGACATCGGATATAAGAGCGCTTGACATAGCACCAGTTTTGTTACAGAAGGACACGTTCATTTTTGTTAGGCACGGGGAGATTAAGTGATTTGCCCAGAATCACAGGATATTGAGCGTCATTGCCGAGACTCAAAACCGGGTCCCCAGCTTCGAGGGCGACCACTCTAGCCGGAAGGCTTCATCCTCTTCCCAATGACTTGCATAGTGTGGCTGCGTGAACAGAGAAAGATGTTTGATTTTTTTTTTCTTGTATGCTGCTATATTGTGGCGGGGCGCCAACAAAGAACAGATGTCTTTTTGTTGTATGTATTTTGTTATTTTCTTCCTCATGAAAATTTGTCTTGTTCCATGTATTGATTTATGGGTAATTTAAAGCAGCTTGAAGGTAGATATTCTGGCAACCATTAACCAATAAATGGGTGCCTGGCTTTATATGTAGGAGGAGTCTTGCAGCGGAGTTTTGAATTGGTTGGGGTCTTTTAACAGTTGATAGAGGTGATCCATGGTAGAGGCCATTGATGCAATCAAGCCTAGACAAGAGAGATAGTAGCTTGGACCTTGTGTGGAAAGATGTGTCTCAGAGTTTTCATACTAATGAAGCTTGACCATTCTAACTTAATTGATAGCTTAAAGTTCATGTTAATTCCGAGGTTTCTTACTCCTTGGATACACCTTGGATACTTTATGGGGTACTCCGAGATCGTCAGGCCAGGTGGAGAGTGGGTCATAATTCTTCCAGATGCCACAGGTGAGTATTTCAGTTTTGGACTCATTCAATTTGAGATGGCTCTATATCCTCCAGTGATCAATAGCTCGGAGGCACCTGAAGATTCTTGAGTTTCCAATGTCTTTGGGGCATTCCAGTTTAAGTGGTATTTGTGTGTCATCTGCATAGTTATAGCCGTGAGCTGAAATTCACTGATCATTGCCAGCAATGACTTCATGTAGATGTTGAAAATGATGGGTGAGATGATAGAGACTTAAGGGACCCCTGCTTTTATGATATAGGATTTAGATGAGAAAGGAGGGTAATGGGTGTCATTTGGTCTGTTTTGAAGGGAGGATGTGATCCATTCAAGAGCAGATCCCCTCTATGCCTGCTTCACACGGACTTTGGATTAGAATGTCATGATCAACTTTGTTGAAGACAGCTGAAAGGTCCAAGAGTAGTAGTGTAGTGACCCTATTGTGATCTACTGTATTTTTAAGGTAATTCTAGATGGTGATTAGGGCAGATTATGGGCCTCTTCCTGGATGGAATCTTGATTGGTAGTTGGAAAGTATGGAGTTATCTTTAATGAATTGAGAAATCTGGGTGAATGCTGTTCTTTCTATTAGTTTGCTGAGGAATGATCCCTTTGCAAGAGGTCTGTAGTTGTTTGGGTCTTGAGGGTCCCGGTTTGTTTCCTTTAGTAATGGGCATATATATATATCTATATATTTTTTTTAATTCTCTGTGGAAAAACTCTTGTTGTCAACAAATAATTAATGATTGTTCTGACTAGGGTGGCTGCAGAGGTTGTTAAAAGGAAGTTCTTGAAGATTTTTGGTGACCAAAGGTAAGAGAGGCAGCTGGCTGGCCTGCTTGTATTTGATAAGATCCGTAAATTTGATTTTTGATAGTTGTTTGAAGGAATGCAGAGGCTTGGGATTGCTGGAAAAGAGCTGGTGCTGGTGGATTTCTTTTGGTTTAAATAGGAATCCAACATTTCTGCTTTGGTTAGGCAGTAATTTGCCAGTTTGTCATAAAAATCTTGAGAAATTGGATTGTTTCTTTCCATACATTTAGGTTTCCGAAATTTAGTGAGAATTTGTATAAAATTCTTTATTTGCACATTTTGCATTCTTAATCCTTTTTAAATTGTAGCTTATTTTTTTAGCTTTTTTAATAGTTGTGTTTGTGTAGGAGTAGTTTGTCTAGAGTATTGTTTATTTTTAGCGAGGTGCATTACAGCTTTGAAATTTGTTATTCTATATTTTTTAGTCCTGCACTCATTCAAGGTGCTCATTTTCTTTTTGCATGTTTTGTTGTTTTTAGTGGAATTAGGATGTCAAAACTTCCATGGCCACTCATAGAGTTTTCAAACAGAATATATTGTATTCAGATATGTGTTGGATGTTAGTTGTGTTTCTAGGTCCTCAAAATTCAGTTTGGTCCAAGGTCTATATGGGCTTGCTGGTAAGGTGGCTTTAGGTATGGAGAGTTGTGGGGTTTTGTGCTGTAAAGCCACCAGGTGGTGCTCTGCCCATCTGACTAGAGTTATCCTCTGGAAAGTGGCTTATTCTGGATTGACAAAGATGACATTTAGGATGTGTCCAGTGATGTGTGTGGGTTTGGGGATGATCTGATATAGGTTCAGTGTGACTAACTTAGTGATGATAGTTCTGAAATGGGGCATATTAGGTTTATCAAACCATAGATTTAGGTCACCAAGGATGCATAGGTTGGAGTGTAGTGTCTGAAGGTTTGCAACTGTATCTAGAAATGTGCTTGGAAATGTTCCATTACTCAGTGGTGGTTTTTTAAAAGATGTAGGGAGTTACAGGAGAACGTTGTTGTAGGAAGGCATCAGGTGATGAAGGCCTCTCAACCTTGTATGGGAACGTCACCAGCTTTGGTGAGATTTATTGTTACTTTGAATAAAACAGCTAATCCACTTCCTCTTTTGCCTATGCGAATATGTGTGAAAGTTTGATAGCCTGGAGGAGCATCTTTGTGCAATATTGGAGCCATGTCAGCCCCCAACCATGATTCGGTTATGAAGAACAAGTCAGGTTGTGTGTCTGTGAGTAGGTCTTAGATGTGGTGCCTATTTTTAGAAAGGGATCATGCATTTATTAGTAGGCAGGATAGAGATTGTCTTTTGGTTATGTGAATTTGATTTCTGGAGGAGCAAGTGGTATCCGTTGGGCTTGAAGTAGCAGTCAAATTATTGGTGATTTTGTTAACTGTATCGGAATAGCAATAGTGTTTGCCTATATCGTTATCCTCTTCCAACAGACTTAGAAGACATTTTGTTGGGTCTGAGTTCGCAGGTGGTGGAGATAGTGGTTGAGATTCAGGTGGCGGGCAGTTGTTTTTTTGGTGTAGTCTTTTTGTGTAATAGACAAGGAGAAGCAAAGTTGTGAACAGCGGTGGGTTGTTCATGAGGTTGGTGTATGTTAAAGTTGTATGTGTGAGGGGTTGTGGTGGAGCACTTGGGTCATTCTTTGAGGCTCTAAAATGTACAATGAATGAAAAGTGAGTGTTTGAGCAATGTTGTGTATTGGAGGAGTTCGGGTTTGGTGTTGTAAATGTTTGAAAATTTGTGTGAAAAGTTGTTTTAGGATGTATAATGTGTGTGTGGCATGAGGGAGGGAGTGGGGGTTCGTATTTTGTGATAGAACATAGTAAGAATTAGTACGTGTATTTTGTTTGTTTTTTGTAGAGTAGTCATGTGTTATTGGTATTGTGAGTTGATGAGTAGGATTTGGTTCTAGTAGTGGTGGGGAGTGTATGTAAAGGGGAAATGAGGTGGTGATGTGTGTTAAGGGAGAGTGTATGCGGTGTGTGAGGCAAGGTCAACAGGGGTTATAAGTGTTTGTAGTTGATTTGGTAGCATGGAGAAGGAGTATGTATAGTGGAGTGGAGTGTGAGAGGTATTTGGTTGTGTGTTTTTGGTAACAAGAGGAAGGGGTGTTGATGGAGGATGATATGAGAAAGGGTTGAGTATATAGAGCAATAGTGCTAGAATGGGATTAGTTAGGAGTAAGTAGAGGATGTAGCTGTTTTTTGTATGAAAAGGGAAGGTGCGTTTGAGAGGAATAAAGTTATGTGTAGTGTGGTTTTGACTTGTGATGTGTGTGTTTGAAGGTGGTATAGGACAGAGTAGTGGGCTGTATGAGAGTAAAGCTACCATTGTGTGGCAGTGGATGTAGAAGGGTATATAGATGTGTTTTGTGGAGTTATTTAATATTTGTTGAGAGAATGAATTGTGGATTGAGTTTGATTGATGTGAATGAGTTGTGTGTGTTAGAAATCGGCTCAAAAGTTGGCAGAGGTATGCATCCTGTCCAAGTTGGGACCACAATCCTAGTCGGGATAAGTCATAACACAACCTAAATTATCCTGTGCTCACCCTCTGGTAAATTGACACAGAGCAGGCAGGCTTAACTTATAAGGCAATGTGAAAAGTATTTGTGCAATAACTCAACAATAACAAAGTAGAAATGCCACAAAAAAAGTGCACAATAGTTTAGAAAAATAGAGAATATTTATCTGAGTGAAATAAGACCTAAACAGCAAAACTCGAAAGTGTAGACGTTGAGGTATTGAATTTTGACGAAATAAATGTAATAAAGTGTTTAGAAGCAAGTAGCGCTAAAAAGGTTAGTTAAGGTTGCACTGGACCGGGACAAAGTCAAAGTTCGGGCCAAAAGTGATGAAGCACCATCCACCTACAGGACTAACGCAGGCCCCGCTGAACAAAGTACCTTTCCTGGTTGCAAGCAGCGGCATGCCTAAAGTTTCTCCATGGAGTAAAGGCGATGTATCCGTTCCGAAGATGGGTGCTGGAGCCAAGAGGCTTCGAGCGATGCACCGGATTCTGCCATGCAGTTGAGGGAAAGCGTTGACCTCACCAAGCTGCAGCGCTTGTGATACGCTGTCTGATGCATCGACCTCCTGAGGCAAAGTAATGGGTCTGAAGCAATGTGACGATATTACTACCGCAACCGGGTCACAGTGAGATCTTATTGGCTGCCACTAGATCAACAACTATGTGGTGCCAGCCATCATAGGACTCAGAAGTCAGTCCTGAGTCTGGGAAAACAAGTTTTAAAAAATACATTCGAGACAGGTAGGGATACCCTGAACCCCCTAAGCCTGGTGGTGGGTCCCAAAAGAACCTCATCTGGGGCCAAATTTATTTTTTCTTCTAATTTTTCAACAAATTGGCTGAGGATCCCAAGAGCTCAAGTAAATATTACTTGTTCTCAAAGCTAACTATAACTCTCACCTTTATCCTGCCCTGCTAATTACACCACATATTACACCACTCCTGACATCTTCTATGACATCATTGACAAGATAATATTGATTAGAAAACTTGGGGTGCAAGTTATTGTTACTTTAGGGTATTAATTACTTGAGATAACTATAACTTGTGAATTTCATTGCTTTTGTACATTTAAAATGGCATGTTTTAACTTACATCTTCACCTAATTATATTGTCACTTTAACCTTTGGTTGTTTCAGTGCAGACATCCACCAAATGCCCGAAAGCTTGTGAAAGCGCACACTCGGCCAGCTGAACCATCCAGTTTTTTTGTTCAAGACAGGAGCTAGCACTGATATTCATTGGATTGTATCGAGAGCACTATACATTAGACCAAAAAACGTATCTTAGAACACATGAGGACAATACGTCACAATGACAAGCACGACCCGGTGGCACGTCACTTTACTGAGACACATTTCCAAAATGAAAACCTACTTAGTTTTGAAGTGATTGAAGCCATCAAATTAGATGTGGTCACAGGGAGCATAAATTGTTTGTTCTAGAATCTAAGTATCTTCTTGATTTTGAAACTATCACCCCCCCATGGTTTGAATTTCAGTGAAGAGATGTCAGTGCATTTGGGTTAAGATGATGTTATTCATTATGGCCTGGTACTCCCAAGTCCCCTCTTTACCTTTGGTACCCACAGCCCTTGTCCGGATGAGGTCTCCCTCCCTCCTTCAAGACAAGTATTGAGACCACACCAATGTTTGGATTAGGGGTTGTAACCCCCCGGCCGTATTTATTGCAAAATTAAAAAACATTATTTATTAACATTATGTACAATTACGCAGAAAGGCCAGATACATTGTTAGACAGATGATGTCACATGGCTCTCCTTAACTCTAATATACACAACACTCCTACCGTAAATCTAACATTGCATTTATTCACTTTCTGCGTGTCCCCTCTAGAGCCTACGGCAAGTTCAATGACTGGCAGCCTCCAGATCCCAGCAAACTATGAGAAATTACTTCGCCGGAGTCGGCTTGCACAGGGGGTACAGCTTATTGGACGGATACTTTCCCACGGGCCCCCCTACGCCCTAAACTCCATAACGGGGGCTGCAGAAATTCTGCATTCTTGCGCCCTGATGAGCATGCATGTGCGGGGGTGGCCACAGGCCCACTGGCAAGAATGACTCCCCTGGCCCCTGCACCCTGACAGCCTACCTACTGGCTGTCACTTCCCCTGGAGTTACATGGTTCTGACCGGTAAGGACCGAAGACTATGCTTACCAATCATGACCTTACCGCCTGACCGGAGACACACACAACTAAATACGACATTATTACCTGAAGTCAAATAACATGTACTGACATTTATTTAAATGTTACATTTCAATCACATAACTCTGTATTAACCAATCCTGTACTTGACAAGCTTACAAATAATGACACTTTTATTATTATAAATTCACCAAAACATCATATTTTCATTAACTCTATCTCATGAGATACCTGCAATAAAAGTAAAAGAAAACCACTCAAAGGGTCCCTATCTGAAACTATTCTAGATGCTCATGGGCATAGAGAAAGGGCTGTTGTCTAAAAACCAAATCAAAATTTACACAAAACACTGTATATTGTATCTGCACTTAAAAAAGCTCTAGCAAAGAACGTATTACTTCAAGCATAGTCATTTTATTACAAATCATAAAAATATAATGCAATATATCTATACCTCCCACAACATGGGTTACATTCTATAAAAGTTACAAAGGATTTAATCCAAATTTAAAAACCACAAAGTTTAAAGTCGACGCAGCGTTTCGGTGATATTTGAAATCTTCCCACCTTCTTCAGGACTATAAAATGTTTTTTTCAAATCTAAAACAAAAAATAATTTTTCTTTTTTAAGCATTTTATAAAAAGTGCAAAATAACAGTGTTTCATCATATTACAACAACATCCTCTCTAATCATTAGTTTTAGTACTGGAGATCAAAAGATACAGCTGTTTCCAGTTACAATTTCATTCTTATTTACTCTAACAGACAGAATTTATACAGGCGTATATATTATTAAATATGTGAAAATATACAATTTAATGCAACAAAAACCAAAAGTCGCATACCTCATCTTTCGATTGAGAAAGTATTACGTGGAGGATGACCTTCCAGAATACAAATTTTTTCTGCTCTATTATTTTTTACCTATGGCGTAAACACGTATCAATATTCAATATTACAACATAAAGAGGCCCTATTAGCTTATTATTATAATGCTTATGATTAAGAAGGGCAATGCTGGAGTACCTTGTTAATATTCAGAGTTGTACATTGGTTCCGCGAAAGCCACCGTAATTGTGATCATTTACCATGAGAAAAGAAACCCCTTTGAATCACTGAGGAATCTCACTTTTCTGTGAAAAACATATTAATGAAAAGCTTCATTATTTTACCAAAGATCCTATTCCTGGTTATTTAATGTGTCACAAGTTTGGATAATGCTGCTCACCATAACATTTGGTAGTTTGCGGGCCTTGTCCTTGTCGTCAATCATTAAGGAGATGCCAATGTATTGAGTTGAAGAGGTTTAACTTTTCTTTCTTCCTCAATTTTTAAAAGACCTATACGTGAAAGACATATTGCAATTTTACCTATATGTCCTTACATCCAATTTTACAGCTCTATGAAGTATGAATCCCGTAATACACCCGTATTTCTTTGTGTTGCAGGGATAATCGCCATAATCTTTGTATCAAGATATGTTTTGATCACATGCATAATGACTAAGTCATACATACCATGTCTTATTCCAATGTTATTTGTTAAATACTGAAGAATAAGATTGCCCGTATTCCATCAAATTGAATTGGGCCAGAGCGAGAGTATAAAACCCTTCCGAACTTTACAAAAGCCGCCTAAGAGGACCTAAAGCAGTCCCTATTAAATAGCGTGCTACTATTAATTTCTCCCAAAGTCTATGCCGTATTACTGCCTCTAAATTTGAAAGGAGAGTTACTCGTAGAGATGCCGGAGCACTTTCAATTAGAGCATAATCAGTTTACCACTATCGAAACGGATGCTACCGAATAATCGGATAGCGTGACTAGCTCACGTCTAAGCTAAATGAGTTAGTCTCAAAACGACCATATTCATGCTCTAGTTCGCTTACCTATTCAAATGATGACGGCCTCCCTGCTTACGCGGAACATCCAAGGCGGGTTATTTAAGAGTGTTTCGGTGTCCTTCCCCTTTTAACTCTCTCTTACCGGATTTCCTATAAACCTAATTTCCCGTGTTTAAAGCGTATCTACCGCGCTAATGCTATAGCGAATCACTATGGCAGCCATCTTGAAGCATCGTAACTGGGCTGAAAGAATAGTGTAATTTTATAAATTAAGAGGATTTCTTCTTAGATTTGTATACGGTGGTTAGTGTTTTTATATTGGTACTACATCTACCATCGTCTCCTTAATATAGGGTTTATTTTAAAAAAATTATATAAAAAAAGGTTTTTCCAAGAAAAACGGTTTTAAGGGTAGTCTTGTTGGTTAATAATTATATATTGACGATATACCGGCAAAGATCCTGTATCAATCTAGAATTTACTCATTGTCCGCTCGGTCTAATCGTTTCACTACTAAGGTGCCGATCACGATCCGGTAAAAACCGGGTACGAACCGTCGGACGGAGCATATTCTCCGTCCGACGCGTACCCGGTCGTCAAAATTTACAAACAAGGAATTACGAATCGCACGGGTACACCATTACCGTACGATTCGTAAAAAAGCCCGACCGAACAAAAAACACCTACCAATGCGATCCGGGAAAGCGACGACCTGACGTCGGGACGCTCGCAGCCAGCCATTCACGACCCAGGAATCACGATTCGCACCGACGTCACCCCGCACGGTGAATATTTTGCGGCAGCCAAAAACTGCCGGGAAATCAGGACGACGCGAACAAGGACCACCAGTACGCGACGGACAGACGACGACGCGAACAAGGAGGACCAGTACGCGACGGACAGACATGGACCCGAACCTACGAGTCATCCCTGCCCTCATAGCAGTACACCTCCTCTACAGGTTACGACGCAGACGCCGCAGAAGGTCAGAATAACTAAGGGAGGGGGGAAAGTGGGGTGGGGTGGGGGTGGCACGACCAGGGCAGGCCACAAAACAACCACATAAGTCACACACCACACATGGCCTGGACATACCTGACTCCCATGCCCTGGTCACCACGAGGGGGTGGGGGCGTGTCCTGATAAGCCAGCGACCGCCACAATGGAAGTCCGTCACCACGCGAACCGGCAACACAACCAGACAGGTACGTCCCGTACCCACGCCTGAAGAGCGTGGGTACGAGTCGGACCACGCCCACACACATCACCCCAACAATGGCGGGACGGATCGCACCCACGTGGCAAAGGCCTGGGTACGGGCCGCACAAACATCACATAGCGTGGGGACGGATATGTACGGACCCTACCCCCACCCCGTATGCAAGGAGCGTACCCCCCAGCCCAACAGTGTAAGTACGACCCGTACCCCCACCCGCGGACGTACGGAGCGTACCCCCACCCCAACAGTGTAAGTTCGACCCGTACCCCCACCCGCGTATGCATGCAGCGTACCCCCCATGCCAACAGTGTAAGTACGACTCGAACCCCCACCCACGAATGCAAGGAGCGTACCCCCCAGCCCAACAGTGTAAGTACGACCCGTACCCCCACCCGCGGATGTACGGAGCGTACCCCCACCCCAACAGTGTAAGTTCGACCCGTACCCCCACCCGCAAATGCAAGGAGCGTACCCCCCAGCCCAACAGTGTAAGTACGACCCGTACCCCCACCCGTGAATGCAAGGAGCGTACCCCCCATGCCAACAGTGTAAGTACGACTCGAACCCCCACCCACGAATGCAAGGAGCGTACCCCCCAGCCCAACAGTGTAAGTACGACCCGTACCCCCACCCGCGAATGCAAGGAGCGTACCCCCCATGCCAACAGTGTCAGTACGACCCGTACCCCCACCCGCGGATGTACGGAGCGTACCCCCACCCCAACAGTGTAAGTTCGACCCGTACCCCCACCCGCAAATGCAAGGAGCGTACCCCCAGCCCAACAGTGTAAGTACGACCCGTACCCCCACCCGCGAATGCAAGGAGCGTACCCCCCAGCCCAACAGTGTAAGTACGACCCGTACCCCCACCCGCGAATGCAAGGAGCGTACCCCCCATGCCAACAGTGTCAGTACGACCCGTACCCCCACCCGCGGATGTACGGAGCGTACCCCCACCCCAACAGTGTAAGTTCGACCCGTACCCCCACCCGCAAATGCAAGGAGCGTACCCCCCAGCCCAACAGTGTAAGTACGACCCGTACCCCCACCCGCGAATGCAAGGAGCGTACCCCCCATGCCAACAGTGTCAGTACGACCCGTACCCCCACCCGCGGACGTACGGAGCGTACCCCCACCCCAACAGTGTAAGTTCGACCCGTACCCCCATCCGCGTATGCATGCAGCGTACCCCCCATGCCAACAGTGTAAGTACGACTCGAACCCCCACCCACGAATGCAAGGAGCGTACCCCCCAGCCCAACAGTGTAAGTTCGACCCGTACCCCCACCCGCGTATGCATGCAGCGTACCCCCCATGCCAACAGTGTAAGTACGACTCGAACCCCCACCCACGAATGCAAGGAGCGTACCCCCCAGCCCAACAGTGTAAGTACGACCCGTACCTCCACCCGCGAATGCAAGGAGCGTACCCCCCATGCCAACAGTGTCAGTACGACCCGTACCCCCACCCGCTGACGTACGGAGCGTACCCCCACCACACCAGTGTCAGTAGACTCGTACCCTCACCTCGAATGCATTGTGCGTACCCCCACCGTGTATGTGCCAAGCGCACATATCCTGAAATCGGAGGTGTGTGTGCAGAGTCCACCCAGCAGTGCCCTGAGACAGGAGGGGTGGGTGTGGAGTCCTCCCAGCAGTGCCCTGAGACAGGAGGGGTGGGTGTGGAGTCCTCCCAGCAGTGCCCTGAGACAGGAGGGGTGGGTGTGGAGTCCTCCCAGCAGTGCCCTGAGACAGGAGGGGTGGGTGTGGAGTCCTCCCAGCAGTGCCCTGAGACAGGAGGGGTGGGTGTGGAGTCCTCCCAGCAGTGCCCTGAGACAGGAGGGGTGGGTGTGGAGTCCTCCCAGCAGTGCCCTGAGACAGGAGGGGTGGGTGTGGAGTCCTCCCAGCAGTGCCCTGAGACAGGAGGGGTGGGTGTGGAGTCCTCCCAGCAGTGCCCTGATACAGGAGGGGTGTAACACATGTGTGTGAGGCCAGAATTATCCACATGCATACTGGCTACAAGGGAACATGTCCCCATGAACTCATGTCAACAGACTCCACACACAAGTACAGTGATCACCAAGGATGCCACGATTGTCGCAGGTGGAGACATGGCCCTGCATGCATGGCCAAAGTAGAAGGGCTCCGTCACACACACAGCTCATGTAGACACAGCTCTGCGCTAAACATTGGGAACACCCTGCAGGGAAGAAAGCTGGGTACACAGAGGAAGGAATACACCCTGGGACAAGTGCACCATGCAGTAACTGCTTACATGAACAAAGAAAGTTAGCCAACACCTTGTGATGGCACACAGATCACAGGGTCCCACCAATGAGCAGTACACTACTACACATCCCACACACCCAAACCCTTACACACCACCCAAAACCATGTAGCAGCCCCACCAACACCAATACCAGCATAGCAGTAGTGTGATAATGAAAACAAAATTAAGCTTTATTCAGCATGAGCACAATGTCCGTGGATCGCAGGCAGTTCAATCTTCACAAAGCCCATAGGGCAGTCAATGATTCTCAGCTGGATGGGGGACACAGTGGGATGCGTGTCCCCTACATTGCCTGCACAGTCAAATGGCATCGTCTTCCACACTGGTGAGGGCATCAGGGGGGGTGGAAGCAACAGGCACCGCAGGGACATCAGGGCAAAGGGGCGGCGTTGTGGGTGCAGGGATGGAGGACTCCACCACAGGGGGTGGGTCAGTGCCAAAGGCGGAGGCCAGGATGGCACTACACACCTTTGCAAGGTCCTCCAGGGAGTCCCCTGCACCCGAAGGGACCTCAGGCCCCAAGGAGGGGGGGGGGGTCAGAGGGATGGGTCGCAGCGCCACCGGGGGAGGGTGGAGACAGGGGGGGAGACTCAACCACCCTGACCGGGGACCTCCTTGACCGCTTGCGTGGTGGTGTAACTGTGGGGCTCAGGGACAGAGCGGCCATGAAGGTGTCCTTGGGGGAGATGTGGCCAGGAGAGCTGAGGGGAGGGGATTTGGAGGGAGTGGACTGGGTGGAATGCGGACTCCCACTATGGCTGCGTGTCACACGTTTGCCCCCCGACCCAGTGGGTGTGCCTACCTCACCCTGTGTGTGCGTGTCAGGAGGAGTGCGGTGGACCTTCCCTGCTGGTGTGGTGCCCGTGTCCGTTGATGTGGGTGCATGCCGACGTCTGGGTGTACGTGTGACAGGCATGGGAGTGGGAAGTGTGGATGGGGCAGGGGTAGGTGGGGGGAGGTCGCGCTGCAGGAGACCCACTGCTGCAGTCAGTGTGGAGTCGATGGACCTCAGCAAGTTGCGTTGGTCAGCCTGCGATGAATGAATGCCCTCCAAGAAAGCCTCGATGTTGGTGAGGGTTTTGCCGTGGGCATGGAGGACATTAAGGATCGCAGCCTGACCAACCTGCAGTTGCCGCTGGATGTCCACAGACTCTGCATTGGCGGCAGCAGTGGAGACAGGGGCAGGGGGTGCGGTGCCTGGCAGGAAGGAGACATGCTGTGACCGGGCACGCTGGGAAGGGACACGAGCAAGTGGGAGGCGGCTGGTGGAAACTGAGGGGGCGGTGCGAGGTGTTGTTTCGCTGTCAGCTGCTGGTGCAGCCTCCGCCCACTCGGAGACATCGTCCCCGGACCTGTCAGCTTCGTAGTCTGATGTGCCAGTCGACAGGTCCTCGGCCACACTCTCCTCCGCCTCTGTACCACTCGATGTGCCAGACCCGATGTCACGGCTGGCACTGGTGCTCGGTCCCTCCGCCTGGTCTGTGTCCATGTCTCCCTCCGTGTCCCCCGACGATGCTGTGGGCAGGGTGGAGAGACAGAAATAATCAGACATCTGTACACATCTGTCACATGAGTCCAATCCACATAGGTAACATTGCATGGCCTGAAAAGGAAGATCCCTAACATCTACTGAACAGGGTACCGATGTAGGGCATGAAACACACAGTTGGTTGAGCCACCATGCCACTGAAATACCATGGAGAGCATGAGACAATAGCTAAACACAGGAAAAGGAGTCTGACATAGCACCCAGGCCCTGGGGACAATCCAGCACTGCATCTGCACCACACAGTGTTGGCGAAAATACCGATGACCAGGGACCATATCCATGAACTTGAGACACATGCTGCATAGGTAATGCTAAAAACATGCACAACATGACTCTGTCACTGCACATTGCGTGTGTGTCCAGACACATCACACACTGCCCAGACCCAGCAAGTGGTAATCAGGATTTAACACATAGGCATTGCCCGCCCCAACAAGACCCTACACGAGGCAAATTGTTGAGACACAGGTGGCACCAACATCTCATAGTCTGGGTGATACACACAGGGGCAGCCAAAAAGCGAGATTGAACGCCAAACAGCCAAGGTGCGCCTGTACAAATAATGTGGTACCAGTGCCCATCCTCAGATGAGTATAGCAAGACACACAGGCACTGGCAACTGTGAGTATGAAGAAGGACAATCAGGTCAGGCTGCACAGTGGACACCTGTACAAAATAGCACGTCTATATACATGGTGACAGGGGACAATGGCAGAGAGCACAACTTACGCTGTAGACACTGACAGTGGCCACGTTTATGATGACACATACACCACTGAGGAAAAGGTGCCCCCGGGGACATTAGTGGGCACGCAACTACATGCTACTGAATGGTAATGACTGCAACACACGTCACCATCCCTGCACTATGTGTATCGCACACTCATGCACATCATGTCACAGGCCACTACATGGGACATGCGCGCTGTAAGGCATGACACATGAGAGACCAACTCCCATGTCTGGAGTCAGCATCAGTGCCAACTGATATGGAACCCACATGCAGTGAACTTGACAGTGCACAGGCAATGTCCCACAACCTGTTACACACCACCCCCACACATGATGCTACAGACATTGTTCCCGTGGACAAAGCGCCAGCCTACATTACCCTGTGAAGGAGTGACTACACACAGACCAGGGAACACATTGCAAGGAGGGGAAGGGTGGCAGGGGCACAGCGCTATACTGGGGCAAACAGGATCTGCACAGCACCTTTAAACCCTGCCAGTGAATTCATGCTACTGTGCCCTTACAAATGCCGGTGACACACAACAAACACACATGTACCTACCCCCTTCCGGCTGCTGCATCGCCTGTAAGCGCCTCTCCAGGTCTGGAAAGACCACCGGCAGCACACGCCTGTGGAGGTGGCTCAGACGGCGGCGGCCGCGGTTCTTGTGGCTCTCAGGTGAGTCCCCCAGCAGGAGCCATGCAATCCTCCGCGTCCAGCACCGGATATCCTGCCAGCGTTTCCTCACCTGGGCCAGGCTCCGCCTCCGACCATCCACACGCCTCACGGCACTGACGGCGGTCAGCCAGATCTGCTCCTTGGCAGTGGCGCCTACCTGTGAGGAAGAACAAGTGACACCACATCAATACACCAGCCACATGTCACAGAGAGACATATGGGTACAAATTAGCTGGTTACAACACGGCATGTCATGCAGCCAACGCATTGCACCTTTGTCATAGGGACATCATCCCCTGGTGAGGGGAAAAAGCACTACGTGCCACAGTGTGTACACAGGTGGAATGATGGCAATGTCACAATCAATGATCAAGGCTCACACTGTGCATCACACCCACCCCTCCTGACTCAGGGCACTGCTGTTAGTGATAGGCACACACCCCTCCTGTCTCAGGGCACTGCTGGGAGCACTCTGTACCCACCCCTCCTGTCTCAGGGCACTGCTGTTAGTGATAGGCACACACCCCTCCTGTCTCAGGGCACTGCTGGGAGCACTCTGTACCCACCCCTCCTGTCTCAGGGCACTGCTGTTAGTGATAGGCACACACCCCTCCTGTCTCAGGGCACTGCTGGGAGCACTCTGTACCCACCCCTCCTGTCTCAGGGCACTGCTGGGAGCACTCTGTACCCACCCCTCCTGTCTCAGGGCACTGCTGTTAGTGATAGGCACACACCCCTCCTGTCTCAGGGCACTGCTGGGAGACATCAGGCACCCCCCCCCCCCCGGGACCCCCCCGACAGTACATGGCATGTGTGTTACACCTGGACGCAATGGCAGAAGTCACAGTCACAACATAGGGACAGTCTGTGGCAGTGGCCTATGCACTCACCTGATACCCTGGTCGCCCATACAGCATGGGGTACTGTGGGAGGATCACATCCAGCAGAGCCATGTTCTCCTCCAGGGTGAATGGCTGTGTCCTCTCCACAGCCCTTGACATGGTTCCAGAGAATCAGTAGCAGCAGCTGGGTCGACGAATGCAAAGATGTGCAGGCAAGTGCTCCCTCATGGGACCTGGCTGCCTTATATGTGCCCTTCTGCCCAGTCTCATGCACAGGAGTACAGAGAGATTGGTCACTCACATTTGCATCCTATGTTTCCACCAATCCCTACAAACCTAGCAGTCTGTGTGTTCTCTATCGGTTTCATTCTCCTGCATGATGTCAGCCCCACAAACACATTGCAACAAAGTAGACAAATTCCAACTGACTTCTGCTGTGCACCTTCCAGAACAATTTCGAATTTTGAACTTGGTCTCCATGACAACCAGCATGCATGTAGGCCTTAATACTTGTCCCCTATGTAATTTGGAGCATCACACACAGGTACGGTGCGTGTGGGGGCCCTAGGGCACCCCAAATGCATGGCAACGGCCCGTACATGCATGCCTACCCTCTCCATCACTATGGGTCTGCACGCGTATGCGTACCCGTAGTGGTACGGACCGTACACTCGCATCTACGCTCACTATCACTATGGGTCTGCACGCGTATGCGTACCCGTAGTGGTACGGACCGTACACTCGCATCTACGCTCACTATCACTATGGGTCTGCACGCGTATGCGTACCCGTAGTGGTACGGACTGTACACTCGCATCTACGCTCACTATCACTATGGGTCTGCACGCGTATGCGTACTCGTAGTGATAGTGAGCGTAGATGCGAGTGTACGGTCCGTACCACTACGGGTACGCATACGCGTGCAGACCCATAGTGATAGTGAGCGTAGATGCGAGTGTACGGTCCGTACCACTACGGGTACGCATACGCGTGCAGACCCATAGTGATAGGGCCGTACACTCGCATCTACGCTCTCTATCACTATGGGTCTGCACGCGTATGCGTACTCGTAGTGATAGTGAGCGTAGATGCGAGTGTACGGTCCGTACCACTACGGGTACGCATACGCGTGCAGACCCATAGTGATAGTGAGCGTAGATGCGAGTGTACGGTCCGTACCACTACGGGTACGCATACGCGTGCAGACCCATAGTGATAGGGCCGTACACTCGCATCTACGCTCTCTATCACTATGGGTCTGCACGCGTATGCGTACCCGTAGTGGTACGGACCGTACACTCGCATCTACGCTCACTATCACTGTGGGTCTGCACGCGTATGCGTACCCGTAGTGGTACGGACCGTACACTCGCATCTACGCTCACTATCACTATGGGTCTGCATGCGTATGCGTACCCGTAGTGGCACGGACCGTACACTCGCATCTACGCTCGCCATCACGATGGGTACACATACGGCAGCACTCCCACAGTGATTTGGGAACATGCACAGGCCCTCTCAGCAGCAGTACGGTGGATTTTACACATCACTGTGGTGATAGGCGACACACATGTAGGAATAGGGCGGACATACTTGTCCATGGATGGACATACTTGTCCAGGAATGGACATCAAGGCATCGTCTGTGCATTACCACATGTGTGGGGCACAGGTGTCACAGGCTGTGATGTGGAACATGCCTCCTGAGTGGAGAAGGCACCAGATGTATGATGAGATGTGTACATGTGTACTGTGTGAGGGTGCAATGTGTGCCAGGCATGCCCTTGACTCCTTTGACATGTGTGCATGTGGGACTGCGCACTTGGGGTGAGCGTCACTGGAATGGCACCGACACCAACACACGGAAGTGTCCCATGATGCCAGGTACAGGGGTCATGACACATGACTTATCACTACCCACAGTGCACAATGTGACTATGCCATATATGTGTCCGGGATTTACATCAGGTTGATGTTGTAGCACCCTCAAAAGCTGCAGCCGTTGCAGCAACCAACATGTGGCTGTGTGTAGATTGTCATTGCACACTGTTCCCAACACCATGCCACATGTGTTCTCGGATGTGAGGTGCACATGTATGCAAGGGACACGGAGTAGCGTGACAAGGCCATGTCAGCAAACTCACAAGGAATGTGTGGTGAGTCATGACATGTGCACCTTCATGGCAAGGTGTGTGGGCTGGACTAGTGTAATGTCATGTGACCTGTGGCTCAAGTGTTCCGCTGCCAGTCTCTGCAATCAGCATCACACTACTGCTGATGTGTGGGTGTATGTCACTCCTGTCTTGCGTCGGGCAGTGCACTTGCACTGGGACACAGCTATTTCCATGGCGTGGCATGGGGAGGTTCTCAATCACCGTGTGTAGCTGGGTCTTGGAAGGAGTGTCACCTTGCATCCATATGTGTCCTGGGCATGTAGCACATGCCTGACTCCCTATGTGGCATGTGTGTATTGCCAGATTTACATGTGCTCAGTAGACATGAGTTGTTCTCGTAGTGCACTCACTCTTCCTTGTCACTTCCAAATTACTGCAGAGCGCCTCCTGTTGCCCGAAGAATTCCAGACTTGGCCACCATGCAGGAGAATGACAGGATCCGGCTCTACCGCTTCACCCAACCGTTGATTCTGGAGCTGACGGCGAGACTGGCACCACACCTGCAACCGCAGCACAGGTATCCTACGGCACTGACACCCCAGCTGAAGGTAATGGCTGCCCTACATTTCCTTGCCACGGGTACCTTCCAAAATACCATAGCTCATGTTGGTGGCATGTCCCAGAGCATGTTCAGCGGTGTGCTGCATGATTTCTTGGAGGCCATGTTGATTCACCTGGATGACTTCATCAAGTTCCCAACCCCTGAACAGATGACTGAGGTCAAGCGTGGTTTCTATGCCCTGGGAGGGATGCCCCATGTCATTGGGTCCATAGATGGGACACATGTAGGTTTGGTACCACCACACGCACGGGAGGTGGCGTACCGCAATCGGAAGCACTACCACTCCATCAATGCCCTTGTGGTGTGTCTGTCCAACATGGTGATTTCACATGTCTGTGCTCATTTCCCAGGATCAGCACACAATGCCTACATCATGAGGCGTAGCGGGATGCCTGATATGATGATGCAGCTGCGCAACGAACGAGCATGTGTTGTTGGTGGGTACAGTCTGTCTGTCCTGTATTCTGTTTGGCCGAGCAGCACTACCGCTTCGCCAGTTCTAACGATATCCATGTGCTTTCCATTTAGGGGACGCTGGCTATCCCAACATGCCTTGGCTGCTGACACCTCTCCGCAACCCCATCACGCCGGCCCAGCTCCGCTACAACACCGCCCATGGCCGGACAAGGCGAGTGATAGAGAGGACGTTTGGCATGCTGAAGAGCCGATTCCGGTGCCTCCACAAGACCGGCGGCGCACTCCCATAGGCCCCGGCAAAGGTTTGCAAGATCTTCATGGTCTGCTGCATGCTGCACAACATGGCAGTTGAAAGAGCTGTGCCATTCATCCTGAATCAACATGACGAGGAACATCCACCCGTGGAGGACGAAGGGCTTGGCAATGGGGCTAGTGATGTGGAGGATGTGGAGCCGCAAGAGGACATCCGGACTCGGCTCATACGCGACTTCTTTGCTTAGTGGTGAGTACCAGTGTCTGAGTGTGCACGCCTTGGTCCCCGTGTGGCATGTGTTGTGATGCGTGTCTCCACCTGCATGTATGGCACGTGAGTCAGAGGTGTGCGTGGGTGTGTCACTGGAGTGATGGTGGCAGTGATGGTAGTATTTCCCCACTCATAATTGTGACCTAGCATTTTTTCATCCATACATGTGTCGAGTCAATGCACATGCAAGTGGCTGTGCTCTGTGTGGCTGACTTCTTGTGTGTCTCTCTTCCCCAGGTACCTGCGCATGCCGTCTTCTGGTTGCATTGTTGTGGCACTGCTATTCCTCATGGACATGGCATCGTGGGCTGACTCAGCGTTACAGGCACGGACACGTTTGGAAGTCTCCATGGGGTAAGGGATGCATCTGGGGTGTATTGGGTGTGGCAGTTGTTCACGATGTGTGCACACTGGCCAGGTCGGTGTTTGGTTCCTCTGCAGACATGTGGCATCCCCATGGGACACAACATGCAGCTGGGTACACCTGAATAGATGGGCTGCCTGGTTGTCAGTCATCAGTGATGGGATAGTGGATTGTGATGAAGGCATCAATGTGTGTGACACTGCCCTCGGACACATACGGTTAACATTGTCTTGACATGGCGTGGGACTTCCACATCAGCGGATCTATGGTGTATGGCACGCTCTCCGTGAGCAGCTGTGGGTGTTTAGCTGTTAGCCGACACTTGTGTGCCAGTTCCATGGCTATCACGCATTTGTGCTGCAGAAGGGGGGTGCCAGTGTTTGAGCCACATGTTACTCCACATGATGTGTTCATGTGTACTTCAAGTTGCCTCTGCAATCCCAAAAACATGACTATTAAAGGTGTCCCTATGCCTCCAAGGTGCCTCTGCTCAGTCAATGCTGGTGTGTTGGCACGGTGCATCCTGCATGTCTGGCATGGTATTCCCAGATTGTGGCTATGTGTCAATGTGTCGAGTGGCAAGATGCAAGCTGTGTGTGTGTGCTGAGACTGTGTATTGGGCATGATGTCCATGACTGTGTGGGTAGTGTGACATGTGCCATCCCCATGCATCCAACGTTGTCCAGGCCCCCATTCTCTGCATCCACCGGACTCAAGCTTGCAGGACATGGTTCTGCCACCTGTCTACACGTACCTGGGTGCCCCCCAGGACACGGGCCAGGTTCCCTGACCTCTGCGCATGACTGTTGCTGTACTCAATGTGTCTGTCAGCACGGTTGTTCGGCCACCCCCTCAGCTGGTTCTGACCATCACGGGTGTGTATGGTGCTCCATGTCTGTCTTGCCTAATAAACTGTGACCCATGTGTCCTGTGCCAGACTCAGGCCCCAGGGTGTGGATGGTTGAAGTGAACAGATGACTCAGGCATGTTTAGACTGTACAAGACACATGTTAGGTAATAATGCTACCAGCAGGCATCTACTCTTAATAGTGTGATTTATTATGGGGGGGGGGGGACAAAGTGAGGGGCTTTCCGGGATTAGGGAATCCAAAGTTCAGTACGGGAGTTGGTGTCCTTGCCATTGGAAATCCTCAGAGTCCATGCCACAGTCTTTGTCAACATTGGTCAGCCAGTGACCAGCAGGGCCATGTGGCAGAGAATGTCTCTTGATGCTGTGATGCTGTTGCTCCAGTGGGCCAGGTGCCAGGCCAGGTGTCCTGGGAGATGGTGATGTAGCAGCCACCCTCACGGTCCTTTCCGTGGACGACCCGGCTTCCTGCGGGGAACCTCAGCAGCAGGCCGTGACGACGTCTGGGATGCTCCGTCGGATGTTTCCTCCTCCTCCTCATGATCCCTCCCTGTGGGTGGTGATGTTCTCCGCCTTCTGGCACAGGGAGGGTCGGCCATGGTGTCGGCCATCCGACGGAGTTCAGCGTGAATCCCCTGGGACGCCGTCACTTGCTCAGCCTGTCTGTCCTCCATCCTCCGTTGGTGTAGCTGTAGACAGGCTATTAGCTCCGCATGTTGCTGGGCCTGCTGGACCTTGATCCCCTCGAGGACGGACACAACCTGGGCCATGCCCGTGGTGTCCTGCCGGTATGAGTCCAGGATGTTACGGACATGTGAAAATACCGGATCCCCAGCCAACTGGTCAGGCTCGCGCCTCCGCCGTCCTCCACTCCCACCACCCCTGCCCACTTGCGTCTGGCCTGCACTTGTGGGCACATCGGGTCTCCGGGACCCCTGAGGGGTGGCATTGGCGTTGTCGCCTGCCTCCTCCTGGGTGCCCGGGACACCGTGTCCCTCCTGGCGAGCCTGGCTGCATTGTGGTGTTGGGGCAGGGATCCTGGGTGTCTCCTGGGATGTGGCAGGAGTGGGGGTGGTGGTTGGCACGGTTGTACCTGACGCAGGTGCTGCAGGTGGTTGGACACCAGAGGGGCCAGGTCGGTCGGGGTCGTCCGCAGAGTGGTGAGAGTGGTCGCTGCCGGTGGGATCGGTCTCCTGCAGATCCGGGTCCTGTGAGTGTTCCCCCCCAGTGTTGGGGGGTGCAGCACGACGTTGACCTGTGTGTGAGAGAGAAAATGTTAATTTGGATCCATGCAACATCCATGTTTCATCCGTTACAAAGTTGGCACATTTCCTCTTGGAATTAGGATCTGTCTTGCATTCCACTCACAGTGCACTTGTGCATGTGTGTGTCCCTTGGGCACCAATTTGGCCCCTTTAACTATGTGTGGCACAGTCTTACTTGCTGCGTCAAGTGTGACTGCAGTCAGCAGTGGAGTGTGCATGTGTGCCGAGCTATGCATTTGCGCCTTCCTTGTAGCACTGTACATGTGCACATGGAGTGGATCCACACACTCATATGATGCAGGTGGCTGTCCTTGTGCTCGTGTACAGGTTGTGACATGGCCCTGCGTTTTGCCATGATGAAGAGGGGGGGTTCTGGCACTGGCCACCCTTGTCTACATGCACGCAGTCCACCTGCTGACGAGCAGACATTCCCACACACCACAGGACTGATTTGCTCTCCCTGTGTCTCCCTCCTTCTCTGTCCCCCTCTCCCTCCCTCTCTGTCCCCCTCTCCCTCCCTCTGTGTCCCCCTCTCCCTCCCTCTGTGTCCCCCTCTCCCTCCCTCTCTGTCCCCCTCCCCCTCCCTCTGTGTGTCAGCCTCCTCCCTCTGTCCATCTTCCTGTGTCTCCCTCCCTCTCTGTCCCCCTCTCCCTCCCTCTGTGTCCCCCTCTCCCTCCCTATGTGTCCCCCCTCCCTCCCTCTCTGTCCCCCTCTCCCTCCCTCTGTGTGTCAGCCTCCTCCCTCTGTCCATCTTCCTGTGTCTCCCTCCCTCTCTGTCCCCCTCTCCCTCCCTCTGTGTCCCCCTCTCCCTCCCTCTCTGTCCCCCTCTCCCTCCCTCTCTGTCCCCTCTCCCTCCCTCTGTGTCCCCCTCTCCCTCCCTCTCTGTCCCCCTCTCCCTCCCTCTGTGTGTCAGCCTCCTCCCTCTGTCCATCTTCCTGTGTCTCCCTCCCTCTCTGTCCCCCTCTCCCTCCCTCTCTGTCCCCCTCTCCCTCCCTCTGTGTGTCAGCCTCCTCCCTCTGTCCGTCTCCCTCCCTCTCAGTCCCCCTCTCCCTCCCTCTCTGTCCCCCTCTCCCTCCCTCTCTGTCCCCCTCTCCCTCCCTCTGTGTCCCCCTCTCCCTCCCTCTCTGTCCCCCTCTCCCTCCCTCTGTGTGTCAGCCTCCTCCCTCTGTCCATCTTCCTGTGTCTCCCTCCCTCTCTGTCCCCCTCTCCCTCCCTCTCTGTCCCCCTCTCCCTCCCTCTGTGTGTCAGCCTCCTCCCTCTGTCCATCTTCCTGTGTCTCCCTCCCTCTCTGTCCCCCTCTCCCTCCCTCTCTGTCCCCCTCTCCCTCCCTCTGTGTGTCAGCCTCCTCCCTCTGTCCGTCTCCCTCCCTCTCAGTCCCCCTCTCCCTCCCTCTGTGTCCCCCTCTCCCTCCCTCCGTGTGTCACCCTCTGTCACCTTGGCCCAGCTTCCTGGGCACACACTGTTAGCAGATCTTTGAGTGGCCCTTGGCCTGTTGATGTGAGTTTGTTTCTGATCTCCAGGCACCCATTTTGTCTGCTGTGTGTCTGTGCGCTGCTGCTGTGGTGGTGTGTGCTGCCACTCTTTCACACTGTTGGCTGTTCATTAGCTGCTGGCATGTGCAAAACAGTGCCTTCACTCCCATGTGTTGATGCAAGGCATCCGCCATTTGCTGGCAAGTCATTCCTGTGTTGGGACACAGTGTTTGTCTGGCTGTGACCTAGGCCATATGGGCAGAGGGCATTGTTGTCTGCTTTGGAGTCGCACTATGTGATTCTTGGTGCCCAGCCTCCCGCCATCCGGGTTACCGTGTCATGTGTTGTTGTCTTCTGTGGCCTGTGACTTGACATTGTCCAGCTGGGTGCATGGGGCATGGTGGCAGCAGTGGCATGTGCGTGGTCATGGAGTGTGGTTGAGTAATGCGATGGCTTGTGGTGGTTGCGTGCCTGTTATTAATTTTGGTTGTGGTTGCAGTTCCCCCCATGTGAGGTGCGTTGTTTGTGTACTCACCCGGGTCTCGGAGTCCTTCTACTCCTTCAACTGCCTCCACCGGCAGTATGGCCATCACCCTCTCCTCCCAGGGATGGTACTGTACGGGTCTGCGGGAGGGCCCTCCTCCGGTGGCGTTGGCCTGGTCGTGTTCCTCCTGCCTCTTGGCTCTGACCCTCCTCCGCAGATCGTACCACCTGTTCTGGCAATCCTGCTTGGTCCTCCTGGTGTCCGCAACAGCATTCACAGCATCGACGATGGTCTGCCACATGGCTGTTTTGACTGCCTGGCTGGTGCTTCTGACCAATGTTCCAAAGATCTGTGGCTCGACTCTGAGGATTTGATCAACAAGGACCTCCAACTCTCGGTGACTGAACTTTGGATTCTTGGTAGTGGGCATGGTGAGGGGTGTGGGTGGGGATGGTGTGGGTGTGGGGGGTGTGTGGATGTTGGGGGGGGGTGTGGATGGTTGTGTGTGTGTGTGTGAATGTGATGAGAGGGTGTTTGTGAGGGTGGTCGTGTGAAGGTGTGCAAGTGTAAGATGTGGTGTCGCTTGTAGTCTGGTTCTGTGGTGTCTGGCAGCAGTGGGTCTGTTGCAAAGGCTCATGGTTTGTGTGTGTGGGCCCTTTTTATTGGTCCATGGGTGGGTGTGGCAGTGTTTGAATTTTGGGTGGGTGTGTTATAAGGAGTGGTGGTGTATTGGGCCTCTGTTTGTTTTTGACAGTTGCAGGTCAGTGATTGTGTCATTTTAGTGGTTCTTGGCCATGTTTAGTGGCTGTGTGCCTTTCGAATGGTGTATTGTTGAGTTGTTTTGTTTTGTCCTTGTTGTGTACGTGCGTTTTGAGCGTGTGTACGGTGTGTACATGGGCCATTTGGTTGTACGATTTGGTCCTTGTGTGTGGCTTTGTACGACTCGTACATGCGGTTGTGATGTTGGGGCATGGGGTGCGCTCCGTACTTAGGAGGTTGTGTTGGGGGTGCGCCAGGAACGTACTGGGGTGGGGGTACGACTGGAACGTACTGGGGTGTGGGTAGACGGGGCTATGACACGTCCTGGGGTGGGGGTGTGGCTCGCACGTACTGGGGTGTAGGTACACGGGGGGTACGACACGTACAGGGGGGGGGGGTGTACATGGACGGTGGTACGACACGTACTGGGGTGGGGGTACGACTGGAACGTACTGGGGTGTACATAGACGGTGGTACGACACGTACAGAGGTGGGGGGGTGTACATTGACGGTGGTACGACACGTACTGGGGTGGGGGTACGACTGGAACGTACTGGGGTGTACATAGACGGTGGTACGACACGTACAGGGGTGGGGGGGTGTACATTGACGGTGGTACGACACTTACTGGGGTGGGGGTACGACTGGAACGTACTGGGGTGTAGGTAGACGGGGCTATGACACGTCCTGGGGTGGGGGTGTGGCTCGCACGTACTGGGGTGTAGGTACACGGGGGGTACGACACGTACAGGGGGGCGGTGTACATGGACGGTGGTACGACACGTACTGGGGTGGGGGTACGACTGGAACGTACTGGGGTGTACATAGACGGTGGTACGACACGTACAGGGGTGGGGGGGTGTACATTGACGGTGGTACGACACGTACAGGGGTGGGGGGGTGTACATAGACGGTGGTACGACACGTACAGGGGTGGGGGGGTGTACATTGACGGTGGTACGACACGTACTGGGGTGGGGGTACGACTGGAACGTACTGGGGTGTACATAGACGGTGGTACGACACGTACAGGGGTGGGGGGGTGTACATTGACGGTGGTACCACATGTACAGGGGTGGGGGGGTGTACATTGACGGTGGTACGACACGTACAGGGGTGGGGGGGTGTACATTGACGGTGGTACGACACGTACAGGGGTGGGGGGGTGTACATTGACGGTGGTACGACACGTACTGGGGTGGGGGTACGACTGGAACGTACTGGGGTGTACATAGACGGTGGTACCACACGTACAGGGGTGGGGGGGTGTACATTGACGGTGGTACGACACATACTGGGGTGGGGGTACGACTGGAACGTACTGGGGTGTAGGTAGACGGGGCTATGACACGTCCTGGGGTGGGGGTGTGGCTCGCACGTACTGGGGTGTAGGTACACGGGGGGTACGACACGTACAGGGGGGGGTGTACATGGACGGTGGTACGACACGTACTGGGGTGGGGGTACGACTGGAACGTACTGGGGTGTACATAGACGGTGGTACGACACGTACAGGGGTGGGGGGGGTGTACATTGACGGTGGTACGACACGTACAGGGGTGGGGGGTGTACATAGACGGTGGTACGACACGTACAGGGGTGGGGGGTGTACATTGACGGTGGTACGACACGTACTGGGGTGGGGGTACGACTGGAACGTACTGGGGTGTACATAGACGGTGGTACGACACGTACAGGGGTGGGGGGGTGTACATTGACGGTGGTACCACACGTACAGGGGTGGGGGGGTGTACATTGACGGTGGTACGACACGTACAGGGGTGGGGGGGTGTACATTGACGGTGGTACGACACGTACAGGGGTGGGGGGTGTACATTGACGGTGGTACGACACGTACTGGGGTGGGGGTACGACTGGAACGTACTGGGGTGTACATAGACGGTGGTACCACACGTACAGGGGTGGGGGGGTGTACATTGACGGTGGTACGACACGTACTGGGGTGGGGGTACGACTGGAACGTACTGGGGTGTAGGTAGACGGGGCTATGACACGTCCTGGGGTGGGGGTGTGGCTCGCACGTACTGGGGTGTAGGTACACGGGGGGTACGACACGTACAGGGGGGGGGGTGTACATGGACGGTGGTACGACACGTACTGGGGTGGGGGTACGACTGGAACGTACTGGGGTGTACATAGACGGTGGTACGACACGTACAGGGGTGGGGGGGTGTACATTGACGGTGGTACGACACGTACAGGGGTGGGGGGGTGTACATAGACGGTGGTACGACACGTACAGGGGTGGGGGGGTGTACATTGACGGTGGTACGACACGTACTGGGGTGGGGGTACGACTGGAACGTACTGGGGTGTACATAGACGGTGGTACGACACGTACAGGGGTGGGGGGGTGTACATTGACGGTGGTACCACACGTACAGGTGTGGGGGGGTGTACATTGACGGTGGTACGACACGTACAGGGGTGGGGGGGTGTACATTGACGGTGGTACGACACGTACAGGGGTGGGGGGGTGTACATTGACGGTGGTACGACACGTACTGGGGTGGGGGTACGACTGGAACGTACTGGGGTGTACATAGACGGTGGTACCACACGTACAGGGGTGGGGGGGTGTACATTGACGGTGGTACGACACGTACTGGGGTGGGGGTACGACTGGAACGTACTGGGGTGTAGGTAGACGGGGCTATGACACGTCCTGGGGTGGGGGTGTGGTTCGCACGTACTGGGGTGTAGGTACACGGGGGTACGACACGTACAGGGGGGGGGGTGTACATGGACGGTGGTACGACACGTACTGGGGTGGGGGTACGACTGGAACGTACTGGGGTGTACATAGACGGTGGTACGACACGTACAGGGGTGGGGGGGTGTACATAGACGGTGGTACGACACGTACAGGGGTGGGGGGGTGTACATTGACGGTGGTACGACACGTACTGGGGTGGGGGTACGACTGGAACGTACTGGGGTGTACATAGACGGTGGTACGACACGTACAGGGGTGGGGGGGTGTACATTGACGGTGGTACCACACGTACAGGGGTGGGGGGGTGTACATTGACGGTGGTACGACACGTACAGGGGTGGGGGGGTGTACATTGACGGTGGTACGACACGTACAGGGGTGGGGGGGTGTACATTGACGGTGGTACGACACGTACTGGGGTGGGGGTACGACTGGAACGTACTGGGGTGTACATAGACGGTGGTACCACACGTACAGGGGTGGGGGGGTGTACATTGACGGTGGTACGACACATACTGGGGTGGGGGTACGACTGGAACGTACTGGGGTGTAGGTAGACGGGGCTATGACACGTCCTGGGGTGGGGGTGTGGCTCGCACGTACTGGGGTGTAGGTACACGGGGGGTACGACACGTACAGGGGGGGGGGTGTACATGGACGGTGGTACGACACGTACTGGGGTGGGGGTACGACTGGAACGTACTGGGGTGTACATAGACGGTGGTACGACACGTACAGGGGTGGGGGGGTGTACATTGACGGTGGTACGACACGTACAGGGGTGGGGGGTGTACATAGACGGTGGTACGACACGTACAGGGGTGGGGGGGTGTACATTGACGGTGGTACGACACGTACTGGGGTGGGGGTACGACTGGAACGTACTGGGGTGTACATAGACGGTGGTACGACACGTACAGGGGTGGGGGGGTGTACATTGACGGTGGTACCACACGTACAGGGGTGGGGGGGTGTACATTGACGGTGGTACGACACGTACAGGGGTGGGGGGGTGTACATTGACGGTGGTACGACACGTACAGGGGTGGGGGGGTGTACATTGACGGTGGTACGACACGTACTGGGGTGGGGGTACGACTGGAACGTACTGGGGTGTAGGTAGACGGGGCTATGACACGTCCTGGCGTGGGGGTGTGGCTCGCACGTACTGGGGTGTAGGTACACGGGGGGTACGACACGTACAGGGGGGGGGTGTACATGGACGGTGGTACGACACGTACTGGGGTGGGGGTACGACTGGAACGTACTGGGGTGTACATAGACGGTGGTACGACACGTACAGGGGTGGGGGGGTGTACATAGACGGTGGTACGACACGTACAGGGGTGGGGGGGTGTACATTGACGGTGGTACGACACGTACTGGGGTGGGGGTACGACTGGAACGTACTGGGGTGTACATAGACGGTGGTACGACACGTACAGGGGTGGGGGGGTGTACATTGACGGTGGTACAACACGTACAGGGGTGGGGGGGTGTACATTGACGGTGGTACGACACGTACAGGGGTGGGGGGGTGTACATTGACGGTGGTACGACACGTACAGGGGTGGGGGGGTGTACATTGACGGTGGTACGACACGTACTGGGGTGGGGGTACGACTGGAACGTACTGGGGTGTACATAGACGGTGGTACCACACGTACAGGGGTGGGGGGGTGTACATTGACGGTGGTACGACACGTACAGGGGTGGGGGGGTGTACATTGACGGTGGTACGACACGTACTGGGGTGGGGGTACGACTTGAACGTACTGGGGTGTACCTAGACGGGTGGGGGTATACATACACGGGGGGTACGTGTCGGACGTACGGGGGCTGGGGGGAGTGTTGGGCGCGTATGCGGGCACATGTCTCCATGGTTGCTATAGGTGTTCGGTGCGGACGGTGTTTTTTCCTTACGGTTGTAGGCTCGGACGCACGGGATGGATCGTGATTCCTCGGTCGGACTTGGATTTTTACGTTTGTAAGGTAAATCGTCCGAGGACGTGTCGGACACATTTTCCGACCCGAGGACGTGTGGGGAATGATTCCCGGTGCGGTTCGTATGGACTTTTTACCATGCGAATCGTGATTGCCAGTTCGTACGGCACTTGTACGATTCGTACGGTAAAAAGACCCGATACGAGTCGCACGGGGGAATTTTTTACCGGATCGTGATCGGCACCTAAGTGTTTTGATTATAATATATTATGTATCAAGATACCGGGTTGGTAAGGTGCCTAACATAAGAAGCGGCCATCTTGAGAAATGTAACTAACTGAAAGTCTAATCTTATCAATAAATGGGATGTCCTGGCCCCAATCGCCCGAGACAGAGATATTTTCTCCACCCTTGTAATTATGGTGAAAAAAATATTATATATGACGATCTTATTGATGCCTATGTATTTTACACGACAATAGTTCATTTATATATTTTTTTCAGTAATCTTACAAAGGCCCTAATAAACCTAATTTAATTATTTCATTACTATAGATGATAATTTTAAATGATAGTTTGGTATCCTATCTATCGCCCCTATTATGTCATAGATCACATGTAGACATCAGCCATATTGACGAAAATAGTCCTATATTTAATTGTGAATAAAGATTGTAAAATTTTTGTAAAATTTTTATATTAAAGGCCACTGAATCACCTTACTATCTTTCACCATTAGATAGTGGAGCATAAACACGGAGTTATATTTTGTCTGAATGTCATATTCTTGTTAGGGAACAAGGATCAAAAGTAAAGGGCATGCGGGATAGGGTATAAAATAATGCCGTTCCGACCAATTACAGTAATTTCTCCCAGTCCTCCTTATTATTTAATCCATTCTTGGAGGTAACCAGCCCCACTAGTGGACCACTGGTTAGAGGCAAACCATTCAGTAGATGATCTGAAATGGTGTGGAGTTGAAATTGTACTGTGTGACACATGCGGTGGCGATGTTACTATTAAAAGAAAGAAACGTGAACAATTTTATATGTCACGCTTCAATACCTACAAGAATGGATTAAATAATAAGGAGGACTGGGAGAAATTACTGTAACATTCAGACAAAATATAACTCCGTGTTTATGCTCCACTATCTAATGGTGAAAGATAGTAAGGCGATTCAGTGGCCTTTAATATAAAAAATTTACAAACATTTTACAAACTTTATTCACAATTAAACATAGGACTATTTTCGTCAATATGGCTGATGTCTACATGTGATCTATGACATAATAGGGGCGATAGATAGGATACCAAACTATCATTTAAAATTATCATCTATAGTAATGAAATAATTAAATTTGGTTTATTAGGGCCTTTGTAAGATTACTGAAAAAAATATATAAATGAACTATTGTCGTGTAAAATACGTAGGCATCAATAAGATCGTCATATATAATATTTTTTTCACCATAACTACAAGGGTGGAGAAAATATCTCTGTCTCGGGCGATTGGGGCCAGGACATCCCATTTATTGATAACATTAGACTTTCCGTTAGTTACATTTCTCAAGATGGCCGCTTCTTATGTTAGGCACCTTACCAACGCGGTATCTTGATACATGATATATTATAATCAAAACACTTAGTAGTGAAACGATTAGACCGAGCTGACAATGAGTAAATTCTAGATTGATACAGGATCTTTGCCGGTATATCGTCAATATATAATTATTAACCAACAAGACTACCCTTAAAACCGTTTTTCTTGGAAAAACCTTTTTTTATATAATTTTTTTTAAAATAAACCCTATATTAAGGAGACAATGGTAGATGTAGTACCAATATAAAAATACTAACCACCGTATACAAATCGAAGAAGAAATCCCCTTAGTTTATAAAATTACACTATTCTTTCAGCCCAGTTACGATGCTTCAAGATGGCTGCCATAGTGATTCGCTATTGCATTAGCGCGGTAGATACGCTTTAAACACGGGAAATGACGTTTATAGGAAATCCGGTAAGAGAGACTTAAAAGGGGAAGGACACCGAAACACTCTTAAATAACCCGCCTTGGATGTTCCGCGTAAGCAGGGAGGCCGTCATCATTTGAATAGGTAAGCGAACTAGAGCATGAATATGGTCGTTTTGAGACTAACTCATTTAGCTTAGACGTGAGCTAGTCACGCTATCCGATTATTCGGTAGCATCCGTTTCGATAGTGGTAAACTGAATTATGCTCTAATTGAAAGTGCTCCGGCATCTCTACAAGTAACTCTCCTTTCAAATTTAGAGGCAGTAATACGGCATAGACTTTGGGAGAAATTAATAGTAGCACGTTATTTAATAGGGACTGCTTTAGGACCTCTTAGGCGGATTTTGTAAAGTTCGGAAGGGTTTTATACTCTCGCTCTGGCCCAATTCAATTTGATGGAATACGGGCAATCTTATTCTTCAGTATTTAACAAACAACATTGGAATAAGACATGGTATGTATGACTTAGTCATTATGCATGTGATCAAAACATATCTTGATACAAAGATTATGGCGATTATCCCTGCAACACAAAGAAATACGGGTGTATTACGGGATTCATACTTCATAGGGCTGTAAAATTGGATGTAAGGACATATAGGTAAAATTGCAATATGTCTTTTACGTATAGGTCTTTTAAAAATTGAGGAAGAAAGAAAAGTTAAACCTCTTCAACTCAATACATTGGCATCTCCTTAATGATTGACGACAAGGACACGGCACGCAAACTACCAAATGTTATGGTGAGCAGCATTATCCAAACTTGTGACACATTAAATAACCATGAATAGGATCTTTGGTAAAATAATTAAGCTTTTCATTAATATGTTTTTCACAGAAAAGTGAGATTCCTCAGTGATTCAAAGGGGTTTCTTTTCTCATGGTAAATGATCACAATTACGGTGGCTTTCGCGGAACCAATGTACAACTCTGAATATTAACAAGGTACTCCAGCATTGCCCTTCTTAATCATAAGCATTATAATAATAAGCTAATAGGGCCTCTTTATGTTGTAATATTGAATATTGATACGTGTTTACACCATAGGTAAAAAATAATAGAGCAGAAAAAATTCTTATTCTGGAAGGTCATCCTCCACGTAATACTTTCTCAATCGGAAGATGAGGTATGCGACTTTTGGTTTTTGTTGCATCAAATTGTATATTTTCACATATTTAATATTATATATGCCTGTATAAATTCTGTCTGTTAGAGTAAATAAGAATGAAATTGGAACAGGATACAGCTGTATCTTTTGATCTCCAGTACTAAAACTAATGATTAGAGAGGATGTTGTTGTAATATGATGAAACACTGTTATTTTGCACTTTTTATAAAATGCTTAAAAAGAAAAATCCTTTTTTGTTTTAGATTTGAAAAAAACATTTTATAGTCCTGAAGAAGGTGGAAAGAGTTCAAATATCACCGAAACGCTGCGTCGACTTTTAACTTTGTGGTTTTTAAATTTGGATTAAATCCTTTGTAACTTTTATAGAGTGTAACCCATGTTGTGGGAGGTATAGATATATTGAATTATATTTTTATGATTTGTAATAAAATGACTATGCTTGAAGTAATATGTTCTTTGATAGAGCTTTTTTAAGTGCAGATACAATATACAGTGTTTTGTGTAAATTTTGATTTGGTTTTTAGACAACAGCCCTCTCTCTATGCCCATGAGCACCTAGAATAGTTTCAGATAGGGACCCTTTGAGTGGTTTTCTACTACTGATACCCCGTCCCTCTGTGCGGTGTACACTGGGGTAATTCCCCTCTTTATTTTAATTATAAAAGTAAAAGAGCCAAGCAAATGCATTACTGCCAAACACATTTAAAATGTACCAAATCATCAAATTTACATTACTTCTATCTCCTGAGATACCTGCAATAAAATCAAAAGAATAAAACAAATACATTACCGATAAACACGATTAAAATTCACCCAATCATCAAGTTTACATTAATGCTATCTCCTGAGATACCTGTAATGAAAATTTTCTAATAGAACAATCAAAATACATTCCTGACCAACACAATTAAATTGCCTGCCTTAGGGGATGGTGGGTGGGGAAAATACATTACGGGCCGCTGGTGGCCCGGGTGCTGTGCCCATGGGGAGCATAGAACTAGAGACTGTTCTGCTCCCACACCCCCTTTTAAAGGTGGGGGCACAGGCTAGGCTGGTGTAAACCGGCCGGACCCCCACGCTGGATGCCCGTGTGAACCGGAAGCACTGAAGTGCTTCCGGTTCATTCCCCACAGAACGCCGCCTATTGGACGCTTATGGGGGAGGGGCTCCCACCTCCTCCTTTGCCCCGGGGACAAGTCCGACCGCCATAATGGCGGCGCACGCTACTTAGTACTTGGGCTTGCCCAGATAATCTTGTTTTCCTTCCTTTTAACTGTTTTGAGTGGAATGCTTTGAAGAACTGATTTTAATCACACTTTTTTTTTAATTTGGTACCCACACTGATTGAAACTGAGAGTAGCTAGCTCAGCACTTTTTCCTTCACATTTTTATCAGCACTCTATCTATGACCACCTCCAGAAAAACTGTAAGATACGTTAGCCCACTTGTGCAGGATTGATATTTTACAGTGTTAATCATGGCCTACAGATGTGTAAGTGGTTTGCACTGAGTGAACTTTTATACCTTGGGACTCATTTGCGGATACAGAAACTTGTGCTAGATTGCATGGTTTCATTAGTGTATATACATTGGTAGATGCACTCCGTGCTATGAATTGATCATTTAATTTTGTATGCATTCTCACAGCCATAGAACAAAAGATATGTGCACATTTTACTAGTGTAGGTAAATGGATGTTATATGCCTTGCTATTTTTCCAAGGCTATATGCATGCATGCTTTCTTCATCTTTGCTTGGCATGCCTTGGATACCTAGCGCACATGATGGCGACTGATCGCATGAATAATTAGTCTCAATGACTTGACGTGATATTTTTCCCAAGCAAAGGATACTTTATTGCATATGACACCCATAATATGTAGTAGGCAATTTGTGGATGAGTATTTTCAAGCGCCCATATATCAAACGATATGTGTCCCTTTAACTACCGAACACATTGAAATATATGAGAGTGCTTGTTTGTGCATCAAGACCGTGTGAATTATTATTGCCCTGTTGACACAAAACTTTATACTTCTGAATAGGGCACAATTTGTAACGCAGTAATTTTATTATGAGTTTATGACTATTACGCTTGTTAAATAACTGTTGTACTTTCTAAAGTTTTGCTATCAGCTGCATTACACATATTTTCCCTGCTGGGCATGTTATTTATATTGTTTTTTGTAATTTTGATGGGTGCTAGTGACTTGTGACTAAATTGATTAGCATTTTTCTTTCACATTTATTGAATATAATGACTATTTACTTGCTCTAATATGGTGACTGTTCGCTCAGACTTTGTGTGGAACCTGTGCTTTGCACTACTCCGTTTTCACTGTTTATTTTCAAGCATATGTAAATGTCGCTGCCTGCTTCATTCATGAACCGTGACCAAGGTTACGGCTGAAACGCGTTGGAGAAGCCATACATTACATTTTGGGCATCTGCATTCAAGAGTTCCTGAGAATTCCTTTGGCTTGTGAAGAATCATTGCTGTTGTTTAGGGCTACAGGACACAAACTCGGACTGCCGCTATTTGGAGCCTCAGATCTCCAGAACTGTTTAGTTCGATATATATATATTTATATATACTGTAAGATAAAGTTGTTGTGCTAGGTTTGCTCAGAATACCATAATGTTTGTTTAAAAAAAACCTCTAAAATTTACTGAAAATAACATAGTTAAAGTGCAGATATGGTTACAAAACAAAACTTAACAAGCATTGGCATAGCCAATAGGTCTCGCTTTTTGGACCTTATAAGTATTTAGTTATGCAGCACAATATCCTTGGTGCAACTACATAAACTGTTGCATGACTAAACACTTATAAGGTCCCAAAGGCGAGACCTCTTGGCTATGCCAATGCTTGTTTGCTTTTGTATTTGGGTATTTTCTTTATAGGTTCACGATCTCCTTTCTTGACATGTTGAAAAGGAGTTTTGAAATGTGTTCTTAATATCTGTATATAATAATATTCGATTGAAATGTTTCACTATCACTATGAAATGTTTCACTATCACTAAATAAATTTATATACATTTTTCATGTACTAGTAGAAAAAAAGAAGAAAAAAAGTCAAAATTGAGACCCTTAATTGGGTTAACTTTGCAGCCCTGTTGAAGCCTTGTTGAAAGCAAAATGCCTTGGCTGCACTTGCATCAATTGAAACAATAAAGCATGATTTGACTTCAAGATTGAAGGCCCAAGAACCATTCTTTGTTTACTCTGTTCAACTATTGTTGACTCTCTATTCATATGTGCATTATTGTTTTGTATGGTCTATAAGCAGCGGACCTTGGAGGCGGGCAACTTTGTAATATTTAACAAAAAAGAAATTGTGACTACATCAGGAGGTGCAACCACAAATCCATTGGTTGCTGCTTAATTTGCGTATAGTGATCTACGATATGTACTACGATAATCCTTATTAGGTTCTCTTATGAGAGATAGTATTTGGCTGTATCAACTGTATTACTCTGCACTAAATCCTACAGACAGGTATTTTGTTACATGGAAACTCACAGATTATGGCAATATGCAGGGGTTATGGTACTGGTTACCCCCCTGGACCAATTTAGTATAGAGGATTTGCACTGTTAGGACAGGTATGGTCTGTTTATAGTGAAAAGTTATGATCCGGGTTGCTGGAACTGCGATTGTGCAGTTGTAGTGGCATTTACACTTACTTACGGATTTAACATAATCCATGATCTGCTACACAGTCTGCATATTTCAACAAAAAACAATGTCTCCAGTTCAAAAGTTACTAAACGCTGTGACACGTATTGCCACACAGTGAAAAGTCCTTTGCAAAGGCTGACTGGCTACCTTTCTGTTGCTTATACCTATACTTGATTGTTAAACTGCTAGTAATGAAGTGCAACGAATGCCCAGACAGTGTTAAAAACAAGCATTTGCAATGCAATAGCACCTCAGGTTTGCGAGAGTTTAAGCAATTGGCATTGTATAGGACAATGCCTTATTTTTCTGTTTTGCTAATTAACACATAAATAGAAGACAGAAATGTACAATGCCAATAGGTCAAACTTGTAACTGTGAGACCTATTCAAAGAAGCGGCCGTCATTGTCCCGGGCTGCTCGTAAAGTGAAATCACGCATGGCGAGCTGAATATTGCAGGGAAGAATGTCTTGCCTGCAGTAGGAGAAACTCATTAAAGAAAATAGTGCTTACAGACTACAAAAGACGTACCGTGTAACAACAGAAGTAAAAGGGCCAGTCCTCCTGGGAGGTTACAAATTAAGACAAGGCGGTACTAAGGAGGGACTAAAAAACCTATTAACAAATCAGAAGTCAGCATTTTCGAAGGGGAATGACACAAGCCAATGTCAAATATGGGCGGAGAGTGGGCGGGGCTTCTATTCCATACTCCAATACAGCATGCCGCAGAGCAGCACATGTGCTGCCCAGTCTGACCTAATGAGAAAATAATGAAGTAATACTGTCACAAAATGTGCTGCATTATGCGGCATAATTTAGCCAACCCTGCCCCATAATTTGGGCCTGTGCTGCTGCCTAATTCCAGTGGCGCGTTTTATGATAAAGGCAGTAGGACTGACATATTGATTGTGAGAAGAATATATTAAAACATCAACAGGCATTTAGGAGTGGATTGCTATTTCTCTGTATTAAAATCAGACCACCAATATTTTGTAACATGAAATGTTACAGACTACATTTGTATGGAGGATTTTGGTTTTGGTTACTGCCTCATAAAACCCTACGGCTATAAGATTTGCACTTTAATAGTTCTTGCTAGCATCTCTTCGGAGGCCCTGACAAGCTCAGCTGTCTGGCACAAAACTTGTAATAAACAAATCATTATATAATAAATATGTATAAATATAGCCATACAAATACATAGAGGGTCTTAGGGTGAGCTCTCTTCTGTCAATGGTCTGTCTGAATGTCATCTACACTCTTCTTCCATCCATGACCGTGTACTGCATGGGATAATGGTTCAGTTCACATCAGTGACTGTCTCTCCTGCCCTGGGAGTGACAGTATTTTCTCATCACATATACATATCCACAGTAAAATGGGTGCTCTTCGGTGTCGGTGCTAGTTGCTCCTTTAGTTTTCAATGGTCTCCTTTTATAATTCCTCTCATTTATTTGCTTCTCTTTTTTATCATCATTTTTCTTAAGAGGATACTACAACCTCAAAGGAGTACGGACAGGTCGCTTTCTGCTTATTTCATCTGCAGTGCACAGGATCACAAGTTGCCTGTTCATCCAAACCAAGAGACCATTCTGCAACGCTGTTGTCCATAATATATCCTTTTACCATTCCAAAATGTCAAAAATGTTGGTCCTAAATGTGGCAACCATGCTGGAATTTTAAGACAACAACAGACTGTGTGCTTTCCCTCACGAAACAGACACCCATTGCTATAATCAGTTTCAAGCATATGCTAGTAGTGTTTAGGCTCCAGGCGTTTTTCTTTTTTCTAAATATATTCTTTAAATTTATCTTTAAAATATTGTTGAGCTTGCATGTTTTTTATTACAGTTGTGACAAAAAAGGCAAACAGAATAGTTTATCTGAAGAAAACTGGCACACATGGCTCCACTTAGCATGCACTTTCATAACTACAACACATCACAAATATTTACTAATTCAGTAGCAGAGTCTTTTACTTTATAGCAGAAACTGACGTATAGTGCAGAGACATTAGGACGCATGGGCTGTTAGGTTTATGCAAATAGGAATAAACTGCCAGATATTTTGACAGTCAATATAGTTCCCTATATAGTTATCTCGATAACACTATCTAGTAGCAAAATGCAATAAGTAGGGTGAGGTAACCTGCTTACATGGCTGGTAGACAGAGTTGCCTAAAGCAAGTAATATTTATTAAACATGCGGGCTGGTCAAAGACCCGCTGTGTTTTCCTCTTGCTGGCTACTGATTGAAGTATGTTACCTGATTATCAGAAAAGTAGTCAATGGCACCACAAGGATAATATTAGCATTTTTCAATCTGAATCATAACATCTGGTTGTCACTGCAAACCAAGTGTTACTCAATGCAAGGACAAAAGGAATACTGTACGCCTGGCAGAAATATCACAGCGTCTTAACACATCTGTACAATTGGAAAATCAGAATTCCGTTAAATGAATGGCTCAGTCCCTAGTTCAAGCGTGAATTTGGGGAGTACCTTCACTTATTTTCCCCCACCTAAAGAGCGGAATACAAAATAGTGTAATGGCCAATAGTCAGTTCTCTTAAAATGAGAAAGAGTTATTATCGTTTGTTATTGGTCATGCGAAATCACTAGACCCAAAGGACTCTTGGCTACCTTTCAACAAACGGTTCCAGGGTTCTTATAGAGCCACTGAGTAAGGTGCCGATTTAAAATCCAAAATACAGCGCCAGATGGCCGTGGTAACTTTTTGATGTTCTTAAGACTCTAGAAAGTTGGACTGGATGCCTTAAGGGCGGTGGCAAGTGTCCCCATCCAAGGCATGGCGTACAGTGAGCAGGCAAACTTGGTCTGAAATACCTAGTGCACAGATGCGTCATCGGGGAACAACGGAGTGCCTGCTCGCAATAACAAAACCGCCCTGAACCAGTGAGTGAGGAGGTGAGTCAGGAAGGTGCGGGGCTCGGGTTGCGCAGGCGTGGTAGCACCGCAGGCAAACCAGCTTTGAGCGAAACCCCAGGCCCGTTTGCAACAGGGGCTTAGTGTGTCGGAAGAGAAACGAAACAGAGGAAAGTAACATAAACCCAGGTCGAATCAAGGCTCTCAAATGAAAGAGGCGAGGGGGTTGGCTGAGGCCTTATGTAAACGTACGTAGTGCTCGAGTTGTGTGGCACCTCTATGCAACCACTCGAGTCCCTGCTTCCCGGGTGAAACACAAGAGGGCAATTTGGATGACACCAGTTGCATACAATGCGCACCAGCTGCCCTATCTGTGAAAACCCGTGGCGACTGGAGTGGAAACAAGATAATCACGATATTATGCTCGTCGACATTTTAGTAAGCAATTTTTGCATTTTTATAATTTCATTAAGATGCAAAATCTTCTTTAAAAACAAATGTACTTCAATACGAAACTGAACAATACAATTAAAACTAAGTGGGCACCAGTGGTGAGATAGTTCACTATTTAGAAGGTTGGTGCAAATGTTGTAAAGGGCCGAAGTCAGCCTATAGGTCGGTCATATGTTTAATGACAGATACAATAAATACCATGAAATGTTAATACCCATGTTCCAACATGGCTAAAATTAGTCGCTGTCCAGGGCGAACACTATTAAAAGAGGTTTTGGCCAAAACGCAGAGAACATGTGGTGTACCTCGGTTTGAACGAGGATCCAGCACCCCGGGGGGGGGGGGGGAGGGGGTAGGCGAGCACTTGGGAAACAATCTGGGGAGTGTGGAAATATGGATTTTTCTGGTCAGTTATGTCCCCTATCTTGGACCCCAACGGTTCTATGTGCATGTTACAAGTACATGTATGTTTCCTCCAGTTCCAGTTATGAAGACGCAAATACATGTGCGTCCACCGTCAACATGTCCTCTGTCAGATCCGCCATGAATAGGCCGGATATTCCATTCCTAAATATGAAAGGCCACCGGCTTTATATGGCTCAGTTACTCCATTTTGCAGTCCAGGCAAGTAGGCCCTGATTCGGTCATCAAACTCTTCTTGCCTTCTGCCTCTGAAAGCTCCAGTCTGAGCCTGCATCTGTGACCATGAACTTTGTCTCATTCTCTGCGCGGCTCACGAAGCCTGACATCAGCCTATTCTCTGCCAAGAACTGTATTTCACCTTCGAATTATCTGCTTCCCCCTCAGCCGATGCATTCCTGCCTAGTAGTTTAAGTAAACATTCTTCCAGTTACCAAGCAAAAGGCCCGGCTTCTCTGTCCTCATGCAAGTAATTCATAGCCCTGTTACCATGGAATATTCCTATCCCCTCGCATTTAGTGTAGACACTTAGACGCTTGTACACGCACGCACAGTCAGTATAGAATAGATTCTGTCCGAGAGTCCTTCTTTCGTGGATAACATAGTTCTTTAAACATAGGATGTTAGATATGATTTGGGATTAGGTTGACTTGACCCCCCAGACTTCTTGTCTCCACATGTAGAGCTAAATGTCAAGTCCCCTTCACCCCCTAGTTACACGTCAATTACACGTCATGTTGCTGCGCGCGCATCTATGCCAAGTATTATCTTATGGATCCACCTATATGTGACATCATAACCAATTACGTTCCTTTTTACTCCTTATTACACCCATTTTTGGTTACGCAGATAAATCGTCATTTTCCTTATCAATTGTTACGCCTACTGCATTCGCCTCATTGTAATGTATGATCTATAAAAGTCATTTCTTGTCAATAAAGTATGTACTTCACTTCCTGAACCCCCGTGGTGATGGAACTTGGAGCAACCGATTATAATCGATCACTGGAATAAAGCCCATTCCGAACCTCTAATACCACGGATTCTGCCTCTCATTTTACTGAGCTATTTTATTATGTTTATATATCAAATTAAGTCCCGGTAAAGGAATTTTATTTACCACATGAATGGCGCCCGAACAGGGACACTTTCTCATCTCACGCGCCGGCGGTGAGTTGCAGGCCCGGTCTCCTGCCACAGCTGGACGGACAATAACGCGTACCAGCAGGATTTCCTGTAGCTCCCTCCGGTCAAGCGGGGGCGACTGAGGCTGCGATCAACACCCAGACGAGGCGGTGAGAAGTGCGAAGTATCCCGACCAGAGCCTAGCTGAGAGAGCAAGATCCGAGGTATACAGAGACCCACCAGTTCGAAGTCAAGCCCAGTTTCCGACGAGTCGAGTCGAGTCCAGTCCGGTTCAAGTTCAAGTTACCGAGGCCTTCCGTTTCCGAAGCTACCCGGTGAGTACCATTACTGGGGAGGCATTTCTGACGTGCACATAGGTTGTGCCGGTCAAGACGGGTTTGGGTACACAAATCCGGTCTGCACTGTTTTAGCAGTGTATCTGTACTGTTTAGCAGTATATCAAGTATTCCGAAGTATCTAGTTATTGTCAAGAATTAAGCTTGGTGATTAGTTATGCAGACGATCATCATTGTTGTTTCAGTTAAAGGTTTAATGTTAAATGTTAAATGTTTTAAGTACGTTCTGCATATTGTGGTATGAATGACTGTTCTTTATCGTGTTTATTGTATTAAGTCTGTTCAAAATCAAGTATCAGGTCAGTTGGTCAAAATCAAGTATAAGGTCAGTTCTCAATATGCCGTTCTTTTCGAAATTAAGACAGATCACTACTAGAAAAGGGGTTCTCGAAGAAGCCGTCCCTATTCCTCCTAGGGACACTCCAGGGTACTTCATGTATCATAAACATGGCTTAGACGCTATATTATTTCTTGATTTATGGGTAGACTACACCAAGGGATTACCAGAAAGTCAGAGGTGGCCCGCAGCGGGGACCTGGGATGCAGAGTGCATCATGAAAGTCGAGGAAGAGTTATGGAAAAGGAAAGTCAGACAGTCACAGAAAGACGCCGTTGAGTTATGGCGTAAAGAATCTCATAGACGCACAGAAAAAGCACGTAGACAGGAAGAAAAGAATAAAGAGAGTTGAAATAAAGTTCGAGAGAATCGATTAATTGGGGAAGGTATCCGAGTGAAATCAGAACAAGTAGATAGGCAAAGAAATGCCCTTATGAATGGTATGTATCCCCTCCTGGCCGAAGGATTACCTAAGGCTACTCCAGAAAAACCGAAAGACTTGCCACCCCCATTGTTCCCAATAAAGGTACATCCTAAGGGGCATCCTAGAACCGCAGAAGATGTTTTTCTTTCCTCATATTTAGATGACGCAGCTCCCGAGTATGCTAATTCCGCCCCACATAGACCGCATACCAGGGAGATCCAACGCCAAGATCCAGTACCCGTATCCCTACAGCAACAAATCGAGTCACAAGTTCCGGCAAGCACATCTGTTTCTGCATCCGCTCCTACAGCTACTTCTATAGCTGTGTCCACACCTGTAGTTGCTGTGTCACGTTCGACGAATCCTTTCACACCCGACACCCCAGATGGGGCCACGGGAGGTGCTACCAATATTTTTTCTACGCCACCCAGAATGAATAAACTTACTTTTCAAGAGTCAGCACATTCACGTACACCCAAACTCATAAGTGCCCGTACGCTGAAGGAACTTCTTATAGATTGCAGATATGACCCTGTGCCCGGTAAAGAGGACGAAATGACCCTGGCATCATTGCGTATCAGACGAGCCGCAGTGTATTTAGGGAAGTTACCAGGAATGACTGCGCATCTAGATAAAATATATCATTTTGTCCAAACAGGGCGAGATCCAGAATGTATTAACAGAGCTATGGAATACCAGAAAGTAGAGATACAGGGGGAACTGTTACGTTTCCTCATAAATTGTGTGATCAGAAATCAAGACCGACCGGGGGTAAACCCGGAAGCAATGCAAATTCTTACCAGATGGAGCCAGAATATATCAGAAGGGAGACATGATAAGCAAAATTGTATAATAGCCATGTGCCGAAAGATCCGTAAAGAAATAGAACGCCTACACGAAGAGAGATTAGAGGTAGACGAGTTCGAACAAAGCGAGGAAGAAGGGTCAGGACTGCCCACAGGACAGTCAGACACCATAGCCTATGTAGGAAGAGGAAGATCTTGTAATAGTAATAGATGTCTTATTGACCCGATACGTCCGATATGTCCAGATAATAACAGGAATTTCCAAATACCTATAATTAATATAAGGTCTAACGAGCATTCGTTCCAAACCGCCGACAAACTACTCCGAGAACGAAGGGGTTATCATTTTCTCGATTCTATGGATGAACAAGATTTAGCCAGGGCAGCTGTCCATTGGGTGGACAGTCCCGGAAAATATAGTGATGATACAGTAGTACGCACATTTTTGAATCTCACCCCAGATGAACAGAGGTTAGTTGGGATTTATATGATTCAACAACTCATTATACTATATCGGAGTCAGCGTTCGGACCCTGGTCCCTTACCTGACATATTGACTGAATTGCTTATGAATAAATGGAGAGGTGCAGGTACTAAATTAATTAAAGAAATTCTAGAATCAAGAAAGCAGTATATTCTTTTTGTATGCGCAGAGCATGTCTCATTGCCCGTCAAGGAAAGAACCACGTATCACATGGATACACAGAATCCCTTACGAGAAGTGCACCCAATAAAAGGCGAGGACAACGAGTTTAAGCGCGTATTTGTATATACGCCCATATCAAAAATAGAATTGTTACAAATGAAGAAAGTGGTACCCAGTCATGACAAAGATCCAGCGGGTTTTCACCGAGAAATTAAAGACATGTTACTCATGGGAGAGTATACCTATCCCGACATTATGACAATATTAAAGGTATTGATGCCTGCTGGTATTTATGAGAAACTCAAGGAAAAAGAGTGGGAGGTAGGAGACCAAAAGATAGAATGGTCAGTGTTAGAAGCGGAAGAAAAGGCCCGAACTGCAGGAGCAGGACTTGGGGATAAAACTAAAGCACTACCAGGTTTATTAGTACAGGTACTGCCACGTTTATTAACTACGAAAAAGGAAGATTGGGGTACAATTTCAGCCTGTAAACAGAAGCAAGATGAAGACACTAGTGATTACTATGCCCGATTTGAAAAATGTTTTGGTATAAATAGTGGCATAAAAGCAAGTAGCGAATCATACCCACATCTGTTTGTAACAAAATTAGTAGAAAATGCCCTGCCCCCAGTAAAGAATAGAGTATTAAAATTCGAGAGTACCTGGCAAGGTAACACTCCATCACAAATGTTACAAATGTTACAGTACCATCACAATAGAATTAGAGAGGAACAAGAACATGAACACAGACGCATGAAAGACACGAAAATGAAAATGCTAGTTTCCCAGACAGTTCCAGCTGAAGGACATAAAAAGGGTATGACACATTCCGATTCAGCAGGACCTGTAAAAGGGACATGCAATTATTGTAAAAAGCCAGGTCATTACGTACACGACTGTCCAGTTTTAAAACATAATATCGCCATAGGTAAAACACAAGAAAGATCACGGCCACTCAGACAAGATCAGAATGAACAAGGAGCTCTGCAGCATGCCCAGGCCATGCCAGCCGCACAACAGCCAATACAGTTTGTGCCAGCTGCACCACCGTTGCCTGTTGCTGCCACACAGACAACAACACGACAAATGTATCAGACCGCACAGTATGAATATCCTGAGTATCAGCGTTACGCATGAACTAGCCTAGAGAGGGAAGTTGACTTACCCCTTATTGAAATACCTGTAGATCAAGAAGGACCTTATGTACATAGTGAATTATTAGGCCAAGATAGAAAATTTTTACTCGATACAGGGGCAAGTCGAACAACTATAAAACGTAGTGAAGTTCCAGGGGCACCCCTCTCAGGCTCACAGAATATTTCCCTTGGTTTTTCAGGAAAACCTATTGTTAATGAAGTATCACAGCCTCTTCCACTTACGATAGGACCTCTGACCCGAACTACAGATTTATTGCTTACTAAATCATGTCCAGAAAATCTGTTAGGAATAAAAACACTGAAAGCTCTAGGAGCCATAATATGTTGTTCTCCGGAAGGAGTAAGGTTGTTTTTACGTGATTTTAAAGGTCACTATGTGTCTAGAGACATGGATCCCCGACTGCAGACTTTACCTACACATCTATGGGCACAAGGCCCTACTGATGTTGGTTGCATGAATATTACACCATATCGAGTCACATTAAAGGCAGGAGTGGTGCTACCACGAATGCGACAATACAAGTTACCACCAGATGCTGTAGTGGCTTTACTACAAATCATTGACGAGCTCATTGCCCAAGGAGTAGTTGTGGAAACAGACTCCAATGTATGTAATTCACCGATAATTCCGATTCTTAAACGAACAGATCCAAAGGCCCCGCCAGTATATCGATTGGTTATTGATCTGCGCGAATTAAACAAGTGCATTGTGCCACAATTCCCTGTGGTCCCAGATATCTCGTCATTACTGACAGCCATTGATTCAGAAGCAACATTCTTTACTGTAATTGATCTCAAGAATGCTTTTTTCAGCGTCCCAATAGATCCGGAGAGCCAATATTTGTTCGGATTTAGTTTAAATGGACGTAGCTTTAAATTCTCACGCGCACCTCAAGGATTTACAGAAAGCCCCAGCATCTATAGCCAAGCACTGAAACGAGAACTAGATAGTATCCACATGCCAGTTAACACTGCTCTGCTCCAATACGTCGATGATCTGCTGATCACCGCAAGAAGCGAACCGGAATGTGAAAAAGCATCACTGACAGTTTTAAAATTTCTAGCCGAAAAGGGGCACAAGGTGTCCCCTTCTAAGCTGCAATTCTGTGTCCAGCGAGTTGTTTATCTTGGACACTCGCTGTCCAAGGAGGGAAGGCAGCTTACACCGGACCGCATTCAGTTAATAGCTAACATGCCAACACCCAAGACACAAAAGGAGGTGCGGGCTTTCATAGGTCTCACTTCATATTGCAGGCAGTGGATCCCTCAGTACGCATTTCTAGCAAAACCACTCATTCAGTTAACCACACAGGAGGCAGCCACATCGACTGTTCTCCCTTGGACTCAGGAACATACACAAGCTTTTGAAAGCCTAAAGAAAGCTTTATGTCAAGCACCTGTCTTAGCAACACCATGTTACAGAAAACAGTTTACACTCTTTGTTACAGAACGCGAAGGTACTGCTTTGTCAGTACTCACACAGGAACAAGCAGGAGCACACAAACCATGTGCTTATTTTTCTAGTACATTAGATCCCGTAGCTCAGGCTTTGCCTGCATGCCTGAAATCAGTAGCAGCGACAGCTTTAGCAATCAGACAAAGCGATGCCATAGTGTTAGGACATCCATTGACAGTTCAAGTGCCACACGCAGTAGAGGTTCTTGTAAACAGAACGCAAACACAACACTTGACTATAGCGCGACTTACAGGGTACGAACTTACATTGTTTCAGCCACATATAGAAATCAGACGCTGTAACACATTGAATCCTGCCACACTTTTGCCAGTAACCGGAACAGACCCACTAGCTCATGACTGTATTGAAGTTATTACTATAACGACAAAACCCAGACAAGACTTAACCGATGTCCCATTGTCAGATCCAGACCTGACATTGTATGTAGATGGTTCATGTATGAGAACAAGTACAGGAGAGTTAGTGGCCGCTTACGCAGTCACAACAGATACTGAAGTCATTGAAACTAATCGTATAAATACTTTGTCAGCTCAAGCCGCAGAGCTCATCGCTCTGACACAAGCCTGTATTCAAGCCACGAATAAAAAAGTCAACATATACACTGATTCACGTTATGCATTCGGAGTTGTACATGACTTCGGCGTGCTGTGGCGAGAGAGAGGTTATTTAACTTCCCACGGTGCCCACATTCAGCACGGACCCCTCATTCATGCCTTATTAGATGCAATACATCGACCCACTGCAATATCAATTATGAAATGTAAGGCTCATACGAAGGTTACTGATATCATTTCCCAAGGCAATGATCTAGCCGACAGAACAGCTAAACAGACTGCTCAAACTCAAACCCCCGACATGATAAAGACAATAGTCCCGACACCGACACAGTGTATGACAGTTAAAGATCCTACTCTTGACGTAATTGACATACAGACACATGCTACACCAGACGAAATAAAGAAATGGACTGAATTAGGAGGGATCCAAACGGACCAAGGATGGATGATGAAGGAAAAGTCTGTATGGTTCCTTCCTGATTCAATGGTCCAAGTTATAATTAACACTATACATAGTCCAGCACATCTAGGAGAAAAGGCTATGCTAGACAGCATTCAACACATTTGGTTCAATAAACATTTACGAGCAGCAGCCAAACAAAAAGTCCGTACCTGTATGATCTGTTGCCAGTTCAACCCAGGAAAAAGCGTTCCCGTAGAACAGGGTGGATTTCATCCTCCTGATCACCCTTTTGAAGTGCTCCAGATGGATTATATCCAGATGGAACGATGTCGAGGATTCAAATATGTTCTCGTAGTTGTCTGCGCTCTGTCCCGTTGGACGGAGGCATACCCGGTTTCAGATTACACTACCCCGACTACTGCCAAACAGTTGGTTCGAGAATTCTTCCCACGATACGGTTTACCACGTGTTGTCTACTCAGATAACGGCCAGCCGTTCTCATCCGAATTAATGAAACATGTTTCACTTCTGTTAGGATATCAGTGGAAATTCCACTGTGTCCGACACCCCGAGGCAGCAGGTCTCGTAGAAAGACATAATCAGATACTGAAAATCAGATTGTCCAAAATATGCAGAGAGAAAGGTGTCGACTGGATAGTAGCGTTACCAGTTGCACTCTTTTACATGAGAATGGTAGCACACTCTCGAACAGGGCTATCCCCGTATGAGGTGATCTTTGGCAGACCACCAAATATGTGGGGGACGCCTATACCACGCAAAATAACTGATGTTGACTGTAATATGCTGACAGATTACTTGGCTTCCTTGATGTCTGCACTACAATCTTGTCGTTCACAGGTAGCTGCAGCCTTTCCCGACAACACTGAGGTGAAACCCCATGACGTAGTTCCGGGTGATCTCGTATTTGTGAGAAATTTCGACCGAAAGACTCAGCTGGAGCCCAGGTGGAAGACACCCAAGTTGGTTCTGCTCACTACAAGGACAGCCGTGAAGATCGAGGGCCGCAAGGGCTGGATTCATTCAAGTCATATCAAGAAATTTCATGGACTATCCTCGGATATAGACATTGTGCCCTGCACTCCCTCACAGACTGATTCAAAACTTCCTTTGGTTGAAAAGACTAAAACCGAACTCTATAAAGTAAAATTGAGGCCTAGAACGTCAGACAATTTGATTTTTTAAGTCCTCTCCAAGGTGAAGCGGTTGAATTTGTCTCTGACATGTATCCTCTAGACCTGAATCATGGACAGTCGCGGAAAATGTTGAAACGACAGGCGTATTGTAAATCACTGCGTAGCCATTGCATAGTGACATTAATAATCTTGTTTTCCTTAAGTCTTTTAATAATTACTGCAAGTATATTGTTGCACATATATTACCCTATTGCCAGAAACGTTTACAATGTTACCGCAGAACATTCTTTTAGTGACCTACCGCCGCATGAATTGTCTTATAGACTTGCGCTGCGCAATAACACTTTCATTAGTATGTTACATCATTCCCATCAGACTAGTAATGCCACCAATTGTTGGGTGTGTGGTCGGCTCCCTCCCTATCAGAATTATGAAGGAGTCCTGCCATTCTTTCCACACCCATTTACACATAATGGCTCCTGTGGAGCATGGTTTAGTTTAATCAATTCCATAGACTCAGACACAGCAGTTTACCAAGATCAGTGGGTATGGGGAAACCTGAACCTAGTTTTACTCAAGGTCTGCTACCCTGACAAGGAGGGTCGCCCCAAAAGAACAGGAACTGATCTAGAAAATGAAGTATATGGATTAGGTAATTTTACACCTAATCTCATGATTCTAAATGTCGTATCCGAAGTTGAACTAGTCTTACCCACCATGTCAGTATTCCCAGCGAAGGGTGAATTGTGTGTAAGAAAGGTTGGTTCCATACATATGGGCCATAGTAAATGCACTACTATAGTAGAATTCAGTGATCAAGGCAAATCTTCATTTAGAGCTTATCGCCACTCCTACTTTATATGTGGTCAGACTGCATATATGCGTCTACCTCTAGATTGGGATGGTACCTGCTACATTGCATTCCTTTTGCCACCTGTTTTCCTAGCTCCTCCTGATTATTACAGAAATATTCATTTAGTACACAACAGAGAGCGGAGAGATCTCCCAATTGTCGATTACACTGAAACAGCATGGGAAAAATACACAGATTTCAATAAAGGCATCTTTCCTTATATAGGTACTGTTACTAATAGTAAACTGATACGTAGATTAACTAGAACCCTTGAAGCAGTAGTGAATGAAACTATTTCCGCCCTAGGCAATTTAACAGAAGAGCAGTCTGCTATGCGGATTGTTGTGCTTCAAAATCGTCTTGTCCTTGACGTCATCCTGGCTGATAGGGGCGGAGCTTGTAGGGTCATCGGATCAAGCTGCTGCGTATTCATACCAGAAAATTCGCCATCTGTATATAAAGCCATAACTCGCCTTCATGAGATTGTAAACCAGATACACCAGAACCCAGGCACTTGGACTTGGTCCAGTTGGTTTTGGAGTGTGATATCAGCCTGGGGATGGAGAGTTCTATCCTTCCTAGGTATTGGCCTTCTCATACTATTCAGTTGCTGTCCATGTCTACAATGTGGACCAGCGATCTGTGGTCTGTGTGCCACATCGTGCATTCCACATCAAGATTTTCATTCAAGATCCCGGAAGAAGAAAGAAGAACAAATGATGCTATATGAACAGATCAATGGATTAATGAAGATTGATATCTCTTAACGGGCAAGTAGGGGACAAGGAGGGAATGTGGAAATATGGATTTTTCTGGTCAGTTATGTCCCCTATCTTGGACCCCAACGGTTCTATGTGCATGTTACAAGTACATGTATGTTTCCTCCAGTTCCAGTTATGAAGACGCAAATACATGTGCGTCCACCGTCAACATGTCCTCTGTCAGATCCGCCATGAATAGGCCGGATATTCCATTCCTAAATATGAAAGGCCACCGGCTTTATATGGCTCAGTTACTCCATTTTGCAGTCCAGGCAAGTAGGCCCTGATTCTGTCATCAAACTCTTCTTGCCTTCTGCCTCTGAAAGCTCCAGTCTGAGCCTGCATCTGTGACCATGAACTTTGTCTCATTCTCTGCGCGGCTCACGAAGCCTGACATCAGCCTATTCTCTGCCAAGAACTGTATTTCACCTTCGAATTATCTGCTTCCCCCTCAGCCGATGCATTCCTGCCTAGTAGTTTAAGTAAACATTCTTCCAGTTACCAAGCAAAAGGCCCGGCTTCTCTGTCCTCATGCAAGTAATTCATAGCCCTGTTACCATGGAATATTCCTATCCCCTCGCATTTAGTGTAGACACTTAGACGCTTGTACACGCACGCACAGTCAGTATAGAATAGATTCTGTCCGAGAGTCCTTCTTTCGTGGATAACATAGTTCTTTAAACATAGGATGTTAGATATGATTTGGGATTAGGTTGACTTGACCCCCCAGACTTCTTGTCTCCACATGTAGAGCTAAATGTCAAGTCCCCTTCACCCCCTAGTTACACGTCAATTACACGTCATGTTGCTGCGCGCGCATCTATGCCAAGTATTATCTTATGGATCCACCTATATGTGACATCATAACCAATTACGTTCCTTTTTACTCCTTATTACACCCATTTTTGGTTACGCAGATAAATCGTCATTTTCCTTATCAATTGTTACGCCTACTGCATTCGCCTCATTGTAATGTATGATCTATAAAAGTCATTTCTTGTCAATAAAGTATGTACTTCACTTCCTGAACCCCCGTGGTGATGGAACTTGGAGCAACCGATTATAATCGATCACTGGAATAAAGCCCATTCCGAACCTCTAATACCACGGATTCTGCCTCTCATTTTACTGAGCTATTTTATTATGTTTATATATCAAATTAAGTCCCGGTAAAGGAATTTTATTTACCACAGGAGGAGAAAAGAGCATTAAGCAAACAGGGAAACCGGTTTAGTGAAGAGAAGGTGCGCGCACACATGGTAATACTGGAGAGACACGTAGCAGCAGCAAGAGCCAGATGGCGCTGCTGCTTTTAAGAGGGCTAGTTTGCCTCTATGTGCCAACTTTTCTAATGTATTTACATTATAAGGATCAAAATGTAAGGAGGCTGCATTTTAAAACACAAAAAAAACAAGCGATCGCGATCAAACATCAAAGCGGCCGTGCAATCGCGGTAAAGTGCGGCGCGCGCCCCCGCGCACATGCACTGTAGTTCTAGGCTGGCCTGGTAGCACTTTTTGGAGCCCTCTCAAAAAGTCTTGCCAGACCAGCGCATGCGCTGGGTCAGGCGAGACCTAAAAACCACTGAAATTCACCAGTTTAGGTTCAGTAAACTAACCACAACTAGGACATGTACTGCTTATGACCTCATATATTACATTACTTATGATAAGTTAAATTGATGACGACATAAATTGATAGGACAGGAATGCACTGCACCCATTAGAATTAGGATATCTGCAGTAACTGTGAATTCATCCAGATATTTCACCTGTTAGAAGCAGGGGAAGTTTCTGGGTGAAATATTGTGGAAAGTTAGGAATTATCAGGGCAATCAAGCCTGGAATTATTTATTTCCTGTAAATCCTTATTTCAAAAGCGCTCCTTCAAAATCCCACTTGTAACTGTGACCTCCACTGAAGCACACCCCCCCCAAGTTACGCGCCTCAGAAGTTAGGTATTTCATTATTCTAGAAACCTTTTCCAGAATCCTGTATACATAGTATGATTAAATGTTTGTCTACATTTGTTCTGAGTGCTGTTTTTTGTAGTTCTTTATGTAATGACTCTTTATTGTGTGGGAGACTTATTGAATGTATATATACATTTTCATGTTCTTAGTAAACCTCCTTTAACTACTCCACTAATTGATTAACCAAATCTACACCTTTCTTAATTTGATGCTGGGCACACACCGAATGCACCGTAAGATTGAAGTTTCAATTTTAAACTGCTTTCTTTTCTTTGTATTTGCCACATTTCCTTTCAAAATTCACATTTAAATCTCAGTGACTCCGGTAGCTTCTTCCTATATATTCCGTTTTTGCTGTGATTCCACCGTTCTTCAATGGAGTGTTTCCTTTTTGAAACGTTGTTTTCTTACTACGTGGAAGTAAATGTACGATACTCACTGTATTCAGGTCCACAGGCTGACAAAGGTGATAATTATTTTGTCTGCCATTGGTGCAGCAAAGCGAATATTTTTCCTGTTTGCTTGATTCTTTCCACTTGTTGATTTTTTCCTAATCGACCCTCAAACTTTGAAATAGCTTTTATCAGAGCATGAGGAACAAAATGTGATGCATAATTTAAAACAGATTTTTAGAGTTTGAAATTGTTGAAAGATACATCAACTGAATGTAACTAAATAAACAAGTACGATAAATGTCTAATTTTGTTGACATCAATCATCTATTACCCGCAATAATGCGTTACATACTTATGAGTGTATTTTCCATTTGAAATGTGTAAATAATTTGTGTATAATTGTCCCCAAGATACTTTGTAAATTTATACTTATTTTACTAGTATAGGAATGTTGGCAATAGCAAAACTTTAACAAGATGCCTAATAAAATTAAAATAATCCAAGAATAAATTCGTCATGCTTTATCAGTTATCATATCTTGCCGCTTAATGTCCATGGCATTATTATGATATAATATGATACAGGGTAGTGGATTCCAGAGGGCAATGGGCCAGCTGCCGGTTTGTGTCCACTGCTATGATATATACAAAAGCTTGCAATTTTAATCTGTAATGTTTCTGAAAGCAGATGCTAATCTGTCAATAACATGTGTGTTTTAAATAGACCCAGATGCACTCGAAGAATTATCAGGTTTTGGTTGCTTGTGGAAAGCTTCTGCTCTCCGTGTGATCTTGAAGACAAGCCACTGAAGAATACATCTCAGCAGGAAAGCTATTGATTAAGACAATGTGCTTATTTGACATACTGTAGATTTAATTCACATCTGTTGACGTTTATCGGGACACTTTAAAATCACTGTATATTACAAAATACCTCAATACACACGCACTCACACATGCCATGCCTATGAAAATAAATGTGCCCAAATAAAACTTCTTATTTAGAACAACCGTGCTAATAAACACACTTTCACACATTTATTACCACAGTGCATTGGTCAAATTTCTTATTACCAAAGTACAGTGTAAATGACATGAGAAAACATTGGTTATTGTCTCACAGATTCCATTTTAGAGCCACTTGAAAGAATAAAACAACTGGAGATGTACACATAAAACTTTCTTATTGTGATTTTATCTCACTGCACAGATTTAGCCTCTTTAACTCTGAATGCACCTTTGTTTATAACTGCTGAGATTAACATAATAGAATGGTATAAACCATACATGCAGATGCGCACAGTATTATATGCTTTGTATTACCATTGGAAGGTAAGGGCATTCTGAATCACATGATGCAGCTCTTTTTATGTGTCATGGCCCTCCCCACTCCCACAATGGTAATAAAATGCATATTACACTCTGCACACACACACAAATACACACATATCTATCTATCTATCTATCTATCTATCTATCTATCTATCTATCTATCTATCTATCTATCTATCTATCTATCTATCTGTCTGTCTGTCTGTCTGTCTGTCTGTCTGTCTGTCTGTCTGTCTGTCTGTCTGTCCGGACGTCCCGTCCGATCTATCTATCTATCTATCTATCTATCTATCTATCTATCTATCTATCTATCTATCTATCTATCTATCTATCTATCTATCTATCTATCTATCTATCTATCTATCTATCTATCTATCTATCTATCTATCTATCTATCTATCTATCTATCTATCTATCTCTATATATATATATATATATATATTACCTACTGGCAGTCGCCAGTAGGTAGTTATAGTTAGGACCTATTTTCCATAGGAAATCCTCAACATTCTATTTGGAATAACGTTGGCGCCGATTGACGAATCTTTGCGAAATTTTACAAACTTTTGGCCAGATCCGGTCCACTCCTATCCTGAAAATTTCACGGTGATTCGTCAAGCGGGGGCCGAGAAAAAAGGGGGTTCTAAAACGCATTTTCCCTATGCATTTTCCCATAGGACCTGTTGACGCAGGTACAGCCCGAACTGCTGAACGGAATTACACCAAATTTGGCAAAGAGGTAGTCCTCAGTTCAGACTCGTGCCTTTTGCTTAAATGGTGTAAATCCGTTCAGTAGTTCCTGAGAAAATTAGAGTTAAAAAGATAGATATATCTGGGCGGAGCCTAACCACACATCTCATCGTGAGATCTGATTGGCTGTCAGTACTTCATCCAAGAAGTGTTGGCAGCCATCTTGGGACCAATATACATGATAGCACCTCATTAAAAAGCATTGCAGTTAATAGAAGGTTTTAGGACTTTAGTTACATTATAAATCATTTGTTGATGGTACCATACTCATTTTAGGAATTGTGGTGTGTTCTAAGGTGATTTTACCATTTGAAAAAGCCTTCTGCTGTGATATCATGAATCATGTTTGAGAGAAAACTGTTTTCTCATGCTTTTCCCACAGAGGTTTGGAAGGTGATCTATAAACTAAGCTGAGAGCATATTTTCTGTAAATTCACATTATCTTTCTCAGTCATGTGAGAATGAAGTCTGACATTCTCAGTAAAACATGTACATCCAACAAGGGCAGAGACTGTCAGTTGATTCCTTTGTGTTCTACTGCAGCTTCCCAGAGTGTTCTAAAGAACAACTAGAGCGCTAACAGTCCTACTTATGACAAACGTATTTCACACCTGAAGCCATCTTGATTAGAATAAAGTGGTAACTCTTAAAACATTTAATTTAAAAAGGAACAACATGAGGGGGTTCATTTTGCCATAGAAAGTATGATTAGTGCCGCAGAAAGAAAAATTAGGGCACATGTTGAGGGACTTCTCAAATCCTCTTCTATTTCATTAAAAAATTCTGACATGCAGACTGAAACATGCACTTTCAATACCAGCAGCAGACTTCCCTGGTCAGCAGTAGCTTTACTACAGTGATCTAATAAGCAACTAGAGCGCTAACATTCTAAATTTATGGCAAATGTGTGACACATCTGAATGCCTTCTTGATGGAATCAAAGTTAAAAACTGAAAGTATTTCCTACTGAGGAGACTGTAGTAAATGAGGAAATTAGGAAACTTCATAACAAATAAGTCTCCCAAAATGCCCACCAGAGACAAAAGAGCCCAAATGTAGCACAAATATCACCCAGAAGTAGCCCAAGTATAGCCCAATGACAGAATGTCCCAGAGTGTTCTATCGAACAACTAGAGCGCTAACAGTCTTACTTATGACAAAAGTATGGCACACCTGAAGCCATCTTGATTGGAATAAAGTGGTAACACTTAAAACATTTAATTTACAAAGGAACAAAATGAGGGGTTTCATTTTGCCATAGAAATTATGAGTAGTGCTGCAGAAAGAAAAATTGGGGCTCGTTTTGACTTCTCAAATCCTCTTCTGTTTCATAAAAAAATTCTGACATGCAGACTGAAACATGCACTTTGAATACCAGCAGCAGACTTTCCTGGTGAGCAGTAGCTTTACTACAGTGATCTAATGAGCAACTAGAGTGCTAACATTCAGAATTTATGGCAAATGTGTGACACATCTGAATGCCTTCTTGATGGAACCAAAGTAAAAAACTAAAAGTATTTCCTACTGAGGAGACTGCAATAAATGAGGAAATTAGGAAACTTCATAACAAATAAATCTCCCAAGATGGCCACTAGAGACAAAAGAGCCCAAATGTAACCCAAATATCACCCAGATGTAGCCCAAGTATAGCCCAATGACAGAATGTCCCAGAGTGTTCTAACGAACAACTAGAGTGCTAACAGTCTTACTTATGACAAAAGTATGGCACACCTGAAGCCATCTTGATTGGAATAAAGTGGTAACACTTAAAACATTTAATTTAAAAAGGAACACAATGAGGGGGTTCATTTTACCATAGAAATTATGATTAGTGCTGAAGAAAGAAAAATTAGGGCACATTTTGAGTGACTTCTCAAATCCTCTTCTATTTCATTAAAAAATTCTGATATGCAGACTGAAACATGCACTTTTAATACCAGCAGCAGACTTCCGTGGTGAGCAGTAGCTTTAGTACAGTGACCTAATGAGCAACTAGAGTGCTAACATTCAGAATTTATGGCAAATGTGTGACATATCTGAATGCCTTCTTGATGGAATCAAAGTAAAAAACTGAAAGCATTTCCTACTGAGGAGACTGCAGTAAATGAGGAAATTAGGAAACGTCATAACAAATAAATCTCCCAAGATGGCCACCAGAGACAAAAGAGCCCAAAGGCAGCACAAATATCACCCACATGTAGCCCACATGTAGCCCAATGACAGAAGTGTGCAAAACACTTATTTATTGTGTATTTGCAGTTTTATATAGTGCAGACTTGGCAGGTATTGGAGTGCTTTATATGAGCTTTACCCAAAGAAGGTGTTTTTTGATCAACAAAGACCCAGTAATTCCGTATTTCTATACCATACCGAAAATACATAAATCATTACACAATCCTCCTGGACGCCCTATTGTATCCGGTATAGGTTCAATTTTAGAACCCTTATCCAAGTTTGCCGATGCCTTTTTACGTCCTATTGTACAAAGAACTAGTACTTATCTTAAAGATACCAAATTAACTCTGGTATTACTCAATGAATTAGAATTCGACTCCACCAAAAACATTCTTGTTTCCCTAGATGTGGAAAGCCTGTATACGAGTCTCCCGCACAATGAGACTATGAATATACTGGAAGAAACTTTATATCAGAGTGACTGGCCATATAAGACACCACAACATTTTGTACTGGAATGTTGTAAATTGGCTTTACAAGAGAACTTTTTCAGATTTGAGCATCTCATGTTCAATCAACAACACGGTACCAGTATGGGAAGCACTTTTGCTCCAAGTGTGGCAGGTCTTTATGTTTACCATCTAGAAAACAACAAAATCTTAAATGACATTAACCCTCATCGAGGTAAGATACAAGGATGGTGGAGATACATCGACGATGTACTTATGATCTGGAAAGGTAATGAAAACAAAGTGCTGGATTTCATCAATTGGCTTAATGAAGAAGACAGTTTTTTAAAATTCACGCATACTATGAGTAGATCTGAATTAATATTCCTTGACCTCATTATACATGCTTCCAATGAAGGTTTGCGGACAACTACCCATTTTAAACCTACTGCAAAAAATTGCCTTCTAAGATACGATAGTTTTCACCCTAGACATCTGAAAGCCAATTTACCTTATGGACAATTCCTGAGGTTAAGAAGGAACTGTTCAAAAAAATCTGATTATGTAGAACAAGCAAAAGATTTGGCGGTGAAGCTAAGACAAAGAAAATATCCAAGAACTGTAATAAGACAAGCACAAAAGAGAGCAAGCAACAATAACAGGGAAGCGTTGTTGGAAACCTATGAAAAAGAAATATCAGAACAACCTAAACGCCCCATTTGTATAACAACGTACAATGTAATGTCTGATCAAGTGGCAAAAGTGGTCAAGAAACACTGGTCTACCCTCAACAGTAGCGGTCTCAATATACCGTTACCAATGTTCTCACATAAAAGGAGCCAAAACTTGAAGGATATTCTGGTACATACACGCCCACAGACCCAACAGGTCAATCAGCAGATAAGTAATCTCCCTAAAGGCCACCACCCATGTGGAAATTGTAACGTCTGCCATCTAACCAAGAAAACTACCAGATTCACTTTCAACACAGGTGCTACCTGGGACCTCAGAACATTCACGAACTGCCAATCCACCGGCACAGTGTATCTAATCACTTGTCCATGTAATCTCCACTATGTGGGAATGACTACAAGAAAAACCACAACAAGAATCAGTGAACATCGTAGTACCGTTCGGTGTCTGAGGACAAGTACGAGAATGACTAACCACTTCCTAGAGAAGAAACACTCTCCTAATGATATGAGCTGGATTATTCTTGAGAAAATTAGACCTGGCGACAATCTTGAACATCGACTACATGTAAAAGAACAAAGATGGGTCTATAAATTACATACTGATACCCAGGGCCTCAATGATAATATCCCGTGGAATATATTAAATCGCTGAGGAAGATCACTTTTGTAATAGCAACCTGAAGTGGAAGTGCATGAGAAATGAGTAAACAATATTCTTTAAAGAGCTCAAGCAATAAAATATACCACGCCTGATTTAAACCATCAGTCTCAATAACACACCATTTGGAGTGAGTATGCAGTAACTAACATGATAAAATTACCTTAAAAATAGGAAACCTATTTGGGTTACTACCATTATTCGTATGAGAAAAAATCTCTCATTTAAAAATTCGGGTTTTTGGTGTCCAAAATAACAGGACCCTGTTTTTTTTCTCCACCCTTTTAGTAACTCATCCCTGTTAATAACTCCTCTTTTTCAGTAACGGTTTCAGCAACTCATTTATAAACCTTTTATGACTATCGGGATCAAATTACCACTCTAAGATGGCGTCCGAAAAACATGAGTAGATGTTGTGGCATTAGAATAGACACCTTTACGTCGGAGTATTTTTTGCTAAGAATACCGAGATACAATGTCGCCCATTCCACGTAACATTGTGTACCCGCAAAGTAATCACGGCACGATAGTCTTTCTTCCATTCTTACGCTTCCGGATAACATCTACCATTAATGTTTGTGGTTACGAACCCACATTACATTTAAATTGCAAACTACAAATGTTGATTATTGAGAACCGCACGATGTAGATATGGCTGGACAAATAGAATCTTTTTTTAAAATATATGAGAAACTAATTCACCACTCCAAGATGGCGCCCAATACCACTCAGGTGCACACACCTGTGAATCGTTCACCAGCCCCGTTTTTTCCTGCCTGCTGGAACATTTAAAACGGAGTTCCGGTAGTGTCCTAGTAATATCGGTGTCCCTGGGAGCTAATAGACTCTACGGCTGGAGGTCCTACCTAGACAAGTAAGTTCTCATAGAGTAAATAACCACCATGACGAAATCTTTTGGATTTGTCCTTCTTTATTTGCTAAGAATTCCCAGTGCGCTAAATCAGCTACTTTCTTATAACATCTAACACCCTAATCTAGATTTCTAGAGCCTCCCCGCCCCATCAACACCATGGAGTAGAATTACACCTCCAAAAAAGTAGGTTTTATCAACGTAACCTACCGTATGTTCATGTTATGTATATGTGTGTAAATGGCTATGTGTTTCACTATATTCACTCGAGCACTTATAAATACGCACTTGATTTTTCTAAGGAATATATAAGATTTATGACACTTGAATTGAATGTAAATTGTTTGTGGTCCCCTGTCCACGCTATCCAGTGGACTAGGGTGTGTAACTAATCCGTATGTGTCATTATATCTTTATACAGAAACATCGACCCTATGCAACTAAGAAATTCTTGTTACAAGGGAATCGTATGTATGTAGCAAACTAAGCTTGTTTGCGAAAAGTTTAAATCTAACTGAGTGTTCTTAAAGGCACGGAGTGGTACACGCAGGGCTGGTCCTTGTGTGGTCCTGATGAAGTGGTTGGGGTAACCACGAAACATGTCGACCAAGTAAATAGGGACAGCTTCACATAATGGTTACTGTTCTCTGTTACTAGCCCCATTTTATTATACACTTACCGGATAGGAGCAGAATAAAATTAGGGCTCACTATCCAGGTAATTTTTATCAATTTTTTTTCACTTTTCACTCCACACAGCACATCACTACACATAGTGTAAACAAAAAGTGCTCCTGCGTATTTCGCTAAGTTGCAGCACGCCCCAGACAGTAGATGCCTGGGAGGACCCCTATGATGAAGCATGTCACCCTGGGGAAACCCTAGGTGAGTGAGCGGACTCTAGAAAAACAAGTGTTTTTCTAGTATAGGACTCTACTAATTGCAGAGTACATAATCTTAGGTAGGTTTTTATTAGGATCCTTTTGGATTCTTTTTGGTAGACATATTGTAACAGGAGGCAAAAACCTACCTCCCTTTCCTCCAACTCCCTTTTCTTTATTTAGCATTGGTTACATCACACAAGATCAAATTCATGTTGGTTGTAGACATGGGGAGATTAAGTGATTTGACCAGAATCACAGAATGTTGAGCTGAAGCAAAAACTCCAACCTGGTTCCACAGTTGCAAAGTCTGCAGCTCTGGAAGTAACACCACATCCTCTCCCCTAGGTGCAACATTTAATCAAGTGGTCAACTGGATAAAAAAACATAAAGATTACAAATAATGTAAAAGTTCTTTGTCACTATTTAAACACTCAGAAAATATGTCCTCATTTTAGTTTTTTAGAGCACTAACCATAATTTTGATGCAAATAAGACCCTCTCATATATGTAATTTCTAAAGGAAATGCTCTAGGTATTACAGTTTTGATTATATCAAGATGACGTCCGGCGTTCTACACTTTTGTAATAAATATAGAATGTTAGCAATCTAGTTGTTCATTGGGATACTGTTGAGAGGCAGAGGCCAGGGGCACGGACTCTGAAAATTGAAGGCAGGTAGGAGAGTGCAGAGGCAACAATTTGTCCACACTGGGCAGGCAGGAAGGGCAGTGGCAGCACAACAGACTATGGAGGGCAGTGGAAAGGGGGGCAGGGGCAACAAACCAACAATACAGGACTGGCAAGAGAGGCTGTGGAAATATAATAGACCATTGTGTGCAGAAGGAAGAGGCAGTGGTAGTACAACCATACATGCCAACAGACCCATTTCAGCCAGGAAACGTCCAATGTTTTTAAGCTCAAATGGGCTTTATTTGATCTGTCTCCTATCTACAATCTCCTCTTTTTCAATGTAACTCAATGGGGAAAATCAATACCCCAGTTTTTTTTCAAAACCTCCCTATTACCAAGTTCAAAATGTTCGCAAGTATTGTACATTGGATCATGGTAGGCAGGAGGAATTGGGGTAGGGACATGGACTCGGATAACAGAGGACAGGAGGGACATGGAGAGGTGCACCAAACTGACCCTACAGGGCAGGCATCAGGGTTTGCAGCAGCACAATACACCACACAGGGCATGCGGGACGGGAGTGCAGCACAACAATCCATAGAAAGCAATAGGGAGGGGACAGGACCATGCACATGAACAACAGAGAACAGAGGGGAAAGAGGCAATGGTAGCTAGCTGACTATAATGGACAGACAGGAGAGAAAGCTGCAGCATATCAGACCATATAGGGCAGGAGGGACGGATCAGGGGCATTACAATGGAACAGACAAGCCAGGAGGGAGGGAATAGGGGTCTGCACATGGAAACAGAGGGATGGGGGCAAGGGGGCAGGGCAGGAGCAGCAAGATGACCATGGAGGTGAGGCAGGATGGGCACTAGAAACAAGACACACCATGGAGAGCAACAGTGAGACTATGATGGCATACACACAGACCATGGAGGGAAGGTGGGAGGGGGTCAGGGGCAGCTAGCTGACCACACAGGGAAGGTGGGAGGGGCCATGGCATCTTAGAAGACCATGCATGGCAAGCGGGAGGGTTAGTGGCAGCACAATGGCTATGATGGGCAAGAAGGAGGGTGCAGGGGCATGCACAAAGGACCATGGAGGATAGAAGGGAGGGTCAGGACCTGGGCACAGACAAGAGAGTTCAGGGGAAGGGGCCTCACAACAGACCACGCGGGGCAGGCAGGAGGAGCAGTTGCAGCACAACAGACCAGGGAGGGCAGAATGGTGTGGCAGTAAAATGGACCATGGAGGACTGGAGGAAGGGGATCAGGGCATGGCATGTGGACAGGCAGGGTGGAGGTGGCAGGGACAGGTTACTGTCATCTGACAATGCTAGGCAGGTGGGAGGGGAGTGGCAGCTCAACAGAACACTCAGAGTAGATAGGAGTGGCAGGTCCATGGAACATGGTGGGCAAAAAGGATGGAGCAGGGGCATGCGCAAAGACATCGGAGGGCAGGGGGAAGGAGAATAGGGGCAGCAAGCTAAACACAGAGGCTAAGCAGGAGGTCAATGATGGGCCATAGAATTGAGCAATGGAGGGCAGGAGGAGTGGACTGGTACATCATGCTAAATGGAGGGCAGTGGCAGCACATCAGACAATGCATGGCAGGAGGGAGGAGGCTAGTCCATGGATTCAGACAACAGAGGATAGGGAGGAGGAGGATGAGGCAGCAAGCTAACTGTTCAGAGAAGGTGGGTATTAGGAACTTTATTGTTTTTAAAATGTGTGTCTGTGCGAACTACTTAAAATATGAACAAGTATGCAGGATAATCTCACTTTTATTCTGGAAGAAGAGGACGTTTGTGACTGTGACTCCGGGCTCACTTGGCAGAAACACCCCCTGACCCTCCACCCCCCATCGCAAAATGTAATGCCCGTAAAAAGGGTAGGTGGATGCAGTGTTATATAGAACATAGTCCTGAGAGCACGATTGAAAATGAACACTAGATATAGTATATGGCATAAACTATGCACCAAAAAGTGTTATATAAGATGAACCGGGGCGTGAAATATAATATGCAATACATTGTGCGCAATGACAGATTCATTGGAGCGCGCGAGATAGCACAGGCACTAGCGCGTGCTATGCGATATGCGCCTTGGAGTGTAATATGCACAGGGCAGTGTTGTGTAACCTAACTAGTCTCTAAAGTTGTAATATAAAATATGTGCTGGGGAGTGTAACGTTGCATATGCACTGTGACAAAGATATGGATCCCAGATTGTAATATGTATAACATAGCGCTGTGCGTTATAACATAGGCATCGAGGAAGGCACGTTAGATGGGGCAATATAACCCTTGCGAAGGCAAGTGTGGCATGACATATTCACGGGGTGGTGTTACAGTGCACATGGGCTAGAGAGTGTCATAGCATGCTCACTAGCTGGTGGAATACAACACAGAGGTGTGTGGCACTCGGCGGGCACTGGTGGGTGTAACACAGCATTGGGCTCAGCCAGGAGCACGCTGTGACTCTCAAGTGAGGTTCGTCTCCTTTCCAGAGAATAAAATAAAAAGTATTACACATCCGGCGGTGGATGTGTGTTTTATTAACCGGGAGGGGGGTTTCTTGCATAGTTTGGTCGAATTTTTGTCGAATCCCCTTTGAATTGCTTGGTGTGCGTGTGTATTAAATGTGCCCGTCAATAGCTATCCATGTTTGTATAAATAAACAAAAAGGGTGTCTACTTGGAGAGTACCCACCGGCGGGGGCGCCGGGATTAGGCACGGTAGGGCGTCAGACACGTCAGAGCTTCACTACCAGTGTAAATACATTCCACGTGGATTCATTGTATGCATAGTCACCTTTTAATTAATATCACGCAAATCGTCATGGTGATAGGTACATACAGTTTGTCCAGCATGTCCTAGGTGTTTCTATAAATATATATTTTTAAAAAATAATAAAAAACAAAGGCCGGCCCCGGGGGATGGAGTCCCTGGGGCAATAAGTGGCCTGAGGAGGGGGGCAACGCAGCCCCCCCTCCTAAAGAATTTTTTTTTAAAAAGGCCATGACCTGGGGGTTGGCGTCCCCACGGCCGATTAAGGCCTTGGGAGGGCCAAATTAATTTTTTTCAACAAAATAAATGAGGGTGCAGGCCCTGGGGGATGGGGTCCCCAGTACCAATAAATTAGAAAAAGATGGGGGGCCACACAGCCCTCCTTCTTAAAAAAATAAAATAAATAAAAGACCGGCATCGCGCCGGAGGCCACGCCCCCTCCTTGCAGCACTCTGCAAACGCGCCCCCTGGCCGGTTGTAAGTTGGGGAATTAATTCCCCTTCAATATTGAGGGTCCCTGAGGGCCAACTAGCCCAACAGGTATCTCCAGTATGCGCCAGGGAGCTGCGTTGCAGACAGGTGTTCTGAGACCACCCCCTTTTTACACCTCTATGCAATGCAGCTCTGTGGCGCTTACTGGAGGTACCTAGTGGGCTAGTTTTTCCTAGGGACCGTTAGGATTCAAGATGACTTAATCTCTCAAATTAGAACGGCCACAGGGCGCATTTACACAGTGGTGAAGGGAGGGGACGGGGCCTGAGGTGACGTGTGCAAACACGCCCTGTGGTTCGTTTTAAGTTTGGGAAATAATTCCCTTTCAATCCTGAGGGACCCTGGGGGCCAACTAGCCCACCAGTTGCTTCCAGTATGCGCCACTGCTCTGCGTTGCAGAAAGGTGGTGCAGGTCATACCCCTTTTTACACCTCTCTGCAATGGCGCTTACTGGACGTACCTAGTGGGCTATTTTGCCCCTAGGGACCCTCAGGATTCAAATGAACTTAATCTCCCAACCAAAAACGGCCACAGGGCGTGTTTACACAGTGGTGAAGGGAGGAGACGGGCCTGAGTTAACGTGTGCAAACACGCCCTGTGGTGCGTTTTAAGTTGGGGAAATAATTCCCCTTCAATCCTGAGGGACCCTGTGGGCCAACAAGCCAATCAGGTGCTTCCAGTAAGCGCCACTGCGCTGCGCTGCAGAGAGGTGGTCTAGGCCGTGCGCCTTTTTTTCATCTCTCTGCAACGCAGCTCTGTGATGCTTACTGGAGGTACCTAGTGGTCTAGTTGGACCCTAGGGACCCTCAGGATTCAAGGGGACTCAATCTCCCAACTTAAAATGGCCACAGGGCGTGTTTACACAGTGGTAAAGGGAGAGGACGGGGCCTGAGGTGACGTGTACAAACACGCCCTGTGGCGCGTTTTAAGAGGTAGTTTCAATCCCCTGCCCTATTATTTACTAGGGTCTTACAGAGGAGATCATGCTAATCACAGGGGGACCCCAACGCATAGTGTTCCATAGTGTATGTAGGTGTTTTCACTATATTCTGCGTATCTTTTAACATAGCACTGGCTCTAGGACTGGTTAGTCCTAGAGCCAGTGCTCTAGGACTAACCATTTTGGATATTTTCTGAGTATCATGATACCCCCACCTAATAACATTTTCATCCAATATGCGGCCATCATGTCACCTTTGATCCACAAGCTATTCACAATGTCATCCAAACACTCATCGTCAAGAGGGCCATCATCTATATAACACAGCTTCAGAAGGGCCCTGGAATCTGCTTAACTTTCTTCTTAGCCCAGATTCTCTCATAGGATTACAGGTAGTGGTGCATCACAGGTCGATCAATAGATTGTCCTAATATACCCCCTTTAAGATATACATTCTCAAGGGGGTCATTCCAGTGGTATCACCAGGGCATCAGACTGATCAGTCGGTAGTGTTTCCAGTGGCTACTCAGTCACATGACCTTAGCCCAGGAGTGTCATTGAATGCATGTCTACATCTATGGCTGTGGCCTCTTGCCCTCAAGCCTCTTGTAGATCACCTTTTGACTCTCAGTTTTCAAGATACTATTCATCGGATCCCCTTGGCCCCATATTTTATATATTTATATACTTATTCATTTATTGATGATTAAAATCATTTTTATCTGAACTATTTTACAAAGCAACAATAGTGGAACTTAGAGCAATAAAGTAAGCTGCTTACAATAATGTTGAAAAGTAACACCTGTTTATAACTAGTGGTCCATATAGGCTTGAAATATTCATATTTACAGCTTTATTGGGAGTGGGGTAGTAGTCTGGTGTTTTGTACTAGTTGCAATAGATGACATTTCAGTCCTTTTTTTAACTCTTTGTTAGAGGCAGTTGCCCTAATGCCTGGCGGAAGGGCATTCCATTGAAGAGGGCCTAGGAGAAAGCCAGATTTGAAGTTAGAGGATGTACAGGTTGGCCGTTGTCACCAGTAACAAATGATGAATAGATCTTAAGTTCAAGGTTGGTGTGTAATGGACAGGGTGCCATTATTTGCTTTGAATGCAAGTGGCCTTAGCTTGCATATATGGTGTGTTTTGGCAGAGAGCCTAGCAGCTTGGTGGCAATATGATACAATGGGCATACACTGGAGAAGAGGGTACTAAGTTGTTGTGGTGAACCTTAGGACTTAGCTAAGTAGGGCAAAATATATATTGAGGGAGGTCCAGCCAACTAGTAAACTATAACAATAGTCCAGGTACCTTAATAATAGTGAATTGAGTATCTTACCTTTAGTTGATGGGGGTATTTTATATTGTGCTGTAATGGCTCTTTTGGTTATGAAGGACTGAATGTTCATGAATGAGCTGAAGAGAGCCCCAAGATTTCTAGGTCAAAAGAACTTCAAGTTGTCAGTGGGATTGTTTGAGTCAGTTGGAGAACTAGATGCTGATGAGATGGGAAAGTACAAGACGTTAGTTTCCGAGGAGTGCAACATGAGCGGCTATAAGATTATCCAATGTTGTATGACTGTGAGACAATTAGATGTGCATAACTGAAGGTGTGAGACATAAGTTGTAAATGAAAGAGAGTTTGGTTGTACAATGATGGTCCGAGAGCCCAAACAAGAAGTTAATGCCCCCTAGGGAGACAATGTAGAAAGCAAATGGTAACTTTTGAGGGATTTCCTCTGGAAGTAAGCTGGGTGTTGATATTTTGGAGTCTAAGGAGACCAAAAAAAGGAGAAGAGGACAGATATGACGTGAGCAATCTGTGTGCTAGACCTGTGCCCCTGAATGAGTTGAGAGAGGATAGTACAGTGGAAGGATCCTTTGAAAGCAATATATCATTCCAGGAGTGCGAAGCGGGAAGAAATGCAATTTTGGTAAGTTGTTGATAATGAAGAGGTGCAGTTTCCATTGATTGAAGGGCACAGAAGCAAGACTGGAGTGAGTTAAGTAGTTTGTTAAAGAAGAGGTAGAGTGTGAGACGGGAAAATGTCAACTATTTTTGTATTTTGGTGAAAAAGTGTAGTCACTGGTGAAACGGTGCAAATTTGAAACATGTTGGGTAGGTGCTATAAGTGATGGAATAGGTGAATCAAGATGTCAGATGAAGAACTCTGAACTTGAGAGTATGATGTTTAATGGTCCCAGGGCTGAATAGATAAGATATTGCACAGGATTATTTGACAGCTATGATTATTGAACTGTATTTCATGGGAGAAGTGTCAAAGTACGAAAGTATGCCTGAATGGGACTGTAGTGTAGTGGGGCTGTAAAAGGTTTAGGTTAAGCAGTGAGTAGTATATTGAGGATGTGTCTTATAGTGGTAATTTCATGGGAGCAGTATGTTGCAAAATCATTAACTGACAAGGATGGTTATTGCATTAGAGAGCATTGTAGAGACAGCAAGTTGTTGAAACTGCGCACAGGTTGTTGTGGCTGGGATTCAAGATTTTGAAAGTGTGAAGAACTGGAATTGTGAAGGGCTTTAAATAGTATGAAGTTAGTGTGGATTTGCAAGTGATTCTTGAGGAGTGAAAACATGGTGTGTTGATTAATGGCAATCATATTGAAATCACTAGGAAGGATGATTAGGGTGGTGGGTCCAAGTGAATCAAGAATAGTGTCAAGCTCATCATAGAATGAACAAGTATGCCTGGTGGCTACAGATAATATATTTGAATTAAAGAGCGTTAGCTGATGGACAGGTTATTTGAAAGAGGATAGGGAGGGTGCCTGATGTAGTAGTACAGGTGGACTACATGTACTCCTCCTCATTTGCAGTTGTGGTGGAGAGCATGGAAAAGGTGGCATGATGAATATAAAGGGCTGTAAGTGTGACAGACCCGTAAGTACAACTCAGGTCTCAATAATAGCAATGCAGCTTGATGGGGAGCTAATGAGAGCCAAAGTGCAGTATTTATAGTTTGGTGGATGGGATAGTCTGTCACAAACTTGGCAGGAGTGCCTACTGCCATATTACATGTGGGTTATAGGCTATGGCCCTTTAAATGCAGTGGATGGGATTATGTGTCACATTTTGACTGAGTATCCTGTCTACCAAGCTCTATATTAGGTCCTAAGGGATGAGAACATAGACAGACTGAGTCTCATAATTTACTAGAAGCATAATATGAAAGATCAGAGAACTGTTTGGCATTCAGTCTCGTGAGTTATTACGGTGAATTGTAGTTGATATAAGGAGACAGCACTGTATGGATAAATGTGACACAGTTGAGTGTATTTAAGGTAGTGGGATGATATGTGCCTGTGGGTGGTAGGAGTGGCCATATAGGCACGAGGGTTTGGGTGCTGCAAGGCAGAGAAGGAGGAAGGATAAGAATATTGGTAGTAGAATAGTGATAGGTTGCTGGATGATTAGGATATTTGATATCTTATGTACTAAGAATGATTGAATGATTTTTGGTACATCAATATCAACAAACAATTTAGATGGCAAGCGTATCTTAGTTAACTTGGAAGAATGATTTTCACTCTAGTACAGGTAGTATATTTTGCATTCTAGTACAGGTACTTAAATAATATTAATAGAGTGACTTGTAGATGATGCAAAGTCTGTTATAGATGTTCAGAGAGGGAATACAACCAGTCAATGAATTCCTTGTTATTGAGGACAAAAATGAAATAATTCACAGGTGTGTCATGCCTAGGAAAATGACCTGAGGTTAAATTATACAACAAAGATGCACCATAGACTTCTTTGTACTTTAAGTTAGTGTTTTTTGTTGCAGGCTGAGTTGTGAATTCAGGAAGTAGATTGGCAGGACTTCTGTCAGAAAAGACAAGTCACACAGAATTAAGTTGCAGTTATCTTGGCCCCTCAATGGCCACATCATATGCTGGTGCCTTGTTGTTTCTGGATTGCAATGTGAGAATGTGGCAGTAGGTAGAAGGGGGTCTCATGCACGGCCCATGTGAACAACAGAGAGCTGCAAGAATGGCAAGAAAATATATGCTGTCCACATGGCACCAAGAATTAAGGGTTAACAAGTCAAAGCAACACTGTTATTATGACTGATTGAAAGCTCACATGTATGCCACTTGGCATTGGCGGCAATCTTTGAAAGCTGGGAAATTCTGTTCACGGCTGGTGGCCTACATGTCTTCCAGCTGGAGGGGAGTCCTGGGCATCTTCCAAGCCTGCTTAGGTTTGTCTAAGTTCTTCAGGAAAAGGCAGTTTTGGTGACGACAGGCAAATGGTCAGCACAGTTGTATATCACTCTCCAAGGGGGTATGAGGGGATGTGATCGAAGCTGATAAAGAGGTTGTACTTCAGAATATTACATAGAAAAACATCCTACAAAAATATTGGACTAAAATATCGACTACAAAAATATTATGAAGGTTTGTATGTATATAAAGGTAGGTATATATTTAATATTCTCAACTGCATATCTTCGTACCTTAAAAATATATATTGCCATGGTACATATATGTGAAGTTAAGTATAGTAATCTGAACTTACCTATATATATAGATATATATTTGTTAGGGCAGTACATAGATTTTATTATGGAAGTGTAAACTTGTCAACTGCTCAGGCAAAGACTGTTTGCAGGGTAGGCAAAGAGAAGAGAACATTGGTGAAAAAGCTTCCCAAGATAACACAGGGAGTGAGAGGTTAAGAATTCAGTTGGGAATCTGTGCACAAGGGAACAAGAAAGACAAGACTCAGTTGGAACAGGCTCTTTAAAGGCAATTCAGCATTTAGAATAATTAACACACAGGATGTGCAAGGCACAGAGATGACAACATTAATGATAAAGGAAATGTGTGGTAAATCACTTGAGAGCTCCAGATGTTAATACTGAAGCTCTGTAAATTTCACAATTGTTTTTACAGATGCTGACTGTGAACATCCACATGTAGGATATTCATGTAAAGACAGGGTCCTCGAAGTTGATGCCTTTGGTGATGTTATAAAGGCAAGATACAGACAATACAGTGAATTAGAAGCACCACTTAGGCTGCCATCGGTTCCCATGAATTCTTGTGTCTACAGAGGAACATGGAAGGCAGTAACTGCAGGGAAGGCAAATTAAAAACATAGCCACGATAGACAACGTGCTAGAGAGGAGAAAAAACTAACAGGAAAGAAGGAAAAACAAAGGGACACTGGGAAGGAATCAAGTAACAAACCCCACTTCAGAAACGGGAAGCCATGATAGGATGACAGGAAGCATAGAAGGTTGCAAATCGAAACTGTAACTAAGAAAGAGAGAAAAAAAGGTATAGAATGGTAAAAGGATAACCACTGAAATAGTAAAGTTCGAGAGACAAAGATGCAGTATGATAATGTTGGCTCAGAAACCAAGGACACAAGGATGCCCTGCAGGAAGGGCTAGTTTAAGGAACAAGGATTAGCTATGGCTAAGGAATCTTCTGTAAAAAAGGCTTAACCATAGCGTAGGAACCAGGAACTTTCTGGAAACAGTCAACCAGCAACACAGGAACACTGCTACAATGAACAATGATGGAAACTGTGGCTTAAAAGAACTCTGTTTTATTGCATGCATATGGCGTGAGCAGGGTAGCATTTGCCAGCTGCAAGTGTGCTGAATTGCTTCATCCATCTGTTTTCGGCAGGGGTGGCAATGGAACAGTGAGTAGGGAATTCTAGGTATTAGAGTCCTTAGCAAGAACAGCAAATTGGCTGCCACAAAAGCCAGCATGGGTCTGAAACGAATGGGAATTTCAGAATAGGGTTCAAGATGCTGGAAGTCAGTATATGAATATAGCAGAAAGTCCAGAAGCTTATTTAAATACAGGACTGACCCACAGTTTGGTCTAGTGGTGGGCACAAGAATTCAGGCAGCGACGTGTGATAAATAAGTGAGTGCCAGATGAGTTTCCTGTAGTTTGCAGAGTTTGCAAATTATTGTTAAGCAATTGTTTGACCGATTGGTTCTAGTGATATTTTTTGTCTCGAACAGATGTGATCCCTTCCAAAAAACAAAATCATTTGTTGATAGTATGTCATGTACCTTCACTCTTGCACATTATTTAAATGTTAAAATGTGCATAGTAAGCATACCTCGCATATATATTCTATGTGACAGGCAAGGCAATAGATAGTAGTATGGAAAAGGTATGCAGGGTTACATTCTGACACATTAGAGTGAAAATCTGAATTTCAAAATAACAAACCACAAAATTACAATTTGCATTCAAAAAATACATTTTGAGGCACTATGCACAATACACATAGTTCCTGTGTGTAGCATCTGTGTAAAAAACACTACATGACTTTGCACAGTTTAACACATTTACTTTCACAATATTTTTGCAGTTGATTTTCTGGTCATGACATTTTTTAGGATGATTCCAAACTCAATATTCTGGTGGAAAACAAACGAGGGTGGCACAGGATACCTGCCCCTGATTGGAGAGCCTTAGGGCCATATGTAGGAAGCCAAATTGCGATCGCAGATGCTGAAATTCACAGAATTTCAGCATTTGCGATCGCAATTTGGGCAATGTGCTATGTAGCAAACAACAACCCACACGCAAAATAAGGAATCGCAAAATTTGCGATTCCTTATTTTGCAAATGCATTTAAGGAATCCCAAATTGCGATTCCTTAAATGCAATGTAGGAAGCACCCAAGTTGTGTGATTTTGGCTTAAGGAATCGCAAATTACCACCAACTTCAGGTTGGTAGTAATTTGCGATATCATAGAAAAATGCACTTTTTTGCATTTTTCAAAGTGCCATGGGGCGCACATACATGCCCTTAGCGCATGTATGTGCACCACATGTGCACACATGTTTATTTCAGGGGTGCAAAAGGGTGTCCTATTGATACCCTTGCAACCTTGAAATTGCATTCTCAATTTGCGATTCTCTAATTGAGAATCGCAAATTGAGAATGTCTTCCCATTCATTCCTATGGGCATTCGAGCCCATAGGAATGAATGGCAAGGTATTCCTTATTTGCGAATCTCAATTTTTCGAGTCGCAAATAAGGAATATGTGGCATTCGCAAAATATTTTGCTATTCCTACCTACATTGCGTTTTGCGATTCTCTAATTGTGATTCCCTAAAAATCTCAATTTGAGAATCGCAAAACACGTTCTACCTTAGTCAAGTATTTCTTCTTTGATTTTGTTTTCTCTGATGCTCAAGGGTAGGAACATTTTTAGGAGTCCCTGGGCAGTCAGTGGTCAATATACTCAATTTGTGTAAACAACAGCCATTTACCATTGGCATCGAGGGGCTTAACCATTTATTTTATTTATTTATTTATTTATCTCCGATTTGTAAAGCAGGATGGCTACCCAGAATCAGATTTCCCAGCGCTAACAGGTCACAAGAAAAGAGGGCTGATTAGATAAATAGATGAGTTTTGAGTTGCTTTGTGAAGTCTAAGAAGTTATTATTTGCCCTAAAGCTCATCGGCATGAAGTTCCATAGTTTTGGAGCAAGATATTCAAAGTTAGCCATACTATTGGATCAAAACAGATCACCTATCACACCGCTTAAGCACTTACTTCTCAGGGTAACAATGTTGATCAGACCTAGGCTTACCCAGGAAGGCAATGTGGAGTTAGAGACTCAGCACTGAATAGGCATCACGTAAAAAGCAATAAACTTATGCCAAGTGGGTACATAAGGTGTACTTCAACTAAAAAGCTGAAAACAACATACAGAGAGCACTAATTATGGAGTACCGATAGAAAACAGTAACTGTGGATTTTAAGCAGTGGTCTCGGCATTGGCCCCAGTGGGGGAAAGTCTCAGTGTGGTGCACTGAAGTCAATATTGTGGGGTTTGCTCTTTCACAGTCTCGGTTTGCCACACAGTTAAGTACACTGCTTTCACCTGTTGCAAGCACAATGCCATACCACCTTTCTGTCCACTGTGGTATAGTTTGCGAGGTCTTCCTGTGCAGGTAGCTCTTGCATGCATCTCTGTTAGCGGGAAAGTGCCAATTCTAGGTAATGTGCCATGCACAACCTGCAGTATGCAGACACTGAGGCACCGTGCACAACCTGCAGTATGCAGACACTGAGGCACCGTGCACAACCTGCAGTATGCAGACACTGAGGCACCGTGCACAATCTGCAGTATGCAGACACTGAGGCACCGTGCACAACCTGCAGTATGCAGACACTGAGGCACCGTGCACAACCTGCAGTATGCAGACACTGAGGCACCGTGCACAATCTGCAGTATGCAGACACTGAGGCACCGTGCACAACCTGCAGTATGCAGACACTGAGGCACCGACTCAGGCCCAGGTGATGAGATATCTATAAGTGATGAGTGTCGGCACCTGCACATCATGTATCTCAGAGCAATGCCATCACTAGCCAGTCGGAGGTGCACTGGCAGTGCAGCCCTCACAGGCAAGAAGATTTTGCCACTATGGTCATCCTTGAGCCCAGTCTTAAAACTCCGATCTCACAAAAGCAGGAGCCCACCCTCAGCGGCACCTCTGCACTCCTCTTGTGGAGATTGACTTCTGAGGGCACACTTTCATGGAATACTGACCATATATGATGGTCAAGTTCATCTTAGCATTTCTTGGTGCTAGGTCACAAATGGAATCTACCTGATGGGATTTAAGGGCCTTATGTACAGTGAACTGAAAAACTCTTCAATTTCTAGATGAAATTCTAAATAGGAGGCACAGTTATTCAGCTGAATTTTCTCCACCATAATCATAGAATTGTGAACGAAAATCATTCAGTGGTTTCTACTCCGTATTTAGGGCCTCATTTATGACGTTTTGCTGTAGGGCAGGGACACAGGCCTTCCTGCTGTGCTGCCCTACGGCAAAAGAAAAGGGCAGGAATGGGTCGTATCTATCAGATACCGCGTATTCCTGTCCTTTTCCGCTGTGCTTCTGTGCGACAATGCAGGCACCTTTGCACTTTGGTATAAGGGTACCTGCATTGTGGGGTTGATTATATGTGTTCAGGAAGCGAAACCGTCCTGCACAAAAACAATCACAAGACGCTTTTTCCTCTTTCTATGTGTGCTGCAGAATGCAGCACACACAGAAAAAGGAAAAACAAAGAGAAATAAAGATATTTCTCCTCGTTGTGTCTCCTTTACGCCTCCCCTGGGGAGGCGTAAGCTTTTGGCGCTGCCTCAGATTTACGATTTCCCGTAAATCTGGGAACGCCCCCAGCAACACACATTGCACGCCCCTTTAACACAGAAAACTGTGTTAAAGGGAACAATATTTACGAGGCAGCATTAAGTCTGAAAAAGTGGCTTTGTGCTGCCTCATAAATATGGAAAAGGCTCCTGCACCATGGAACTTCACAAAAAGTGACGTTCCGGTGGCTTGAGGGGCCTCATCATTTAGGCACTGTTAGGCACATGCATCAAAGGAAAAACCGGTCGCAAACGGGCAGATTCTCAGAATCTGCCCCTTTGCGACCGGTATTTTTGCATTTGGGATGCATCATCCCAAATGCAAAAATCGCAATTTAAGGAATCTCTAAATTGCGATTCCTTAAATTGCGATTGCATTTAAGGAATCCCAAATTGAGATTCCTTAAATGTAATGCATTAAAGTTAAAAAATTAGCGATTTCGCTAATAGGGGGAGCAAATTACCATGAAGTTGAACATCATGGTAATTTGCAAAAACTTTGAAAAATGCACTTTTGTGCATTTTTCAAAGTTTCATGTTGCGCACACACATGCCCTTAGAGCATGTGTGTGTGCAACATATGTGCACAGATCAATTTCAGGGGTGCAATAGGGTGTCATTTTGACACCCTTGCACCCTTGAAATTGCATGAGCAATTTGCGAGTACCTACTTGTACTCGCAAATTGCTCATGCAATCTCCAATTCATTCCTATGGGCCTGGAGGCCCATAGGAATGAATGGTACGGCATTCCTTAATTGCGACTCGCAATTTGCAAGTCGCAATTAAGGAATTTGTAGGAATCGCTATTTTTATAGCGATTCCTACATGCATAGGCTTTTGCAATTCCTTAATTGCGATTCCTTAACAATCGCAATTAAGGAATCGCAAAAGTCTTTGTTGATGCATGTGCCAGTTAGAGTTTTCTCCAAACTTTGGGGGATTTTCCTAATACTCCAAATTAAAGTTTATAATATTTCACTAATAGTTTTTAATATTTTTCTATTTGGGGGCAGCGGACCATAGAGAGGTGGTTATGTATTAGGATAATTGATGGCCATTGTATCACCTTGCTCACATTGCGGTTCTTGAGTCCGGCAGACTTGAATAATTATATCAATCACTACAAAGCACTATGCCCTCAAACCATCAAATTCATGTCATACTTGAAAATTTTCTTGAATCATGAAAAATCCATCTTCTCAGTCTCATTTACATTTTGAGCATTTAGTAAGTTCCATGTTATGTGGTTGGGAGTGCATTCTTTGTGGTTTAATGTCTTAACAACCTATTTGTGCCTATGGCGGTGTGAATAACAGCATTTGCAGGAACCGATGCCACTGCAACCCGGGAAACAACAACACTCTAACACAATGTGGCAGAGTCTGATCACAGGCCGCAACACAATAGGCAACCTCTCACACTGCAGAATGTAGAAAATATAAATTTGGTACAAAGACATGGCCAATGACTATGGCGTCTTGAAAAAGCAAAAGGCAAACGGCCAAGGGATGAAACGTGTTGGCTAAGTTAATTTCCTCAAGAACAGTTGCAATTTTTCAATGTTGTGTTATGATGGATTTTTTTCATTGAAATGCCAAAAACCCAAATGAACGACAACTGGATTGCATGAAAACCATGTCTGTCACTGCACTCAATAATTTAAGAGAAATTGAATACAAATATAATCTGATCCTCCTGTTTTAATACGGCAAAATAGTATATTAGCTTGAAAAAGAACTTCAAAGGATATAAAACATTATTGAGAGACATGTGGGACATTAAGAAGCGAAAAAATATTTATTACTAGCATCTGTCTTTCTATTCCTTGATAGCTCAGATCTTCCACTTGAAAATGGGGAAATAAAGATATTAAAATAGACTACAAGTAGAAAGTGTTACAGATGCAGAAGGAACATCTTCAAATGTTCTGTCATCGTATTGACTCCGATTTGATTCAAGTTTGATGAATGCAGATAGTGAACCAATACCAGGAAAGTTAGTAATGCTGAAATGTAAAAGTAAAATGGCTAAAATGATTTATGTCCAGGGGTAAAGGAAATGAAGGTTGCACAAAGCATTGCAATAACAAGTAACAGGATGTCAGTACTGTTGAAATAAAGGAAGAGCATACATCTATCAGCCTCTGGTGCAATGACTTAGTAATCTTTGTGCAAGTTGAAGAACGTTAACTCAGGACTCCACATCTTCTGAGCACGAATGAAATAAAGTTACTGGTGATTCTCAGAAGTGCAAAGTCAGCATTCAACTTTAATGAAGATTAGAATAATATTACCCCAGAGCTTGATAGTTGCTATTTTCAAAAAGTAATTTACTATCAAGAAATCTATTGGTCACTCTATATCTACACAGATGATTATGAAGAAATCAACAATAGATAAGTGTCAGAGGAAGTTAGCCTAGAATTTTGATTAATGCCCTGAAGAAGTGGAAGACTATAAAACTGAGAATCTATGTGTTGGCTAGCGACAGTTACAAGTTTGTTAAGCCATGTTGACTTTCAGTCTCCAATAAAATATATCAAACAGATGATGAGTGTTTGTGTTAAATAATGTGTGTTGATTTCAAATTTTACAATTTGAAGAATAAAATACACTTTTAACTTGTTAATATGTGTTGGAGGATTTTAATTAGCGGATAATAAGCCCCTGAAATGGAAGTGAGACATTAAGACTGCAAATGGATGGATAGTGTATACTGTTGATTGGCTCTCCACCTTTCTTTCTTTTACTATAATGTGTAAGTCAGTTAAGGTTTTTGACAGGCTGGATTGAAACATTGTATGGGACACCACCAACATTGCATGGGGCACCACCCTCCCATAATTCTCTCTGTATCCCATTGTACTTTGTGTTGCATTTCATCAATGTATACTGATTTACATAGTTGTCCATGTGCAAGGTGATAAGCAAGTCGGGATTCCGAACTAGCTGTAGAGAGTGAAATGACTTGGGTATGGCATGATCACACTTTGTGCTTTACGACGCTCTGGGGCATATTTACAAGCCCCTATCGCCACAGGAACGTCACTTTTAGTGACATTCCTGTGGCGATATGTGCTTCGCCTTATTTACAAATGCAAAACCAACAGTTGATTGACAGAATACAGAACAATGTCATACATTCACCCCAGTATAGAGATCTGGGCGTAAAAAAACCATCGGTTTTTTGCTCACCATGCCATTCCAGTTTGAACCAAGCCACATGCAAATCAGTCTTGACCCTGTGCCTCATGAGAACAGTCCAGCCCGAACTGCCAAGCCAGGTCCTCCCTGGACTGGAAACAAGCATCCTAGGACCGGTTTCGGGGTTTCACCCCTCTTCAGCCAGGATAGCTTGATTCCAGGGGCATGGAGAGCACGGGACCCACGTCTGGGCATACCCGTCCCACTGGGGGTATTTACAAGGCACCCTTTCACACTGTACTTAGCGTGAAAAGGGAGGGCAATGGGTGTTGTGGTGAGCGTTCCACCACAACACCCATTGATTCTGACGCTGCCCCCTATTTTCAAGGGCAGCATAAATAGGAGGCAGCGCAAAAATTAAGACCAAGGAAACCCTGATCTTAAACAGGCGAAAAGAGGAGAAATGCTTTATTTCTCCTCATTTTATGCTGTTTCCATGTGTGCTGATTTGGGCAGCACACATAGAAACAGCAAAAGTCCATTGATTGTTTATGTGCAGGAAGGTGACCCTTCCTGCACATATACAAACCTTCCTGCACATATACAATCTTTGGAAAAAAATGACATTTTGTACCTTCTATGTACACATGGAAGTGACAAAACGCCATTTAAAGATTGTTTATGTGAAGCAAGGGACACCTTCTTGCACATAAACAATCTTCCCTGCCGGTGCAAGGGTGCCTGCTTTGGTGCTAGGCTGCTTAAATTAGCGCCAGCGCAGGGGGAAACACAGGGCTGCACCATATTGTTGTAAATATGGTGCAGCCCTGCGTTTCAGAAGTGGTGGAGCATGGCTTTAAGCCAAGGAGGCTAACGCCACGCTCTGCCACTTAGTTGTAAATATGCCCCTCTGTGTTATTCCTGACCACAAGAACCTTTGGACAATCCATTGCCCATTTATGGGTCACACTTAATTCTTTGTCATAGGCAGCACACCTATATTCTTCACTATGTGAGGATATCTCTGTTAAGCATAGAAAACATGTCATGTAAATTTAAGCCCCTCTAGAGTGTATTCTTACTTTATCTATAGCTATGTAGTCACGTGGATGAGAGAAAAAGCTCTGACAGAATGTCAATGAAGTAAAAAGTGATTTCGGTTTTTAAAGTGTTCCATATTTTTTCTGAGTGATGGAATAATCACCAGGAATAAACTATATTATGTACACATACCTGTCATGTTTTTTTTTTTATTTAAATCCTCATCACACTATATAGCTTCTGCAAATATAAGCAAGAAACCGACCTTTGATCTTAAACGCCCCCGGTTTCTGCTAATGCGTTGGCTATAGGCCTGCCCAGGCCAGCTTCTTTGTATGAAACTTGGTGTAATCATTGGACTTAGGGGCATTAGATCAATCTCATTTCTTTTCCCCATACTAAGAGCGGTGACCAAATGTTACGCCCATCATCGTTCCAGTGTCCCAAGTCCATACGGGCCATACCCAGAGCAGCCCTCAGCCAGTTCTCATAAAGCGGAGGCAGTGGATCCTTCCAGAACCTGCATATCTCCCTCCGGGCGATAAGGCTCAAATACATCAGAAGACCTTTTTGTGGTGTTGACCATAAAGTCGTCAAGTTATTATACACACCGAATATTACCACGGATAAATTCAGATTAAAATTGACCTTAAAAATAGCACCAAGAGCACATTCCACATTTTGCCAAAAACCTTTCAAAGCACCACATTCAAAAAAGATATGTAGGTCATCAACCAAAGCCGAATCAAATCTAGGGCATTTTGGAGAGGAAAGGAGGGCAAACTTTGCTATTTTCTTTGGGGTATAATATAACCTATTGATCACATAGAAATGGTTCTTTTTTAGCGAGGCAGGTTTAACCACCTTATATAACAGCTGGAAAGAAAGCTCAAACAATTCTGCAGCATTGTTCTCTAAAACAGACATATTCCAGACTACATTTTGTGGGGGGAGGACTCTGTCTTCGGCTTCCTGCAGCTTCTTGTACCAGATCCCAACTTCCTTTTTTATAAGATGTATGTTCTGGCATTGAAGCTCTATTTCCCAGTTCCTACCTATGAGAGCTTTCTCTGCAATACACCAAGAGGCAAGTTGTAGATATCTGAATCTAGAGAAAGATTCTCCAATTTTCAGCCTTAATACCTCCCAAGGATGGATCCCGTCTGTGAAAACAAGATCGGACCAAATCCGAATACCGGCTTTCTTAATGGGTAGTGCTAGGCTATCCACTAGGCAAACAGGTAACCCAGGTGAGTCCCAGATGGGAGCAAAATCAGAGTAGTAGCCTATCCCCCATATTATTCTGATCCTATACCAAAGGTTCAAAGCTGCCCTTAAAACCTTCAAACGGACCCTTTTGAAAAATCTGGGTTCTCCAAACTTATAAAGGAAGCCCTCTCCCCCTCCCTCAAAAGTAACCATTTCATTTAAAATCTTCCCCCAATTGGAACCCCCCGCAGTACAAAGTAATGCCCGAATATTTTTAAACTGAAAAGCAAAAGAATACCATAGTATATCAGGTAGTGCCAGCCCTCCTTCCTGAAGCTTACGCCTTAATTTTTTCCAGGAAAGCCGGGCCGTTTTATTTGACCAAATAAAACTTCCAATTTTATTTGTATTTTGCTTATATCTCTACGCGGAAACTCTAAGGGGATGGTGCCAAAAAGATAGGTCAATTTTGGCAGGATAACAATTTTTACCAAATTTACCCTACCATATATTGTAAGAGGCAAATTTGCCAATCTTAAAAAACAGACGATCAATCTCCTTAGCAACCCTCTTTAAATTAATCTTATGGATGTCGTCTAAGTTATTGACAATTGTTATTCCTAAATATCTGAATTCCGTGCTAATTTTACCCGGCCAATTGTCAATGTTCCAAATCATTATATCGGTCTTAGAAGAATTTGCAAGGTATCCTGAATACGAGCCAAATTCTTCGAGGACTTCTACTCTAGGAAGGACCTCAGCAGGATTATCTGTGTACAACAACAGGTCGTCCGCAGAAAGGCATAGCTTGCTACTATAACTTTGAACACTAAACAGGACAATTAGTTCATCTAGTCTGATTGCTTGGGCAAGAGGCTCTAAATATAAATCAAAAAGTAATGGCGAGATGAGACAACTCTGCCTCGTTCCCCTTGCAATACTAAAGCCAGATGTTAGCCTACCGTTCAGTAAGATCACCGCTGAGGCCCCCTGATAGCAATTAATCAATGTCCTTATAAAATCTGGTCCCAGATCCATTATTTTTAGCACCTCCCACAGGAAGTCCCAGCAGACATGCTCGAATGCCTTCGTCGCATCAAATGCTGCAACGGCCAAAGGCATCGACCGTGTCACAGCCAGGTCAATACTACCAATCAACTGGAGGGTCTGTTCTTGGATGAACCTCCCCGGGATAAATCCCTTTTGGTCCATATGAACCAGCTGTGGCACTAACTTGACCAGTCTCCCTGCCAAAATGCTCATAAAGATTTTATAATCTGGCCTATATGAGTCAGCTTTAAGGGGGTCCTGTAGAATTTTATAAATTTCCCCGGGGAGGGCATCAGTCCCGGCAACTTTATTGATCTTAGTCTTTTTGATATGAGTTATTACTTCGCTCTCTGTAACATAGGCATCCAAAGCAGCCTGGCTACCCTTGGTTAGGACACGCAGTTCTTTAGATCGCAGCCAATTTTGGATGTTCTCTGCAATGGGGGAGATCTCTTCCCTATATAAATCCGAGAACAGAGAAAGAAGACGTTTCTGCATGTCTTCATGCTTACATGGAGTTTCTCCATTTTCGTTTATAACTAGTTCATTTATGTTATTCTTGGCGCGATCTGCCCGTGTCTTCCAAGCGAGGAGAGCCCCCGCCTTTTCCCCATACTCGAAGTGCTGCATATTATAAGCAGACCACCGGGCTTTGATTTTTAATTCAAGTTTTCCCCTATAATCCTGACGGAGGTGGTCTAGATCTTTATTAATTCTCACCAATTCTTCAACTGATGGCTGAGGAGTACTGAGCCTCTCTTCCTCCAATATCCCTATCTGCTTTTCGAGCTTCCGAAACTCCAGAGTCTCTACCCTATTTTTGGAGCAGATCAGACTATGTAGATGCCCTCGGAGATTTGCCTTAAAAGCATCCCAGATGAAATCTAACGAGGTCGAGACAATGTTAAGGCCAAAAATGTCTGTAGTGGAGGTTTTAAGTGCACTAATTATAACGGAATCAGAGAGCATTACCCTCTTCAGGGTCCATCTTGTTCCAAGATTTTGTCTAGTCCTTGAATAAGAAAAAGATATGGGGGCATGGTCAGAGAGAATACATGGCAAAATGGAAATATCCCCAACCTTCTCTAAACCCAACCTGTCAGTTAAGACATAGTCGATTCTCGAAGAGTGGCCGTATTTGTTACTAAAGAAGGTAAAGCCTGTTTTATCTCCCTTTTTAGCCCTCCAGACATCCGCCAGCCCAAGATCCTGGATCTTATTGACCATTGCGCGGTGGATGCATGGGGCGCCAGCATGATGGCTATGATTAGACCTGTCTCGTACATGGCTAAGAAGGACATTGAAATCCACCCCGATGATTATTGGGGTAGTTCTTCCTAATAATTTAGCTTGCGAATTACAAATGTATGATGGGTCATCGACGTTAGGACCATAGAACGAGACTATTGTTACTTCAGCCCCTCCTATTTCAATCTGTGCCATGATCCATCTCCCCGAGTAATCCGAGGATACAGACTTGATAATGCTTTCTGCTCCTACCTTAATTAATATTGCCACCCCTCTATTATGCACTACCTGTTCTGAGGAGCAAAAAGACTCAATCCAACGGTATTTACAGAAGACAGTTTTGCACTCGATATTACTCAGATGAGTCTCCTGTAGGAGACATATCTGTGCAGAAGACTGCTCAAGACACTTTAATACTAATCTTTGCCTACGTGGGCACCTAAGCCCGTTAATATTCCATGATATAATATTAATTCTACTAGTCATTAAGGCAGTAAAATCTGTTGAATAAAAAACACCATTCACTGTTCTATCGAAGGAATAGTTTCTAGCGCTAATCTGAGATTGAGGACATTTTAGATTTTTTCCCAATGCCTCCCTACGCATGCACACCACACGTCCCCCCACCCCTCGCAACCCCCTTATGTGCCCCTTATACCCCTGGGAAACCCCCCAGATCCTCCGGGCATAAGCCCTATGGGCGAGGTCCCTTTATGCAGAAAAAAAAAGAAACATTTTATATTAACCTTGGGCTCTCCCTAGGACCCCGCGGGATAACCATTATAGTCACTATGGTATTTACTGCAAACCCCCCCCCCCCCAAAAAAAACAACAATACAACCTACATGCCTCCCCTCCCTAGCTTATACCTCGCTCCCACCTCTGATTTTCTCGATCAGGGCGTCTACCTCCTCAGTCTATCGTATATTATACATATGATTATTCCACATTATTCGGAGGGATGCCGGAAACCTTAATTGGACCTTAGCCCCTAGTGAAGTCAAAATCGTCATTCTTTTACCCAGCTCCCACTGTTTTGTGGCGGTAATATGAGATATATCAGACCTGATGGAGAACGAGAATGAACTGGAAAAAGCACTACATTGCACTATGCCTAATTTCAGGGCTGAGGAAAGGATTCTCTCTTTTAAGGAGTATGTTAAAAAATTAACCAAGATCTTTCTTTGCTTAGAATTAGCAGTATTCCTTTTATAGGGGTCCCAATGGACACGCTGAATGTCCAGTGCTAGATCAAGTTCCTGGGAATCCTTTAAAATTGTATCCTTTAAGAGGGAAATCACAAAGCTTTTAATATCCCCCCCTCCAAATCTTCAGGCACATTTAGTAATCTTAAATTATTTTTTCGAGCATGATTTTCAAGACGTTCAATGTCATTCTTCAATTCCCTATTTTGATTAGCTATCTTATCTACTTCCGCCGAAGAGCAGTGCAAGGCTTCTTTAATTATTGGAATTTCGAGTTCCAGGACTTCCGTTCTCCGGGTCACTTCTTCAATTTTATGAGCCAGTACTTCACAAGAGGATTGGATAGCGGCTTGGTTACTTTCAGAGGTAGTAAACCGTTTCCCTATATCGTCTCTTAAGGCCATCAAAATGTCCGCCAGTGATCCAACCTCTATAGTGGAGGTTGCATCCTTTCCAGAAATACCTGGAATATCTTCAAGGCCCAATAAGACTGGAGGGCCCAAGAGAGTAGGGGCAACCACCGTTGCTGATACTCTATCCAATAGAGCATTCGACCCATTACCTGGATTATCTAAACTCTCTTGATTCTCAAGGGCCGAAAACCTATTAAGTATGTCTATAGCAGGATGGATAACCACAACTGCTCTACCCGTGTACCAGTCACCCCGTTGCCCCTGACTCAGATGCTAAAAGCCCAGGTGACACAGAGTTATCGACGTGGCCCAAAGGGGTTTGCGATACAGTAGTCTGTACACTAGGGGAGGCCATGCTGGATTTTGTGTTTGATCCTTTGTCAGAAGGGGTGGATATTACCTTATAAAAGGTCTTCAGGGAGGGAGTTACTCTGATTTTTGAGGATAAGACCTTCTTAGCCCTTCCCTTCCCTTTACCCCCCGTTGGTATTGAATCAGTTGTGTTGTTTCCTTTGCGCTGTCCAGGTGTAGCTCTTACCTCCACGATTGGAGGAGAAACGCGTGTGGCAGTCTTAATATCCGCACTGTATTTCACAGCCCTATTGCGGAGAGTGTACCTACACACTGTTGTCTTAAGGTTTCGCTGCAAGCTGGAGGGGGCACTGCATGGAAACCTACTGGCGTTGTCATCCATACAACCTTGGGGCCCCTCCCGCTGGTCTGCCCACACCGTCTTTCTTACAGCTCTTGGAGTCAAAATCAAATTCAGCCGAGCTTCAGGAGCATAACCTACCCCACCAGGGGGAACCACCTTGAGGCCCGACTGTCCCTGCAATCCCAGGTCAGTCTGATACCATCTCGTGACCCGAAAAGGGTCGTCCAACACCCACCTCCGGTCGTACTCAGTCCTGGATAAACGATCTCCTACCTCACCGTAGATTCCAGACTCTCTCAAACCTGACCGCTCACCGCCTTTCTCGCCGTACACACAGGAGGTTACTCTGCCGTGCAGTGCCCGGAACTGGAGGCAAGTGATCCGCCTCCTCCACACCTGTGCTGCTCCAATGGCTCACGGCGGGGAAAGTTCCGACAGAAGAGCGCCGCTCCCGTGATCGAGCACCATTCGCGGGTGAAGCCAGGCGCAGAAAAAAAGAAACGTGAGCAATCACAAAGGGAAAAAAGCTATTTTGGAGGGAGGGGTGGCATTAACCACACAGAAAGAAATTAGAATTACAAAACAGAGCAGTAAACATCAATAATGGCCCGGCTAACAACACTCGCTGGGTCCGTGGGAGCTCCCAAGGTACGCATCGGACGGGAGCTCATCCGCGGCTGTTTGGCTCCCAGCCGCCATGTTTCCCGCGTCTCGTCCACATGCCTGTCATGTTAGTAAGTGTTCCGGTAAAGGTAATGTTACGATATTCTTATACTGAACGTGTTCTAAGCTGTTAAGAGGTTGTGAAGCTTCTTGACTGACTGCAGCACTGAAAAACAATAAATACTATTAACATCATATTAGTCCCTATTCTATCCAATTGTATGTGAATATTGCGACTCTAATGTGTTGAACATAACATTCATATATACATATGCCTTATAGTCCATATAAAGAGTTCTTCATGTTTTTTCTCAGAGAACCCTAGAAGAATACACAATCTCATTCTGTAAGAGTTTAAATAATTTTCAAGAAAATAGTTGAAAGTCCATATTCCTTAATACAGAACGTTAAGTATATTAATCCAAATGTCCATCAAACTATTTTCTATAAAGCAAACGGTATCGGAACAGGAAATCTGAGATCCATTTGGGGAGACACTAGCTGCAAAAACATTGTAGCATGATTCTCTAGGGAAGTTGGGCTAGAGAATCCAAGATGCTGCCTTCTTTTAAGTACACATGAGAACTTGTGGCCTGCTGGGAACCATAGTTCATAAAACAATAATGTGAGTGTGAATGAAAGGCAACCCTGATAAATACTCTTATAATACAAAACAAGGTAAACAGGTCACCCAAGGGTGTGTATTGTAGACAACAATGCTCTGAGCTGAAGAATATTCATTTACTGGTTTCTTTAGGGGATTAATTAGCCCCTTGGTGAAAAGCGCTCCTAAAAAGGATAGTTAATCTCATCCTTTTCTAGTGGCATTCATTTTCATTGGTTGCCTACTTGCTGCAACAATCCTGCTCATATGTTGTAGGCTCACTTAGGAGCTCTCAGTGGAGTAAGAGGTCTTTTTTGTGTATTGTTGCTGATACTCATAAGGCGTAATACAATTGATTCTCCAAAACAGTGTAGAAAGATTTTCTCAGTTACTCCCCCTACCTATCTGTATGGTTAGCAGAGAACAGGATGAAGAGCACTGCTAAAAATGAATACAGAGTGGTTACATTGATTTAGTCTTAATTCCTAAACCCCTATTTCAATAGGTAATGCGAGAAATGGGGCTACTGGTTGAGGGAAGTTAAACCCCACTAAAGCAGCAATCACAATTCTTGTCAGGGTGAAGCACAAGCAAACCCCAAACTAACATGTGCTCATCACTCTGGTAGCTTGTCACAGAGTAGTCAGGCTTAAATTAGAGATAATATGTAAAGTACTTATGCAACACTTTAAACAGTAATAAAGTGAAAACACAAGGAAAATCCCACACCGATTTAAAAAAATAGAGAAACATTTAATAAATAACTCAAGACCAAAATGAGAAAAATCAAAAATCCAATCAGTAGAGCCGGAGAAATGCAGTTTTAAAGATTTAAGCCAAAATATGGCCAAAAATCCCAAAATGCAACATGCGCCTATCTGGTTGTGCGAGATCAGGAGAAAGTCACAAGTTCAGACCAACCACGATGGAGCGCGGGTCGGATACAGGGACCAACTTAGCCCTGCTGAAAAGTGATGTAGCAGACGATCATCGCTGTAGCGCAAAGATCCTGTTGTCGTCATGAATGGTCAGAATGGAGCTTCACAGTGGTGCTCTCCATGAAGGGTCAATGCTGTAGCGTGAAGAGGCAGGTTGATGGAATTTTGCATTGGCAGGCATTGCGAGTGACTAGGTCTTGACACCAACAGGTCAGTTTGCGGTCGCAAAGTGCCCAAAAACTTCAATTCAGCTCCACTGTGGCCACACCTGAGGTTCGCTTTGCAAAATTGCAACTTAAAATCCGATTTTACCATTACAGAGGGCCTTTAATTACAATTCATTAGAGACAAAACATGCACTGGTTACCTGTTCCAATTTGGAAGTTACAGCTTATTAAATGTAAAAAGGTAACTCCAATGTTATCCTATGGGAGAGGCAGGCCTTGCAGTAGTGAACAACAAATGTAAGAGTTTTTTACACTACCAGGACATGTAGAACTTGAAAGTACATGGCCAACCTTTGAATACACTGCACCCTGCCCTCTAGACTGTCCAGGGCCTACCCTACAGGGGACTTACATGTATTAAAAAGGAAGGCTTGGACCTGGCAAAAGGTTTATTTTGCCCGGTCAAAATTGCAGTTTAGAACTGCACACATATTCTGCAATGGCAGGCCTGAGATATGCTTACAAGCCTATTTAAGTGGGTGGCACAGTCAGTTCTGCAGGCCCACTAGCAGCATTTAATTCAGAGGCCCTGTGCACAGGTAGTGCAACTTTACTAGGGACTTGCAAGTACATTAAATATACCAATTGGGTATATGCCAGTTCTACCATTTTTGAAGGAGCGAGCACAAGCACTTTAACACTGGTAACCAGTGGTAAATGGCGTAGAGTCTTAAAAGCCAACAAAGCGGTTTTGGCAAACAGGAGAATGAAGGCAAAAAGTTTGGTGATAACCCTGCAGAAAGGGCAAAGTACAGCAGGTACATTCAGTGTTTTCAAGAGAATTTTGCAATGCAATCCTATACTGTGGGGCAAACATGTTTCTGCCCTATGTGAAGTCTTTTCAGGGGCATTATTCAGGACAAGTCCCTGGGGAAAGTATACCTGTAATTTCATGGTGAGACAAGACAAGGATCCATTGATAAGTGGATACTTTGATCTGTGCACCTAACTTGGTTACCTTCACTACATATAACAGATTTGAGAGTGATGCAGGAGGATTTCAGTGGATCTGAGTGTAGAGGAGGATATGATTGAGGACTGATGAAAATTGAGTTATTTATGATTTACCAAATTGCCACTGGTGTTCACAATGTTGAGGAGCAGAGCATTTAGTATTCCTAGAACTTTTGCATTGTTCAGTTCCTGGTAGGACAGGAGATCTTGTTTGTTTGATTTGTGGAATCATTAATGCACTTATTGAGAGTGATGAGCACACACAATTTTCCATTCATAGACATATAATACATATCAGTTGAGACATGGGATGCATAGACTTCATTCATGTATCTTTCTTTTTTAAAGGAATTTCTTTATTCAAATCTTCTTAAAAACTGACTTTCTCAATGTAGCCAATGTGTTTCATTCCTTTACAAGAGACTTCTTCAGGGCTTAGTGTGTTGCTAATGCCTATGTGTCACAGACACCTTTTTATTCGTCTCCAAAAGACCCATGCCTGATGAATATATATTGGCTTGCACCATACACTTATTGCGGCCTAGTTCATATGGCCTCTCATGGCTGTGTCATATTCCCCCGCGTCTGGGCAGAAATGATTTTCTCAAAGCACGTGTATCCAAGCCTGTGTTGGCATTATGATCATGCATAGAGTAAGCAGCAATGCGTGTGACGTAACCGCCAAAATTGTGTGTGCTGATCACTCTCAATTATTGTATTATGGAGTAGGACTCCTGTGGGGAAGACTAGGAGGCTGTTTCACAATATGTGACAGGTGCGATTTCTCTGGCCTCAGTCTCACGTTTTGTAAATCACCCATTAATGCACTTAGCCAGCAATTCTTTGGCTTCTATCCAGTTCGTCTCTGGTAAAACTCTTCTGCCCACATTGCAAATAATCATAACAAATTCACACTATGTTTTATGGCTTGACCATTTAGGATGTCTATATTGTCCTTCTGTTAAGGATAAATCACAGGCTATACCCTTGTTGGTTATTTTGAGGCCCTATTTTTGTTTCCTCTTTTTTTGGTGCTAACCTACCTGGTACTGAGGTGATGTTGTGGTAGATGTACAATGTACTGGTCCATTATTGTGTGCTAATGTTAGTTCAGTTGCTTTGTGTAGATAGCATAATTTACCTTTTTGAGATCTCTGAGATGTTGAGTGGGTTTGGATTTTTTCTCAATATCTTAATATGGTCATGATTGATACCATAGATTCAGGATATGGAAATAAATAAAGCAATGGTCTTTCTAAAACTGTGGTGGATCAAAAGGTTTTCATATTCAATGTTGCCTATGAAAATTAAAACAAATATAAGCCACACTGTCTATGACAGACAGCTAAAAATGGAGCAAACACAAGATGATGGATGGAGCGCTGAAACTTTTCAGACACTCATCCCCAGGCACAGATCTGAGTTTAATCCATCATCGTTCTATGGCTCACTTTGCCACCACAGTTCAGACCCAGCTATATGCAAATCAGTCTTGACCCTGTGCCTCATGGGAAGATTCCTGCCCGAACTGCCTGCCAGGTCTTCCCTGGACCAGAAACAAGCATCCTGGGACCGGATTCGGGGAAACACCCCATATCAGCCAGGTTAGCTTTAATCCAGTGGCAAGGGGAGCAAGGGAGCCACGTCTGGGCATACCCTGCCAACTTAGGGTAAGTAAAGCAAACACAAGAAGATGATTGACAGAGCGCCGAAACTTTGCAGACACTCACCCCCAGTCACCGATCTTTTTTTTTTTCTTGCAGATTTTTATATAGCGCGAACTTGACCCGAATCCAATCAGGTATCAGAGTGCTTTACATAGCACCAGTTACGTTACATTAGGACACACATTCATTCTTTGTTAGGCACGGGGGGATTAAGTGATTTGACCAGAATCACAGGATGTTCAGCGTCATTACCGAGACTCGATGGTGGTTTAATCCATCATCATTCTTTGGCTTACTTCGCCACCCCAGTTCAGACCCAGCTATATGTAATTCAGTCTTGACCCTGTGCCTCATGGGAACAGTCTAGCCGAAACTGCCATGCCAGGTCTTCCCTGGACCAGAAACAAGCATCCTGGGACTGGTTTCGGGGTAACACCCCTTATCAGCCAGGCTTGCTTGAATCCAGTTGCAAAGTGGCTGGGTCTGAACTGCGGTGGCGAAGTCCATAGGTCTAAACTGGGGTGGCAAAGTGAACTAAAGAACGTTGTCAATTGAGGTGTACAATGCAGTTTCAATTGACATGGATAATCCGAGAGCCGGTCGGAACCAATTCAGAATGACCGCACGGTTTACATTCTGACCGTGAACATCGTAATCAGTCGGTAATCGGAATGTAAACCGACTGAGTCGGAAGGGTTCCAACACGGTCTGGGAAATTCCCACTGTTGAAGGAGGCTTTCCGCCTGACATCGTAATCGGCTCCATAGTGTGGTCAGAAACATAAATTGTCCAATGGGAGCTTGGGCGGTGGGCTGAAAACGCCTGCAGCACAAGTTCCCATTGAGAAATTGAAGTTTGTAAACATCCCTGCCTTGTGTTGCAGGCACCTCATGGTGCCTGCCACAATATGCAGGGATGCTGAGGGGCACCATAAGTGCCCCCAGGCCCATATGCGGAGGGACAGTCAGTAAACCTACATCGTAATCCAGACGGCGGATCTGAGCCTGTCTCTGCTATAATTGAAGGGATAACTATTCTGCTTCTGTTCCGAAGGGCTCACAAAGCCCATTGGAGGAGGAGCCGAATCACCTTGCGGTTTTCCCTCTGACCGCCGTAATCAAAATACGACGGTTGGAGGGAAACCACAGGATGTCGGGTGGAGAGCCTCCGTCCGACAACCAAATCGAACCAAAAGAATTTGTGCTTTTGTGGATAATTTTGGAATACAATTGGTAAATATAACACCCAGAAGATTCAAAACTTTTAACAAAGTAGTTAAGTTTGAAATGTAAATATTGAAGTCAATTCCCCAAACACCAACATTTTCACTAATGTGTTCAGGGGACTGATTTAGATCTTGATGGACGGGATACTCCATCACAAATGTGATAGAAAGCCCGTTCGCCATATTACTAGTGCATTATATCCTGTGGCACTTGTAATAAGGTGGATGGAATATCCATCATGTTCGTGATGGAGTATCTCATCTACTAAGATCAAAATCAGGCCCTAAGTTTGGAGTGGGTATGGTCAATCTACCCGCCCTTTGCAAAGTCCAACATTTTCTCCAATGTGGTTAAGCTTGGAGTGGGAATGGAATAGTAAATACAGCCAAAGTCCAACACGTTCCCCAATGAGACTAAGGACCTGGTTACAAGAACAGCGGACCCAAGACCGCCGTACCGGCGGTGGCAGTCCTGCTGCTGAAACCTTGGCGGTTTGACTGCCCGATTATGAGTTTGGCAGTCAGACCACCACCAGCCCGACACAACTCCACCACCACCACCAGGATCCTGGATCCTGATTGGTGGCGGTGGGGAAAGAGTTGGTCTGCGGCAGCGGTGCAGATGCTGGCACCACTGTACAGATTACGACCTGCCTTTCCGATGAGCTGTTTATGGTGGGGACCCCAAACAGAAAACTCCAAGGGCACATGTTGTGCCCCCTCTGCTTGCACTGTCATGTGTGCACTGTGTGCCATGCACAACATGGTGCATGGCACTCAGTGTGCGGTCCTGCAAGCGGTGCTGCCACTGCAGCAGCATATGCTTCAGGCTCCCTATGAGCTGAAGCATGCCGCTGCCGTTGCATCACTGACACAACACCGCCAAGCAGTCTGAATGCCGCCAGCTTGTCTGGTGGCATCCCAGCTGCTGCACTGGCGGTCCGGTGGTTGGACCACCGATCACCAAATCGGGCCCTAAGTTTGGAGTGGGAATAGTAAATCTAACCCCTCAAAGTACAATGCTTTCACTAATGTGGTTAAGTTTGGAATGGGGAAAGTAAATGTAACCTGTCGAAAATTCAGCACTGTCCCCAATGTGCCTAAGTTTGGAGTGGTAATAGTGGATCTAACCCCCAACCTCAAAGCCCATGCTTTCCCTAATGTGGCTAGTTTTGGAGTGGGAATAGTACATTTAACAGTTGAATGCTTTTCCGCATGTGTTTGAACTTTGGAGGGCGAATAGTAAATCCAACCCCCTAAAAGTCCAGCAATTTGCCGAATTTGGCTAAGTTTGGAGTGAGACTAGTACATCCAACCCTACCAGGGTTAAAATACTTCCCCAATGTGTTTAAAATGTAACTGGGGATAGTAAATCCAACTACTCTCTGCCTTCTAACTGCTCTATGCCTGCCTCTAAGTATAGAGTATGGCTAGTTAATTCAACCCATGAAAGTCCAACATTTTCCCCAAATAACTTACGTCTGTAGTGGAAATAGTAAATATAACTTTTATAAAGTTTATTAAAAGTATTCATGTTTTATTTTTTTAACAATAGAACAATTTCTCATTAAAAAAAGAAGATAGTTTATTTACTAACAATATCAATTGACAATAGTATACGAGATGTACTGAGTCCTTCAACATAAACAGGTGAGTACGTCAAGGGTACATCCTGGCACCATTCTTATTCATGTCATGTATTAATGGTCTGGGGGATTTTTTGTGTCAGCAAACTAAAGACATGCCCCAAGTAGACCGGTCTCAGTACTGGTATATGCAGATGATACTGTCCTACTGTGAAGGAACACAAATGAGTTACAAAGGCTGATGGATTTTTTTTACATCTTTATACACCAGCTGGGTCTGTCGACAAATATTACCAAATTATTTACTATAAGGTGTGACCCAGAAAGATTTAGAAGATGGGGTGACCTTCTCGCTGAAACACAGCTGGGATCTGTATCAACTTTTAATTATTTGGGGATTCTGAGACACTCATTGTTTTCCTGGGGCAACCTGCACAAGGGAAGGAGCCAGAAACTACTCAGGGCATCTGAGAACGTAGTTAAATTTGTCACAAGGGTGGGACAGAAACCAATCCATGAAATGATCTACTGGCCTTAGGGCAGACTTGTGGCAACAAACAGAATGGACTTATGGGGATGCACAGACTGCAGACAGATCCAGAGGTCAGAAAAAAAGTTTTGAAGAGACTTCTGGCTGTACCACAGAGCTGATCAACATTTCTGTGCAACAACAAGTTGTGGGCCTTGTTTGCAGAAGATCTAATTAAGTTGAGACCACTACTTTTATGTGCTGCTATTCAGGTGAAACCTGAGGTCAGGTTGACAAGAGTTACACTCCAAGATTGTTTGTTCTGGATAGAGGATGCAATATACAAAGGATAAAGTATCTTAAAAAACATTTTAAAAACTCGGGTTACAGATTTCTTTGATACCCTGTGATTCGGCGGATTACCAGCTCGAGTTACTTACACACCATAATACTCACCTGGGCCTATAATCATTCCTACAATAGCTAGCAGTACCGCCGGAGTCAATTTTTAATTTACCTGCAAGATTTTGTTATCTTTACCCAAATCTTACCATTCCAATCTCCTTGATAATAATTTTCCTCTGGTCAATGAATCTAGTAGCAAGTAGTATAGGAAGAAATAACATTTAAGGTTTTCCCAAATAATCACAGACTCAAAGAGTTTTAAAAGTTTTATCTAATCAATAATTTTGTGAGTCAAAGTTCAAATACATATTAACATCGAGTTTCATTCAGGAAAGAAATCAAATTTAGTTCAAATAAAAGTCTCAATAAAATATTATGATGACAGTACCTGTAAAGGGAGGAAAAAGAGAGCAGGTACAAGGACAGTTTTCACAGAATTATATTTATCTAAGGTGATATATGAACCCATCTCCTTGAAGATGGGCCAGATGGAATCCACTGGAACAGGCGGAAGACAGAGGATCAAAACAGGTTCAGACCTGGAAGGTGACCTCTTCTAAGTGCAACGCCAGCGTCACACCCCTCTCTGGCACTACTCTCCTCGATTTTCTCTTCTGCAACTCCCCTTCTAGATGATTGGATTATCGATCAGTATTTCGGTCTCTCGAACAGGATCTTTGACATGTGCAGGGTCTGAGACAGCGTCCCTGACAGCGTCTGTATCAGCATCCGTGTCAGTCTGAGTCTGACCGGAATGACGGGTCTGACCTAATGCGTGGACTCTAACTTACCTCAATTATACTATTCTGTGTTCGTGTACCACCCCCAAATGTTTCAATATTCGGGTTTTCCCCTATTCTGATTGGAGAGGGCAAGAAGGTGAGTTCATCACACCATACTAAATGTAATATTTTTCTTAAGGTCATTGTTCTATGTTCCCTTAATTTACTTTCTCAAAGCTTTATTCTCACCCGCTTGTCCGGGTCGATTGGTTACTTTCCCATGGGATCGTTTCCAGCTTGACTTTGGCTGGGTTTCAAAGATGTAGGCATGGTTCCGGGCCGTATTCAGTGAGCATGCGCACAAACCAATGGGGTAGGGATTTCAGTCACCCTCTGAGGCCCAAATTTGAACTAATAATAAAGTCAGAGAAAAACATGTTAGAATACGAAAATAAATGAATTCACTGTATACCACTTATTACTAAACTAATCCCATTTACTTATAATAATCTTTCGCATTAGCAATTAGTAGAACTTGCAAGGTTTAGTTTAAGCAAAAGCATGCGCATTAGCATGTGAGTTTAAGCGGCCATTTTTAAAGCTTTTGCGCAGCTGCAAAAGATTCCCTCCAAGCATAGAACACGTCATACTACGTAGATGCAGTAGACGCATGCGTAGTGAAATTCCCGCATTTTGTCAGCCATTTTAATGACACTCGGGTTACTGGTTAGTAATACACATAGGCAAGCATCCCCTAGATACTGTATAACGTGTATAATGCAATTGTTAATATTCACAAACATGTTGATTAAAGTGTTATGCGTTATTTGAGAGGATTGCATCCGAGCAAATTTCTTCTTTACGAAACCTTGTTCCATCAATCCCCTCTCTGATGGCATTTTATACCATCACCAATTTCTATTACTAACTCAAATGCCAATTTTAGCACTTTTCTATTTCTATTTCTTCTTCAACTCTTTCATTTCTTTCTTTTTCCCTTTTGTGTTGTAAACCTCTTATTCTTTTGTAAAAATCTCCCTTTATTTCTTCCAACTGTATTTCTTCATATTTTCTTTTCTTTCCCTTTTCATTCACTCCATATTCCTTTATTTTCTTGCAACATTTGTGCCAAAACATAATTGTTAAAACTAATAATGTTATTCCCAATATTGGTATAATTATTTCACCTAAAATTCCTTTACCTACATTAGAAAACCAACTACCTATAGTAGAAATGCTATTTGTTAATTTCTTCCATACACTGTCAACTTCCAGTGGTTTCAGATCTTCCTCCAATTTCGTAATATTCATAATATATCCTCCAATTTCAACACATTTATCAGGAATGTAAGTGCAACAATGTTGCGCTTTCAACATTTTACAGATGCCGCCCTGTTTTGCCAATAATATAGCAAGAGCAAGTCGATTTTGCAAAACCATAGATCTGATCGCAACCAATTCTGTATTAATTATTAAGAACCCTCCAGCAGTGTCAGTAGATAACCGATCCACTACCGTAGAAAGTTGACAAATTTTACGAGAATTCAGAATTACTCCCACTGAAGGTATCAATGCACCAAAAATGTCACCTACTATTTCAGAAAAACAAACTCTTTTTATACGTGTTAGTTCTTTTGCATCTTCATTGCTTCCAGTGATTCTTTTCACATGATGCACTTTTGGAAAAATTATTCCAAAATAGCAACTCCCATACCAATGATCAGGCTTTATTGCCACATACATAATAGATTCCAGGAAATACTGGATCTGTTCCACCTTTTAGTCCCCATCCCCAAATTATTAAGAAATTATGTTTGCATTCACTGGAACCAATAAACACATTGTTATATTCAGTCTTTAATCTATGGAGGCAGATCTTCCCTTTCTTTTCAAAATCCAGAGACATAGCAGCATGAGTCTTGCCAGTTTTATAAATGTCATCTTTATCAGCCCACTAAGGTATCTGTGGTTTCGGTTTAGAGGCCCTTCTCTGGAAGTCCTGTCTCCTTTGTTCAACTAAGTTCAAAAATACCTTTTCTTCTTCATGTAATTTACATGTTAAATTGTGCTTGTGTGCTTCAGCTATAGCTATTGCTTTCATAGTTAGAAAATATTCACCCATGAATTGTGAGTCTCTAGTACTAAGGACATGGTTCATATTCTTTCGCTTAGAAACCTCGGAAAAAATCACGTCTACATTAGAATAATAATATTGTAGTTTTCCTCTTTTATAAAAAAGACTTGCTAACACACTACAAGAAATACCATATGTTAATGGAATATGATGATATGTCACACCTTCTGCTACTGATGCGGGTAACCTCATACACACATAACAATCACTAACCTCCATAGTGTCCACATATTGCACTAATAACTTTGTAAATACATTTAAAGCAGTGTCATTGTCTGTCACAGTGTGAGATATGTTTAACTCATCTGGTACTTCTAAAGCTACCCTATTTCTTTTAATGTTAGCTACCCTCTCATGTGTGTGCATGTTATTCTTTTCTACTGTATCCATTATATAAGGAATGGCAACTGTTAGTGCTAGCCAAATTACATGTACTAAAAATATACTACATATACATATTCTACAACATTTCTTTACACAATTCGATTTCAGTTTTCCAGCAGCTCTATTGTCTGCCTTTTTCTTTGGACAAAAAGATTGCTCTTCTTTTAATCAAAGTATATTTTTGTGATGGTATCTTTGGTTAAAACTTTCTTTCAAGTTGGCCTCATTTCTTCGTCAATTTACTCTGCATTTAATTCTTCATCATCTTCTTCATTTATTTCCAAATTCTCAAAGTCTTCAATAATAACATACGTCCATTCAGGACCTTTGAATTTATTGATCAGTATTTTCAATCTTGTGCTTCTTCGTTTGGAATTTTCATTTAATTGTTCAGTCTGACTGGATACCTTGTTTACTTGATCTGGTTCCTCATTTATTGTTTTGAGGCGGTATCTCACTCTCTTGATAACACTAGGCCAATTTTCGCCTTTTCAGACTCTTTTGGCTTGCACTACACTTTCACTTTCTTCAAGTGTTCTTTTGTTTTATTTAGTTTGTGGCCCAACTTGGTTTTTTTCATTTTCAGAATCTCTTCCTTTCTGACCTTGTCCAAGGCATAATTCTTTATCATCTGCCTGGATGCGTTCTTCTTCCCTAATCTGACCTTGTTCAGGTTTTATTTCAATTTGTTTTTCTTCTTCTTCTCTCTAAACTTATTTTTCTTTTCCTGTCTGGTCCTGATCAGGTCTTACTGCACTTTGGCTTTTTGCCGCCTGAACATGTTCTTCTAAGTCTATCTGTCCCTCCTCAGACTCAGGAGCTGTGGTTTCATTTTCTTTTGTCTGAGTTTATTGTTCTCTCCTTGACTGGTTCTGCTCAGGTTCCCTAACTGTTGTATTTTCACTCTCCTGGGTGCGTTCTTCTGATCCTATCTGGTCCTCACTCTTTTCCTGAATAGCTCTTCTAGTTTGGCTCCTTGTTCTTACAATTACTTCAGGTATGTCTACTATTGGGATACAATCATCCTGACTGGTGCTCGGTTGTTCTTGTTCAGCTACTTCAGGATCAGTTTCTCTGGATCCTTCAGCTGTACAACCTTCAGCATTCCCAACGGCTTGAGTCAGTTGAGGTCCGCCTTCGTCAGGTGCTGGTACTCTCTTGGTATGGCTTGCATGAATCCAATTAGGCAAACCTGCATATTTTACTGCTGTAGCTGTAACCAATATAACCTGATGTGGTTTTTCCCACCTTGGTGCTAGGCACGATTCTCGAGTGTGATTCTTCACAACTACCCAGTCGCCGGGGCTCAGATCATGCGCTCGGTTCGGCTCCCTGGCGACTGCGTCTTCTCCAACCTGGTGAGAGAAAGAATGCAATTGGTCAGCCAACTCTTTGCAATACTCTAGCACCAAATCATCAGATATATTGAACAGTTTGTGTCCTGGTTTGCATGCTTGTCTCATTGCTATTCCCATGAGTGTTTCATGGGGACTCAATCCTGTATTATTGTCTGGAATACTTCTGAGTCCCATCAGAATAAGAGGTAAAGCATCAGGCCAGTCCAGTGAGGTGGATGCACACACCTTTCCCAATCTTGACTTCATTTTGATATTTATCTGTTCTACCACTCCAGAAGCCACTGGGCGGTATGCACAGTGTAGCTTTTGTTCAATTTTGAATGCTTCGCAAATTAAGTGAACTATTTCATTATTAAAATGAGACCCTCTATCTGATTCAATAGTTACCGGGAAACCGAATTGTGGAATGAGTTCTTTCAATAGGAGTTTGGCCACTGTCAAACTGTCGTTTCTTCGGGATGGGTATGCTTCCACCCACTTTGAAAATTAACAGACTATGACAAGTACATATTTCAAACCTCAACAAACTGGCAATTGAATGAAATCTAATTGCAGTCTTACAAAGGGACCTTCTGCCTTTCCAGTTCTCCCCATACTGACTGGTTTTCTTGCCTGGATTCATTTGTTGGCATGTTAAGCATCTCTGGCAAAGACTCTCTGCAACAGTCCTGAACTTTACATTAAACCAATCTTGTCTGGCAAGTCTTATCATTGCATCTCTGCCTATGTGGGTGTCTCCATGATACATTCTAGCCATTGGTGCAAGCATACAGTGTGGCATCACTGGCCTGCCATCCAAATAAACCCATACACATTATCTTCTGCCCTTCTCTGACAACCAACTTTCTCCCACTCCTCTCTTTCTCTTGTTTCCACCTCATCTTGTAGTTCTCTTACTTCTTTCCATGTTTCTAATCCTGAAAGTAGCATAAGTTGGCAGCTGAATCCACATGTTTCAATTTTCTTGTTCACTGCCATTTTATATTTGGGGCAGTGTTGGGCAACCTGGTCATCATATTGATTACCTGCCATCACATGGTAATTTCCTGACTGATGTGCAGCACACTTGACCTCTGCCACTTCTTTTGGCAATTGTATTGCCTCAAGTAATTCTTTCACAAAATTTCCATTTTTAATGGGAGACCCTGAAGAAGTCAGGAAGTCTCTCTGCCTCCAGAGTTGGCCAAAGTCATGCACAACCCCGTAACCATACTGACTATCAGTATAAATGGTTACTCTCCAATTTTTCTCAATTTTGCAAGCTTTAATTAAAGCTATCAATTCAACTACTTGTGCAGACTTGACTCCTGGTAAATGGGATGCTTCTACTATTCCTGCCAATGTACACACAGCAGAAGCAGCACTTAATCCACCTTCCTCATGGCGCATACACGAGCCATTTACAAAAAGCTCATGGTCAGCATTCTCCAAGGGTTCTTCCTGTATGTCAGGACAGGGTTTGGTACTGCGTTCCGTCACGTCAAGACATTCATGTTTGACTTCATCTCTCACCTCTTCATTGTAGGGCTCTGGTAACAAGGTAGCTGGGTTAAGAACAGTACATCTGACTGTGGTTACGTTTTCAGCCCCTAGTATAATTCTTTCATACTTTGTCATTCTACTAGGGGTAAGATACTGAGTTTGGGTTCTCGTTAAAAGAATTTCAACTGCATGTGGGATGTATACCTTTACAGGGTGTCCCATCACAATGGATTCACTCTGTTCTAAACTCATGCAAGTTGCAGCTACTGATTTTAGACAACCAGGCAATGCCGATGCTACAGGGTCCAAAGTAGCAGAAAAACATGCCACCGGATGTCGCATTAGACCATGTCTCTGTGTTAAGACTGAGAGTGCACAATTATCTCTCTCACAACAGAGCAGTGCAAATTATTTTGATTATTCAGGCATACCTAAAGCAGATGCTTCACACAAACATTTTCGCAATTTACAAAGGCTTCCATGATTAGATCATCCCATTCTATTGGGTCTTTTGCTCGCTTCTTTGTCATTTGTATCAGGGGTTTCGCTAATAAGGAAAACCGCACAATCCATTGTCTGCAATATCCTACAACTCCAAGAAACATCCTTATTTCCTTCTGATTTTGTGGCAATTTCATTTGACTTATTATTGTTATTCTCTCAGAGGTCACTTTTCTTAATCCTTGCTGTATTTGATGTCCCAAATATTTAACTGCTGTTTGACAAAACTGTAATTTCTCTGGGGACACCTTATGTCCACCTTTGGCTAGATGATTCAATAAAGCAATGGAATCAGTAACACAGTCATCCCTTGCTTTCGATGTGGCCAACAGGTCATCAATATATTGTACCAGGACTGACTTCCTAGGCAGCACTAATGTTTCTAGACATTTTTTCAAAATTTGATAAAAAATCGAAGGACTTTCAGTGTACCTTTGAGGATCGCGATTTCCAAACATAAATTCGATCCTCAAATTTGAAAGAAAATAAAAATTGACTATCAGGATGTAATGGTGTCGAGAAAAAGGCATGGCATAAATCAATTACGGTAAACCATCCTGCCTTCCATGGTATCGGGTACAAAATCACTGCAGGGTTAGGTACTATAGGGCAACATGGCACAACAATCTTGTTTATTTTGCGTAAATCTTGTACTACCCTATATTCTCCGTTTGGTTTCTTGATGCCAATTATAGGTGAATTACAAGGACTACTCATTATTTTGTTTAGAATGCCTTGTTCAGCCATTCGATCAATTTCTGCTGCAACATCGGCTTTTATTTCGGGGCTCATTTTGTATTGTCGAGTATTTGGGTAAACTGCACCTTCCTTTACAGTCACTTTTACGGGATCTACATTTTTCATTAATCCCACTTCCTTTCCTGTAAAATCCCACACTTCAGGATTTACTGTTGTTTTGACTTCATCTGGTAAGTCATCTTTAGTCATCACAGACTATAATTCATCTACTTCTGTTCCTTGTTTGGCTAACATGATTTTGTATACTGAATAGCAACACCATCCGGTGTGCAAAATATGGTGCAAGTCATCTTACACAATATATCCCTTCCTAATAAGTTCACAGGACTGGAGCCACACACTACGAACTTATGCATTTCTTTGAATTTGCCAATACATACCTCCATTGGTTTTGTAATAGGGGTCCTAATTTGTTTATTAGAAACGCCCACAACTTGGATCGCTTCTCCCGAGAGGGGTAGGTTTGGGATGTCTGCTGTTCTCAAAGTAGAACGGGTAGCACCAGTATCCAACAAGAAGATAATGACCTGAATGATCTACCGGCAAGGACGCGCCAAGTACGCACTCCTCTTCCTCCCCCCCTCAGGCACCGTCATAAGGTGCTGTAATCAAAATAAGAATCCTGCAAAAGAAACTGCGATGTTACAACATTTTTCTTACCACTTCCTTCTTGAAATCCCGTGTCCGTATTGTACTTGGCTTGACTCCCAAAAGTTGGCATAGGGCAGGTGGTAATTGACTCTGTAGGTTTATCACCTCATTCTGCGTTTGTGGATTTAAATTTTTATTTGGGCCATTATTATTCTGTATACTTTTCCAATGCCCCAATTTTCTGCATTCATGACAAGGAAACGTTTTCTTTGCCTCTTCTCTGGTCATTCGTCCCTTTGGTTTACCCCCACTATTATCACCATAACCTTGCCCCTTGCCTGCATTTCCTGCCTGATTCTGTAACTAGAGTTCTTGCTGTTCTGCTAATTTCACTTGAGCCCACATTACTTTCTCCTCTAAATTCTTTCGTCTATTGTCAATTTCATCTCTACAATATTTTGCATATTTTAGGATCTCATCTATGGGCTTTACTTGCCAGCACAAATTGTGCTGCTTGATCATTTGGGATATCTCAAACCGATACACAAAATGATCCATGTCCTTATCTCTCATATTTTCAAATCAACTATACTCCTGGGTTGTTCTATCTATTTTTATCCAGTCTGTTTCTTTTGGGGGAATTTTCCCTTTTAAGGAAGTGATTACTTGGTTATATTTTTCCATAACCTCCTCTGACGGGGCTCCTGTTTTCTCATCTCTCGGGTATTCATCACTGGGCCAATCGACTGTAATGTTACATTTGGTCCACAAATCAGCAGGCACCACTATGTCAAATAAACCATCCAAATCTTTCAACAAAACCTTCGAAACCTTCACAAACCTCCCAACTTGCCTGTACCATTCCACTGGCTTTTCTCTCAACTTAGGGAACTCATTTGTAAATGACAAAATATATCCCCCTCCTGGTACCTCTCTCATTGGGCACAATCTTTCAACCTTTTCTGTTTCTTTCATTAAATATTCAGATGTCAATCTGTTTGTCTGTGCTTCCTCTTTTTTCTTTGTCCATCTAACTTTCCATCTATCTAAATCTTCCCATTTTCCCAATATTATCATCAACTTCTTTATCTACATTTTTCTTCCCGACATATTCATGTTTTCCAAATCCTTTTCAGTAAATTCTGCTCTTTAGGGTTTCTGCAACACCTTGGATCTCCCTAGCTCAATTCCCATTTCAGAGGCCAAATTTGTCACTTTTTCATGAAATATTTTCGTATTTCTGGTTATGCTTCTGCAAACGAACAGCAATTCTTCCTCATTATAGGTATTTAACCTATACAGTCCTACATTTCCAGCTATCATTTCTTTTAACTCAACTTTTAATTTGAAAATGTCTAATATATTTGGTGGTCTGTTTGGTTTCTCTATTTCCTGTGCCCATCTTTCTATTTCTTCTGGGGTTACTATGGTAGCATTTTTCGTCCCTGTGGATGTCCCTATTTTTACTTCTTTTGAGCAACCTGGTGTGACTCTCCTAGGTGTGTCATTTATTTGCCCTCTTATCGGTAAGTCCATTAATGAAATCACTGACTCATATTCACTAGCTTGGTCATCAATTATTATTTTCTCTTTTCTTGGTTCTATGATGGACGTAGTCATGACAAGTGTTTTAGGACAATTGGTTTTATCCCCATATAGCGGGACTACAGGACCTATAGTCACTGGTATAGTCAAAGCTTCAGGATGCGTGTTTAACTGAGTAATTTTCTGTATTAATTCACTTCTATTTTTATTTATCGCTTCCCTTTCTCTTTCTTGAAGTACCCTTTCCATTGTTTTGTCATGTATAACTTATGGAGTTAAAGGTGTACCTAGAACTGGGGCACTCAGGGAAGTTCTACTAGGTCCTTCTTGATAAGGCGGAGGATTTTTCAATAAAATATCTTCTAAATAATCATCTTCTGAATCTCCACTACCTGTCATCGTTAAGTGCTTTGTTTTCTCTGTGCATTTTCCTCCAACCTGTTCCTCAGTCGTTAGTACAGGATATAATCCTTCAGCCACCATGGCTTGTCTTCACTGTTTCATCTGACTATCTTGGGTTTCACGGGGAAATTTTGAATAGTATCTACTCAGGGTTCTGTTACTTCATGACCAATCACGCTCAAATGCTTCAATTTCCCATTCTTCTAATACTTCGTACTGGGTCAATCTAGGTCTGGGTTCTAATTTATTCATTCTAGTGTGTAAGTTATGTAAGATTCTCCCGGTATATGTTCCAAATTCAGGAAAAGTTAATATTCCATCATCTTTTGTATACTCAATCTAATTTTCTAACCATACACAGGTACGATAGCCTCTTTCCGCCATCATATATGATGCAGGTGTTTTCGGGGGAGGGATAAGAATTCCTTCTCTAGTTTTAATGGGTTTAGCCCTGTTAAAATAATTAAAAATTTTCTGCATAAATGACATTTTTCTCTTTACATTGCGTGTGAATTCTGGTTAAGATACTGTTCGCAAGCAAAACCTATAAACCTTCTATCTGGACGGGTTCCTATTAATGTCGGATCGTACATACAAATTCCACTGTCTATTATTATTCTTGGGGATTCTGTGTTTATGACTAGGCCTGGGCAGTAAATTCGGTTCCGCTCGCGGAATTTGCGGAATTTTGGTAATTTCGCGTTCCGCGGAGAATGTGGAATTGCACAAAATTCTGCGTTCTGCGGCTTCGCGGAATTTGTTTCTTGTTCACGTTCTCAAAATGAGTGTTTGCGAGATATTTCCACCAGAGCACGCATACAGCGTTCGCGAACAGGAAAAAAGCATCGCGAACAAGCAATTTCACGTGTTTGTGGAATTTCGGCGTGCTCACGGAGATTTTTTACCATTCCGCGGAGCTTTGCGTAGGGCGACTACGCAAATTCCACCCACCCCTATTTATGACCAATCAGGTATCTGCTCTTACTTTAATGATTCTCTAATACCAGTGCGGCTTCTTATTCTCCAAACCAATCAGAATCTGTTTTGCTATGCATTTAACCAATACTAGTGAGACTCTCGATGACGTCAGTATCACTCCTTTCTACTGACCCCTCCTTTACAATGTTTCGCGTGAGTCACACACCCACTGTTTCAACCAATCCCAGCGCGGCTCTCTGTGACGTCAGTGCAGCACTCGCAACTGACCCCTCCTTTACAATGTAATGCAAATAACTTATTTTCTCACAATTTTGCATGCAATTTTCATTAATTAACAACATAGAAACATTTGCTACTTTGTCTGATCCTCTAAATTCAAAGAATAGTCAATCATTTTACTGTGAGTAAAACTTTTCCGCTTACTCTTCACACACCACGATTAAACCTTTCCGCTTACTCTACATTCAAGCATCAGAGAACCTGCTACTCCTTCAGTATTACCCTTTCTAGGTGATATACGACCAAAGTTTCACCAGCGAACTCTTTTGCTACCAATTACTCTCACTTTTACATGAAATAAAATAATCCCTAATCAGTGCTTCCAGTCCTGCATAACATTTAGCACCTTCCTGATCCAGACAAGTAACCTCACTTCAGTGTGGCTTTCATTTGCCACACGCTATTCAATATTCCTGGGAATTTCCAGACAACATGAAATAAAACATAAACTAATAACGGGTGTTAATGCATAAATGAATAATTCAATCCACAATATTTTCTACCTCACTAACTAAAACCCTAACCATCCTCTGCTACCAAGAAAAACTGATCCGGCGGATTACCAGCTCGAGTTACTGACACACCATAATACTCACCTGGGCCCATAAACATTCATACAAGAGCTAGCAGTACATTCGGAGTCAATTTTTAATTTACCTGCAAGATTTTGTTATCTTTACCCAAATCTTACCATTCCAATCTCCTTGACAATAAATTTCCTCTGGTCAATGAAGTTAGTAGCTAGTAGTATAGGAAGAAATAACATTTAAGCTTTTCCCAAATACTTACAGACTCCAAGGGTTTTAAATGTTTTATCTAATCAATAATTTTGTGAGTCAAATATCAAAAACATATTAACATCGAGTTTCATTCAGGAAAGAAATCAAATTTAGTTCAAATAAAAGTCTAAATAAAATATTGTGATGACAGTACCTGTAAAGGGAGGAAAAAGAGAGCAGGTACAAGGACAGTTTTCACAGAATTATATTTATCTAAGGTGATAGATGAACCCAACTCCTTGACGATGGGCCAGATGGAATCCACCGGGACAGGTGGAAGACAGAGTATCAAGACAGGTTCAGACCGGGAAGGTGACCTCTTCTAAGTGTAACGCCAGTGTCGCACCCCTCTCTGGCAGTACTCTCCTCAATTTTCTCTTCCGAAACTCCCCTTCTAGCTGATTGGATTATCGATCAGTATTTCAGTCTCTCAAACAGGGTCTCTGACATCTGCAGGGTCTGAGACAGCATCTCTGACAGAGTCTGTAGCAGCATCCGTGTCGGTCTGAGTCTGACCGGAATGATGGGTCTGACCTAATGCGTCGACTCTAACTAACTTACCTCAATTATACTAGTCTGTGTTTGTGTACCACCCCCAAATGTTTCAATATTCGTGTTTTCCCCTATTCTCATTGGACAGGGCAAGAAGGTGAGTTAATCACACCATACTAAATGTAATATTTTTCTTAAGGTCATTGTTCTATGTTCCCGCCCCTTAATTTACTTTCCCAAAGCTTCATTCTCACCCGCATTTCATATTATGATCAATACAATTTATACACTTTGTTATAATTGTTGCTCTTGTCTGAGTCGATGGGTTAAGTTCCCCTTGGGATTGTTCCCATCTTGACCTTGGCTGGGTTTCAAAGATGTCATCATGGTCCGGGCAGGATTCAGTGAGCATGCGCACAAACCAATGGGGTAGGGATTGCAGTCACCCTCTGAGGCCCAAAAACGAACTAATAACAAAGTCAGAGAAAAACATGTTAGAATACGAAAATAAATGAATTCACTGTGTACCACTTATTACTACACTAATCCCATTTACTTATAATAATCTTTCGCATTAGGAATTAGTAGAACTTGCAAGGTTTAGTTTAAGCAAAAGCATGCGCATTAGCATGTGAGTTCAAGCGGCCATTTTTAAAGCGTTTGCGCAGCTGCAAATCTTTCCCTCCAAGCATAGAACACGTCATACTACGTAGATGCAGTAGACGCATGCGTATTGAAATTCCCGCGTATTGTCAGCCATTTTAATGACACTCATTTACTGGTTAGCAATACACATAGGCAAGCATCCCCTAGCTACTGTATACCGTGTATAATGCATTTGTTAGTATTCACAAACATGTTGATTAAAGTGTTACGCGTTATTTGAGAAAAGATTCTTCCAAAGACAGAGTTAAGCAAATGTATTGGGAATATGTTGAGAATTTAAGAACTCTAACAATATACATGAAATTTTGTTTTTGCACTTTCAGAATAAAAAGTTTTATATAGCGCGAACTTGACCCGAATCGTGTATCAGAGCGCTTTACATAGCACCAGTTGCGTTACATTAGGACACATTAAATTTTTTTTTTGTTAGGCACGGGGAGATTAAGTGATTTGCCCAGAATCACAGGATGTTCAGTGTCATTGCCGAGACTCAAACCCAGTTCCCCAGATTTGAGGTCAACCGCCCTAGCCGTTGGGCCAACTCCTCTCCCAATTTTTATTGAAAACATTGAACACATATTATATTTCTGTCCCGGTTGTGTCTGAGACAGATGCAAATAGATTTTACCTACATGCCTTAGCTTAGGCTTTTTGAAATGTTTGGCTGTTCTGAGAACATTTCAATCAGATTCTATTGCTCGTTTAGAGTTCATCCTAAGTAGGCTCTTGTATTGTCTATAGTCATGCAGGGAACATTTAAGCATTGATTTTTAAAACCCAGTTTTTATCATATCTTGCCTTCATAATGAAACTGATTATTAATGTGATATTTATGTACCCTGATATTGAATATTGATGTACAATAATTTGTACTATATTATAAATATTGTATTTTTTACGTACATTTTATAGTGCTTCACCCCAAAACAAATATTTTGTAATTGATTTGAGGTAATGTAAGCCATCGGTGAACTCACATGCCATTATTTCTCTCCTTCCTGTAATCAAATCATGTCCTCTTTATGTTTCTGTTCCCCAAGCAAGTATTTATTTGATTCACTTTAGGTTCAATTTGGCTAATCACATGGTAAAGTTTCCCTTAGGTAGGTACCGCTAGATAGATTTGACACAGTGCCGTGTGCCTGTGTGATAATGTTTCATACCAAAGCATACTGCACTTTATTTTGTTCTACAAGTTTTATATGAGGTCCTGGAAAAGATAGTTGTTTATGGTACTCCTGAAACTAAATCTGAAACAGTGTTGTGCAGCCCTGTACCTTCTGCCAGTCATTACTGCAGCTATTGTATATTTTACACAGAGTTTGATCAACATCAGGAAATGTCTTTAAATATATGTCATATATTAGTGAATGACCTGATCCTCATATTGACTTGTTTTTTTATTTTAGATTAACAATTACACTATGCCGCACTTTTATATTGTTTTATATTTTATTCCTTATCTGTGTTTTTAACTTGTTTATGAATCATTTATTGCTAATGTTAGCCGAATAAACAATTTTGGGAAAACAATATATGCTTTATTTTTTAACAAACCTTTATAAAGTTTGTGTGAACAATTCTTAACACAACGTGGTCAATTAGGATGGTGGACGGATGGCCGCCGCCTGGCCGGCGGTGGTAACCGCTTGACCGGCGGTGTACATCCGCCCCGCGATCGCAACCCTGAAAACCGCCGGTCCCATTAGCATGGCGGTGACGACCACGCCGGTGAGAATCTCCGCCCACCACTTTTCCGCTGGTACCAGTCCGCACATATGCCTAGCAGGTGGAACTGAATAGCTACAATGATGCCAGTGCAGGGCCAGACTCTGCCGGCATGATTATGATGCCGGCAGTAGCCAGCCTTTCCGCGGTGGTGGAACTGCCATGAAAAGGCATGCAGAGAATGTCTCCGGGGGCCGGCAATGTGTTGGGGGTGTGTGTGGGTGCACTGGGGGTACCCATTTTTTACATGTCCCTGTACCAGGTGCAGTGCAGTGACATGCATGACATGCTCCTTTTCACACTGCGGCGGTGCTGCTGGCAGCAGCAACCACCGCAATGTTAATCACCAGAATTCAACCGACGCCGTCGGATTTCGACTGCGGAGCATCCTAAATGGACCGGCGGTTATGCTGCGGTCTTTTCCCGTTACCATGGCGGTCGGGGAAAATTTCCGACCGCCATCCTAATAGGTCCCTAAGTATTTAATTTTTGTCATTTTCATTTTACATTCTATATATTTTTCAAATGATAAAAACACTGTGGATAAATTGTTTTTCATTTATTTTTCAGTATTTTTGATATACATTTACGTTTCTATGTAAAACATTTTACAACTTTACCGATATTTACAATTATTAAGCAGTTTGTAAATGTTTTACAAAATATATTCAATAGTTGCATTTATTTATAATATTGTTTTCTATAATCTGAATATGTTTTTTTTCATTTCAATTATTCTGCCATTTTCTATACTGCCAGCTTTATTTAGTAGTCTATGTCATTGTTGAATGGTGGCAAATCTGCAGGCTAGCGGTTCTTCAATACTCTTCCCCTTTACAGGTAAATCCAATTCTTATCTATTTTTAGAGATAGTATGCATGGTAGGAGATTGTTAGTAAGATCAGTATTTGTATATTATTGCCAAAGTGTAGTATTTGTTTGAAGTGAGTGATGTAGGACTAATTATGTTTCATTTTATATGTATTTTTATAGTAAGGGAATATGTTGTATTTCTCACTATTTTAGGAATTTAGATTAGTGTGTCACCATTTTTGTGGGATATGTTTGTTTTGAGAATAGGTTTTTAGGTGTTTTCTTTTGAACGTGTTTTTTTTAATCAAAGTCAAACTTCTGTTTTTCATGAGAGATGCATTTTATGAGAAACAAAATGTTGAGTTAATTTTTTAGCAAATATTTATTTATTCTCTCATTTATTTTTCTTTTGGCAGTTTATCCTGGACTAGTCTGTGAATTTTTACATTTAGTGGAGTTTTGATGGCCTTTCCTGGATTTGATGTGGTCAAAATGGTTAGGTTTCATTTTGTATATGTACTTTGGATGTTTTGGATGACATTTGAGCCTTTTTTTTGATGGGCTATGTAGTTTCTTGGATGTCATATTGTGTATGGAGGACAGCAGCAACAAAATTGTAGGTGCATTTTTCTTTTTCTTTTTTTTAATACATTTTTTATTGAGCAGAGCAAGGACAACATTGTAATAAATTAGGACATCAGAAATAGCACTGATACACAATCTTAAACATTTGTCAACTGAAACCCATCGAGCATAAATGCATGAATACTACATAAATCCGGCCAAACCCTCTATTCATTCAAAAACTACCTAAAATAAAAAAACATTAAAAAAACTCCAGCCACAAGGCTCTAAAATCCATTTCCCCTAAGTTATTTACACCAACAACCTCTTAACAAACTTGTTTACTAAAAAAATATTACGTTAAAGTGCACTGAATTCAATAATTCTACCTTCATATTATTGTTTTCTCTTTTTTTTCTTCTTTTCCCTTCTCCTTCCTTCCTTCTCTTCTTTCCCCCCTTCTCTTCTCTTCTTAAAAGGAAGCAGCCGGAGACAAATGGCCCCTCCCATTGCTGTATGGCCCTAAAGTGACATATGCATTATTGCCTGCAGTTGTAATAATATATACATACCTATATGGTAATACTAAAGTGCCAAGTGCATAGTTGCCTTCAGTTATAATGATATACATACATACAGAGCCATATATACTCCAAATTGCAGGGGAAGTAAAAACCCAAAAGATCCATCAATGCATGTTTTTAAACCTTATAGCTGTGCTAAAACTGGCAATCTTCCAGTATATTCCTACTCCCCCTTAAATATAGGGACCTAAAGTGCAAAGTGCTAAAGTGCTAAATTACAATCAATATATCCACAACAAAAAACTTCCCAACTTCCAAATAAGAAGGCCTAAAGTGCCATGTGCTAAAGTGCTAGATTTTTGTCGAAATGTCCCAATTATCCATAAACTTCCAGACCGCTGTAGACTTTTTTTACTGCCCCAACCCGTTTAGCATATGCTTCTTCCAATCTCCTTATCTTATGCATTTTAGTTATCCATTTAGGATAAGATTGTACCTTCTCAGATCTCCAGTTTTGAAGAATTAAGGAACGGGCTACTAAAAAGCAGATTGAAATGCAGACCTCTTCGTCTTTGGTCAAATCTGACCTTACTTTTGAAAAACCGAAAAGAGCCACTTCTGTCTCGGGATCAAGCTTTTTTTTAATAGCCTGGCTCATCACTAAAAAGATCTTACTCCAGAACACTTCAAGCTTAGGACATGTAAACAATATATGAAGCCAGTCTCCCTCACCATGAGACTGGCATCGGAAACACTTATTTTCAACATCCTTATAGCGTTTATTTAACGTTTTCGGAGTGTAATAAGCTAGCCAATGTGACAGAAAGGCCATTCTTTTTAAATTGGCTGCTCTCAGGGCCTTACACCCTACCTGGGCGATCAACTGCCATTCCTGAAGCGAGAAGGTGCAGATAGTTTCACAAGTTATTTTTCCCAGGAATACTTCGACCTGGGGGAAGTACCTTGTGTTTTATCAGGACGAGTACCAATTTCCTACCCCCTTTAATTTAGTTTTGTATAGGACATTAACTTGATTAATTGACCCATCACTTGACAGTAGATTATATTTCTTGATAAAATTTAAGATCTGTAAGTACTCCAGGAAACCTGGATTATTTCGATTACCACATCTACTTAAAACCTCATGCCACAAAATCCCTGTCTTAGCGATTAAGAAATGGCCCAGATTCTCGAAACCACACTCCTTCCATCTCTTAAGCCGACTGGAGTGAATTTGCAGCCGAAAGACTTGACATTCCTCTAACTTTAGAAAGTTAAACCCTGAGGAGTCCACTTGTTTAAAAGAAGATTGCAGTCTATCAGAATAATCACGGATTGTCTTATAACGGGACTTCTTAGGTAATTTAGATGTTTTTAAATAAATTGGGATTTGGGAGCCGGACTCATGAATCATTTTTTCAAAAAGGAAGATATCTATCTGCCCGTTAGGTTCCAGCAAATGAGCTGTAAGGTCTAATAACGCAGCTTCGATAGTAAGTTTGAATGTTTGGTAGAGCTAAACTCCCTTGATTTATTTCCAACTGTAGTATGGGTAATTTCACCCTAGAGGCCTTCTTGTTCCACACAAATTCCCTGAACATTAAATCAATTTCTTTAAATTATTTAAGATTGATTTTCATGGGTATATTTATAAAAAGAAATATTAGCAGGGGAAGAATGGACATTTTTAAAAGTGCTACCCGACCAATCAAAGTCAAGGGTAAAAGGGTCCACTTGTCCAAAAGTGATTTAATTTTATTCCTCATGGCTAGATAATTCAAACTAAATAATTCTTCTACTTGGTTGGAGACGAAGATACCGAGATATTTAATTGGTTCTTTCTCTTAGTGCCCGGTGTTTTAAATTAAGAGGTAAAAAGTTGCAATCCGAATTGAGTATTAAAATCTCCGTTTTATTTTGATTTATTTTTTAGCCTTCTATTTGATCAAATTTAATAAATTCTAGAAGGGCTTCTTCCACTTTCTGTTTATCCGGACATAAGTACATAATTATGTCGTCCGCGAAAAGTTTCAGGTGCATTTTTTTATATTATTTATTTGTTGGGTGGATTGATTTATTGTATTGTGTTTAGGTATATTTTGTTATTCTGTAAGTATATGTAATTTAATTTTGTTATACTTTGCCGAATTTTTGATGTATGTTGCTGTATATTATTATATGTTTATTGTGTTGTTTTGAGAAATTATTTTTTAAAGTAATTATACATTGGTTATCATTCTGAATTAAAAGGTTTTGTTATTTCATTTTTTGGTTAGTTTTTAGTTTGCATTAAATCTGGGTGCACTTTTTACAATAGTGTTCTGGCTATTGTTTCAAGGTAGGGTAGACGCTGTAGTTATTGGAAAATAATCACTCTTTGCTTGCTAGCATTTCATGCTTGAGTACACTTTCAGAATTGTTGAAATCATAGTTTTTTTTAAATTAATAATGAAGGCACATGTGTATCATTGTATTGACCATGGCTAGTGTATATATGTGTAAATGGTGCTGGGCAGGATTTAAATGTCCTGTCCATCACCCATGTGTTTCATAGTGTTAGGATTAGTATGTTTTTGTCAGTTGCATAGACTTTTAGTATAATTCCTGTTTGAAATTAAATGAAATGAAATAAAAAAAACATTTATAAAGCGCATGGCTACCCGGGAGCATCCCAGCGCTAAGGACTGACATGGGGAGGCAGAAGAGCTAAGGAAACAGCAGGGTCTTCAGTTGTTTATGGAAAGCCAGATGATTGGGGACTATACAAAGATGTAGTGGCAGAGAATTCCAGAGTTTAGCGGCGTTATAAGAGAAGAGCCGTCCACCACTTCTGGCCTTCTTGATCCTCGGGAAAGTTTCCTATTAGCTTTGTAGGGACGGATCATGGCTGAGTTGATAGGAGGCCCCTTCCCTTGCATGGATTTCTGTACTAGACACAGGGCCTTGAATCTAATACACTCCTGCACTGGGAGCCAGTGCAGGGAGAGGAGTGCTGGTTTCGCCAATTGTCTGTTAGCAGCTCAAGTCAGAAGTCTAGCAGCGCTGTTTTGAACAGACTGTAGTTTGGAGACTACTGTTGTGGGTGCACCCAGATATAGTGCATTACCATAGTCCAGTCTAGAAAGTATAAGTGATTGGACCAGTACTTTTTTAGCTTGAAAGGGGAGGAGGGGGAGGACTTTGCGGGCCATTATGAGCAGGCCATATCAGAAGGCTGCCGTCTTCCTGGCCTGTACCCTAAAGTTCAAATCCTGGCCCAACCAGATGCCCAAGCTCTTGATTTCTGACTTAGGGACCGGGGGAGGACCCATGCCGGCTGGCCACATAGAACTGGATTTAAAGCTAAGGGGGTTGCCCAATATCATGAGCTCAGTTTTTCCATCATCAAGCTTGAGCTGAGACGCATCCATGCAGTTCGAAACATCCTCTAGACAAGAATAGAGGCCATTGGTTGTTTGATCTGCTTGGTTTAACGCTACCACCAATTGCGTATCATTGGCATAGGTCACATGCGGATTCCAGAGGGGGCTACAATGGCTGCCAAAGGAGCCATATACATGTTGAAAAGGGTCGGGCTAAGCGACGAGGCCTGAGGTTTAGATGCAATGTTCTCCTCAAATACCTGGAAGGTTCTTCCCTCCAGAAAGGAACACAGCCATTGAAGAACCGTGCCTGTTATTCCTATACTCCTGAGATGGTGAGCCAGGATCTTATGGTTCACCGTGTCGAATGCTGCGCTTAGGTCAAGGAGTATAATGGCTGACGAACCTCCTGAGTCTAAAATTTTCCTACTTTCCTACACCACTTGTAACAGGGCCATTTCGGTATTCTGACGCGGTCGGAATCCTGTTCGAGAGGGGTGGAGCAGTTTGTGGGTTTCAAGGAATCCATAGAGGACTTGATTAACGTATTTCTCTGCCATCTAACTTATTCCTGGCAGAAGGGAGATAGGGCGGTAGTTGCCCAAATTTGCCGGATCCAAGTTAGGTTTCTTAAGTAGGGCTTTCACCATGGCCCCTTTCCAGTTGGTAGGAACTATTCCTGTGGACAGTGAGGCATTAATCAGGTCCGTCATGTTAGGGGCTATTATCGGAGCTGCCTGTTTCAGAATGTTAAGCGGTGCGGGATCCTTGGGTGATCTGCTCTTTACCGAGGACAGCAAAGTAAGGAGTGAGTCCTGAGACAGGGGGGAAGACCTCTAGTGTGTGTTCAGAAGGACGTGTGTTGGAATCCGTCTGCTTGTAAGGGGTCTCGCCATTGTCATCCTTATGCGGCAGGGATTCAAGAATATTCTGAACCTTTGTGGTGAAATATTCTGCCAGTTTATTGCAACGTAGACCAGAGGTATCCGGTGCTATTCGTGGGACGGGGGCTTTAAGTAGTTTTTTTTAAGTAGTTCAAGTCTGACCTCTTCCTCTGTCCGTCTTTCTCTCTCCCGATTTCCCTCCTCCTGCTTGTCTGCTGCCCTTAATTGTATTCTGCCTTTAGCCTCTGCTCGTTTTATTTTTCATAAGCCTTTCTGCCTTTAGCCTGCCTGTTATTCCTCTCACTCTCTGTTGTTTTGGTGCTGTTGGTTTTTTTCAGTGCCCTCCCCCCTGCCCGCCCCCCGCTCTCCTTTCCCGCCGCTGCCTTCCCTGTGGCCCCGCCCCCATCCTCTCCCATTCGCCACCCGCCTCCCAGCTGCTTCTCCCTCCCTCCACCCTTCTTAATGCAGGCCGCTGCGCGGCGAGGGTGCGAACCTTGACCTGTTCTCAGGCCAGGTCCACTCCCTCACCGCACCAGCATTCCCTGCTGGTGCTCTGCCTGCTGCCCTTGCCGCTGCTGCTGTTGCTGGAAGTTCGAGGCCCTCCTCCACCCGCAGGCTCCCGCCTGCACCTCATCCCTGGTGGCCCAGTGGTGGGCGGTAAGTATCAAGTCTGACCTCTTCCTCTGTCCGTCTTTCTCTCTCCTGATTTCCCTCCTCCTGCTTGTCTGCTGCCCTTAATTGTATTCTGCCTTTAGCCTCTGCTCGTTTTATTTTTCATAAGCCTTTCTGCCTTTAGCCTGCCTGTTTTTCCTCTCACTCTCTGTTGTTTCGGTGCCGTTGGTTTTTTTCAGTGCCCTTCCGCCCGCCCGCCCCCCGCCCTCCTTTCCCGCCGCTGCCTTCCCTGTGGCCCCGCCCCCATCCTCTCCCATTCGCTACCCGCCTCCCAGCTGCTCCTCCCTCCCTCCACACTTCTTAGTGCAGGCCGCGCAGCAGATGCGCGCAGTGGCCGTGCCGCTGGCGCGCCAGAGGCAAGCCCGTCTGTGCCCGTCCGCGCCTGGACCGCGCCCAGCGCCAGAACCCCTGGACCCCTTCACACCCCACCGCGCCGGCCCTAGACTCAGCTACGACACCGACTCCCTCCACGCTCTCAACTCCGGCCGAGACCAACACTGCATCCAGGCAGCCCCGAAACGCACCCACGGACCCTTCTCCTGCCGCAACTGCAGCTCCACCTACAACAGAACCACCAAACCAGACCCAACCACCTCCGCTGCATACTCCTCAACACCCGCTCCGCTCGAAAACATGCCATCGAACTCTGGGACCTACTCGACACCACCACCCCGGACGTAGCCTTCCTGACCGAGACGTGGTGGAACGACTCCTCGGCTCCAGACATCGCCATCGCCATCCCAGACGGTTACAAGATCACCCGCAGGCACCGCGCCAAAGGCACCGGAGGAGGACTAGCCATCGTCCACAGATCCACCATCGAGGTCACCACCCACACAGACGACACCCTCCTCACCGCCGAACACCTGCACTTCCAGATCCACACCGACCCCAAAACCACCCTCAGGGGAACGCTCGTCTACAGACCCCCCGGACCCCGGGCCCAGTTCAGTGACGCCATCGCCGACCTCGCCAGCACCCACGCTCTCGCCTCCACGGACTACATCCTCCTCGGGGATCTGAACTTCCACCTCGAGAACAACAACGACGCCAACTCCGCCACACTGATCGACAACCTCGCCAACCTCGGCCTCAGACAACTCGTCACCGCACCCACCCACGCCACCGGCCACACGCTAGACGCCGTCTTCTCCACAAGTACCCACGTCTCATTCAACCACATCACCGAACCCCACTGGACAGACCACCGCTGCATTCACTTCACCTACAGGAAACCTACCACGCACCACCGCACCCAACAGCTACCCCACCGCTGCTGGAGCAAAATCACCGAAGACCAGCTGACCACCACCCTCTCCCTGAACCCACCCACTGAACCCACCAACCCAGACGCCGCAGCCCGCAACCTCAGACAGTGGATCGACGACTGTGCCAACACCCTCACCCCACTGAAGAAACCCTCCAACAACCACACCAGCAAGAGAGCCTCCTGGTTCTCCGACGAGCTCCTGGCCTCCAAGCGCACATGCCGGAAATTGGAGAAGATATGGCTCCACGCCCGCACACCAGAAAACCACGCAGCCCACAAGGACGCCACCCGCAGACACCACCACCTCATCAGATTAGCCAAGAGATCCTCCTTCAAAGACAGCCTGGACAACAACGCACATGGCAGCAAAGAACTCTTCAGCATCGTAAAAGAACTCTCCAACCCCAGCGCCAACGCCAACGACATCCCTCCCTCACAGGAACTGTGCGACTCCCTTGCCAACTTCTTTCACCGCAAGATCGCCGACATCCACGACAGCTTCGACACCACGACCAACCCGACCGCACCAGACCCCACCCCTCCGGCGAACACCATCAGCGCCAACCACCTGACCTCCTGGTCCAATGTCTGCGACGACGAGACGCGCAAGGTCATGAACTCCATCCACTCAGGATCGCCAACAGACCCGTGCCCACACCACATATTCAACAAGGCAGGCGCAGCCATCGCACCCCAACTATGGAAGGTCATCAACATCTCCTTCGAAACTGCGACATTTCCGGACAGCTGGCAGCACGCCGAAATCAACGCCCTCCTCAAGAAGCCCAAGGCGGACCCCAAGGACCTCAAGAACTTCCGGCCCATCTCCCTGCTCCCGTTCCCGGCAAAGGTCATCGAGAAAATCGTCAACATGCAACTGACCCGCCACCTGGAAGACAACAACCTGCTGGACCCGTCCCAATCCGGATTCAGACGAAACCACAGCACCGAGACAGCCCTCATCGCCGCCACAGACGACATCAGGCGCCAATTAGACAACGGCGAAACATCAGCCCTCATCCTCCTGGACCTATCGGCTGCCTTCAACACGGTCTGCCACCGCACACTAAAGACTGCCTCCATGAAGCCGGTATCCAAGAGAAGGCCCTCGACTGGACCACATCCTTCCTCTCTGGCAGATCCCAGAGCGTCCGCCTCCCACCGTACCGATCCGAAGCCACCGACATCATCTGCGGCGTCCCCCAGGGCTCCTCCCTCAGCCCGACGCTATTCAACATCTACATGGCCCCACTCGCACAAGTGGCCCGCCACCACAACCTCAACATCATCTCCTACGCCGACGACACTCAACTCATCCTCTCCCTCACCAAGGACCCACGCACCGCCAAATCCAACATCCATGACGGAATGCAGGCCATCGCCGACTGGATGAGGAGCAGCCTTCTGAAACTGAACGCGGACAAGACAGAGGTCCTCATCCTCAGACCCACCCCCTCAGCCTGGGATGCCTCCTGGTGGCCGACCACTCTGGGGACAGCACCGACACCGACCGACCACGTACGCAACCTAGGATTCATCCTCGACTCCACCCTCTCCATGTCCAAATAGGTAAACGCCGTCTCCGCCTCCTGCTACAACACCCTCCGCACACTTTGCAGAATCTACAAATGGATCCCAGCCGAAACAAGAAGAACGGTAACACAAACCCTCGTCAGCAGCAGATTAGACTACGGCAACACACTCTACGCCGGAATCCCAGCCAAACACCTACGACGACTCCAGCGCATCCAAAATGCCTCCGCCCGACTGATCGTCAACATACCCCGCCACTGCCACATCACCCCCCACCTGCGAGACCTACACTGGCTCCCCGTCGAAAAGAGGATCACCTTGAAACTCCGCACCCACGCACACAAAGCACTCCACAACGCCGAACCAGCCTACCTGAACAACAGACTCAGCTTCCACACCCCCACCCGCCAGCTCCGCTCTGCCAGCCTCACACTCGCCACCATCCCCCGCATCCAACGAACCACCTCCGGTGGCAGATCCTTCTCCTACCTCGCCGCCAAGACCTGGAACACCCTACCTACCCACCTACGTCAGACTGAAGACCTACTCGCCTTCAGAAAAAGCCTCAAGACCTGGCTCTTAGAGCCCTAGCGGCGCCCCCCCCCCTCTCAGCGCCTTGAGACCCTCACGGGTATGTAGCATGCTTTACAAATCCCCTGATTGATTGATTGACAAAGGCAATCACCTTTGGGCAAAGGAAATATCAAGGTGGAGGTTGGCGATATAACGGTAATAACGTCGATAGAGCCCCTTCTTACAAGTATCTGGGGGTTCACTTGGACAGAAGGGGAATATTCTCCAAACACAGAGAAGAGGTAGAAGCCAAAGCCCTGACAATCCAGGTGGCTTTTAAGACTCTAGCAAGGGAACTATCTGGTCCCAGTCTGACCCCACTTATAACTGTCATGAAGGCAAAAATTATCAATTTCCTCACCTATGGCCAGGAGATTATGCAAGGGAAAGACAACAGCCACGTAAATAAAATAACAACAAGAATATTTAAACAGGCGCTGGGTCTACCAAAATCTTCATCTCCCGCCCAAATACGTCTCGAGTTTGGTCTTCAAGACCATCAAGCAGTAGGGCGTGGAGCATATATCAGGTTGTGCAATAAATTGCGTACCTCCAGAGAAGGAACCCTGGAGGCTCTTTTGTGGGTGGAAATCTCAGCCGGCTATCCTGGCAGTTCATTCCGGCGCTACCTGCAAGATTCTTTAAAACTCTTGGATATAGAAGAAATTTGGTCCTCTAATCTATCTCAGCAGGCTCTTAAAATTTACATCAAAAGAAACGTCCGCCTTTGGTCTTTTCATTCGGATAGAGCCCAACTGGTGCATCGTAAGCACGCCTGGTCAATCATATCAGGATTCAAGCCAGGGATTATGGCACACTACCTGTCATGTACCTACTCAGTGCTGTGGAAAAAAAGATTTCTGGCCCTCAGAATGGGCGAATGGCCATTCCTGTACCATTTGCCAGGATGGCGCCGCACAAATTCCAACGTAACATGCAGGGGGTGCGGGAGCAGCCCAGAAACAATCGAGCATGTGTCATGTCTATGTCCTGCAGTCCTCGACGATCGAAAGTTCTTGTTAAAGAGCGAATGGAACAAACTTGGAATTCGTACGTGCCGGCAAGCCATCCTTGCATCAATGAACCCGGACAATCCACAGCTCAACATCCGGTTCACTAAGTTTATCACAGGAACAGCAAGAAAATTTATACACAGCGAGAGCCAGTATGCCATTAACGGTTAACTATCAAAGGACAGATTAAACCCCTTACTGCTTCACCGGATTTGTACATCTGTCAGCATCCCCCAATTGCAGCAGAACATGGCCTGTTGCGTACGGACCATCTTGTTTTCCTGTGTAATCTTGGAACCCTCAAATATTGTACGCAGGGACCCTACAATATAAATGGACTCGCACCACTAGGGTCTTTACCACAAAATCTGACTTAATTACAGTGTTATTGATTATCGCCTTTTAAAAATCAATGTCCGTTTGCGGCCCTAATAGACGAAAAATTCTGAACGGAGGATTATGGCCCTTAACTGTTTTTTTAAATCACTTTCTCTTTTTAAAAAAAGGGGGTTGCACCGTTTAGATGAGTTAAATACTTTTTATCACTATAAAAAACAGGCCTCTAGGAGTTTTTAAATTATTTTATGACGTATATTTACTTATTGTGATGGTATAAATGTAAATATTTTAATATCTATTCTTGATACACGTTCTCACTATGGTAGCATATTCATCATTGTAATGATTTTTATTAATCAAACAATAAAGTATTCTTCTGATTGATTAATGATAATAAAGGTTCTTGTGAGCTTGTTTGCTTCTCTTGAGTCCCGTAGGATGTTCCTAACATGAATTTCAGTGACGTTATGGAGGCTGATTGTATTCCCCTACACTTTAAAAAAAAAAGATCTTTGATGGTGGCCCTACCTTAATAGGTATTGGACTATTATTTTGTGCATTTCCTAAGCATCCTTTCACTGGACATTCTTTCTTTACTATGAGTGTATCCCCTATTAATTAATAATAGTTTCCTCATTTGTGATCCGATTTATGTTGCAGCCTTTGACATTTTGTCTGTGGATTTTATCTTTAAGTATATCATATGTTATTTAAAAAATTACATGACTTTTTATAACATGTTTTACATTAATGAAATTTCTTTTGCTTTTTTGGATTGGTAGGTTTAGTGTTTGGTGGAGGGTTGGTCTTTTTTTTCTTTTCTTTTATTTGTATTATTGAGATAATGAAATGTTTTAGTTATTGAAGTTTAATTACTTTATTACTGAATTTTAGTTGACTTTTTTAAATGTACAAAAAATGTTGTTATTACTTTATTTTTTACGTTCTGGTTTGCGTTTTATTTTTATTAATTATACTGAATTTATATTGTGTCTATGTTGCAATATGAGTTTTCTTTAACTTTGTGGCTTGGTGTTTTTTTGTGTTGTTTGGTGGCTTTTTTGGCAGTTTTGGAATTTGTGTTTTGGAGATATAATTTTTAATTGTTATCTTATTTTGTGTATAATAAAATATTTTAATTATTTTTGCAGATAAATATAAATTATATTTTAATTTAGTACTTACTTTGTAATTGTAAATGCTTCCGTTTTTGAGTGTGTTACGGCCTTTTTGACTGTAGTTTTAGTAGGGCAGGATGATGCTTTGTAGCACCTGTGGCTTCTTATGCAGCACTTAGTTGCACACGTTTCTTTCTTTTCTATACTGGTTTTATCTGGAAAAGTTATTTTATTTCTAACTGTTTTTAAGTTTAATTTCATTGGTTGCAGTTTTTGAACCTGATAAGGTAAACCATCAATATGTTTTTGTTGGTGTTCATATATGTTTAGGTAATATGTTTTAACCCCTTGGCTGCGGCAGGAATTCCGCCGCAGCGCTGGGGGGGATTTGGGGGCACTACGGTGGCGCCGTGCTCATGACGGAACCACTCCGTCATGAGTCACGGTTGAGCTGTGCTCATGACAGAGTGGTTCCGTCATGACTCCGCCCACGGCGCTAATCGCCCGCACAGGCGGGGAATTAGCACCGCGTGGGCGGAGCGGCCGCCAACGGCCGCAGCATGACGGAACCACTCCGTCATGAGCACACGGCACCTCATGACGGAGTGGTTCCGTCATGAGCAGGGAAGGGGTTAAATTAACATATTTAAATATTTATATACAAATATATTGATTTTGAGCAATATGTAGTATGGCCATACTTTTTTGTTGAATGGGCCTTGTTACATTTGTTTCATTGTGTTGATGATATGTTGGATTTCTTTATTTTTGTTTTCGATATTTAGGTCTTTTTTGTTGTCAATATTTGTGATTTTGTGTTTTTTTGTATACGATGTAGATTTTGGGGTCTCAATATTTTTTAAACTTTATCTTTGTGTCTCATTATTATTTATCTCTATACTATGTCATATAAACTAACCCCTAATCGATTTCTAGCCTAGTCAAATGTTAGGGTTTATCATCATTGTATAGATTTCCCATCCTGTGACAGGCACTTTCAATCCACTTCCTAACACCACTAATACCGCACAGAAGTGGAACCATTAAATGCCCTAGACTTCTGTCTAATGCGAAAAGAGTACATTTTAAGAGCTTGCTTAACCATCCTATCACAATACCGTGAATTGAGCTATATTAGAAATGGGATTTCTGAGCCCTCCTTACTGGGTGACAAAAGCACAGCGCACATGGAACTCTTGCCAAAACAATCAGGCAGTAAACATCACTCCTTATTTTGCAGTGGAACTAGCCATTGGGTCAGATGCTGCAGCTGAGCAGCCAAAATTGACATTCGAAATCTGACTTCCTGATCATACAGGAGTTTTAATGTGGTCATTTTGATTATTGGGTGAGCACCAGACCACAACAAGCATTGTCAAAACCAATAGGCCTCGCCTAGGTGACAGCTGTTGTGTTTGTCAATGTTTTATCCATGTTGTATAGCAGCGCTATGGCACATCCAAGGCACTTTTTATTGCTCACTTTCAGCCATGCTGCATAGCAGCCGCACTGCTATACAACATGGCTAAAATACATTGACAAAGTCAACAGCTCTCACATGGGTGAGACCTATTGGCTTTGCCAATGTTTTTCTTTTTTTTGCAGAATGATGCTCTTTTTCTAGCATTTAAAATAAAATAAAGGAGGGACAATTGTAACTGGTTTGAACTCAGAAACAGCCATTGAAACAAAAACGAAAGGTTAGTAGAATTATCAGCCTACATCATGATATGCCAAATGAATGCTTAGATAACACTTATCACAATCTGGACAATTCTAGATGTGAGCTGAAACCAAATCCAAACATCTCCTTCCATTTAACATATTGGCCCTGCCACCTGAAAATAATATTAATGGGATCCTTCCAAATGCACGTTTCAGTTTGGTATCGTTCAAACCAGGACTCCTTTCTGTCATCTATCTACTCTTTTTCGTCATGGACTCCAAAAAAACACAGCTAACATTTCATGGGAGAGATTGCTACAAATTAAAGATAAAGGGTGGTGACAGGTTGTGAAATGCAACTTTTAAGTACGGAGATCAGGAACAGCACTCTGCAGCAGGCACATGAATCTACTGGGTTATCTTGGCAGCAAATGCAAAGTTCTGAATCGTGAAAGGCATTTGTGTTGATGTTGCCATAATACATTTTAGTGGTGTTCCTGATGAGTGGCAGCAGTGGGATAGGGGCTGGCAATTGTTACAGGGGCGGGATATAGTGCTGATAGGAAGGCACACCAGCCGAGGAGGAGATCGGTGACAAGAGGGAGTTGCTACATGGAGCACAGAGTGGCCTTTTGGAAAGTGTTGGGCTTAGAGGGTTCACTTGGAGCACCGGCTGCCTGTAGTGTGGCGCGGTATCTACATTACTGAGTGTTATAAAGTGTGCGTCTAGGGCAGAGAGTGTTCTGCAAAACTGGCAGCGGCAGCTAACAGAGGCTGCCTGCAGTCTAATGCTTCTCCTTTCTTCCACGTTTAAAAGGCAACACTTGCCAAGCTGCACATATTCAAGTGACCGATTCCATGAAATCCGGAAAGTCTCCCAAGAACAGCAAACTGTTTCCCTGGTGTTTACAGTGGCTGGAAATTTCACACAGAGTCGTAATGATATTGCTGGAACATTGAAAAAAAAGAATCTCCCTCAGAGCCCAGACAGTGAGTGGATGCAACTACTACCAAACCACAGCAAACATAGTGCAATCACCCTACAATGAAGTGGTTGTTTGGTCACTGTAGAATTATTTACGAGCCATAAAGTTGTCTGTTGGTTAAATTTAAACAACCTCCTTTAGAAATGTTGGTGTGAAAATTCCCCAACGCCGCAGTGCTTTACAAATATATATAGATTTTTTTTTGCAGTTTTATGTGGCTCAAACTTGATCCAAAGCATTGTAATGCTTTATATGAAGACCAGTTAAAAGGACACTATGGGGCAGATTTACAATAACTGGCGCATCTCTGCATATTAGCAGGGATGCGCTAGTTATTTTGCGTGACTCAAAAACCCCCTTGTGACACCATGGATGCGCCGCATTTACAATGCGGCGCACCATGGCGCACAGCTAGACAGATGTGTGATGCATCTGTCGCTGTAAGGGTGACGCAGTGCTGGAGTTGTGTCGCAAGCGCGATGCCATTCCAGCACTGCTCAGGGGTGCCCTATACCTCATATGCTGCGTCACTCCTTATGCCTACTTCAAGCAGGCGTAAGGATTTGATGCAGCTGGGACGTAAAAGTGACTCAGTGAAATCTTGTAGATTTCACTGCGTCACTTTTACGGGGCTTCCTTGCGACGGAACGCCCACCCTGCATACATTATACCTGACGCAGGTATAATGTAGCGCCTGGCTTTACAGCGTGACGCATTTCACTAGATGCGTCACGTTGTAAATATGTCACATAGTGGCGCATTGTTTATGCCGCCGCTGCGTCCCAAAAGAGACGCAACGGTGGCGTAAAACTGTCACAAGGGGCTTGTAAATCTCCCCCCAATTTTTTTTTATAGAAGCACAGGGAGATTGAGTGATTTGCCCAGAATCCCAGTATGTTGAGCTGGCGCTGAGACTCGAAACGGGTTCCGCCTGTTCCAGAGTCAGGAGTTCAGTTGTGGTGGCTGACATGTAATATTTAATATGTCCCTGATTTGGGCTAATGACTGTCACTCATGCCTCCCCTCCTGAACTCCACCACAACAAGTCAGTCTCCTAACACACATCATATTTTCTGGTCCTGTGAATTACAAGTTTGCTGGTCTGAGTAGGGGTAAGCAAGAAGGATGCAGTTCTCTTGCCACCAAAACTCTCATCTTCACAAGACAGTGAACTTATGCAGCCTAGTCTGCCATTCTGAGAACCACACGCAGAGGCTGTCACATAGGTAGGGTTGGAGAAAGGAAGGGACATGACAATAGCAAATAAGGGCTGCAATGCTGACTTGCACTAAGTTGGTCTTTTGTTTCCCTCTATATATCCATGTGCACATGGCTGCAAGCTAACAAAAAAAAGTGTGTACACTCAACTTCACTATATAATCACTGAAAGCGGGTGACGGATATGTAACACAAGCCAAACCTCATGACTAGAGCTCCAGGCGCATAGACAGGCCTTATGTAAAAAAAAACACAGTGCAGTATAAAAGGAGTATTTTTGCAGAAAGCCAGCACAATCGAGATGCCTCCTAGAGTTTCAGGGAAGACTCCACCAAACTGTGCAGGGGACAACCATGGAGCTTGGACAGTAGATGCTGCTGAGTGGGGGAAGCAGGGGAGAATGGGGGTGCAAGAGAGGAGCTGGGGGGAGGCTGTAAAGATTAAGACCAATCCCGGAGATGTGGCAGCAACAGAGAAACTGGGGTGTTGGGGTATAAGGGAACAATCCAGGAGCTGGGCGGAATAGGGGTTGTAATAAAAAAAAAATAGACAAAAAAACGACAAAACCTAGTGCAATGGCAGCAAAAAACACAGCACAATTGAGACGAAAACAAGAAAAGGAAAGAACCCATGCCAGACCTGATACTCTCCGAATATGATTAGAAATTGTATTGATTCGCAGAATGCAATACCACGGAATGGTGTCACAGGCGGGTGCTCTTAATTGCACGCATTTCATAGCTATCAAGCTATTATGCTTTGCAGTGTCACCCACCTGCCACTGACTCGGTAATACATGCCAGGGAGTCTTGTACAAACGATGCAAATTTCACATTTAACATGGCTGTTTCATTAAAGCATGCACGCATGCTTTGTGAACCGGCCAGAAATGTGTTGCCTGAGGAATGGTGCAGCAGAAGTCACAAGACTTGGATTTGTCTTCATGCATGACTGGGGGACAAAAACTTACAGAGGGGCATGTAAAAGCCCAAAAATACCAGCGGCAATGCACACGCAGTAAATTGCTTCGAGATGCAACAAAACCCATTCTGCACTTTAAAATATCTCTAAGGAAAACTAAACAGAACACGTGCCACGAGGAACACATGGACGTCATTTAGAGTCACACCTGCGACTCTTGGCTTGCCCCTTGCGACCCCTGGCACAGCCGTTGCAACCCCTGGCCTCAGAAGTGTCAAAATCAGTGGCAAGAATACAGGGATGTCTCCGCATTCATTATTGTCCGCCTGTTTTCCATTATACTAATAGTGAATAATATTTTATTATCTTTTGGTGTAAGAAAAAAAAGCGCAAGCTCAAGAACTTTGGTAGGAGCTGTAGTAAGTAATAAAAATGGTTTTAAATGTATATTGTATGCTTGCTTGTGGGTGAGAGTGTGCCTAAGTGCAAGAGAACAGTGGTGTAATGAAAGTTTAAGGGGCCCCCCTGCAATGTACACAGAGGGGCACTGACTCCGGATTTAATACGGAGTGCTCAGGTTTAAGTCCTGCAGCTTGGGGGCCCCCGCACTGCGGGGGATGTGGGGGCCTGTGTTACGCCCCTGCAAGAGAGCAAGATCGGAGCAAGCATGTCTATATGTATAAGCATATGCAAGTGAGTCAATTGACAAGTTGTGAGTGAGATTGTGGCCTAGATTTTTTATTCCTTGATGCATCGCAATGCTGCACCAAACTTGCTGCGCTGCCCTGCATCAAAGGGAGAGAGGAATAAATGTGCCATATCTAATAAGATATGGTGCATCTTTCCTCTCCCTGTGAGCTGGCACACTTTTGGCAACAATGCATCAATGCAAACACACCACAGATACTTCAATGGCTATGGTTGCCAGTGCAGACCCAAAATCAGGTCCTCGTTCTACCTCATTATATTTGCTAATTATTTTGAGTAATTTTGCCACCAACCTCACAGGTGAAGCCAGTGATGGCACCAGTGTGCCTTCTGCATAAAGGGACACCAGTGTGCCATCTGAATAAAGGGACACCAAATGATTCATATCTATAATCTTAATTCCCATAACATAATTTACTTCTTTAGTACTCCTGTGAATGGCTCTGCCCCAAAGGCAAACAAAAGAGGGGTCAGTGGACAGCTCTGTCTGATGCTACATTCGAGTTTCCAATTCTCAGAAATGACACTATATTTTTAACTCTCACCCTAACATGAGAATACAGTACTGTCACCCAACTACTACATTCATGGTTTGATTGGCTCTAGTGTGTGAACCCTTTTTTAAGTCATCAGTCATTAGGATTTATGATGCCAGTGTCTGTAGGTGTAAGGTTAAATCTCACATTTCTTTCTTTCCTTCATGTATTTGAAATATGATTAGGTTTGGGGATTTTTCCATGAATTTACAAGATTGGTATAGTCAAAAAGGGCAACCCCACCTTCTTTTTTATCCTCTCTTAATTTATCAATCATTTTGAATCCTGGAGGTTGTGAGTTTGCTAACAATTTTGGATGAGCCATTTTTCAACCATGCATCAATAAGGGCACGATTCAATGATTCAGAAGCAGGTCTGTGTGCAATAGATACTTTGTGATGCATATTCTGACTGTGGGGGTTGGTAGTGTCTGAGTTAGTTGTATGGATTGCATTTATGGAATACCAGATTGTCAATGGATTTTTTGAATGGTCTGAGGTTCTTATAATTTTTGTGCACCATAACTGTTCTGTTTGCTTTAATTGTTTATTGCTGATTATCTAAATGTTGTTGACAGTATTATTGCATTAAATTGTAGCCCCCACGGATCCTTGTTCTTTGGAGATCTTGAATTTTGAGAGCAACTTCTTGCACCATTCCGATCTAATGGAAGATAACAAAGCAATGTAGATCTATTTTTTTCAGTTTATATTTCACCAATGGCAAATACATTGACAAGTTGCCCATTTTTTTTTTTAAGCTATCTTCAAAATATTTGTAACACTATCAAGTAAGGTGAAAAGACACATTGTATCACTCAAAGAATATATTGGGATTGGGAGGCCAATACTTTGCTTCAGTTTGAAGAATTTGAAAGTGTAAGGACCATACAAGGCTTTCGAATCTCAAAGGTGTCAAGAGTACTAGTTGTGAGAGATATGTCCTTCCCCGGGAAGGGCTTAATCTAGAGCACTCCTGTGCGAACAAATTGTTTTGCTGTTGCAACGATTTTAATTTTCAAAATGAATATTTATTATTCCGATTCTAATTCCTATTGGATTGAAATTACATATTGAACTATGTAAGGAGTGCAACGGTTTTCCTTCTTTTTTCGGAAGAGTACTAGTTGCCCATCTGGGCCATCTAGTTCCCACCTATTAAAAATGGGGTCTGTAGTTGGCAGAGGTATGCAATTAATCTGTGCTCACCCTCTGGTAGCTTGGCACAGAGCAGTCAGGCTTAACTTAAGATGCAATGTGTAAAGTATTTGTGCAACACTTTGATCACACTAAAACAGAGAAAACACCACAAAAAGACTCCAGATCAGGTTAGAAGAACAGAGAATATTTATCTGAGCAAAACAAGACTAAAATGACAAAAATCCAATCAGTAGAAGTTGAGATATGAATATTTAAAAATTAAATCCATAAACAGTGCTTTGCAGTCAATAGCGCTAAAAGGTTACTGAAGATTGGCTACAGTGGGGTAAATCCAAAATTCCAGGTCATCCGGGATGGAAAGCATGTTAGCTACAGGACCCACACAGGGCCTGCTGAAAATGTTTCTTTGTATGGAGCAAGCGCCAACGTCGAAAACTTGACCCGTTGGTTCCAATTCAAGAAGTCGGGTTGATGCGTCGGCGCTGAGACTCACAGTCGGTGTTGAAGGATCGGTGCTGCATCAAAGTCGAGCCTCACAGTGGCATCTCCAGGTCATAACTGCTTTAAACCTCCTAGTCTGTACCTGTGTCGTCGTCGAATTGGCACTGTGTCGGTATTGGAGGGCATGGCGTCCGGTCCAATCAGCACAAAGGGGTCACTAAATCGATTTTGCAGAACAGCTACAGAACCCACTCCTGATGTCCAGGACTAGTGGGGATACCGCAAACAAAGGTAGGACTCATGGATGACAGAGTCCAGCCACACCAGAAGAAGTCTTTAGTGACTCTGAGACTTCAGAGAACAGGAGGCAAGACAACAAGCCCCTGGAGAAACTTGGGTTCATGAATGTACAGAAGAGGTCCACTCCTTCTCACTCCCAGGCAGAAAGCAGCAGGCAGCAGATCAACACAGCTGAGAAGGTAGAATAGTGGCAGCCCCTCCTACAGCTCAACAATTAGTAGGCCACCAGCCAACACAGCAAAGCAGTTAGCAAAGTGGCAGTCCCTCCTGCAGCACAGCAGCTGATATACCAGGCAGAATGTCCTTGGTTCCAGCTACGTTCTGATTTGGTGGTGTTAGGGGTCAAGTACTTATACTCAAATGTGCCTTTGAAGGGGGGAGACTTCAAAGAGGCCTTTGAAGATCCCTGCCTTTCCTGCCCTGGCTCCAGACTCATTACAGAGGGATATGCAGCTCTTTGTGTGGGGACAGGCACAGCCCTATTCAGATGCAAGTGTCAGCAAACCCCTCCCAACCAACCCCAGGAAAGCCCATCAGCCTGGTGATGGGCCATCAGGATGCACATGTTACACCCCGACTCCCTTTGTGTGACTGTCTAGAGGGAATGCACAAAGCCCCGCTGTCATCCAACTGAGAAAAGTATTCAGAGATAGGCAGAGCACAGAATGGTTAAAGTAAGGAAATGCCAACTTTCTAAAAGTAAAATGAACAAATGATGGACGGAATGATGAACAATGCAAACATTCACCCCCAGTCACAAAGATCTGGGTTTAATCCATCATTCTTTTGCTCACCCGGCACCCCGCTTTTGACCCAGCCATGTGCAAATCAGTCTTATCCCTGCTCCTCATGGGAACAGTCCGATCCGAAATGCCAAAGCCAGGTCCTTCCTCGACCAGAAACAAGCATCCTGCGACTGGTTTTGGGGCATCACCCCTCATCAGCCAGGCTACCTTGAATCCAGTGGTGCAGTGAGCATGGGACCCATGTCTGGGCATACACTTCCTACTTAGGGTAACAAACGCACAAAAAAACAAATGATGGTCGGAATGCTGAACATTGCAAACATTCACCCCAAGTTACAAAGATCTGGGTTTAATCCATTGTTCTTATGTTCAGCATGCCACCCCAGTTTGGACCCAGCCATATGCAAATCAGTCTTGACCCTGCTCCTCATGGTATCAGTCCAACCTGAACAGCCAAGCCAGGTCCTCCCTGGAAGGGAAACAAGCATCCGGGGACCGGTTTCGGGGCATCACCCCATATCAGCCAGGTAAGCTGGAGTCCAGTGGCGCAGTGAGCAAGGGACCCACATCTGGGCATACCCTTCCTAATTAGGGTGACAAAAGCCAAAAGAACAAATGATGGACAGAATGCTGGGCAATGCAAACATTCACTCCAGTCACAATGTTCTGGGTTTAATTGTTCTTTTGCTCACCACGCCACCCCAGTTTGGACCCAGCCATATGCAAATCAGTCTTGACCCTGCCCAAACTTTTCCTTTTATTACAAATAAGTCACCCCTTAGGTAAACTGTAAGCAGCCTTATGGACAGGGTGCTGTGCATTTAAAAGGTAGGGCATGCACATTTGAGTTTTGCATGTCCTGGTAATGAAAAACTGCCAAAGTCATTTTTCACTACTGCAAGGCCTCTCCCATAGGTTCACATTGGGATTGCCTTAAACTATCTTTTAAGTGTAATTTAAGGGCAATACAGGAGGACCTGGCAGTTCAGACTTGACTGGTCCCATGGGTAGCAAGGTCAAGACTGATTCGCAAATGGCTAGGTTTAAACTGGAATGGCATGGGGAGCAAATAAATGATGGATTTAGGCCCAGATCTCTGTACTGCAGGGAATGTTGGACATTGTTCAACATTCTGTCCATCAATTGTTCTTTTTGCAACTTTCTAAAAGTGGCATTTTCAGACTTACAATTTAAAATCAGACTTCACCATAAGTTGTGATTTTAAATTGTGAGCCCATAGACCCCAAACTCCAAATATCTATCTATTCTCAATTGGAAGTTACATATAAATGATGGTTTAAGGTAATCCCAATGTTAACCTTTGGGAGTGATAGGCCATGTAGTAGTGAAAAATTACTTTAGCAGTTTTTCACTACCAGGACATGCAAATCCCAAAAGTCCATGCCCTACCTTTTAAATACACTGCACCCTGCTCATAAGGCTTTTTACAGCCTGCCTTAGAGGTGACTTATAAGTAATAAAAAGGGAAGTATCTGAACATGCCAGGTCGGAATAGCAGTTTAATACTGCACACACAGACTCTGCAGTGGCAAACCTGAGACATTTTTAAAGGGCTACTTGAGTGGGTGGAACAATAATTGCTGCAGGCCCACTAGGAACATTCAATTTACATGTCCTGCACTTTGCTAGGAATGGCTAAGTAAATTTTAAAAAGTAAATTGTGGATAAGCGAATGTTACCATATGTTCGGGAGAGAACATATGCACTTTAGCATTGGTTAGCAGTGGTAAAGTGCCCAGAGTCCTAAAGTCAACAAAACGAGGTCAGGGTAAGGGGAGGAGGAGGGCCAAAAGTTTGAGGGTGACCCTTCAGAAAGGGCCAGTTCCAACACCCCCCTTGAATTATTGATGAATATAATTAACAGGGGCCCTTCAGTTTGAAAATTGGCTAAGCCTTCCAAATGAAGGTTATTTTCAGAAACACTTTGATTACATCAGACACGATTCAGACTAGTGTGGTAATACTGAGTGAGGTCCTAACTCCTCTCTGCACCTGGATTGGTATTAAAATCCAGGTGCAAATTTTGTATCCAAGTGGAATTTGGCCAAGCCAGTTTTCAACAAATCAAACATATTGTAAATCATCTGAACAAATGCCTCACATATGTTGTTCAAACACCTTAAATGTGAAGGCGATTTATACTATTAACACGTTATACCCCAGTCTGTAGTACCCAATTGCACACCCAGTAAATAACCAACTCTCTGCAATTAACATTTATCTGGTGAGCAATTTGCATTTGCATCTGGGCTATTTGGCCGGCAGCCAAGATTGAGCCCATAGATTACACAATTGTCAATGGTCTTTTTGTGTACGTTCCTGAGGTACCTTTACAGTACAATTTCTAATCACCTGAAAAAACGTACATTTCCAGTTCTTCGTGGAATACTCAAAGATTGAGAACTTCCTTGGCTTTCCTTTTGAATGTGTCTCCTGTGTAAGTCATTTTCAATTAATTTAACCTCCGGTAATTCAGTAAGTGTCGCAGGTTGGAGGTGAACATGAGGTAATTTACCCTTTAGTTTTATAGCGCATGACAAATTACTTCTGCTAGGGTTTCCTCAGGCCACTTTACCCATGCTGCCAAATTCTGGATTTAAGTGTTGTATGAAACCAACCTCTGTGAGACCTGACATTCCTTCAGCCCTTTTTTTCTTTATTCCAGCAAAGTTCTTAAGTTTTATTTACAAATGACCCATGAATTTCAACCTCAAATACAGGCTATTAAGTGCAGGATTTTGATGATAAATATTTGAGACAGACCGGAGACCACTTTTTCCTGTGAAATATCCCATAATGTACATTTTTTTTGCATGATTATTAGCGGAATTGTTTATTTAATACATGAACTTGAAACTGTGTCATTGAGAAAAACTTGACTGAAACAGTAAATTACACGCGTGTTACCACCGCTTTTTCGCGGGAAAAGAAAAGCAATCCATGAAATATCTGGTAGGTCGACAGTCTGTGAACCTGAAGGGTCGGGCTGAGTTGGCACACCTGGAGAAGTTATACCAGCTGGTGAGTTAAAAGCAGAAGGTCTAATTGATAAAAGCTGAAAATTCTGCGATTCCTTCTTATGTATTGCAGAGTGTAATGACTGCTACCTAACTAACCAAACTACTATTCGTACGAGTGAAACTTACAAGTAACACAAGGACACAAATGGACAGTTAATTCTTTTTTTCTGACCTATAGAGATTTTCTTTAATCCTATTTGTGAGGAGTCTATGTTTCATGTGCATGTAGAGTTAGGAAATTAATGAGTTTCCGCAAATATCTTTTTACATTATTTTGTCCTCATCATAGAAACTATTTGTGCATCAATTGTCTTTCCTTCCTGCCCCCAACCCTTATGAAAATGGGCAATATTGGTGCACTTTCACCCTTTACCAACACATCGTTTAAATGGAAGTTTAGATGTGGAGGTACGTTTGGGAAAAGTATTTCACATTTTATAAATACTCAAAATCTTACTCCTGTGTGGGGGCTCATGTCACTGGTAGTGCATTGTCCTGACAACTCATTTTAAAGTGCCCTGGTTGTCCAATTTCTACACATCTGGGGGTCTCTTATCAGTATATAAGTTACTCATACTTGCATAAGTACAACATCTGCAGTTTACATAGTGTTTTTACCTTTTGAAATCATCACTGAAACACGCATTTGTACCTTCGTGGGTAGATAACTCTTAGGTATTAAAATTCTTTTGCGAATTGAGCCTAGGTTGTTTTTGTTGGGCAGGGAACTTCTTCCACCGATGGTTCTTCTCATATGGAATTTGCTTTCCAATTTTTTTTCTGCACCACTAATACAGCATTTGTATAACAAATGCGAACTACAAACAGCAGAACAACTGAATTGAAGGTTATATAAGGATAATGTTTTTAATGTTTTTATACAAATGGCGGAAAAGCATGTTTTTCAATGTAATGACATTTGGAGGCCTTTTGACCATGTTCATAAATGTATGTTTATGAACCATATTCTAGCCAGGTTGTGTGCCTGATACATTCATAATACACCAGGATGTACTCTGTGTTCCTTTTCTTTCAAACTGTTGCATTTCTTGTTATGGGTTGAGGGTAATGCCAATGCCAAATAAAGATGCTTTGTAATTTAAATGAAAAGATTTACACTGTGAAACCACACATGGCTATAAACTATAAATTAATGCTATGCAAACTTTGAGAAACTGCCATCGGCCAGCTTTGGAAAGTAGTTTTTAAAACTTTATCAAAACTGTAATTCATTTATATTAAGTGAACTTGAAAAATCAGAAGCAATGCAAATTCTTTGGATAAAAAAGAACAAAGCCTAGTGTTTTGTGACTAAAGGCCTTAATACAAGTTCTGTACCCATGGTCTGAGTGCCGGAAACTCAGCGGTCAGACCACCGTATTACGAGTTGTGTGGACTGCATTTGCAAAGACCGTGGCTGAACTGCCGACAACGCCAGTACACCACAGACCGCCTGGATCATGGTCTGGGGAAAGCAGCTGCCATAGGGCAGTACAGGTGAGTTTCACCGCCGTACATATTATGAAATGACTTTTCCACAAGCTAACCGTGGTGGTCGGACCGCCAGCTTTAAGTCGGCAGAAACAAAGGATTTAAGGTACATTCTCACCCCTTTCCTGTTCTTCCCATCAGAGTTCAATGTGAATTCCTTTCTCCAGGTCCCCCCTTCACAGCAGCATCTTCACTCTGAAGAATCCGACCCCCTTTGCAGCGAAATACAGGTAAGTCCTTGTTGTACCATATACCCATTGCCAGGACTGGCCACATATGGGTCAGCCATGGCAATAGGTAGGTGGTATTATTTCACATGTATCATACATGTGTGCATTCGACACATATGCAGTCGAAATGTTCACAAATGCATCAATACATATGGAATAATAATCACCACCGCCACAAGATCTTTGCTGCCACACAGCGGACTCCATCTGAAGACCTCCAGCGCTGCGGTCTCTTAGCAGCTGTGGTGTTCGGGTGGTCAGACTGACAAACTCATAATTAAACCTTTAATTGTCTCCCAAAAACATTTTTGCCCAAAGTTTTATGAAGACGAAAAACTTTGAGGGTTTGAATTTTTTTAAATATTGTCACCTTAGAAAAGCTTCAGCAATGAAATGATGATTTCACACATCCCCACAGCAAATCCACCACATGCTGATGTTTAGCAAAACTAATGAATACAAGGTAAATCTCCTTCACAACACCATTGTTTACTTTTTATTAAATAAAGTTGTGTTCTTCCACACTGGTATCATTCCCAACTAGAAGCAAAAGTAAGAAATTCGGGAAAGAAGGTTAAGGAATTTAAAAGGATCCAACTACTAAAGTTTTGCACTTGAATGTCATGGTGACAACAATTTGGTGGCCCAGGTCAGGTTCTACATCTCATCCTTGCATGTGAAAAGTGCCATTCTGGCCAAGGCTTTAGGAATGAACTGAGTAAGGTTTGTCAACTTTCTAGAACTCTGCAGCAGGTGCATTTACTAACTGTTGGACTTGGCCCTTTTTGCAGGGTCATCCCTGAACTTTTTGCCTTCCTCCTAGCCTTTTTTTTCTGACATGGTGTTGGTGGTTTTAGGACTCTGGGCACTTTAGCACTGCTGTCCAGTGTAAAGTGTGTGTGCTATCTGTGTTAAACATGGTAAAGTGGTATCACTGATACCCAGGGCCAGTAAATTAAATGCTACTGGTGGGCTTGCAGCGCTGATTGCGACACCCGCCAAAGTAGCCTTTCAAACCTGTCTCAGGCCTCTGCCATTGCAGGGCCTGTGCACGCAGTGCTACTGCCGCTGTGATGTGACACCTAAAGGGTATGCCTCTTCTGTGACCCCCCTTTTACTGCATGTCAGTCACCCCTTACGGTAGGCTCTACCTAGACCTATGAGCAGGGTGCATTGTAGGTGAAAGGTAGGACATGTACCTTAAGAGTGTGACATATCCTGGTAGTGACAAACAGCCATTTTGGTTTCTCACTGCTGTGAGGCTGCCCTCTCATAGGAATGCATTGGGGATTCCCTGATAAGTGTTTCAGTGGTAATTCCTGATGTGAGAGGAGCAGCGTGGTCAAGTTTGGGATGTAATAAAAAATGCTGTGCAATAGTGTGCGCAGATTTACTATCACTATTTTAGAAATGCCACTTTTAGAAGTTGGCATTTCTGTGTGCTATGTGTCTGCCTGCCTGATGTGTATTGCATGTCTGGCTCTGGAGTGACAGGGGCTGGTGAGGTTTGTGGCTCCAGGGAGGGCAGGGTGAGTCAGCGCTAGGCTGAAAAGGAGATCTGCATTTGGAGTAGTGGGAGGAGTAGTCCCCTGACCCTGATTAGGTCTGTACCTGCCTAGGTGAATGTTGGCTCCACCCCCCTGTGGTGTGTCTGATGACCAAGCCCAATCTGACAAAGGAGGGTGGAAGCCTGGTTAACAGAGTGATTCAACACCCCCAGAACCAGTTGAGACTGGTTCCCCTTGTGCCAGGGCAGACAAAGAGAAATGATGTATACATATTGGGGCTGTGACCCCATGTAAGTGTGCTTCCTTGTGCTGCTTGCTGGGCCCCAGGAGGAACCGCCACGAGGGACTGCCTCCCTGCTGGAGGGCCGTGTCAGCTGGCCTGCCTGGGCCCAGCCTTTTGCCCTTGAAATTTGGGATTCCAGCGCCTCGTGAGCACTGCACTGTTTTTCTTGTGCTCCAAAGACAGGGAGAGTGCTGGAGACCTGCAGCGCTAGACTGCGCATCATCCCGAGGGAATCCCGGCATGGGGATCCCCCTGCATTGCATTGAAATGAAGCAGGAGCCCACCCAGCATGGTGTGCCTTCCACAGGGAAGCAGGAGCCTACCAGCATGTTTGGGTGCCTCTAAAACCGAAGTGGGAGCCCACCCCGCATTGTGGGGTCCGAGAGCAAAGTGGAAGCGAAGCGGGAGACCACCCCGCATTGTACTGCCGCCGGAGTGAAACCGCCGCCGAGAGCCGGGGATACCGGAAGTCAGGTTGACCGCCTGACCGAGGGCGAAGCTAGCCCCAGGAAGTCTTGCGGTGGAGTGCCGAGCTCCGCGGCAGAAGTCCGGCATTATGGAAGCCTGATTGTGGGAGGAGTCCCGGAGTTGGAGCCTAGCCAGCTCCGGTGGCCGCAGGATTAACCGGGGCAGATCTGGAGAGGCCCCGTGAGCGTGGCCTACTGAGGCACATTGTCGGTGCCTTCCCCCCTGCCCCAACTGACTGGAGGAGTCAAGAAGAGCTCTGGTGAGTGGGGACAGCACACGGAGCAGTGTTGGTGCTCCCAAAGCAGTGGGGGTGCCAAGCGAGGGGCACCGGGAGGAGCGCAGTGAATGGGGCTCCCTGAGGCACTGGTAGTGCCAGTGCGAATTCTTTTTGGGCGCAGTGTAGTGCCGTGAGCAGCACCAGAAGGGTCCCAGTAAAGGGGACTCTTCCGGCACAGTTGCACCGCAAGAGTGCGGGCAGCTGCAACAAAGGGGCATCGTTTTTGCTTCATGAGGAAAAGGGGGTGAGATACACCCCCCTGTCTCCATGCATTGCGTACAATGTTTTTGCTGAAAAGGCAGCCAGAGGGCCAGTGGAAGGCCCTACAATTAAGAGCCCTGACTTTGGGACAGAGGGCATTTGGGCCCCAGTGAAAGGCTAGTTGGCCTGGGGTCAGTTTTATGGTGATGCCTATTGCGATTGCATAATGTGTTTATGCTGAAGGTGATGTATGCACCTAGGGGGTGTTACTACGGTGCACTCCTAAATGTGATTTATGCATAATGTGATGCAGACATAATGCGTTTATGTTGCTAGTGATAATGCTGAGTACAGTATTTTGCCAGTAGTTACTGATTGTTTTATATTTGCTACTTGTGTTTTCTAAAGGTTCTGACAGTGGCCTGATTGGCTCTGTCATGTATATAATCCCCTGTAAATTATTACCGGGTGCCAGTTGGCACATTGTATATGTGTGATAATGATTCTAATGTGTTTCTGATAATACAAAGGCTATTTTTTATATAACCTTGTGTGGAGTCTCTTTTGTAGTGTGCCTAGTGTATTGCTGCTGGGTGTGTGTGTGTTGCGCAAACGCTTTACACATTGCCTCTGGGATAAGCCTGACTGCTCGTGCCAAGCTACCAAGGGGGTGAGCAGGGGTTATCTTCAGTGTGTAACTCCCTTGCCCTGACTAGAGTGATGGTTTCTGCCTGGCTTAGGAGCATGCCCTAGCCAACCAGATATCCCATTGCTAACACTAACTATATTTAAAGCTAGATTTATCTTCTGCAAATTGAAGGCCTCAAAGAGACTGATGTCATTTGTATATTAAGTACAATATCATATGCTGACTATATGCCAGACAAGTCGACAACCAACTCAACACAGCTAAAACACTCATCCTCTAAGTAGTGCTCAGCTGTCTGCACTATTGAAGTATCTATTAGTGCATCTCCTCCTACATTCATTCACCCTTCTTGGCAAGGTTCTATGTAAGGCTGTAAGTTTCCTATCGCTTGAACATTTATGCTCCTATGCATGGGCCATTCTATTGCAAATGATGGTTCTAGAATGGAGTGGGAGGTAAGATTAAGGCAGGAGGCGGAGCGGATGCATGGAGAATTGTACATGATTGTTATGGTAATACATATCTTCAAACTTGAACTGGAGTCAACTTCAATACACCACAGAATTGGCAACAAGTGGTAGTGTTGACCGCCATACAGGGTAGACATCCATAACCCTGTATCTATGCTACTTTTTAACTCTATCCAGTGGGACGTTACAATAAAGCTTATTAGTACCTACTGAGACAGTTTTAACTCACACACCGCACTTTCTTTCGCACTCTGCCCCTCATTTACACCATAGAGTGTAGACACACTTACATGCTTTACAAGAACACTCCTGCTCCTTCCGTGATGGTAAGTTGTAGCCCACACTGGTTACCTTGCGGTCCCAGTGTGTTGGAGGAACCAAATGATGAAGCATGTCACCCCTGGGTGAGTGAGGGTTTACGTCCATTTAATGGTTATGCCCACATTTACACACACTGTTGTTTTCTTACTTTTCTGCCTTATTTAGTTTGTAGCTTGTTCACTACCCTGTATTTAGTGCGAGTTGCCAACAAGTGGTAGTGACCATCTGGTAGAGGAACCATGCTGCAGCGCTGGAGTTTCAAACAAGGTTCTGTGTTTAAAAGAAATCCTACTGAAGCTTTTCAAAAACAAATTCTGAGGTCCTGTCAATTGATTAATTTAATGTAAATGGGTCATTTGAGGAAGAAGATAGGGAGCTTTTGTTTAACCGCTGTTCTGTATCCTTGACAACTACACTGTTGTGTGTTGGAATAACAGATCATACTATAACTTACTGGATGCACAAGCCATTGAACATTGCTGAGATGCGGCACAAGCATGAAGAACTCCTTGGGGATCAACTTCAGTGTGTGTGCATTTGGCTATATCAAAGGTCATATGCATGCATACGTTGCTTACATTGGTGCCACCATTTTTTAGTTAGGCTTAGCGCAATTGACCACTATGATAATGGGATACTGGGAGCAGTCTCAGTGAATTACTTCACAAGTTCACGCTGGCTGTAAAAAATGTTTGCTTATCAGCCAATTTTTTAGTAATTCATCAGTCTCTTCGTTGCAATACCCATTGTGTATTGGTATCCTTCAAAATACATTTTATCTACTCTTGGGGAATGTGTTCTCAAATTAATTGAATGGAGTCTTATTTCATGAACTACATGGAAGCAATTGATGGGGAAAAGGAAAAAAAAATTATAGATTCTCTAGGTCCAGAAGGGTTACAAATTAACCTTCGTCTTCATAAAGAGTGAGGCACAGTAGATGGTGATGTTTTATAAGAAACCATAAAACAATTAGCTGCACATTTTTCTCTAAAAGTGTGGATAAGAATAACATGTTACAAGTTTTTCCATTGGAAACACGAAAAAAGTCAGAATGAACTGATGATTAAGGGCCTAATTACAAGTTCGACGGTCCCTTGGTGGCAGTCCCTGGACTGCCAGACTGGCAGTCCACCTTTCGTATTGCAACTATGGCAGTGGGACCGCTGTAACAGCCGGGAAGCCCCGATCCCACGGCGGTGGCTCAGCAGTGTGAGGCTGTAATACGCTGGTGGTGATGCTGTGGCACTGCCAAGCCTATTACGAATCTCCACACTGCAACCTTTTTCATGATGGTGAGCCCGCCATGAAAAGGGTGCTGGCCCCCGTTGCCTCTGTGCATGGGGATACATGCAGGGGAGCACATGGTGTGCCCTCCTATCTGTATGCAACCCCTGTTCCTGCATGGAATGAAATGCACAACGTTGTTCATTTTGGTCCTTGCTGGAACAGGCTGCGATGCTCCCACAGTGGACCCTTTCTATGGCTCTCCTATGAGCCTTACAAAGGCACCACTGTGGGACTGCCGCTGCAGGAGCGCCCGACCTGTATTCCTGTCGGAATCCGCCAATCTCGTAATCAGGCCTTAAGTTAATGCTTTGAAATTATTAGCCTTAGATTGCAGGTATGAAAAGTTGGAAGAAAAACTTATGTAAGATCAAGTTGTGAGGCATATAGCTAATGAGAATATACAAGAAAGACTTTCGGTCAGTGGTAATTCTGACCTTAAGGACATACTTGTTGCTCTCAGAAAAGCAGAATTATTGTGACATTGAGCAAAAGCAGTTAAATTGTAATGAACTCTTGAATCGACTGGATATGCTGTTTGGACAAAATATTAGGAAAAAAATGATTTGGATACAATAATGTCATATCAAGAATATTTGAATATCAAAAATATTGTCTGCAGGAATATTGAAGGATTTTTTTTATTTTTTAGGGTTTTTTATTTTGTCTATCGATGTAGTAAATTTCGATGTATGTCATATCGTTTGTAAGCGTTAATTAATATGTAATTTAATATAGTATGTTTGCTTGTATATGTTTATTTTTTTTGTAAGATAATTTATTAGTTATGAAATTATTGACATTTGCATTTTTAGTTGCATTAATGTATATACATAATTCTTTTATACTTTTTTTAAAGTGGGATATTAGGTTTTCAGGGGAGAGAGGTGGGAAGAATTTTACAAAGTGTATATTGTAGATAATACTTTTAAGGACATGAAAATTAAACATTTAGAATTTTAAAATGTATTTGGCTATATTAATATTTTGTAATGAATTATACATATCAATTGAATTGCATTCAAAACAAAAAAGGAAATATTAAAAAAATTAAAAATATATATACCAATATTTTTAATTAAGCTAAATATTTAGAAATATTTAATATAACATTTCCCAAATTAATACTTTTTGTAAAAAACAATGTTAAATTGTAGAAATCATTGTAATCTTTTTTTTTATTGCAATTTTATAATAGAAATCTATTCAAAAAGATTTTAACTGTAAAATGTATTTAAATAATTTTTTGTTTTACAATTATGGTTTAACATTTTGTAATGATAGTAAATATTTTTACAAATATATTATTTATTAATTATGATAAAAATATATATTTTTAAAAAATATTTAAAGATGTGTATATTGTTTTTTTAGTTTTGGCTAGTGTGTTTTTCTTAGATTAAATTGTATTTAGTTTTACAGTAAAACAATTGTGTGTGAGTATGGAGTATTAATTGTGTATTTCAAATGTTTGATTTTATTACATTGTTTAAAATGTTTTACATTGAAGTTCATATTGTAAATTTAATCTCTTTAGCATCCAACATCTTCTTCAAGTACCCTTAAATTGGAGTGTGAATAGTAACTGTCACCCCTTTAGCAACCAACACCTTCTTCAAGCAGCTTTAGATTGGAGTGGGAATAGGAAATGTCATCCCTTTCGTATCCAACACCTCATCAAATTGAGTTGGATTGGAGTAGGTATAGTAAATGTCACCCATTTAGTTTTCAAACCTTTCCCAAACATAGTTAGATTAGAGTGGGAATGGTAAATCTCACCCCTTTAGTGTCCAATACCTTCCTCAAATTGGTTTAGATTGGAGTGGGAATAGTAAATGTCATCACTTTAGTGTCTAACACCTTCCCAGAAATGGTCAGATTTGAGTTTGAATATCAAATGTCAACCCTGCAGTGTCCAACACCTTCCCCAAACTGGTTTAGATTTGAGTAGGTATAGTAAATGTCGCCCCTTTAGTTTCGATCACCTCCCCCAAATTGGTTTAAATTGAAATGGTAATAGTAAATGTTATCACTTTAGTGTCCAGCTCCTTCCCCAAATCGGTTTAAATTAGACTGGGTACAGTAAATGTCACCCCTTTAGTTTCCAACACCTTCCTCAAAATGGTTAGATTGGAGTGGGAATAGTAAATGTCACCACTTTTGTGCCCAACACCTTCCCCAAATTGCTTTAGATTGGACAGGGAATAGTAAACGTGACCCGATTAGTGTTCAACACATTCCTCAAATTGGTTTAGATGGGAGTGGGAATAGTAAATGTCACCCCTTTAGTTTCCAAAACCTTCCCCAAATTGGTCAGATTGGAGTGGGAATAGTAAATGTTACCCCTTTTGTGTCAACACCTTCCTCAAATTGATTTAGATAGGAGTGGGAATAGTAAATGTCCCGCCATTAGTGTCCAATGCTTTCCCCAAGTTGGTTTAGATTAAAGTTGGTATAGTAAATGTCACTCCTTTAGTGTCCAACACCTTCTTCAAATTGATTTAGTAGGGATTGATAATAGTAAATATCACCCGTTTAGTTTCCAACACCTTCCCCAAATTGGTCAGATTGGTGTGGGAATAGTAAATGTCACCCCCTTAATGCCCAACACCTTTAGTGTCCAACACCTTCTTCAAATTGATTTAGTAGGGATTTATAATAGTAAATGTCACCCGTTTAGTTTCCAACACCTTCCCTAAATTGGTCAGATTGGTGTGGGAATAGTAAATGTCACCCCCTTAATGCCCAACACCTTACTCAAATTAGATTAGATTGGAGTGGGAATAGTAAATGTCACCCCTTTAGGTGCCAATTTGGATCCTGGAAAAAATTTCCCCATACGAATCGTATCCGGGATTTTTACCGTACGAATCGTACAAGTAGCGTACAAACTGCCAAGTACGATTCGTATGGGAAAAAGTCCATACGAATCGCATTGGGAAAATATCCCCACACGTCCTCGGGTCGGAAAATGTGTCCGACACATCCTCGGACGATTTACCCTACGAATCGGAAAAATGAAGTCCGACCACGCAAGTCCGATCCGTCCCGTCCTTCCAATTTTACAACCGTATGGAAAATACACCGTACGGACCGAACTGCAATAGCAACCATGGAGACATGTGCCCGCATACGCGCCGAACCCCCCCCCCAGACCCCATGGATGTACGTGCCGTACCCCCACCCGTGTATGTACGAGTCGAACCCCCACCCGTGTATGTACACCTGTGTATGTACGAGTCGAACCCCCACCCGTGTATGTACGAGTCGAACCCCCACCCGTGTATGTACGAGTCGAACCCCCACCCGTGTATGTACACCCGTGCATGTACGAGTCGTACCCCCACCCATGTATGTACACTGCGTACCCCCAGCGCGAGGTGGGGGTTCGACTCGTACATACACGGGTGTACATACACGGGTGGGGGTACGACTCGTACATACACGGGTGTACATACACAGGTGGGGGTTCGACTCGTACATACACGGGTGTACATACACGGGTGGGGGTTCGACTCGTACGTACACGGGTGTACATACACGGGTGGGGGTTCGACTCGTACATACACGGGTGGGGGTTCGACTCGTACATACATGGGTGGGGGTACGACTCGTACATACATGGATGTACATACACGGGTGGGGGTTCGACTCGTACATACATGGGTGTACATATACAGGTGGGGGTTCGACTCGTACATACACGGGTGGGGGTTCGACTCGTACATACACGGGTGTACATACACAGGTGGGGGTTCGACTCGTACATACACGGGTGTACATACACGGGTGGGGGTTCGACTCGTACATACACGGGTGTACATACACGGGTGGGAGTACGGCACGTACATCCCCGGGGTCTGGGGGGGGTTCGGCGCGTACCAGGCCCCCAATTCCGCTCGCATCGCGCCGTACTTCGCTTTTCCGGCACTTTTTGTGTGCCGTAAAAATATTGCCGTCCAGACTGGTGTCGGTTCGAATCGTTCCTCCTTGTTCGTGAAACGGAGCCTGACTGCGTCCTGACGTCACGTTGGCGCTTTCCCGGATCACATTTGTATGTATATTTTCGTCCGTCTGTGTTTTTTACGATTCGTACGGAAATGGTGTTTCCGTGCGAATCGTACTTCCATGTTTGTAATGTTTTTTTACCGGGTACGAGTCGGACGGAGAAAACCCTCCGACCGACGGTTCGTACCCGGTTTTTCCAGGATCGGAATCGGCACCTTAGTGTCAACACCTTCCCCAACATGGTTTGATTGGAGTGGGAATCGAAAATGTCACCGCTTTAGTGTCCAATACCATCCCCCAATATGGCTATTTTGGATTGTGTATAGTAATTGTCATGCCTTTAGTGCGTAACACTTTTTAAGATGATTTATGTTGGAGGGTGATTGCTTATTTTTATAATTTTAGTTTGAAATCTTTTATTTCATTTTTATTTGTGTGCAGTATAAATATTGTGTCTTATTTTATTAGGATTGTCGGTGAATATACAAATATAATAAAAAAATAGTTGTATGTTTGTACCCAATAATATTATTAATTATATTTGTATAGAATAAAATGTCACACATTTTTCTCATTTTATTTATGTTTTCAAAGTTTATTTATTGCATATTTTTACATTTTTAATCATACACATTTTATCTTAAGAATAAACTTTTATATGAAGTTAAGTAAATAAAATATTTTTTAAGCATTTTTTAGAATTCAAATGTCAATTATATTTAAATACTATTGTATGAAGTACATTGTCAACTTTTATTTTCCATTGTTTAAAGCTTCTTTAACATTTCTTAAATTGTTTTATAGAGATATTTTGAATATCATTTTAACATACATTTTTCAGTATGTATTAAATAATTGTATATATTTTTTACTATCAGTTAATGTATAATTTTTTGGCATTTTTTTCACAACATGTTTTCACATACATTACATGTTCAATCATTTTTTACACCTAGTTATACATGCATTCAACATTTTACTATATTTCCCATTCAGTTCTATGGGTATAGTCTTTTTTTTTTAGTTTCACTTAGGGGCCCTGTTTCATACCGCTACCTCCTATTTTGTAATCTATTCTTGTTATTTTTAGTCCATTTTCCCTGAACCAGGTCGCGTTTGGTGCTGCTGTTAGTTGGAACAGGTAAATTATTTTTTAAGGACTTCTTTAGAGTTTTAAGAGGGTTTTAGGGGGGACGTCTTAAAAGAGAGTTAAATTGTTGTTTGTGGGTTTTTTGTATATTTAGATTTATTAGTGTTAGTGTTTTACACTAGTTTGTAGATGTGGATCTTTGCACACTATTTTTGTAATGCATCGCTATGTTATGTAAAATTGTGTTATGCTAATTATATTTTGATCTTGAACTGTGATGTATATGTCTTTTGGGGGATATAATGTGTTTTGCAAGTGGGTTTTCTATTTTATATGTTTTGTCTATGAATGTATTCAATGGGCATTGGGACGTTATATTTTTTTTAAAAAAGGACATCAATTTTGGTTTATATTAAATCAATGCCTTTTAATTTGAATTCCTTTTTTTGGGGTTTCCTAGAGTGTTTCTTTATTTTTTAAAACTTTTTTGTTTAATTATGGTTTCAAGATACTTTGAATTGCTTTGAGCTATATCTATTGGATTCGTTCCATTTTTGCGGGTTTTTTTGGACACTATTTTTACATTTTTGGTGGATTATCATTGTTGATTACGTGGATCTAGAGAGAGATATTCAGCTACAAAACAGTAGTTTTATTTGTTTCATTTCTTTGGGGTGGGAAATGTGATATTACATTGTTTGCATAAACATTATGGGGTCAATTACGATGCTGTTGGATCCTTTACAGCTTCATTGTAATGTCCAGTTTGGTTTAGTTTCCGACTGCCTAAGTACGATGGAATCGGTCGGAAAGGAAACCCGCCGGTCATTCCGGCTGACTTCTGGCGGGCTTGGAGAGCCCATCCACCAGTCGGAGTCCAGCCTGTAATCTCAAGCCTTTGCTCCCTTGAGATTGCGATGGCGGTTTCTGACATGGTTTCCATGCTAGTCTGTCTGACATGGAAGCCATATCGGAAAGCGTCTTTTGGGGCCCCCATCAGGGCCCCCTTGGGTGCACGGCCTCTGGTTGGAGGTTGAGGGAGCACCTATGGTGGCCCCCTAATGATGCCTGCACCTTGTGGCAAGCACCTTGAGGTGCCTGCCATGGGGTGCAGGGATGAACTGCACCTCCCATTTAACTATGGGAGCATGCATTATTGCCAGTTTATGGCCAGAATGCATTCTTCCGTATTAAAATGTAGGAATGCGACCAAACAGTGTTCGATCGCATCCTATGAAGATGGTCGGGACCATCAACCGGGTGTTGGTCGGTCCCATGACCGATGCGGTGTTAGGCAGAAGTGAATCCGCCCGACATTGTAATGAGGGCCTATGTGATTGTTATTTGCAATAGTTAGGTTTATGTATTCTAATTAATATATGCGAGTTTTTCTTGGTTGGTGACTGTTATATTCTTTCAATATTAATTTATATTTACGTTTATTATATTAGTCTTTATTAGCATTGGATTTGTGATAACTTTTTCGACTGATTTAATGAAATCTTAATTTTATTATTTTGAACAAAAATGATTTGTTATGTTTTTTTTTCTTTAAACCTTTATTGAGGGTAAATAAGTATCAATCACAGCATACTGCCTACATCCCCAGGTGGGCCGGCAATGCATTGCGTCAATTGGAAAGATGATATGTTAAAAGGGGTAGGGGGATACACAGCAAGTCACCTACAACCCCTCCGGGCCGGCCGTGTTAGTTGGAGCATTGAACTTTAAGGGCAGTGGCATCATTGTAATCATGTGATTCCGAACATTAACAATAACAGTAACGGAGATTGACGTGTCCTCTAATGCATTTTAATCAAGGTATGTATATCTGAGGTGATGATGCATTCCAAACAATGGGGTACAGGGTGGTGTCCTGTGGTGTCCCGTGTACTCCGGTAGATGATGTGTGTGGGTGGGGGTACCCTTTGCGTCAAGTTGTATGTCCACTAGGATGTCGCAGTGTCTGTATCAGTGGTGTGTTCCAATAGGTAGGTTTGTAAGGGGGCCCAGATGTCCTTTGGGCGTGATGAAGGGGGTTGGAGATCCGCGTATATGTATGTAGTTGTTCTTGGCAGTAGATAAGGTCTTGGAGCCAGTCCTTACATTTTGGTGCTCAACCCCTTCCCCACCTACAGGCGATTCTCCTTTTAGCAAGAAGGAGTGCAAGTGATGTGTATTTTCGACCTTTTGGCTGCGAGGGGTTCAGTGTAGCCTGATAATGCCGTGAGAGGGTCTTTGGAAATGTGTAGGCCTGTCATGTGGTCTAGTGCTGTCAGGATCTCTGACCAATAGCGTTGAATGGGCGGGCAGTCCCAGGCCACATGTTTAAAGTCAGCACCCTCCTGTCGCATTTGTCATTATCCCGAAGAAGCAGGTGTAACAGCGGCGCCAGCGTGCAATAGAGGCGATGTACATATTTGTAGTGTATTATTCCAAATCTGCTGCTGGCAGATATGTCTCTCATTTCTTTACAGCAGAACGTCCACTGTTCCTCAGTGAGAGAGTGTCCTAACTCTTGCTCCCACCTGCTTCGGCCTAAGGGGGGGTCGTATTCTCTGTTAGACTGTACCGTTTGGTATAAAAGTGAGAGCACATGCGCGGGGGTAGCTTGCTGCAGTAGTGCGTGTAGTGGGGGCATAACAAGTGGCTCTTGTGGGAAATCAGGTGTAATAGCCTTCACATCCTGGCGTAGTCTAATATAATAAAAACGCTCTAGGGGGTGGGATGTGTATCATTAAAAAATGTGTCACTTGAACAGAATTTCCCTCCTGTGTAGAGTTGTCCCCAGGTTTTTAAGGATAGTTTACGGAAGAGCCGGCGGCAGCCACCCTCCTGCACAACCGGGACATCCTGTGACCCAGTGAGGGGCAGGAGCGGGGAATACAGAAGTGTGCATTGTGTGGCCTTAGCAAGGTCATGCCAGGCGCGGACAGTGCATTGGACGGTGGTAGATGCGAGGCGTCGCGGGACTGCAGGGGAGCTGAGGTAGGCGGTGCAGGGGTTGGGGGCCATATAGCCATCCTCAATCGCAAGGTGGGGCATGTGGGGGGGGCTTCATCCAATATGCTGCATAGTGAGATTGTGCACAGCAAAAGTATAATCCCATATCTGGTATAGCGAACCCTCCTGCGCTATAAGGGCGCGTAAGGGTGTCCCATCTTAACCTGGCCTGCTTTCCTCCCCAAGTGAGTCGTATAAGCTGAGTCCTAATGGGCGAGAAAAAATGGCGGCGAGGGGCAAAGGTAATGTTTACAAACAGATATAAGAGCTTGGGTAAAATGATAATTTTTATGATGGCCGCTCTGCCAGCCATTGAGAGTGGCATCGCAATCCATCCCATGATCTTATCGGTTATTGAGTCTAGTTCCTGTCCATAGTTGGTTCTCATCAGCTCTTCGCGATTGCAAGAGATGATGATTCCAAGATATGTGAGCGTGTCATCGCACCATTTGGGAGGAAAGTCCGGTTTAAATTTTAGAGTGGATTCAGTAAGGGGATATATCTGAGATTTACCTTAGTTAATGTTAATTCCAGATAACTGCCCAAAGAGGATGAATAGTCGGAGGATGGAGTTTAAGCTTACTTCTGGGTGACATAGGTACAGGGTGAAGTCGTCCGCGTATAAAGAGATGAGTATTTGTCTTTCTGGATAGATGATGGCATGGTCCTGATAGTGTTGTCGAATCTTGGCGGCCAGGGGCTCAATAGCCAGGGCAAAAAGGAGGGGGGACAGCAGACTCCCCTGCCTGGTGCCTCTGGCCAGCGGAAAAGGAGAGGACCTCCTGCCATTGATCATCACTGTGGCTCGGAGCCCTGTCTACAATAAATTTATCCAAGCAAGGAATGGGGGAGGGAAACCCATGTGTACTAATACGAAGGAGAGGTAATCCCACTCCAGTGAATCAAATGCCTTAGTGGCATCCAGGAAGATGGCAGCAGCATCCTCGTCTGAATCAATATCATGGAGTAATGCGAACAGAGTGCGTAGATTATGGGATGTGCTTCTAGTAGGGACGAATCCCGATTGATCCGGGAGGACCAGCACTGGCATGAGTGGGCTAATATGGTTTGCGATGAGCTTGGCTAGGATCTTGGCGTCTACGTTTATGAGGGACAGGGGCCTGTACGAGTCCATATGTGTGGTCGGTTTCCCAAGTTTGGGTAGGGAGATATTAAGCACCTCACGCATCGTTTGGGGCAGAATGCCAGATTCTCGGGCCTCCTCAAAGATGTGTCGCAGTATCGGAATGAGGAGGTGACGAAATATTTTATAAAATTCGGCCGGGAGGCCGTCAGGCCCCAGAGTTTTACCAAATTGTAATTGCATAATGGCAGTGATAATCTCCTCATCTTCATGATGCGCAAGAAGGAATTCTCTCTAGCCGTTTCCCAGCCAAGCAATCGCAGTGTCTTCAAAGAATGATTTGAAGTCTGCTGGGGCTTGTCGGTGGGTAGCGTACAATGCTTTATAGAACCTCCTAAATGCGGCGCGTATATCCGAAGTGTTTCTGTGTATTAGGCCATCCTCATCTTCAATCTCGAGGACAGTGTTGGTGAAGTGAGAGGGTCGGATGGAGGAACCCAATGCTCTTCCTGGTCTCTCACCCTCTCCATAGCGGCGAGCCTGATGATATTTACCCCGAAATTAGCATTCCCATTCCGCCGTCTCCTGGTATTCTGTGATCAGAGTATGTAAGTGAGTTTGCAATGTGGGGGAGCTGACTCAGTATGTTTAATGTCAAATTCTAATTTCCGAGTGTGATGAATATCTTTTAATACTCACCCACTTTTGGCGATACAGACGCCTCGTATGGTGACCTTGAAGGCCTCCCATATCGTGGAATATTGTGAGACTGAGCCATCATTGCGGAGGAAGAAGTCTGATATCTCGTTCTCGAGTTCGTCTTTGAAGACGGAGTCTAACAGCGTCTGTGAGTTGAGGCGCCAAGAAAGGAAGGGGGGTTCCTCCTGTCATGGCGTAAGAGTGAGGAGCACGGGAGAGTGATCCGAGTATGTGCGAGGAAGGTAAGATGCGCGCAACGTCCAGGTTGCCAACCCTTTGTCGATCAGCCAGCAATCTATACGCGACCAGGAGGAGTGAACCAAGGAGTAGCAAGAACTTTGTCGGGTCTGCGGGTGGAGAGTTCTCCAGGGATCTATGAGGTCGTGGTCCTCGACTATGTTTTTGAGGGTTAGTTGTGCATTGGTGTGATGAGGTTGCGGGTGCGACCTGTCCAGATTCGAGTTGATAGTGACGTTAATATCGCCACCCCATATTAAGTGCGTGGATCCCACGTCTAGTACCTTTCCCCATATTATCCGAAAAAAGTCCGGATCATCAGTGTTCGACCCATAGCAAGATACTTGTGTTATGGATTGTGCGGATAGCCTTCCCCACATAATATTGTACCGTCCCTGCGGGTCTGCATAGGAGCCAAGGGGGGTGTAAGAGAGTGTGTGTTTCATTAGTATTAGGGTGCCTCTGGTGTATGAGGAATAACTTGAGAAGCATCTATGTCTGGACCATCGGGCAGTGAATTGGGGAGTGAGCTGGGAGGCAAGTGTGTTTCCTGGAGCACAGTGGATGTTGTGGTGATCTAGATAAGCAAGTATATGTCGACGTTTGCGAGGGTTCCCAGGCCGCGCACGTTCCACTTCAAAAAATTGTACTGGAGGGTACTGGGCTGGGACTCCATAATGTATGTGGAAAATATTGTTGATGAAAGATGCGATACATGTGATCACGAAGGAGTACATCATCAAGTGTGATCAAAATGAGACAGTGCAAAAATAGTTTATTACGAAAACCCCCATTCCCTCCCCCCTCCCACAACAGCAACCCCAACTTGCCATGTCTTGTACCTCCCCCCTCCCCAACAATCCCATATCCTCCAGTCCCAACTGGGGATGGTGAGGTAAGCCATCAAACATTTTACTAAGTTCAAGGTGTAGGGTTCACCTGTTGGGTGGCAGCTAAGGGGCGGCCAGATTCACGTCGCAGGGGTGAGGGTGCTCGGGTGAAATTGTATAAGTCCATCTTAGCCTTTTATCTAGTGCAGTACCTAGCCCAGTTGAGTCCTGCCAGTGATGTGGAGTGGAGCATGTGTCACGGTGCAGGCACGCCGGGCTAATCACAAGGCAGCGGGCGTTGGTTCCGAGGCGTAGAGTCCCCGCTTAATCTATTTGCATTGCGGTGTGCCTTGCAGAGGACAGGAGTCAGCAAGTTAGGGCAGTGTGCATGGTATGTACTTGGGAGCGTGTTAACGTCTGTTATGAGCGGAGTCAAGATGTGCGACCACTGCGGCTGACCAATAGAATGCGATGTCCCGGCCTCTTGTCCCGTTAAGTCTCCGGCATGTGGATGGGGGCCATAGAGCATTAGTCACAGTCCGCAGTAGTCGTGGGGGTCACCGAGAGCCTCAGCCGAGGCATGGTATCATTTTCTGTACTTAAGGTGTCTGCTGAACAGGGTGCTACTCTATATCTGAGGCTCCTCCATTTTCTTCCGGTCGGTGCTCTGGGGACACCCGGTCTCCAGGCTGTGTAGGTAAAGTCTTGATGAAGTCCTGGGCATGTTGCGGGTTAGTGAAAAAAGTGCTGTTTGCCTTTATATGTTACTTTGAGGCGGGCCGGGAAGAGCATAGCATATGGGATATTGAGTTGTTGCAGTTTTTTCTTAACCTGGAGGAATTTGCGTCTCTGCTCTTGGACGGCCATGGTGAAGTCAGGGTATATTGATATCTCCATTCCTTTGTGTTTGAGGCGTCCTTTCTCACGGTAGAACCGGAGGGCCGTGTCTTGGTAATTCAACAACTTGGCTATGATGGGGCGTGGAGGGATCCCGGGGGCAGGACGGCTCGCCAGAGAGCGGTGCGCTCTCTCCACCACAAGGACGGATGAAAATTCCTCTCTGCCAAATAGTGTTATGAGGAGGCGTTCCACGTAGGCCTCCATCTTCCCTGTGTCCATTGACTCCGGTACCCCCAGGATGCAAAGGTTGTTCCTCCTTGACCGGGATTCCAACTTCTCATTTTTAGCAGCAATCACTTTTAGGACTCTGTCCAACTTGAGCGTGCGGCTAGTGGTAGCGCTAGGTGCATCTTCCAGGTCTGATATCCTCCTCTCTGCCTCGGTTAATCAGCCATCGTGTTTCTCCACTCTGTGGGTTAGGCCATCCATTCTGGCAGACATGGAGTCCATTTTAGATTCTATAGATGTCAGGCTCGATTGCATAACAAGCAATAGTTCCTTTAGATCTGCCGTAGATGTGGTAGGAGCATCAGCGTGGTCGTCGTCAGGTTCCGTCTGGGAGCGGGGAGTTTTTCGGGTGTCAAAGGTGAGTTTCGGCTGCTTGCCGTCTGGTTTCCCCATGGTGGCCTGACGGGAGGCCCTGCGATTTGACTGGGGCCTGAGGGGATCCGTTTCCTACTCCAGGTGTGCACACTCAATGAGTTATGGTGGGGGCTAGAAGTGAGGTATGCGACTACAGCCAGGGGAGCGGGCACCTCGCAATACGCTTTCTTCCGCAGTGGATGGCGCTGCGTAAACCTGCCAGTGTGAGGTGGTGGATTTTTCCACTCTATGCACTTCGGCTGCATCGGCCGCGCGCTCCGCGGGCCGTTGACTGGGATTACAGTAGTGGGGCCGATAAGCGGGCCTTCGGCTAATCAGTCAGCAGTCTCTGCCCATAGGTGCCTCCCCGGCAGGCAAGTATCCCCCCGGGTCCGGTGCTCAGCGGTGGGTGGTTCTGAATGTGCGCTTATGGGAATGCTCAGTTAGTTGACCCCAGGGCCCACTCTTGCGACTCCTCCAGAGGGGGAGGCACGTGTTCCACCCCATCGCTCCTCAAAGCAACCAACAGGGTAGGGTCAAGCTCCGTCAATGCTCCAGCAGGCCCAAGGCCGCGTCGCCGTTGCAGCAGGGCAATGGCGGTCATCCTGACTCTCCCAGTTATTCCTCACTGCCGCTGCACAGCAGGCCCTGTGTGTAGGAGGATGGCAGCAGCGAATTCGGCCGCAGTGGCGCATCTGCCTCTGGGGTCTAACACTCAGCTTGTGGATCGATTTCCCCACGCAGCTCTTGCAGCCAGGGGCTCAGTGTGCTAGGCCGCAGGCCGGCGGGACCTCCCTTCCTCATCCAGCCTGGCCGCTGCCACAGCACACAACTTAGAAAGCGGCAGTACAATGTGGGGGAGCGACGGGAGCAACAGCAGAGGCTGCGGGGGCCTCCAACTGGTATGAAGCACCGCCACAGTCCAGCGCGGCCTTCTCCGGAGCCTCCGACGCCTCTGCCTCCCCCTCAGTGCTCCGTGTATGGGCGACAGGGGTCCCGCAGCAGCAGCGGGCGTCCTCTCACCTCCACGAGCGTCGCTTCACACGTCAGGAATCTCCGGCCGTTAGGGGCGAGTCAGGCAGCATTCAACCGTCTCCCCACTCCGCTAGCACCTCAGTAGGCAGCGCGCCAGGGTCGCCGGCCGGCTATCGGGGCGCCGCATCCGCCATTTTACGTGTGTCGGCGGCGGGGAGCCAGGGGCGAACAATCCAGTGTCTGTGCAGTTGAGCGCTCCACAATTGGTCTCACGAGGAGCTTCGTGGTCAGGGCATCAGGGTGGTATCATTCAGCAGTGCGATGATCGAGGGATGGACAGGATAAACGCCGGATAAAATCCCGGTCAGCAGGAGCCTCACAGAGGTGCGGCCATCTTGCTTGGCACCCTCTAGCGCCCCCCAATGATTTGTTATGTTGGTTTAGATTTTGTCATAATTTTTTCAGCATTTTGGTAGGTTACTATTTATTTTATAATATGCTTTCGGCTATCATTTCTAAGTAATGTACTCCTTTGTTATTTATGAATAGTTTGACCTTAAATTGTAGCATGTCGTACATTCTTTTGTTTGTTTTCTAAGTTTAGGAGCAATTTGGCTAATAGATTGCTGCATTTGTGTACTTTGGGTGCTGCCTAGTGTTGATTGGAAGGCATTGTGCTATCCTTCCACTACATTGTTTGTTTTGGCTTCCAGTGCCGACATGCTGTCATAGACATTCCACCATGGTATTTGGAATTTAGGTTGGTGTCTATGTCCGGAACGATGAAGTCTACCAACCCAGGTGTCTTCGAAAAATGTCCTTTAGGGGCCTTAGTTTGTCTACATTTTCTTGGTAGAAATGGCTTTTTTATAGTGATTAGCTACTTCAGTGACAGGGACTATTGCTATCATTTTTTTTAAGGTAAATTAATTTCTTGTAGAATATTCTATATTTAGTCCAGATTTTTGGAGGTGTTTCAATATACTTCATTTGAAATGATAGTAAAAGCCTTGTATGGCTGTGTGGGGGTACATTTATAGAATGGTTTGAATCATAGCATGCTCAAAGTCTGTGATAATTTTCTCGAGTAGTAGTTATTTGTTTTTGTTTAATTTGGTTTAAGAGCTCATAATGAGTGCTGCTTTGTTTTTTTGGTAGTAGGGCATATAAAAAAGGATATTTGTTTTTGATGTATGGTGTATATTTGAGTGAATGGTTTGGTACACATTTGGAAGGTCCCATCTATCATCCACTTTTTACATTGGATACGTTTTAGTAAGGTATCTGCTGGTTAGAATATTAGATCTAGTTTCTTGTTAGTTAGGTTGTCATGTAAAAGGAAAGGTTCCTCATTATGCGTAATTGTTAAATGTTCTGCTACGTGAATGTCTTGGTATCTTGTAGTGGCTGGTGAGGTATCTCTGGTGGCTTTTTTAGTTTGTGCAATTAAATGTTTTAAAGTGGGTTTAGGTGGTAGTTGGCCTATTATGTGTTAGAAGACTTTAGGTAGCGTATCTTTAATGATTTTGGTTATGGGTTCCTAGGGGTTAGTGCTTACCTCACTTATTTCCTAGAATATCTTCTATACTTCTAGTTCTGTCACATTTGGAGGGTGGTTGTGCTCTCTTACATGAATTACAACATCATCTTTTGTAGTTGCCCTCGCATAACATGCATTAGAATCATATTTAATTATGGGTGGGCGTAGTACTCCGCTCCGCCCACGGAGTGTGCATAGTGCTGTCTGCTTCGTGGGGCACGAAGTAGGCGTAGCAGGCAGCGCTACCCACCTCCCACCCGCCCTCATTTTAAAATAAATTAAAGTATTTAAAAGTAAGAAAATATCTTACCTGAGGTGCGGCGTCCCGGGGCTCCCAGTTCCTCCTTCACAAATGCGCATGCGCGGATTCCCGCGCATGCGCATTTGTGAAGAAGAAGTTGCCGCTGAAGAAGGAACTGGGAGCCCCGGGACGCAGCACCTCAGGTAAGATATTTTCTTACTTTTAAATACTTTAATTTATTTTAAAATGAGGGCGGGCGGAAGGCGGGCGGCGCGTAGTGGGGCTACGCGGAGTGTGCAAGTGTGCGTAGATTTGGGCCCACTACGCGATGCTCCACGTAACCCCACTACGCCCAGGGTTATATTTAATACATTTCCAGTTTATATTTCCTATTGATGCACTTTCTTGGCTGTAGGTGTAGCCCATGTGATTTATTAACTGCTTTCCTTTCTGTGAAGTGATGTGTTTTGTAGCATAGTGTTAATATATATAATACTTTAACGTTTTTTACGTATTCTCCCTCCCACCTGCACAGATACGCCTAGAGTTTGGATTCCCAAAACAAGTATTTTCAAGATACGCATTTATGTGAAGGCCTGTTTCAGACTGAAATTGGCCCGTTGCGGAACTCGAAGTGAAGTTTTATGGACTGCGAAAAATGAGAATCCTTTAATCCAGTGAACATATACCTGAAGGAAGCTATAAATAGACTTCATCTACAGGAGCTTTAGGAAAGTTAGTTCTCTCAGTCTGCTTTTTTAAAAAAACTGTAAACTCATGAGTTGAGAAGATCTCTTTTCTTGAAGATAAAGCCATGTTAACCAAGAGGTTGCATACTTTGATGAATATTAGCAACTATACAATGCTAAAAGCGCAAAATAATTTTAGTGAAATGTATGCTCTTTATATAAAATTAAGATACATGAGATAGAGATATGGCGCCTTATTAACTCCACCATTGTGGAAGTGGTGAAAGGCTCCGACTGAGTGCTGTTTATGATTTTATGCTGGGGGGTGGCAAAAGAAAACATAATGGACTTTAGTTGTATCTGTCCTGCTCTGATGGAGGTGAGAAAGAATGTTCTTGAGAATTCCCTTTCGGGAACACGGTCTGCACTCCTGCAGGCAAGCCGTGATTGCTTACTTCAAGCCAAAGGATACCGTGCTCAGCAGTAGACAAGTTAAGTTTCTAACATCTGCTGACTTCAAAATAAAAAACCAGGGTCCTGCAGTTCAAAGCTGTTGATGCCAGTAATGCTTCTGTCCTCGCCTACATTTATATCACTATGTAATTCCGTTGGTGAATAAGTTTTAGGTTATTGAGAACTGCACCTTGACACTTACACATGAGCTAATTTTAGATGTTACATAATAAGTATTTTTAGTGTTACCTCCAGTAACTGTAGGAAGCTCTTTGACATTACGAAGACATATAACTGGAGGTAAGTTGTTTTTAGAATTTTGGTTTTAGCATGAATTGACATGCTATTTGTTATGGTTTTAACTAACTAAACAATAAATTAAATCAATGCAGTAACCTTTTGGAGAAAATGGGAAGTATGTAATTGTCATGATTGATACGTTGTCTAGGTGGCCAGTCATTCGTGTAACAGAGAACATAAATGTAGACTCTGTATTGAATTTTATGGATGAAATTCTTCTTGAAGAAGGTGTACTGGAGGTGCTGGTGAGGGATAATAGGGTGCATTCTTAATCACTTCAGTCTAAGCTAGGATTATTTCAAGTGAGTAGGCATAAATCATGGGACCACATCATCGTATCACCCTAGTGGCAAATGCACAGTTAAAGACTCAATAGAGTTATCAAATATGTTATTCCGTATACAGTAAGAAGTAAATTGGGTTGGGAGATTCAAATAAAAAATGCTATGAATATATCGGACCACAATGTGCGAAAGCTTCAGGGCAACATTATTTGAGCTTATGAGAGGACATTTTCCCAGATTTAAACAGTGACCTGGATGGCTATTTAAAGAGAAGGAGAGTTTGTGGTCTATTGGAGAAATAAGAGAAGAATCAGAGCCAATGAGGAAAATAACAAGAAATATGTTGACAAGAAAAAAGGAGCACAATAACTTAAATGAGATGTAGGTCAATGGGTATGAGTAAAAAAAGGTATTGGTTGCCAAGGGAAAAAAATTATGACCAAAAAACATATTTCATATTTTAAGAAATGCAGTACAGTTGTCAGATGGCAAAATTATCATTTGAGTAGATTAGTTAAGTGTGTGGAACCAGAAAATACAGAAGAATCAGGATTGGCTAAAAGAAATTATGATTCATTGGATGAACAAAACTAGAAGGTGTGATGAACTATTGTCTCAATCGTCTTTCTAATCATGTATTGACAGTAATTAAAAAGGAAGAGTAGCAGATGTGGATGAGAGTAATGAAGAATGGGATGGAAGCACGTTTCATGTTGAGCATGCAGCGTTGGTACAAACTTATGATCATTTGCAGAATACAAAGGAAGGTTTAGCAGATAAAGGCATTGGGACTAGAGAGAAAATGGTAACATATCCTCCTAGAGGGTTACTAATGTGATGGGTAACTCACTGTGCAGATTTTGTGTAGCTGTTAAAAGAATTCCAAGGTAATAGTAAACTCAGGTTACTCGTATTGATGGTGGCAGTTCCTTAGCTAAAGTCTCCATAATATGTTGTTAAGTTTTGGTTGTTGCTATATTTTGATTGTTTCTTTTTTTTCTTTTGTTAAAGGGGGGGGGTGTTTAGAGCTGGTATATGCCTATTGCTTGAACTTTTATGCTTGACATGTTATGCTCCCCTGTGTGGGGCACTGTTAGAAATGGGGGTCTCTAGTTGGCAGAGGTAGGTACCTTTGTCCAAATAAGGACCCTTCTTCCTAGTCAGGGTAAGGGGGATATACTTGGTAGCTTGGCAAGAGCAGACAGGCTTGTCTCAGAGGCAGTGTGTAAAGCATTTGTGCACACATACAGTAATACAGTGAAAACACAACAAATGGACACCACTCCAGTTTAGAAAAATAAGTAAGCTTTATCTAAACCAAATAAGACCAAAACAACAAAAATCCATGTTAGAAATGGCGATTTCTGGTTGGCTAGGGCTTGCGCCAAAGCCAGACAGAAACCACCACTCTAGTCAGGGCTGGGGAGTTACACGCCAAAGATAACCCCTGCTCACCCCCTTGGTAGCTTGGCACGAGCAGACAGGCTTATCCCTGAGGCGATGTGTAAAGCGTTTGCGCGCGCACCCAGCAACAACACCCAAGGCCCACCACAAAGGAAACTCCACACAAGGTATTCTATAAAAATAGCCTTTGTATTATACACAACACATTAGATAAAAACACACACTCTACAATGTGCCAACAGGCACGGGCAGAATTTACAAGGGATTATATATACAGGGGACAGGGCCACCTGGACCACTGTCAGGAATTTGCACTTTTTAGAACATAGGAATAATACTGTAGTATAAAATAACATATGTAGCACACAACCAGTAACTACTGGTATCAGGTAAGTACCACCTACGCAACCCTAACCACCTTAGGAAAATATTGCGCAGGGAATCAGGACCTCACTAGCACCACCTGTACTAGGGAGAAAACAACCACCTAAGTATCACAATACCTGTAGGGGTCTAAGCACATAAACACATGATGCATAACATTCAGAGGTGTAAAGCAAAGCACATGACGCATAAACACATTCAGAGGTGCAGAAAAGGTACAATGGCGCCAAAACTCACATTAGCCACTACTGTGGCAGTCCCTGGGCCAACTGGCCTAGTAGGGGCAAGGACGCCCTGCGTCCAGAAAAGTCAGGGCGCGCCGGCGCAGGCTGCGCAAGCCAGAACACCGAGGCCACAACCTAAACGTTGCAGCTGCCCACTAAGTGCTGGGCAGCTGGGAAGACGCTGGGGCCAACGTTGGAGCCTTCCAGGGCTCTGAATACCCAATCCTCGTGGCCCCCTGAGCCCCTCTGGGCTCTACAACAAGAAATGCCCCCCTAGAGCCTCCGCGGCTCTGAACAACTCTGTGGGGCAAGGTGGGAGCGGCCCGCTGCCATCTGGGGCCGCTCTATCACTGAAGAAATGCCCCCTGAGCCTCGCAGGCTCTAAACAATAATGCGCCCCGCGTTGGAGCCTCAACCGGCTCTTAAACAAGCAATGCGGCCCCAACAAGGTCAGCTTGGAGCCCCACTCACCGGACTCAGCTGCGCGCGGGCCCTCTTCTCGGCATGCGGCGCCTCCTTTACGGCGGTGGGGCAGTCACCGCGCTCACTTGCCTTCGCTCGGGCCCCCTCCTGGGACACGGGACTTTCTCCTGTCTGCTGTGGGAGAAGGGGGTGGGCTCCCGTACTCCTCCGAATCAGGCAGGGACACGCGGGGCTCCACCTTCCGCACAGGAGCCCCGCCTGGAGGCTTCTTTGGTCGGGAGAGCGGGGTGGGCTCCCGCCTCTCTTTGGCAGTATCCCGGGTCTCCCCCAGCTCACGGGAGGCCCGTCTACTTCCGGGGGGCGCGTCACCAAAAGCCCCGCCCACAATCAGGGTTTCCCTGACACCTTCCGGGTCCTGGGTGTCCCGGAGGCCCGCCCTCGGCCGCCTGACTTCCTGTGAGCCCGGCCGCGGCGGTGATTTCCAAACTTGGCAATAAGAGGGGTAGGCTCCCTCGCGATGTGAAATATACGACGGGGTGGGCACCCGCCGTGAAATTACGACAAATAAGCGGGGTGGGCACCCGCCAACGACCCCGGCAATGTCCCTGGCAGGGTGGGCACCTGCCAGAGGAATTCAGAATCTGTATAGACGGGGCAAACGCCGGGTGGGCACCGGCTGTTAGAAATAAAGCGCTCCTGAGCGCTAAAGGAAAATAAAAGCGCTTCCAAGCGCCTAGGGACACAGATAGAGCACTCCCAGCGCTCCAGCCCAAAAAGCACCACAAAGTCCAACAAAGTTCTTCCCTGCATGCAGCAGGGCAGGGGTGGGTGCAAAGCTGGACCCAGAGCCAGCTCACTGGGTCTCCAGGCAGGGAGGTAGTCCAGGTGGCGGTCCTCTGGTCCAGCAGCAGCAGCAGCCCCCCCTCAGGTAAGATCCTGGCAGAGAACAATTTCTGTGGGGACACAGCCCCATTTTTATACATTCAAACCCTTTGTTCTGGGTTCAGGGTGAGGGGGAAAACCAGTCGCAGCTGGTTGGGGAGCACCCTCACTCTATTCACTGGCAGGGCTAGGGTCGTCAGTCGCACCACAGGGGGCGGGGCCAGCATTGTGTGTGGAAAACCCTGTCCTATTCAGGACCCAGGTGTACTCCTCCCACCCATCTAGCTGCTGATCTCCCCATTCACCACTGGGTGACTCATCCTGACTCTGGGGAATCCCTAGCCCGTCACATGACACGACCAGCCAATCACGCGACAGACACACTGCACACAGAAGTGCCCACTTCTAGAAGTGGCACTTCCACACTAGGTACATGCACGCCGCACACATCATCGCGCAGCATTCACTCCCACGAGTCCGCACATACCAAACTCGGGCCTGCACACCCCACGCATCAGGAACTACTAGGGACACATACACTCCCCATGCATTCCTATGGGAGGGCAGGCCTATCTCACCACATGCACTCAGAGCACGCACGCACTTTACCCTGGGACACAGGGAAAGTGCGCAGAGACCAAACAATTACCACATCAAGTCATCAGTAAAAAGCCAAAAAGTCCAGGGGTGAACCTGCCAGAAGGGCCAAGTCCAACACAACCCCCTTCCAGCCAAAACGCAGGGCAGACCAATCACCACCGTGATGGACTTCCCTGCTTGGGGCGATAGAACACGGACGCGGGCCCGCAACTGCAGGGACACCCTCCGGTTCTACGCCACGGTGAACCCATGGAATTCTTTCTAACACCACTGTCTGGACCAACTGGGCTACCCCACTGGTACTCCCAAGCTGTCCGCGGCCAAGACCAGGCCCTAGGCCACCCAGGTGCCACTGGTCTTTGCCTAACCACAGAGTGGGGGGTAGTAACCCCTGGCACATAGTGGCCATTCTCCACTCTTCCTCTCTGAAAGACAGGACTAGACTGCCACTGGTTCTCCAGCCTAGGGTCTACACCCTCAGGCGGACCAGGAGTCTCAGGGAAGGCTCTCCTCCCCCTACCTCTTCTCCTAGGGTTCCTCCTCCTCTGGCGAGGGGTACACCTAGAACGCCATTCCAACCCAGGGTTTAACCCCTCAGGTTGTACCGGGGGCAGAGGTGGGCTCTCCCACCCTCTGCACCCCCTTCCAGAACCCTGCTCCCTACCAACTGGGGCGGTACCTCTGGAAGAAGAACTGGTCGGGACGCTGATTACAGACGTCCCACCCTTCAGGTCAGGCTGATCCTGAACCTGGCCTCCCAACCTCCGGCCTATAACCTTTGGTGGAATAATTGCCTGGCACTCCAGGACTTCTGGGGATTTCCACTCCATCCCCCTGAGGCTATCAAAGGACACATATGTCGAGCGACTGTCTGTCTGGCGCTGATCTCCTGTCCCCTGTCCACCTGACAGTGCGCGGAGATCCCCCAGAACAGAAGTGGTGCCACCCTGGTCACTACACGGGATCCTAGCCCAACTGGGTAGTCCCTGACCCACAGGCTCTTCCACTGGGAAACTCATCCCCCAATCACTCCTCACACTGGACTCCTGTACCCTCCCTACCGGAGCGGTACTGCCAGACTCTAGAACCACAGGAGCCCTGGTTACAGGTGCTCCAGGTCCTCTACTCACCAGGAGATCTTCCTCAAATGGGCTAACAGGACAGCCTAGGTCCCCAACTTGGTGTTCCCCCAAGAAACCATCCAAGTCCTGAGGCAGGGTTTCGTGCGTCTGGGGACCCTCGGTCACCCTCTCACTCCTGCTCCACTGAGCCAGGCAGTGAGCCCCTACACCCTCCTCGCTATCCTGGGACCTAGCTGGGCTACACTGAGCCTCTTCCACCACGCTGGGCTGGAAGATACCTGACCCACTACTTTTGGAGTCACTCCCTAATGACTCTAGAGAACCTCTAGCCCTTTCCCAGCGCTCTGCTTCATCTCCAAGCTCAAATGGCGCAGACACTCCACACCCTAACAGGTGTTGGCGCAACCCCGGCGCACAACAATTGAGCAGGTGTTCTCTGAGAATCAGATCACACAGTTTATCATAATCAGCTTCTGCGGGAACTCTTATCCAATCAAACAGGGCATCCTCACATTCATCCACAAACTCCTCCCAAGACTGGTGAGACAGTTTCCTACTGCCCCTGAACTTCAACCTTAACTCCTCCTCCTGGGGAACAGGTACCAGACTGGGGGGACTGGGATTTCCTACACTGGAATCTACATCGCTACTACCACTGGACTCAACCCTCCCTGGGGAGTCCAGAAAATTAAAACTGCGCGCAGGGGATAGTCTACCCTCCAGAGCTACTTTGCCTCTGGTGGAGGCCCTCTCAGCCTCCTCTACCCTCTCCCGCGCCAAGACCCACTCAGTCTCTCTCTGTTGCTTCCTGGCCTCCAGCTGCGCCATAGCCTGAGCATGCTCTAACCTGAGCTTCTCTAACGCCAGCTGGTGCTCCCTTTCTTTCCTCCTATCTTCCCACTCCTCTGGGGACAGGGAAAGGGATGAGGCGCTGCCTCCTACGCTGGACCCAGCAAGGGACGCCCTACCTATGGGGTCCTCACTCTCTACTGGCGTCCAGGTATTGTCATCCTCTACCTCCTCTTCTGACTCTTCAGGGTTCCCCACAGACCCACCACCCTCCAGGTGTGAGGCCTGGGCCCTTTCCGTACTGCGCTCAAGATCCCTTTGCCTCTTAACCCACTGGATCATGTGGCCCCTAAGTTCACACATAGTGTCTGACTCTCTCACCCCTATGCCTCTCTCTCTACAGAACCTTTCCAACTCCTGCATACTGTAATAAATTAGATCACTGAGATCAAAAGCAGGCTCCATTCTGGCAGACGTTCTAGAGAAAAGATCACACAGGGAACCTAGGGGTCTGCGTTTAACAGGAGCACACAATTCACAAAAAGATTCAGCAAGCTCTCTATCCCAGAGAACTCACACTCACTTGCCTAGTGCCACACACCACTCATCCACACCCAACCCTCCCCTCGGACTGGTAAGGCAGTTTCTACCACCCCTGATTCCTCAACCTGACCACCACGTGACACAGGTACCAACTCTGGGCGCAGGGCGGGGGACAAATGTACTGGACACTATTACGCTGCCACCACTGGATCCCACCCTCTGGTGAATCCCGAAACACAATGCACTAAGGGGGATGATCTACCCTCCCGAGCTAGGGACACCTAACTCACAGTGCACAAAACCACATTTCCAAAGAAATGACAATTAAAAACAAACTTAGAACAATAATCCCTATACCATGTGATTTATCTAAATGCAGAGTTTTGTAGTGCGGCCAGTTGCCGCTGCGGTACAGCGCAAACGCAAGTCCAAATCCCACCGCTGCCACCAATGTTAGAAATGGCGATTTCTGGTTGGCTAGGGCTTGCGCCAAAGCCAGACAGAAACCACCACTCTAGTCAGGGCTGGGGAGTTACACGCCAAAGATAACCCCTGCTCACCCCCTTGGTAGCTTGGCACGAGCAGACAGGCTTATCCCTGAGGCGATGTGTAAAGCGTTTGCGCGCGCACCCAGCAACAACACCCAAGGCCCACCACAAAGGAAACTCCACACAAGGTATTCTATAAAAATAGCCTTTGTATTATACACAACACATTAGATAAAAACACACACTCTACAATGTGCCAACAGGCACGGGCAGAATTTACAAGGGATTATATATACAGGGTACAGGGCCACCTGGACCACTGTCAGGAATTTGCACTTTTTAGAACATAGGAATAATACTGTAGTATAAAATAACATATGTAGCACACAACCAGTAACTACTGGTATCAGGTAAGTACCACCTACGCAACCCTAACCACCTTAGGAAAATATTGCGCAGGGAATCAGGACCTCACTAGCACCACCTGTACTAGGGAGAAAACAACCACCTAAGTATCACAATACCTGTAGGGGTCTAAGCACATAAACACATGATGCATAACATTCAGAGGTGTAAAGCAAAGCACATGACGCATAAACACATTCAGAGGTGCAGAAAAGGTACAATGGCGCCAAAACTCACATTAGCCACTACTGTGGCAGTCCCTGGGCCAACTGGCCTAGTAGGGGCAAGGACGCCCTGCGTCCAGAAAAGTCAGGGCGCGCCGGCGCAGGCTGCGCAAGCCAGAACACCGAGGCCACAACCTAAACGTTGCAGCTGCCCACTAAGTGCTGGGCAGCTGGGAAGACGCTGGGGCCAACGTTGGAGCCTTCCAGGGCTCTGAATACCCAATCCTCGTGGCCCCCTGAGCCCCTCTGGGCTCTACAACAAGAAATGCCCCCCTAGAGCCTCCGCGGCTCTGAACAACTCTGTGGGGCAAGGTGAGAGCGGCCCGCTGCCATCTGGGGCCGCTCTATCACTGAAGAAATGCCCCCTGAGCCTCGCAGGCTCTAAACAATAATGCGCCCCGCGTTGGAGCCTCAACCGGCTCTTAAACAAGCAATGCGGCCCCAACAAGGTCAGCTTGGAGCTCCACTCACCGGACTCAGCTGCGCGCGGGCCCTCTTCTCGGCATGCGGCGCCTCCTTTACGGCGGTGGGGCAGTCACCGCGCTCACTTGCCTTCGCCCGGGCCCCCTCCTGGGACACGGGACTTTCTCCTGTCTGCTGTGGGAGAAGGGGGTGGGCTCCCGTACTCCTCCGAATCAGGCAGGGACACGCGGGGCTCCACCTTCCGCACAGGAGCCCCGCCTGGAGGCTTCTTTGGTCGGGAGAGCGGGGTGGGCTCCCGCCTCTCTTTGGCAGTATCCCGGGTCTCCCCCAGCTCACGGGAGGCCCGTCTACTTCCGGGGGGCGCGTCACCAAAAGCCCCGCCCACAATCAGGGTTTCCCTGACACCTTCCGGGTCCTGGGTGTCCCGGAGGCCCGCCCTCGGCCGCCTGACTTCCTGTGAGCCCGGCCGCGGCGGTGATTTCCAAACTTGGCAATAAGAGGGGTAGGCTCCCTCGCGATGTGAAATATACGGCGGGGTGGGCACCCGCCGTGAAATTACGACAAATAAGCGGGGTGGGCACCCGCCAACGACCCCGGCAATGTCCCTGGCAGGGTGGGCACCTGCCAGAGGAATTCAGAATCTGTATAGACGGGGCAAACGCCGGGTGGGCACCGGCTGTTAGAAATAAAGCGCTCCTGAGCGCTAAAGGAAAATAAAAGCGCTTCCAAGCGCCTAGGGACACAGATAGAGCACTCCCAGCGCTCCAGCCCAAAAAGCACCACAAAGTCCAACAAAGTTCTTCCCTGCATGCAGCAGGGCAGGGGTGGGGGCAAGGCTGGACCCAGAGCTAGCTCACTGGGCCTCCAGGCAGGGAGGTAGTCCAGGTGGCGGTCCTCTGGTCCAGCAGCAGCAGCAGCCCCCCCTCAGGTAAGATCCTGGCAGAGAACAATTTCTGTGGGGACACAGCCCCATTTTTATACAGTCAAACCCTTTGTTCTGGGTTCAGGGTGAGGGGGAAAACCAGTCGCAGCTGGTTGGGGAGCACCCTTGATGTGCTCAGCCCCTCACTCTATTCACTGGCAGGGCTAGGGTCGTCAGTCGCACCACAGGGGGCGGGGCCAGCATTGTGTGTGGAAAACCCTGTCCTATTCAGGACCCAGGTGTACTCCTCCCACCCATCTAGCTGCTGATCTCCCCATTCACCACTGGGTGACTCATCCTGACTCTGGGGAATCCCTAGCCCGTCACATGACACGACCAGCCAATCACGCGACAGACACACTGCACACAGAAGTGCCCACTTCTAGAAGTGGCACTTCCACACTAGGTACATGCACGCCGCACACATCATCGCGCAGCATTCACTCCCACGAGTCCGCACATACCAAACTCGGGCCTGCACACCCCACGCATCAGGAACTACTAGGGACACATACACTCCTCATGCATTCCTATGGGAGGGCAGGCCTATCTCACCACATGCACTCAGAGCACGCACGCACTTTACCCTGGGACACAGGGAAAGTGCGCAGAGACCAAACAATTACCACACCAAGTCATCAGTAAAAAGCCAAAAAGTCCAGGGGTGATCCTGCCAGAAGGGCCAAGTCCAACAATCCACAATACCGTAATCAAAATATGACTTTCAAAAGGTAGAAGCAGTTCTGTTCAAAGCAAATTGCAGATGCGACACGTTTCACACAAAGTACCTTGGATCCGTCAAAATCAAAAGTAAGAACAGTCGCAGGGAAGGTGATGCTCATTTCCTTACACTCAGGGAAAGTGATGCATTGGTTCCTTACTCCAGGGGAGGTGATGCGTCGGTTCCTTACTATCATGCAGGGGAGGTGATTTGTCCGTTCCTTACTGAAGGGGAAGTGATGCATCGGTTTCTTACTGTGCTTGTAGGGGATGGTTAGGTTTCTTACTGTGGCCCCAGCGTCCTTGTAGACCTGGTGCCCCGGTGCGATGCGTGAGGATCAGGGATGCGTTGGCTCTCGATGCTGCTGCAGCAACAGCGCTGTGTTGATTTCTTCAGCCACGGTGCAACGATGCATTGGTTCTTGCAGCCGCACAGTAGTGCCTGCATCAGAATCGGTGCAGTGATCTTGGCCTTCGTAGATCGGTGCCCTCAATGCGGTGTGCTGCGATTTTTCGAGCCGCGGGCAGGGCCTGCGACCGGTTTCTTCGGCGATGCATCGGAAACAGGTACGGATGCGTCGTGCTTCTCCTTGTTGCATTACTTTTCCCACTCCCAACAGCAGGAACAACCTCCAGAGGACCAGAACAGCAACAGGCACCTCTTGGCAGGTCAGAACTCTCACCAAAGGAGTTCAGGGGAGCTGGGGGTGAGTCTTTGTATTCCTGAGACTTGAAAACAGGAGGCAAGCTCTACTTCAAGCTCTTGGAGATCTTCCTCAAGCAGGGGACACAGCACACAGCAAAGTCCTTGTCCTTTCCTTGGCAGAAACAGCCACTGCAGGCCAACCCCAGACAGCACACAGCAAAGACGCACTACTTCTCCTCAGTTTCTCCAGCTCATCTCCATGGCAAAGGTTCCTCCTAAATTCCAGAAGTGATCTAAAGTTCAGGGGTCTGGGCCCCACTCTTTATAGCACAACACAATGTGTTCTCTAGCGGCAAAGAAGCTCTTTGCCCAGCCAAAACCAGTTCTGTCCTCTCTGGTGCAGCTTCCTGGCAGGAGGTGGAGACAGCATTGCCCAAAGCAGACCAGGCCCATTTAGGTATGAAAGAAATCTCCTCCACCCTACTCTGAATGCAGCTCAAGTCTATTTAGCCCAGCCCAGACTCACCCTGAGAAAGGCAGGACACACCTGCTTCCCTCAAGTGGCTGTCTGAACAGAATGCACATCCCAGCCACTGTCACTCCAATGCCAGTCAGTCAATACACAACCTAGCAGAGGCACACCAGATGGCTGAGCAAGAAAATACCTACTTTCTAAAAGTGGTATTTTCAAACACAGAATGTAAAAATCATCCTCACTAAAAGATGCATCTTTATATTCTGAGCTCAGGCATACTAAACTTTGTCTTCCTATCATGTCCCAATGGGAAGTTATAAATGAACTCCCATTCTATCCTATGCGAAAGATAGCCTTTCAATAGTGGAAAACAAAATTGGCAGTATTTCCTTATCAGGACATGCCACACACACCAGGGGTACCTTGGGCCTACCTTAGGGGTGACTCACATGTATAAAAGAGGAAGTTTAGGATCTGGCAAGTGGGTGCACTTGCAAGGTCGACATGGCACTACCAAACTGCACAGAGACTCTGCAGTGGCAGGTCTGAGTTACCTTTGAAAGGCTGCTTGTGTGGGTGGCACAATCAGTGCTGCAGGCCCACTAGCAGAATTTGGTTTACAGGCCCTGGGCACATACATTGAACTGTACTAGGAGCTTAACAGTAAATCACAGAAGCCAATTATGGAAACACCAATCCATAATAACAATTTACAGAGGGAGCACTTGCACTTTGGCACTTAACAGCAGTGGCAAAGTGCCCAAAGCATCTAGACCAGCAAAACAAAGTCCAACACACAGCAAAAACACATTCGGCAAAGACAAAAATACAGGGAAACCCACACCAATGATGCCAGGTCTAACAGGCACTCTATTAGAAATGAGGGTGCTAGAATGGAGTGGGGTGGTGTGGTTAACGGAGGAGGTTGAGTGGCTTGGTGGAGAATTGTATTGGGTCATTATGGTAATAAATATCTTCAATCTTGAACTGGAGCCGACTTTACACCTTAGTTGACACTTCACCATCAGAACCTTGTGCACTTTGACTAGGCATTCTCCCACCTCTAGTTGCTACCATGCTGGCTGGTTCTCTGCCCAAAATAGGACTAGATACCAACTACTTCAAAGCAGCAAATGGCACTGCCACAGACTCTCGCTGACATAGTAACCATGGCCTTCTAGGTTCACCCATGTTGCCCTGTGCCACTTCTACACCATGATATATTTTCCATGTTGAACCTCTAGTTTGAAACTCCTTACCACCAGGCATTTGTGCAATTCAAACATCTTTTGAAATTAGGCTACAGGTGACTACTACCACTACCCGTACTGCATAAATGAGTATACTCGGCATCTTGACTGGTGTAGATTTTTCAATTGTATCTGCTGATGCTTACTTTGATGTGTGTCTGCATTTGTCAACATCCATAAAAATGGCACAATTATCCACACAACTGATTACATCAGTGTAATACCAACCACCTTTCTTCATTGTACTTGGTACTATGCGTTGCTGCTGTTTCTTTGGTACAGTATTTCTGTTTGAATTTATAGATGCTGAATAAATAAATATTGTAACCTAGAACACTATTTCACAAGGATTGGACCAATGACCTGAAGATTTCGCATGTAACTCTACTGCAAGCGCATTGCTGCCATGTGGTATTCCATTCACATTTAACCTGTATCAATCAGGTTATGCTTATTTTCCTTCTGTTTCCTTTCTGTTAAATTTCTCTTGTATGTCCATCTAGTCTCATGCAATTCACTAATAAGTAGGAGCTGGTCCTTTGGGGCCCTTCAATGGTAACCCTCAGTGAGCCAGGGGCCTCCACAATGAAAGCATCACCTCCCAGTTCAATAGCTTGGCCTGCAATGCATACTCTTATGTAGGTGACTGTCTGTTTTGGCATTGTTGATTTCCTACAGTGTCCAGAGTGCTCTGAAGTGACCTGAAGATCACATCTTGAAAAAAGACATATTCAAACATCTGCTGCTCTGCTTCCTAATTCTCCTTTCATTGCTTAACCACTGTTTATTCTTTTTCTTAGGGGCTCATTATGATGGATTGTGGCGGTGCTGGGACCGCCCGCCAGACATGCGGTGGTCCCACCACTGCGATTAGGATGCGCCCACCATTCTGGCGGTTGCATCCTGGGCCTTTAACATTGCGGGCGGTGCTGCTGGCTGCAGCACTGTCTGCAATGTTAAAGGTGCTTGCACCGCATATCCCTGCACCACGTGGCAGGCAGGGGCGGCTGGTGTTAATGGGCGTAGAGGGCGTTGCCCTACCACCCTGAAAGAGAAGCAAGCAAGATGAGCAAAACGCCCAGCTGCTTGAAACAAATGATCGGCAATAAACATGTTGAATTGTTGTCATGTCCTGCTGCGCATGTGCCAGGCAAGGGCGAGGTATTGCTCGACCTGCGAGCACAAGCTGCAGCAGTGACATCATTTTAGAGGGAGCAGTGAAATACAATTGCCATCTACAAGGTTGCCTTCGGGGCGCACATGAAAATGGCCCAGGAAGGAGGGAACAAAACTGTAGTCATTTGAAACAAAGAGGGAGTGGATAGGTCTTCCCGAGAGGGGGCGGGGTGTAGGAGGGGTGCCTCTCCTGAATAACTTGGGGTATCACGTGTTTAAAACGGCATGGTTTCGCTTTTGAAAACGTTAAGAAGCAGCCAGCACCTGTTACTTCGGAGGGGGCCCGGCCTCATCTCATCTCGTTAGCGTTTCCTGTACAACAGAGGCCCAAAAGAAGGAACCAAGAAGGAACCGATTTGACTGTGAACACCAGTATAACAAATGGTCGAGGGAGCATGGAGAGAGAGAGAGAGGAGATTGCCATACCTGACTGACTGACCTCGTGGCCTGAGCCTCCAAGCCTGATGCGAGGCATCGCACAGTCGCAAGCACTGGTGGAATTAGAAACCGCTCTCTCTCGCTCTGATTCTTAGGAGCCTGTCCTCGTGACCACAGCGGTGTCTGGTCAGTACTACAAAAAGTCCAAATTAAATATACACGTTACTGTTATTTTATTTAGATCACTGTTGTTTAGGTGTGTACTGTTTGGCAGGGCCCGGCCACCCGGCCACAGCAGCGTGCTGGTACTGTATTGGCATGTGATGTGACTGTATTTTAAAATACTGTATTTCGGTAATTCGAATTATTCTGATTCTATGGCGCGTTCAGCACTGCCCAAGTTTCAAAAGTTAACGACTGTACCAGCGCAACAGTAACCCAGGCCTCACCTCAGAGGCTGCATTTATTGATAACAGTAATCACATTGCACGTTTTTACCACATCTGTAAAATAGCTGAACATTTTAGTCTTATTAAATATTGCTTTTCACCTCCTCAGTCAGGTCCATCCCCTTTTGCCTGCGCGAGGTGAGGCTTTTCGAAACTCAGCCTTTCTATTCTCTTTTTTCTCTCACTCTTCTCACTCTCTCTTTTTCGCTACGTATTTTGCTTCTTCTTCCTCCTTCTTTTCCTCTCTCTTCAGTCTGTCTGTCTTCCCTCCCTCTAACCCACTCCGAGCTCTCCACACTTTCTGCCTCTCTTTGCTCCTGTGTTTGTCTAATCTTGCTATTTGCCTGTTGATCTCGTAAAAAGGCGCCATCCAACAGAGAAGTAATTTAGGATTTCAAACCTTTACAAATATTCCCTTTTTGTGTGTGCTCTCGAGAGGGACGTTACCTCACTCGTGACTTTTATTACAAGGGATATTTGTAAAGGTTTGAGTTTGGTGGTCACATACACGGGCTTTGCTGTGCAGACATAATGTGATGTGTCGCAGAAACACAGTTTGTATTTGAAGGGCCATTTATCTCTCTGAGATGGGGTGGATAGCACGTGGCTTTACAAATGTTCATTGTTGCCAGCTTTCTGTGCACTGACTTTGGTAGATTTGTTATCATTAAGGTCAGTGTTGGCCCTCCCACCCCTGGTTCGGTCTCAGTCAATGGAAAATTGTCCAGGGCGAGTTTTGTAATGCAAGGGTGAAATCCTGCTCCATCATGAAAGGACTCAGCGAAAGATGGGGTGATGGGGCAGAGGAGAGGGTGGAGGACGGGGTGTGTTCACTGAGGAGGAACACAACCCATGCACATTCTATCGGACTGCAGCATTTGTATAGCGCTTACTATGCATGTGAGAGGTGCTGAGAAGCTTTCGTTTTTCAATCATGCACTCCGTGAGTCCAATGGGCCTCCATTTTTCGATTTTCTCCTAAACTGCACTATGATTTCTTTGTTGATGTTAGTGCTCTGAGCCCCTGCTGCTCGCACATGTATTAAACCAGTAAATGCAAATTTCCCAATGGACTCCGGCTGTGACTGACAGTCATGCCTGCACATCAAGGACTTCCTCCTCCAGCAGTTACCAGCCTGCCCTGAGACGTGTGCTGTGTGTGTTTATTTGTCAATGGGATGACACCATTGCCAAGGCTGTACTCTGCTCTAGCGTAACCTTTTAGGTAGAAAATCCCAAGAGGCCCCTCTTCCCTTTGATGCACTGTGCTCTTGTGAACAGGTCAGTTCTCTGGTTATACTGAATAAGCAGCTATCACCGACATTAGCATATGAAGTATTTTTATTGATGACATAACTACAGTATCACAATTGCTTTATTAACCTTCTTGTGCTCTCAAATTTGCTTAAAAGTGCACCATTTGCCCATTCGTTTTTCCAAATATTCCTAGGGGGAAAACTCCACCCCCCCCCCCAAACTCCTTATGACAGTCAGGCTCACTCGCTACCCTTGCTCGCCACAGGGAACTCATCACAAACGTTTACGCCCTTCCACTTTCAAATGTCACCAGCCGCCCCTGGTGGCAGGCACCTCGCGGTGCCTGCCACTTGGTGCATGGAAATGCAGGGGGGTACCATGGGTACCCCCCAGTGCAGCGAACCCCCCACAAGGGGGGCCCACAAACCCAATCCCCGCCAGCCTTTCCATGGTGCCTACGCCACCATGGAAAGGCCTCTTCAAATCCACATCCTAATATGGCAGATGGTGCCTGCGAGGCAACGTCACCATATTAGTGGCCCCTGCTCCTTCCACCAGGCAATCGGTGCGATTGCCTCCGGCGAAAAAGCGGTGAACGGACTTTGCGTCCACTGCTATACCCACCGCCATCCTAATTTAGCGGTGGGTAATGAGCTTGGTGATGGTGGAAGGACCGCCACCACCGGCCCGGCGGTCCTTCCGCCATCATAATGACCCCCCTAGGCTCCTTTTGTCCATTCACTCAATTTCAGTTCACATTTTCTATCTAGATTACTTTTTTTCATTGTTTTCTATTCCCTTCTAATCCTATGTCTTTTATGGTTGTTGGCATAGATCCAATTTTCTTCTTCACTATCTCATTCTTGTGCAGTCAGATTTTAGCATCTTTTTTCTCAGAAATCCTCTTTCCCTTTATTATTGCCTTGTCGAAACTAGCATACATGGATGCTGATTAATGGACAAGTAGAGAAGGGTGATGTTCACAGTGCGTTTGATACCTCCTGTATCAAATGAGGAATAACAAGCAGCACTAGAAAGTCACTGAGAGACTCAGGAATACAGTCGAGGAAGACACTAGCTTGCTGTCCCGAAGACACTGTGGATATTATTTAGCATGTTGCCTCTATGCTTTGTGTGCTTATAATAAAATACTACTTTTTTTCACAAAAGCAAGTATTTGACTGGAAATCTTATTGCAGTTACTGTTCAATTTTTAAGTCTTGCACTTGTGTATTCTCAAACCTACCTCCCCCTCGAAGAGCAGTATACTGCCCAGCTCTCTTTTAGGAAAGTGGAATATTATGTGGTATGGCTAGGTGACCTTGCAATGTAATATTATCACAATACCTCAAATATGGTCCTTGGATTCACACTAATAAATCCTCAGCTCAACCCTGGTAGAGTGGCAAAGAGCAGCCAGGCGTTGCTAGTTGAACATTTGGGAAGCATTTCAGAGTACCATCATGGACAATAAGTAATTGACACGACTCAAGAGAAATCTGACAACAATTTATACAAATAGAGTGTATTTTTAACTTATTTTGAACACCAAAATGAACAGAATATCATACATATAACCGGAGTTATAGATTTTTGAAGCAATGTTAAAGCAGCGCAGTAAAATAGGCAAAATAACATTGTGGTCAAAGGCAAAATCCACTATTGACAATTGGTCACTTGCAGGTCGAGTTACTTGAAACCCAAAGGTCATGTGGTCTCTAGGACCAGGCCACAATGATCAGACAAATTTTACCTAGCCCTTGGAGTCCGGGTGCAGAGTTGTGGCTGTCCTTGGTGCTGAACAGGAGCCGCAGGTTATGCTATTTTTACTGCTTACTTGATGCTGCCAGAAACAAAATTCAAAAATGAAACAGGTAGACAGCTGTTGATGTCGGATGATGGTTGCACAGTGTTCTGTGTAGCTGCAGCGTCGAGTGTGGGGGCAGTTACCGGACTGGTGATTAACAAGCCTTAGCAGCGGTACGTACAGCAGGAAGTTTTGGGAACTTCACTGGGTCTGTGGGAGTAACATAGCAGCCTGAGACTTTGGGGCTGGAGAGGCTACAACTTCCACCATGCACTAGACCACCTGGCTTTGGGTGATCCCTCGGAGGGCCCGATGGCCAGCGATTGCTTAGATCCAGTAAGCCTTTTTACCTGCAGTTTGCATGCAACTAGTGACAGTAGTCCAGGGGAGACTAAGGGTGCTTCTGGCTTCCACAAGTGCCCCTCTCTTCGGAAGTGTGGAGTTTTGGCCAAGGACGAGGGTCATCCACTCAGTTCCAAGTCTGTTACCTCAGGGACAAAGTATCACTCTTTTGCTTTATGCTGGTGGGAAAAAGCCTGTTATCGGCAACATGGGATTCTTCTTGGTCCTTCCTTTAAGTAAGTTGTTCAGAAATGAGATTTTGGTGTCAGGGGGGGTCCCTCAAATCCTAGATTTAGGGGACTTAGGGCTGTGGGAGCTATTAGCCAAAGGGCAGTTAGTCCCTGCAACTAGTCTGCCCTTGAGGTGACCACATCCAGTGGTGTAGGTCACCTTTTCTACCCAGAGCCCACTATTTATGCCCTACTAAAGATGGCAGAATTAATTTTTCAGATTATAGACCAGGTAGCACACCCTAGAGGGGTGGCAAGACTTCATAGGGGTGTACACCTCCTGCATAGATCCTGCCTTGCTGGGGTGCAAGCACAGCTTGAACAAGGGGAGGGCTGTTTCCGCCTCAGGAGGACAGCCCAGATGCCTATCAGAGGCGGTGTGGCATTTGAAGCTTACCACACTGATGTGCCAATTTACTTGCCATTTTCGAAGGAGGGTGGTGTGACCTCCTTCCTGCCCAGTTTTGTCTCTTGCTCCTGGGAGTGATCCCACTGCCTGGCAGGAAGTCAGAAACCTTTCTTTGCAGCAGCAGGCTTATGAAAGCATGGGCTGGTCAGCCAAAACACATAAAGCTGGGGGCAACCCGGGTGTAACCTCTAAGATGCCCTCAAGGTGCATGCCACACCACACAGGGCACGAGAATCAAGAAGGCCACGTTGTTTGTTACCAAACATGACTTATGTTAGTTGTACCTTAATGGAACTGGCAATCTCGAGAGTGCCTGTTTGGTAGCCCATGTTATCCTATGGATTTCTAACAGATATAGTGGTTTCCAATGGGAAACTCCACTAAATTGAGATATAGGCTTGCACTTACATGGCCACACCTTAAATATAATGCCCCCTGCCTCTGAGGCTGAGGAGGTCTTCCTGAGGGATGCCTTACATACATTAAAGGAAGTGTATGTGTCTGTGCCTCGCATGGTGAGGGCACAGTCAATCCTGTTTTCAACTGATACACAGGGGCAGATGAGCAATCAGGGAGCCATACATAACTTGGCCTCTCCTCCCTGACATAAAGGTGAAAAAATACTTTACCTGCCGTCCTTTAACAACCCCAACACCTTCTCTGCCTTCCTTTCCCCTCCGGCATCTGTGCTTTCTGTTTTCAGTCAAATCAGACAAGCAGTGCTGCATTGACAGGCCCTCAGAGAGCCCTGTCAGCCTGATGTGGAAGGCCTTTATGACGTAGCAACAGTGAGTTTTGTTATCAACTGTTGCTATGTGATAGCAGTGCAGTATCAGATTTAGAATCTGGTATAAATGATAGAGGCTTCTGTTGTGTTCTCTTTCTCTTTAAATGTATTGTATACCTTGTGCTCTTGCTCGAGGATTGTATTTCGCTTGTATTGATATTGTTATCTTTTAACTTCATGGTTCCTTCTCCAGTCATTTTCCTTGGCAACCAGCATTCTCGACTGCGGTGTGCCAGGGAGAAGGACTGAAGATGGTGCGCTCCATTGATGTCTTCTTATCTGCAATAAATCTTTTAAATGTTCTTGGATTGTGTGCCTTATTACTCAACAAATTTGGCGACGAGTATTAGTGAAGGCATCGACATCAAGAACCCACAATTTATGGATTCACACATTTTTGTTGTTTATTGTTAGAAGATTTTTTATCTCTCGCGGCAATACGGTGGACGATTCTACATCCTATGGACCCTTGCTGGCTATTTCACTTCGGCGCTGGATTTACCTTGCATTTTGTCATCGTTGGATACTGCCGAGGCATCTTTCAAATCCAAGCGCCATTCGCTCGAGCCAGCTGTGCGAGTTGCTCCCTTTGGAACATCCACATCTCCACACGTCATCATAAAGCTGTGGCATCTACGCGTATGCGTTGCGGTGCAGTGACACGCGTCACTACGCGATCACGCTACGCTCACAAGTATTACGTCATTGAGTGTCACGCAAGGAACATTTATGTGACTCCATTTAACAGTTTCCTTCGAGCCGGCAGCTTGTGCACCACAAATCAAAGCGCACAATTACCGGTGTTGTACATTTTCATTAATTTACTTTTTATTCCTTCTTCAAAGACATTATTTTTCATTTTCTACATTTTGGCTGTAGTTATTTTGCACTGTTATACCAGAGTGTGGAGTCTGTTTACTCTTACCATGGCAACACAGAACTTCACACTCCAGCCCCCTCAGCCTTTCTGGCCTGCAGGGATTGCGCCTTGCATGAAATGGACTGAATGGAAAACATATTTTTTTAATTCCATCAATGCTGTTGATGAAGACAACAAGATGTCTGTGAAAAGGAAAAAACACCCGATTCTTACATTCAGTTGGCCCAGGAGGGCTAAAAGTTTATGATCAGATTCAGAAGATTGTAGTAAGTGGAGATACTAATGAATTTGTTGCCATACTAAAAGATTCTAACAACCATTTTGCTCCTAAAGTTTGCATTGGCATAACGAGATACAGGTTTTTTCATAGGAAGCAAGAATTAAATGAGTCTATTGACGAATATGTGTCTGCCCTCCGGTGTCTTGCTGATGACTGCAAATTCGCCCATTTGCAAGATCAATTTATTAGGGATCAAGTCTTTATGCACACCAGAGACCCTGCCATTCAGGATCGTTTATGGATCAACTGAGATGCAGATCTAAGGGACATTTTGGCATTTGTGAGGAAGGCAGAACTATCTAGCCACAGTGCGAAAGTACTTAAAAGTGACTCAAAGGTTAAACCTGAGGTTACTATTAGTAAAATTAAGAATAAGACTACAGACAAGAACAGAAAATATAGTCCCAAACCAAGAAAATATGATTCTTTTAAAAAGAATGACACTTTTAAATGTTATCGCTGTGATAGTAATTCACATTTAGCATCTAGCGATTTTTGTCCTGCATTGAAACAAAGATGTTCCAACTGCAATATTGTAGGCCATTTCACTAAAGTGTGTAACAGGAAAAAGCATAGTAAAGTAAAATGTGTTGATGATGATGAAACACGTTCTAGTGATGAGGGACAATTAATCAAAAAACTCATTTCTCACACGATCACAGCTACGTAGAGTTAATGTAACAATGATTATGAGTGCAGGGAAATCTTTTTGTTAAATATAATCGATAAGAGGGTAGAGAACAAAAAGAAACCTTTGTGTTCTATATCCTGTAGGTGGTGTTAATGTGTTAATGTACGGAGACTTTGGATCACCCTACACTATTGTCAATGAGGAGATTTGGGTAAGTAAATTTGCAAATAAGTTGGGGCAGGAATTACTTCCTCCAGCTATTCATCCAGAAGGCTTCTCAGGTGAGAAGATTGATATGGTTGGTTACCGCTCTCTATTATTTAGATTCAAAGGGAGAGAGTCATATGGGAAGTTATATGTGGCTAAAAAAGGTCTGGCAGTACTGGGTTAGAAGGATCAGGGCAGTCTTGGGATAATACTTAACCCTAATTGTGATGATCCTGTCATGTTGCTAGATGACAATTCTAAATTGTGTAAGGATGTTTTGAATTTATTTCCAAAAGTGTTCTGCAAGGAAATAGGCAAGATCAATGATTTTAAACACCGGATAGTGTTAAAACCTGATGCATGTCCTAAGGTTCACAAGGTAAGACACATACCTATTTTATTAAGGAAGGAAGTAGACTTACAACTTGACAAACTAGTTAAATCTGATATAATAGAACCAATTGAGTCCTCGCAATGGATTTCTCCGATAGTCATCGCACGACGCAGTAATGGAAAATTAAGACTCTGTATTGACCTGAGACATTTGAACAATAATATTGTTGTGGATAAGTTTCCATTGCCCAAGATTTCGGAAATGCTAAGTCTTATTAAGGATGCAAATTGTTTTTCTACAATAGACATATCTGCAGCATATCATCAGATTCCCCTCACAGATGACCGCAAACCCCTAACTGCATTTATAACTCCCTCTGGCTGTTTTCAATATAAACGTTCACCTTTTGGTCTCGCTTCTGCTGCAGCGATTTTCCAGAGACTAATGCACCAACTTTTTAGTAAGTATGACAAAGTACGGTGTTTCCAAGACAACATTTTAGTTTTTGGAAAGGATAGACGGTAGCATGACTATCTACTCCCGAAAGTTTTAGGTGTATTAGAACAGAAAGGCTTAAATGTTGAACACACGAAATGCAAATTTGGTGTAAGGTCCATAACTTAATTAGGATATGTTGTCATTGGAGAAGGAGTATCTACAAAACCAGCATTAGTTGATTCTGTTTTAAACTCTCCTCACCCGAAGAATAAGGATGAGGTACGTTCTTTTATTGGTTTGGTGAAGTTTTACACCAAATTTGTGCGTCAATTCTCCAGCAGGATTTTCAATATACGGCAGTTGCTCAATAATAAAAATTAATTCAATTGGACTGTAGAATGTGACAAGGTATTTGTGGATATTAAAAAGGCCATTTCTGATGCACCAGCCTTAAGTGCTTTCGACCCCGAACTCAACAATTGCATCACTGTAGATGCTAGTAATAAAGGCTTAGGTGGGGTACTTTCCCAAATTAATGATGAAGAAAAGGAATTTATCATTGCATACGCTTCTTATGCATTATCACCTACTGAAGAGAAATTCTCCGTGATTGAGAAGGAAACATTAGCTTGCATCTGGGCTCTTGAACATTTTAGAGCGTTTGTATGGGGTAAGCCCTGCACTCTTCGCACTGATCACAAACCATTAGAAAGACTTTTGACCACAGAAGGTTTATTTAATGCTTCCCCTAGGATTGGTGGAATGTCACTGAGGTTACAGGACTACATTAATAATATTGTTCACGTCCCGGGTATGGAGAACGTAGTTGCAGCATGCCTACCAATCTGCAAGACAGTCCTGACCATGAATGGGAGAATGTTCAAGTTGCGTTGGTTCATGATCAGGGTTTACCTATTGCCAACAAAGATGTATGGAAAAAGTGTTATAAAGATGATAAAGTGTTACAGCAATTGTTTATTTTCATCACTAACGGTTGGCCATCTAAAGATTGTTTGCCAGATGAACTTAAACAGTTTTGAGAAGTTTGTAACAAACTTTCTGTATCAAATGGCAACATCATGAGAGGAGAAAGGGTCATTCCTCCATCACAACTTAGGTGTAGCATAGTCAAAATATGTCATGACGGTCACGGTGGTATAGTTAAAACTAAGCAGAGGGTGAAGCAGTGGTATTGGTGGCCGGGAATAGATTTATCTATTGAGAGGTCAATAAGAAACTGTGTATGGTGTGCAAACTCTGACAAGACTCTCATTACCCTGAAACCACCCATGGCAGAACCAATTATACCCTGACTACCATGGCACACCGTGGCTATCGACATAATGGGGCCTATTGGTTCTCAGAATACGTGCTAGCCTTGACTGATATTTTCTCAAGATGGCCAGTCTTAAAAATTGTTGACAAAGTAAATTCTGAGGAAGTCATAAGGTTTCTTGACTGTGTTTTTGTAGGAGAAGTACTTCCTGCACTTCTTATAAGTGATAATGGTGTCCAATTTACTTCTAAAATTGCCAAGGAATACTTTCAAAAAGTAGGTATAAGGCATTGCAATACCTCCTTATACAACCCAAGTGGGAATTACATGATTGAGCATTTTAACAGAGTTTTGAAAAATGCAATACAATCTGCCATTAGTAACGAATGTGATTGGGAGTTGCAATTGTTTAAGACTATCTGGATGTACAGAACTTCTCCCCATGATGCCTTAGGGGTGTCACCATTTGAAATCATGAGGGGGAGAGCTGTTTGTACCAATTGTAACCCAGAATGATTATTTAATGTTTCCAGACCCTGTGTCTCCATGGAAGTCTTAAGGTCTAGAATTGAGAACAAACACCTTAAAACCAAGGAAGCTGATGACCTGAAGCATAATGTCAAAACATGTGATGTTAGAGTAGCACTTGGGTCAAAGTTAAGAAACCATAAAAAGTAAGGAAGGGAGAGAGTCAATACTCTGAACCTATGAAAGTAATAAATGTTGTACACAATGCCGTACAATTGAATGATGGGAAAGTATGGAACTTGAAACGTATTGCTGTGCTTAAAAGTGATGTTCATTTGTATAACAAGAGTGAAGATCCTGCTCTCTCAAGAAAAGCTTCTCAACATTGTATTATTGATGATGACCTTATTCGTAGTGACTGTTTTGATAGTACCAACATCACTCATTCAACTGTCCATGCTGGCGCTGGCATTGGTGGTCACTCGGCCGCAGAATCCTCCATTGAGAAAGGCAACATGGTTGCTGATACTGAGTGTAGTGTGACCGGCGCCAGTGCAGGCGTGGGTATTGACAATGTTAATGATTTCCAAGTTGATGCTGGTGATGAAAGTGGCCGCTGTGCACGCACCCGCACCAAACCCAAACGATTATGTCTGTGATGACCAATCAAATTGAATTGGTTTTTTTGTTCCAGCATTTATTAAGGGGGAAGATGTGTTGTGTTCTCTTTCTCTTTAAATGTATTGTATACCTCGTGCTCTTGTGCGAGGATTGCATTTCGCTTGTATTGTTATTGTTATCTTTTAACTTCATGGTTCCATCTCCAGTCGTTTTCCTTGGCAACCAGCATTCTCGACTGAGATGTGTGCCAGGGAGAAAGACTGAAGATGGTGCGCTTTGTTGATGTCTCCTTATCTGCAATAAATCTTTGAAATGTTCTTGGATTGTGAGCCTTATTACTCAACAGCTTCCTAAGGAAGCCATGCATAACAAAACATGAATGTTGAGTGTTTAAGAAGATAGCCAGTGACATTGTTGGTAATTAAAGCAGCCTGAGGTCAACTAGGCACTATGAAAATATAGGGATTGCTGGAAAGTCTGCCACATTTGACAGATTTGTAGGTCTGGGTGCAGTCAGTCACATGCAGAGCTATGCTTGGGACTGTTGGAAATAGCTGTCCTTCACCTGCTGACAGCAGCAGCAGTTAGATGGAGCAGCCACTGCTCAGGGACAAATGGGTATCTATGGCAATTCCTTTTAGGTGCATTAGGTGTTATTTTCGACTGTCATTGGCGACAAATTGGAATAGCTGTCACCTCGACACTGCTGTCACTCACTGACAGCTGGAGCAGCTGTCACTGATAGGTGAGAACAGTGGCTACTGACAGATGAGGACAAAGTCGCTCACTATCAGATGGTAATAGCCAGAGAGGAGTAGCTGACACTGATAGATTGGATTAGCTGTTCCACACTGATGGAAGGGATGGAAATAGTGTCACTTACTGTCTGAAGGGGATAGATGTCTCTCAATAATTGAAGGGAATATCTGCCACTGATAGAAAGCAATAGTTCTCACTTGCAAAAGAGAACACTGCCACCTACAGATGGGAATGGATGTCACTCACTGGCTAATGGGAATCACTGTCACCGATAGAAAGCACTAGCCACCCCTCAGTGATAGAAGGCAATAAATGAGCTTCAGCTGGTGCAAGGTAAGATTTCAAGCCCAAGCTGTGAGAGATGCTTCCATCTGTGCTACATCCTAGAAGTGAGTTGTTATCCTAATCCTAGAAGATGACGATTGTTTTAAAAAAAAATATATATATTAATTATCAGTGCCAATGGGCTCAGGCTATGACGGAGAGACACGCCTCCGGTTAGCTTCTGGTGACCACACCCCTCCCGACGGCGATGGCGGTGCCTTACAGCGGCTCTGGCGTCTGCAGCGGCGGCTGCTGAAGATAACGTGGTTTAGTAAAATTATTTTTTCCGTGTGCCGTCAGTAGAGGATCCGGGAAAGTAAACAACACGGAAAGCGGACCAGACCATAGCGCGATGACGGCTTTTTTTCTCTCTCCCGAGGTGAAGTGTTGAGAAAACGCTGATTTCAACATGCTTCAGTATTCCTGCAGCTGAGCACACTTAATGCTGGACCGGTTCAGAGGTTAATGCCGATAATTAATTGTCTCAGCTGTTAGGAAGTACGAGGAAGTAAACCACGGCAGAAAGAAGTGGAGGTGAGGAGAGGCGAGGAGGTGAGGAGATTGGGAAAGGTGGGGTGAGGACCGGTGGAGCTCAGCAGAAGTGGTGAAAGTAGTGGCAAGCGGTGAAAATTTGTGAAAAGTGAACTTTTAAGGGCGAAGTAGCGGCGATAATTCACGCTAGAAAGAGGAGAAATTGCCTAAAGTCACGCTTGGTAATTTATTACCTGCATCGCACTGCTGGAGTCGGCAATGGGGAGACATAATAGACAAAACAATCCTACTGCTAAAGTCGATATGGCAACTGGCTTAAAGGCAAAGACCCGTCAGGCTCTGGCTCAGGCAAAAACGCTATCTTCTGGGACAGGAAAAGCTGGACCGTTGGGGAACCGCCCTGACCATAACTGTAGTTTTGAGAGCTCTGAAGATGATCCAACTGATGAGTGTCCCCGAGTAAGCCTGGGTGACAGAATCTCCCCTACGGTATTTACAAAAGGAATCAATGGGATACATGAACCGAAAGTCGATAATTCCGTAGTGGTCACAACTACCAAAAGTAGTAAAGAGGAGGGGAAAAGTCTTAAAGAGTTTCCCCTCTTTATGAAAAAGTTAACGCATACGGCTCCTTCCCCGCCTAATACATCTCAGATGCGGGTTACGGATCTTGCCAGCCCTTGCCAGCTCCCCCTCGATATCAGTTCTCCTTTGTTGCCGGACACCTCCTCGGTTTCTTTAGCGCCTCCTCAAGATCAAAACTCATTGACTTCATCCATCTTATCACAAGGTTTGAATGTTGATTCCTTGAATTTCGCTCCTGCACCTGTGCCTGTGTCTGCAGTAGAATCCATCCAGCTGACACTTTCTCAGCCTGTCCTTAACCAGTCTTTATTTCATAGTAATCCGGTATCTTCCTCTGGGTCCCAGGAACAGCATACCTCTCAAAAAACTGCTTCCAGTTTAGGTTCAGATCTTGTACATTCTGTAGACCCTGTAGAATTTCAGATGGATGACTCAATAAGACAGCTCGATATTAAAACGATGCTTAATCTTATTCTGGATGAAATAAGAGATATGAAAAGGTCCCAGGAAAATGAAATTACTTCTCTTCATCTCCGTTTGGGAAAGATAGAAGAGGCCGTGGCCGGTTTTCCAGCTAAAATACAGGAAGCAGAGTGCAGGATCTCCCAACTGGAGGACCAGATAACCGGATTGTCTAGCAAAGTTCGAGAAGCTACAAAGGACAGGAGTACTCTAGAAATGAAGCTCGAGGAGTTGGAAAACTATTCTCAGCATTCCAACTTACGTTTAGTGGGAATTCCTGAGAGAATTGAAAGGGCCCAGACATTGCAATGGGTAGAATCCTTTATTAAGGATAAAGTTCTCCCAGAGTTTAGTGGGGATCTTACAATCACCAGGGCCCACAGGTTCCGTTTAATTCCTTGCCAAGTATGAGTAGCTCCCGCACTATTTTAGTCAATTTTGCTGACTTTCGAATAAAGGAGAGGATCTTGTCCAAAGCCATTCAGCAGAGACAATTCCCGGTTAATGAGACCTCCAATTGTAGAATTTTTTCTGATATGTCTGCCGCGGCTGCTTGGAGATGTCAAGAATTTGTTAAACTGCTGTTTTTGTTCAAAGCTCAAGGTGCTCAGGCATCAATTGCACAATAGTCAGGTGCAGATTCATGGCACCCAGTAAAATCGTTAGGGTTAGTAAGAGGTGGTTAGCGTGTTGGGACACCTCTTCTGGGGGTTGGGTTGAGAGGTCTAAGGGGGTGTAGGGAGGGTAAAAATGAATAGCAGTAAAAAGAGCAGAAGTAGGGGCATTGTAGCAAAAGCTTTTAAGAAAATGCGAGTGTTTAAATGTTTTAATTTTGGTATGCTTTTTAAAAAATTTTTTGACTTCTATTCATCTACAATCAGGGCAAAATGAGTAGTACGTGTCACATTATCTCCATTAATGCTAACGGGTTATTAAATAAATCTAAATATGGAGCTTTAATAAGGTGGCTAGTATCCGGTATGCCCCAGGTATTATTTTTCCAGGAAACTCATTTGAAAACTAATTTTCCTAAATTATATCTCCCCAGGGTTTTTTCGCATGTGTTTTTTGCCTCTGCTGGGCTAGCTAAAAGAGGGGTTGCGATTTATTTTTGCCGTAGTTTTCCTTGGGAATTTGGGCAAATTCGGAGAGACCCCCTAGGGCGCTGGCTCTAGGTTGAGGCCAAATTAAACGGGATGACTTTAAATTTTTTTAGCTATTACGGCCCGATAGTAGATGATACTAAAGCCCTACTTAAAATCAGTGAGCTACTCGGAGGGGCCCCGGGAAAAATAATTCTGGGCGGGGATTTCAATTTTATTCAAGAGCTGAAAAAAGACACCTCAAATAAAAATAAAAAAGAACTTAAACCCCAAACAAAGAAAGTCTTGGAAGCCTTAAAACAGGAACATCTACATGTGGATCAATGACGCCAACATAATCCGACCATTGCAAAATTTACTTGTTACTCTAAACAATTTCACACGGCTTCTCGGATTGATTTTTTTCTTATATCACGATCTCTTAAGGTCTTAGATACCACTATAGGCGCTAACCCATTTTCAGATCATTCTTTAATTTCTCTAGAGTTCGAGATCGAAGGGGGAGTTAAGACTCAATCCAGGTGGCAGATGGATCGTCTACTCCTCCAAGATCCCAATTGGGTAGCTCAAACTAAAGAGTGGATACTAGAGTTTTTTAATTTAAATGAAGGTTCAGCAGAAATGTTTTCAGTTTGGGGCGGGTTTAAGGCAGCCATTAGAGGACAGATGATTGCACGTTCAGCTGCTCAGTCAAGAGAAAGAAGGGAAAAGATCAATCAACTCCAACAGGCTGTAAATCATGCTACTAATTTGAGAGATACTTTACCTGTGGGGAGGGGAGATGCTGTTTTACAGCTAGAAAGGGCGAAGGCACCCTTAAAAGAATTTTCTTAAATTGAGGATATCAACAGTTCTAAAACTTTCCAACATAAAGTATATGAGGAGAGTCAAATGGTGGGCAAAATGCTAGCGGGTTGTCATATACCGTCTGGCGAGCGCAGAAGGAGAAACGGCGTCGATCGATCGCCGCGCCGCCCAGAACTACACCTCCCATGGTGCCTAGCGCTTCTCGCGAGACTACGTGACCAAGACGCATAAAGCAGGAAGTCCGCTTCACTCCGATGTCGGAAATTCCTTCGCGGAGTGGTGCGCACGTCCGTTCCTGGTCCCAGTTCCTGTACGCATGGTACGGTAAGGGTGCTTGCACCGACTCCAACCTTTATTCGGATGCCGACCCCCGTTTTAGAGCAGGCGCTCGTGCGGAGGCTGGCGATAGACCCTTTTTAGGACTCGCACTGATAACCTAGTGGATTGTTTCGGCTTGCATTGTCGGCAAGCGGAGAGAGCGGGACTCTCGCTCTGGATGTGTTGGGCCAGCTGTGTCAGCCGGCGGAGAAGGCGTACAGCCTAAAACAGGTCACGGGGGCTTTAGAGGCACCCTGGTTCGGTCTTCCTCATCTGGACACCGCTGACTAAAGAAAACTAATGTGTAGGGCTCCACGCTATCTACAGTATCATATAAACACAAAGTTCAGCCACTAGTGACGGTGGTGCATGAGGGGAAGAGTGTGGCGAATGTGTGATGGGGGCCTAATGTAATTGTACTGCAACAGTTACCATAGTGTCTAATAGGTGTTTTCTTCAACTCTATCTTAACAGGGGTTACTCCGAGTGGTAGAGTGCTACACTCTACCCCTGTGACGCACGGTGGAGTTCTGAGGAGGGTAGGTGCCAGCTCACGCTTCAGGGCCTGATTATCGAGGGTAGGATTGTGTATGTGGGGATTGATCGTTGTTTGTTCCTCCTTGCTACAGAAACACCCGCACCCCCACCCCAAGCAAAGGTCGCCCACACCTCAACGTTCTTTTACTGCCTCCATCAGTTAATGGATGATTATTTTTCTTTACAGGTATTGGGGGTTATTAGTTCTAGTTGGTCGAGAACACGGGTGTCTGTTTATTACTTGTGTAGATAGTGATCCTTACCCATGTATGTTCTGTTCTTTCTCTTTTCAGATCTCCCTCCCTGGCATTCCCTTCCTTTCCTTCCCCCACTTGATCCTTCCGCTGACCTGTGCCATTACGGCAAATAGGCTTGGTTAGATGAAGAGGTGGACCCCTCAATCATCAATCCGATCCTGAGGACTGGTCGATGTAACAGAATTTCCGACCCACGAAAGTCGGTCCTCCCGATCGGGAAGATTGTGGGGTATGGCCACCCTTGAGGATGTGATAGCCATCCTGGCTACCATTCAGGGAGAATTAGCTGCCTCACGACTGGAGGCCGCCGATTTACGAGCGAGGTTGGATGGTATCCAGAGAAACCCGTTCACCATAGGCCCGGTGGCAGGGCCGGCCGCCTCTGTAGTGGTGGAAATGCCTGTATCAATCCCTTTGGCCTCCCCAGAAAGGTATCCTGGGGGTTCTGATACTGTGCAAGTCTTTCTCACGCAAGTGTTGCTACACTTTTCCTGCAAGCCCAAATCCTTTCCCACGAATCAGGTCAAGGAGCCGTTTTTGATTTCTTATTTAGTAGGGGATGCAGCTCAATGGGCAGTGCCGTTAGTGAATCGTGACGATCCGCTTTTGCACGACTGGGAAGCCTTCAGGGCAGAGTTCCTGAGGGTGTTCGATAGAAGAGCGGACTCCTATACAGCGGATAGAGAGCTGCTTGAGTTGCGACAGGGCGATAAGGAACTCATAGTCTATCTCAATTCCTTTCGACGGCTGGTGGCCGAAACTAAGTGGCCAGAAAGCAAACAGGCTGCCCTGTTTCATCAGGGGTTGCGGGAAGAACTCAAAGACGTCATAGCCCAGATAGACCCGCAGCCTTCCTCCTGTGAGGACTTGATCAATTTAGTGCTCAGACTCGACTATCGGCTGAGTGAAAGGAAGGGTGGGCGGAAGGAGAAATACCCACATGCGCAGGAGATATAGAAGGCCACACATACAAGCCCGCCGTCTTCCAGCGAACCGATGGACATCGGGGCTGCACGAACAGCGTTAACCTTCACCGAAAAAGAAGCCCGCCGCAAGCAGGGACTTTGTCTCTATTGCGGCAAAAGGGGGCATTTCGTGAGGGAGTGTCCTGTGCAGCCAAAACCTAGCTGTTATCGCAACCCTCGCTTAGCTACGGCAAGCGCTGAGGCGACGTCGGAAAACTAGCAGGCTCGAAGAAAGACGAAGGGGTTTCGTGGAGTCCGGCGTTTATCCCTTCCGTGGCTGGCGGAGAGACGGTAGCTAGGGGACATCTCTTGATTCAGGTGGAGTTGAACGTTGCGTCCGAGAGGATTCGGATGTCCTCCATGGTGGACTCTGGGGCTACGGGCATGTTCATGGACATAGGGGTGGCTCAATGGATAGGTGTTCATTTGGTGCCCAAGGACCACCCCGAGGAGGTGTTCGCTGTGGACGGCAGACGATTGAGTACGGGTCCGGTGGGGTTTAACACAGAGAGCCTGGAGGTCTTCTACGGGGCCTCTCATAGAGAACAGGTGATCTTTAGTGTCATACAAGCTCCACAATATGGGATCATCTTCGGGCTGCCTTGGTTGCATCTACACAACCCTGTGATCGACTGGGCGGCCAAAACGGTACACATGTCGTCCTCGTATTGTGTGACACATTGTCATGTCCTTCCTGAGGACCCGGCCGCCGCCTTGGCCCAGGGTTATGTGATCGCCACTGCCACAGAAAAGGACGTCCAGCTGCCCGAGGTCTATCAGCAGTACCAACTCGTGTTTAGCGAAGCCCAGGCCGAGGTGTTGCCCCCCCACAGACAATACGATTGTCAGATAGACCTGGTTCCTGGTGCGGTGGTTCCCACAGGTCGTTTTTACGCTCTGACGGAACCCGAAACGCAACATCTCCGCGAATCTCTGGACAAACTCTTGGAACTCTGCTTCATTCGCCCATCCAAATCCCCGGCCGCTTCCCCTCTCTTCTTCATCCCGAAGGCCAACGGCGAGTTGCGGGCCTGTGTGGACTACAGGGCTTTGAATGCCATAACCGTAAAAAATTGGTACCCGTTACCGTTAATAAGCGTATTGTTGGAGCAGGTCAAAAAGGCGACTATATTCACCAAACTGGATCTAAAGGGGGCTTACCACTTGGTTCGAATGGGACACGGCGATGAGTGGAAGACCGCCTTTAAAACCCGCTATGGGCTCTTCGAATATTTGGTGATGCTGTTCGGGCTGTGTAATGCCCCGGCAGCATTCCAATATTTCCTCAATGACGTTTTAAGACACATCCTGGACCACTATGTGGTGGTGTATATCGATGACATTCTGGTATATTCCACTGATGAGGTCTCCCACGTCCAACACGTGAAGACAGTGCTTGGTCTCTTGAAGGAGCACAACCTCTTCTGTAAGCTGAGCAAGTGCGACTTCCACGTTCAAACGGTGGAGTTCTTGGGGGTTATTCTGAGTCCCGCCGGCCAGGAAATGGCTGAACGGAAGGTCACAGCGGTGAAGGATTGGCCACCTCCTCAAAATGTATTTGACGTGCAATGTTTCATTGGCTTTGCCAACTTTTATCGGAGGTTTATCCATCAATTCTCCAAGCTGGTGGCCCCTCTTACTCGGTTATTGAGGAAATCTCAGCAGTTTGTATGGGACACGGCTGCTCACGGGGCTTTTGAGGCATTGAAAACGGCCTTCGTTACCGCTCCCATCCTTTCGCACCCGGACCCTGCCAAACCGTACGTGGTGGAGGCAGACGCCTCAGACGATGCGGTGGGCGCCGTATTATCGCAGAGACACACCACCACAGGGCAGCTTCACCCGGTGGCTTATATGTCCAAGGAACTCAACGCTGCGGAGAGGGACTATCCGATAGCCGAGAAGGAGCTCCTGGCCATCAAGGTTGCCTTCGAGGAATGGAGGCATTTCCTTATGGGAGCCAGACACGTGGTGACGGTGTATACCGACCACCGGAACTTACAGTTTATGTCCGCAGCTCGGCATCTGACTCCCCGACAGCTACGTTGGATGTTGTTTTTCGCTGGTTTCCATTTCATCATCACCTACCGCCCAGGAGCGGAGAACCGGAAGGCGGATGCTCTCACGAGGCAATCGTCTCCCGTGCGACCAAGGGGGCTCCTATGGATAGTATCATTGCCAAGCGGCATGTGATAGGAGCCATACAACCTGACGCCTTCCTTCTCGGTGTCCAGAGAGGGGTAGCCTCCACCAAATGGAGGACCTGGCTTCGCTACCATCCTGAATGGCACCTCCATGGGGGGTTCCCCATACGGAATAACCGTCTGTTGCTTCCATCGGTACGATTGAGGAGACAGGTGTTCTTGTGGTGTCATGCATCCCCCAGTGCGGGGCACCTTGGGGTGGACAAGACCCAAGACCACATCCTGCGACAGTTTTGGTGGCCCTCGATCAGAGCGGATGTGCTGGATTGGGTGTCCTCTTGTGCTACGTGTGCAGCTATGAAAACAGACCGCAGACGCCCACAGGGGTTACTGCACCCGCTTCCCACTCCTACAAAGCCCTGGGACCACATTTCCGTGGATTTCATAGTTGGGTTACCCTCGGATCAGGGGTGTACAACCATAATGGTGGTCATCGACTTTTTGACGAAAATGGGGCACTTCATTGCCTGTAAACAGGTGCCTACGGCGGGCCAATTGGCGGGTTTGCAGTTAGTGAACGTGGTACGATTGCACGGACTGCCTAGTGTGATTGTCTCGGACAGGGGGTCGCAATTCACTGCACAATTTTGGAAGAAGTGGTGCTCCGCCCTACATATCAGCACTGCTTTGTCCACCAGCTTCCACCCGCAAACTGACGGTCAGACGGAGTGTCTGAATCAATCCCTGAAGCAATACCTCCGCTGTTATGTGGACTTTAGCTTGAGCAATTGGGAGGAGCAATTATGGTTGGCAGAGATAGCCTATAACAATGCCAAGCACAGTTCAACGGGCGCTTCCCCTTTCTATTGCAACTATGGCCACCATCCTCGGTTTCTCCCCCTTGTTCATCCGGTGGTGAAGCACACCCTCCCGGAGGTCTCCAAGAGAGTGGCCCATATACGGGAGACGTTGACTCGGGCACAGGAACATCTCCGAGCGGTGAAAGAGCGCTATAAGGCCGCGGCTGACAAACACAGGCGGCAGGGGCCCTTGTACTGTGCCGGAGACGAAGTATGGTTGTCCACACGGAACATACACTTCCAAAAACGAAGCGTGTTTAACCCCAGGTACATTGGCCCGTACCGGATCATGAAACGAATCAGTCCGGTGTCGGTGAAACTAAAGCTGCCGGCACATATGCGCATCCATCCGGTGTTTCACGTTTCCCTGTTGAAGCCCTCTAGGGCGTTACTTCGGAGGCCGCCTCCGCCGGTTCTGGTGGAAAGCGAACTGGAATACGAAGTCCTGAGGGTGTTGGACTCAAAGCTCCGCCGCAGGAAACTATGGTATTTGGTTGCATGGAAGGGTTACGGCCCTGAGGAGAATTCATGGGAACCAGCGCTGGGACTTCATGCCCCGCGGTTGGTGGCGGCCTTTCATTGCGCACATCCTTCGAAGCCTGGGCCTTAGGTGCGCTCATGGTGCGGGAGGGATGTACTGTCATATACCGTCTGGCGAGCGCAGAAGGAGAAACGGCGTCGATCGATCGCCGCGCCGCCCAGAACTACACCTCCCATGGTGCCTAGTGCTTCTCGCGAGACTACGCGACCAAGACGCATAAAGCAGGAAGTCCGCTTCACTCCGATGTCAGAAATTCCTTCACGGAGTGGTGCGCACGTCCGTTCCTGGTCCCAGTTCCTGTACGCATGGTACGGTAAGGGTGCTTGCACCGACTCCAACCTTTATTCGGATGCCATCCCCGTTTTAGAGCAGGCGCTCGTGCGGAGGCTGGCGATAGACCCTTTTTAGGACTCGCACTGATAACCTAGTGGATTGTTTCGGCTTGCATTGTCGGCAAGCGGAGAGAGCGGGACTCTCGCTCTGGATGTGTTGGGCCAGCTGTGTCGGCCGGCGGAGAAGGCGTACAGCCTAAAACAGGTCACGGGGGCTTTAGAGGCACCCTGGTTCGGTCTTCCTCGTCTGGACACCGCTGACTAAAGAAAACTAATGTGTAGGGCTCTACGCTATCTACAGTATCATATAAACACAAAGTTCAGCCACTAGTGACGGTGGCGCATGAGGGGAAGAGTGTGGCGAATGTGTGATGGGGGCCTAAAGTAATTGTGCTGCAACAGTTACCATAGTGTCCAATAGGTGTTTTCTTCAACTCGATCTTAACAGGGGTTACTCCGAGTGGTAGAGGGCTACGCTCTACCCCTGTGACGCACGGTGGAGTTCTGAGGAGGGTAGGTGCCAGCTCACGCTTCAGGGCCTGATTATCGAGGGTAGGATTGTGTATGTGGGGATTGATCATTGTTTGTTTCTCCTTGCTACAGAAACACCCGCACCCCCACCCCAAGCAAAGGTCGCCCACACCTCAACGTTCTTTTACTGCCTCCATCAGTTAATGGATGATTATTTTTCTTTACAGGTATTGGGGGTTATTAGTTCTAGTTGGTCGAGAACACGGGTGCCTGTTTATTACTTGTGTAGATACCTTCCTTACCCGTGTATGTTCTGTTCTTTCTCTTTTCAGATCTCCCTCCCTGGCGTTCCCTTCCTTTCCTTCCCCCACTTGATCCTTCCGCTGACCTGTGCCATTACGGCAAATAGGCTTGGTTAGATCAAGAGGTGGACCCCTCAATCATCAATCCGATCCTGAGGGCTGGTCGACGTAACACGGGTCAAACAAAAACTAAACAGGAAAGAGCTTTAATAACAGAGATCCTTGACCCCAATACTTAAAATATTATTAAAGATCAAGAAGGTATAACTCAAGTATTTTTGGATCACTACTCTCAGCTTTACTCCACCAAATATGAGGTAGGGGTAGATCTTATTCATAAATACCTTGATGAAGTTAATCTTCCTGTTTTACCTGCCCCGTTAGTTGATCAACTTGAGAGTGATATTTGGGATACAGAAATTTTAGACACAGTTAAATCCATAGCTGGGGTGAAAGCCTGTGGAGCAGACGGGCTCCCAATTGAATTCTATAAAATCTTTGCTAAAGAATTGACTCCTTTTCTGGTCAAATATTCTATGTTGTTAAATCGGGAGTCATTGTCCCCCCGAGGTTTAAGGAGTCTATCATCGTCAGTTTTGTTAAAAAAGGGAAAGATCATAAAGATGTGAATGTGTATAGGCCAATCAGCCTTCTTAATGCTGATTTCAAGATTTTGATGAAAATATGGGCCCAACGTTTTACCTCGATTGCCCAGGCTTTAATCCACCCTGACCAGTCTGGCTTTGTGTCTGGGCGGTCGATGTCGTCAAATACCGGGTTTTTAATCCAGATTCTCGATTATGTTTCTATCAACAAAATTCCAATTTTGGTTTCAATGGTAGATGCCAAAAAGGCATTCGACCTGGTAAACTGGGATGCTTTATTTCTCGGTATGCAAAAATTTGGTTTCCCGGCCCAGACAATTACTATGTTGAAAAATATTTACCAAGCCAGGGTGGGAGTTAATGCCAATGCTATAGGGACAATAAATATTAATCGAGGAACCAGACAAGGGTGCCCGATGTCCCCCATTTTGTTTACTTTTTTTATTGAGCCCCTAGCAATAAGAATTCGTGAAAATTCTGAAATCAAAGCACCAATAGAAGGAATGGCGAAATTAAAACTATTCGCCGATGATATAATCTTATATCTACGACCTGATAAATCCAATTTTGATCAGGTTCTATTTGAATTTGGTCAATTTGAACTGATCGGTGGATATAAAATGAATCAAAATAAAACAGAGATTCTAGTAATGAACGCTGATTGTAATTTTTTGCCTTTAAATCTTAAATCTCAAGCCCTAAAAACAGAACTGATTAGATACTTGGGTATCTATGTTCCTAATCAGTTCGATCAACTATTCAGTATGAACTATTTATTTATGCGTAATAAAATAAAAATTCTGCTTGAGAGATGGACTATTCTTCCTTTAACCTTAATTGGCCATGTAGCATTAATTAAAATGTCAATACTCCCCTTATTAATTTTTCTCTTTATAAATGTCCTGTTAAAGATCAACTCTAATTTCTTTTGAGAAATTGAGTCATTGATCAGGGATTTTGTTTGGAATAAGAAAGCATCCAGGGTCAAGTTGTCAGTATTGCAGTTGGGAACTGCTCAAGGGGGTCTAGCATTGCCAAATATTCGTTTTTATTATATGGCAGCGATTATGGATCTCGCAGCACGTTTATTGGATCCCAATGGGCTGCTTGATATGGTTTTTTTCACAGAATGATACAAGAAGCAGGTTCACAAGTTCCGATTTTTTTAAAAACAGTTAAACTACCCAAAAAGACCAGGTATAAAACCATTCGGGAATTCTCCGACAGACTACAGTCTTGTTTTAAACTGGTAGGGTCCGGTGGTTTTTATTACCTAAAATTGGAAGAGTGTAAGATCTTTGGGTTGCAAATTCATTCTAGTAAGCTCAAAAAAATGGAGAGATTCTGGATTGGGCGATTTGGGTTCTTTTTTTCTAAGCCGGAAACTTATCACCTGGCAAGAGTTCCAGGACAGGTCTAGTCATCAATTAAAGACGGGGTTTTTGACTATTTGCAGATTGTAAATTTAATAAATAAATACAGTCTTTCGGAATGCGGGCCACCATCATCTCTGGCTAATGCCCTTTATAATGCGAAATTAAAAGGAGTGGGGAACTGCTATACTTTATTGAGTAAGGGCGATGATTCGTCTTTGGTTAAAGGTATCTTGGCCAAAATAACTTATGAAACTAACTGCTCCTTTTCGAGGCAGAAATGGGAGCAGATCGCCCAGTTAGGAGGCAAGGCCCTTGGAGCTGCCAATTTCAAAAGGATGTCATTTTTATCCCGTTGGCTGGCCTATTTTACTCCAAAAGCTTTAAATAAACGCTTTCCGGGAGTTGAAAATAAATGCTTCCGATGCCAACTTCGAGAGGGGGGCGATTGGCTTCACATCTTTTTCACTTGCCTCAAACTCGAAATATTTTGGCGTCAATTTTTTTTAGCAATAAGTAAGGCCATCGACAAGACTCTTGATCCTGAAGCTGACGTTCCTTTATTTGGTATCTCAACAAAAAGATCTGACTTGTCCAAAGTCGAAGAATTTTATACGGCGATCTGTTCTTTAGTAGCCCACTCCTTAATCCATCAAAATTGGAGATCAGAGGAGATTCCTTCTTATCTAAAATGGGCGAATAAATTGAAAAGGACAAAAAAGTTTGAAGAGGCCTACGCCAAAAGAGTTGGGGCAATGAATAAGTTTACTAGGAACTGGAAATTTTTAAGTAGTGATCAATTAATGTCCAGCACTTAGCACTTTAGCATAGGACACTTTATTTATATAAGAAGTCCAGGATTAGTAAATATGTTCATCTCTTCTGGGTTGGCAAAGGGAAATGATAAGAACTATAATGTAGAGTTGTCTATATATTTCATGTTTAAGTATTTTGCACCATTTGTATCCTTCTGGAATTGTGATTTTAGAAACGACTGTATGTTGCACTTTTTGTACCGGTTTCCTGCTCTTTATTAACCATAACAGCTAAATGCTATTAATTAATTAATTAATTAAGGATTTTATTGATCTTGTTTGATGTTTCCATAAGTTTTTCTATCCCTGATCATTGATTGATTATTGTATAATGTTTTATGCCCATCCTAGCTGCTCAATTAAAAAAAAAAAAAAATTATCAGTGCCAATGAGACTTTGGTAGGAAAACCCCATGTCCATCGACTTTCTTGAGATCACGATTCTTCCCTTTACCAGCATGCGGACACCCATTTCTTGGCACCATATTGTACTTGATTATCAGACATTTCCATGACTTCTAATAAAACTTTGTGATCACCAATACCACACAACCAGCCCTAAATTGGCGCACGCAGAGAATGGCACTTCTATTGGGAATCTATTCTACGCCACACATTATCAGTCGGGCAATAGCAACAGTTACCTTTAGTTACAGTACTTACAGTAGCTTGATAGGGAATTGAGCCCTCCAAAAGCAGTATAAATCACGGTACAACAAAATAAATTATCATAGAATATTGATAACATCTCTAGAACTGAATATTTACCTCTGCAAACTATTTTCTAAATTCCAGTAGCATTCATTAACATGCTAATTAATACAGAAATCCCATGTCTGCTTCATTTTATGTAACGAAACCCCACAAAAGGGCCCAGTTTCATATCAAAGCTCAAGCTATGACGTTAGAACAAGCAAAAAATAAAATAAAACAAGAGCGCGACACGTCTTGTATTTAAAGTACACTTCAGCACTTGAAGTTTTGAGTCAGTTTTGGGCCAGGCGTGAAATATTTGAACTTTCAGGCGCCTGGAGTCTAGAGTTCTTTGACACCATATCTTCCAAGGGATCAAGCCCAAAGTCTCTCATTACATAGCTGATATTTTCTGTAGGAATTTAAGTTCAACCAATGTATGTAATAACGTGCTTCCTCTTTGCTGTCCAATAACTGATTTCCTGAACGTTGGAGAATGAGGCTGAAGGTCAGAGGTTAGGTCCCCGATGTTGTAAACTTCCTGTTGTTTCTTTTTGGAGGATTATTTTTCCAATCAGACGAAACATTTGGAAGGGTAGCTGACAGCTACCCTGGACCCGTGAGTTTATAAATGCAGAAAGACACGTTTTTTTTTACCTAATGGAAATACTTTCATGTTATCTCTCTCGCTCCTTTTCCGTCTCTATGTTTTCTCTCTTTCTGTTGCACCGCCCTGACTGTCTACTCTCTCTATATCTCTTTCCATCTCACCATTTTCTCTCTCTCTCTCCTTGCCTCCCGTTTGTGATTTTGTTTTTCTTGATATTTCTGAATGGAGTTTGTTTTCAACATCAGTAAGCAGTAGAAGCCAATGAGCGTACAAGCGATACACAACATTAGGCCTCTGTGTACTTCCTACATTCTCGTTCCCCACCTCCCAGTGCACCCCCACGAACTTTTGCACTTTGGACCCTTAGGACATATACTTGAGAGCTCCAAACAGGATGACATGTTTCAGTGATTGTTGATTTCGTGTGACAGATGTCTGTTTCTGCCTCACAACGTTATACTTGAAGTGAGTCTCTACCATTGTTTTGGGACATAATTACTTTTCTTACTTTTTATTAAATATTTATTTTTATCATGTATGCAAATTATGGCGTGCCATATTATATAAGTATATAGTACTAATTATTATCCAATTATATAATGTTCCAATCATGCTCTATGTCCGTACAATTTAAGATAAAGCAGGTACATGTCACAAAGTCAGTCTAATTCTTTACCCCAAAACACAAAGCCCTCTCGAGATAGATGGAGGTCGAAAGCAGTTCAGCCAGCTGAGACTTTCCGAAGAGAACACTTGTTGCAAATGCTCAATATGACTTACAGCTTATCAAGTACCTTTAAGTAATTAATATTGCACAATCTAAAAATTTTGGATTTGATTTACTGCTGCCTCTGCGTTCTGTTATTCACACTCTCTCCACAACAGCCCCAGAGTTCTCTGCAGAGGAGATCCAGAAAGGCAAGGGTCTGACAGTGGCTTCTTCTACCTCTTTTCAACCATTGCAACAGGGCGTATAGGAAATCCAAACCACCCAAAGCACAGTCCCATTGCAGTCCTGAACATCACCAACTTCTTCCCATGGGCTCCAAATTAAGACATGTGAGGAGGAAACGGTTGTATGTTATTCCATAGAAAAACTATTTCATAGAATAACATTACCGAGAAACCATTTCATCTAAACTGTTAAATGGAAATTTTCACAATGAACGGAATTTACCTTTTCTTAGAAACCAATTCATAGAATGCCTTTTTGGTCGAAATTGGCTTTTGAATGCTTATTTTTTAAGTGTAAATGCAATTGTTGCAGGTCTTAATTTCAGAAACAGTTTTGTCGGAGATATTTATTTCAGTGCTTTACTTCAGGGGACATTATTTAATATTTATATCTTTTACATTGTCAAACAATTACTTCAGATGCTTTTAATTCACTGACACATCAACACCCATAAACACCATCAATCCCTGTCCTCTAAAACCTCTCACCACACCTAAACTTCACTCATCCTGAAAGCCTAAAAGCCCTTTCAACCCCAACATAAAAATCCACCATCCCTGAACCATAAAATCCCTCACTGCCCCTAACTCCACCCATTCCTGAACTCTAAAAACCACAGTCTACGCCTAAACCCCACCCATCCCATAGCCCTTAAAATACCTCAGAACACCCAAACCTCACCCATCCATAAACCCTAAAACAACTCACTTTCTTTAAACACCAGCCATCCATGACCCATAAGAACTCCTCATCACATTAAAGTACTCATCACTGGACCCCAAAACCCCATTTCTACATCTAAACTCCACCCATCCTTAAATCCTTAAAATCTTTCACCATTCTGAACTCCACTCCATCCTGAACCCTAAAAACTCTTCACCATCCCAGCCGGTACCCATAATTGAACCTTAAAAGCCCTCACAAGCCCTAAAATCTTCCCATCTATGAACCCCTCAACACCCTTACACTCCAGCCATCACTAAAACCTAACAACACCTCACACATCTAAACACCACTCACCCGTGAACCTTAAAAACCCCTCACCACTCCTACACTCCACCCATCTTTGAACCTTAAAAACCCCTTGCTATGTCTGAACTCCAACTATTTCTGACCCTACACATTACCCATCCCTGAACTCAAAAACCACACAGGTGTCCTAAACCCCACCCAAGATTTATGCAATTTAGTATTTTTCCTTAAAATTATCTTTACTTTGAAATGTTTCCTTTGATTTTCAATTGTTTTGTATTTCCTTAAAATTGTATTTCCTTAAAATTAGTTTTCCATGATTTGGTTTCCTCCAGTGTGGTTTCTCAACTTTCTTTTTCCGTTAATTCACACACATCACACTGCCACTAGGGGTGAGAAATGCATGAAGGGCATTTGTGGCAGGTGTGTAAGCGATAGGACATTAGCACACCTCTAAATAGGACTGGGACTAAAGAAGGAATTTAAGATACTATCCCAAAGCACTTGGACATCATGCTGCTTTCTCATCCATTTTCAAAATGGAAGAAAGTTTTTAGGATAAAGAAGCCCAACTGGCCTACAGCTTTCCCTTTTGGTCACCCACACATAAGATAAGCCTTTGAATCAACTATGAAAACTTTTTATTATGAGAACAGTTATATTCTACAGTTTGACTAAGTCAACCTGTGACAATCAGGTGGATTTACTTTTGTTGTCAGGTCTGATTGTTTGAATAGCATGCTTGAGAGGTGATGGGAGATGCACGAATAGATTGATCCATTCAAGGTGTGGGGAGTCCCAGAGTTTCTTCAGGAATCATCCAACCCAAAGATCATTCAGGATGGCCCAATCTGGCTTTCTCAGTCAGTAAACCTTGCTGAGAAAATAGTATCCCTGTTTTCAGAAATTGACCCTTTTTAAATACAGAAACAATCTCAGATAATGATTCATGCTTGATCTAATAGCATCTTTAGGGTCATGATATGTGACTTGGGACCCAAGTCTAAGAAAGAGCAGGAAATAAATGATAACCTATGGTAACACGGTCATGGTGGTGGGAAGTATAATTCAGTTATTCAAATTGATTCTTTTTTTCCTATGCAGGGCAGGTAGGAGGTGCGGCATTGCAAGATGATGGTGTTTTGCACTAAGGCTCAGGGAGAGTCAGAGTGAAAGATATGTGTGGGAGGGCTAACTGGTGGAGGGAATTACAAGAGTGGTGAGGAATATGATCTGGTGTACAGGAGATACATAAAACTGTAACAGCTGTAACATCTTTAAAGAAAACCGAAGCAAACAGTCCTGAAATTACTGAAATGGAACAGCATGGGCATGAACGCAGACTTGAGCATCAATATATTCTTCTATTATTTATGGGGGAAACTGAGATGTACTGATCATTTTTCAAGATGTTTTATTATTTATTTCAGAATGACTATATGTCAGAACAGAATATTGCTTACTAAATATTATGTCTTAAGAATACTGTCACAAACATGTTGAGAGGCAAAGTATTACAGAATAAAGTATATGTTAGTAACTATAGATTTACAATTTTGAACTCCACAACTATGAACCTTGAAAACAATATATATATATATAACTATATGCCGCAGTCTTATTAAATGGACTTGTTGATGTCCCCGCTGTGTCCCTCCTGTTACTTCCTAAAGAGGTGATCCTGTTTGTGATGTTTTGCGTGCTGGCCTGTGGCGGGCTGGGGGGACCCATCCTACAAGTGTCCCGGGACATATTGGCAAAGCTTTCTTTTTGTTCCAAGGGATTGGATTACTCCATGACCGCCCCAACCAGAGACAGCAAGAACCTTCTGCCATCGGCAGACCGTGACTTCACGGAGGGGCGCGTTCACTGCAATGGCGTCCTACGTTCATGCTGGGATTTGGACTTGAAGCAGGGCATATGGGGACTCAGGAAAGCTTCATGCCCATAACAATACCGGAATTTTTAATTTACACACAACCAACTTTTGGCAGGAATACCAGCACTCACTACAAGAACAAGTAGGACCTGTAGGAGATATATGATGATAACTCCCTGATGTGTAGCGTTTCCATCGAGGGCAACCTTTGTTTGTGGATATTTAGCGGCTGCCCAGTTGTGGAAATGCTCCTCCGTATGTCAGCGGACCAGCGATTCCTGAAGTGTCAGGAGTCGAAAGGACAGGGAGTCCTATACTGTGGGATGTGGAATAAGCAGCATAATTATTGATGTCCTCCTCAAGTAGCTCTCTTGGGTAAAGTACTGTTTTTAAATTTTTGCAGAACTCGCCAACACCCACTGTGGTAAAACGACGAGGGACTTCAAAGACCATGAGGCATCGTGACTGCACGCCCACTGGGGTGGGTCTTAATGTTTAAAAATGTTTTTCTCATTGTTGCCGGGACTGCTGTTCAAGCCCCCAGTGATCAAGGGCAGAGTTCTGCCCGAAACGCGTTTGGCCTATGAATTGAACTTAGGAGGGAAGGTGATGTGACTGATAACCTGCAATTAAAATATGATGATAACTCCCTGATGTGTGGTGTTTCCATCGAGGACAACCTTTGTTTGTGGATATTTAGCAGCAGCCCAGCTGTGGAAATGCCACTTTGCATGTCAGCGGACCAGCGATTCCTGAAGTGTCGGGAGTCGAAAGGACAGGGAGTCCTATATTGTGGGATGTGGAATAAGCAACATAATTATTGTTTTTCTCCTCAAGTAGCCCACTTGGGCAAAGTACTGTGTTATAATTTTTGCAGAACTCACCGACACCCACTGTGGTAAAATGACGAGGGACTTCAAAGACCATGAGGCATCGTGACTGCACGCCCACTGGGGCGGGTCTTGATGTTTAAAAATGGTTTCCTCATTGTTGCCGGGGCTGCTGTTCAAACCGCCAGTGATCAAGGGCAGAGTGCTGCCCGAAACACGTTTGGCCTATGATCAGAACTTAAGAGGGAATGTGATTTGACTGCTAACCTGCAATTAAAATATGGTGACAACTCCCTGATGTGTGGCGTTTCCATTATTAAATGGACTTGCTGATGTCCCCGCTGTGTCCCTCCGGTTACTTCCTAATGAGGTGATCCTGTTCGTGATGTTTTGCGTGATGGCCAGTGGCGCGCTGGGGGGACCCGCCCTACAAGTGTCCGGAAATGAATTGGCAAAGCGTGCTTTTTTTCCCAAGGGATTGGATTACTCTGTGACCGCCCAACCAGAGGCAGCAAGGACCTGCTGCCATTGGCAGACCGTGACTTCATGGAGGGGCGCGTTCACTGCAACGGCGTCCTACTGTCATGCTGGGATTTGGACTTGAAGCAGGGCGTATGGGGACTCAGGAAAGCTCCATGACAATAACAATGCAGGAAATTTTTAATTTACACACAAGTAACTTTTGGTTGGAATACCAGCGCTCACTACAAGAACAAGTGGGACCCGTAGGAGATATTTACCTGGCTGTGATGCCTGCTGGGAACTGTAGTCTAAGTTTCAGTGCTGCAGTGATACCAATGAACTGGGGCCGGCTGGGCTCCCACCAATGGGAGAACCGCAGTATATTCAATAGCGGGTTGGGGCTGATTTCTGGCAGTTGATAGCATTTGAGAAAGGCAATTGTGCCGAAACGCGTAATGCCGCAGTCTTATTAAATGGACTTGCTGATGCCCCCACTGTGTCCCTCCGGTTACTTCCTAATGAGGTGATCCAGTTCATGAAGTTTTGCGTGCGGGCCAGTGGCGCACTGGGGGGACCCACCCTACAAGTGTCCGGAGACATATTGGCAAAGTGTGCTTTTTGTTCCAAGGGATTGGATTACTCCGTGACCTCCCAAACCAGAGACAGCAAGGTCCTGCTGCCATCGGCAGACCGTGACTTCACAGAGGGGCGCGTTCACTGCAACGGCGTCCTACAGTCATACTGGGATTTGGACTTGAGGCAGGGTGTATGGGGACTCAGGGAAGCTCCATGACAATAACGATGCAGGAATTTTATCCTTTACACACAAGTAACTTTTGGCTGGAATACCAGTGCTCACTACGAGACCAAGTGGGACCCGTAGGAGATATTTATCCGGCTGTGATGCCTGCTGGGAACTGTAGTCTAAGATTCAGTGCTGCAGTGATACCAATGAACTGGGGTCGGCTGGGCTCCAACCAATGGGAGACCCGCAGTATATTCAAAAGTGGGTTGGGGCTGATTTCCGGCAGTTGATGGCATTTGAGAAAGGCAATTGTGCTGAAACACGTTATGCCGCAGTCTTATTAAATGGACTTGCTGATGTCCCCACTGTGTCCCAATGGTTTCTTCCTAATGAGGTGATCCTGTTTGTGATGTTTTGCGTGCTGGCCAGTGGCGCTCTGGGGGGACTCGCCCTACAAGTGTCCGGAGACATATTGGCAAAGCGTGCTTTTTGTTCCAAAGGATTGGATTACTCCGTGACCTCCCCAACCAGAGACAGCAAGGACCTGCTGCCATTGGCAGACCATGACTTCATGGAGGGGCGCATTCACTGCAACGGTGTCCTACGGTCATACTGGGATTTGGACTTGAGGCATGGTGAATGGGGACTCAGGAAAGCTCCATGACAATAACAATGTAGGAATTTTTTAATTTACACACAAGTAACTTTTGGCTGGAATACCAGCGCTCACTACGAGACCAAGCGGGACCCGTAGGAGATTTTTACCCCTGCTGTGATGCCTGCTGGGAACTTTAGTCTAAGATTCAGTGCTGCAGTGATACCAATGAACTTGGGTCGGCTGGGCTCCCACCAATGGGAGAACCGCAGTATATTCAAAAGCGGGTTGGGGCTGATTTACGGCAGTTGATGGCATTTGAGAAAGGCAATTTTGCCGAAACGCGTCATGCCGCAGTCTTATTAAATGGACTTGCTGATGTCCCCGCTGTGTCCCTCCGGTTACTTCCTAATGAGGTGATCCTGTTCATGATGTTTTGCGTGCTGGCCAGTGGAGCACTGCGGGGACCCGCCCTACAGGTGTCTGGAGACATATTCGCAAAGCGTGCTTTTTGTTCCAAGGGATTGAATTACTCCGTGACCGCCGCAACCAGAGACAGCAAGGACCTGCTGCCATCGTCAGACTGTAACTTCACGGAGGTGCGCGTTCACTGCAACGGTGTCCTACGGTCATGCTGGGATTTGGACTTGAGGCCGGACATATGGGGACTCAGGAAAGCTCCATGACAATAACGAGACCATAATTTTTAATTTACACACAATTAACTTTTGGCAGGAATACCAGCGGTCACTACGAGAACAAGTGGGACCCGTAGGAGATATTTACCTGGCTGTGATGCCTGCTGAGAACTGTAGTCTAAGATTCAGTGCTGCAGTGATACTCACCAATGAACTGGGGTTGGCTGGGCTCCCACCAATGGGAGAACCGCAGTATATTCAAAAGCTGGTTGAGGCTGATTTCCGGCAGTTGATGGCATTTGAGAAAGGCAATTGTGCAGAAATGCATCATGCTGCAGTCTTATTAAATGGACTTGCTGATGTCCCCGCTGTGTCCCAATGGTTTCTTCCTAATGAGGTGGTCCTGTTTGTGATATTTTGCGTGCTGGTCAGTGGCGTGCTGGGGGGACCTGCCCTACAAGTTTCCGGAGACATATTGGCAAAGCGTGCTTTTTGTTCCAAGGGATTGGCTTACTCCATGACGCCCCAACCACAGACAGCAAGGACCTGCTGCCATCGGGAGACCGTGACTTTACGGAGGGGCGCCTTCACTGCAACGGCGTCCTACTGTCATGCTGGGAATTTTGACTTGAGGCAGGGCATATGGGGACTCAGGAAAGCTCCATGACAATAACGATACCGGAATTTTAATTTTACTTTACACACAACCAACTTTTGGCAGGAATACCAGCACTCACTACGAGAACAAGCGGGACCCGTAGGAGATATTTACCTGGCTGTGATACCTGCTGGGAACTGTAGTCTAAGATTCAGTGCTGCAGTGATACTCACCAATGAACTGGGGTTGGCTGGGCTCCCACCATGGGAGAACCACAGTATATTCAAAAGCAGTTTGGGGCTGATTTCCGGCAGTTGATGGCACTTGAGAAAGGCAATTGTGCCGAAATGCATCATGCCGCAGTCTTATTAAATGGACTTGCTGATGTCCCCGCTGTGTCCCTCCGGTTACTTCCTAATGAGGTGATCCTGTTCATGATATATATAGATATATCTACTGAGAAAACCATAGGTTTCAGGGACGTTATAGTTAGTTGGACATTTCACTAGTACAAAACCAGAGAAATGTGCCCGTTATAGTTAGTTTAGCTAACTATAACTCACGCCCCCACAATGCACTTCTGATGACGTAACATATTGCATCATTAATGACATGGTCAGTGACATCACTGATGAAAACTCTGGTTTTATACTAGTGAAATGCCCAATTAACTATAACGTCCTTGAAACCTATGTTTTTTTTCAGTAAATTTCTATGGTTTTTAAAGGCTAATTTCTAACTATAACGTCCCTGAAAGCTATGGTTTTTTCAGTGAATTTCAAAGGTTTTTTAAATGATAATTTCTAACTATAATGTCCTAAAACCTATGCTTTTTTCAGTGAATTTCTAATGTTTTTTAAATGCTAGTTTCTCTCTATAACGTCCCTGAAACCTGTCATTTCTTTCAGTGAATTTCTAAGGTTTTTGAAATGCTAATTTCTAACTATAACATCCCTGAAACCTGTGGTTTTTCAGTGAATTCCTAAGGTTTTTTAAATGCTAATTTTTAACTACACCTAGATTGCTAAGACGTGCTGAAAGAGAAATAAAGGTGCAGAAAGAAGCAAGAGAAGTGCAGAAAGAAGCAAGAGAAGTACAGAAAGAGGAAGAAAGGTGCAGAAAGAAGCAGGAGAAGTGATGAAAGAGGCAAGAGAGGAGCAGAAATAAGCAAGAGAAGTGCGGAAAGAAACAAGAGAGGTGCAGAAAGCAGCAAGAGAGTTGCAAAAAGAAGAAAGTGAGGTGCAGAAAGAGGAAGAAAGGTGCAGAAAGAGGCAAGTGAGGTGCAGAAAGAGGCAAGAAAAATGCAGAAAAAGGAAGAAAGGTGCAGAAAGAAGCAAGAGAAGTGCAGAAAGAAGCAAGAGAGGTGCAGAAAGAAGAAAGTAAGGTGCAGAAAGAGGCAAGAGAGGTGCAGAAAGAGACAAGAGTGGAGAAGAAAGCCAAGAGAGGGGCAGATAGAGGCATGAGAGGTACAAAAGAGGCAAGAGGGGTGCAGAAAGAGACAAGACTGGTGCAGAAAGAGTCAAGAGATGTTCAGAAAGAGGCAAGAGAGGTGGAGAAAGAGGCAAGAGAGGTGCATAAAGAGGCAAGAGGGGTGCAGAAAGAAGAGAGGGAGCTGCAGAAAGAGGGAAGAGAGGTGTATAAAGTGGCAAGAGAAGTGCAGCAAGAAGAGAGTAAGCTGCAGAAACAGGCAGGAAAGGTGCAGCAAGAGGCAAGAAAGGTGCTGAAAGAGATAAGAGCTGTAGAAAGAGTCAAGAGAGGTACAGAAAGCGGAAGAAAGGTGCAGAAAGAAGCAAGTGAGCTGAAGAAAGAGGCAAGAGAAGAGTAAAGAGAGTCCAGAGAGGTCCATCAAGAGGCAAGAGAGGTGCAAAAGAGGAAGAAATGTTCAGAAAGAGGCAACAGAGGTGCAGAAAGAGGCAGGATAGGTACAGAAATAAGAGAGTGAGGTGCAGAAAGAGGCAAGAGAGGTGCAGTAAGAAGCAAGAGAGGTACAGAAAGAGGCAAGAGAGGTACAGAAAGAGGCAAGTGAGGTACAGAAAGAAGAGAGTGAGCTGCAGAAGGAACCAAGAGAAGTGCAGAAAGAGGCATGAGAGGTACAGAAAGAGGCAATAGAGGTGCAGAAAGAAGAGAGTGAGCTACAGAAAGAGGCAAGAGAGGTGCAGAAAGAGGCAAGAGAGGTGCAGAAAGAAGAGAGTGAGCTGCAGAAAGAAGTAAGAGAAGTGCAGACAGAGGCAAGAGAGGTGCATAAAGAGGCAACAGAGGTACAGAAAGAAGAGAGGTGCAGAAAGAGGCAAGAGAGGTGCAGAAAGAGGCAAGAGAGGTGCAGAAAGATGCAAGAGAGGTATAGAAAGAGGCAAGAGTGGTACAGAAAGAGGCAAGAGATGTGCAGAAAGAGACAACCAAATGTATGTCCAAGGAGGAACTAAATAAATTCTTTTAAACCAGGTGACAAAAATAGAAAATTTGGACGCGGGACTCGATGATGTGGAGTTAGTGTCAAAAGAAAAATTTGATTGGTTACGGTTGTTGTCTTGTAAACCAGGCAATGACTCTGTCGTGGGATACGCATATTCGGTTTCTTCATGAAGACTGCAAGCCGGAGGGTTTAGCAAAGGATCAGTAACAGCGGTCATCTCTATGGCAGTGTCAGGCCTGATGTTGTTGGAATTGGCCAAAACTGTATTCCTGGATATTGCTGGACAGGAAGCAGCATGTGTCATACTATGTAGAATCGGGCAGGCGTTGTAGTTTGACATTGTCCATTGAAATGTATCTATTGTCTTTGCGACCAGGAAGTGGTGGTAAAATGACTGTACGAGTACCCTTCACGCCAAGCACTGGGACAGGTGCACAATATGAGGGGCCAAACTCTTTCTTGTTCTCCACCTTCTCACGGACCAGGTCTCCTATCTTGGGTAGCCAGCCGACTACCGGAATCTGCAGCGCAGCATCAGTGGGTGAGAGTACATGTCCCATTGCAAAACTGTCTCGAGTCTCCTGTAGTTTCTGTAACACATCAGAATGATTATCTACATCAAAGGATGCAGCTGTCGCAACCATGTCTAGACCGTCAAGGTCTGGAACAAACATTTTCAGGCCAAAGAGCATTTCGTATGGGGTCCCCCCACCCAGAGATCTTCTAGGGAGATTATTTAGTGCACGTTGTAAGCTGTACAAATGGACAATGTGAAACAGAGTTGGTATGCAGTTCCTAATGGTATCGCAGGTTAAGATTCGAAAACAAGAGGTGCCTAGGTGTAAATTAAGGGGCAGGCAGGAGAAGAATACACTCCTTGTGGAAAGGAGACCCTCACACACCCAACAAGCGGGTGTCTTGTTTCATCATCGGGTCTTGCTCCTTATCGGGTCGGCGGTGCAATTCCCGATCAGGTACCCAGATGTGGCCTTCTTTGTGGAGATCTTTTTTTCCAATGCCGATGGGTGAAGTGCGTATGAGGTCTCCTATAATAATTTTTGTAGGTGCAAGTGATGTGTAAGGTGAGTGAAGTAAAACAGGAGTAAGTGATCCACTCAAAACTATTTTAATGAAACGTGGTCACTACCCTGATTAAAACCAAAGTGAAACGCACATTCTCACTTTTAAGTGTATGAGGATATGTGCTAAAAAGGTCAACATGTTTCTTGCCTGTTTATTTATTAAATGGCAATTCTTCAGGACCAAGATGTTAGCTACCTACACTTTTTTGGTGGTGGTCACAACCTCAGGGAGGTATCAGTGGTGACCACACTTACAGCACCCGAAAAATGTGTGGTACCAATGATTTTACATCACAACCCTCATTAGGCTGTGGTAACGTCAAAAGACCAGTGTGGGAGAGCACTAAATTATAGTGTTGATTCCGTAGTAAGGAAATCTCTGTGTTCCTACCCTCTCTCTCTCCACCATGGTACGGTCTACAAATGGACAAACCAGTTCCTGCCAGTACCTATAACTCTAGCTGTTAAGGATTGCTTTAAGTCACGGTTCATTCGCTCCACAACTGAGTTGCCCTCAGGCCTGTATGGAGACGAAAATTTTACTTGCACCCCCAAAGACCTCATGGCATCCTTGAACGCCTTAGAGGTGAACGCGGGACCCTGGTCAGAATGAAAGGTGCCACATGCAAAAATGTAGTGCACGTTGTAAGCTATACAAATGGACAAACCAGTTCCTGCCAGTACCTATAACTCTAGCTGTTAAGGATTGCTTTAAGTCACGGTTCATTCGCTCCACAACTGAGTTGCCCTCAGGCCTGTATGGAGATGAAAATTTGACTTGCACCCCCAAAGACCTCATGGCATCCTTGAATGCCTTAGAGGTGAATGCGGGACCCTGGTCAGAATGAAAGGTGCCACATGCAAAAATTCCCGCAAAGACACGCAAATCCCTGATGACAGTTCATGTGTCAGCACTGCGTTGTGGCCAAACCCAAAGAAAACATGTGCACGAATCAACTGCAACTAAGATAAACTTATACACAGTATCTGATGAAACGGACCGCAGTGATCTAAATAAACACAACTGAATGGTTTATTAGAAATGTACAGCTGTGTTTGTGGCGGGCGTGCTGTCATTGAAGGTTTATTCTGCTGACAAATGTCAAAACAAAGCACATAATTACGGGTTTGTTTATATAGCCCACGCCACCAGTAACGTTGCTGCAAGATAGAGACAGTCGCCAGAACACCGGCATGAGTCAAGGCCATGCCTTCGTGCGTGGCTGTTATCAATGCTAGTCTGCGGTCCTCGTTGGGAATCAACCTGTCACCAACGTCATTATTCTCACATAGGAAACTTTATTGGGACTTAAATGATTAGAGTATTTTGAAGGGAAACCCTGTGGATACTTACTTCCCTTCTCTCTAGCAGCTATAGCTGCCAAGATGTCATCATCAATCTTAGTCATGGATCTTGTAACGGCTGCAACAGAATATGTGACTACTGCTGTTTTAGCTGCTTCATCAGCCAAACTGTTACCAACTGTGTGTACTCCTACACACTGGTGGCCTAAAGTATCAATTATTTGTGTGGGAGGCAGATGTTCTTTAAGCTCTGTGACTCGAACCCAAAGCATTTTATGCTTAATTGCGCTGCCTTTAGAATCACGATAGTCATTCTTAGACCAAAAGAATAAGTTGTCATTAAAAGACTGAACACTGTAGTAAGAGTCACTTGCAATCAAGGTAGTCACATTAGGATCAGCAAACTCCAGTGCTAGCACCAGAGCACGCAGCTCCGCTAACTGGGCGGTACAGTCCACTAGTGCCTGCGTGTGCACGACACTGGACTTGAACTCACCGTTCACTATGGTACCTGCCTCTATAGCGCATGCTGCCGAGTAAGAATGTTTTGATCCGGTCGCCAGTTGCGCAAAACCATTGGTATAAATATTACAATGGTAGTCCTCGAGCGGGCGCATTGACAGAGGAGCAGGGTGAACAAATTCATACTGCAAGAACTCCTGTATTTGCAATGAGGAGTCAACGATATAGGTGAGATCAGATGATGTCAACGAAGTAGCCCATTGTATCCAACGCGGATGTAAAGCTTTTGAGTTTGATACACTGGCTTTCGTCACAGCTTCAAGATCAGGATATGGTGTTACAACCATCATGCGTTTTCCTTCCGCCAGTTTACGTTCCTTCAGGATCGCCATCTGGACTGTGGTCAATACTTTTTTAACAGTTGAAAAACGTAGTACAGCCGAAGTGTACAAATGTGACTTGTAAGCAATAGGTACTGTGTCACTTTTATTAAATGTCAAGTAGGTGAAACCCACTGCCCCTGGCACAATTCTTATCCCCAGGTTTGTGTGGTTATCACGCGTTAGCAAGTATTTAGATTCAAGAAGATCAGACTGCAAAGATTGCAGAATAGCTGAATGTTCCGGAAGCCAGCAGGCTTTTGTTAAGGTAGGTTGTATCAAAGCATACAGCGGCTTGATATGCTGGGCATAATTGGGAATGTAAGTTGATCCGAAGTTCAAAAATCCCAGGAAAGATTGCAATTTTTCAGGGTTGTAGGAGAGCGCAAACGTGCACATTTCTCCAAGAAGTGAGGCGCCAGGTGTCTCCCATCATTATTGATCTCAAAGCGCTGTGTACTCTGCAAAGATGCGGCCATAATTCGTCATCCGTGAGATAAATATCATCAACGTACGAGTACGCATCAGGGTTTATGTCATCTAACAGAGAGGCCAACACATGCGGCAAAAAATCCCAGGCTGTTTTTGTAGCCCATGGTCAATCTTGTAAATTGTTTTTGTTTGCCGCCTAAAGTGAATGCTGTCCATTGACTACTTATAGAGTACAGATTTTGGCTAAAAAAGCCATTGGAAATGTCAAGTGTAGTTTTATATTTTTTACATACTAGACTGTCTACAAGACCGGAGCTATGGGTATTCTGAACAGCACAGTTACGACAGTGAGAGTTCAAATGTCGGTAATCCAAAACTAAGCGGTACGACCCATCTGGTTTGGTTACTGTAAAAAGAGGGTTATTCATCGGTGACACACATGTCTCAATTTCTCCTTGATACTCTAATTGTTCAAGAATGTCAGAAACAGGAGCTTTTGCTTCCTGTCGGAGGGGATATTAGGGTTGTGGCTGTGGCATAGACTGCAAGGGTATCTCATGAGGCGGAGATTTTTTATTCCAGCCCACCTGAGTACAGTACAGAGCCATTGCAAGCACCAAAGCCTACTCTTTTGCAAAAGGCATTCCTTGCTCCTTGGCTATGTTATGTGAAAAACTAGGGAGGATTACCTCCTCCCCCATGGAGCGGCTAAAACAAAAGGCGGGGGCCAGTCTGCCTCAGCTAACAAGATGTCATATGAAGAAGTCAGATTTTCCCAAAAAATCCTTTTAACAACACGTTGTATATCATTTTCAATTAGAAATACAATTTCATATAATCTGTCAGGGGGAGCCACTCGGATGTCAGCAGTTTCTACTGTGATGAAAGTTTCAGTTGCTGTTGCCTCCAGAAATGGACGCAGTGCTTGCCGCACTATTGTAACCTCCGCTGCGCTGTCTAGCAGCGTTACTGTCCAAGTTAGATTCCAAAGGTGGGTTCTCACTGTCCGTGGCATATCTCGCTGTTAAAGCAGCAGCTTTCTTTTTCTGAAAAGGAGGGTGCTGATGAGGAAACTCGTCCTGTTTCCTTTACAGTCAGTCTGATGAGGTAGCTCGCGTCCTTGTGGATCACCTCCATTGGCTTGTGAGCCTGAGGTTTCCTGTGCAGAACGAGGAGAATGCTGATCAGGGACTTGAAACCTGTCAGGAGACCTAATGAACTGGGGTTGGCTGGGCTCCCACCAATGGGAGAATCGCAGTATATTCAAAAGTGGGCTGGGGCTGATTTCTGGCAGTTGATGGCATTTGAGAAAGGCAATTGTGCCGAAATACGTCATGCCGCAGTCTTATTAAATGGACTTGCTGATGTGCCCGCTGTGTCCATCCGGTTACTTCTTAATGAGGTGATCCTATTCATGATATATATAGATATATATATATATCCACTGAGAAAACCAGAGGTTTCAGGGATGTTATAGTTAGTTGGACATTTCACTAGTACAAAACCAGAGAAATTTGCCTGTTATAGTTAGTTGAGCTAACTATAACTTGCGCCCCCGCAATTCACTGCTGATGACGTCACATATTACATCATTCGTGACATGGTCAGTGACATCACTGATGACAACTCTGGTTTTATACTAGTGAAATGCCCAACTAACTATAACGTCCCTGAAACCTATGTGTTTTTCAGTAAATTTCTATGTTTTTTTTAAAGGCTAATTTCTAACTATAACACCCCTGAAACCTATGGTTTTTTCAGTGAATTTCAAAGGTTTTTTAAATGATAATTTCTAACTCTAACGTCCCTGAAACCTATGTTTTTTTCAGTGAATTTCAAAGGTTTTTTTAAATGTTAATTTCTAACTATAATGTTCCTGAAACCCATGGTTTTTACAGTGAATTTCAATGGTTTTTTTAAATGCTAATTTCTAACTATAACATCCCTGAAACCTATGTTTTTTTTAGGGAATTTATAAGGTTTATTAAATGCTAATTTCGAGCTATAATGTCCCTGAAACCTGTGAATTTTTTCTGTGAATTTCAAAGGTTTTTGAAATGCTAATTTCTAACTACACCTAGATTGGTAAGATATGTGCAGAAAGAGAAAGAAAGGCCCAGAAAGAAGCAAGAGAAGTACAGAAAGAAGCAAGAGAAGTACAGACAAAGGCAAGAAAAGTGCAGAAAAAAGCAAGACAGGTGCAAAAAGAGGAAGAAAGGTGCAGAAAGAAGCAGGAGAAGTGATAAATGAGGCAAGAGAGTTGCAGAAATAAGCAAGAGAAGTGTGGGAAGAAGCAAGAGTGACACAGAAAGCAAGAGAGTTGCAAAAAGAAGAAAGTGAGGAGCAGAAAGAGGAAAAAGGCGGAGAAAGAGGCAAGTGAGGTGCAGAAAGAGGCAAGAGAGGTACAGAAAGAGACAAGAGAGGTGCAGAAAGAGGTAAGAGAGGTGCAGAAAGAGGCAAGCAAGGTCCAGAAAGAGGAAGAAAGAGGAAGAAAGGTGCAGACAGAGGCAAGAAAAATGCAGAAGAAGGAAGAAAGGTGCAGAAAGAAGCAAGAGAATCTCAGAAGCGCAGAAGGAAGCAAGAGAGGTACAGAAAGAAGCAAGAGAGGTGCAGAAAGAAGAGAGTGAGGTGCAGAAAGAGGCAAGAGAGGTACAGAAAGAGGCAAGAGAAATGTGGAAAGAGGCAACAGAGGTGCAGAAAGAAGAGAGTGAGCTGCAGAAAGAAGTAAGAGAAGTGCAAACAGAGGCAAGAGAGGTATATAAAGAGGCAAAAGAGGTACAGAAAGAGGCAAGAGAGATGCCGAAAGAGGCAAGAGAGGTGCAAAACAGGTAAGAGCGGTACCAATAGAAGAGAGTGAGCTGCAGAATGAGGGAAGAGAGGTGCAGAAAGAAGCAAGAGAAGCCCAGAAAGAAGCAAGAGAGGTGCGGAAAGAGGCAAGAGTGGTACAGAAAGAGGCAAGAGATGTGCAGAAAGAGGCAAGAGAGGTGCAGAAAGAAGAGAGTGAGCTGCAGAAAGAGGCAAGAGAGGTGCAGAAATAAGAGAGTGAGCTGCTGAAAGAAGCAAGATAAGTGCAGACAGAGTCAACATAGGTGCATAATGAGGCAAGAGATGTGCAGAAAGAGGCAAGAGATGTGCAGAAAGAAGAGAGGTGCAGAAAGACATGAGAGGTGCAGAAAGACATAAGAGAGGTATAGAAAGAGGTAAGAGTGGTACAGAAAGAGGCAAGAGATGTGCAGAAAGAGGCAAGAGAGGTGCAAAAGCAGCAAGAGAGGTGCAGAAAGAAAAGAGTGAGGAGCAGAAAGAGGCAAGAAAAGTGTAGAAAGAGTCAAGAGAGGTACAGAAAGAAGAGAGTGAGATGCAGAAAGAGGGAAGAGATGTGCAGAAAGAGGCAAGAGAGGTGCAGAAAGAAGAGAGTGAGCTGCAGAAAGAGGCAAGAGAGATGCAGAAAGAGGCAGGAGAGGTGAAGAAAGAGGCAAGAGAGGTGCAAAAAGAAGAGAGTAAGCTGCATAAAGAAGCAAGAGAAGTGCAGACAGAGGCAAGTGAGGTACATAAAGAGGCAACAGATGTGCAGAAAGAGGCAAGAGAGGTGCAAAAAGAAGAGAGGTGCAGAAAGAGGCAAGAGAGGTGCAGAAAGAGGCAAGAGATGTGCAGAAAGAGGCAAGAGAGGTACAGAAAGAGGCAAGAGATGTGCAGAAAGAGGCAAGAGAGGTGCAGAAAGAAGAGAGTGAGCTGCAGAAAGAGGCAAGAGAGGTGCAGAAATAAGAGAGTGAGCTGCTGAAAGAAGCAAGATAAGTGCAGACAGATTCAACATAGGTGCATAAAGAGGCAAGAGATGTGCAGAAAGAGGCAAGAGATGTGCAGAAAGAAGAGAGGTGCAGAAAGACATGAGAGGTGCAGAAAGACATAAGAGAGGTATAGAAAGAGGTAAGAGTGGTACAGAAAGAGGCAAGAGATGTGCAGAAAGAGGCAAGAGAGGTGCAAAAGCAGCAAGAGAGGTGCAGAAAGAAGAGAGTAAGCTGCAGAAAGAGGCAAGAGATGTGCAAAAAGAGGCAAGAGACATGCAGAAAGAGACAAGAGAGGTGTAGAAAGAGGAAGAAGGGTGCAGAATGAAGCAAGAGAAGCACAGAAAGAAGCAAGAGAGGTACAGAAAGAAGCAAGAGAAGTGCAGAAAGAAATGAGTGAGTTGCAGAAGGATGGAAAAGAGGTGCAGACAGAGGCAAGAGAGGTGCAGATAGAAGATAGTGAGCTTCAGAAAGAGGCAAGAGAAATGCAGAAAGAGGCAAGAGAGGTGCAGAAAGAGGAAGAAAGGTTGGGAAAGAGGCAATAGCAAGAGAAATGCAAAAAATGAAGAAAGACACAGAAAGAAGTAAGAGAAGCACAGAAATAAGTGAGAAAGGTTCAGAAAGAAGCAAGAGAGGTGCAGAAAGAAAAGAGTGAGGAGCAGAAAGAGGCAAGACAAGTGTAGAAAGAGTCAAGAGAGGTACAGAAAGAAGAGAGTGAGATGCAGAAAGAGGGAAGAGATGTGCAGAAAGAGGCAAGAGAGGTGCAGAAAGAAGAGAGTGAGCTGCAGAAAGAGGCAAGAGAGATGCAGAAAGAGGCAGTAGAGGTGAAGAAAGAGGCAAGAGAGGTGCAGAAAGAAGAGAGTAAGCTGCATAAAGAAGCAAGAGAAGTGCAGACAGAGGCAAGTGAGGTACATAAAGAGGCAACAGATGTGCAGAAAGAGGCAAGAGAGGTGTAAAAAGAAGAGAGGTGCAGAAAGAGGCAAGAGAGGTGCAGAAATAAGCTAGAGAGGTACAGAAAGATGAGAGTGAGCTGAAGAAAGAAGCATGAGAAGTGCAAAAGGAGGCAAGAAATGTGCAGAAAGAGGTAAGCGAAGTGCAGAAAGTGGCAAGAGAGGTGTAGAAAGAGAAAAGATAGGTGCAGAAAGAGACAAAAGAAGTGCAGAAAGAGGTAAGAGGTGCAGAAAGAAGCAAGAGAGGTACAGAAAGAGAAAGAAAGGCACAGAAAGAGGCATGTAAGGTGCAGAAAGAGGTAAGAGAAGAGCTGAAAGAGGCAAGAGAGGTGCATAAAGAGGCAAGAGAGGTGCAAAAAGATACAAGAGCAGTGTAGAAAGAGGCAAGAGTGGTACAGAAAGAGGCAAGTGATGTGCAGAAAGAGGCTAGAGAGGTGCGGAAAGAGGCAAGAGAGGTGCAAAAGAGGCAAGAGAGGTACAGATAGAAGAGAGTGAGCTGCAGTATAAGGGAAGAGAGGTGCAGAAAGAGGCATTGCGTGGGCATAAGTTATAGTTAGCTCAGGTAACTATAACTGCTGAATTTCAGTGGTTTTGTACGAGTGAAATCTGAGTTTAACTATAACGTCCCTGTAATCTTTGTTTTTTCAGCGAATTTCTAGTTTTTAAAAAAAAATTAAGTAAGATGCCTATCAGAATGGATGGTGGGGGGTGGAAGCAGGGCCTGGCCTGGTATTGTGCTGCCCCCACCCAAGCTTGATGCTCCTGCCTCCCCTCCTCCTTGCCATCCATTGTCCAGGTCCATGCCCCTGCTCCCTCATTACTGTATGGCCGTTGTTCTGCCACTGGCCTTCTTGCCTTCTCTGAACAGTTAGCTTGCTGCCCCATCCACTTTCTACTAGCCTCCTCCCTCCTGTCATGCATGGTCTGATGTGCTGCCACTGCCCTCCATTTAGCATGATGTCCCAGTCCATTTCTCCTGCCCATCATTGCTCTCCTGCTTAACCTCTGTGCTTAGCTTGCTGCCCCTACTCTCCTTCCCCCTGCCCTCCGATGTCTGTGTACATGTCCCTGATCCATCCTTTTTGCCCACCATGTTCCATGGACCTGCCCCTCCTACCTACTCTGAGTTTTCTGCTGAGCTTCCACTCCCCTCCCACCTGCCTGGCATTGTCAGATGACTGTAACCTCTCCCTGCCCCTTCCGCCCTGCCTATCCACGTTACATGCCCCTCTCCCCTTCCTCCTATCCTCAATGGTCCATTTTACTGCCACATCCTTCTGCCCTCTCAGGTCTGTTGTGCTGCAACTGCTCCTCCTGCCTCCCCTGTGTGGTCTGTTGTGCGGCTCCTTCCCCTGAACTCTCCTGTCTGTGCCCAGCTCCTACCCCACCCTTCTAACCTCCATGATCCTTTGTGCATGCCCCCTCACCCTCCTTCTTGCCTATCATGGCTGAATTGTGCTGCAACTAACCCTCTTGCTTGCCATGCATGGTCTTCTGTGCTGCCACGGCCCCTCCCACCTTCCCTGTGTGGTCAGCTAGCTGTCCCTGACCCCCCCACCTTCTCTCCATGGTCTGTGTGTATGTCATTGTAGTCTCACTGTTGCCCTCCTTGGTGTGTTGTGCTTCTAGTGCCCATCCTGTCTGACCTCCATGATCAGGTTGCTGCCCCTGCCCCCTTGCCCCTGCCCTCCCTATTCATGTGCAGACCCCTATTCCCTCCCTCCTGGCTTGTCTGTTCCATTGTCATGCCCTGATCCCTCCCTCCTGCCCTTTAAGGTCCATTATGCTGCAGCTTTCTCTCCTGTCTGTCCAGTATGGTCAGCTTGTTGTCATTGCCTTTTCCCCTCTCTTCTCTGTTGTTCATGTGCATGGTCCTGTCCCCTCCCTATTGCTTTCCATGGTTTGTTGTGCTGCACTGCCGTCCTGCATGCCCTGTGTGGTGTATTGTGCTGCTGCAGACCCTGATGCCTGCCCTGTAAGGTCAGTTAGGTGCACCTCTCCATGTCCCTCCTGTCCTCTGTTATCCGAGTCCATGTCCCTACCCCAATTCCTATTGCCTTCCATGATCTAATGTACCATACTTGCTAACATTTTGAACTTGGTAAGAGGGAGATTTGGGAAAAAACTGGGAAATTGATTTTTCCCATTGACTTGCATAGAAAAAGAGGAGATTGTAGACAAGAGATAGATAAAATAAAGCCCTTTTAGGCTTAAAAACATTGTGTTTCCTTCCTGAATCATCTCTTTTGGCATGTATGGTTTTACTACCACTGCCTCTTCCTTCTGCCCTCAATGGTCTAATATATTGCTACAGCCTCTCTTGCCTGTCCAGCATTGTTGGTTTGTTGCCCATGCCCCCCTTTCCACTGCCCTCAATGTTGTGCTGCCAATGCCCTTCCTCCCTTCCCAGTGTGGTCAAATTGTTGCCTCTGCACCCTCTTACCTGCTTTAAATTTTCTCAGTCCGTGCCCCTGACCTCTGCCTCCCAACAGTATCCTAATGAACAACTAGATTGCTAAGATTCTATATTTATTACAAAAGTGTGGCACGCCTGATGTCATCTTGATATAATCAAAACTGTAATACCTAAAGCATTTCCTTTAGAAATTATAGAAATGAGAGGGTCTTATTTGCATAAAATTATGGTTAGCGCTCTAAAAAAGTAAAATGAGGACATATTTTCTGAGTTCTCAAATAGCGATAAAGCACTTTTAAATTATTTGTTATGTCTATGTTTTTATAATCAGTTGACCACTTGATTAAATGTTACGCTTAGGGGAGAGAATGTGGTGTTACCTCCAGAGCTGCAGACTTTCAAACTGGGGAACCATGTTGGAGTTTCTGCTTCAGTTCGACGTTCTGTAATTCTGGTCAAATCACTTAATCTCCCCATGCCTACAACCAAAATGAATTTGTCCTTGTATGATGTAACCAATGCTCATGTAAAGCACTCCAATATCTGACCAACCTGCACTATATAAAACTGCAAAAAAACAAAGGATAAAAAGTGTTTTCCACACTTCTGTCATTGGGCTATACGTGGGCTACATCTGGGTAATATTTGTGCTACATTTGGGCCCCTTTTTCTCTCGTGGCCATCTTTGGAGATTTCAATTAAATTAATTAAACTTTATTCAATCTGATTTAGAAACTTAGATCATAATAGTGTACATAAAAATAGTAAATCCTCTTCCTTAAATCAATACAGTGTGAATTTATTAAAGCCAGTAGGTAAAAACGGGTGTTACAAAGCCCAGTTCAGAGCCCCTTCAGGTTAACAGAATAGTAAAGTTCAATGTTTCACAAGATCAATCTCATGTACTTTGTGCAAAATACGCAATAAGGGGTCCACGTAAGTTGCAACGCTCCAATACCTGTCAGTGGGCTATATGTGGGCTACATCTGCGTGATATTTGTGCTAAATTTGGGCTCTATTTTCTCTGGTGGCCATCTGGGAGACTTATTTGTTATGAAGTTTCCTAATTTCCTCATTTACTGCAGTCTCCTCAGTAGGAAATATTTTCAGTTTTTTCCTTTGATTCCATCAAGAAGGCATTCAGATGTGTCGCACATTTGCCATAAATTCAGAATGTTAGCACTCTAGTTGCTCATTAGATCACTGTCTTAAAGCTACTGCTCACCAGGGAGTTAACTGGAAGTCTACTGCTGGTATTGAAACTGATTATTTCAGTCTGCATGTCAGAATTTTCTAATGAAATAGAAGAGGATTTGAGATCTCACTTAAAACATGCCCTAATTTTTCTTTCCACAGTACTAACCATAATTTCTATGACCAAATGAACCCCCTCATTTTGTTCTTTTTTAAATTAAATGTTTTAAGTGTTATCAGTTTATTCCAATCAAAGTGGCTTTAGGTGTGCCATACTTTTGTCATAAGTAAGACTGTTAGCTCTCTAGTTGTTCTTTAGAACACTCTGGGAAGCTGCAGTAGAACACAAAGGAATCAACTGACAGTCTCTGCCCTTGTTGGATATACATGTTTTACTGAGAAATTCAGACTTCATTCTGATACTGTGATACTGTGAATTTACAGAAAATATGCTCTCATTTTTGCCTCTGTAGCACCTTCCAAACCTCTATGGGACAAGCATGAGAAAATAGTTTTCTCTCAAACATGATTCATGATATCCCAGCAGAAGGTTTTTCACAGGGTAAAACAACCTTAGAACCCACCACAATTCCTAAAATTAGTATGGTACCATCAACAAATTAATTGTAATGTAACTAAAGTCTGTTATCACCCTTTATAAGTTCTCCTTTTGTTGACCCTCAAAACCTTCTATTCACTACAATGCATTTCAATGGGGTGCTATCATGTATATTGGTCCCAAGATTGCTGCGAGCAATTCCAGGATGAAGTGCTGACAGCCAATCAGATCTCACGATGAGATTTGTGGTTAGGCTCCAACCAGATATTGATATTTTTTTTATTTTTGAATTTCTTAGAAACTACTGAAAGGATTTACACCATTTAAAAAAAAGGGCATTTTCTGAACCAAGAGCTAACTTTTTGCCAAATTGGGTGTAATTCCGTTCAGCAGTTCAGGCTGTAGCCTGTTCCAAAAATTCCTATAGAAATTAAAATGGGGAAAACGTGCTTTGGGACCCCCCTTTTTTCTCGCCCCTCGCTTCACGAATCACGTCAAAATTTTCAACAAAGAAACTTAGAGGGGGCACCCATTAGTTTTGAAACTTTTGCAAAGGTTCGTCAAACGGCACCAAAGATATTGGCAAATCAAAAAACGCTTTTCCTATGGACAATAGGTCCTAACTATAACTACCTAGTGCCGACCGCCAGTAGGTAATATATATTTCTCTGGGTCGAGGGAGGCCCTTTTAAATAAAGAAGCCTTATTCCTTCAGCCTTCGTGTGCGTGCCTTCTTCTTTCTGGAATAAGGAATTGCTGTGGAGATATATATGTATATAACAATATGTTTTCACTCACCCGTCAGGCGCTCATGTGATCAAGGTAACTGCATTGGCCGAAACACGTTATGATGGCTTTGCACCGTTTATTTATTAAATAAACACGATATCTTGAACAGCAGAATACAGCGTATTGAAGTGTCCATTTTTTCTCTGCGTGGTGCCTGCATGCATGCATCTTGGAGCGAAAACTGATATATAATTAGTGGAGGCACTGAAACGCATCAGGGACTTTCACTAATTGTGTCTGTGCAACCGTTCTTTGTAATTAAAAGTTCAGTGAACCAATCCTTAGCGGAGTGCGTTTCTAAAGCTTGGAGGCTCTTTGGAATGTTGTTGCACGTTTGCTCCAGCCGTGAGAGATTGCACCGCCGAAAATACGGAAGACAGGTCTGTGTAGCTGTGAATCATCACAGCTTGTTTCCAGCGCAAGGGATATCGAAATTTGGGGAATGGAGGCACGGACCTGAGGCCCACCAGAGGGCTGTGTAAATATCAAAATGAACATTGGCAGCAAAATTTTCGTCGGAAAACGGACCCCACCAAAGGGGAAGAATTGGGACTACTACTCCCTGCATGCTGCTTACTGGAAGGCACATGCATGATGGGTAAAAGATGTGGCAGTCCATTACTGGTTTTCCTTCCTGCCTGCCCTATGATTAAGGTGCCAGAGGCACTGAAACGCGTCAGGGACTTTCACTAATTGGGTCTGTGCAACCGTTCTTTGTAATTAAAAGTTCAGTGAACCAATCCTTTGCGGAGTGCGTTTCTAAAGCTTGGAGGCTCTTTGGAATATATATATATATATATATATATATATGTACTGCAATGCGGCTTGAATTCGGATCGCTCAGCAGCGGGTGCGAGCGTTGGGCCAAGCCAGCGGCCAAGAATCAATTGTGCAACAAATGACACTCGCACTCAGGAACCTTGCAAGTGTTTTATTCTTCACAGAGTACCCTTCTGTTACACCGACGCGTTTCAGCCATGTCGGCCTTGTTCACGGTAGGTGACACCATATCCTGTTGCAATTTAAAGCATTTCCTATGCAACGTAATACGCCCCATAGACTTCTGGGAGCTGTAGTTTACATATTTTATAAGTATGTTTAACACGAATAAAGTTTTATGATGAACACCTTGTAACAGTAAAAATCAAATCAATTCAATTTCCCAAATCAAAAATAAAGCATTTGGACATTTGTTAATTTCTACAATAGTTGTTTGAAAAAGAGTAGATTGCCCAATGTGAATTGAAGTAAACGATACAACTCAAGGAATAGTATTTACAATGTATACTGTCTGAATGTTCCTGTTCTATAGTAGCCAAATTCTAGAACATGTAAAATGGCAACAGTTTAACAATTTAGCCACCGAAATTGCAAATGAACCGGCATTAGTGGCCAGTTACCATCCCCTGAGTGTAACTGAGACTTTTAAGTTATTAAGAAATCTACTCATGTGTGGATATTTTCACAAAAATAGGGGAAGGGAATTAGCAAAGATTAGTCCGTAAGCAGTAAACCATAGTGGTTAGAGGTGTACATAAAGTTCCTCGTCCAAGTTCATCCCTCTCGGGTGTTTAGTCCGGAGTTGAATAATGTATTTTGATTCGAGTTGTCTCAATTTTTTCTGACGGTCGCCCAATCTCTCATTGGTTTCGATGGAATCAATTGCAAAAAATGACATATTCCTCCAGTTACCCTGCTGGCATGCTAGCATGTGTTTTGCGGTAGCATAAGAAAGGTCTTTGTTTTTGACCGCTCTGACATGTTCCAAGATGCGTTTTTTAAGCATGCATATAGTGCTCCCTATGTAGAGAATACCACAATCGCATTGAATTGCATAGATGACAAATTTGGTGGTGCAAGTTATCTTGTGTTTGATGTAAATCGTTTTGCCTTCTGGGTCTGTCAGTGTCTTCATATTTTTCCCAATTTTGCAGGCTTTGCAACTGTTACATTTTCTAAACCCTACTTGTTGCTGCGTGAGCCAGTTGGATTGCATGGGTTTGATATCTAGAAAATGACTCTTAGTGGTGAGGTCTCGAATCGATTGGACCTTTTTGTATGCAATTGACGGTTGTGTTCCAATGATTGGCATCAAATCTTGATCCTGTTGTAAGATCGACCAGTACTTTTGAATAATTTGTCGAATTTTGTATGATTCTTTACTGTACGTGAGAATCAACCAAGGAGCAGATTGATGTTCAGTGATTGGTTGATCCGATACTGGTTGTTTTTTGACCAGAATGTCTGTTCTACTTTTGGTTTGAACTCGTTTCATACATTGATCCAAGTCTCTTCTCCTGTAACCACGCTTTAAAAGTCTATTGGTGCATTCAAGAATTTTATCCTTCGCGTCTGCAACTTTTGAACAATTTCTTTTCATGCGGATAAACTCACCATACGGAATGCTTCTGAGTAAAGCTTTAGGATGAAAGCTGTCTGCATGTAAAATACTGTTAGTGGCAGTTTTCTTCCTGAATAAAGTTGTCTCAATTTGATCATTTTCAATGTAAACAGATATATCAAGGAAATCTATTCTATGGCGGCTAGTATTGCACGTGAAGGAGAGACCAATGTTGTTGTTGTTAAGACTATTGAAATATGTCATGAAGTCTTTTTTATCTCCGTTCCAAATTAAAAACAGATCGTCAATATATCTTGTCCATAAAATAATCTTTTCAAGTGCTGTGTTGTTTAGTGGGCCCCATGCAATTTCCTTCTCCCACCATCCCATTGTGAGGTTAGCGTAATTGGGCGAGAAGGAATTGCCCATGGCACAGCCACATAGTTGGTGGTACAATTGATGATTAAACAAGAATATATTGTTTTTCAGACATATTTCAATCATGGATAATAGCATGGCTGAATGTTCTAGTTCATGTATGCTTTTTTGGCGTAAAAAGTAGGCACAGGCATTCAGGCCAATCGAATGCTCTATAGAAGTGTACAGTGATACCACGTCTATCGTCACCAAAAGATAGTTGGGGTTCCATGAAGTATTGGCCAAAATCCGTAAAAAATCACTGGTGTCTTGGATGTATGAAGACAAATTTGTTACTAGGGGTGCAAGATATCGATCAATGTACATAGAAATGTTCTCATATATTGAATCACAAGAGGATACGATTGGTCTCCCTGGTGGTTTGATAAGTGTCTTGTGAATTTTCGGCAGAAAATATATCGTTGGAATCGTTGGATTTTCTTTAAAAAGGAATTTCTTTTCCTCAAGATTAAGTAAGTTCTGTTCATGCCACTCATTTAAGTTCTTCTCAATTTCCTGGAGCATTTTGAACATAGGATTGTTCGTAAGTTTGGCATATTTTTCAGAGTCGTTTAGTTGGCGATAGGCCTCTTCTACGTAATCCACTGTGTTGAGTATTACGATGTTGCCGCCTTTATCAGCCGGTTTGATAATTATGTTCGAATTGTTTGCCAGGTTTTGAATGGCTTGACTTTCTTTTTTTGATATATTTTCCCTGATTTTATTGTTCCTTGTTTTTTTGAGTTTATCAATTTCACCCATGATTATTTCGGAGAAAGAATCAATTTTGTTGCCAGGTGACAACTGTGGGCTGTATCTCGATTTTTGTTTCAACCCACTCGGTTCATGTTGTTGGGTGTCGATCTCAAGTAGTTTGAGTGTCTCCAAATTGGTAGTTTGTTGACTATCCATATCGTTTGCTAGATCATATAGACTCAATAAATGTGGTATTTCCTCGATTGTGAGACGATGTTCTTCGATCGATACCGTACTTCCATCCCCTGAATGTACAGCGTTAGGTTTTCAAACCACCAGGGAGACCAATCGTATCCTCTTGTGATTCAATATATGAGAACATTTCTATGTACATTGATCGATATCTTGCACCCCTAGTAACAAATTTGTCTTCATACATCCAAGACACCAGTGATTTTTTACGGATTTTGGCCAATACTTCATGGAACCCCAACTATCTTTTGGTGACGATAGACGTGGTATCACTGTACACTTCTATAGAGCATTCGATTGGCCTGAATGCCTGTGCCTACTTTTTACGCCAAAAAAGCATACATGAACTAGAACATTCAGCCATGCTATTATCCATGATTGAAATATGTCTGAAAAACAATATATTCTTGTTTAATCATCAATTGTACCACCAACTATGTGGCTGTGCCATGGGCAATTCCTTCTCGCCCAATTACGCTAACCTCACAATGGGATGGTGGGAGAAGGAAATTGCATGGGGCCCACTAAACAACACAGCACTTGAAAAGATTATTTTATGGACAAGATATATTGACGATCTGTTTTTAATTTGGAACGGAGATAAAAAAGACTTCATGACATATTTCAATAGTCTTAACAACAACAACATTGGTCTCTCCTTCACGTGCAATACTAGCCGCCATAGAATAGATTTCCTTGATATATCTGTTTACATTGAAAATGATCAAATTGAGACAACTTTATTCAGGAAGAAAACTGCCACTAACAGTATTTTACATGCAGACAGCTTTCATCCTAAAGCTTTACTCAGAAGCATTCCGTATGGTGAGTTTATCCGCATGAAAAGAAATTGTTCAAAAGTTGCAGACGCGAAGGATAAAATTCTTGAATGCACCAATAGACTTTTAAAGCGTGGTTACAGGAGAAGAGACTTGGATCAATGTATGAAACGAGTTCAAACCAAAAGTAGAACAGACATTCTGGTCAAAAAACAACCAGTATCGGATCAACCAATCACTGAACATCAATCTGCTCCTCGGTTGATTCTCACGTACAGTAAAGAATCATACAAAATTCGACAAATTATTCACAAGTACTGGTCGATCTTACAACAGGATCAAGATTTGATGCCAATCATTGGAACACAACCGTCAATTGCATACAAAAAGGTCCAATCGATTCGAGACCTCACCACTAAGAGTCATTTTCTAGATATCAAACCCATGCAATCCAACTGGCTCACGCAGCAACAAGTAGGGTTTAGAAAATGTAACAGTTGCAAAGCCTGCAAAATTGGGAAAAATATGAAGACACTGACAGACCCAGAAGGCAAAACGATTTACATCAAACACAAGATAACTTGCACCACCAAATTTGTCATCTATGCAATTCAATGCGATTGTGGTATTCTCTACATAGGGAGCACTATATGCATGCTTAAAAAACGCATCTTGGAACATGTCAGAGCGGTCAAAAACAAAGACCTTTCTTATGCTACCGCAAAACACATGCTAGCATGCCAGCAGGGTAACTGGAGGAATATGTCATTTTTTGCAATTGATTCCATCGAAACCAATGAGAGATTGGGCGACCGTCAGAAAAAATTGAGACAACTCGAATCAAAATACATTATTCGACTCCGGACTAAACACCCGAGAGGGATGAACTTGGACGAGGAACTTTATGTACACCTCTAACCACTATGGTTTACTGCTTACAGACTAATCTTTGCTAATTCCCTTCCCCTATTTTTGTGAAAATATCCACACATGAGTAGATTTCTTAATAACTTAAAAGTCTCAGTTACACTCAGGGGATGGTAACTGGCCACTAATGCCGGTTCATTTGCAATTTCGGTGGCTAAATTGTTAAACTGTTGCCATTTTACATGTTCTAGAATTTGGCTACTATAGAACAGGAACATTCAGACAGTATACATTGTAAATACTATTCCTTGAGTTGTATCGTTTACTTCAATTCACATTGGGCAATCTACTCTTTTTCAAACAACTATTGTAGAAATTAACAAATGTCCAAATGCTTTATTTTTGATTTTTGATTTGGGAAATTGAATTGATTTGATTTTTACTGTTACAAGGTGTTCATCATAAAACTTTATTCGTGTTAAACATACTTATAAAATATGTAAACTACAGCTCCCAGAAGTCTATGGGGCGTATTACGTTGCATAGGAAATGCTTTAAATTGCAACAGGATATGGTGTCACCTACCGTGAACAAGGCCGACATGGCTGAAACGCGTCGGTGTAACAGAAGGGTACTCTGTGAAGAATAAAACACTTGCAAGGTTCCTGAGTGCGAGTGTCATTTGTTGCACAATATATATATATATATATATATATATATGTATATATTACCTACTGGCGGTCGCCTGTAGGTAGTTATAGTTACAACCTAGTTTCCATAGGAAAAGCATTTTTTGATTTGCTAATAACTTTGGCGTAGTTTGATGAATCTTCGCAAAATTCTTCCAAACAAAAGTTTATCCAGGTCAGCTATTATCCAGAAAGTTTGGGGGTGATTCGCCAAGCGGGGGCTGAGAAAAAAGGGGTGTCCCAAAACACATTTTTCCCATGTTAATTTCCATAGGAAATTTTTTGCGACGAGCTACAGCCCGAACTGCTAAACGGATTTACCCCAAATTTGTCAGAAAGGTAGAGCTTGGTTCAGAAAGCGACCTTTTTTTAAAATGGTGTAAATCCATTCAGTAGGTTTTGAAAAATTAAAAAAATAAGAGTAAAAAAAAATCAATTCCCATAGGAAACTTTGTGCAAGGCTACAGCCGAAACTACTGAATGGAATTACCCCAAACAAAAAGAAAGTGCTTGGCTCAGAAAGCAACCTTTTTTTTTAAAATGGTGTAAATCCGTTCAGTAGTTGCTGAGAAATTAGAAAAATAAAAGTTTCGATATCTGGGCAGAGCCTAAGTCCCGTACACGAGCTTCACTGTGATTGGCTACCAACACTCCAAACCAGGAAGTGTTGGCAACCATCTTGTGGCTCGGTAGAAGCGAGTCACTAGAAAACAGAAAAACAAAGGTATAAAACAAGAGAAGGGGGCAGGGTAGAAACACTCTGACCCCCTAGGCCTGCTCAGGGGGTCCCAGAAGGACCCTTAGGGCCAAAGAAAGTATTGAAAAAAATATATATATATATCGGTGCAATTCACGCTGGGGTTGCAGGTTCCAGCTCCTACCCCACCCTTCTAACCTCCATGATCCTTTGTGCATGCCCCCTCACCCTCCTTCTTGCCTATCATGGCTGAATTGTGCTGCAACTAACCCTCTTGCTTGCCATGCATGGTCTTCTGTGCTGCCACGGCCCCTCCCACCTTCCCTGTGTGGTCAGCTAGCTGTCCCTGACCCCCCCACCTTCTCTCCATGGTCTGTGTGTATGTCATTGTAGTCTCACTGTTGCCCTCCTTGGTGTGTTGTGCTTCTAGTGCCCATCCTGTCTGACCTCCATGATCAGGTTGCTGCCCCTGCCCCCTTGCCCCTGCCCTCCCTATTCATGTGCAGACCCCTATTCCCTCCCTCCTGGCTTGTCTGTTCCATTGTCATGCCCTGATCCCTCCCTCCTGCCCTTTAAGGTCCATTATGCTGCAGCTTTCTCTCCTGTCTGTCCAGTATGGTCAGCTTGTTGTCATTGCCTTTTCCCCTCTCTTCTCTGTTGTTCATGTGCATGGTCCTGTCCCCTCCCTATTGCTTTCCATGGTTTGTTGTGCTGCACTGCCGTCCTGCATGCCCTGTGTGGTGTATTGTGCTGCTGCAGACCCTGATGCCTGCCCTGTAAGGTCAGTTAGGTGCACCTCTCCATGTCCCTCCTGTCCTCTGTTATCCGAGTCCATGTCCCTACCCCAATTCCTATTGCCTTCCATGATCTAATGTACCATACTTGCTAACATTTTGAACTTGGTAAGAGGGAGATTTGGGAAAAAACTGGGAAATTGATTTTTCCCATTGACTTGCATAGAAAAAGAGGAGATTGTAGACAAGAGATAGATAAAATAAAGCCCTTTTAGGCTTAAAAACATTGTGTTTCCTTCCTGAATCATCTCTTTTGGCATGTATGGTTTTACTACCACTGCCTCTTCCTTCTGCCCTCAATGGTCTAATATATTGCTACAGCCTCTCTTGCCTGTCCAGCATTGTTGGTTTGTTGCCCATGCCCCCCTTTCCACTGCCCTCAATGTTGTGCTGCCAATGCCCTTCCTCCCTTCCCAGTGTGGTCAAATTGTTGCCTCTGCACCCTCTTACCTGCTTTAAATTTTCTCAGTCCGTGCCCCTGACCTCTGCCTCCCAACAGTATCCTAATGAACAACTAGATTGCTAAGATTCTATATTTATTACAAAAGTGTGGCACGCCTGATGTCATCTTGATATAATCAAAACTGTAATACCTAAAGCATTTCCTTTAGAAATTATAGAAATGAGAGGGTCTTATTTGCATAAAATTATGGTTAGCGCTCTAAAAAAGTAAAATGAGGACATATTTTCTGAGTTCTCAAATAGCGATAAAGCACTTTTAAATTATTTGTTATGTCTATGTTTTTATAATCAGTTGACCACTTGATTAAATGTTACGCTTAGGGGAGAGAATGTGGTGTTACCTCCAGAGCTGCAGACTTTCAAACTGGGGAACCATGTTGGAGTTTCTGCTTCAGTTCGACGTTCTGTAATTCTGGTCAAATCACTTAATCTCCCCATGCCTACAACCAAAATGAATTTGTCCTTGTATGATGTAACCAATGCTCATGTAAAGCACTCCAATATCTGACCAACCTGCACTATATAAAACTGCAAAAAAACAAAGGATAAAAAGTGTTTTCCACACTTCTGTCATTGGGCTATACGTGGGCTACATCTGGGTAATATTTGTGCTACATTTGGGCCCCTTTTTCTCTCGTGGCCATCTTTGGAGATTTCAATTAAATTAATTAAACTTTATTCAATCTGATTTAGAAACTTAGATCATAATAGTGTACATAAAAATAGTAAATCCTCTTCCTTAAATCAATACAGTGTGAATTTATTAAAGCCAGTAGGTAAAAACGGGTGTTACAAAGCCCAGTTCAGAGCCCCTTCAGGTTAACAGAATAGTAAAGTTCAATGTTTCACAAGATCAATCTCATGTACTTTGTGCAAAATACGCAATAAGGGGTCCACGTAAGTTGCAACGCTCCAATACCTGTCAGTGGGCTATATGTGGGCTACATCTGCGTGATATTTGTGCTAAATTTGGGCTCTATTTTCTCTGGTGGCCATCTGGGAGACTTATTTGTTATGAAGTTTCCTAATTTCCTCATTTACTGCAGTCTCCTCAGTAGGAAATATTTTCAGTTTTTTCCTTTGATTCCATCAAGAAGGCATTCAGATGTGTCGCACATTTGCCATAAATTCAGAATGTTAGCACTCTAGTTGCTCATTAGATCACTGTCTTAAAGCTACTGCTCACCAGGGAGTTAACTGGAAGTCTACTGCTGGTATTGAAACTGATTATTTCAGTCTGCATGTCAGAATTTTCTAATGAAATAGAAGAGGATTTGAGATCTCACTTAAAACATGCCCTAATTTTTCTTTCCACAGTACTAACCATAATTTCTATGACCAAATGAACCCCCTCATTTTGTTCTTTTTTAAATTAAATGTTTTAAGTGTTATCAGTTTATTCCAATCAAAGTGGCTTTAGGTGTGCCATACTTTTGTCATAAGTAAGACTGTTAGCTCTCTAGTTGTTCTTTAGAACACTCTGGGAAGCTGCAGTAGAACACAAAGGAATCAACTGACAGTCTCTGCCCTTGTTGGATATACATGTTTTACTGAGAAATTCAGACTTCATTCTGATACTGTGATACTGTGAATTTACAGAAAATATGCTCTCATTTTTGCCTCTGTAGCACCTTCCAAACCTCTATGGGACAAGCATGAGAAAATAGTTTTCTCTCAAACATGATTCATGATATCCCAGCAGAAGGTTTTTCACAGGGTAAAACAACCTTAGAACCCACCACAATTCCTAAAATTAGTATGGTACCATCAACAAATTAATTGTAATGTAACTAAAGTCTGTTATCACCCTTTATAAGTTCTCCTTTTGTTGACCCTCAAAACCTTCTATTCACTACAATGCATTTCAATGGGGTGCTATCATGTATATTGGTCCCAAGATTGCTGCGAGCAATTCCAGGATGAAGTGCTGACAGCCAATCAGATCTCACGATGAGATTTGTGGTTAGGCTCCAACCAGATATTGATATTTTTTTTATTTTTGAATTTCTTAGAAACTACTGAAAGGATTTACACCATTTAAAAAAAAGGGCATTTTCTGAACCAAGAGCTAACTTTTTGCCAAATTGGGTGTAATTCCGTTCAGCAGTTCAGGCTGTAGCCTGTTCCAAAAATTCCTATAGAAATTAAAATGGGGAAAACGTGCTTTGGGACCCCCCTTTTTTCTCGCCCCTCGCTTCACGAATCACGTCAAAATTTTCAACAAAGAAACTTAGAGGGGGCACCCATTAGTTTTGAAACTTTTGCAAAGGTTCGTCAAACGGCACCAAAGATATTGGCAAATCAAAAAACGCTTTTCCTATGGACAATAGGTCCTAACTATAACTACCTAGTGCCGACCGCCAGTAGGTAATATATATTTCTCTGGGTCGAGGGAGGCCCTTTTAAATAAAGAAGCCTTATTCCTTCAGCCTTCGTGTGCGTGCCTTCTTCTTTCTGGAATAAGGAATTGCTGTGGAGATATATATGTATATAACAATATGTTTTCACTCACCCGTCAGGCGCTCATGTGATCAAGGTAACTGCATTGGCCGAAACACGTTATGATGGCTTTGCACCGTTTATTTATTAAATAAACACGATATCTTGAACAGCAGAATACAGCGTATTGAAGTGTCCATTTTTTCTCTGCGTGGTGCCTGCATGCATGCATCTTGGAGCGAAAACTGATATATAATTAGTGGAGGCACTGAAACGCATCAGGGACTTTCACTAATTGTGTCTGTGCAACCGTTCTTTGTAATTAAAAGTTCAGTGAACCAATCCTTAGCGGAGTGCGTTTCTAAAGCTTGGAGGCTCTTTGGAATGTTGTTGCACGTTTGCTCCAGCCGTGAGAGATTGCACCGCCGAAAATACGGAAGACAGGTCTGTGTAGCTGTGAATCATCACAGCTTGTTTCCAGCGCAAGGGATATCGAAATTTGGGGAATGGAGGCACGGACCTGAGGCCCACCAGAGGGCTGTGTAAATATCAAAATGAACATTGGCAGCAAAATTTTCGTCGGAAAACGGACCCCACCAAAGGGGAAGAATTGGGACTACTACTCCCTGCATGCTGCTTACTGGAAGGCACATGCATGATGGGTAAAAGATGTGGCAGTCCATTACTGGTTTTCCTTCCTGCCTGCCCTATGATTAAGGTGCCAGAGGCACTGAAACGCGTCAGGGACTTTCACTAATTGGGTCTGTGCAACCGTTCTTTGTAATTAAAAGTTCAGTGAACCAATCCTTTGCGGAGTGCGTTTCTAAAGCTTGGAGGCTCTTTGGAATATATATATATATATATATATATATGTACTGCAATGCGGCTTGAATTCGGATCGCTCAGCAGCGGGTGCGAGTGTTGGGCCAAGCCAGCGGCCAAGAATCAATTGTGCAACAAATGACACTCGCACTCAGGAACCTTGCAAGTGTTTTATTCTTCACAGAGTACCCTTCTGTTACACCGACGCGTTTCAGCCATGTCGGCCTTGTTCACGGTAGGTGACACCATATCCTGTTGCAATTTAAAGCATTTCCTATGCAACGTAATACGCCCCATAGACTTCTGGGAGCTGTAGTTTACATATTTTATAAGTATGTTTAACACGAATAAAGTTTTATGATGAACACCTTGTAACAGTAAAAATCAAATCAATTCAATTTCCCAAATCAAAAATAAAGCATTTGGACATTTGTTAATTTCTACAATAGTTGTTTGAAAAAGAGTAGATTGCCCAATGTGAATTGAAGTAAACGATACAACTCAAGGAATAGTATTTACAATGTATACTGTCTGAATGTTCCTGTTCTATAGTAGCCAAATTCTAGAACATGTAAAATGGCAACAGTTTAACAATTTAGCCACCGAAATTGCAAATGAACCGGCATTAGTGGCCAGTTACCATCCCCTGAGTGTAACTGAGACTTTTAAGTTATTAAGAAATCTACTCATGTGTGGATATTTTCACAAAAATAGGGGAAGGGAATTAGCAAAGATTAGTCCGTAAGCAGTAAACCATAGTGGTTAGAGGTGTACATAAAGTTCCTCGTCCAAGTTCATCCCTCTCGGGTGTTTAGTCCGGAGTCGAATAATGTATTTTGATTCGAGTTGTCTCAATTTTTTCTGACGGTCGCCCAATCTCTCATTGGTTTCGATGGAATCAATTGCAAAAAATGACATATTCCTCCAGTTACCCTGCTGGCATGCTAGCATGTGTTTTGCGGTAGCATAAGAAAGGTCTTTGTTTTTGACCGCTCTGACATGTTCCAAGATGCGTTTTTTAAGCATGCATATAGTGCTCCCTATGTAGAGAATACCACAATCGCATTGAATTGCATAGATGACAAATTTGGTGGTGCAAGTTATCTTGTGTTTGATGTAAATCGTTTTGCCTTCTGGGTCTGTCAGTGTCTTCATATTTTTCCCAATTTTGCAGGCTTTGCAACTGTTACATTTTCTAAACCCTACTTGTTGCTGCGTGAGCCAGTTGGATTGCATGGGTTTGATATCTAGAAAATGACTCTTAGTGGTGAGGTCTCGAATCGATTGGACCTTTTTGTATGCAATTGACGGTTGTGTTCCAATGATTGGCATCAAATCTTGATCCTGTTGTAAGATCGACCAGTACTTTTGAATAATTTGTCGAATTTTGTATGATTCTTTACTGTACGTGAGAATCAACCAAGGAGCAGATTGATGTTCAGTGATTGGTTGATCCGATACTGGTTGTTTTTTGACCAGAATGTCTGTTCTACTTTTGGTTTGAACTCGTTTCATACATTGATCCAAGTCTCTTCTCCTGTAACCACGCTTTAAAAGTCTATTGGTGCATTCAAGAATTTTATCCTTCGCGTCTGCAACTTTTGAACAATTTCTTTTCATGCGGATAAACTCACCATACGGAATGCTTCTGAGTAAAGCTTTAGGATGAAAGCTGTCTGCATGTAAAATACTGTTAGTGGCAGTTTTCTTCCTGAATAAAGTTGTCTCAATTTGATCATTTTCAATGTAAACAGATATATCAAGGAAATCTATTCTATGGCGGCTAGTATTGCACGTGAAGGAGAGACCAATGTTGTTGTTGTTAAGACTATTGAAATATGTCATGAAGTCTTTTTTATCTCCGTTCCAAATTAAAAACAGATCGTCAATATATCTTGTCCATAAAATAATCTTTTCAAGTGCTGTGTTGTTTAGTGGGCCCCATGCAATTTCCTTCTCCCACCATCCCATTGTGAGGTTAGCGTAATTGGGCGAGAAGGAATTGCCCATGGCACAGCCACATAGTTGGTGGTACAATTGATGATTAAACAAGAATATATTGTTTTTCAGACATATTTCAATCATGGATAATAGCATGGCTGAATGTTCTAGTTCATGTATGCTTTTTTGGCGTAAAAAGTAGGCACAGGCATTCAGGCCAATCGAATGCTCTATAGAAGTGTACAGTGATACCACGTCTATCGTCACCAAAAGATAGTTGGGGTTCCATGAAGTATTGGCCAAAATCCGTAAAAAATCACTGGTGTCTTGGATGTATGAAGACAAATTTGTTACTAGGGGTGCAAGATATCGATCAATGTACATAGAAATGTTCTCATATATTGAATCACAAGAGGATACGATTGGTCTCCCTGGTGGTTTGATAAGTGTCTTGTGAATTTTCGGCAGAAAATATATCGTTGGAATCGTTGGATTTTCTTTAAAAAGGAATTTCTTTTCCTCAAGATTAAGTAAGTTCTGTTCATGCCACTCATTTAAGTTCTTCTCAATTTCCTGGAGCATTTTGAACATAGGATTGTTCGTAAGTTTGGCATATTTTTCAGAGTCGTTTAGTTGGCGATAGGCCTCTTCTACGTAATCCACTGTGTTGAGTATTACGATGTTGCCGCCTTTATCAGCCGGTTTGATAATTATGTTCGAATTGTTTGCCAGGTTTTGAATGGCTTGACTTTCTTTTTTTGATATATTTTCCCTGATTTTATTGTTCCTTGTTTTTTTGAGTTTATCAATTTCACCCATGATTATTTCGGAGAAAGAATCAATTTTGTTGCCAGGTGACAACTGTGGGCTGTATCTCGATTTTTGTTTCAACCCACTCGGTTCATGTTGTTGGGTGTCGATCTCAAGTAGTTTGAGTGTCTCCAAATTGGTAGTTTGTTGACTATCCATATCGTTTGCTAGATCATATAGACTCAATAAATGTGGTATTTCCTCGATTGTGAGACGATGTTCTTCGATCGATACCGTACTTCCATCCCCTGAATGTACAGCGTTAGGTTTTCAAACCACCAGGGAGACCAATCGTATCCTCTTGTGATTCAATATATGAGAACATTTCTATGTACATTGATCGATATCTTGCACCCCTAGTAACAAATTTGTCTTCATACATCCAAGACACCAGTGATTTTTTACGGATTTTGGCCAATACTTCATGGAACCCCAACTATCTTTTGGTGACGATAGACGTGGTATCACTGTACACTTCTATAGAGCATTCGATTGGCCTGAATGCCTGTGCCTACTTTTTACGCCAAAAAAGCATACATGAACTAGAACATTCAGCCATGCTATTATCCATGATTGAAATATGTCTGAAAAACAATATATTCTTGTTTAATCATCAATTGTACCACCAACTATGTGGCTGTGCCATGGGCAATTCCTTCTCGCCCAATTACGCTAACCTCACAATGGGATGGTGGGAGAAGGAAATTGCATGGGGCCCACTAAACAACACAGCACTTGAAAAGATTATTTTATGGACAAGATATATTGACGATCTGTTTTTAATTTGGAACGGAGATAAAAAAGACTTCATGACATATTTCAATAGTCTTAACAACAACAACATTGGTCTCTCCTTCACGTGCAATACTAGCCGCCATAGAATAGATTTCCTTGATATATCTGTTTACATTGAAAATGATCAAATTGAGACAACTTTATTCAGGAAGAAAACTGCCACTAACAGTATTTTACATGCAGACAGCTTTCATCCTAAAGCTTTACTCAGAAGCATTCCGTATGGTGAGTTTATCCGCATGAAAAGAAATTGTTCAAAAGTTGCAGACGCGAAGGATAAAATTCTTGAATGCACCAATAGACTTTTAAAGCGTGGTTACAGGAGAAGAGACTTGGATCAATGTATGAAACGAGTTCAAACCAAAAGTAGAACAGACATTCTGGTCAAAAAACAACCAGTATCGGATCAACCAATCACTGAACATCAATCTGCTCCTCGGTTGATTCTCACGTACAGTAAAGAATCATACAAAATTCGACAAATTATTCACAAGTACTGGTCGATCTTACAACAGGATCAAGATTTGATGCCAATCATTGGAACACAACCGTCAATTGCATACAAAAAGGTCCAATCGATTCGAGACCTCACCACTAAGAGTCATTTTCTAGATATCAAACCCATGCAATCCAACTGGCTCACGCAGCAACAAGTAGGGTTTAGAAAATGTAACAGTTGCAAAGCCTGCAAAATTGGGAAAAATATGAAGACACTGACAGACCCAGAAGGCAAAACGATTTACATCAAACACAAGATAACTTGCACCACCAAATTTGTCATCTATGCAATTCAATGCGATTGTGGTATTCTCTACATAGGGAGCACTATATGCATGCTTAAAAAACGCATCTTGGAACATGTCAGAGCGGTCAAAAACAAAGACCTTTCTTATGCTACCGCAAAACACATGCTAGCATGCCAGCAGGGTAACTGGAGGAATATGTCATTTTTTGCAATTGATTCCATCGAAACCAATGAGAGATTGGGCGACCGTCAGAAAAAATTGAGACAACTCGAATCAAAATACATTATTCGACTCCGGACTAAACACCCGAGAGGGATGAACTTGGACGAGGAACTTTATGTACACCTCTAACCACTATGGTTTACTGCTTACGGACTAATCTTTGCTAATTCCCTTCCCCTATTTTTGTGAAAATATCCACACATGAGTAGATTTCTTAATAACTTAAAAGTCTCAGTTACACTCAGGGGATGGTAACTGGCCACTAATGCCGGTTCATTTGCAATTTCGGTGGCTAAATTGTTAAACTGTTGCCATTTTACATGTTCTAGAATTTGGCTACTATAGAACAGGAACATTCAGACAGTATACATTGTAAATACTATTCCTTGAGTTGTATCGTTTACTTCAATTCACATTGGGCAATCTACTCTTTTTCAAACAACTATTGTAGAAATTAACAAATGTCCAAATGCTTTATTTTTGATTTTTGATTTGGGAAATTGAATTGATTTGATTTTTACTGTTACAAGGTGTTCATCATAAAACTTTATTCGTGTTAAACATACTTATAAAATATGTAAACTACAGCTCCCAGAAGTCTATGGGGCGTATTACGTTGCATAGGAAATGCTTTAAATTGCAACAGGATATGGTGTCACCTACCGTGAACAAGGCCGACATGGCTGAAACGCGTCGGTGTAACAGAAGGGTACTCTGTGAAGAATAAAACACTTGCAAGGTTCCTGAGTGCGAGTGTCATTTGTTGCACAATATATATATATATATATATATATATATATGTATATATTACCTACTGGCGGTCGCCTGTAGGTAGTTATAGTTACAACCTAGTTTCCATAGGAAAAGCATTTTTTGATTTGCTAATAACTTTGGCGTAGTTTGATGAATCTTCGCAAAATTCTTCCAAACAAAAGTTTATCCAGGTCAGCTATTATCCAGAAAGTTTGGGGGTGATTCGCCAAGCGGGGGCTGAGAAAAAAGGGGTGTCCCAAAACACATTTTTCCCATGTTAATTTCCATAGGAAATTTTTTGCGACGAGCTACAGCCCGAACTGCTAAACGGATTTACCCCAAATTTGTCAGAAAGGTAGAGCTTGGTTCAGAAAGCGACCTTTTTTTAAAATGGTGTAAATCCATTCAGTAGGTTTTGAAAAATTAAAAAAATAAGAGTAAAAAAAAATCAATTCCCATAGGAAACTTTGTGCAAGGCTACAGCCGAAACTACTGAATGGAATTACCCCAAACAAAAAGAAAGTGCTTGGCTCAGAAAGCAACCTTTTTTTTTAAAATGGTGTAAATCCGTTCAGTAGTTGCTGAGAAATTAGAAAAATAAAAGTTTCGATATCTGGGCAGAGCCTAAGTCCCGTACACGAGCTTCACTGTGATTGGCTACCAACACTCCAAACCAGGAAGTGTTGGCAACCATCTTGTGGCTCGGTAGAAGCGAGTCACTAGAAAACAGAAAAACAAAGGTATAAAACAAGAGAAGGGGGCAGGGTAGAAACACTCTGACCCCCTAGGCCTGCTCAGGGGGTCCCAGAAGGACCCTTAGGGCCAAAGAAAGTATTGAAAAAAATATATATATATATCGGTGCAATTCACGCTGGGGTTGCAGGTTCCCGCATTTTATTTTAATGAGACCCTGGGGTGGGCTAGGTCCCGGGGGAATTTCTTAAAAACTAATAGCGGGGGCTCGCTGGAGCTGCGGGGGCCCGCTGGGGTCCCTGCAGACCTGGGGCTTCACTCATGTTTATGAGGGGGTTTGACGGCCCCCCTCCTGGAACCCTCCATGTGCCTATAACTTTGGCGTCATTTGACAAATCTTTACTAAATTTTCCAGAAGGTTTCACTTTTTAGATCAGCTCGTATCTTGAAAGTTTAGGGGTGTATTGAGGACGTACAAGGTTGGTTGTTGATTGAAAGCACGTTTATTGTGAGATATTTGCACCCACGACCGGAGCCATCCAGCTACGAAGACATATTAAAGGGTGATTGGTCAAGGGGGGCTGAGAAAAAAGGGGGGGTCAGAAAAAAGTGTTTTCTCAATACATTTTCCATAGGAAACTTTAGACAAGGCTACAGGTCAAACTGCTGAACGGAAATACGCCAAATTCGGCAGGGAGAAAGGTCTTGGTCCAGAAAGCACACTTTTGTTGAAATGGTGTAAATCCGTTCAGTAGTTTTTGAGATATTAAAGGAAAAAAAGATATATATATCTGGACTGTGCCTAACTCCCAAGCACAAGATTGCCTCTGATTGGCTGCTAACACTTCAAACCAGGAAGTGTTAGCAGGCATCTTGTGCCTTGCATCAAGTGAAAATATAAAAGAAAGGTCCTGGGGGCTATTTAATATACCAGAGCTCTGTCTGTGCGAGATACCCCTTTCATGCTGCGTCTCCCTACATCAGCAGGTAAGGCACCCTTTTTTCCCATCAACAGCATACCTCCAACAACATTCTTGGGCCCGCAAGTCTCCCTCTGCGAACCACTTGTCGGCTCACAGCTCTTCGGGTGCGAGTTCTCGGGCGCGCAGCTGTATCTGTGAAGCCAAGACTGGAAATTTACCGCAGATCTCTCTTTGCAAGATACGGTCTTCACGCTCCCTCTCCCCACATCACTGTTCCGCAGCTATCCCCTTGGAAGCCGATGGCCCGCACCTTTGCCTATACTAGTCGGCCCGCAGGTGTTCCTCTGCGAACTAGCCTGCAGCTCTCTCTCTGCGAACCGACGGGCCGCGGTTCTCCCATATGAGCCTGCCAGTCGGCTCGCAGTTCTTCATCTACAAGCCAACCCGACGGCTTGTAAGTCTCTGAGAACAGATGCAATGGAGGTAACAATCATGCAAGTCGGACACCCAACACTGCTCCGACATCCTCCAGTAGGAGCTCCTTGTCTGCCATTCCCCCTCACCCCCACAAACAAATGTGACAGTCATGTTAGGGAATCTAGAACGTAAAAAATTGTGTAATGTTCTAAAATAATTAATAAGAAGATGCTTGTGAGGTTGGACAAATAAGAATCTTAGTCATGTATGGATTTACATATAAAACATTTTATTAAAACAAAACAACAACAAATAAAACAATGTACAGCCATGTTGTGTCATCACTGGGCCATTTGTGAATCACAGCCTGCAAGACAAAAAGAAAGATAAGATGGTGTGTCATGAGTCCAGCAAAGGAGAAAGAGAAAGAGAGAGAGAGAAAGAGTGAGGGAGGGAGAGAGAAACAAAGAAAGAGTGAGAGAGAGGGGAAGACAAAGAAAGAGAGAAAGAGTGAGAGAGAGAAAGAGAGAAAGAGTGAGATACGAGGAAGAGAGAAAGAGAGAAACAGTGTGAGAGAGAGGAAGAGAGAGAGGGAAAGAGTGAGAGGAAGACAGAGAAAGAGTGAGAGAGAGAAAGAGAGAAAGAGTAAGAAACAAGGAAAAGAGAGAGAGAGAAACAGTGTGAGAGAGAGGAAGAGAGAGAGAGAAAGAGTGAGAGAGGAAGAGAGAGAAAGAAAGAATGAGAGAGAGGAAGAGAGAAAGAGAGAAAGTGTGAGAGGGTGAAAGGAAGAGATTGAGAGGGAGAGGGAGTGTTGACAGTGGAGAAAATCTTCGCAGCTCACCTTTGTGCCACCGGTGTGTCTCAAACCACGTCCTGGGACATATTGCACCCTCAAGTTTAGTCATCTGAAAGATAGTATAGAATTAGTAATTGCAGAGTACATACAACTGCACATGCCTAATTCTCTGTTTTGGCAATGCGCACTCAGGCTGCTGCAGCCCATCCATTCCCACTGCTCGGAGGTGTCTGTGCGCTCTTGTGGGCCCAGGCTGCTGCACACTATCCACTCCCACTGCCCAGAGGTGACTGCCCGCTGCTGCGGAAATAAGCCTCTCTGCTCACCTTCTGCCACAGGCGTGTGTGTAAGAGGGTGCACCACGTGTCGAAGCAACCTTCTCAGGCGTTGTCAGGATGGCCACGCATCATCGCAGGTTCTACATGCATTCAGCTGTGGTGGTGGTGTTGGGGGGGATCGTCCATTTGTGAATCACAGCCTGTTAGATAAAAAGCAAGATATGATTGTGCGTCATGCATCCATCAAAGGAGAGAGAAAGAGAGAGAAAGAAATAGTGAGAGGAAGACAGAGAGAAAAAGAAAGAGTGAGAGGAAGAGAGAGAGAAAGAGAGAAACAGTGGGAGTGAGAGGAAGAGAGAGAGAAAAAAAAAGAAAGAGTGAGAGGAAGACAGAGAGAGAGTGAGAGAGATGAAGAGAGAGAAACAGTGAGAGAGGAAGAGAGAGAGAAAGTGAGAGCGAGGAAGAGAGAGACAAAGAGTGAGAGAGAAGAAGAGAGAGAGAGAAAGAGTGATAGAAAGGAAGACAGAGAGAGAAAGAGTGAGAGTGAGGAAGAGAGAGAGAGAAAGAGAGAGAGGAAGACAGAGAAAGGGAGAAAGAGTGAGATACAAGGAAGAGAGAAAGCGAGAAACAGTATAATAGAGGAAGAGCGAGAGAAACAGTGTGAGAGAGAGGAAGAGAGAGAGAGAAAGAGTTAGAGAGAGGAAGAGAGAGAAAGAAAGAATGAGAGAGAGAGGAAGAGACAGAGAAAGAGTGTGAGAGAGAGGAAGGAAGAGATAGAGAGTGAGAGAGAAAGAGTGTGAGTGACAGAAAGGAAGAGATGGAGAGGGAGAGTGAGTGTTGACACTGTAGAGAAAATCCTCACAGCTCACCTTTGTGCCACTGGTGTGTCTCCAACCACATCGGTACAAAAGGGGGTGGTGATGGATGGAGCATCAGAACCAATCAAACACTCACAGCCACTCCTTTAGCCCACTCTGCCACCCCAGTTCAGACATGGGCCATATGCAAATCAGTCTGACCCTGTGCCTCATGGGAACAGTCCAGCCCGAACTGCCAAGCCATGCCTTCCCTGGACTGGAAACAAGCTTCCTAGGACCGGTTTCTGGCATTTCAGCCGTCTTCAGACAGGCTTGCTTGAATCCAGTGGCAAAGTGAGCAAGGGACTCACGTCTGAGCATACCCTGCCAACTTATGGCAAACAAAGCGGTACAAAAGGGGGTGGTGATGGACGGACATCAGAACCAATCAAACACTCACATCCAGTCAACAGATCTGGGTTTGATCCATCACCGTTCGTTATCCCACTCTGCCACCCCAGTTCAGACATGGCCATATGCAAATCAGTCTGACCCTGTGCCTCATGGGAACAGTCCAGCCCGAACTGCCAAGCCAAGCCTTCCCTTGATGGGAAACAAGCTTCCTAGGACCGGTTTCTGGCATTTCCGCCGTCTTCAGCCAGGCTTGCTTGAATCCAGTGGCAAAGTGAGCAAGGGACTCACGTCTGAGCATACCCTGCCAACTTATGGCGAACAAAGCAGTACAAAAGGGGGTGGTGATGGACGGACATCAAAACCAATCAAACACTCACACCCAGTCAACAGATCTGGGTTTGATCCATCACCGTTCTTTAGCCCACTCTGCCACCCCAGTTCAGACATGGCCATATGCAAATCAGTCTGACCCTGTGCCTCATGGGACCAGTCCAGCCCGAACTGCCAAGCCATGCCTTCCCTGGACTGGAAACAAGCTTCCTAGGACCGGTTTCTGGCATTTCAGCCGTCTTCAGCCAGGCTTGCTTGAATCCAGTGGCAAAGTGAGAAAGGGACTCACGTCTGAGCATACCCTGCCAACTTATGGCGAATAAAGCGGTACAAAAGGGGGTGGTGATGGACGGAGCATCAGAACCAATCAAACACTCACACCCAGTCAACAGATCTGGGTTTGATCCATCACCGTTCTTTAGCCCACTCCAACCAGATGCCAGTATATAGCGCAGCTGTTAGACCTGGCACCTTGGCGTGAGTTTCCCTTCCACTTTTTTGATGGTGTGCCTCGATGTTTTGCTGGTGTTGTCTGCTCAGGGCACTGCGCCACGGCTAATCCGTGCCGCAGTGCAAGTGCTCCCTAGGTAAAGTGTACCTGTAATTGATGCTCATGATTGGTTTATTGGATTTACTGTCAGTCCCCAGTAAAGTGCACCAGGGGTGCCGGGGCTTGTGAATGCCAATGCTGCTGGTGGGCTTGCAGCACTGGTTGCGCCACCCACAGAAAGCGGCCTTGTAAAATGTGTCTAGGGTCTGCCACCGCAGACCCTGCGTGCAGTCTGGGACTGTCGCGCTGACTGCGCAAGTGCCCCCACTTGCCAGTCCCTAAACCTTCCCTTACCTACATATTAGCCACCCCTCTGGTAGGCCCAAGGGCAGGGTGCATTGTAGGCATAAGGTAGGACATGCCCTGATGTGTGTGGCATGTCTTAGTAGTGAATTACAGCCATTTTCGTTTTTCACTATTGAAGGCTACCTGCTCTCCATAGGCCAGAATGGGCTGCTGGAGTCACTACACGCTGTGACCCCAGTGGACTCATAGAGCATGGTAGAATGTCAAGTTTAGTATGCCTGAGCTCAGAATAATAAAATACTTCTTGTAGTCAAGTTTATTTTAATATCCTGGGTTTGTAAATACTACTTTTAGAAAGTTAGTATTTACTGACCTGGCCATCTCAGTCCGCCTCTGCTGTGTGTGTGTGTTCTGCCTAGCAACAGTGAGGAGCAGGGTTGGGGAATCCCCAGAGACAGGCTGGCTGCCAGGTGGTGGGTAGAGAGATTACACCAGGATGGGTGGGAGGAGTACACCTTGACTCTTGAATAGACCTGCGATCTGCCACCACAAAGCCGGCTCCGCCCCCTGTGGAGCGGCTGATGTCTCTGCCCTGCTGCTGAAAGGAAAGAGCAGAGTCACCATAACAAAGTGCTCCAGAACTGGACTGAGCCAGGCGCAGGCCCCCTGGCGCTAAAGAACAAAAGAATCACTGTATAAAAGTAGGAGCCTGGCTCCTAAGAAATGAGAATCCTGTTTTACCACAAAGAACCTCTGCCCGACTAGAAGGAGAAGAAGACGCTGGAGGAGCTGGCCTGCTGCTTGCCTTGCTGAGAAAGGAGAGGAAGAGACTTGCTGAAAAGACTTTGCTGCTTTGTGCTTGAACATTCTCCAAGGGCTTGATCTGAGCTTGCCCCCTGAACTGAACCCCAGGACCAGTGGGTTCTCTGTGCTTTTGCTCGTCCTCCAATTCGAGCCGTGTGTGCATCCCGCTGGAAAGAGACTGTGCCCCTCATCGCCTCTCCGAGGGCCGTGACACTCAGGAGCTTGCCTGCCTCAAACCCGTGAGAGCCCCGCTCCGTCCGGAGCCGCTCTCTGTCCCCGGGCCAGGTTGCCTGCACCCCTGTCACCACCTGCCACTGGAGCGCGCTGAGAGCGCTGTCACCCCTCCCGCCAGAATCCTTCCAACGATCGTGATCTTCGCCGGGTCACCAGCTGCATGGACCGTGCCCTGTGACCCCGCTTTGTTATCCTTGGAACACCCCCAGGCCGCGCCACCCCCGCTGTGGAGACCCCCCTGCACCGCCGTGCTAAGGGTCGCTGGCCGCGCCTGCCTACTTGCCCACACCCGCTGATTGAGGACCCAAGAACACTTCACAAGCTGAGAGTCGCACCGACCTGTGCCGACTCTCCACACCACTAAAGGAGTTCCAGTATCGGGCTCGGGGCCCGCACCGCCTTATTTCCCCGTTATCCTCACCGCACCGCACGCCCGTCTCACCTCCCGCCGCCCCGGAGCTGCCGGGAAGAGCTGTGCACGGCGCAGGCGCACCCACGACAGATGCGTGAGCAGCGGTAGGCCTGAAGTAAGTCAAGACTGGAATCCCTCAAGTGACATTGGTAAAAGACTAAAGAAGTATCCGCTTAAAGAACTGCTTGCCTGCTTTATAACCTGGTGGCATCCAAACAACGTTACTGGTCTTGTGATAAATCTGCATATTGAGATAACTATTTTTATATAAAGGAGCGTATTTTCACATACCTAAGCCTGGTGTCCGTTTCTGGGGGGATTGATGTGTTTACTGTGTGTGTGATTATAATTGCTTAACCAACAACGCCTGAAGAATCGCCTTGGCTGCTCACGCCACGCACCTAGAGGGTGAGCAAGGGTCATTCCAAAAGGGGTTATCCTTTGCCCTGACGTGGAGGAGAGGGTCCCTGCTTGACACAAGGACATCCTTGCGCCAATCAGAGATCCCCGACTCTAACATTGGTGGCAGCGGCTGGGATTTCGGATTTGCATTTGTAATTTGCATACAGTGAATTATTAATCGCCAGATAGTGAGAGCAGACCAAGTAACGCAGTCACAGGTTTTCATTTTCTGAACTTTGTTGAGACATCGACCATTGCTTCAGCCATGCCTGGCTCACTCCCTGCTGGAAGAGCACTCTCTGTGATTTCTGGAATAGATGAGGTGGATTGGGAGGGACTGGAGGGATACTCAGTAGAGCAATTGAAAGGCTACAGTGTAAAACTCCGAGTTCCCCATGCTGGATTCAAGAGGAAGGTCCAGTACACCAAGGCGTTGAGAGCCTGGAAGGAGTCAAGAGACCTACAGAATGCGGGGGACATCGTTCCACCCGACAACCTTGGGGAGCCCAGCAGAGTCCTGTCGCCAGAGGAGCTGGCAGACAGGGCAGCAGACAGGGCGCATGCAATGGAGATGGCAAAGTTGGCAGGACAAATGGAAATGGAAAAGCAGAAGTTGGCCTTGGAGGCACAACAACGCCAAATGGATCATGATATAAGATTGAAGGAGTTGGAGCTGAAGGCGAAAAGTTTGGACACCGCTCCTTCTGGTGGCAGCACTCCACCGGTGCAGGTAGAGTCCAAGGTGTACATCCCCAAAGATGTACTAAAGGAGTATTTTAGAAAGGATGACATAGGGCAGTGGTTTAGAGCCTATGAGGTGGCCATGTCTTCACACCGGGTCCCTGAGAAAGACTGGGGAGCGGGGTTGTGGGGAAGGTTCCTTGCTGAAGGGCGTGACACACTGTTAGATTTACCCTTAGATCTCCAAGCCTCATACCCCCATATGAAGGAAGCTTTAATGACCAGGTATGGGTTAACTCCTGAGCTATATAGACAGAGGTTCAGGGAGACTAAGAAGATCCCTGAGAGTACGTATGTGTAGTATGTAACTTTTTTCTGCAGAGCACTGGATGGTTGGGTGAAGGGTAGCAAGGTGAGTGATTATCAAGGGTTGCTTGATTTAATTGCATGGGAGCACTTGTCCAGTCAATGTTTTCCTGAGCTACGCCAGCACCTGATTGATAGCAAGCTGTCCAACCCGAGGAAGCTTGCTGAGGAGGCGGACCGCTGGCTCAGCACCAGGGTCCACAAGGGTCAAGTGGGAGACTCCGCCAAAGGTGGGCAGGGTCCCCAGCAGAAGAGTGGGGGGGACAGGGGTAAACAGAAGGGGTTCCAAAAAGGCCCCCAAAGTAATTCCCAAGGGAACCAGCAGAAGGGTTCTCAGCCTCCCCCACCCCCGCAGCAGAACGGGGCCCCGACAGGTAGGCCTGTTCCAAAGGGGCCCTTCAATTGTTACAGGTGTGGTGACCCGGGTCACATTGCCTCTGATCCTAAGTGTCGCCTGTTTGGTAAGACAGCACCCACTGGTGCTCCACCCCGGCAAGTAGCTAATGTTAATTTTGGGGAGGAGGTAGCAGTCCAGGGGGGTGGGGGTCCTGCGCATATGACCCTAGTCTCGCTAGGAGACAGTGAGATGGTCCCTGAAACCTACTTACCCTCTAACACTAAGAAATATGGGCAAGTAGTGACCGTCAATGGAAAGAAGGTTGAGGCTCTTAGAGATACAGGAGCCAGCGTGACCTCGGTGAGGCAACACCTGGTGTCTCAAGAGCAGATTGTACCCAATGCCTACTGTAGGGTTGTCAATGCTGACAACATAGAGAGTCGTTGTCCAATGGCTCAAGTTCCCTTTGAGTGGGGGGAGGTCTCTGGTACTCTACAAGTCGCTGTGAGAACTGACATGCCTGTAGACTGTCTGCTAGGGAACGACCTGGAGAGCTCCCCTTGGGAAAACGTGGAGAAGACCACGCATCTGAGGATGATGGGTCTACCCGACTGGGCGTGCGTGACCACCCGGTCCATGGCAGCCAGTAGGGGTGTTGAGAGGGTCCTGGAGCCTGAGGGAGAGGTCCAGGAACCGGCCTTAGGGAGAAGGCACAGGAGGCGCGGGAAACCGGCCCCCGAAGTTCCCACGGCCCAGGAGGAAGCAGACCCTGAGGGGGATGCCCTGGAGCCTACCGGGGAACAGATTGCCGAACTGGGAGACCTGCCTGAGCTGACCCATTGGCAGCAAGAAGGAGGTCCCTCCAGGGAGGAATTCTGCAGGGAGCAGAAAGAATGCCCTTCTCTCGTGGGTATGCGGCAGCAGGCTGCAGACCAGGCCAATGGTGTTCAGGCCAAAACACACTACGTGTACTGGGAGAGTGACCTCCTGTATTCCGAGCCTAAGGCTGCTGAGCCTGGGTCAGCCCGTGTGCTGGTGGTACCCCAGAAGTTCAGAACCTTCCTACTGGGGCTGGGTCATGATGTGCCTTTAGCAGGACATTTGGGGATGGACAAGACCTATGACAGGCTTGTAACCCACTTTTACTGGACCCAAATGCACAAGAATTCAGATTCCTACTGCCGAACCTGTCAGACTTGCCAGGCAAGTGGTAAGAGCGGAGGGAAGCACAAGGCTCCTCTGCAGCCCTTCCCCGTGGTCGGTACGCCATTCCAGCGAGTGGGTATTGATATTGTGGGGCCTCTGGACCCCAAGACAGCCCTGGGCAACAGGTTCATCCTGGTCTTGGTGGACCATGCCACCCGGTACCCTGAAGCCATCCCTCTGAGGACAGTGACGGCCCCCGTGGTGGGACGAGCACTGATGGGAATTTTCTCCCGAGTGGGATTCCCTCTAGAGGTGGTAAGCGACAGGGGGACCAATTTCATATCCACATATATAAAATCCCTGTGGAAGGAGTGTGGGGTAACTTACAAGTTCACCACTCCTTACCACCCCCAAGGAAATGGGTTGGTTGAGAGATTCAACCGAACACTCAAAGGCATGATCATGGGCCTAGACGGTCCAATGAGGCGTAAGTGGGACGTCCTCTTGCCATGCCTGCTCTTCGCTTACCGAGAGGTGCCACAGAAGTCTCTAGGGTTCAGCCCCTTTGAGCTTCTGTATGGTCACCCGGTAAGAGGACCTCTGAGTTTGGTAAAGGAAGGCTGGGAGCAGTCTCCCAGGAAACCTCCCCAGAATGTATACAGTTACATGCTGGCCTTCCGAAACCAGACTAGGCATTTCAGGCAACTTGCTGAGGCAAATCTGGAAGCCAGCCAGGAGGAGATGAAGCGGTGGTACAACCGGAATGCCACTCTGGTAGAGCTTCAACCTGGACAAAAGGTGTGGGTCTTGGCCCCAGTGGAGCCTTGTGCACTTCAGGATAAGTGGACAGGTCCATTTGAGGTTGTGGAGCGCAAAAGTCCTATCACCTACTTGGTGGACATGCAGTCTCCCAGGAATCCTTTGAGGGTCCTACATGTTAACCGCCTTAAGCCCCACTTAGAGAGGACCGAAGTGGGCATGCTGCTGGCCACTGATGATGGAATGGAAGAGGAGACCGAGACTCTTCCTGACCTCTTAGTAGCCTCTGAGAAAGATGGGTCAGTGGATGGAGTTAACCTCTCACCCACCCTGACGCCCGAACAACAGGAAGCTTGCCGCCACTTGCTGGGGCAGTTTCCAGATAGGTTCTCCCTGGTTCCTGGTGTCACAGATTGGTGCGTCCATGATGTGGACACAGGAGACAGCTTACCTGTGAAGCACAAGGCTTACAGGGTAACTGACAGGGTCAGAGCTTGCATCAAGGAGGAGGTCTCCAAAATGCTTGCGCTAGGGGTGGTTGAGTCCTCCAGCAGTCCTTGGTCCAGCCCCGTGGTCTTGGTCCCCAAAGCTGCTGCGCCGGGAGCCACACCTGAACTCCGGTTCTGTGTGGACTACAGAGGACTCAATTCAGTAACCAAGACGGACGCGCACCCCATCCCCAGAGCTGATGAGCTCATTGATCGGCTAGGGGCTGCCCGGTTCCTCAACACGTTTGATTTAACGTCTGGGTACTGGCAGATCGCCTTGACCGATGGGGCCAAAGAGAGGTCAGCATTCTCTACCCCAGATGGGCACTTCCAGTTCCGGGTCATGCCATTTGGGATGAAGAATGCCCCTGCCACCTTTCAGAGGTTGGTCAACCAGGTACTGGTTGGGCTGGATGCGTTCAGTGCCGCCTACCTGGATGACATCGCAGTGTTCAGTGCCACCTGGCCCGAACACCTGCGCCACCTCTGGGAAGTATTGATGGCTCTGCGCCGAGCAGACCTCACGATCAAGGCAAGCAAGTGCCAGATCGGGCAGGGTTCCGTGGTGTACTTGGGACACCAAGTGGGGAGTGGCAAGGTGGCACCCTTGCAACCCAAAATTGAGACCATCCTGGCTTGGGAACCCCCCAAGACACAGACCGCAGTGAGGGCCTTCCTGGGGCTCACTGGGTACTACAGGAGGTTTGTCAAGGGCTATGGAACGATTGTTGCCCCCTTGACAGAGCTGACTTCCAAGAAGCAGCCCAGGAACGTGATCTGGACTGACACCTGTCAGAAAGCTTTCGACACCCTGAAGACTGCCATGTGCACGGCGCCCGTGCTCTTGGCCCCTGACTTCTCCAAAGAATTCCTAGTGCAGACAGACGCTTCAGAGCATGGTGTAGGGGCTGTTCTCTCACAGATGACTGAGGAGGGCTGGGACCAACCCGTAGCCTTCATCAGTAGGAGGTTACTTCCACGGGAAAGTAGGTGGTGTGCAATTGAGCGAGAAGCATTTGCTGTGGTCTGGGCGCTGAAGAAGCTAAGACCCTACTTGTTTGGGTCTCACTTCCGGGTTCAGACGGACCACAGGCCCCTCAGATGGTTAATGCAAATGAGGGGTGAGAACCCAAAGCTGTTGAGGTGGTCCATCTCCCTACAGGGTATGGACTTTACGGTGGAACACCGTCCTGGCACAGATCACGCCAACGCTGACGGTCTGTCCAGGTATTTCCGCCTTAGTGACGAGGAACCCCTTGGGCAAGGGTAGTTCTCCCCACATTTCAGCTGGAGGGGACACGTGTTAGACCTGGCACCTTGGCGTGAGTTTCCCTTCCACTTTTTTGATGGTGTGCCTCAATGTTTTGCTGGTGTTGTCTGCTCAGGGCACTGCGCCACGGCTAATCCGTGCCGCAGGGCAAGTGCTCCCTAGGTAAAGTGTACCTGTAATTGATGCTCATGATTGGTTTATTGGATTTACTGTCAGTCCCCAGTAAAGTGCACCAGGGGTGCCGGGGCTTGTGAATGCCAATGCTGCTGGTGGGCTTGCAGCGCTGGTTGCGCCCCCCACAGAAAGCGGCCTTGTAAAATGTGTCTAGGGTCTGCCACCGCAGACCCTGCGTGCAGTCTGGGACTGTCGCGCTGACTGCGCAAGTGCCCCCACTTGCCAGTCCCTAAACCTTCCCTTACCTACATATTAGCCACCCCTCTGGTAGGCCCAAGGGCAGGGTGCATTGTAGGCATAAGGTAGGACATGCCCTGATGTGTGTGGCATGTCTTAGTAGTGAATTACAGCCATTTTCGTTTTTCACTATTGAAGGCTACCTGCTCTCCATAGGCCAGAATGGGCTGCTGGAGTCACTACACGCTGTGACCCCAGTGGACTCATAGAGCATGGTAGAATGTCAAGTTTAGTATGCCTGAGCTCAAAATAATAAAATACTTCTTGTAGTCAAATTTATTTTAATATCCTGGGTTTGTAAATACTACTTTTAGAAAGTTAGTATTTACTGACCTGGCCATCTCAGTCCGCCTCTGCTGTGTGTGTGTTCTGCCTAGCAACAGTAAGGAGCAGGGTTGGGGAATCCCCAGAGACAGGCTGGCTGCCAGGTGGTGGGTAGAGAGATTACACCAGAATGGGTGGGAGGAGTACACCTTGACTCTTGAATAGACCTGCGATCTGCCACCACAAAGCCGGCTCCACCCCCTGTGGAGCGGCTGATGTCTCTGCCCTGCTGCTGAAAGGAAAGAGCAGAGTCACCATAACAAAGTGCTCCAGGACTGGACTGAGCCTGGCCCAGGCCCCCTGGCGCTAAAGAACAAAAGAATCACTGTATAAAAGTAGGAGCCTGGCTCCTAAGAAATTAGAATCCTGTTTTACCACAAAGAACCTCTGCCCGACTAGAAGGAGAAGAAGACGCTGGAGGAGCTGGCCTGCTGCTTGCCTTGCTGAGAAAGGAGAGGAAGAGACTTGCTGAAAAGACTTTGCTGCTTTGTGCTTGAACATTCTCCGAGGGCTTGATCTGAGCTTGCCCCCTGAACTGAACCCCAGGACCAGTGGGTTCTCTGTGCTTTTGCTCGTCCTCCAATTCGAGCCGTGTGTGCATCCCGCTGGAAAGAGACTGCGCCCCTCATCGCCACTCCGAGGGCCGTGACACTCAGGAGCTTGCCTGCCTCAAACCCGTGAGAGCCCCGCTCCGTCCGGAGCCGCTCTCTGTCCCCGGGCCAGGTTGCCTGCACCCCTGTCACCGCCTGCCACTGGAGCGCGCTGAGAGTGCTGTCACCCCTCCCGCCGGAATCCTTCCAACGATTGTGATCTTCGCCGGGCCACCAGCTGCACGGACCGTGCCCTGTGACCCCCTTCGTTATCCTTGGAACACCACCAGGCCGCGCCGCCCCCGCTGTGGAGACCCCCCTGCACCGCCATGCTAAGGGTCGCTGGCCGCGCCTGCCTACTTGCCCACACCCGCTGATTGAGGACCCAAGAACACTTCACAAGCTGAGAGTCGCACCGACCTGTGCCGACTCTCCACACCACTAAAGGAGTTCCAGTATCGGGCTCGGGGCCCGCACCGCCTTATTTCCCCGTTATCCTCACCGCACCGCACGCCCGTCTCACCTCCCGCCGCCCCGGAGCTGCCGGGAAGAGCTGTGCACGGCGCAGGCGCGCCCACGACAGATGCGTGAGCCGCGGTAGGCCTGAAGTAAGTCAAGACTGGAATCCCTCAAGTGACATTGGTAAAAGACTAAAGAAGTATCCGCTTAAAGAACTGCTTGCCTGCTTTATAACCTGGTGGCATCCAAACAACGTTACTGGTCTTGTGATAAATCTGCATATTGAGATAACTATTTTTATATAAAGGAGCGTATTTTCACACACCTAAGCCTGGTGTCCGTTCTGGGGGGATTGATGTGTTTACTGTGTGTGTGATTATAATTGCTTAACCAACAACGCCTGAAGAATCGCCTTGGCTGCTCACGCCACGCACCTAGAGGGTGAGCAAGGGTCATTCCAAAAGGGGTTATCCTTTGCCCTGACGTGGAGGAGAGGGTCCCTGCTTGACACAAGGACATCCTTGCGCCAATCAGAGATCCCCGACTCTAACAGCAGCCCTCAAGCTTAGTCATCTGAAACATAGTATGGAATCAGTAATGGATGAGTACATACAACTGCGCATGCCTAAATCGCTGTCCCACCTTTGTGTATCCAGGCTAGTGTACCCCATCCACTTCCACTGCCAAGAGGTGTCTACCCGCTGCTGTACACCCAGGCTGCTGCACCCCATCCACTCCCACTGTCCATAGGTGTTTGCCCGCTGCTGTGCACCCAGGCTGCTGCACCCCATCCACTCCCACTGCCAAGGGTTGGATGACAGCTGCTGCACACCCAGGCTGGTGTACCCCATGTACTCCCACTGCTCGGAGGTTACTGCCTGCCGCTGCACACCCAAGCTGCTGCACCCCATCCACTCCCGCTGCCTGGAGGTGACTGCCCGCCACTGCGCAAACAAGCCTCTCTGCTCACCTTCCGCCACCGGTGTGTGTCGAAGAGGGTCCACCACGTGCTGAAGAAACCTCCTTACCCATTGTGTACACGCGTCGCAGCGGATCTCAAAATTCAGGTTGCGTGTTGATTGCAGGATGGCCACGCATCATCGCAGGCCTGCTAGACAAAAAGCAAGATAAGATTGTGCATCATGCGTCCATCAATTGTGAGAGAAAGAGAGATAGAGAGAGAAAGAAAGAGTGAGAGGAAGACAGAGAGAAAAAGAAAGAAAGAGTGAGAGGAATACAGGGTAAACGAGAGAAACAATGAGAGTGAGAGGAAGAGAGAGAGAAAAAGAAAGAAAGAGTGAGAGGAAGATAGAGAGAAAGAGAGAAACAGTGAGAGAGATGAAGAGAGAGAGAAACAGTGTGAGAAAGAGGAAGAGAGAGAGAAAGAGAGAAACAGTGTGAGAGGAAGAGAGAGAGAAAGAGTGTGAAGGAGAGAAAGGAAGAGATGAAGAGGGACAGTGAGTGCCCATACTGTGGACAAAACCCTCACAACTCACCTTTACGCCACCGCTGTGTCACCAAACACGTGCAGAAACCTAATGGAGCCCTCAAGCTCCCACATCTAAAACATAGTAAAGAATTAGTAATGGCAGAGTATGTATGACTATGTATGCCTAAAATGCTGTGCCGCCGCTGCGCACCGAGGCTGCTGTCCATCGCACAGATGTATTTGCCCACCTCTGTGCACCCAGGCCTCACTGCTCACCTTTTCGCGGACAGCGCACCCTCCACATCATGCAGCCTACAAGTCTTACATTTGGTGCTGCGTCTTGATTTTTCCATGGCAGAGGACATACTAGTGAACCTATCATCATCGCAGGTTGCACACCCACTCAGTCCTTGCGGTGCCACTAACTCAGTGACCAGTGAGGCTGCGCACATGCGGTAGACCCCCCTGTTCGATGGCTCAGGCCTACATGAGGTATCCGGACCACCAGGACGGGCCATCACAGTGCATGCGGTGGGAGCAACTCTAAAATGGCGTCGAGCATGTGCGCCCGGTCTTTTTTATTGGTAGGGTCATGTGTCTTGTCATGCCTGTGCTGGATGGGTGTGGTGTGGGTGTATACCAGCCACGAGGGAGTGGCTGTGGCATACTGACAACTAGACCTGTGACCAGCAGATCACTACAATGAAAATCTGGGACATGTAGCGTTGTTGTCCTTCTCTGTAAGCGTAAGTAGAGTGGGCTGGCCTGGTGTATGCCAGTCCTGCGTGAGGCTGTGAAGAATGACTACGGAGCTATGGGCGTGGCTTCATCATGAGCTGTATGAGGAATCAACTGATTGCGGGTGTTCTTGTTGTAGTGCTGCCGTCAACCGGGTCGCAAGCGACAATGTGTCACTCTGTGAGCCAAGTCCCACAACATGGCCAATATGGAAGGTGCGGGGAATCACTGACCCTACATTGATCTATAGTTCCACGCAAGAAAGATGATGGACATGACACATCTATGTGGATGTGAATGTTTATTGCACATTCAGTGGAATATTGCAGCTGTAGCGATACAGGGCCATGCAAAGGCCAAATTTCAGTTTTTGGGACATGGAGGGCAGCCAATTAGAGACAAGCTTGTTGTCGGAGTTAGGCTGCGCCAACATATGTACTTATACAATCACTCCGCCAATCCCCACGCACTTATAAATTCACAATACACTCTCCTTGCAGTACTCCAATCATCCAGTCTCTATGTACGTACTTTTACAATGACTGAGACAAAGTTACATAACCAAAGTTTTCTCCCACTGTCAAAGGTAAGTTGGTTACATACGCTGTCCAGAGCACAATGTAATGTGGTAGGGCCCAGGGGCAGCATGTTGCATACATAATGAACACACGGACACAGATAGATAGTGGAACTGGGTACGGGCACGTGCGCTCGACTCTTTTATTACCAGGTTCACATGTCCAGTGACGTCTCTGCTGGATGTGTGTGGGGTGAGTGTAAGCCAGTCCTCCGGGCATGGTTGGTGCTGGCAACAAGTACAACAGTAATCATTGGATCAGACACAGAGATTCAATCATAAACAGTCAATGATTTGTGCTGCACTAACGTAGGGGCACCAGATGTGAAATAATACACAAAAGATTCTATTGTAAAGGGTCCATGACTTGTGGTACACTGAAGTAGGGGCACCAGATGTGAAATTATACACAAAATATTGTATCATAAAGGGTCCATGAGTTATGCTGCACTAAGATAGGGGCATTAGAAGCAGCCAGCGATGATGCGTGGTCTGGGTGGGCCGCACTGGGAGCAATGTCTCTTGCCTACTGGACTGCGTCATCTGCAATTGCAACTCGATGTGAATTGTGAGCCCTGCAGTCCGCAATGTAGATGGAAGGCAGTAGTCAGCACAGACATCGAGGAATGCTTTTTGTCACGTCCTCTTGACATAATCCGAGGCCATAGAGTACAATTCTGTCTGCAATTAATAAATCATGTCTCAATGTAAATTGTGAGCTCTGCTGACCGCAGTGTAGGTAACAAAAGATGAAATATGTATGGAATACATTGTCAAAATGTGTGCCTCAGTAAGGCCACGTGGCAGTGGCTTGTGGTGCACTAAGTTAGTGGCACCTGAAGCACTCAGCATGTGCGCACCCTGCGATGATGCGTGGTCTGAGCGGGCTGCACTGGAAGCAATGTTTTTTGTCTAATGAATTCTGCCTTAATAAGGCCACAGGGCGTTGACTTCTGGTGCATTGAGTTAGTGATACCTTTGGCGCTCAGTGTGTGTGCACTCTGCGATGATGCGTGGTCCGGGGGGGCCGCATTGGGAGAAATGGGTCTTGCGTACTGGACTGCGTCATCTGCAATTGCGACTTGATCTGAATTGTGAGCCCTGCTGTCCACATTATAGATCGAAGGCAGTAGTCTGTACAGACATAAGTCTGTGGTGCTGTGCTGCTGGGTGGGCAGAGGGCCTGTGTCGAGGAGGCCGATGGTCATGGCAGAGGCCTTGTGGCAGGGTGAGGGCTGCTGCCCTGGCAGACGCATTGGCCTTCACACAAGTGAACCACGCCCAGAGCCCCGGCCTATTTATTCACACTTCTACGATGGAGTGGCGTACGTTGGACCAGCCCACTGCACTTCCGCTTATAGGGGATGATGACACAGGTACATGACCGAGATCTTCCCCACTGCCTGAGGTAACATGGTTGTGTCCACTGTCCACAACACTACAAGCACCAGCAGTATATGTACACATGGAGAGGTTTGTGCTCTGCATAGTGAGGTCTGTCCAGCATATCACCGCTACACTTGGTATTGTGTGCATTATTATTGGTGGGTGACTTGTGTCCTACACACATGTTTGGTTGCCACATCTCGCAACATTCAGCTATTGTGTGGCTGAGGGGCCATGCCGTTTTTGGAAGGTCCGCTGTCCTGTTGTGCGCTACCTCAGTGGTAGTAGGGAGGTTCCGGGGGGGAGGTCCTGAGGGTGGTGGCAGTGGGTTTTGTGGCCTTCTTGGGTGTGGGAGTTGTATGATCAGTAGCTTTATGACATGAGTTGGTCTTCAGATGTGATTCTGGGCTGGGCTCCGTTTTACACTGTAGGTAGTCGTCCTACTTTACACCAGTAAAAGGCAGATGTTACATTCCTACTGCTAACGCAGCTTATCGCCTGTTTTATTATTATTATTAGCGTTAGTTGTTGCTCTCATTTGTGGCGATTTATTCTTGCAGAAGATATTGCTGGAAAACTGGCAATATCGGCTGTTTTCACCAGGTTGAGAATGGAATGATAATTTAAAATCTCTGAAAAAACCATAGATTTAATGAACATTATAATTCAAAAATAGCATTTGAAAAACCTTTGAAATTCACTGAAAAAACCATAGGTTTCAGGGACGTTATAGTTACAAATGAGCATTTAAAAAACCTTTGAAATTCACTGAAAAAAACCATAGGTTTCAGTGACGTTATAGTTAGTTGCACATTTCACTCATACAAAACCATACAAATTCGGCCGTTATAGTTAGTTGAGCTAACTATAACTCACGCCCTCACAATGCACTGCTGATGACGTCACATATTACATTATTCATGACATGGTCAGTGACATCACTGATGACATCACTGATGACATCTCAAATGACATCACTGATGACATTACTGATGACATCATCCACATGAAAATCTTATGCACCTCCTCATACCTTAATAAAACCTATGATACACCCACTCTAAAATACAGACTACCATTTTCGAAACAATAGAGACACCAATACCAGTTACTACGTACGCACACACTGATTCTTAGGTCTACACACACATCCACTTATTCACCCATACAGTCGCTCATACATGCAGTGACTCATCAATACAACACTATTATAGGCACTCATGCACCTATACAAACACTCAAACACCGCCACTCATTCAGAGTTGCTCACACATCTAGTCAGTCATGCAAAGAATGAATCACACTTCTATTTACTCAGCTATACAGTTATACACACACAACCTCACTTATTCATTGTGATACTAAAATATACTTACTCTCTTATACAATCACCGATACAAGTACACACTCATCCATACAACACTATCACAATCACTGACTCTCACGTATAATCATTTATATACTCCGACTCTCTCATGCACTGTGTTTTACATATGTAGTTACTTGGACATGTAGCACTGAGATATCCATTCACTCACCAACACACCCATACGCACACTCACCCACCCATACAGCTCTTTCCACATGCAGTCTTGAACCCATACACCCAGTGAATAAAGAACTCACACATCTATGCACAAAGTCACATACCTCCCACCCACCCACACACACTCACACACAGGCACCCATACAAATACTCAGGCAACCATTCAATAACCCAAATAGACACTCATGTAGCTACTCATCAAGCAATGCGGCAGCTTACACAGCAATAGACAGACTGATACAGACATTCACACAGTTTAGTCACTAACCCATGAATTCATTAAGACACATTTAATCACTCACTTATACAGTCAGTCACGCAGCTACTAAATCCTCCATCCACACACTTATACACCCACTCATTCTTCAATATACCTTGGCCAATATATTTATAAAATATATTTAAACTTTACAGAAACACACAGTCACTGGATGATGTCATCAGTGATGTCATTAGTGATGTCATTTGAGATGTCATCAGTGATGTCACTGACCATGTCATGAATGATGTAATATGTGACGTAATCAGCAGTGCATTGTGGGGGCATGAGTTATAGTTAGCTCAACTACCTATAACAGCCGAATTTCTATGGTTTTGTACTAGGGAAATGTGCAACTAACTATAATGTCCCTGAAACGTCTGGTTTTTTCAGTGAAAATATATATATATATATACACATATATATTCACTGAAAAAACCATAGGTTTCACACATGTTATAGTTAGCTGGACATTTTACTCATAAAAAACCAATGAAATTCCCCCGTTATAGTTAGTGCAGGCAACTATAACTCACGCGACCGCAATCCTCTGCTGATGCTAATACTGTATTTAGACACTTATTTGCCCATGTCTTCTTCCATTAAATTTTAGCTATGCATATATTACAAATATTTTTTTTTCATAAAGACACATATGTCATCAGCAGAGGATTGCGGTCGCGTGAGTTATAGTTGCCTGCACTAACTATAACGGGGGAATTTCATTGTTTTTTTATGAGTAAAATGTCCAGCTAACTATAACATGTGTGAAACCTATGGTTTTTTCAGTGAATTTGCAAGGTTTTTTAAATGCTAATTCCTAACTATAACGTGTGTGAAACCTATGGTTTTTTCAGTGAATTTGTACGTTTTTTTAAATGCTAAGTTACTTTACGCCGTTCGTGGCGTGCGCGCCCACTTAACGCAGTTCGTTCTGTGCGCGCACGGTGCGCTTCGCGCACCGTGCGCGCACAGTGAGCACGCGGTGCGCTTCGCGCACCGCGCGCCCACTTTCCGCTGGATGGGCCATGTACGCACGATGCGCTTCGCGCACCGTCCGCACACGGAGGACATATTATGCGCTTCGTTGTGAAAGGTAAACTATTAAATGTTCCTATTACTTTTTTTAAATGCTAATTCCTAACTATAACGTGTGTGAAACCTATGGTTTTTTCAGTGAATTTGTACGTTTTTTTAAATGCTAAGTTACTTTACGCCGTTCGTGGCGTGCGCACCCACTTAACGCAGTTCGTTCCGTGCGCGCACGGTGCGCTTCGCGCACCGTGCTTCGTTGCCCTTCGTTGTGAAAGGTAAACTATTAAATGTTCCTATAACTGATATTCCATGCACAAAATGTGCTCTACGGGCACCTTTTGCACACGGGGTGGGGAAAATGTGGATAATTCTTTTTTTATAATTAATTTTTACCGTACGCGTACGGTAAGCGTAATCGCCGTTTTTTGGAAAAAATATAAAATTGATTTTTTTGCCTTGGGGGTTCTTTTGGGACACCTTAATCAAGGCTAGGTGGTTCGGAGCTGTCTAACCTGCCCCTTTACATGTTTTCAACCTTTGTTTTTCCTGCCCCTCTCAGAGTGCGAGAGAGAAAATGGCGGCCACCGCTTCCTGGTTTCGACCGATTCGAATGTTTACTAAGATCTAACAGCCAATCAGAATCGCGCTCGCGCACGGCACCGTACGCGTACGGTAAGCTTACCGTAAGCGCACGGTAAGCGCACCGTAAGCTGCCACAGATATATATATTGATTTAAATGCTATTTTCTCAGCAACTACTGAACAGATTTACACCAGACCTACAAAAGGCACTTCCTTGACCTGTAGACTACCTCTCTGCCAAATTTCAAGTAACTCTGTTCAGCCGTTCGGGCTGTAGCTGTGTCTAAAGGTCCTATGGAAAAATGCATGGGAAAAACGCGTTTTGGGACCCCCCTTTTTTCTCAGCCCCCGCTTGACGAATCCCCCCGAGACTTTCAGGGTAGGAGAGGAGCGTACCGCCCCATTAGTTTTGAACATTTCGCGAGGATTCGTCAACCGGCGCCAAAGTTATTCCAAATAGAATGTTGCGGTTTTCCTATGGAAACAGGGTCCTAACTATAACTACCTACTGGCGACCACCAGTAGGTAATATATATATATATATATATATATATATATATATATATATATATATATATATATATATATATATATATATATATATATATAAACGCTCCTCTTTGCCCACACAGTAGAGCAGCACTCGGACAGAATCAGGTGGTGGCAAGCCTTATACTGAGCTGTATATACCGAGCTGCTTGTGTGGGATAGAAGCAGAGGATTGAGAGTGGACATTTGCTGGATGGGGGCCCATCTGAGGGCTTTGAACTGCTTTCTACAGGGAACCATTCAGGACGTTATTTTACCGGGACTCACCCTCCTATAGTGCTTTGCAAGGTCACTGGACCCGCCCATCTGGGGGCGTGGAAACTCGCACTACGAAAAGAGAACCGAGAACGGCATCGCACGTAACCATTCCAACTATGGCCTCTGAGGAAGGAAGGATATCTTCTGAAATGCGTCAGGCGAGATGGGGGAAAGGCTGTCATTGAAAGCAGCCAGGCAGGAGTCTGTTCATACCTGAAATAAAGGCTTGCCACCACCTGATTCTGTCAGAGTGCTGCTCTACTGTGTGGGCAAAGTGGAGCGTTGATATTGGGTGGCTGCTTAGCCACCAGAGCTTGTACCACCCTGTAAATTGAGGGGGCCACGCAGAGCGGTATATACCGAGCTGCTTGTGTGGGATAGAAGCAGAGGATTGAGAGCAGACACTGCTGGATGGGGACCCATCTGCGGGCCTTGAACTGCTTTCTACAGGGATTAGTGCAACCATTCAGGACGTTATTTTACAGGGACTCAGACTCCTATAGTGCTTTGCAAGGTCATTGGACCCGCCCATCTGGGGGCGTGGAAACTCACACTACGAAAAGAGAACTGAGAACGGCGTCACACGTAACCATTCCAACTATGGCCTCTGAGGAAGGAAGGATATCTTCTGAAACGCGTCAGGCGAGATGGGGGAATGGCTGCCATTGAAAGCAGCCATGCAGGATTCTGTTCATACCTGAAATAAATGCTTGCCACCACCTGATTCTGTCCGAGTGCTGCTCTTCTGTGTGGGCAAAGAGGAGCATTGATATTGGGCGGGTGTCCAGCTGCCAGAGCTTGCACCATCCCGTGAATTCAGGGGGCCACATAGAGCGGTATATACCGTGCTGCTTGTGTGGGATAGAAACAGAGGATTGAGAGCGGACTCTGCTGGATGGGGGCCCATCTGTGGGCTTTGAACTGCTTTCTACAGGGATTAGTGCACCCATTCAGGACGTTATTTTACCGGGACTCAGGCTCCTATATTGTTTTGCAAGGTCATTGGACCCGCCCATCTGGGGGCGTGGAAACTCGCAGTACGAAAAGAGAACTGAGAACGGCGTCGCACGTAACCATTCCAACTATGGCCTCTGAGGAAGGAAGGATATCTTCTGAAACGCGTCAGGCGAGATGGGGGAATGGCTGTCATTGAAAGCAGCCAGGCAGGAGTCTGTTCACACCTGAACTAAAGGCTTGCCACCACCTGATTTTGTCCGAGTGCTGCTCTACTGTGTGGGCAAAGAGGAGCGTTGATATTGGGCGGCTGCCCAGCCACCAGAGCTTGCACCACCCCGTGAATTGAGGGGGCCACGCAGAGCGGTATATGCCGAGCTGCTTGTGTGGGATAGAAGCAGAGGATTGAGAGCGGACACTGCTGGATGGGGGCCCATCTGCGGGCTTTGAACTGCTTTCTATAGGGATTAGTGCGACCATTCAGGACGTTATTTTACCGGGACTCAGACTCCTATAGTGCTTTGCAAGGTCATTGGACCCGCCCATCTGGGGGTGTGGAAACTCGCACTACGAAAAGAGAACTGAGAACGGTGTCACACGTAACCATTCCAACTATGGCCTCTGAGGAAGGAAGGATATCTTCTGAAGCACGTCAGGCGAGATGGGGGAATGGCTGTCATTGAAAGCAGCCATTGTTATGAGGATTAGGGGGTGCACTCCAATATTTATATTTAATTAATTCCTTTGTTTTGTTGTGGATTGCTACAGCTTGCAAAAGTGGCCAGCTCTAGCAGGGTTCAAATAGTGGTTAATAACAAGCACTGAGACTTGAGTTAGCTGTGCACTGTTCACATGGTGATCTCACCATAATATAAACCATAAGTTTTTCAAACGAAATTGAATTTATTCTTCAATTCAGAATGACATTATGTGCATTAATACTTCATTTTCAATGAACATAACATACTATTGCAATTCTTTCTTGATACAATGATATTCTATTACTTAAATGAACAATATGTACATGATCAGCAAATGCTCAAGGTACAGAATCACTTGTACAATGTCATACAATATTCAATGTGAATGCCCAATGCATTTTGGAACTAAAAATTGTTCCTTCCTCAGGGGAAACATCTGTAAATGAAACATAAATGTATAAACTCTGATTAATGTCCCATAGGAGCTCGAGGTCACAATCTAATTTCCAATGATAATATAGATCACATGCTGATCTGTGATGGTTACTCTTTGCCTATGTGTGGTGTTGAAATCCATCACCCAGTGTATTTGTGTATAGTATATAATGTGATTGCATACCTAAAACTGCATAACTCGTGATGTAATGTATCAGCCAATCGTGTCCTATAGCTGTAAAATAACCAATATTCAGTACCTATAATCGCTTCCTGTATATAAAGCCATACAAAGCCAACATATTATAGCCAGAAATCAGTACCTATAATCACTTCCTGTGTATTAACCCTTTTGATGCGCATGACGGAGCGGTTCCGTCATGCGCATCGGTCGCGGTGTGCGTATGACGGAACCGCTCCATCACGGCCCCGCCCGCGCAACGAACCTTCAGCACGGCGCAGTAATTCGCGCCGCGCTGAAGGGGTTAAGCCATACAGAACCAACAAAATATAACCAGAATGACGGTTTGCTTCCTTACCTCAAAATGTTCAAATACGGTTTGATCTGTAATGAAATAGATAAATGAACCAACGCCTTCAGAGCAAACACTGCCCAAAACAAATCTACTGATCAATAGTAAAATGATCCAGCTAAAAAAACTGTCACAAACGTTAAAGATACCGCTACTTGTCACGATTCTTACCTTACTAAGCCCAATAAGTTATCCGTAATCTGTAACAGAAAAATCAAAATATCAGGGTCTAAGTATTCCGACGTATGCCCGTGAAATTTAGATAGAGCGTCCAACGCTCGTCAGTGATCGAGAAACGTTAACCCACGCTTTACCTTGTAGTTCAATATCGCGTTCCGCACTCGGTAACCTCAATACAGCCGCATTTCCTGTTAATCTCGCGGGATTATAAATGCTGGCAATGCTGTGAGAGACAAACGTTAACATATTTCTAACAGATATATTGTTAAAGGTTCCCCTTTTTACAACTTTTTTCAACTTTTTTTACCATTCAAAACTTTATTGACACACCGGCACCTCGAGTCATAGAACATATTTTTATGATAGGTACTACAATTCATTTTTATAGTTATAGAATAGGTTAATTAGATAACCTTTCAATTTTCGTTGAATTACAACATTTGAATTAATATATCATTTGAATCTATCACATTACATTCACGTTGAAATCGTCTTTTTTCACTTTCCATTATCACGTGACGAGTGACTCACGATACCGCGAATATACAAGTAAGCAAACACTTCTGACGTTTTTAAACAGGATTTCACCACTCCACTTGACCGAAACCTGATCGCGGTAAGATTTTTTTTTACAACCGCACAAGCGGTTCGCACAATTCCGAAAACCATTGGTATATCCAGTTTACTTACCCGCACCATTCCTCTTTCTTTCCAGAGGAATTATTATTGTTCGCCACGGCAGACGGGCAGAAAAGAATGCTTGCTTTTCGAAAGGTTAGTTTTGATCCTTCGCACAGTCATGGTACCAGTATCGTTAAATCTGTGAGCCATTACCGTTTAAGATAGAGATGTTTAAACGGGAGTTTAGTTTCACACCCATAGTAATTTCAGTTCACAGTTCATGATTTCTTCCATTGACAGCGTGTTTATACACACTCACCTGCGCGTACCAACAAGTATGCACATTTTTCATACAGTTGGATACAGTTTTCGTCCTACAATCACTAACTTTAAATTCTATTTGTGGATTACTGTTCATGTTACTAGTCGTTACATAAATTCATTTGTTGGCTTACTATCTCATTACATGAATGTTATAACCATCACAGTCCGGCACTCTTCCGTTCACAAACTTTCAAATTTTTCTTTTCACCATCACAATAGGTGCTAGTGTAATACGTATTTACAATGTTTTGATGACATATGTGTTGTATCTGGTTATTTGAATACAATATTGTTTTGCTTTCAGAAATGTAAGTCCCCTGAAGAAGGGTTCGCCCGAAATGCATAGGGCTGAAATACAGTGAATCTTGAACCTTATTATGAATAATACTATGCCGGAAATAGTATGAATGTTACTGAAATCGTCTACAATTTGAATCAGAAAATAAATCGTTAAAGAAAACTACATCTATTGAATTACCATTATTTGAATCTTGACAAAAAAGGAGTGCCGAGTAAAGGACGTTACTCCTACGGGAGACAACGCATTCACAATTAATGCTGTGAGCTAAACATAGACGGCGGACGCCTGTGATGCCGCGAGTAGTTAAACGAGCGCCATGATGTACTAGAGTGGTTTATATGTCAACGAGGGGTGCGCTACCCCTAAAAAAAGCAAAATACACTAATATTACTGCTTTCAAATTTAGCAAATAGCACAACCCACCGTATTCGTCTAGTCAATGGCTGCAACTATTAAAATACCACATTTGGTAAACACTGTTAAGTAATGCTCAATTAGCACGAGTTTACTCCGCTGCATAACAATTACAGCGTAAACCATGGAGAATGCTAACCACTATGGCTAGCCTAAAATGCTACGGCGTTTCCTTCATCCATTTTGATAGTCCAAGCGATACACGATGCTTTATTCAATTCTGTTTGCGACAATCAATCATAACCTACTATGATACAAAAACAATAATCCTCGATAAAAAATACCAGATAAAACCATGCTTTAATGAGAAAAATTATTACTTTAAACTTAATGCGCCACCACTCTGATATGTCAAGTGTGTGATGTTTAGATGTGAGTATTTTAGTTGTAGTGATCATGTGTAAACCTACAAGAAACAAGACATATCTAATCTGTCATTCAGCCCCTTAGGAATCATGGTTTGTAGTGTTTTTATCCAATATACCTCACGTTGAAGCAATTTATTATTATTGTCAACACCCTGACGAATTATGACTTTTTCTACAGTCTGAAATCGTAATTGGGAAATCGAATGATTAGCCTCTATCCAATGTGCTGCTACTGCTGAGGTTACATTTTTTGTTCTTATCCGACTTTTGTGTTCAGTCAATCGGGTTTTAATTTTACGTTCTGTTTTCTCAATGTATGCTTTTTCGCATGGACACTTTATGCAGTATATTATATTGTCTGTATTGCAGTCACTTGTGTGTCGCAACAATATTTGTATTCCTGTGATGGGGTGTGTTAACTTGTTGCCTAAAATCACATTATTGCAATGTGTGCAATTATAACATCTCACGGTTCCTTTAGGTTCCTTGATTTGCCCTTCCAAAATAGACGTCGAAAGTAATTCCTGCAGGTTTCTTTCTCTTGTATATGCATGTAGGGGTAACTCTTTGAATACATTGTTAAACTCTGGTTCATTAGCTAATAACTCCCATCTTTTATTAATGATCTTTTTGATGGCTGGTGAACTTTCAGTGTATTTTGATACAAATACAATACGGTTAGTCTTGGTTGTAGAGTTGGCAATGAGTAGGTCCTTGCGTTCTATGGTGGAAGCTCTTTGAATGCAATCTTGTAGTACTTTATCAGGATATTCTCTTGTTTTGTATCTTTGTCTGTATTCCTCAGTTTTGGTAGAGCATACTGTTGGATCAGAACATATTCTTTTTATCCTTATGAAGTGGGAATATGGCAGATTTTGTATTAAGCTCCTGGGATGAAAACTGGAATGATCTAAAGCATTATTTCGGTCTGTCATTTTGGTGTATAATTGAGTGTCTATTCCTCCACCGTTTGGTTTCTTGATAATCGTTACGTCCAAATATTCAATGACACTTTCATGAATCCTATGAGTAAATTGTATTCAAAAGAATTAAGTGTTTGTGCCATTTCTTCCAACGTTTCTCTGGTACCGGACCAGACCAGAAATATATCATCAATAAATCGACAGTATAGTTTAATGTTAGACCACCAAGAGTGGTTGCTCATGAGATTCTGTTGTTCAAATAAGGCCATGAAAATATTTGCATACGCTGGTGCCCCCGAAAACCCCATTGAGGTTCCGGTGAGCTGTGGATAGTATCTGTCATTCCACTTGAAATAGCTGTTTTGTAGACAATAATTCTGTAGCTGTAATAGTAATACCTTTTCAGTGTTAATATCTTCCAGTTGTAGTAGAGCCCACTCAACTGCTTCTAATCCTGCTGCATGCGGTATCGACATATAGAGTGCAACCAAATCTATAGTACAAAGAAGCCAAGGTGCTTGTGTGTTCTATTCAATATTTTGTAGTTTGAGTAGAAAATCTGTTGTGTCTTTAATATATGATTTCCAGCTTTGCACAAATTTCTGCAGAAAATGATCTAAATATCTGCCCAGTGGGTCAAAAATGGACCCACAACCAGATACGATGGGTCTAAAGGGGGGATCTTCCAAGTTTTTATGAATCTTAGGTATCAAGTACAACTGGGGTCTCCGTGGGTTGGATGTTGTAAGGTATGATCTAGTAGCTTCATCAATCCAAGACATGTCTATTGCGTGTTGCAGAATTTTCTCCGAAATTTTGAGCAATTCGTGGGTGGGAACAGAGTCCAATAGTAAGTCTGTATTTGTGTCCGTGACATGTTGATTGACTTTTTGTTGGTAGAAGACCGTATCCATCAGTACTATGGCTCCTCCCTTGTCAGCTGGTTGGATAGTAATTGCTGGGTTATTTGCTATTATTTTTAGTGTAATCCTGTCGTATTTTGTAAGATTTGGTTTCCTGGGGTTTGTAAAATTCAAAGCCTTAATGTCCTTTTTAATCATTATTTCATACGTAACTAACATTTTGTGTGAGACTGGCGCTTGAAAGGAACTTTTAGGCTTAAATTTAACAGTTTCAATTGTTTGTTCAGTTCGTTCAATGTTGACCACATTCGTGAAAAATGACGCAGATGTAACGTACGCATGAATCTGAATAGAGATGTTTCCAATTCCATGTAGTTGGTGGTATTCGTAGGTACAAATGACAATCCTTTATTCAGTATTTTGGTCTGTTGAGATGTTAGTTGGATCGAATAAATGTTGATGATTAAACTATTTTCTTCCCGCTGCGAAGTGCTTTTCCGGCCTTTTCCGCGCCTGGTGGGGCGGGTATTCCTGTAATTGTTTTCTGTTGGGCTGGTGGAAACCCTTGGTCTGGAGCCTGTGACAAAAAAGGCACAGTGGTTGTTGCATTGATGTTGTCTACCGATGGTGAAGTTGATCCAGTGGTGCTTGTATCTGATGTACTGGGTACTACTGGTGTTCTATTGATGGAGGTATCCTTATCACTAACCAGACTTTCTTCTGAGGATTGAGTGGTTGTTTTTCTTTGGTCGAATCTTCTGCGGGCATATATGTCTGCCCATGCGTAGACTTCATTCAATTTATAGTCTATTGCATCTCTTTTGTGTTTCCTCAATTTTCCTTCCTGTAATTCTTTACTGTATTTTTCTAATTTTAGATTCAATCCCTCCAGATTGATCTGCCATGTGTTGTGTTCCATTCTTAATTCGAGTTCCTGTTTCAAAGTTTGAATTTCTTCTTCTAAATCTCGTATTGCCTTTGATAATTCCTCTATGATCAATAAGATGAGGTCTAAGGAACATTTGTTTAAAATGGAATACCATTTATCCATAAAGGCTGGATTTAAATGAAAACGAAACAATATAGGCTTGATGGACCAGTGTAATCCCCTCGGTATACGCTTTGCTTTATGGTACTGAACTAATGTGAATGCATGTAGTTTCTGGTTCAATTGTCTCCGGGTTAGGTATTCCAACTGTTTTAATTGTTGTGAAATTGAGCCCCCATGGGCATCCATTGATCTGACTTCTTGTATGAGAGCGTATATTTCAGTTGCCTGATCTGATGTATAAACCATTGTTGTAGCTCTGTTATCCGTTATGTTAGTAATAGCTTCAAAAGACATTTTTTTTTTCAAACATTTATTTATTGAAATTTATACTCGACAACCAAGTACAACAGCTACTGAGCTGCAAGTAACATCGCGTGACAGCACGCCGGCTTACCCGCTCTCACAGGAGCCCCACAGACAAGGAGTTGTTATCAATGTGTAGACTGGTTAGCCCTAGGAAGCGGCACAGAAGCATATGGAGTGGAACAGTTATGCTATACATCCAGAACTTAACCAGGAAGCAGGATCTGAGTCTTTTGGGGCCATGTGCACCGAAATCAAAACAGCACGCCCCCAACATGCTCACCTCCTAACGAGCGGGACTCGGAACGTTTGTAATAACTAACCAAACAGTATACACAAGAAAAAAAAGAAAAAAAAAAACCCGAACAAAAGACCCCCTCCCTCCCTCCCCCCGCCCCCCCACCCCACCCTCCCCCCGCCCCCCCACCCCACCCTCCCCCCGCCCCCCCACCCCACCCCTTAGAAAAAGAGAGAAAGATAGAAAGAAAGAAGAGAGGAGGAGACAATCCAGGGGAAGCCGAGGGAGAGAACTTGCACTTTGTAGCACCAACGCCAGCGCACAGGACTATAGTTGAAAGAGGCGAAGACCCCTAATGGAAGGCGGACACACCGCCGAAGGTAGACCCCGTGAGAGGAACGAGACCGGGGGCCCCATTTCAATTCGAAGCTTGCATAGTCATCTCGAAATATGTCGGCCATGCGTTCCAGGCTGAGGAGGCGCCACAGGCGGGAATGCCACTTCGAGCTAGTGGGGGCACTCTGCTTCTTCCAGGATGCTGCGATGGCCACCTTGGCGGCCCCCAAGCATGTCCACAGTATGGCCTTTTCTGCCCGGGTTTGGTAGCGCAGAGAGGGGTCTCGGAGGCCAAGCAACGCGGACTCAACTGTGGTCGGGATGGGGTACCCCAGGATATCCTTAATGTGAGCTAAAATTTCCTCCCAGAACGGTCTAATAGTCGGGCAGTCCCACCAGATGTGGCGAAAGTCTCCCAGGAATCCACATCCCCGCCAACAACGGTCAGAAGTTGCGGGGAAGATACGATGAAGCTTAGAGGGGTAGAGATACCAGTCCATCATAGTTTTCGTATGGGCTTCCCTAAGTTCCATTGAGTGCTTGTGTTTAGCTATTTCTGTCCATAAAGCCGCCCACTCTCCCTCAGTAATGTCCCGACCAATTATCCCTTCCCACAAAGCAGTGTAACGTGGACGCGGGTTATCTGAGGTGTCCAAGAGGTAGCTGTAGAAGAAGGAAATGACCCCCTGCATGTTGACCGTGGCGCGTATGAAGCGTTCAAAACACGTGAGGGGCCTGGAGTTAGCCAAGTGGACCCCCGGGGATCGCAACCAATGCTTCAGCTGGAGGTAGTGGAAGAGCTCCATCTGAGGGAGACCAAAATCCTTCCTACACTCCTGGAAGGAAAGAATCTTTTGGTTGTGGAAGAGGTGCCCGATCATTAGGCACCCGCCTCTTTCCCAGGGGGCGTAAGAGCTCCCCCGCTGCGCCGGAGGGAAAGCGGGGTTGCGATGGATCGGGGTCTGGGGTGAAGGAAAGCTAGTCCAGCTAGCATCATGAGAGACCGAATCCCAAACTTTCAGGGTCGTTCTCGTGGGAGTGCTTACATACACATTCGCTGGTCTGTCCATCTTCGGGCGCCAAATCAGATCCCATATTGTCTCCCCTGTTACCGAACGGTCCATGTGGAGCCAGTGTTTGTCCGATTCCCTTTTGGACCATTCGACGAGCACGCGCAGTTGAGCCACTTTGTAATAGAGGCGAGGGTCCGGGAGGCCCACTCCCCCTCTCTGTCTAGGCCTGCGGAGCAGCGAATATGCAAATCGGGCTCGTTTATCTTGCCACATGAAACGAGTAAAAAAGGACCGCAGGGTAGAAAAAAAGGCTGTGGGAAACTCTATTGGAAGGGCCTGGAAGAGATATAGTAGTTTGGGGAGTAACGTCATCTTTAACGCATGTATCCACCCCAACCAGGAGATAAACAGGGGTTTCCAGTGAGCCAAGTCTGCCTTTATTTGTCCGATAATGGGGGGAAAGTTGGCTTTATACAGCCCCTTTTCCCGTTGGGGGTAAGGTGGACCCCCAAATATTGTAAGGATCGGACTGCCCATTGAAACGCCGTGCAGGCCTTAAGATTCGGTAGGTCCTCTGCCGCGACCGTTAGATTAAGGATATAGGATTTGTCCACGTTAATCTTGAACCCCGCCACCCCTTCAAACTGAGCCAGCTCGTCATGGAGGGCAGGGAGAGAGCTGGCGGGCTGGGTGAGCGACAAGAGGACTTCGTCCGCAAAGAGCGATATTTTGTGCTCTTCTCCTGCGAAGGGGATACCCGATATAAGAGGGTTGCGCCTAACGGCCATCGCAAAGGGTTCGATACTCAGAGCGAAAAGTAGGGGAGAGAGAGAGCATCCCTGCCGAGTACCCCTAGATAATTGAAAGGGGGAGGAAAGGACGCCATTGACCTGCACTCTGGAGTAAGGGAGAGAGTAGTTAGCCTTAATCTTCCTGATAAACTCCTCCGCAAAACCCATCCGGCGAAGAGTCGCGAAGAGGAAGCCCCAATCCACCCGGTCAAACGCTTTTTCGGCGTCTAAGCCCACCAACACCGCAGGGACCTGTTTTTTAGAGGCCTTTTCAATGAGGTGTATAATACGTCGGGTGTTGTCATGTGTCTGCCTGCCCGGAATGAATCCGGATTGATCCGGGTGTATAAGGGTGGCCATCAACGGGTTAAGTCTCGTCGCTAGGATGGAAGAGTAAAGCATAGCATCCAGATTCAAGAGGGCAATGGGCCTATATGAGGAACAAAGTTCTTTGTTTTTCCCCGGCTTGGGGATGACTGAGATGGTGGCTTCGGCCATAGAATGGGAGACCTCTCCTGCCTCCGCGAGATGATTAAAAAGTGAGGTGAGACGGGGGGCCAGGTCCGATGCAAATGTACGGTAGAAGTGAGCCGTCAAGCCGTCGGGGCCAGGGGCCTTGTTGATTTTCAGGGCCATAATAGCCTTCGTAACCTCTTCTACCGAGAAGGGGGCTGCCAAATCCTCACAGGCCCTCTGGGAGAGTGTGGGTAGGGGGAGCTGTTGTAAGTACTTGATCTGACCCTCGGCATCCAAGGAATCTGCCGAGTAGAGTGAGCTGTAAAAGGCTCCAAAGATGTCCGCCTTGTTCTTATCAAGGTGGGTCAGGGCCTGGTATAATCCCTAATGTTGCCAATGTATTCCCTCTCCCTCTTTTCCCGTAGCTGGCGGGCCAGGTGTCTCCCTATTTTGTTCTCTTGCACGAAGGACGAGTGTCGCAGTTTTAAAAGGGTGAGTTCCGCCCTGTTATTGTAGATCGCGTTCAGTTTACCTCGAATTGCCGTAAGGGGGCGAAGGGTAAGACGCGTAGGATTCATCTTGTGACTCTGTTCAGCGAGTTCCAGTTCCCTCTCAAGCTGCTCGCGTTCGAGAGCTCTTTGACGGTTCAGGGAGGCGTTCAGAGCAATACATTTGCCCCTAAAGACCGCCTTGAAAGCGTCCCACCGCACCGCCTCTAAGGTATCTTGTGTATTATTAAGGGCAAAGAAGTCTTCTATGGCCTCTCGGAAAGCAGCTCTATAGACTATGTCCCTAGTGAGGGAGGCTGGGAAGAACCATTTTGGAGTGTGGGAACGCACGCCCCCCAAATGCAGGCTTACAGTCACCATACTGTGGTCGGAGACGGCGAGGGGTAGGATGCGGGCGTCCCGGAGTGTGCCCGTCAACAATTGGCTAATAAAAATGTAATCGAGGCGGGAGTAGGTATGGTGAATATGCGAAAAAAACGTATAGTCACGCGTAGTGGGATGCATCAAGCGCCATGCGTCACGAAGGCCCAAGGTAGCCAGTCGTTGTTTGCAGCTGTCCGGGAAAATACCAGCCCCAGAGCGCTGGGGGTGGGAGCTATCCAAGTCCTCTGCCACACCAGATTAAAGTCCCCCAGAGCCAGAACCATCCCCTCTGCAAACGAATCCACCTTGGTCAGAAGGGAAGCGAGGAAACCTGCCTGTCCCGAGTTGGGGGCGTAAATCGAGAGAACAGTGCACAACCTGCCCTGTAGGGAGCCCTTAACCATAACTAGGGCTCCCGGTTTTCCGTTTAAACGGAGTTTTACATATAAATACAGACGGAAAACAATGTTTCCTTTGTCTGTATTTATATGTAAAAACGGCAAAATACTAGCAAATGGCCCGATTTGCTCAGAGCTTTCTACCTCTCGGAGCCCTCCTTAGTGCACATGTCTAACCTCCGGAGCTGAGGGCAGCCCGGCCTGTTCTTCATCTCTCGGGCCTGCCCAGCTCCTGCGATGTCTCACTACTGGGCTGCCTGCACACCTGACTCATCCTCTGGGCCTCCACTGGGCAAGGGGCCGACCACAGGTTCTGGGGGGGTGGGGCGTCTAGCGGGTTTCTCTCAGGCCCCATTCTGCTTCCTCCATCACTAGCGCCTATAAATCAATGTTAAAGGCAGCGTAGGCCGGCCAAGATCAGTCGGACGACCGCTGGTGGTGCAGGCGCAGAGTCTGGTCTGTTCCTCTCGTTGCATTGTGTGGGAATGCCACCCTCATGAGGTGGGTCGAAATGGAAAGAGCGAGAAGGGTCCCCAGTTCGTCAGAGCATGTCTATTTGATTTACAAAGGTAGTGTGCTATACATTGAGAACTTAGCTGAGGGGAAAAGGTGTTTGCATACGGTTTAGAAATGTTGGAATTTCGCCTTTTTACTGTACTCCCCAAGCGTGCAACAAGCATTGGGTTCAAAGGGCTTCAGTGTGTGTGTCAGCCTGGCGGAGACAGCTTCCCAGGTTCATACACAGCCGCACCCCAGTACTTCACAGGTCTTTAAAAGACCATTTACTTGTTAACAAGGCTTTGTTTTTTCTCTCACTCCTTCTTAGAGCCCCTGCATCTTTACTCTGCCAATTGCTGGAACAATCAGCACCACCCCCGAAATTTTGATTAGCCCCTCCTGAAATTTTACTCTAGTTGCGCCTCTGGTACTCCCCACGGGATACATTAATGTTTTGACTGCTGAGTTGATTTTAGAGGCATTGTCTATATTGGTATCGAAAGAAATTAGAAAATAAAGATGTTAATAAAAGAGAACACTGGTACCATTATACATCAACGTTATACTAATTTTCTTGGGCACATTCTATCATTTTCATTGGCCTTGATTGTTCGTGGTCAGCACCCTAGTTCCAGACCACACAAAATCTTCTGCATGCCCATTCATCCCTGTGGCCTCTTACTTACCCTGCAGTCAAACAGCAATTTGAAATGTTGCCTTACTTTAATCTTTCATGGGCCCCCTTATAGAGCCAGCTCTGTTCTGGAGTCTTGCCCTAATGACCTTGAATATGTCTTAAAAAGAGTGCTTAACTACAGTTTTCATGTCATTTCTTTTTAATATGGAACCAGCATGTGTTTCAGCTTTTTGTGCCCTCTTTTGCCAGGTCATTAGAGCACACAGGAACACTCCTTCAAATTCTAAATGTGTTTACATCAATTATTCTGGGATAGTGAGGTGTGTTTTCAATATTTTTGTAACAGAGCAGCATTTATTTATATATATTACTGAAAATAATCATGCATTGTCAATTTAAATAAATGTGGAAAAATACTAGCTGTAGCGTCTTTTGCTTGTCGCAAAAATAAATGTGGATAAATACAGAAAAAATGACCCAAAAATAAATATGGATAAATACAGACGGAAATGGCAAAAAAATAAATACCATAAAACCGGGAGCCCTAACGATAACCCACCACCCGTCCTTATCGGAAGCCACGTCTAGAGGTTGGAATTTCACTCTGGAATGGAAAAGGAGGGCAACTCCCCGCTGTTTAGTCGATGCCGAGGAGCGGTAAATGAGAGGGAACTGCCTATGTTTGAGCCTAAGCTCGTCTACCCGCCATAGGTGTGTCTCCTGTAGGGCAACAATGTCCAAATGGTGGTCGGCCAAGAACTTCCATACCCTTTGGCGTTTATGGGGGGAGTTAAGGCCCTTAACATTCCATGTTCCAATTGAGATAACCATTACAGCAAGTAAGCCCCATCGCCCGCTCCAGACCATTGTGCGCCCCCCAGTCCCCCCCAGGACTCCCTCCCCACCGCCCCCATCTCCTTGACGTTGACCCCCCGACCCACCCCCTGGAAAGAAGAAAAGAAGAGAAAAAAGAAGACAGAGGAGAAAAACAATACCCAGAGAGCAAAAGCCGCTCCACATGGTATCATTGATAACAGGCAGAGCGTGGGGATCCCGTCCGCCACTCAACCCAATAAAGTAACAGATCAACACATAAAATGCACTCGAGACTGCCAACAGCAATACAAGTCTTCAAAGAACTCAGAGAGTCAGCAAGGGTCGTCCCAGGGGGGGGGACCACCCCCACAGCAGGGCATCCCTCAAGGACCCCCCCGTTCCAGCCAGACCCGGGCCCAGGAATAGGGCCGCCGCCACAGAGCACGCCTCCTAGCCATCCCAGCGGAGACCACATCAGCGCGGCGAGCGTCCCGCCGAGATCCAGGAAGAGGAGGTCTCCCCCACCTGGGATCCCCCGGGGCCATCGGGGGTGCCGCACCCCCTCCAGATGTCAGAAGTCCCAATAAAGCGAGGCCAGCCAGAAGTTCAACAACATGACGAGGCTTATTCTTATAGTCAAATGAGAGACCAAAAGGGAAAGTCCATCGGTATCGAATCCTCCCTTCCCGCAGGTGCATTGTTATGGGGCGAAGTTGTTGTCTCCGGGCTAGGGTGGCAGGGGCCAGGTGTTGATATAGGGCACAGGAAAAGCCTTTAAAAGTAATCTCCGTCAGGGCCCTAGCGGCCGTCAGGACCGCTTCCTTCGTTTTGTGTGAATGAAATTTTGCCAGTATGTCGCGTGGGCGCCTCTTCTCCCCGACCTGGAGGGGACCAACCCGGTGGGCCCGATCCAACTTGATCTTCATCACCCGGGACTTCAAAACCTCAGCAAAGAGCCCCTCCAAAAAAGCCTCCAAGTCCGGACCCTCTGCCCGCTCCTCCAGAAAGCGAACGCGGACGTTGTCCCGTCGAGCCCTGTTCTCTAAGTCTTCGGCTTTCAGATGGGTCTGGTGAAGCTGATCCTGTAGGTAGAGCAATTGGCGGGAGCAGGCCGAAGTCTTGTGCTCTAAGGCTTGGGATTGAGTATCTAGGTCAAGCACCCTGGTGCCCACTGAATCGACGTCGCGTTGGATCCCCACCAGTTGGCCCTGCAGATCCGTACGCAGCTGCCCAATGGCCTCTTGGATGTCCTGGCCCAGTTGCGGAGATCGGTCTTAAAGACCTGCAGGGAAGCTACTAAGTCCTCCTTGGTGAGAGACATGGCGTCGGAAAGCCGGTCTGTCACCACGGCCGGCGCCCTGTCCGTCGACCCAAAAAAGGAGGAGACCGATGCAGGCTTGTTCGGGACAGCCCTCTTGGGAGACATATAGTCACACCGCTACTGAGGCCCACTCCTCAAGCCATGGGCGGGCGTCGAGCCAATGCCAGCAAGAAGGACCGGGCACCTTCCCCCGCGGCGCCGGATTCAGGGTCGGGACCCCCCGCTGCATCCAGTTGGCGCAGTACAAAGGGCCCCAGGGGGGAGGACGTCCCCCCGCAGAGCGCCCGGCAGTCGCATCTCCCTCTGGCCTGGAAAGACGGTGTAGCCGCGGGTGGGGGCCCCCCCTCTGATATGCACCGCCCGGTCCACTCCAGTACCTCAATCGCCAAGGTGGGCAGCCCCAAGTCCGTCCTCGCCTCTCTCGGACCCCCTGGCTCATGCCTCCGGAAAGGAAAGCCCCGCTAACGTCTGCAAAGCAGGGCTCGCCTGGCGCGCTAGGCCCCAGCCGCCATGTTGGAGTCAGGCACGCCGGTACACTCCGAACTGCCGGTCCTCGATTCGTGCCGCCACCTTCCTCCGGACTCTCCTCTCGGGGGGGCGCCCCCCCGCCCGTCAGGTCGACACAGCCCACCTCCGCCTCCTTCACATGGCCCCTTTCGCTGCTGTGAGCCGGCTGATGCAGACAAGCACCTCTCGCACCTTCAGGGAGATTCACCGGACCCGGTATAGTCGTCCTGCGCTCGTCACCTTCGGCGGACGCCTCACACACCCTCAGTCCGGACCCGCTCCCGCCGGAGAGATCCCCGAGGTACGGGCGGCCCGGGGCTCCTCCCCACTCTCTCAGCAGAGACCCGACCAGGGCGCCGCAATGTTGTCAGCGACGAGCAGGGCACCACCTCGTCAAATCCCGGCCGCCCACCGGTTCCTCCGCTCCTCAGAAAGGCATCCACGGGTCCCAAGCACTGCCGCACTGCTCCGGGGCCCGGGTGACCGCTTTAAATGGTCGTTGGCAGCCTTGCCATCGGGTGTACCAGTGCGCGGAATACGTCCGCTCGACCATCTTGCCAGGCCACGCCCCCCAAAAGACATTTTTGCTGGGTGCTACCTCCTGGGTGTGACCTTAGAGATAAAACTATTGTTATGAGGATTAGGGGGTGCACTCCAATATTTATATTTAATTAATTCCTTTGTTTTGTTGCGGGGTGCTACAGCTTGCAAGAGTGGCCAGCTCTAGCAGGGTTCAAATAGTGGTTAATAACAAGCACTGAGACTTGAGTTAGCTCTGCACTGTTCACATGGTGATCTCACCATAATATAAACCATAAGTTTTTCAAACAAAATCGAATTTATTCTTAAATTCAGAATGACATTATGTGCATTAATGCTTCATTGTCAATTGAAAGCAGCCAGGCAGGAGTCTGTTCATACCTGAAATAAAGGCTTGCCACCACCTAATTCTGTCCGAGTGCTGCTCTACTGTGTGGGCAAAGAGGAGCGTATATTACCTACTGGGGGTCGCCAGTAGGTAGTTATAGTTAGGACCTAGTTACCATAGGAAAATGGCAACATTCTATTCCCAATAACTTTGGCACAGATTGACGAATCTTCGTGAAATTTTCAAAAACTAATTCTTTGTTGAGATCAGCTCCTATGTTGAAAGTTTGGGGGTGATTTGTGAAGGTGGGCAGAGAAAAAAAGGGGTCCCAAAACATGCTTTTTTAATGTTAATTTCCATAGGAAACTTTAGACAAGGCTACAGGTCGAACAGGTGAACGGAATTACCCCAAATTTGGAAGGGATGAGGGTCTTGGTCTAGAAAACATGCTTTTGTTTATTTGGTATAAATCCGTTCAGTAGTTCTTGAGAAATATTGAAATTTACAGATATCGATATTTGGGAATTCTGCCATCTGATTGGCTGAGGCATTACGAGCACGAGCTTGCTGGTGATTGGCTGCGAGCGGTTGCAACTAGGAAGTGTTGGCCGCCATTTTGTGAATCCTTTGAAGTGAGTACGGGGAAAAAAGGGAGAAAAAAGTAGAAAAGAGGAGGGCAGGAGCGCTGTGAGGTTTGTAGGGTGGGTAAGGTGTGCTATAGAGGGAGTGTGAAGTGAATTATGTATCCTTGTTGGTGTGAAAATGCTGTTTAGCCCACTGTGAGATGGTGCTGAGGTGAGGTGCCGGTACACTCTGGGATGAAACCGTGCGTCTAAACTGTGAGCTGAGTGCTGTAAAGTGATGTGCTCTGGGAGCTGTAGCATAGTGGGCACTGTAGCATATCTGTGCAGGTGGTATTAGTATGCGTTTAGAGTGTAGCGGCAGTGGGAAGCAAAGTACTTAGTGGTATCAGTATGAAGACTCGGGATGAAACTGTTAGTGTAAGTCGTGAGTTTATTGCTGTAAAGTGATGTGCTGTGGGTGCTGTAGGATACTGGCCGCTGTAGCATACCTGTGTAAGTAGTGTTAGTGTTAGTGTGCGTTTAGTCTATACAGGGAGTGTGAAACGAACTACTCATCCCTATTGGTCTGAAGAGTCGAATGTAGTGTTTTAGGAAGCAGGAATAAAGGAATAATCGTGAAGAATATAATGCAGAATGTTGCAATGCCAGAGAAGGAAAATGGTAAAATGAGTTGTGTCTAAGAAAGTTTTTGTGTGTCATAAAGGGATGGAGTTTGAAAATTATATAGAAACTGTCTTTATTTAAGTGCCATAATTGGACCCACTGGTGCAAGAGCTAGGGTATCCAGCTGATGCAAAGTTGAACCACTTCTGCTGTATTCAAACATAAGCTCCGGCCTCGGTGAATTGTATATTACATGTTACAGTTGCATGTTAAATAAACAATAGCTATTACACTTGAATGAGAAAAAACAGCACAAGCTGCACCACTCAAAATGTCCAATATAATTTAAATCAGTCCATATCCATGATGTTTCTTTTCAAAGCAATCTTCTTTATTTTTATTTGTCATATACACATTAAAACATCCAAAACAGCCAAAGCAGCCGACGCGTTTCGTCCACCTCGGGACTTCTTCAGGGCTGCAACAGATTTTATAAAAAATACATAGTATAAATAACAAACATGAGAAATAGGCACAAACAATTGTAACAATACAGTAAACAAACATAAAAGAGACCAAATTTAATAGGGCTCAAATTTCCATCAAGATTAAATAGGACATCTATTTACAGATATCAACCAACATAGAGTCTTAATTTTGCTACAAGTCAATCACAACATAAAATTTACATCACAATAGTTAATTACAATAACAAATAATATTGTTCATATATGTTGATTTAATCAAATGGCCTGTGACAATATATAATGGAGGATATAATGTTTCGTTGGCATAATTAGAGTGTCATCACACCTGAATGCTTGGTTTCATTTAGAATATCCTACATGAACTTCATAAGGCATGACTTATAAACATTCCTTAGAATTAAATCTAACAGTCGAATGACCTTCATCATGTCAACACTAAAAAACACCTATCAAAATTGAGAATCGAAGCTCCTGCATCAGTGAATTGCACATTATATGTCACAGTTCTATGTGACCTACAGAATAGCTATTAGACATGAATAAAAACATTGTATAATGAAAATAAAAGGTAGTTTACGATTACCACACTGGGCCAACCGGTTCCTAAACAAAGTCATCTTTTTACATTTTTATCGTGAGGTTCTGAGCAGAGGCAGACTTTGAGTAAAATTGTGTGAAAGGGCTTTGTGAATAACAGGCAGGCAGAGAGTTGTGTGCACAAAGAATAGACATGGTTTCTAAATGGGTGTCGGGCTTAGGTTAATTTTGGAAGTAAATAGCATATTTGCATAGGCCATACATCACCGATTCCTGGTTAGACTGGAGACGTAAGGGGGAATAATGAGGATAGAGTTCAAATGTCTGAGTATACTTAGAAAGTTATTAAATCAAAGTAGTAGGATTGAAGTGTATTATAAAACATTTAAAGGAAAAAGTCAAAAAAGATGGAAAATAATCCATTCAAGAATAATGTGAGTTTCTTACAAGTCTTGGATATTCCAGGCCAGAAGTTCTTCAGCTGCTTGAGATATGTAATGTTCCAAGAGGCTATTGTTGCCATCGTGTGAGAAAAGCGAAGCGATCCAATTCATATTTTCAAAGGGACAGTAATGTTCCTCGAATATTGGAGCGGTTATTTGAATGGGCAGGCAATCTACGATGTTGTGAAAGGTCGCACGTTGCAGGAGATCTTTTGTGGCTGCGCAGAAATCCCATTGCGCTGTGATTCCTTTTTGCATTGTATTTGCCATTGCTCCGCTGCCAGAACAATCACGTTCATGGTTTTCAAGGTATTCCATTACCTGCTGGATATCTGGAGCGATTGTTGAGATGTTGGCAAGGCATACATCCATTCGCCAGTCGAATGGGCAAGTTTTGCAATCAAACGATGGTTGTACACATATTGCATAAGTGTAGATAAATGTTAGGTTGTAGCCAGCTCCGATAATAGCAAGAGGCAGGCAGCTGAAAAGTTTTTCCATGTTTTTATAGTATTGATGTAGCTTGACGTAGAGGCGTATTCTGTCGGACATAGTTGTTACCATAGAGAGCGCAGCCATTTCTAGAAGTAGAATTAGTAGTAGGATGGCCGCAAAGTGGGTGAGAATTATGGGCACTGTTCCTGGTATTCCAGAGATGATCGAAAGAATGTCTGAATGTAGTCTGATATATTAAAAGAAGAACAGTTTGAAAGCATGTTAGAAGGCTGTAGGAGACCGTGTTAAAAAAGTGTGCCAGGCCTTGAGTGTGACATGTGTTGAAAATTGTGTAACAATTCACAAAGTGTAATTGGCGGTTCGTATTTAAAAGGCAGTGTATTTTATTTGAAGTTCGTGGTATCTGCAGTCGATAAATTTCTTTTGCAGAAGTGAGGGAGACTTCTGTTCTTAACAAAGGTGCTTTTAGTTTGGTTTGTTTCTTGAAATGTGTTTTCAAACTAGGAATTGAAGGCCAAGTTGAAGTTAGTGTGTTTGAAACAGTAAGGACATGCGGTATGCCAGCTCATATTCCGTAGGAGTGTATGTTATTGAGAAGCTGATAACTGTCTTTAGAAAGCTGTGTGAATGTTGGTGTGATTGTGGGAGTTGGCGTCCTTTTAAGAAAGGACACAAGATTGGTGGCTGTAAGCTTAGAAGCGCCGTGTAGTTGGACATTCTTCGATAGTAATGAATGACTGCCATTGTGGTCACACTGCTCACCTGTGTGAAAAACCTTTGTATGCTCTTTAAGATAGCGAAATGTAAATGGAATAAGCCACTGCTCGTGAATAAACGCGCTACCTTATATAATGACATTCAACATGACAAACATGTGCACGTAGCAGACTCAATGACACTATATACTGTGGGAACCGTGGCTAGCCATGTATACAAACTAAATATGGCATGGCACCTCTGCATCACTATGCAGAATGCGGGGAGTGATGAGAGCAAAGTATGTGCGAAGGTGGCAAGTAATTCTCGATTATAAAAGTATACAATGCAAAGTCTTGAGGGGATGTGCCGGGCAGACTTGAGTACATGTCAACATACACTGATGGTCTATTGAGTGAAGTGGACAGTGGACGCAACCATGATAGTACAGTCAGTAGGGAAGATTACGGAATGGTAGCGCGTACGTGCCTCCCCGCCTCCCAAATGTTTAGGGAAGTGGGCTGGCTCGCCGTACACAAGGCTAGCGTAGGGGTATGAATAACAGGCTCGTTTCTTTAAGTGTGGTTCTCTTCCGGATTGGCGAACGTGTCTGCCAGGTCTGCGCAGCTTACACCACCATGAGGCTGACGTTGTGAGCGAAGGTGGCTGCGGGAATAATGCTCTCAGCCTGCTTGTACTCAGAAATCGTCATGGCCGCTGTGACGCATATATGCCCCACAGTTCACCTTTCGACACCGCTGTATGTGAAAGAGGGCCGACCACGTGCCGGCCGAAGGTCCCGGCCCGAGGTCTGCAAGCTCGGAAGGCTCCTGAGATTAACGCTGGCTACCGTGACACAGGCACACAGAGCCCAGCCTGAGGCCCAGGAGCGTGGAGTGCTCTGTATAATAGTAACACAGTAGTCCGACAGGTACCGACAGTGGAATGGTTTTTGATACCATAGTGGACGATGTTAGTACTGTATCTGAGAGTGGAGATGAAGGTACTCCCTTCGACCAGCTGCAACTAACTCTGGGTCCCAACAGTGGAATGGTGTCTTGATCCCATAATGGATGATATCCGATAATACCTGTTGTTTGCTTTCCACAGAACTCCCTCTGTTGAGGTGCATCACACACTGTGCTTCCGTAGCTAACTGCTGTACAGGATTATTGGGCTTTGTTGACTGTAGTTGCTGGACTATAGCGTGGTACAGCAGGTCCGAACAATGAACGGGGTCTTGATTCTATGATTGAGGATGTCAGAAGTTAAAATCTGTGATGATTTCGGTGTACCCCCTCCGATCAGGTGCAACCAACTCTAGGTCTGAACAGTGGAACGGTGTCTTGATACCACAATGGACGATGTTAGAACTGCATCTGGGAGTGGAGATGGAGGTACTCCCTTTGACCAGCTGCAACCAACTCTGGGTCCCAACAGTGGAACGGTGTCTTGATGCCATAATGGATGATGTTAGAACTGCATCTGAGAGTGGAGATGAAGGTACTCCCTGTGACCAGATGGAACCAACTCTAGGTTGCAACAGTAGAACATTGTCTTGATTCCACAATGGAAGATGTCCGATATTACATTCTGCTTAATTTTTACAGAACTCCTTCCGTTGAGGTGGATTAGACTCTGTGCTACTGTAGTTAACTGCTGCACATGATTATGAGGCATGCTTTATTGCAGTTGCTGGAGTAAACTGCGGTACAGCATGTTCGAACAGTGAAACGAGGACTTAATTCTATGATTGAGGATGTCAGAAGTTAAAGTGTGTTATGATTTTTGTGTATAGCTTCTGATGAGGCGCAATCAACTCTAGGTACCAACAGTGGAATGGTGTCTTGATCACACAATGGACAATGTCCGATATTACCTGTTGCTGGTTTTTCACAGAACTCCGTCTGTTGAGGTGCATCAGATTCTGTGCTTCTGTAGTTAAGTGCTGCACATGGTTATTGGGCTTAGTTGACTGGTATTGCTGGAATACACCGCGGTATAGCAGGTCCAAACAGTGAAATGGGGTCTTAATTATATGATTGAGGATGTTAGAAGTTACAGTTTGTGATGATTTCTGTGTACCCCCTCCGATGAGGTGCAAACAACTCTAGGTCCTAACAGTGGAATGGTGTGTTGATCCCACAATGGATGATGTTAGAACTGTATCTGAAAGTGGAGATGGAGGTATTCCCTTCTACCAGCTGCAACCAAATCTAGGTTCCAAAAGTAGAACGGTGTGTTGACTCCACAATGGACGATATTAGAACTGCATTTGAGAGTGGAGATGAAGGTACTCTCTTCGATCAGGTTCATCCAACTTTAGGTCCCAACTGTGGAACGGTGTCTTGATCCCACAATGGATGATGTCCGATATTACCTGCTGCTTGCTTTTTTCAGAAGTTTGTGTGTTGAGGTGAATCACAGTCTGTGATTCCATAGCTAGCTGCTGCACATGATTATTGTGCTTGGTTGGCAGTAGTTGGTGGAGTATACTGTGATACAGCAGGTACAAACAGTGAAATGGGGTCGTGATTCTATGATTGAGGATGTCATAAGTTAAAGTCTGTGATGATTTTTGTGTACCCCCTCTGATCAGGTGCAACCAACTCCCTGCTTCCGATTCCAACGGTATGTGGTTGTGAGTTGTGAATGACCACTGGATTTGGTGTAGACTGCAGTTCGCAGGGTTCACAATTTAGATTGCATGGTGATTGATTAATTACAGAATCCAGTAGATAAGTAATTAGGACGTCTATTGAAACATACACAATATTGTTTTAGTATACTTGCTTCAAGAAGTTTTTTTATATCAGTTATAGGTTTAGTGAAATTACCAAATTTATCTTGGAAGTCCAAAGGAACAGTGAATAGTGTAGACTGTGGAGAGATGAAATCCCAATTCGAATTGTTTTTATTTATTCATTGTAGAGTTCTCTGTAATTTATGTTGTTTTATTTTGTAAAGAGGGAGTGAGAAAAAGTATTGATGGTTGTGTGTGTGAGTACTGCTTTTAATTAACAATGCAGACAGTAGTGTTCACAATTCAGATCGAGTTGCTATTGTAGATGATGCAGTCCTGTAAGAGAAGAGATTGCTGTAGTGTGCTCTGTCCGCACCACTCATACGCATCATTGCGGGCTCTGCACACGTTTGTTAAGCTTCGTGTATTGCAAACTGTAGAGCTCAAGTCAATGCCATGTGGCTGTGGGTCCTTGCTGAACGCTCTCTCTGGCCTATACTGCAGACTTCAGTGTTCACATTTGACATCGAGTCAGTATTGTAGATGATGCAGTCGTGTAGGAAAAGACATTGCTCCAGTGTGCTCTGTCTGCACTACTCATACGCATAATTGCGGGCTCTGCACACGTTTTTTAAGCTTCGTGTATTGCAAACTGTAGAGCTCAAGTCAATGCCATGTGGCTGTGGGTCCTTGCTGAACGCTCTCTCTGGCCTATACTGCAGACTTCAGTGTCCACATTTGACATTGAATCAGTATTATAGATGATGCAGTCCTGTAGGAAAAGATATTGCTCCAGTGCGCTCTGTCTGCACCACTGATATGCATCATTGCAGGATCTGCACACGTTTTTTTTCTTCGTGTATTGCAAACTGTAGAGCTCAAGTGAATGGCAGGTGGCTGTGGGTTCTTGCTAACTGCTCTCTCTGGCCTACACTGCAGACAGCAGTGTTCACAATTCAGATGGAGTCGCTATTGTAGAATAGGTAGTTCTGTAGGAAAAGACATTGCTCCAGTATGCTCTGTCTGCAGCACTCATACGCATCATTGTAGGCTCTGTACACGTATTTTTTGCTTCGTGTATTGCAAACTGTAGAGGTCAAGTCAATGCCATGCGGCTGTGGGCCCTTGCTGAACGCTCTCTCTGGCCTATACTGCAGACTTCTGTGTCCACATTTGACATTGAGTCGGTATTGTAGATGATTCAGACCTGTACGAAAAGATATTGCTCCAGTGCGCTCTGTCTGCACCACTCATATACATCATTGCAGGATCTGCACACGTTTTGTTTTAGTTTGTGTATTGCAAACTGTAGAGCTCAAGTGAATGCCATGTGGCTGTGGGCCCTTGTGACCACTCACTCTGGCCTACACTGCAGACAGCAGTGTTCACAATTGAGATTGAGTCGCTATTGTAGATGAGGTTGTCCTGTAGGAAAAGACATTGCTCCAGTGTGTACTGTCTGCACCATGCATATGTATCATTTCAGGCTTTGCACACTCTTATTTGTTGCTTCACAGACGACAAACTGAGTAGGTGAAGTCACTTTACGTATCTGTGGGTCCTTTGTGACCGCTCTCTATGGCCTACACTGCAGACAGCAGTGTTCATAATTCAGATTGAGTTGGTATTGCAGATGATGCAGTGTTGATGGCAACAGATATTGCTCCTAGTACGGCCTGTCTACAGCACGCATTATCGGTGGCTGTGCACATGCTGAATGCTTTTGATGTGGTTATGTGAGTGCACTAGAACTGATGGAGCGTTTATGGTATAACCTTTTTGTGTATTATTTCAGATCTATTGATTGTGTGTCAGTATACCACAAGTTGTTGTTCTTTTACGATGGAATTATTTCTGTATTATTTCACATCTACTGTCCCTACCTTACTGCAGCATAAATTATTGATTCTTTTAATATTGAATCTCTGTGTGTGATCCAATGATTACTGTTGTAGTTGATGCTAGCAGCAACCATTGTCTGAAGGCTGGTTTAGACTTACCGTACACACATCCAGTACAGACGTCACTGGATATGTCACCATGGTAATAAAAAGGAGTCGAGCGTACGTGCCCGTATCCACTTCCACTATCTATCTGTGTCCGTGTGTTCATTCTCTATGCATGATACTGTCTCTGGGCTGTACTATATTACCTTGTGTTGTGGACAGCGTATGCAACCATGTTACCTGTGGTATTGGAGAAAATGTCAGGAATGTAACTTTTAGGTGTATGTGTATCATAGGTGGAAGGCTACTTTACAGAGCATGAATATTGATGAAAATGATGGTTGCATGTTGTGTGTAGTGTAAGATATGGGTATATTGCAAAAAGTTTTGAACACAGCTCTCTAAGCAGAAGAGGTGTGTCTCATGAAATGCAGTACAGATATTGACTAAAATTGGTGGTGTTTTCAAACTGTTACAATGGGAAATGTTATGAACTAATGAAATGCTTTTTTTTATGGTTACATGGCAATCGCACTGCTAGTGCACAATGAGACTGCACCCGATGTGATTTTGAGAAAATATATTTATTATAATATAAGTTTATTAGAGATAGAAATATATAACTGTTTAAAATATTTTTCATTATTCTTGCTCTCATATACACTTTAAAGTTTTTTAGATATAGTTTTGAGACAAAAAAAATGAGGGAATGGCATATGCGGCGCGACATCGTACATCTATGACGTAACAGAGGGCGTGGCAGCGTGCATTCATCGCATACGCAACACGCAGCGGGTGCGACCCTATACGTACATGACATAATGCGCGGCTTGGTAATGCGTACCCATCGCATGCCAATGTAGCAGCTGGCGTGACCTCATATGTACATGTTGTTACGCGGGAGGCGGTGTCACAAACCCATCGGATACGAAATGCGCATCATTTAAATGTGGTGGATAGGATTCGCGTGTTGATCGAGCTTGGTAGACTACCGGTACGGGACTGTAGTTTTCTAAAAAAAAAAAAAAAAGATCGACATATTTTGTGGGGAAGATATAAAAGATTACATAATTTGTAAAGTTTAAAAAAAGGATGATAGGGTTGCACAATATTAAAAAACAATTTGAAAAAATATAGGTTTTATAAATATTGAAATATGAAATTAACATTTAAAAAACCTTTGAAATTCACTGAAAAAACATAGGTTTTACAGACGTTATCGTTAGGAATTAGCATTTAAAAAACCTTAGAAATTCACTGAAAAATCCATAGGTTTCAGGGACGTTATAGTTAGTTGGACATTTGACTCACATAAAACCAGAGGAATTTGCCTGTTATAGTTAGTTGCAATGCACTGCTGATGACGTCACATATTACATCACTCATGACATGGTCAGTGACATCACTCATGACATCACTCATGACATCTTAAATGACATCACTGTCAGGTGGGAGCTTAAAAATACTCCTGCCGGCTGGAAGCAGACTTGAGTTCAAGCATCAGTGTGTGCAGGGAAACAGATCAAAAGATTGCTCCTGTTCAGATGGAGCAGCATAAATAGCTGCATCCTGTGGGTGGGAGCAATATCAGCTTCCACAGATTGCGAGGAGCTGGCTGGGGCTGTGGGGCCCCAGCCAGCCCCCAGCTGCCCCAATGGCTGCAATCACATAGTTAGTGGGTGCTCTGGCCGGACACCAACTTATAATTGTTACGGGCCCAGGGCTATGGAGTCCCTGGGGCCAAATACGGCCCCTTCCCTTTTGATAAATATATAGAGCCAGGGCGATGGCCCCTTATTTGAAACTTTTTCTGCATAACCAAAAATCTTGTGTGGAACATACTGGACTCAAGCCTTTAACTGTCAATTGCACACAGAGTTACTCTTCAGTACTAAGATTTATAACGTGTTCAATACTTCAACACACCTATGAAGCATTAGAAGCACTTGCGTTTTGTAAATACTTACACCCATTAGCTTGACAAAAGTTATACAAAATTAGGTAGAAAATGAATATGGTAGCTACCTGCTACATAAACTATAAAACAAACTAGCACACTCATAGGATGATGTCAAACAACATGTCATGAGTGATGTCATAAATGATGTCATAAGCAGTGCAGTGCATGGCGAGGGTGCTAATTATAGTTAGCTATGCTAACTATATCTGCTGAATTTTTGTGATTTGTTTAGTTCAAAACATTAATGTTGTACTTAGGCTAAGAATTGGTATTAACCCAGTCATAATAAATAGCGCAATAAAATCTGTTTTAATGTAACCTGACGGCAAGTGTATGTGTAAGATAGGATTAAAATGCAACATTTTACACATTTTATTGGATTGTCGAAGATTTTTAAATTTACGTAAATTATTCCTCCATCTGATATTTTTAAAATATGGTGTAAGGGCGCGTTTACAAGCATGGGAGCTCCTTGCTGATATGGAAAACTTAGATATTGCAATAGCCATTGGGAAATATATGCAGGGCATATATAAGTTCCCTGCCTCATTAGAGGCGTAAGAGTAGCTAGTGCCTTGTAATTGTAATGAAATTATCTGTTGTAAAATTGTTTTAAAATTGTTAAGAATGATCTTTTAAGGATTTTATGATTCTTAATGCTTAAGAATATAACTAAGCAATGTGTAAATTTTTAAATGTTAATGTACAAGTTGTGGTTTAAAGACCAAATGGTCTAAATAAACTTTATTTTTGAACTTGAACTTGAACATTAATGTTGTCACTGACATATTCAACTAACTATAACATTACTTTAACCTTTGTTTTTTTCAGTGAAAATATATATATAAATGGTATTGCACACTGGCGTCACAAGTGTGTAGATATAAGTAAGTTAGAAATTCCACAGGAAACTGTCAACATTTTAAATCTAACTCAGCTCGTTGCCGGAAAGAATCATGGTGATCCATCAAAAAAAGGGGAGGGGTCCCTAAACACTTTTCCACCATGCAGTTTCCATACGGAAACTTAGACAAGATTGAAGAAAAAATAGCTGAACAGAATTACTCAAAGCTTGGCAGAAAGCTAGCTCTTTACTCAGAAAGTGTGCTTTCTGTGATTTGGTGTAAATCTGTTCAGTTGTTTTTGCCAATATAAGCTTGGAAAAATAGCAATCTCTAGTGCTGCCAGTCTCCCGTAGGAAAATAAAGTGGTCTGATTGGCTTGTCCCGCTAGACTCCTGAAGGACTGTGTGAAGTGATTGGCTGGCTGCAACTTAAGGGAAATGTTAGCCTGAAACATAAATGCAAAAAACATAGATGGGTGCAGGTGGGAATACCCTGATCCCATAGTCCTTGTGCCACTTTAAAACTTTGTAACTGACCTAAGTATAATTTTAATCGCTATGATGCACTGCTTATGACCTTACATTTTAAATCAATTATGACATTTGAAATAGATGGCAGTGCAAGTTATGCTTAGATCAGTAACGAATAATTAATGAATTACTCTGCTTTTTTGGTTTTAAAACAATAGTTTTTTATTGTTTAAAGATCCCCATATAAATTCATTTTAGTATTGTTTTTATCAGTGAATTTTTAAGGTTTTTTAACCTAAGGTAAAATATTACGAACATACATATAACTCTACTTTTGTTTTTTCGGTTACATTACCAAAGTGACTTTATGGGAAGCTTAGGATTATACTGGTTGTTGATACTTTTGCTACTATTTTCTTGTAGCACAATATTTAATATATTTTGTATGTGTCCCTTCTTATCTGATCCAAGCACTAACCGGAGGGAGGAAATGAGATTGATTAACAAGGTCATGCAACAGATTATGTGCTGCTGTACCCTAAGAGACCCATACTACAAGAAAAATAGGCAAAAGCCAGAGTGCACATTTTATTTATTTCACCCACACAATTCAATAGAAAAAATATGATGTTTGCACTAACATTAATATTATGGGGAAGCCCCACATCTACTCATCGCGTAATCGCCTTGGATTAGGTTTTCCTCTCTATGGCGAAGCATAGACTAGGTGAAATGTCATAATTGTCCACTGATTGCATTTTGTTTGCTTCCTATGTTTAGAAAAACAGATTCAGATGAATTAAAAACTTTCAGCAAAATCCAACTCTGCCAACACCCCACCCCCAAATTCAGAGTGCTGCAAAAGACGTAATCCCCTGTTAGAAAAGCTTAACTTATTACTCTGTTTCACATGGATGCTGCAGCTCCTGTGCCATTACTTGTTTGTGTACGCTACTTTGTCAATTGTTTTGAAAAAATAAGCAGCTAACCTTTTTGAAGGTTATCAGGTAGTGTTAATTAAGTGAATAATAGTATGCCATCTGCAATTGCGATTGCTTTATCACTGAATTTGTGTGTAGAAGGTCTAGCAATATTGAGAAGTAAGGCATTACCACCTGAACATAAAACTCTGCTGGGAGCATACAGTGAAAATTTGACGTCTAAATAGTTTGGCAAGAATTAATGTGCTATCTTGTGGACAATCAACATAAATGCGAAGTTAGCTTTCTTCTCCAGAACATCTAATGTTATTGACTAGAATGGAAGTTAAATGAGTCCTTTTTGAGAAATGAGTGATGATACAAGCTGCCCTATTCTTGATCAATTGAAGCTGATGACTTGCGCGGCTGGATCGGATGCTTCACTCATTCGTTTCCTCGAAAAGTATTATAGTCATTACGGGAACATTATTCAAAGTCCTCCCTTCTGACTTGGATTACGGACACCCCGTTTCCTCACGGCTGTCCTATCATTTATACAGACTACTCATTTGGTCCCCTTGTTCGACAAGTATTGCCCTTGATCACTGATACAGCGGAGACATTAGATGCCCCAAGCTGCGTCAGACATGTTATCAACTACTCATCTTCAATTCTAGTTTTGAATACTATTACTCCCCAGATAATTTTCCTGAAGAGACCCCGTACCCAGAGTGGGTTGAAACGTCGTCGACACCAACAAAGGGAGAGCAAAAAAGACTTGTTACACTCTTACATGCCTCTCATTGTTTTTTTAAAGACCTCCTAAACACTAAGTTCACTTTGTAGGCTATGATCATCTCACTGGGTTCTATCTTCACTTTTTTCACCATCTTTCTTTTGTGCCTGAAAAACTAAAAATGTTTGTGATACAATTGTGAATTGTGTAATAAATTGCATTTGCTTCGGGTGAAGTAAATACGTTCTCCAGGCTAACTAAGTACGTTTCTTTGGCTTTTTGATTAAATCAGTTGGGAGTATAACTTCTACTCCATATTGCAAATGGATTATTTGGAATAAGTTCCTTGTGGACATTTTTCTTACTTAACAGTAATACCCAGTTCACAGGGACATATGGGTCACTCTTGTTTGTTATAAATATTGAGAAGTAAGGCATTACCACCTGAACATAAAACTCTGCTGGGAGCATACAGTGAAAATTTGACGTCTAAATAGTTTGGCAAGAATTAATGTGCTATCTTGTGGACAATCAACATAAATGCGAAGTTAGCTTTCTTCTCCAGCACATCTAATGTTATTGACTAGAATGGAAGTTAAATGAGTCCTTTTTGAGAAATGAGTGATGATACAAGCTGCCCTATTCTTGATCAATTGAAGCTGATGAAAAAGCCCCTTCGGAGAGGCTTAATAATGGCATTCCAATAGTCCAATTTTGATTGGATCAGTGAGTTTACCACGTGGTGTTTAGAGCCAGCAAATGGAAGAATGATTTTTAGCATCTTAAGTTGCCAAAAACAAGATTTAAAAAATGTCTTAAACAAGGTATTTGAAGACAAATAGAGGTCAATCTTGAAACCGCTGCTTGTAATTTCTGGCCAAGAATCTACTAATAAATAGCCACACTAAGCGGCGACAAGTGGCAATTCAGTTTTGACTGGGTTCAGCTTCATAGAATACAGGACATCCACGACTGAATAATGCAAAGAAAATTTCTTAGACCAAGTTGTCCATCTAGGGATGGGGAATTTAGATTTGTTAGGCAGCATATCAATTGTTTGTTGTTTGTGTACATGTTATGTTATGTTATAGTCAATTTGTAGAGCGCCTATCACCATCGGTCTCTAAGCGCTTACACAGAGAGAACATAACCAACTGCGCCTAAATCACTCCGCCAGCCGTCCTACTTGGGATGAGGAGATTATCTTGTTAAACAAATGAGTCTTCAAGTTTTTCCTGAAGGACAGTAGCTGCGGGTCTGCCTTCAGGCTAGCTGGTAGCTCATTCCACAATTGCGGAAGGAGTACAGATAGAGCTCTGCCCCCTTTTGATTTTAGCTTAAATCGAGGTTGACAGAGGTTGGAGGCCGTACCCGAGCGCAGGGTTCTGGCTGGAATGTACTTCCTCAGACGCTGTTTAATGTAGTCTGGAGTTTAGCCAAAGATTGCCTTATGAGCTATGCAAAGACATTTAAACTGCACTCTGGATTTAACAGGCAGCCAATGTAGCTTCCGAAGGAGAGGGGTGACGTGTGAGTTCCGAGGTAATGAATAAATTAACCTAGCAGCGTCATTTTGCACTATCTGCAGTTTCCTCAGCAGCCTCTGTGGCAGGCCAAGATACAAGGCATTGCCATAGTCTAGCCTTGAGACAACTGTGGCAGACACAATGGACTGCAGAGAGGGGGCAGAAAGAATAGGAGCTAACTTGCGCAGTTGCCTCAGCACCCCCGTACATGACCCCACCACTGCTGAGACTTGGGGGGCCAAGGAGAGGTCTGCGTCAATCTTTAGTCCTAGACTTTTCACCACCTTACCCGGAATGGGAGTTGGACCCAGTTCTGGAGGCCAAAATAGGTCACACCAGGGGTTTGCTTGATTTGTGATGACCAGAACCTCTGTCTTCTCAGCATTTACTTTCAGCAGGTTACTGGTCATCCAGTTTACAGTGAATCGAAGCAGGTTCCTTATTGATTCCTGTGCTTCCCCTGAGTCTTCCAACTGGAACAAAAGCTGGGTATCGTCTGCATAGTTGAAGATTTGACAGTTCCTATGCATTAGCTCCTCCACCAGGGGTTGTAGATAGATATTAAAAAGTAGAGGCGAAAGAGCGGACCCTTGAGGCACACCCCAGGTCACAGCACATGCCTCGGATACCTGGTCCCCCAACTGCACTCTTTGGGTGCGGCCCGTCAGGAAGGACTCAAGCCATTTAAACACTTGTCCTGAAATTCCCAGCCTTGCGATACGGTTCAGTAAGATGGAATGACTGACCGTATCGAAGGCTGCTGACAAGTCTAAGAGAACCAGGGCACAAGGCTGTTTGTTATCCGCCCTGATTCTCAACTCATTAGTGACGGCGGCTATTACTAGCTCAGTACTATGTTGGGGTCGAAAGCCCGCCTGCCTGGGGTGGAGTAGGCCATGATCCTCCAGGTAGCTAGCCAAAGTGTTCAGGACATGTTTTTCCAGGATTTTACCCAAGAAAGGCAGTTGTGAGATAGGCCGATAGTTCTTTATGGCCATGGTGTCTGTGCCTGCTTTCTTTAGCAGAGGGGAGACCCTGGCTTCCTTCAGCTGGGATGGGAGATAACCCACCTTTAATGACTCATTCAGGAGACTCAGCAACTGAGTTTGAATGGCCGGCAAAGCCATTTGGAAGAACCTTGGGGGACATGGGTCCGTACTGGACCCTGACTTAATTTGGCCAACTAACATGGCCAGGCTCTCCAAGTTGATGCAAGGGAAATCACTCAATGTCCCTGACAATTCCTGACTGGCCGGGCAGGAAGACAGCGAAGGCTCAACTGAGGTCGCTGTGATATCCCTAATGATGTCCTGTACTTTCTGGAGAAAGAACCTTTGGAAGGCATTGCAGTCAGGCTGGTTACTAGCAGAAACCTTCCCAGCCAGCTGCGTTAGTTCCCTTAAGATAGCAAAGGTCTCTCTTTGTTTATTTGTGGCTGCTCTGATCCTGTTTTCATAGAAGGCTGACTTGCTCACCAGAATCTCCGCCTTGTATTTTGAAAGAGACTTTTTATAATTTTCTGCCTCCGCAAGACTATAATTGAGTCTCCACCTTCTTTCCACCTTGCGAAGGGCTTGTTTTTGTTCTCTGAGTGAAGCATCAAACCATGATGCTCCCTTTCCTTTAGCTCTAGTTTTTTCTAGTCGTTCGGGAGCCAGCTTGTCCAGGGCGGCGCGGATCCAGGCCATGAAGGCTGTGGTATCCGAGTCCAAATCTGGTTCCTTTACCATGGGAGGTAAGGTGGAAAACAGCGTGGCAAGTAAGGGATCTGCCTCTATCTTTTTCCACGATCGGACCTTCCTCCACAATAGGCTCGACCCAGCGGGTGGGAGATCTCCTGGGACCCAGCACTTGATCAAGAAATGGTATATACAGGGACTAACTTCAAGTATTTCTGTCTGGGGTATAGAGGACCAAACTAAGTCAAGTGTGTGGCCCTTCTCGTGTGTAGGTCCTACTACTAATTGCTGTAGGTTAAATGAGGAAAGGTTATTTCCAAACTCGCCCGCTGTGGGGTCCCTAGGTATCTTATCCCAGTGGTAGTTAAAGTCCCCTACCACCATAAGGGATTTGTATCTAGAGGACAGGATAACCATGAGTTCGAGAAAATTATCATTGAAATCTGGCGAGCTCTGGGGTGGACGATACACAAGCAACAGCAGGATGCAAGAGGTTTTGAGTGAAATCTTTATCCCAAGAAGCTCTGCACAGTCACAATTTTCAGCCACCACTTGTGTTACTTTGAGACTTTTTTTAAACAGAAAGGCAACGCCCCCCCCCTCTACAGTTATTAGGGCGATTATGCCATAGCGCATCATAGTCCGGAGGGAGTGCCGCCAATATATCTGGTGTAGATGAAGGACCCAACCAGGTCTCTGTGAGGGCCAGGATATCAATCCCGCCAGCAGCAAGGAGTGTAAAAACCTCTAAGTGGTGTTTTTGTAAAGAGCGCGTATTAAGCGTGGCGATTACTAACCCAGAAGGTTTCGGAGAGTGTGGCAAGCACAAAGATCGTGGAAGTACACCTACTTCCCGCAATAAAGATTCTTCCTGCAACATAGCTAATGTAACAGTGTCTAGCCCCGTAGTATCTGGGCGTAGGGTCCGGAGAGTATCCATAGTATACCGAAGAGGCAAACGAAGGAGCCTGGCCCCTGGGCACGTCCTGGCACGGACGGGCGCAGACGGGCTTTCCTCTGGCGCTCCTCCGGCGCGTGCGCTGCGCGCTTGCATGTTGACCCCTAAATAGTGTGTGGCAGAGGACCTGCGTCGACACTAGGACGCTAACCCCAGAGGCGTCTTGGGAGCGTCACGAACACACAAACAAGATGGCGGTCGGGGGCAAAACGGCGCAGAGTCACCCAAATGGTGAGTCTTGTGTGTCTCAATTTTAAGGTGCGAGCAGTGCGGGCATAAGGGGAGTGGAAGAGGTAAAGTTGACAGAATAACAGTAGAACATGTAGAACAAAGTTCCGGATGTATGTAGCAAAGGAAGCATGTATATGTTAAGTTATAAAGTTGACAATATAGAGCATTGAGGGACACCAAAACGTATTGTAGGAAGCTTGCGCTCTGTTTAGTGTACTAAAATGAAGTGCACAGTGTAGAGAGTCCAGTGGGTCCCCAATGTGTGCAATTACGCACCATTGAGAACAATGGGGAAAAAGGAGAAAAAAACACATTGAACACCAGGCAATGCTTACACGAAGATAACCTTCTCGTTTTAGGTCAATGTCAGGACCATGTCCAAAATTTCCAGCAGGAGAAGTTTAGGAGAGTCCCGGATCGGCTAGGAGCAGAGTGCTGAGGGTCTTGGAAGTTGGTGCTGGGGGCCACTGGAAAACACATTGCACAGGCTGACTTACAGGTAAGTCTGGTGGGGCTCTTTTAAGGGAGGAGGTGGCAAGGGTTTGGGAACTACAGAAGTGCAGATGGTTAGTTGATGTGGGGCCGGTGGGGTCCGGTGCAGACTGAACAGGTCAGCCCTGCGTCGTGTATCTTGAGGTCCTCACGGCCAGGAGCAGGCAATGTGGAGGGGCTATCTCAGGACAGCTGGCCCACTCAGGAAGTGGGTCTCAGGTGTCTTGACATTCCTCAATGTGTGCTTGCTCCTGGTGCTTTGGGAGTCCAGTGTGGACTCTTCTTCTTCGTGTTTGCATTGGGGGTCCTGTGTTGGTACGCGCAGCTTTGACAGGTCCTGGTGTCTCTAAACTTGGGGTAGAGACAGATCTGACGTTCCAGAGCTGTTGTACCTTTTCTTGCTTTGGTGCTGCGACAAGGTCATCGGAGAGCAGCAAGTCAACAAACCGGACTTCAAGGGATCAGTTCATGGGGTGTGCCGGGGAGTGATAGCTTTGCTCCAAGGGAGCTTCTCAGTGATTTCTTGAAGTCTGGAGGTGCTCTGGGGTTCTTACAGTCCTTTCAGGTTCAGGACGACACAGCAGGCAGCGATTGTCAAGTCCTTGAGGCAGCAGGCAGGGGTTGATGCCTTTTTCTTCTGCAGTAGGGCTTCAGCTCTTGTGCAGTGAGTCTTCTTTGCCCTGATCTTTTTTGGTCCATGGAGTCTGATGTTCAAGTCTCAAGGAGCCACCTAAATACTGAATTTAGGGGTATTCAAGGGGAGACAGGTAGTAGCCAATGGGCTACCTACCTTTAGGGTATCTACACTCTCTAGTGACCACTTCCTGTGGGAAGTGACACTACCCTAGCCCTGATAGGTTGTTTCTCCACCATCCCAAGATGGTGGAATTCCAGGAGAGGGGTTCACAATGCCTGCTACGCTCTAGGGTGGTGTAGGTTAAGTGGGGACCCTCCTCCTAATTTAACTAATTTTCCCGCCTTTCCTTCCACCAAAAGTGGAGCAGGAACGGGGGCTTGGCCTCTTCCACTATTTGGAGGTTCCTGGGTTGGACTTCAAAGGCAGCATTGCCTTTGAAGATCCCCACCCAGGGAAGCCATCCTGTCCTGGAGGAGGCGTGAAGCACCTCTGCCCAGAGCAGGCTTTGTCTCTGTCCTTGGAGAGCACTGGCTCTCACCCCATGAGGTCAGAAACCTGTCTGGTGGACTGACAAAAACAAGTCAGAGCCCACACCAGTGCTTGGTAGGTTTTTAGGGGACCCTCTAAAGATAAGATACATTTTTATTGCACAATTACTTAAAATCACTGCAATTGTTTTCCTGAAGAGAAAGTAGAAAATCACGCAAACGTCATTTTATAAAAATATATATCACTTTATTATCCTATGTTGCTTAAAATCAACTGTATTTAATTGCAGACCAAAGTTAAAAGAATGCACCTGCACACATTTCAAGATATTTAAGATTCCCAAGAGATATAGGGGAAGATGGCGGCCGGCTAAGGAGTCCGGTCGGACGCTCCAGAAACTCCGGATCAGATGAGGTGACAGGTTATAACGCGGGATGACTGGCTGGTAATTCACGCCATTGTATGGGTCGTAAGGTGGCTGGGTGATCTGAAAGACCCGGAAAAACGCCTGAGCTGCCGTGGAATTTGCTTCCCTAATAACCAGCGTTGGTCACAGAGACCCTCAGATTCGGGTAAACGGGAGAAAACATGAAAAATTGGAAGAACGCCTGACCTGACCTGCCGAGGGAATCACCTCCTCGGAAATCGACATCGGTCATTCGGACGAAGATCCCTGGAGTCGGATATGCCGGGTGAACGGGCGTACGGGTGAACAAGAAACCAGTACCAAGCAAAGGACTCTCTCACCTTGCTGTCTCCTCGGAGTGTCCCTTGGGCGGAGTATGTGCGACAGCACCTCGGCGCTGCTCGCTGCCCTTGTCAGGGAACCCCTGAGCCCTCTTGCTTCGGCGTGCACGGAGAGGTCTGCTGTCAGCGCTTGGACTGCAGCGCTCAACGCCCGGCGAAGCTATCGCCTAGCAACCGGGAGATTTTCCTTCCGGGTTGGGCAAAACAGAGCTGTGGCTTCAGCAGCGTCAGCGGTTCCTATTTTTCGGCGGTCTCTCAATTCAAACTCCCCGCCCGGTTCCATCACAGAGGTGGCGAAGAGCATCCAGAACCCTCAAGCCTGCATGCATCGAGCAGATAGCACACACATGGTGGCAGGAGGTCAGATTGATTCCGTAGGAGATCTCCAGAGCTCTAAACCCCACAGTAGTGACATACCAGGGAAAATAACCAGTAGGGTTGAAATCTTGGAAAAAGGTGGCGGAAACAAAGGGTCCAAGGGGATAAGCTACTGTCTTAGAAGCAAACAGTTTTTTGCAAAAAAACCCTTGAACACCACGGATTCAGGCATCACCCCTCTCAATACAAAGAAAAAAACTAAAAAACTAAATGGTCTAGAGAGAAAATCACTCAAATTATTACCTAAAGAAGGAAACAGACCCAAGGTGCCCTGCAATTCTACTGACTCAACCTCTCGAATAACTCCTTCGCTTAGAACCTTTTTCAAGCTACAAAAGGTCGAAGGGCCAGGTGAAATGAACCTATTGTCAGAGGTCTCCCCGCTCTCCGGTCCTGCGATGCCTTCTTCGTTATTTTCAAGTACAACTTCTCAGGGGTCGAAGCCGTCAACACCAGCTGAGGCCACGGTCTCAGAAAATACCCTTGTAACTCCAGCGATTCTCCCTGTTCCACGACTCCCCCTGATACCTCCACAACAGGAAATGCCCCTGAATGGGGATGTAGCGCCAGATGCAGACACAGAAACCATATGTGAAGACATGAACAGAGGGGGGACAACAGGTGAGAAAGAAACAGAAAGAGAAGTGAGACAGGCATCGAAATCAAGAAAGGAGGTCGAGGGCAGAGGCGAAGAGGAGGGCAGCACTCCCGAGAAAACAGGTAATTCCAATTCAGATAAAGTCTTAGCACTACTACTGACTGAAATAAAAAATAGATTTCACGTCTCGGAAAAAAAACAGTCAAAGATCCAAGATACTTGTGAAGCTCTAGACAGCAAACTAACCGCCCTCACAGGGAGGGTTACAGCAGTAGAAATGGAAATGGAATCCCTCAATAAAGAAAACACATCAGAAGGATATTGACGTCTTAAAATCCAATGAGTGCTCCTTAAAAGAGAAGATTGAGTCACTGGAAAATCATTCCAGACGTAATAACTTAAGACTCTTGAATATACCAGAAGGGGTGGAAAATGAGGACATTAAGAAATTTGTCCTTTCCTTGCTGGAAGAAAGCTTCCCTTGGGTCAAATCTGAGAACTTAGCTGAAGACATTCAAAGAGTACATCGGTTTCCTATTGGGAGAAATAAGTTAAAAAAGAACCCGAGGAAAATCTTAGTAAACTTTAAATCTTATACTCTTAAAGAGAGATTATTGTCGGAAGCTCTGAAAAAAGGTAAACTTAGAAGTAACGACTGGACATATAAAATACGCTCAGACATCTCGAAGGCCACGCAGGACAGACAATGGGAGCTGGGCCAGCTGATACCCCAACTAAAAGCTCTAGGGGCCACTGCACAGATGCGCTTCCCAGCGAGCCTGAGAATTATGTGGCGAAATAAGATGCACAACATAAGGGAACCCAGAGAGGTCATCCTTTTAATGGAAAAAATGAAGGACCCATAAAAAAATAAAAAAATAAAAAAATAATAGAAACAGCAGAATCCCACTGCACTAATGTAATTAAGGTCCGGAGCTAAGGAGCATGAACAGGGCCTATATGAGGCCCTCTAAAGGAAAAAGGGAGGTCCCCCATGGGTGGGCAAAAGTGAAGAAACACAAGAAACACAAAAAACAAAACACAAAAAATAATTTCACTAGGGTGGGGTGCAAAGTAGGGAAAAAATCACATAAAATTGGTCCTCAAGTTGCAGAGCTCACAAAGATTGGAGAAAACCAGTGCTGCATTCACTTTGTCAGGACAACCAAGGCCGGAGAAAAAAATGGCCAATTATGTAAAGACTAGTATTCTATCTTGGAATGTTAATGGCTTAAGAACACAAAAACGGAGAAAAACCATACTAGAGTACCTTAAAAACTCAGCATGCGAAATTTTAATTTTACAAGAAACCCATCTGTTAAAGCAAGAATGGGAAGCTTTCACAAAGAATTTAAGGTGGATAGACACCTCAATTTGCACAAACCAGGCATGCAACATTAAAGGTGTGGCAATTATTTTAAAAAAATCTTTGAACACTAGAATAATTTCCTCGAGGGTAGATAACAAGGGAAGATGGGCAATAGTAGAAGTAATCATACACCAAAAACCATTCACAATAGTGGGATATTATGGCCCCAACTCAGATGACCCAGAACCCCTCCAGAGTTTATACTCACAGCTACTTGACTTTTCATCACCTATAATCTGGGGGGGGGATTTCAACATTACCATTAATCCGAAGATGGATAGAACCCCAGTTAGAAAAGGTATTTCTCTCCCGAAAATGAGAGAATGGTTGAAAATAGCAATGAAAGATTTAGCGCTCAGGGACATCTGGAGCCTTAAAGGAGATCAATCAACAAGGTTTACTTTTCAAAATAAAAGACTGGGTCACTCTTCTAGGATCGACTTCTTCCTCCTTGATAGTATCCTAGCCGCAAAGGTAGAAAAAGTGGAACATTTACCGGCACATCTCTCGGACCACTCTGCTGTTAAAATAGATTTGAAGTTAGAACAGTTACCCACCCATAAGAGATGGACGGTTGATAGATCCCTTTTTTTAGATCAAGCCTTTATAAACCATCTGAAGCTAGAAACTACTCAGTTCTTCGATCAGAATAGTGAAGGAATGAGTAGTCAGGTAGTATGGGACACATACAAGGCAGTGGTGAGGGGTAACATTAAGAGTTTCGCCACTTATAAGAACAAAACTGCGAGACAACTGCTAAATAAAATAGAAGGTGAAATAAGAGCGATTGACATACAGCTCCATAAGACCAACCCTGACCCAATAATTAGGTCCCTTAACCAGGAGAGGAAGGAGAAAGAAACTTCCCTAAGAGATTCCTTGGAGGCAAGGGTAAAAGAAAAGTGGGAGACGAGTAAACTTGCTCACCACGAATATGGCGAAGGATGTGGTAAACTACTCGCGTGGAAAATAAAATCCGATCAATCTAGAAATAAAATCAAAGATATACTAGTAGGGAATCCCCCCAAAAAAACTCTAGATGAAACAATCATTAAGGAGGAATTTGGGCGATTCTTTGGGGGCCTCTACTCAGAAGACTGCTTTCCTACAAAAGCACAGATTGATCGATACTTAGAAAATCTGAGTCTCCCGAGTATCACCTTAGCCCAGACTTTACAGCTAAACAAAGAAATCTCTGAAGAGGAAGTCATCCAAGTATTAAAAGACCTTAAAAAAGCAAAAGCGGCAGGCCCAGACTCCATCCCAAATGAATTTTACACAGTTCTTCAGGAAACCCTATTATCCCACTTAACATCCCTCTTTAATGATATCTTTGTGGGCAAAAAAACCCAACCAGCCTCATGGAATGAAGCAACAATAACATTAATTTTAAAACCAGATAAAAACCCTGGCAAATGCGAATCTTACAGACCCATATCACTTTTAAACTGCGATTACAAAATCTATACTCAGATCCTCACTAAGAGGTTGAGCAAATGCGCAGAGAGCATTATCCACGAAGACCAGAAGGGTTTCATAAAAGGTAGACAGCTACAAGATCTCACTCATCAACTTATTGGAGCAAAAGACATCTCAGTTCAACAAAAGGTGCCCCTTTCAATTATAACATTAGATGCGGCGAAAGCCTTTGACAGAGTCAATTGGGTTTTCTTACATGCTGTTCTAGAGAAATTTAAATTAGGGGTCAATTTCTAAGGGTGGGCGTAGTGGGCGTAGTGGGGCTACGTGAAGCAGCACGTAGTGTGCCCAAATCTACGCACACTACGCGCTTCGCGTAGCCCCACTACGCGCCACCCGCCACCCACCCACCCTACTTTTAAAAGATTAAATTAATTTGTAATAAAGCAAATTAAAGGCACTTACCTGACGCGCGGCGTCTCCCGGGGCTCCCTCTTCCTGTTTTTCAATTTTCCTGACAAATGCGCATGCGCGGACGCCCGCGCATGCGCATTTCTTGCGAGAAATGCGCATGCGCGGGCGTCCGCGCATGCGCATTAGTCAGGAAAATTGAAAAACAGGAAGAGGGAGCCCCGGGAGACGCCGCGCGTCAGGTAAGTGCCTAATTTCCTTTATTACAAATTAATTTTTTCTTTTAAAAGTACGGCGGGCGGGAGGCGGGTGGTGGGCGGCAGGCAGCTACGCTTCGCCCACGTAGTGTGCGTAGGCGCTGCCTGCTTCGCCTACTTCGAAAACTGCGAAGCAGGCAGCGCTACGTACACTACGTGGGCGAAGCGTAGTGTCGCGCCCAGGGTTATCAATTTCCTGGAGGCCATTAGAAACATTTATAGTTCCCCTTCAGCTAAGATTTTAGTAAATGACAGCCTGTCGGAAGACATTTTCATCAAAAGAGGCACTAGACAAGGCTGTCCGCTCTCTCCCCTTCTCTTCAACTTATACATAGAACCCCTCGCCCTATCTATTAGAAATAACCCAATGATAAAACCATTCTGCCACAAAAATTGGATTAAAAAAGTTGCACTGTATGCCGATGATCTAATGATTTTCACTGACAACTTCACCGAAGCAAGTCCTGAAATTGATCATATGATACAAGACTTTGGAACTGTCTCAGGCTATCAAACAAACCAAACAAAATCAGAAATTATGGAGTGGAACACTAGGGGTAACTCGCTGCTGGTAAAATCAAAGATTAGATATCTTGGGCTGGATATAGTTAAGGATCTAGATGTACTTCCACAAACAAATTTTAGCAGAGTCGCAACAGAAGTAAGGAAACTTTTGAGAATATGGAGTGGACTTCCTTTAACATTTCTAGGTAGATCCAACATTATCAAAATGGCTATCCTCCCAAAACTCACCTTTATATTTAGCGCGATCCCCCTGGAATTTAATAAATCCTCCATACTTAAATTACAGGGAGAATTAAATGGCTTTATATGGAATTCCAAATGCCCGAGAATAGCCTGGAAAAAACTCAGAAGAACAAAAATCCAAGGTGGCATAGCAAGTCCAGACATATTAGAATATTGCAAGGCCTTCCAATTTAAATATACTAGGATACTTCTACAAAATTATGAGGTTTATCCTCCACACTTACAAGCGATGGTAGACACAGGGGGACACTTCCTATACAAATTTGGCCATCAAAAGTTCTTCAAAAAGATTAAACTGAAAACTCTCCAGTCAGCAGCTAAGTTATGGCTGCAAATTAGGAAAACCATAAAAATCCCTTATTATAGTCAATATGCCCCACTCTGGGATTCCCCCGGAACTCCGGATTGCCTTAAAGATCAATTGGCCTTACCGTTAAGGAGAGCAGGTATTTTGACCTGGGGGGAATTAATTCTAAATGGCATACTAATTGGTTGGGACTTGTTGACGGAAATTACAGAAGCTCACCTATCAAAGTTCAAATATTACCAACTATCAAGCTGGATAAACTCAATAACAGAACCACTTAAGGGAAACCAACAACTGGAACTCAAAATGCTCGGAGCTGGCCCCCAGAAAAAAGAAGTTTCATTGTGGTACTGGTCTCTAATAACAGCGGGAGAAGGAAATTTCACGACTCCAGCTTCGACCTGGGGAACTTCACTGCCGTCTACAGATCTCTTGAACATATGGCAAGTATCAATGGGGAAATGCTGGGGTATTATCCAGTCTGCCGCATTAAGGAGAAATCATATTTTCACCATTCACAGAGCTTATTGGACCCCAAAGAAACTCTCAAAGTTTAAAAATCAACAACAAGTGAAAAAATGCCCAAAATGCGGTGAAGATAAGGCGGACGATATCCATATGTTCTGGCAGTGCCCCCAGCTCGAAGACTTCTGGACAAAAGTTGGTAAGACACTGACGGATCTCTTCGGCCATCAAATACCTGTAAGTATGGAATTGGTGTTTTTTGGGATTAAAAAAACAGAGGCAAATACAAGTAATGTTGGCCTAAAACAAGAGAACCTACTTTTTGTATTAATCCTTTTGGCACGTAGAGAAATATGTATAAACTGGGTTTGCACTACTCCACCTAGCCATTTAGATTGGTGGAATTCAATTGGTAGAGTGAATAAATTGGATAGAAGTGGAAGACCTAGAAAAAAAATACAACTTCTGGGAAATATGGGAGCGTTTTCACAATTCTTATGGCCAAAATCAAGTCCAATGATTTTACTTCTGGCAATACCCCAAACGATCAAGGGCTTTCGGTCCTTCCCGTTGTGCCGAGGTGATAAACAGGTCGCCAGTTGCAAGGAAAACTCTCTGTTGATGAAACTCTGAGTTGTTGCCTTAGGAATTCGTAATGGTAGCACTGGTCTCCTATATCAAAACCTGACACAAGTATTGCAAAATGAGGACAAAAAAAAAAAAAAAAGATTCCCAAGAGATATCAAAATTCATCACAGTTGTTGCCGCTGTCATAAATTTCATCAAACAAGTGACCAATTGTACCCCTCTCATGCATCTCCTAGTGCCTCTTGCCATGTCTGTAAATTTAAAATGCGCCAAATGTTTCTCAAAGCACTCAATTTCTTACAGATGCATAGTACATGGATTAATGTTTCCTCACTTTTTCAGCACAGGCGGCACAGTGTATCTTTTCTTTCCTTATACCTCTGTCCATACTTATATGCCATCAAAGGAACTAATCCAAAACGTAGTCTCATTAACTGACACTTCATTATTGACTTTAGGGGGGCTGAGAGGTAGTTTGGCAGGCCCCCACAGTCATAGTTTTGATGCCCTACTTCCATGACTTAAATTCTTCATGGCTACTGCATCGCATTCCACCGATAGTAGTTTTGTTTGCCTAGTTAATAATTTTGCCACCACGGCAACTATTAGAGAGCTTGACCAAATTTCTTGAGCCTCCAATACCTGTACACAGTGCATTAAAAATGTATGCCAATTTGTCCCTGAGTTGTTTAGCAGTGACCAGATATGAATCTTTAAGGTGTGCCCCTAGGCATGTTTGGCTTTCAAACAATAGACTACAAGCCTGGCTTTTAGTATCCATTGTTGTGATGGCAGCTTAAATTCCATACGGATTTGGGCATGAGAAGTAGAAGATGGCAACAAAAACACTCTGCGATAGCAGGCTGACAGTGCTATGTCCAGTCATGTTGCCATTTTATCTTTAAAAATCATTGCTCCGTAGGCCACTGTTGGTAAGACTTTTGCACCCATTACCTTAAGAAGGGGGGTATAAATCTGGTACACTCATGGATTTTCTTACTCTACAAAAGGCCACCTCTAGCGTTTTTGATGTATTAGTTTCAGTCAGTTTAACTTATAGTATGATGTCAGGGCAGTCAAGAGCCTCTCGAGCCCCACCGGGGTGTGATCTAGCAATATTGTATCATCTGCATATTGCATAGATTGGATTTTGGTTCCAGCGCACGCCAAATGCTCTGGAAGGTCTGTCAACTACAAGTTAAAAAGTATTGGGGCCAATATACATCCTTGTTTCAGTCACTTGTTACATTTGATTTCATTAGTAGTAGACCATCCAGAAGTGGCTCTTATTTTCACCTAAGTTTCTAAATACAGGGTGATGAGCTCATTTAATAAAGTTTGGAGTATGCCCCAGTTGTTTAATTTTTCCCACAGTCTAGAGCAGGATACACTGTTGAATGCAGTTTGAAAGTCAATGTATCCTGAATACAGGGTCCTACCTTTTTTTTTTACTGTGTCCTCTATCATATGCGATATTCAAACCAAGTTATCTTCTATATGGTAGCCCTTTTGAAAAACAGTTTGTGTGTACGGGATCAGTTTTTGCTCTTCCACCCAAACCATCAATTCTTGGTGTAAGATACTGACATAGCACTTCCCCTCTACGTCCAGTAGAGCAATCCAACCAAACCAAGAATGTACTATGCCTTTATTATGAACCTCTGAAGGCTCCCCTGTGCAAATTTATTAATAAATTAATATTTATTAATAAATTCAGCACTGGCATCAGTGAGGATTTATTAATAAACAATGTTTGGTACCTATCACCTTAGAAATCAGTGAAGCCATCATGGAGCTAGGAAACATGTTTTGACAAGTATCCAGCCCATGTACTCGTTATCGCTTCCCTGTGTACTTACAACATCTCAAAATAGACTGGACATTATAGAAGCATACCTGTTAATGCTGATATGCCATCACACAGGATATAGTGCACCCTGCCTTAGGACTAAAGGCCTGCAGTAGTAGTGACTTACCTATATCTTATGCAGTGTATGGGTGGCATGGCACACAGGGCTGAGTGCCATGTCGACCCTTCAGATTTCCCTGCACCAAGGCACGCAGCCTGCAAAGGCAGAGTGCCAGCCAGTTCAATTACAGTCCATAATCACATCAGGGAAAAGGTGGGGGCTAACCATGTCAAAAGAGGCACTTTCCTACACGTATACTTCTTGGTTCCGCATGAAAAGGAGGAATCAAAATGGATTTCTTACATTCTTCTAAAATGACATGATCCAGTGCAACCTGGCACCAAACATGCTAATGTCAGTGAGATTTGAAACCAGAATAGTATGGTCAATAGTATCAAATGCTGCGGACAAATCCTGAAAAACCAAGGTGCTCATTGGCCATGATTGAATGAATGTTGTGTATGTCAGAGACTGCAATTAATTCAGTGCTTCTGCTTGGTCAGTAACCAGTTTTGTGGCTGCTGACAATATTGCTAGATTTGACAAAACTTGAAAGTTGGATAAATACAAGTTTCTCAAGAATATTACCCAAAAAATAGAACCAGAACTCATGGGTGTATTCCAGCAGGGGGGCATAATTTTAAATGTCATGACATGTGGTACTTATCTGTACCTCACTCAAGGACATTGTTTTAAACTGTGTGGACACTTCCCCTATGTATGCAACTCCAGGTGAACTATATCCCCTACCAAATGTATATAGCAGGCCTTTTTTCCTTTGAAGGACACTTTACCCAGCCGCCCCTAGTTGTATGAAAGCTCCCAATGGAAGACATTATCCTGCAGGTGTAAGGTGCTAGTCCCATGGTTCTGTGCCCCTTCCCAGTGTTTCACGGACTCTACCCAAAGGTGTATGGCAGTCCCCTCCACTCACCTCCCACACCCAGCAGCTTGGCAACCCCCATCCCAGAGACTGTCTTCCAGACCCTACTGCTAACCCATTCCATATAATATGACACAGCCAGGTGTACGGGAACTACTCGTTCTCTGTATTTACTATCACTTGGTTTCTCTGATGGTTGGGGAGGGGCTTTGTGTCTTACCTGCAGTTCAGCGAATCTTTGCACTGTTGGGGGCAGGGCAGCTGCTTGTTCTCCTTTCCCACAAGAAGGAATCTTCAATATTCCATTGGGGGCTGGCGATGTCTGTCTGACTCTTGGGGAGTGGGGTCTGGCCTCTTGTCCCCGTGGGAGGGGGAGGGTGTGGAGAATGATGCTTCCCCGACTTCCCCTGTCTAAAGACCCCTCCCCTCGCAACACATCTAACCCGGGCAGTTGTTGGCAGTGCTGGTCGCCGGGAGGGGTAGCTCCCTCTCCCATAAGCCAGTCCCTGCCAGAAGACCTGAACTACCTGTCCAGTCTCTTGCCAGGCTGTCTAAGGTGGGACTCGTGCCCTTTTTCCTGACTGTTGCCTCCCTGTCTCGTGACTTCCTGCCACTCTCAGTGTCTCGCACTGTCCACGCGTGCCCTGCACTCCACACCTGAAGAACGTACCCAGGCTGTCATTCACTAACTGAAGCCGCATCCAGAATCTAATAATTCATTGAAAATCCAAATGAAGGTATTGGGGATCAAGATAATCAACCTCGCCATCCACTATGAAGCATAAATATCGTTAGGACAACAAGACACTGCCAATGAATTCATGGTTGTTAAAAACAATTCTGCTGAGTCAGATTAAAATTTATCAAACCTCGTCTTTTGATCCGTCCCATGTTGAACATAGTTCAAGCCATGAGGAGGCGGTAATTTTCCCTTTAAAATCTTCAGAATTCACCATCAAAAAAGGAGGCTAAATCTTCACAGAGATTTTGGGAGTGAAAGGCTATTAAATTGTCTACTGCAGTGGCTTAAAGCTAAAAATGCTAAAAGCTTTGTAGAAACATTTGTGAATTTCACAATATGCTTATATTAGATTGCTGTGTTTGCCATTTTAAAACGCTGCTATTAGTTTTTATAAAAGTGTCTGTTTTCCTCTTTAAAGATAGGGTTGTACATTTTACACCATTTGTGCCCCAGTTGCCGAGCAGCTTGATTTAAATCACAAAGTTCTTCGGTGTGCCAGGCTTCACTTTCCTCCTTTTGACACAATGTATAGTAAGGGGTATCAATGGATCAATCAATTCAGTCATGGTCTTATTAAAACAATTTACAGTCTCATCTGAAGGCAGCTTCATGAATAATGGAATTGGGCTATGAATATGATTTCCAGTGGTGAGGCAATCGATTCTGGTGAACACTGTTTCGAGTTTCGACTAAAACGAAACACCGCAGGTTGGGAATTTTGAGGATCTATGGATAATTGAATTTTGAAGAGAGTAGCTTAATAGTGGGATAGTTTCTTTTACCTCTACTGCAAATGTCAGGGAAAAAAATGGGGTCTACCAAATGACCAGCTAGTTTTGCATGATGTTCACTAATTAATTGAGACTGTAGGTTTGCATGGGTTAGTTCAAATAAAGGAAAGCACCAGGTCACAACTTAATCATTAGATTTAAGTCATCAAATAACTTCAATTAAGACATTTAAAACAAGTCACTAGATAGATTTAACTTCCACTGTTGTTTTATAAAATATTGACAGACAGTGTTAACTTTACAGGAGAAAGATGAAGAGCTAATGGTAGGATCTATAATAATCATTTCTCTTTGAATTACGAGGCGTGGCTTGCATTAGCTGCTACTCCGCTGCCATTGTTGTTACCGTGATCAGAGTTGTAAATCCTGAAATCTTTGGGTAGAAGTTCATCAACATAGGGATTATGATACCCTTTGAGCCAGAATTCAATGTGAAAACACTCATATCAGCCTTATATTGCTCTAGCAAATCTTTATTATGGTGGCGTTGAGCAAAGGCGGATCTGATGTTACAGTGCAAAGCGCTTAATACTCGTATTTGGCCAATTAATGTTCAGAGGGTGGTGTAATGCTATCTTTGCTTGAGCTTTTACAGTAAGCAACATAAAGATGCTCTTTAATTAGTTTATTGGCAGTAATTGGGGTTGCCTTAAAGAGCTGAAGTTACAAAACACCAATTAGGCAAAGGCACAGAAACAACCAAAAGAGCGATCAAGATAACAACATATCTTATATATCAAAGAAACAAGATTGGTATAGGTAGCATTGTAAAATTAAAATCATCAGCGCAACATAATACTCACTATTGTATTGCTATATACACTTAATGCATAACAATAGGATACAACCAAATGAATTTATATAAACAATACTTTTATCTTAGCAATAATGTTTATTCAACATAAGATAAAATTACAATATTTCAGACGGTTGGCCCATTGCTCCATCTACCATTTATCAGTTAGTCCTAAAGCAAAGGCCCACCCCAGTGGGGGGGCTTCTGACTCCCCATACTCAGAGTCATTATGTCAAGTGTTGGGTCCATGATATTACTAAAGCCTCCAAATAGAATTTGCCTACCAGGTGGGGCCCAGAAGACTAAGTCCAACAAGCATTACAGTGTGCACCCCGCCAATGTTGGCAGGACATAAATGCACAAAGGTCTAACTAGACCCCTCCGGCAGACCAGGCACCATAATGTATCTACCCTGGGGATCTATTTGTACATAAATTATCGTATATGGGAAAGATTTATAGAGTAGAAGAGTAGCTCCTATAGAGCCTGATGTGTACCTGGTGTGGTACACCTTGGTGTCACCATGTTGACCCAGGAATTCACAGCTCGCACCCAAAAAATGGTTGTCCTGTAAAATAATCACTTTTGGGCAATGGGATTTGAGGTATTTCAGTATGGACACTGTTGATCTTCTTGTTCAAATCATTAACATTCCACAATATGAATTTAAATTCAGCTGAGCAAACAGCATGATTTTGTGTAGGGGAATTGTGTTGGGTCTGGCTGACAATCTGTGCACTGCCCTCTAACCAGCTTTCCCCAACACATACTTTCTAACTTGAAGCATCTGCCATCCCCAAACTCTAACCGTGAGACTTCCATCTAGATCAGGAAACCCTACCAGCCACGATGTGTAGAGCTAAGTGGTTACCAGTGAAAAGATACATGAAAAAGTATACAACTACTAGATTAAATCCCCTCTCAAACTACTACACACTTTTTGAGGGAGAGTGATCCACTGCCCTAAGTAAAACGCCCCTGTCCGCATAGTTCATAAACTTCACTATCACTGGGCGAGGAAGTGCCCTAGAAGGTGGTTTAGGTATCAGATCGTGGTACACTTGTTTGGATAAAGCACATAGATAGTTCTTTGACCAGAATCAAGAATTTGAAACATTCCAGATGTATTTGTTAGGGTTGAGTGCCCTCTCTCCCCTCAAGAATCTCCACCAATCTGAGGTTGTTCAGTCTAGACCCGGCATCAGCATCCGCTGACTGACAGTCCAATTGCATGTTGACACATCTATATTTGTTGAGTTCAGCAGTGCGAGTCCAAAGCAAGTCCAAGTCAGCCATAATTCTAAGGTCCTGTCTCCCCAGAGCAATCTGCATGCAAACTCCCCCATTTTTTCCCCCCAGTATTTTCCGCATGTCTTCGATAGCATTTAGAATCATTTTAGGGGATACCGGGTGCCCCAGGGGTCCAGTGAAACCAACAGAAGAGTGCCCCTCCACCACAACAGCTTGTGTAAGCTTAGTAAATTTGAGGTTGCTGACTCAATCCTGTTGTCTTTTCTTTCACCCTGATGGAACCCTGAATGGAAGCCAGGCATCCCGTCATTTGCCAGAGTGGCCTACACCCTATCAAAGTATGGCTCTGCACTCTAAATTTCACAAGATAAAAGCCTCTCACTGGATGACACAATGATAGTAGTCACAGGGAAACTCTCCAAAACCTAAATCAGGGGGAGACCAGGTCATAAGGATGCAGGAAAATGCAGCTCACCCCCACCAGCCAGCCAGCCACCAACACTAACGTATAGTCCGGCTGAAAGGTGATGTCTCCCGCTTCCTCCTACAACACAGCGCCAGGTGGAAATTCAGCTACACATGAGCAAGGAGCACAACCGCTAAGTTAAATGTCGCCTAGGTGCCAGGTCCATCAGCAATGCCCAAAACAAGTGGACCCCTCAATTTCTGTTATACTGCCTCTAGCTCCGACCGTTGCCAAATCTGATCCAATCACTATACTTCAATACAGAAGCACTGCGTTCAATCATTGTCATACACTGTGCAGCAGAGGATCCCAGCTTAGGCCACCATGAACTTCAGACAGGGCTGCCCACCACTGTTCAGCATCTGCCCATGCTTGGAATGGTAGGCCACCACTCAGGTCTCAGTTGTCCCTTGGTCTCTTGCTGCCAGGACACAGGACACCACACAGCGAAGTTGGCAGGAAGCTTCTTGATGGAAGAGTGGATCCTCCACTGCTGGTCGCTCTCCACTCTGGGCGTGAGGTCTCCTCCTTTCAATGACAGCTCCTCTGGGATTGTCAAGGCCATGCACCTCAAAGGCCTGACTTCGGCCACAGCACCCAAGCAGGTTGTCCCAGACAACTCTAGGCTTGGGTCCATAGTGCCTCCACACTCAAGCAGGGAGGATGCACTGTTCCTCCAGTCCAGACTGGCGTCTCCCTCTGCCACGGCCGAGGCCTCAGCTCAGCTCCGGATCAGATGAGCATCAGTTTACCGGCCAGGGAGAACACATTGCCCAGGCCCACTGCCCAGCAACAACGGCAAAGCTCAGTGTCATTTCCCTGGTGCCCAAATCAGCAGCTTGCGCCACCAGAAAGTGTGGGATGCCATTCATGGAGGGCAGAGGAGGAGGATTTGAAAGAATAAATGCGGCAGGCCCAGAGCTTAGCTAACTTGCGGCTGCTTCTTGTCCTCCAACCCAATAGTAATTACTATTTTTTTGTTGTTAACTAAACGTTTTAAATTTTTCCTATATTTTACCATCTGGGGAATCCATAGGCAGTCTGGATATCACCCTATAGTAAAGTATGAAGAGAATTAAAAAACGTTATTAAACTTTATAATACATTAGTCCAAATATTTTTGCGGTAAATAGTGATTTAAATTAATGTTATACCTTAATTGTAAATGTAGAAAAAAATGCTACATCACCATTATATTTTTAACTTTTTAATAAAATTAATTTAAATACATACAATTAAATTAAAATTATTTTCCTGAAGTTTAAAGTAAAAAAGAAATTCCCATCTAAAATATGTTTATTATGCATTGATAATTAATAAAAGTGATGTATGGAATTTATTTGAAGTAATTTAACTTTAGTTTAATAAAATATTAATCTTACATTAATTTTTAAATTGTAAAAAGATGTTAAATATAGTTTATAATTAAATAATAAATACCTACTATTTTTAGATTGTTTTAATATTAAATTATATTTATTTATATGTGTAACTATTTTAAAGTATTTATTCTAATCAGGAATTTCCAAGCAGGATTCAGGTCCAGCATGGGAACAACTACAAACCTGGCAGCCCTGGCTATCTTAACAGGAAAAGCCATAACCTTTGTGAAACTATGTTGGAAGTTCCGATCCTCAGAAACTGGATCATTGAACAGTCTATGCTGGGCAGAAATCAAGGCACAGATGGACCAAAAACTATCCAACCCATGGGGTGAACACCTAAGAACAGCCTTAGTGGAACTAGGTGCCCAAGAGGCATGGGATAGCAAGGCGGACAGGGCAGCATTTAACAGGGTCTGCAATTAAACTGTAAAGAAAATGGCCCTCCAGGTAGACAAAAAATTTCTGGCCAAACGACGACATGCATGGACAGTAATAATTTCTCATACAAATACGTAACCTCTTCCGAAAAGCGGACTCATAACAGTCAAAGGGCCTCACAATGGGACCGTTTTTAAAATTGAAATGAACTGAATTTACCAGAAATTAGTGTCTTATATTTAAGTTAAATATTGTAAATGCAAATGAAAACAATTTTATGGGAAATATTATTACTTTTTAACTTTTGTATATTGAGAATTTTATAAAGTGACAAAAAGCATATTTTATTTATTGCACTTTATGGTTATTAACAAAACAAATAAAGGTCTTTTTGACTGACTAATTTGACATTATTTCCTATGGGGTCTTATTTTAAGTCCCTAACTCCTTTATTTTCAACGGGAGGATGATACAGTATTAGTCGCTGGCCATGTAGGATGCTGGACTTACTACTGTTTCCTTTTGGGCAGTAGTAACTTACAAGCATTATTTTAGCTCTACTCTTTTTTTTCAGGGGTTGGAGATGTATAAGTCTACACTTTTCAATAACTTTACATTTGGATTTTTTGAATAGCCAAAAGGAGAAAAGTTACTTAAAAGTTCATGAGTAAATTACATGTTTAAATTGCTCACAAGTGTAAGTTACCTTTGTTAATAGCCATGTTAATGTTTAAAGAGATGCTCGGTGTGGGTGTGTAGGAATTAACTCTCAGAAAAAGTTAGCAATACATTCACAGTTTGTTTGCAGAGGGTTTGTGGATTCAGATACATAGACCATCTGCAAATCCAAAATGAAAAAGATACTGGGATCTCATTGGCCGCTGCAGCTTTTTCTCTCATTGACCACTTCTGCTCTGCAGATCCTCAAAAGAATCTATGAATTTGAAAGGATCTGATTAGTTGGCCGCAACATTATAGAAAATATTGTGGCCACCACTACAGGACTTGAGGCCCTCCATTGTGGATTCAAGTGTTCTGTTTTGGATCCGCTGATCCCAATTATTTTTTTTAATATATAACCACTTAATGCCAAACCCCACTGCACAGGCCATGCTCAGTGGGGTTGGACCCCGATGCACTGGTACTGCCCACCTAGTACACAACCAGCAGGTGCAAACTACACCAACTCAAGGGCCTAGCTGTGAAGGGCATAGTGATGCAAACCAGGTATACCACCATTGGATACAAGCTCCACAGATTCCAAGGATCCAGCTGTAAAGGAGCTTGTACTGCCCACCCCGTGCACCACCTCCAGATACAAGCTTTATTGGCTCAAGGGGCCTGGCTGCAAAGATGATACTATCACCTGCCTGGTACACCATTACCGGATGCAGGCTTCACTGACTCAAGGTGCCCAGCTGCATGGTGGACTACTAATGCCCACCTGGTGCACCACCACCAGGTTCAAGCTCCATGGACTTAATGGGCCGGCTGTAAAGGGGCTAAAAAGAGCCTGCCAAGTTAACCACTACAGGGTGCAAGCTTCAGACACTCAAGAGGCCTGGCTGCGGAGGGGCTAGTACCACCTGCTACACCTCCCCTGGGTCCAAGCTTTACAGACTTAAGTGACCCAGCTGCAGATGTGCTAGTACTGCTCACCTGGTACACCACCAATGAGTGCAAGTGTCACACACTCAGGGGCCCTGACTCAAGGGGCAATAGTGCCACCCATGTAGTATACCATCATTTGGTATCAGCTTAACAAACAAAGGGGGCCTGGCTGAAGAGCACATTGTAATGCATTCCTGGTGCACCAGCACTTGGCTTAAGCTTCTTGGACTCAAGGGGCCCTGGGGTGATTGGTTCAAAACTACCCACTCAGTACAAAATTACAGAGTGCAAGCTTCATGTTTGCAGACAGCCAGAGGTGCGGTATAGGGAGGTACAATTAAACTACCACCCAAGCTTGACAGATGGATGGTGAATTACTTTGCATGATCCTGCAGCTGGCCCCCACTGTGTACAGTTGAAGCCTGTGATTAACAGTGATTGGATTTCATTACAAGACCGGAGGCTATCATTATGCATGTACTTTTATTTACTGCCTAACATGCAGCCCTTTAAAGAACATTGAATACATCACAAAGTAATAGAATATTTAGACAAGCAGTATAAGTATCCTGTGCACTGTATCATCTTCTTCCTTTATTAGCTGCCCATCACAAGATAAGTATATCAGCTCTGCTTCTCAATTTTGAAACGTTTTTATATTGATCTAGTATACTTCATCTTTGATAGAGTTTTTATATTTACTAGTATTAAGTATGGCCTTATACTTTATTACATTTACTAGTATTACATTTTGTTATATTGTTGTTTCTTTGATTAAGTCTTGCTGGACTAATGCTAAAAATGCAATCTTGCTTATTTTATTGCAAATATAGTAATCTACAATGCCCTCCCAATTTTCAGGAGGGGCAGGTAAGTTTTGCGCTGTTCCGTGACTTATTTCCAATTGAATGTCTCTCATTTTCCAACACTACCCATGACCGGGTATTCCGTGGCAAATCCTTATTGTTTTTTTGTTCAGAGGGCGTGACCGTAACATATTTTGCATTGTGCGCCCTCGGAAATACCAAAACATTTGTGCTTTTTAAATGTATTCATTTGCCAGTGGCTTGGAGCACCCACAATGGGGAAACTCACCTGGTAACCCGGCAACAGCCTTTGTGGTGCGCATTGTATCCAGAGTGTCTCTTCCTGGAAGGTGGGGGTCTTTCCTCTATGTTGGCACTCCGGGCGTGACACTGCCACGGCAACAGCTTGCGCTTGAGCTGAACTTAGTCAGTTGCAACCAGCGCTTCATCGGAGCCAACGCTCTTGTTAAAATTCAATATATTTTCAGTGCGCTGACTGCCTCTTGTGGCCATTTGCATTTGTATTCAATCTCCATCGATTTATAACCTTCCTACGAAGGAAGCGGAAACTTAACCTACTGTATCAAGTGAATAATCCTTCTACATGCCCAAATAATAAATTGGGCCTCACTAATATTATTTAATTAATTATTAATGGAATCTGATCCTATTAACCCCCAACCCAAAGATGGTGACTCCCCTTCTACCTCAGAACCCCAAAAACGGGGACGTTTTCCCAAAAGAGGAAGCACTTAGATCAGGCCTCTAATCAGGCCTTTAACTCATGTAGCCTCCGCGCTACAACAGAGATTGGTGCTCCTTGCAGCACAATAGAGAAAGGCCACCCTTCAGGGGCCCAAAGAAGAGTTGCCCATAGCGGCATGATAGAACGAAGTGACCCTCGTGGCACAAGAGAAAGAAGTGATGTCCTTAACCCCTCTGTGGACTATATTGATTTTGATGACACACAATTGGATGAGTTTATCTTCGATCCAGAAGATACCCTTGATAGTACCGATATGCTGGATCATGTCCAAGATCAAGCTTTTACTACCTCTGGGATCAAGGATCCCTTTGGGGCGGAAATGTTCGACCCCACCACCATTAGGCACCCTTGCAGTGCTGATTGGTGGGCTATGGACCATGTAGCCAAATATCTCAGTCAATGGGCCAGGAAAGGCCTTGACAAGGAAACCCGCAACCTACTGAGAAATGAATGTCCCAGACCTTCTACTGGGGCAAGGTCTGTAACACACCCAATCTGGACCCAGAATTAATTACATTGCTTTTTAAATATGGGAAAGATCCCAGCAAGGGCATTGAGAAATGTCTTAAACAATACCAGGATAAACTCCTGGATGTACTCTGCCTGCTTACACGCATTTTCACACTCGTGAACCTCAACCTCCTGAGAGGATGGTCTCAGCGTGCTATATGCCTTTCGGGGGAATGCCAACTCTTACTTAATTACAGAGGGATGTAAAGCTGTCCTCCTAAATTGGCCGTCCTCCAAAGATAATATGGGCAATGCCAAGGGGCTTCTCTTCGGGGATGACTTCATGAAATCCCCGGGGAAGTACGTCTCAACTTTTACAGCCTTTAGTAAAGTTCAAAGTAACATGCGAACAGTATTCAATTCATGCCCCCTTTTTGGATGGGCTGACAGGAGAGGACCAGCTGTCAGCTGTGGAAATTAAAGGTCCAACTTCTTTTCAGAAGAACAGAGAGGCCCCTCTGCTTACACCAGAGGCTTTCGCCAAAACTCCAATTTCTTCCTACAAAGAGGAAGAGGCGCAAGATCCTGCGGCGGAAGATCGAGACCTTCTAACCAAGGACACCAAGGTGAGCGTGACTACCTTTCACAAAACATTAAGAGTGGGGGGAGACTAAGAGTGGGGGGAAGACTAAGTTCTTTTACCCACAATTGGCAAAAAAATAACACAAGACCCTTGGGTTCTGGAAACAGTGTCTGGTTTCAAAATAGATTTCTGGTATACTCCAGTTCAAAACAGAATTCCCAGAGAAATGTGTGTGAATGTAGATCAAGCGATGTTAATAGATTCAGAAGTGTCTTAAATGTTACAGAAAGGAGCCTTCGAGAAGGTTTCCACTCCAGAAGCAATTGAAAAATGGGTTCATAAGCTCAATATTTTTGTTAGAAAAGAAGGACAAAGGCTGGCATCCAGTAATAAACCTCAAAGAGTTAAGCACCTTCTTGGTCTACAGACACTTCAAGATGGAAGGTATCCATCTTTTAAGAGACATTTTACAAACACAAGACTGGATGGTAAAGTTGGATCTCAAGGATGCCTACTTTACAATACCTATGGACAGATACTGCCAGACGTACCTCCATTTCCTTTGGAAGGGAACTCTTTATCAATTTCTTTGTCTACCTTTCGGCCTCTCGTCAGCACCATGGTGCTTCACCAAAGTTCTCCGTCCAGTGGTAAGCTATCTGAGGGAAAGAGGAGTTCAACTCATCTATCTGGACGACATTCTCATTATGTCTCAGAGCAAATCAGAGGGACTGACTCATTTATCCTGGACAATAAGTCTCTTGGAAAATCTGGGCTTTGATATAAACACAGTGAAGTCTGTCATGACTCCCTCTCAGGAGCTACAATTTCTTGGATTCCAGGTAAATACCATCCTGTCACAGCTAGTTTTACCATGCAAGAAAGTATTACATATAAAAAAAGGACTGAAGTCAGTTTTATCCAAAGATTTCATCCTTTTAAGGGATTTAGCACGACTTCTGGGTTCCGGTTTCAGGGTATGTCACCCTTCTTCAGCCAGGCTGAAGAGGGGTGAAACCCCAATACCGGTCCTAGGAAGCTTGTTTCCAGTCCAGGGAGGACCTGGCTTGGCAGTTCGGGCTGGACTGTTCCCATGAGGCACAGGGTCAAGACTGATTTGCATATGACTGGGTTCAAACTGGAATGGCATGGTGAGCAAAAAAACGATTGATTTAGGCCCAGATCTCTGTACTGGGGTGAATGTATGACATCGTTCAGCATTCTGTCCATCAACTGTTGTTTTTGCATTTGTCACCCCGAGTGTGACGGGTATGCCCAGACGTGGGTCCTGTGCTCTCCATGCCACTAGAATCAAGCTATCCTGGCTGAAGAGGGGTGAAACCCCGAAACCGGTCCTAGGATGCTTGTTTCCAGTCCAGGAAGGACCTGGCTTGGCAGTTCTGGCTGGACTGTTCCCATGAGGCACAGGGTCAAGACTGATTTGCATATGGCTGGGTTCAAACTGGAACGGCATGGTGAGCAAAAAAACTATGGATTTAGGCCCAGATCTCTGTACTGGGCTGAATGTATGACATTGTTCTGCATTCTGTCCATCAACTGTTGTTTTTGCATTTACTAATTATTACAAGCTCCTATTGGGTAAAAGGACATAAAAACCAATAAAAGAGGCCACTTGAACCATAATTCTATATTACTAAAATCCATACATAATTCATACATTCGTAATTTGATGAAATAAGTAAAAATCCATAGGTTTTAACTCTGCGTCTGTACGGAATTTAAACTGTCCCAAAACCGGCCTCGTATACGCCATCACGGAATTCATCTGTATAAATCTCATACAGTACTGAGATCTGTTAAATGTTACAGGCACATGTTCTAGGCATTTTCCTCTAAGTATGTTTCTAGACCATCTGATAAGTCAAGATCACATCAACTGAGATATACGTCAGCTTTTCAAAGCTTCCCAAAGAAAGGATGTGAGTGAATAACATACGTTAGTATTTTCCGATTATTGAATAATAAAATAGAGCTGGCAGACACTGTCTAATCTCATATTTGCTTAAAAAGGAACAATGTACTTTTTTTCTGCTGGCTATACAAGGGGCAATAAAACAAAATATGCAAATTTTGACAGTGTAGACTTTTCATCACATGGGCAAGGGGACAACTGATTCAATGAGTAGGAATTTGCAGGGGAGCTCATCTGAGTGTGATGTAACTTAAACGGAACCTTGACAAAATAAACCTATGCTATAAGTTCTCTACGGAGGACAAACTAGAAAGTACAGCTTACTTCACAGGGGGTAACGACTGGTACAAAACTATTGTGCTTTTGCCTTTATTTATAGCCCACCTATCACTTGTTGCCTTAGCCAGATAGATTTCTTTTAGCTTGGACTTAGAGAAGCTAACACATAGCAGGGCAGTATCATAAAGAAAGCATAAGCCCAAAGATATGAGAGTGATCTTTACATAGCTCAGCCATGAGAGTCTAAGTGCATAATACGTTTTTAAGCTGTCCGTTAACACTAGTTGATTCAGTTTGAGACTGTCCCTTTTCCATTTAATGCCACAACAATATGGGAGCTAGTTTAATCGAACCACTGATATAAGGTAGCCCCAATTCAGAATGGCAGATGTAATTTGGGCAGGTGCGGGCACAGATAATAATCTTTTATAAAATATGTCCTCTATATGCTGCAATGCTTCAACATCCATCATACACCAAATTGGTGCTCCAAATGTTGCAATGGCCTTAGCTTTGGCTAAATAAATCTTTATCATTTCCGGGATGGGTTTTGAGTCTAATTGTTTCAAAAATCTGAAGATTGCAGCTATACATTTTTCGGGGTGGCAGTATCGTCTAAGCCCATCATCATGACCTCCAGTTTATTTATTGTAAGAATCGAGGTAAATAAACTAGCCTCATCCACTCTGTCCCACAGTAGTATATAACCATTTTTCCTGGTTAAAACAGGCTTTGGGGCTACCTTCACCCCCAATTTGGTGTATCCTTCCCAACCCAAGCCACAAATAAGTGGGGCATGACAACTAAAATCTGTTTATAGTACTTGCATGTTTTTAATACTGTGTATCAGATTGTCTAAAGCAATAATGTAATCAATTATGGACCCCCTTCCTGCGCTTTCGAAGGTATTGTACATTAAACCTGTCTGCAGATTTATTCTATGACCAACCGCTAAGCTCCATTTTATCAATAGTTTATTTAAGGCACTCCCATAAGGTGTGTGGCTTTGTTGCAGGGATTCTGCTCATGCACAGAACTATGCGCAGGAAACCAGGACCTCAGTGAATTGTGGTGTATCAAAAAACTCACCTCAGCATCCAGAACCCCTATCCGACTAGCATCAGTGTCTCATTCGTTCTCTGTATCATCTCGAAGCTACCAATGATTAAACAATCCAGAACAAGCAACTTAGAGTACTCTCAGGAATGGTGGGAATCAGAAACACCTTTTCGTTATTATTCTCATATCAGTCCACAACAAGAGTAATCAGAGACACGGTAAAGTTTAAAATGTTTTTTTTTTTGTTTTTTAATTCTTTTTTTATTTGCAAAAAACAAGGAACAAAGATGGTCAGTAAATTTTCACATTACAGTCATTATAACACCAGTAACATACATTGACAGGGTGGGACATAGTTTCATTTGAATTAGCTATCGAAGTATAGTATGTTCAGTCTTAAAATGTTTATTTTTAAATACGTGCTCGAAGGTGCAGTACTTTGGCTAACATAAGCAGACAAATGATTAAAAACAAAACCATCAGCATTGTTACAATACCATAAGAAATGAAGGGAGAAAACATATTACAAATGATAGTGGGAAACAACCACCCTCCCTTCATTAGTAAGCTAGTTTTATGAAACTAATAGAAGGTCTCTAGGCTTGAATGGGGAACCCCATACTGTAAATATTAGCTTAGTTGAATCACATCACAGGATCAGCTCTGCTCTTTGTGTCTGGAAAGGATTTCTCCAAGTGTCTGAATCATGCATGCAATTGCATATATTAAAGGCACCGGGGTTTCAGATTTTTGCAGCTGTGTGCGTGTTATGTCTAATGCATGGACCGATCAACCTGAATTCAAAAGCATACATTGTTTTTTCACCTTGACAGCTTCTGCACGCAGTGTTCAGACTAAGGTCGCGGTGTAAGTCTAGGGATGTGAACAACAGACCATTCTCATGTGATGAAAAAGCAAGCAAGCAGTTTTACTTGTAATAACAGCTACCTGCAGTGTCGTGTGCAAAAGCAGCAAAAGTGGCAAGATCGCGTTGTACATCTAAAGCGCTTATGCTAACATAGCAATGTGTGTACATAAACCCTTGTCCTCACTAAAGCTTAAAATGTACGATAGGGTTTCCATCACCATCTGTTACCCCAAAGATCGAGTAATTGACTTTCTTACCATTAAAATCACCCATCCAGATGATTTTCAAGGGTTTAGGATGTTGGTGGCTAATTTCATTAATTCTTGTTGGAAAATACTTCGTTTTCCAACAAACATCAAAGTGGAAAGAAAAAAAACCTTCTTCTAACAAAGGGGCTCTCTATGATTAGTACGTGTTTATTTGGAGGACGAGCCCTCCCGTTTCCTTTTTCCTCTATCGCCCCCTTTTTCAAGAAATGCCATTAATTGTCCTGCCAGCTGCTTCTACCACTCGTGCCATATTGCTAAAATGATTATTATAATAACTTATAATTACTAAATCCCAATTACCTTGTCCCTTGCAAATCAAAAAATGAAAATACGGCGAGTCATCAGAGAAATTAAACATTTTAAACCTGACAGTATTTGCTATTAGTGTCAGTATACCTCCCATTGCCCTGCCAACTCTGGATGGCAATGCCGGGGTTTGATACGATCAATATGCATCCAGAAAAAAAGGCCCCACTTACCATGGCTCCTGGAAACACATAATATCAAATTTGTAATTTCTTCTATCCACTCTTTATAATCTTTCTTGCCAAATATCCTGCAATATTCCATTTTATCACACTCCATTCCATTATTCACTCTATCTTTTTATGTTTTACCCTGTAACTAGTTGTCTGCTAATGCCCATATGGGTTCCTTGTATCCAGTCCTAGGGAGGTCATTCACAACTTCCTAGACTTTCCAGCAGTGCAAACCGGTTAGTAGTGTGGATTCCACTGACACCATGTAACCTCTCAAAGGTACACAGTTGATACGAGAGTGAGCCATATCCCCTTCTTTCTCTCTCTGAAATCTAAAAATATTTTGGGGATTATTAAAAAACCCTAGAGGTAAGGTGTAAATCTGAGATCCTACAGATGGTACTATAGGCAGTTGGCCTAAGAGGTCTCCTACTAGATCTGGATTATCACAATTTACTACAATGCAATCCCCTGTTATTTTGTTTCTAAAGTTGGTCCCACCCAGGGTGTTCTTGCCATGAGGAGATGTCCCTGGGTATGCAAACCCATTTTAGCGAACGTAGTCAATCAATGATGCACTTTGTTCATTAGTTGCTCTGTAGACTCATGTTATAAGTGCCGTAGCTTCAGAACATTGACCATTATATTGACAAGTGGGCACGCTCCTGGTGGGAGGTTTAGGTATAAGGTCTTGTACCCTCCCTCTTGTTGAGAAACACATTTTTCACTCTCCTTCTCCTCCCTTGTGTCTAACCTACTTTCTGCTTCCCTAGGGCAATTCTAGTTAAAATTGCGGCTCATATTAGGAGCAAACGGTGGTGTTACTCCCTATTCCCCCTCTCTGGGTGCTTTATCAAGCTGTCTAGCTCCTATAGCTAACATCAGGGAGGAATGCTGAGGGTCTGCCAGGCTAGCCTCTACCTGCTCCTTATCTCTATCAGCACATGTGATTATTTTCGAGGGGTATTCAAGGCATTAGTAGTATTGGGAACTTACTCATGAGACTCTAAGATTTGCTTTTGTCCACCCTGCCTCTAATATTTTATGTACCCGTTGTTTGATGTTTTCCAGATGAGTCAAAAAGGGTTGCACCATGGTTGACAAAAGGCATTTCAGTTTATCATTGAGTTTGTCCAAATTTGAGATATGAAGAGCCAGTGTTTGAATTTGGGGATCAACCAAGGCTCCAGATGTAGGGACTTTGCTTGATCTTTTAGCTTTAGAGGGTTGTGGCTCTCTAGTCCCATCTCTTTTCCTTTTTCCTGGGGGCTCCTTAAGGGGTATTACTGGGTTGTCACTTAGATCGTGATGAGAAGAATTTAAACCAGAAGGAGGACCCCCAGGTAAGTAATTTGGGTCCGATCTCTGGGGGCTACAACTAGCGATTACTCCACTCACCCCTCCCAATAGGAGTCTGTGTTCAGTAAGTTCCATTTTTTTTGTTATAAGCCTTTACAAGAAAAGAATCTAACGTGAAAAAAGTTACCCCACCTGTTTCAGGCTGTTTAATCTTCTTTTTGCCCATGCCGAACTTAAGTCACCTCCTACGATACTAGCCAAGTTTGGGGGTCCAGCCCAGCCTACTCCAAGTTCTGACGGGCGTGGATGGGCCCGCCTTTGGCCGTGTGAACCCATGCGCATGTCCCCCGTGCCCCAGGACAGTGTCACATTTGAATGCACATCAGGGCAATACAGAGGATGGTGGGTAATGTTGTTTTTTCCCCAGAAGTGCAACAGTCCAGGATGGCATGACTGTCCCCTCACTCGAGCTGGGCAATGTAGCTACAAACGCCGTGGGTCGGCATCGTGCTTAAGTGCACTTCAATATTACGACATAATTGAAAATGTCCCGAAGCACACCTTTTTTGTTTGTTTCTTTAATCTTTTTTCAATGCTTTCAGCGAGTCCACTTTTTCCAAATTTGCGTGCAGCACCCGTGAACGGTGCGCCGTTCCTGTCACACCGGGGCAATTATACTGAGAAGTGGTGACCCGCTGCGTTAGCAGGTCACGCACGGGTTGCACAGCGTATACACATAGGTATTATCAAATTAATACTCATCCACCATAGTAATCCAAATGTTGTCTTATTTATTTAAAAAAGTTTTGACATTCTTTATCCATTTTGTTACAACTTCACGTCAAGAGATGCGTAATCCGTAACTTCTTAGTTTTTAAATTCAGTGTATTGCCCATCCAGGCCTATACATGAATGTTATTCGAATTTCCAAGCATCCACCAGATTCGGTACATTTCCTTTACTCAATGCATTTCGGTTTGTGAAAAACCTTCGTCAGGAGTATCTATAAATTGTAAAAATGTATTTATTAACATCGCAAGACATTTGAACCCCAAAATAAACTTAATGTCTCCATATCAAAGCAAATTACTGAACATTCCAATGCATCACCCCCGACCCAACTCCAAAACTTTAATTTCAAAAATACCGTGTGTGACATGCGAACCTCCATTAATACGATCCTCCCCTTCCATCAAAATCTTGAAAAGAACCTGTGCTTTTAACCCACACGCTTATTTTGAAACCGCCCTTCAAAAGCAATCCCTCCTGAACTTAAGCCCCTCCGTGTCTAATTAACCAAACACCCGTTACACTCCAATCCTCCCTCTAGCTCAGTTTAAACACCTTTACCATCCCCCTTTAGCATACCTGATGTAAAATTTTGCAACGCTTAAACCTCCTCCTTAGAACTCATTGTTTGTTAAGCGCCACCATGCTGTTTCTCCCAAATTTAAACTGATGTTACCCGCCCCACCTCTTAGGTCACAGGTGTAAACAGTCACGTGTTCTTCCACAGCCCACCAATCACAATATCCCAAGTGTCGATCAATATTAACAAAACTCGCAATGTGTTTCAAATCCCTGTGAACCCCCGTATCTAATGCAATTGATTTTGTGCTATTAATTATAAAGATCACATCTAATGCTTCAAACTTAAAACAATATGTGCTATTCGAAAATCCATGTCAATGACTTCACGATGATCCGAAAGTAGTGTGCTCTTTTGACGTGAAGCCTGAAACTTTCTTATAACTCAGTTGTAACTTCCTCTTGGTCGGGTGCTGACGGGTGGTGAAACGGTCAGTATTACGACATAATTGAAAATGTCCCGAAGCACACCTTTTTTGTTTGTTTCTTTAATCTTTTTTCAATGCTTTCAGCGAGTCCACTTTTTCCAAATTTGCGTGCAGCACCCGTGAACGGTGCGCCGTTCCTGTCACACCGGGGCAATTATACTGAGAAGTGGTGACCCGCTGCGTTAGCAGGTCACGCACGGGTTGCACAGCGTATCCACATAGGTATTATCAAATTAATACTCATCCACCATAGTAATCCAAATGTTGTCTTATTTATTTAAAAAAGTTTTGACATTCTTTATCCATTTTGTTACAACTTCACGTCAAGAGATGCGTAATCCGTAACTTCTTAGTTTTTAAATTCAGTGTATTGCCCATCCAGGCCTATACATGAATGTTATTCGAATTTCCAAGCATCCACCAGATTCGGTACATTTCCTTTACTCAATGCATTTCGGTTTGTGAAAAACCTTCGTCAGGAGTATCTATAAATTGTAAAAATGTATTTATTAACATCGCAAGACATTTGAACCCCAAAATAAACTTAATGTCTCCATATCAAAGCAAATTACTGAACATTCCAATGCATCACCCCCGACCCAACTCCAAAACTTTAATTTCAAAAATACCGTGTGTGACATGCGAACCTCCATTAATACGATCCTCCCCTTCCATCAAAATCTTGAAAAGAACCTGTGCTTTTAACCCACACGCTTATTTTGAAACCGCCCTTCAAAAGCAATCCCTCCTGAACTTAAGCCCCTCCGTGTCTAATTAACCAAACACCCGTTACACTCCAATCCTCCCTCTAGCTCAGTTTAAACACCTTTACCATCCCCCTTTAGCATACCTGATGTAAAATTTTGCAACGCTTAAACCTCCTCCTTAGAACTCATTGTTTGTTAAGCGCCACCATGCTGTTTCTCCCAAATTTAAACTGATGTTACCCGCCCCACCTCTTAGGTCACAGGTGTAAACAGTCACGTGTTCTTCCACAGCCCACCAATCACAATATCCCAAGTGTCGATCAATATTAACAAAACTCGCAATGTGTTTCAAATCCCTGTGAACCCCCGTATCTAATGCAATTGATTTTGTGCTATTAATTATAAAGATCACATCTAATGCTTCAAACTTAAAACAATATGTGCTATTCGAAAATCCATGTCAACGACTTCACGATGATCCGAAAGTAGTGTGCTCTTTTGACGTGAAGCCTGAAACTTTCTTATAACTCAGTTGTAACTTCCTCTTGGTCGGGTGCTGACGGGTGGTGAAACGGTCAGTATTACGACATAATTGAAAATGTCCCGAAGCACACCTTTTTTGTTTGTTTCTTTAATCTTTTTTCAATGCTTTCAGCGAGTCCACTTTTTCCAAATTTGCGTGCAGCACCCGTGAACGGTGCGCCGTTCCTGTCACACCGGGGCAATTATACTGAGAAGTGGTGACCCGCTGCGTTAGCAGGTCACGCACGGGTTGCACAGCGTATACACATAGGTATTATCAAATTAATACTCATCCACCATAGTAATCCAAATGTTGTCTTATTTATTTAAAAAAGTTTTGACATTCTTTATCCATTTTGTTACAACTTCACGTCAAGAGATGCGTAATCCGTAACTTCTTAGTTTTTAAATTCAGTGTATTGCCCATCCAGGTCTATACATGAATGTTATTCGAATTTCCAAGCATCCACCAGATTCGGTACATTTCCTTTACTCAATGCATTTCGGTTTGTGAAAAACCTTCGTCAGGAGTATCTATAAATTGTAAAAATGTATTTATTAACATCGCAAGACATTTGAACCCCAAAATAAACTTAATGTCTCCATATCAAAGCAAATTACTGAACATTCCAATGCATCACCCCCGACCCAACTCCAAAACTTTAATTTCAAAAATACCGTGTGTGACATGCGAACCTCCATTAATACGATCCTCCCCTTCCATCAAAATCTTGAAAAGAACCTGTGCTTTTAACCCACACGCTTATTTTGAAACCGCCCTTCAAAAGCAATCCCTCCTGAACTTAAGCCCCTCCGTGTCTAATTAACCAAACACCCGTTACACTCCAATCCTCCCTCTAGCTCAGTTTAAACACCTTTACCATCCCCCTTTAGCATACCTGATGTAAAATTTTGCAACGCTTAAACCTCCTCCTTAGAACTCATTGTTTGTTAAGCGCCACCATGCTGTTTCTCCCAAATTTAAACTGATGTTACCCGCCCCACCTCTTAGGTCACAGGTGTAAACAGTCACGTGTTCTTCCACAGCCCACCAATCACAATATCCCAAGTGTCGATCAATATTAACAAAACTCGCAATGTGTTTCAAATCCCTGTGAACCCCCGTATCTAATGCAATTGATTTTGTGCTATTAATTATAAAGATCACATCTAATGCTTCAAACTTAAAACAATATGTGCTATTCGAAAATCCATGTCAATGACTTCACGATGATCCGAAAGTAGTGTGCTCTTTTGACGTGAAGCCTGAAACTTTCTTATAACTCAGTTGTAACTTCCTCTTGGTCGGGTGCTGACGGGTGGTGAAACGGTCAGTATTACGACATAATTGAAAATGTCCCGAAGCACACCTTTTTTGTTTGTTTCTTTAATCTTTTTTCAATGCTTTCAGCGAGTCCACTTTTTCCAAATTTGCGTGCAGCACCCGTGAACGGTGCGCCGTTCCTGTCACACCGGGGCAATTATACTGAGAAGTGGTGACCCGCTGCGTTAGCAGGTCACGCACGGGTTGCACAGCGTATACACATAGGTATTATCAAATTAATACTCATCCACCATAGTAATCCAAATGTTGTCTTATTTATTTAAAAAAGTTTTGACATTCTTTATCCATTTTGTTACAACTTCACGTCAAGAGATGCGTAATCCGTAACTTCTTAGTTTTTAAATTCAGTGTATTGCCCATCCAGGCCTATACATGAATGTTATTCGAATTTCCAAGCATCCACCAGATTCGGTACATTTCCTTTACTCAATGCATTTCGGTTTGTGAAAAACCTTCGTCAGGAGTATCTATAAATTGTAAAAATGTATTTATTAACATCGCAAGACATTTGAACCCCAAAATAAACTTAATGTCTCCATATCAAAGCAAATTACTGAACATTCCAATGCATCACCCCCGACCCAACTCCAAAACTTTAATTTCAAAAATACCGTGTGTGACATGCGAACCTCCATTAATACGATCCTCCCCTTCCATCAAAATCTTGAAAAGAACCTGTGCTTTTAACCCACACGCTTATTTTGAAACCGCCCTTCAAAAGCAATCCCTCCTGAACTTAAGCCCCTCCGTGTCTAATTAACCAAACACCCGTTACACTCCAATCCTCCCTCTAGCTCAGTTTAAACACCTTTACCATCCCCCTTTAGCATACCTGATGTAAAATTTTGCAACGCTTAAACCTCCTCCTTAGAACTCATTGTTTGTTAAGCGCCACCATGCTGTTTCTCCCAAATTTAAACTGATGTTACCCGCCCCACCTCTTAGGTCACAGGTGTAAACAGTCACGTGTTCTTCCACAGCCCACCAATCACAATATCCCAAGTGTCGATCAATATTAACAAAACTCGCAATGTGTTTCAAATCCCTGTGAACCCCCGTATCTAATGCAATTGATTTTGTGCTATTAATTATAAAGATCACATCTAATGCTTCAAACTTAAAACAATATGTGCTATTCGAAAATCCATGTCAATGACTTCACGATGATCCGAAAGTAGTGTGCTCTTTTGACGTGAAGCCTGAAACTTTCTTATAACTCAGTTGTAACTTCCTCTTGGTCGGGTGCTGACGGGTGGTGAAACGGTCAGTATTACGACATAATTGAAAATGTCCCGAAGCACACCTTTTTTGTTTGTTTCTTTAATCTTTTTTCAATGCTTTCAGCGAGTCCACTTTTTCCAAATTTGCGTGCAGCACCCGTGAACGGTGCGCCGTTCCTGTCACACCGGGGCAATTATACTGAGAAGTGGTGACCCGCTGCGTTAGCAGGTCACGCACGGGTTGCACAGCGTATACACATAGGTATTATCAAATTAATACTCATCCACCATAGTAATCCAAATGTTGTCTTATTTATTTAAAAAAGTTTTGACATTCTTTATCCATTTTGTTACAACTTCACGTCAAGAGATGCGTAATCCGTAACTTCTTAGTTTTTAAATTCAGTGTATTGCCCATCCAGGCCTATACATGAATGTTATTCGAATTTCCAAGCATCCACCAGATTCGGTACATTTCCTTTACTCAATGCATTTCGGTTTGTGAAAAACCTTCGTCAGGAGTATCTATAAATTGTAAAAATGTATTTATTAACATCGCAAGACATTTGAACCCCAAAATAAACTTAATGTCTCCATATCAAAGCAAATTACTGAACATTCCAATGCATCACCCCCGACCCAACTCCAAAACTTTAATTTCAAAAATACCGTGTGTGACATGCGAACCTCCATTAATACGATCCTCCCCTTCCATCAAAATCTTGAAAAGAACCTGTGCTTTTAACCCACACGCTTATTTTGAAACCGCCCTTCAAAAGCAATCCCTCCTGAACTTAAGCCCCTCCGTGTCTAATTAACCAAACACCCGTTACACTCCAATCCTCCCTCTAGCTCAGTTTAAACACCTTTACCATCCCCCTTTAGCATACCTGATGTAAAATTTTGCAACGCTTAAACCTCCTCCTTAGAACTCATTGTTTGTTAAGCGCCACCATGCTGTTTCTCCCAAATTTAAACTGATGTTACCCGCCCCACCTCTTAGGTCACAGGTGTAATCATCGTGAAGTCATTGACATGGATTTTCGAATAGCACATATTGTTTTAAGTTTGAAGCATTAGATGTGATCTTTATAATTAATAGCACAAAATCAATTGCATTAGATACGGGGGTTCACAGGGATTTGAAACACATTGCGAGTTTTGTTAATATTGATCGACACTTGGGATATTGTGATTGGTGGGCTGTGGAAGAACACGTGACTGTTTACACCTGTGACCTAAGAGGTGGGGCGGGTAACATCAGTTTAAATTTGGGAGAAACAGCATGGTGGCGCTTAACAAACAATGAGTTCTAAGGAGGAGGTTTAAGCGTTGCAAAATTTTACATCAGGTATGCTAAAGGGGGATGGTAAAGGTGTTTAAACTGAGCTAGAGGGAGGATTGGAGTGTAACGGGTGTTTGGTTAATTAGACACGGAGGGGCTTAAGTTCAGGAGGGATTGCTTTTGAAGGGCGGTTTCAAAATAAGCGTGTGGGTTAAAAGCACAGGTTCTTTTCAAGATTTTGATGGAAGGGGAGGATCGTATTAATGGAGGTTCGCATGTCACACACGGTATTTTTGAAATTAAAGTTTTGGAGTTGGGTCGGGGGTGATGCATTGGAATGTTCAGTAATTTGCTTTGATATGGAGACATTAAGTTTATTTTGGGGTTCAAATGTCTTGCGATGTTAATAAATACATTTTTACAATTTATAGATACTCCTGACGAAGGTTTTTCACAAACCGAAATGCATTGAGTAAAGGAAATGTACCGAATCTGGTGGATGCTTGGAAATTCGAATAACATTCATGTATAGGCCTGGATGGGCAATACACTGAATTTAAAAACTAAGAAGTTACGGATTACGCATCTCTTGACGTGAAGTTGTAACAAAATGGATAAAGAATGTCAAAACTTTTTTAAATAAATAAGACAACATTTGGATTACTATGGTGGATGAGTATTAATTTGATAATACCTATGTGTATACGCTGTGCAACCCGTGCGTGACCTGCTAACGCAGCGGGTCACCACTTCTCAGTATAAGTGCACTTCAAGGCATCAAAGAGGATCACTGGGAATGTCATTTTCCCCCCAGCTGTGCAGCGGTCCAAGGTGGCATGGCTTTCCCCGACTCCAGCTGGGCAACGTGGCTACAAACGCCACGGGTCGGCATCGCGCTTAAATGCGCATCAGGGAGTCATAGGAGATAATGAGGAATGGGGTTTCCCCCTTGTTGAGCAGCGGTCCAGGATGGCACAGCTTTCCCCTCACTCCAGTTGGGCAACGTGGCTGGCCATGGCTGAGTATAAATAAATATTTTAATCTGCTTCTGAAGATAAGTTAGCTCAAATTAGGTCTTAAAATGGGACTTAAAGTAGGTTAAAGTAGCTACAGTGGGAAAGAGGTTGATGGAGTACAGGATTCCCTAAAGTGGTCCCCATTCAAACCAAGACCCTAAGAGTGATATTTTAGGTACTCCTCATCAATGGGGTGGATGGGGCATCATTTTGCATTTTGTTGGACTCAGGTTAGGGTCCAGTGTGTGATATAGTTACAGTGGCTGAATGCAGGCCCTTGCAGCCCTTCCCATTCAGGGGGCTCCCCCTCCCACCTAAAAGCTTTATTTAAAGTTTGTCAGAAGCAGGGCATGAGTCGTGGGTACACGCAGGTACACAGTATCCACCCACTCTTTTCACAGGTTGGACGCCGTCCCCCCTGCCAAGAAGTTGGGCCCTACAGAAATATGCTGAACTTGTCCTGGTGTAAGTCACTGGGACACGTTCAGCACCGCCTGCATGTTGTCTGCTTTCCATTTCCAGCAGCAACATGCAGGCAGCGAGGGGTGTTTTTAGGTCTCACCTGAGCCAGTGCGCATGCGCTGCTCTGCAAGGCATTTAGTAAGGGCTTATCAAAGCTGAACACACACTTGTGTGTGTGCTTAAACCACGATTGGCCTTTGCATGCATCTTTCTAAGAAAGACAGCACGCAATTGGCCCATGGCGGGTGCATGTCCCGCCTTCTTTCTGCCCTGGCCTAGGGTGCTTGGGAGCGAGCATCAGCGCCATCTGTTTCCAATTATCACGCCCAATCTCGCGTTCCTGTTAATTGGAAACAGATGGAGCTCGTGCTAGCACGCGCCCGCGCACAACTCCCGGGCTTTTTAAGATCCCTGTGTTTTAAAATAATCTATCTACCGGAGGACGACGGCGGGACAACAGGTACAAGGCAGGCACTGACCAGAAAGACTGGTAATCCCCTTACCGCTTCCCTCCAGGAAGCCTTGGCTAATAACCCAAAGCGTATGCATGAGAAGGGAATCTCCCTCTCACATATAGAAAAACGCCTTAGTGAGTGTATCACATAGTCTGTACCACAACACTAAGTCTGTTTTATTTCACCACACCTTTTTAAAAAAACGGTCCTGAGGAAAGCCAGAATACTCTAAGGCACTGGCTGAAACATGTCGACCATCTGAAGGACGCAGGGGGCAGTAACTCGCCACCCTCATGCGTCCTGTAGCCTTACTTTTAACCGCTGGGGACGGCCCAGTTATTAAAATCTAATTTACCCTCGGGTACTGGGACCACCTCCAAGCCGTTTTAAATCACAACTCACCCAACCTCACTGCACTCTCAGCAATATACCAGCTCCGCTGTAATCAGGCGTCGTAGCACACCCGGGACATACTAGGTGTCACTGGGTGGGCCCGATGATGAAGCATGCCACCAACTAGGTTGGTGGGTGAGGGCTTCATGAATACACCAACAAGGTGCCCGTGACAGAACTAATTTGAGTACTGTAACACTTTGGTCAACTTAAACTAGTCCTCTTTGTTTAATCACATATAGACCCTCGGGGACTCGGACTAGCTAACTAGTCCTCTCTCTCCCTCTTGTTACACGCACATTTAAGAGATTCCTACCACCATTGCTTAACTGTATTATTAAATTTCAAAAGCGGAAGATTTGCATGAGAGGGTTCATTCTTTTAAGGGGACGTAGCCACCAGAACTAAAATGCTGCCTAAATCAAAATATCTTTCAGGTCATGGAAGCTTAGACTGTTATTTATTTTATTTGTTTGCCGTCAACAGATCCACAAGTATTCTCCTGATCGCCTGCAAACAAACAGAGGCTTAATTACAAGGTCTTTGCGCCGCCACTGCATCACTTTTAACACGGGGGAAACAGTGGTGCACCTGTGGCGCAAGGGGCTTGTAAATAAGCCCCACAGGGTTTAGTTCCTGCCTAGAAAACATAGGATAAATGTCCTTATTCTGAAGCAGCGAGCTCGTGTTTGTGAACGTGGTGGATACCCTCTGCTTGACAAAACTGGCTTTTTCAAATGTCACTTTGGCATCGCACTCCTATTTCTGCGGCCCTTAAAAGGCCAAAGAACAGGAGGGAAGTCGGCTTCCTTTTATAGCGGTGCTGCTCTGCCCGGACTTTTTAATGAGCCGTAGTCTTTTGGCTGTCCTCCTTGTGCTTGTGCGGTAAGCCAACTACCCCCCTTCCTAGCTAGCCCGTGGTCAATTTGGCAGCGATCGCCTGACCATTGCTGGGGATGCAGTCTGCCTAAGGGGGGTAGTACAGCTCCTAAGAACAGCGTAGCCCTCCAGGGTGCAAAGAGGCGGCAGCTGGGGGGAGTTGGTGCCCCGCGTAGGACATGTAGGGGGCTGGGCTTGTAGCCTCGGGCAGGAACAGAGGCGGGCCCGTGCTTCGGTCAAGGCGTGTAGCACAGGGTAGAGCGCATGCTCTGCAGGTAGGAGGGCCCCGGGTTTGACCCCCAGATCCTGGTTGTTCCCATCTCCTTACCTGTCCACGGCTTGTGCAGACGGTCCAAGGAGCGTTAGGCCCGGGGTGCATTAGCCAAGGATCCCTCTCCCCTTCCTTTGTCGATAGCACCAGCTAGGCAGAGAGAGCCTCTGAGCCAGAGGTCAGACTCCTGCCAGAGTAAGAGGGCAGATGCCTGCCCGCACCTGGAGACGGGGTAGACCCGACCAGCTTAATCGCACAGGCGCCTTGCCCACCCATATTTTCTCTGTAACCCACGCAGTGGAGCATCCCCTGAAAAGGGGAGCGAGCTCCCAGAGACTCGGGTCCGTAGGGGGTGGCAGGACACGTGTGGCCATGTACCTGGTAATCGTTGATGCTTACCTCCTCCGGGCATTGAAAGTGGCTCGCGGCTGGCACTCCTCTGAGTGCAATGGCGGAGGTGAGGTAATGACGTCTCATAACCTAATTCAGACTACTGTCATCCCGCTTTGACACACCGCTGGTGGTGCTTTCACGCCGTCATCGCGGGTTGGGCGGCATGTATTGTTGTTGCTGTGAACGTGCCCGGATGCACCCCCTCAAGCCCGTTGTGTACAGTGTCCCCTCTCCGGTGACATCCGGGCACAGCTAGGTCTGCCCACTCTAGGCTTTCATCCGCCTTTGGGCTTTTGGATGGACACTGGGTGGGTGGGGCTTTTCGGTGGGAGGGGGCAGTATCCCGGTCTAGGGGGGCGCGCAGTGAACGGGCGACACAGGAGGCAGGAGTCGTAGTAGCACATAAAGCTGCATTATGCCCTTCGTACACCGTATATTCAATTTTACATTTTACGAGCGCGTGTTCTTGTGCGGCATATGCTGCAACACGCACCAGTAGCTGAGTCTGAACGGTGTAATTCGGAGTCCCTCGTATACTCAGTGCACCTTGCCTCCTAGAACAAAGTGTGCACCGCTGTGTAATCATGACACAGGGTTGGTCCCCCATTTTCCGTGCAAATAGTGGTACGTTACATAATGCAGTACCGATTACTTAACTACACAACCACGTGTTCCACTGTGTTGTCTTGAAGGCACCCATTGATGATTTTACATACTTGAAAAGCACTGTTTTCTTTTGCCAAGACACGTTTTATAGAAACAACGTCATTAGATGTGACTAAATCATGAAACAGATAATAGGTGCGTCTTGCCTTTTACCAGAAGCACGTTTTAAAATCGAACCCCGATGGAAGAGTATTGGGAGCTAATAGGTGCTACACTGGCAAATAAGACGCTTTTACCCGGGGGGTTTGTTCACACTTGTGCCTCTTCTAATGCGTCGCTGCGACTGCGTTGGTAAAGTCCTCACGAGGATGGGGGCCGCTTCATATTCTTAGCTGCTGAAAGCTCAGCTGTCGATAACCCCAACCCTTCCAGTCTGAAACTAATGAACATAAACGGAAATTGTTCGGCATGCACTCTGCTATTATTTTTTAATTTTGCTCTTTGAACACAAAATTGCTCGGGCCGAGCGGCAGAGGCAAGCAAATTAGAGAGAATTAAAGATGCGTCATGTGGGCTTTGTGGAGACACTTTACCCGGACACGCTCGCACGTGTCCTTGTTGCTGCTGCTCATGAAAACATCCATATGGGGTGGTTATACGCCGAAAAAGCAAATCCCAGTAAAGTAGCTTGGGGGAACTACCTCCCAAGCCGCTGAAGACCAGGACATTTTTGGCCAGCTAAGGACTGGATATCAACAGCGTTCGAGGGCTACTTTACAAGTTGTCTAAGGAAGAGTCGTGGTTGTCAGAAGCATAGATAAATGTCTCTCTGAAGCATGTTTTGTCTGTGAGCTCCCAAGGCAGGCTGAGTGTCTCTAAGGGACTTCGGGAGTGAGTGTGAGGGGCAACTTGCTGTGATTGAAATCAGGCTGAAGCAGTGCTTAGTAGTAACAAGCATTGGCATAGCCAATAGGTCTCGCTTTTGGGACCTTACAAGTGTTTAGCCATGTAACAGTTGATGTTGTTGCACCAAGGATATTGTGCTGTATAACTAAATACTTATAAGGTCCCAAAGGCGAGACCTATTGGCTATGCCAGTGCTTGTTTTTTTTACCTCCAGCCAGGCCGAAGTTAAGGGGCCATCAGGTCTCCTTTTGTTTGAATATCTTGACTGGAGGTGGCCTGAAACCTTAAACAAATGTAAATGCCACGGAGGGGAAACCAAAGCACTCTGTGGCATATTATCAAGGGCAGTATCGCCGCTTTAGCTGCACTTTTTGCTGCTTAAGCGGCGATATTTTTATCGCCCTATTAGCAAGCTGTCGCTAACTGCTTTTAGCGACAGTTTACTGGCAATAACGCCGCTTTGCATGTCGGCGATATTTATCGCTAATGACATGCAAAGTAGGCGTTCCGCGCTGAAAGTACTAGGAAACAGTCGCAGAGACAAGTTCTCCCTATTATCAATGCCCGCGTTGCGATATAAAAAGTCGCGCTAACCGCGATTATCGCCATAAGCAAACGACTGCAAAAATTCAGACTTACCTATACATATAATGGGAGGTGGATTCTATGGCTGAATCCACATCTCTCTATCAACAAGGTTTTCCCGATCGCTGCAGGAAAATCGCTGGATTTTCAGCGATATTCCTGCAATTTTGCCGCTATTGCTGAAATATTTATTGCCTTGGAAAAATGCGTTGTTAATAACGCGCTATCCGGGCAATATATTCCAGCGATAGATGGCGATAAATGTATTAGCGCTAAGCGCGCTTTACGATGTTTATCGCCGTTTGTAGTTGATATGCCCCACAGTTTGCTATCCCTTCACAGGTACTTAAGAGATGCATGCTTTTGCCTTTGTTCTGTCCCTGTATATAAGTGCAGACATTGTATGCCTCAGATCGGGTGGTCTGTCCCAGTATTTACACACATAATTTAAATAGCATGTAGCAGGCTCCACGATATACGAACTCCAACTCACACGTTAGGATGAATCCAAGATAGGTTTATTACCATTAGATATATCTGGTACAGCTTCATTAACAAGGTTACAAGATATGCTGGAAAGGCGACTCGTCAGGATCCTGGTCAAATCATAACTGCCGCACAGCAATCTACAAGCCCATGACCTAGCCAGGATTCTAACATGGAACATTCTAATTAAAGGAACAACACCTAAAGCTTATACACTGAATACCACATACCCTCCCCCCATAACCAAAACAACAAAACCTAAAACAATAATAGTGATCAATACATTACATAGTCATTGAACCTTTGTGGCATCTTACAAACGCGATGATCACGAGTAGATACCTCACCCATGGAACAGGTGACTTGATCTGAAGAGTCAATACTGACATCCAAATCAGGATTGACATCCAAATCATGATTGGGAGTAATGTTATCCAGATTAGAGTTGTCATTCAAATCAGGACCAAAATCAAACCCATCATCTCCTTCATTAAATACATCTGAATAAACTTTGTTGAAAATCTTAACTTGGTTATCAGAAACCTTAACCACACTGTTTTTATTCCACCACCCCTTATTCCCTAAGAACACAGAGGACTCGGTAACTTTTTCTACTTTAACTGGCAAAGTAAACTTAGATTGACCTTTGACCACCTTGAAAGGTTTCTTTATGATAACCCAATCATTTACTTCAATAAGAGGAACATGATGAACAGAGATGCCATCATAGTTCCTTTTTTGAACCAATTGCTTGTTTTCAACTCTAGTTTTCACCTCTTGTAAATTCCTCATGATGTTTCTTTTTCCCAACAACAAAGAACCAGCTTCCACATTCTTGAACCAATGTGGCACCAGTTTAGATCTGGCCTCTCTTCCCCTGAGTGCTTTGAAGGGTGATATACCAGTAGTGGAATGAGGTGTCGTCAAGTAAGCCCATACTTTCTTTTGTAAGAAAGCTCCTACCTCAACCTTTGTTGCAATAGCTGTATGTACCCCTTCTTTAATAAATCTGTTGGCCCTCTCAACTAATCCATTAGATGATGGACTATAAAGTGCAACACGACAATGTTTTATGTCAGCACCCTCAAGAAAATTAGTAAATTGCTGTGAGGTAAAATGTTGGCCATTGTCAGTAACCACAAAACTGGGAGTACCTTCACCTTTAAAGATGTTTTGAAGAAATGAAATAGCGTTGGTAGAATTAGCTGCTTCAACAAATGAATAATAAATCCATTTAGAATGATAGTCTATCGTCACTATGCAGTATTTTTTATCAGAGGGCAATATGTTGAATGGACCTGAGAAATCTAGAGCAATTTTGTCCCAAGGTAGTTCTGGAAAGGGAACGGTGATCAAAGGTTTTACATGAACTTTCCAATGTTTGTCTGATACCACACAACTTGGACAATTCTCTACGAACAATGCTACTTGTTTGTCCATGGATGGCCACCAGAATATGTTCCTAAGAATTTTACAAGTTGCAGAAATCCCTAAATGTCCTTCGTGTGCAATATCTATGATCTTATTCCTTAACGATGTAGGAGGGACAAACAATCCATTCCTTACACAAACCCCATTTTCAAACGAAATTTGCTCACTGATTTGAGCAAAACTTCTTAACTCATTACTCAACCCCTTTTCAGCTGGCCATTTGCTCTTGTTGAAACTCTCCACCTTCTTAAGTATTTCATCAATATCCATTGCGGCAGCCCACTCTTCCTGAGAAATACTCCCATTACATTTGTCAACAGCATCTATAAGACCTACTACACAATATTTGTGGAAGTCATCCTCACCTCCACTACAATCAGGCAGAGGTATCCGAGACAAACAGTCAGCCCGAACATTTTTACCTCCTTGAATGTACACAATGTTAAGATTATATTCTTGCAATTTGGATAATAATCTAACGAGTCTCGCTGAAGATTTCCCCAAACCATTGCCACACAGTAAAGAGACTAGTGGTTTGTGATCTGTGAAAATCTCACAACGAGTGCCCCAAATGTACGTCTTAAATTTCTGTACCGCCCAAACTATAGCGAGTGCCTCCCGCTCAATTGTGCTATAGTTGCACTCTGTAGGAGTCAAAGTGCGAGAGGCAAACGCAACAGTTTTCTCCTTGCCATGTATCCATTGACCAAAAACTGCACCCAGACCTTTCTGGCTGGCATCCACTGAAATGAAAGATTTTGCATCTGAAACAAATGAATGTAAAGCTGGAGCATTGATAACCAATAACTTCACTTTCTCAAAGACTTCATGCAAAGTGTCACTCCATTCAAATTTAATCCCTTTTTTTAAGAGAGGTCTTAATGGTTGGATTAATTGTGCATAGCCTGGCACAAACCTAGCGTAATATTCGCACAGGCCTAAAAATGATCGCAAAGCATCCTTGTCGGTGGGTGGTGGCGCATCACGTATTGCTTCTACATTGCAGAATTTAGGTTTTATACCTTCACATGAAATGTTGTGACCTAAATATTCAACATTATCGACTAACAATCTGCATTTATTAGCCTTAACTGTCATGCCTCTGTCTTGCAATGTGGACAAAACTTTCTTCAGAATTTCTATATGTTCCTCTTCAGTTTCGGTATGTATTAGTACATCATCCTGATATGCCTGTACTTGTGGGATATCCCCAAAAAGACCATCCATAAGTTTTTGGAAAACACTTGCTGCCGATGCTAACCCAAACGGCAATCTTAAGTATTTGTAGGCTCCAAAGGGAGTTACAAACGCAGTAAGTGCTTGGCAGTCTGAAGTGAGTTTAATCTGATGATAAGCAGAGTGTAAATCTATAGTGGAGAAGACCTTGGATTTCCCTATCTTCGCTAGCATCTCATGTATAAGAGGTAATGGATGGCAGTCTACTAGAATATTCTGATTTAATGACCTTAAATCTACACACAACCTGAGATCCCCACTCTTTTTCTTCCGTAAAACCACCGGAGAAATCCATTCTGATGAATCAATCGGCGATATTATCCCTTCAGCTTCTAGATTATCTAACAGAGCCTTTAATTCCTTCCTGACAGTAAGAGGTACTGGTCTGACTTTGTGTATTATTGGTACTGGGTTCTTTTTTAGCTTTATGCTGTGTTCATACCCTTTTACTTCACCTACTATATTTCTGAACACATTAGGAAAGGACTTCGTGATGTTTTCCACCTCCATATCAATTTGAATACTTGCCACCATGCTTGAAGGAAGATCACCAAGAACAATTGGCGGGTCTTGACCAGGCCGTAATATGATGCCTAATAAGGCAAGATCTCTCCAACCTATGATGTTCCTTCCCTTTACGGCTACGTATATCTTTGTCCTAACAGCCCTTCCTAAACACTCTAGTTTGTCTAGGAAATAACCCAAAAGATCTATGTCTTGCTCTCCGAATGCTTTGGGATTAATATCAGGGGCAATAAGTGACATGTCACTAGGCCAAAGCTGATAAAATGTGCAATCTGCAAGAATAGTGACGGGTGCTCCTGAATCAGCCATTGCTGGAATTGTTTTCCCACTTATACTCATGTCAACCAATGGTCCTTTGATAGGTTTACCAAGTGATTCCGGTACCTCAATAGTGACTACAATGTTCTCAAATTTTGTCATACACTCTTGAACTTCTTGTTCATCCAATGCAATGTTGGATATTCTGACTCTATTTAAGTTAGGGTTTATATTACTCTTGCAAGATCCTTGGAAATGGCCAATTTTTTTGCATTTAGTGCACCTTTTACTCAAAGCAGGGCAACTAGGGTTGTTCCCGATATGAGTTCTTGAGCCACATCGAAAGCAAACCCATTGACCTCTTGGAGATTGGGTTTTATAACCTCTATTTATGTTATATGGCTGTCTGTTATTGATAGCACCCACTATATTCTCATCAGAAACCAAGCTCACATTAGAAGCACACACCGGTCGTACGGATGTTTGTAAATCAGTACTTAGCGTCTGATTTGATTGTCCTGACAACACTTTGGAAGTAACAATCGACCTTTCTATGCTTTCGCTATGTCAATTGTTTCAGTCAAATTGGGATTTCGTGAAGCAAGTAATCGTTCTTGGACTTTCTTTGAAAAGCAATGAAACACAAATTGATCCCTAATATAAGTGTCAATCTCAGCTCCAAATTCACATTTTTCAGCTAAAACTCGCAAAGTCGCTATGTAGTCTTCAACTGACTCTTCACTGGATTGCTTGCACATTGCGAAGTTATATCGCTCTAGAAGAACACTCGGAGTATCAGAGTATTGTTTAGCCATACGTAGTTTCCCTTCAGTATATACATTCCAAACTGTGTCTTCAGCCGAGGGAGCAGGGTGTCTTGGTAAATTGGCGAGTAATTATCCGCATCTATGGCTGTGAGATAGTTCTCAAAGTCTCTGAGCCATTCTACCCATTTTAAATCAGGCTTGCCTGCTTTTGGTAAAAATGCCGCAGGTTGGATAACACCCTGACTGGACGCCATTATAAACTGATTTTTCTCTTTTGTATTGTTATTATTATTATTGGCAACAGTTAAATGATAACATCAAAACTTATTTCTTCCCAACAAAATTCTTTAAAACTCACTGTCCATAAATCCTTGGATATTGGTGTGTGAATCACCGTCACACTGATGAGCGTAGATCGTCTATGTATTTTCTTCCCTTTGTGAACTGGAAATGACTCTCGTTTCACTCGATTGTTTCCCAATTTAAGATGGCCGCCGACGTACATGTGACGTCAGCGCGCTCACGTGTATCCCAGCATGCACCGCAGTAAGGGAGAATGAGGAAGAGCGCTGAATGGCAGAGAACGCTAGAACATGGAGTCTAGAGCCTCACCTGTGATTCCTGCGTCCGAACGGTGTCAAGGTAGGCGCTGGTGTATTTTTAAAATGTTCTTAGTTAACGGCTTCTTGTAGTAAGATGCGTTCGAATGCACTCGGAGGGCCACAATCACACCAGAGATCGTAGCATACAGCACTTTCCCAATGTAGATCGTCGACTTTACCTTTAAGATCCCTCGCGGTGTAGGTTGTCACAATCAGACCCAATGGTAGTCAAATAAACAGCTTCCCTCCAGCGCTAACACTTCCAGTAGACAACGGGTGAACACACGGTAACTGCATTCATAACCATGTTGAAACGCATCATAAATTGAAGCTTAAATAGTCCAGTGAGGTCCAATGTAATCAAACGGGTTAGTTCGCGGTGCGATGACTCAACCCCACTTCTGGTACCAAATTGTAGCAGGCTCCACGATATACGAACTCCAACTCACACGTTAGGATGAATCCAAGATAGGTTTATTACCATTAGATATATCTGGTACAGCTTCATTAACAAGGTTACAAGATATGCTGGAAAGGCGACTCGTCAGGATCCTGGTCAAATCATAACTGCCGCACAGCAATCTACAAGCCCATGACCTAGCCAGGATTCTAACATGGAACATTCTAATTAAAGGAACAACACCTAAAGCTTATACACTGAATACCACATAGCACTATTTTATTTGTTTTATAGCGCTGCTTTGCGACGTCATATGCTGCACGGCATGCGTCATGATGTCACTTGCATAGTGTCTAACTTGGTCAGTCCCACCACTTCTTTTTATAGGACTTGTGCCCTGGTTGGAAGGGATACTCGGTCAAAATGTGACTGACCCGCTGTATTACAAGGGCCACAGTCCATAAGGCACTTGCCGTACAGCAGACGGGATATCCGTCATGTTTGTGACGGAATATTCCCTCCGCCAAACTCAAAATAAGGCCTAAATCCGATGAATACCTGTGATTTACGAGAGTAAATGGCCACTCACCAGATTGCGCATGGAGGCATCACCATGGTGTGTCGTGCTCACTGTACAGTATACCGCCAAACTCAGACCTCCCGGACTCTACTTGGCAGATTACTAGAGGCGTTTTGACCTTTTGATTCCGAACTTATGTTTTTTCTGTTTACCTCAGCCAGCGGGGCTTGGTTAATATGAAGAGACTGATAGCAACAAATCAATGAGCACTGAACTGTAGTGTACAGTCCGCAGCATTCGCGCGACCCGTGGCTCGCGCACAGTTAGACTAAGCGGCCTCTGCTCCAATTTGGCGTGTTTACAGACACCCACCGTCCCCCTTAATTGAAAACGAAGCTGTCAAATGGGAGTCGGGGTGTTAAGTGTCATCGTGAGGGTGGCAGAGTGCGAGGGGCATGTGCAAGAAACACTGCCTACAATATTAAGGGGTCTGAAGGGGCGAACGCATCGGCTTACAGCCTGCTCGCTGATCCGAAAGCGATAGGCCTTGGGAAGCAAAGGCCGCGGCGCCGCTGGGAATAGCCTGTGCTAAGAGAAGACAAAACGAAAATAGGAAACAGGCTAGAAAAGCAGGGTACCTGAAGGAAAGGAGGGGGTTACTAAAGGTTACATGCCACTTTGGGACAGTGCGTAGTATTGGGAAAATGAGGAGCGAGAGAGAGAACGTGAACGACGAAAAAAAAGGGCGAGTGAACTGATATATTTTTTTCAGTTTATTTAGCATTAGTTCATTTATTTAGCATTATTTTGCTAGGTGTTGGCGTTGGAGACGAACCCTTATTGCATGCCTTGTCAGTGAAGGAGAATGTTAGGAGGTGCGCATAAAGATTTTGACCCTACACTTCATCGTGAGATATTTGTAGGTTTTGGCCTTCGCCTGATGGTGTGTGGGTCGTGAACTGAGGAAATGCAGAGGCACAGGCACGGAAACACCGAGTACCACAAACGGCAATAACAAAGGGACGGACACACCGAGCACCACCAAACCGCAATAACAATGTGCAGTTGTGTTCACTATTTGTGTTGTGTCCGTGGGGCTGCCAGAAATAGATAAACACGTTGCACCATATGATTAGCTATTCCGATTTGAGAGATTGCAAAACCTGCTCCATTGGTTATGGTTGCCAAGGACAGGATCAGTGGAAATGGTAAGTAATGAGGGTCCAAATTATGCGGTAGGGTGGACTAAATTGAGTGGCAAGAAAATACAAATTATGTTACTTAATGCAAAACATTCAGAGGCAGTTGTGTTTCGCTAATTTGCCTTTATAGCATATATTAATACCATATAGGCAAAATGTTTACCACCTCAGTTCCAGTTTAACGCCTGAGTGTAGCATTCGGTAACTATGGTGGCCAGTTAAATTTTGTGAAAGGTCTATGGTGCTTGGCTCATGTGGCACATCGCCATGAGGCTTGTTTGATAGTTTTTCTGATGTGCTTGAGCTAGACACGTATTTTTGCTGGAGACCTGCATATTTGGCAGCAGATGGTGTATTATGTGGCAAGTGTGGTAAATCGATAATTATGTGCAAAACATTGCAGCTGTATAATCAGGTAATTTCAATGGTCCTAGTCATAGGGAATGCTGCTTTCTTGAGTCAGAATGCCCTACAGAGCGCAGCCCATATGTCCTCGAATGGCATATATTTTATTTGCAGGAAGGGTATAAGGGAAGTTTGGAAAAACACACCTTGAATGCCTCCCTATGATTGAATCCCTCATAACTCTCCTGTGACGCATAAAAAAGAAGAAGAAAAAAACCAGATAACCCCTAGCTAAATGCCATCGGAGTCCATTGGCTGAAAAAGTGGAGGTTCGTAGACTGTGACTGAAATACGCTGTTTTATTGTTTAATTGTTTAATTCTGCTGTTTTTGTGTTTGATGCGTGTACTTGCCCCTCCCTGGTGTGCCAAAGGCATGCCTGACTGTTTGCACCCCTTTGCGCCTGGACGGGACCAGAATGCCAGACCTTTGTGTCTTACCTTGTCAGCTTCCAGGAAGGAATCAGGTAAATCTATCACTTCCGACTGATACATTAATGAATTTGCAGGAAAACAGGATATTTGCACAGCCTGAGACTAAAAAAAATGGGAAGGAACAGAATAAGGGGATACTTAGTCAGCTCGAGGAAGGAGCTGATATTACCCTATAAGGGTCTCATGGATGAAAGAACACTAATGTACTAAGCATCAATTCACTGAATACAAGATCGCTCGTTAAGAATAGCACTGACATTTTTGAATTTTTATACATGGCCAGCCCATATCCTCTTATCGACTGAAACATGGCTAACTGGCACCTCTGTTTCCTCCCTACTCAAGGCTATCTCTGGTGGCTATTTTATACTGAAAGTAAACCGACAACAAGGCACAATAGGAGTGGGAGTGGCTGCCATTATTAAACAGATCATTGCAGCAACTAAACTTGAAGTTGACCCAATATCGGGTATGGCCCTTCTCTTTCAGATAGCACACCCATAACAATTTTCGTAGCTTACCACCCCCATCAGCTTTTCCATAGATTTTTATGATATTATGAGCCTGATTAGGATGTTGGTTGGGAAGCCTCCGACCGCTTGTCGCAGGCTTACCGACCTACATCCTTGGTTTGGAGTCCGACCGCCGTATTTCAATTACGGCAATCGGAGTCCAAACCGGTCGGTCAATCTGAAAGGCTTCCGACAGGCTCAAGGAGCCCATCGGCCAGTTGGAACAGCCAAATATTCCCTTATGAATGGTGTTTTCACCGTTGGGATTATGATGTCGGTTTCCGACAGGATATCCATGTCGGGCTTTCTGACATGTAAAGCCTTTCAGAAAATGACTTTGGGGGCCCCTAACAGGGCCCCCTTTCCTCTGCAGCCTCCAGTTGTTGGCCGTAAATCCCTGCACCGTGCAGGGATTTACTGTAACTCCCATTTTCCATGGAAGTTTGTGCTGTGGCCGGTTTCCAACTGCCACACAAGCTCCCATGTGAAAGGGGAGTTTGTGACCGCACCATGTGCGGTCACATTGTAATTGCGATTTCAGTCCGCCGAACCGAGGTCAGTCGGTTCCGAAACTGCAGAGATGTCGGTCGAAGGTAACTCTGACCGATGTCATAATCAGGCCCTATATGTACGCAAGTAATAATGTATAACAACATTAAGATAGGAGGGGATTTTAAATATTGGGCAGATAAATCTAATGCATGTCCAAAATACAAATTACTCTTTGAGTTACTGAATTAATTAAAAAAAACATGCATCTTACGAGGCAAACACTTGATCTTGTGTGGTCATCTTCAAAGGGTTGAAACCTAAATTATTGTATGGAAACTTGTAGCTGGTCTGACAACAAGATGATCTTCCTGTCATTACGAATACAAGGGGGGAATGGAAGAATGCCTCCACCCCATAAAGGTTTGATATGAAAATAGGGGAAAGTGGTCAAGTACCAACTTCAAGAGACCCTAGATTCAGCTAAACCAACATTAAGTGAAAACCATAATGTGGTCGTAAACCGCTTGGAAGCAAACATAGCGAAAGAGATGAGTGCCTAGACTATCTTGTTCCATGTAAAGCTGGTTTTCTAGCACAGCACTGTAGCGAAGCTGTGATTCTTTCAGTCATAGACAACTTGAGAAAGGACTTGGATTGTGGGCATACCCCAGCTGTGATACTCTTAGACCTGTCTGTGGCTTTCCACATGGTCGATCACAAGAAACTTATGGATTGACTGTAGCTAGCGGGTCTCAGGAGGAATGCTCTAAAATGGCTCACCTCCTTCTTGGAGAATAGAACTCAGGGCGTGCAACTTAAACCTTTTAAGGCAGCAGACCTTAAAATTGAATGCGGCATAACACAGAGGATGTCAGGGTGCCAATCTGGGCAATATCGACGACAATGAGACTGAAAACCCCTGGCCTTGGCTGTTCTCGTCTGCCAGAGATAAGGGTAACCCCTTCAAGTAGCCATGATGGCAGCAACACTTGGAAGATAGTGCCTTCAGGAAACAGTCCCAGATGGAGAAAAAAGCCCACGGGCAAAATCCTCCAGGTGACAGCAGGACTTTGGTGGCAGGGAGATCAGGGCAAGATGGCATGGAAACAGGAGACAAGTAAGCTGGAGAAGAAGCTGGGAGTGCAGGAACCCAAAAACTCCAGGAAAAAATTAAGATCCCAGGACAGGTATCGGTTGTGAGGAAACACACCTAATACTAGGAAGCGCTGTGGTGCAAAGGAGAAAGGGCTGTCTTTTTTTTTGTACTCTGGAAACAGGAAATTACAATTAAAATGGCGGTGCCCATTTTGGACTGGAAAAAAGCTGGCAGGTGAAGGAAGCAAGGCGGCCATCTTAGGTTGGGCAGGACATAGTGCTGTAGAGGGAATTCCCCGAACCATAATTCCCCAGTAAATAAGTGGTGCTATTGGCTTGCACCCAGCAAGGCACCCCCAGAAGGAAGAATGATGAAGTGGGACATCACAGGTAAGGTTAAATAGGGATAGCTGCGGCCCGCTGGCCTTTCCCTGATCTAAACTGCACTCGCACTCCTGTGCATACCGCCCGCCTGAGGCAGCCTCAGGAAGCCTGATCGCCAGCGGGGTCTGCCCTGCTTCTCCAGCTTTTTGACATTTACATTCAACCCCTCATCATGGAACTTGCGGAAAGAGGGTGTAGGATTTTTAATTATGCTGAGGACTGTAAGATCTTACTTCAACTTGACTCGCCAGAACAGGCCCAAGATCATTTTAAGAATATGATGTGTTTCATTAGTGGTTGTATGAGGCAAAATCGCCTTAAATGGAATAGAGATAAAACGGAAATTGTAGGGCTGGGTCAAATCCTTTTATATGGACTAACTTCTTTTGGCCCACTGAAATGGGCAAGCTCCCAAAATTGGTGATAAAAAACATAAGAGTTTGTGTGGGCCAACATCTCTCCTTCAAACCACACATTAGTGCAGTGGTTTCCAAATGCATTTTTATGCTAAAAACAATTAGGAAGATTCAGCTGTTTTTAACTCCGGATGCTGTGAAGACCGTTATGGCTGCTTTGTTCAGCACCAGTTTAGACTATGCCAATAGTATCTATCTTGGCCTCCCCGAAGGCGATATTAAGAGATGTCAGTTGGTTCAGAATGCTGCGCCAGGCAGGTCTTCAGAAACCCTTGAAGGACACTTATCAATGCTTATCTGAGGAACCTTCACTGGCTGCCAGTTAAACAGTGAAATACTAATGTCTTCAAGTCCCTTAAGGGAATTGCCCTGGGTTTTCTGAAAGATTATATCTCAAGTTACTCCGCTAAGAGGATTCTTCAATCTTCGTCGATGAACACATTGGGGGTTCCCAGATTCAAGGAAATCAGAGCAGGAGGGTGCAGTTTTCTGTGCTGGCACCTAAGGAGTGGGATGCCCACCCAAAAAGAAATCACTTGAATACTGAATTGGTCCCTTTTAGAAACGCACTAAAGACTTGGCATTTTAAACCGGCTTTCAATAAATAGCTATAGTTTACTTCTTGCTTGCTACTCCTCTTACTGTCAGCACCGATATACCTTTGGGTGAAGGAAATAGTACTTAACATTACATACTTTACCATGACAAGACAAGCCTATAGGTATTACCAAAACCCCACATCTCCAGTTGGTATTACCTTGTATCCCAAAACCCAGATCCATTGAATAGTTTGTCTGTGACCAACATCTCCCAGTAAGATCTTAAACTTTATTTTCATCCCCTATTGTGTTATTTATAGCTTTTTCATACTCTGACCAGTAGGGTTCCATTACAAATCTTAGGCTTGTGTCTGCAGGGCACTGCTCGCCCTTATAGTTTCTTACTCTTTTTGGGCCTTTGTGGTCTTCAAGCCAATTCACTCAAGACCTCCCAAATGCCTGAAGAAGCATACAAAAGGAGTTATTGTTATGGTCAGCATCCTTTTCTTCCATATGTGTTCTCACTGTGTCACTCATTTTATCCTTCCCCACTTATATGGAGTTGACAATAGGGTCTGGTGCCATTTTATGGTAGCATGTGCCTGCCACACTCCGTTGCTTTATCCCATTCTTCCTTCTAAAGCTAGAAGCTAGAAGCTTCCTACCTATTTCCTGTTTCTTGTTTTTTGTTTTTCTATTGCCACCACTATATATGGATTAGCCAAACCTTTAATCACACTCCACAGAGCATTTGTAATCTTTTTTACTCTTACTACAAAGAGCTGCCTGTGCCCCAAAACTAAGCAAGGGAAAATCGAGTATTTGGACAAAATATTGAGGTTACAATATCGAGTCACAGAAATATCGACTTTCAATATTGTGATACACAAATATCGTGATACACAAATACTATGATGCAAGAATGTTGTTGACAAAAATATCGATTGTTCAAGGTAAGTAATATCGATGTCAAAAATATTTGAGTTAAAATTGTTTACAAAAATATAGTTGTAAAAAATATCATTTTTTAATTATCTTTATGTATTGTAGTATCTATTTTAATTGAATATGTTGTAAATTGTTTGTATAATTGTTGCTAATGTTTTTGAATCTAGTTTGTCATTTTTTGTTGTTTTTAAATTAATTTTATTTGTTCATTGTAATTTATAGTGTGGAAGCGGGTTGTAGGGTTTGTAGGGGTACAGGGTGGGAAGTAAATTATTTATAATTAATTAATTTTCAATTTTTAATTTATAGTATTTATTGAATTGATGATTAATTATGTAAATTGTGTAATTACTATATATTTTAAGTTATATTTTAGGTGTGGGTTGTGTAATTTGTAGGGGTAAAGGGTGGGAAGTTAATTAACTATAATTAATAATTATTTTTAATGAATAATTATTTAATTCATAATTATGTAAATTGTGTAATTAATATATTTGTAAAGTTATATTTTGAGTGCGGGTTTTAGGGTTTGTCGGGGTGCAGGGTGGGAAGTAAATAAATGATAATAAATGAATATCTAATGTTTAATCAATATTTAGGGCCCGATTCAGATCTCGCTAGGAAAACCCTCCATACGACTCGGATCTGGAGGGCTTTCCTAGCGAATCGTGCTCCGGGAGTGTGAGTGATCGATTCCGATGCATCAGTATAGTGACGGACTTGGTTTGCTTGGACTGCCATTGAACTCTATTGGAGCCTGTATACCGAATGCGTACTCACGCTCCCTTAGCAAAAAGGGGTGGGTGGGGAAAAGCCTGCAAACTGAGGCGGTCACCCCATCTTGACCGCCACACTGTGCATGCATGGAAAGAGGGGACCCATGGGTACCCCCAAGGGACCGATTCGGAGGGCCCCAGGTGTTGGGGGGCCTGCTACAGCCCCCCGAAGTCATTTTCCCACAGCTGTTTCATCTCGGCAAAACCGAGTCGATAAGGCTGTCTGAATCGTGCATCGTACTCGCTTGTTCGGAAGCTGGTTCCAATACATGGCACTATTCGGCTGCAAACGGATCATACTGACAGGATCGGGTTCGGAAACTAATCGATCGACGCGGACAAGATCTTCGCATCGTACTTGGTTGTTCAGAACGAGGGACGATTGAGTCAGAAACATAGGCTCCAAATTGGATTTGGGTTAATATATTTTTTAAGTTATATGTTAGGTGCAGGTTTTGATGTTTGTAGGGCTCAAGGGTGGGACATTCATTAATTCTAATTAATAATTTATTCTTAATTAATAATAATTATTTAACTGATAATTAATTATGTAAATAATTTAATTAACATATTTTTAAAGTTATATTTCAGGTATAGATTGGTGGGTTTTTAGGGGTACAGGGTGTGGAGTTAATTAAGAAATATTTAATCATAATTAATTATTAATTTATTCTCAATGATTTAATTGATAATTAAATACATTGTGAAATTATCAGATTTGTTAAGTTACAATTTATGTGTGGGTTGTTTAGTTTGTATAGGAATAAGGTGGGAAGTTAATTAAGTAAGAATGTATTGCTAACTAATTATTAATTTTAATTAAAATAGTTAATTTATTGTTACATTTGTAAAATATGTAATCATTATTTTGTTAATGTTATTTAATAGGTATGTTTTATTGTGTCTGTAGGAGAATAGGGTAGGAAGTTTTTAAAGTTATAATAGTTTCAACATTATTTATTCATGTATTAATTTTTATTTATTTATTATTTAATATGCTAATATGTTATACGTTTTAAATTTCTATTACATTCTAATTGTTGGCTGTTATGTTTGTGGGAATATAGGGCCTTATTATGATGGGGCGTGGTTGGACCACTGACCGTAGTCAGGAGACTGCCGACAAGCAAGGGGTCAGTCTGACCTCCCCATTACAATGCGACTGCCAGATTGGCAGTCGCAAATTGCTCCTTAACACTGCTGCCAAGGAAAAGGGCCTTTTCATGGTGGTCCCACTGTCATGAAAAATCTGTCGGAAAGGATAATCATAATCCTGACAGCATTTCTTGACTGTGCACCATCTCATGTCGGGAATAATATTCCGACCTCCGCCCTGATGGAATCTTAGCTCCTGTCAGAGGCAGCTGTCTTTACCCCAACCTCTGAGTTCCAACTGCCAGCATTATAATGCAGCATTATAATGCGACAGTCGGACCAATGGCTTGTCTGTCGGTGGGACTGCCACTGATGGCCTGTTGGTGGCAGTCCCACTGACGTCATAATCAGGCCCATAATGTGGCATTTAAATTAAATTTATAATATTTCTTTGAATTGATAATAACAATTATTAAAAAAATTATTATTTTGCTTAGTTTTTGTTAAAATTTAGACATTTATTTTTTACATTTGATATTTTTGGTTATTTAATGGAGTTGTTAAAATATGTTATTTGTTTGTAGTGAACTACTCTCTACTGTTGCACAGATTGGAGTGGGAATAGTAAATTTTACCCCGCCTAAGTCGAACACTTTCCCTACTGTTGCACAGACTGGAGTGGGTATAGTACATTTTAGCCCTAATGAGTCCAATGCTTTCCTTATTGTTGCACAGACTGGAGTGTGAATAGTAAATTTAACCCCTCCTGAGTCCAACGCTTTCCCTACTGTTTCACAGACTGGAGTGGAAATTACACATTTTATTTCTCTCGAGTTCAACAGTTTCCCTACTGTTGCACCGACTGGAGTGGGAATAGTAAATATTAACACTCCACAGTCCAGTGCTTTCCCTACTGTTGCACACAATAGAGGGGGAATAGTAAAGTTTACCCCTGCTGAGTCCAATGCTTTCCCTACTGTTGCATAGACTGGTGTGGGAATAGTATATTTATTATTCCTAGTCTTTAATAGTTTTGTTAATATTGATTAAATATATATTATTATTATGTGTTTTTGTATTAAATTATATGTTGTTATATATAGAAATTGACGTAATTTTAAATATATTTTTAGTAAAACACATTTATGTAATAATTAAATAGGCAATATATTAATTGTTTTTGCAGTTTGTTACATTTGTTTGTTTTTGTACATGTATGTATATATAAATATAAATATATATAATATATATAGAGAGATCTCTATATTTATATATATATATATTTGTTATATTAGTAAAGAAAAAAATTGGAAGTTATAATATAAATTAAAATTAATATTTTTAATAATAGTTTTACATTTCATATGTGTATATTAATATACACATATACAGATATATGTGTATGTGTTTGTTTAAATAAATAAATATTAAGATACATTTTAAAATATTATTTAAGCATGTTTAATGTACATTATATTACTGTGATATGTGAAAATATTAATAATTTACTATTTTTACCAATTTGTATACATATATACATACATATATTAAAAAACAATAATTTTTTACTTTTTATTTAATATTAGTGTAAAATAATGTATATTTTTTATATTCTTGTACTTACCTTTATATGTGTAGAAAAAATGATATTTGCATGATTGATATTTTATTATTTACAATATTCAATGTCAGCTTTCCCCTATGATTAAGGAGCAGCAGCTCCGAAACGCACCAGGGGCTTGAAAACAATTGGAATGCTTGTGCTGGTTTCCTTAATAAAGGTTCAGCAGAATTTTCCTCTGTGGAGTTGCGTCCTTAGGTCTTGGGGCACTTTTGAAAAAAAAGAAAATATATATACATACATACATATATTAAAAAACAATATTTTTTTACTTTTTATTTAATATTAGTGTAAAACAATATATATTTTTTATATTCTTGTACTTACCTTTATATGTGTAGAAAAAAGGATATTTGCATGATTGATATTTTATTATTTACAATATTCAATGTCAGCTTTCCCCTATGATTAAGGAGCAGCAGCTCCGAAACGCACCAGGGGCTTGAAAACAATTGGAATGCTTGTGCTGGTTTCCTTAATAAAGGTTCAGCAGAATTTTCCTCTGTGGAGTTGCGTCCTTAGGTCTTGGGGCACTATGAAAAAAAAGAAAATATATATATATCTATATATATATTCACTGAAAAAACCATAGGTTTTACAGACGTTATAGTTAGGAATTTGCATTTAAAAAACCTTCAAAATTCACTAAAAAACCACAGGTTTCAGGGACGTTATAGTTAGTTGGACATTTGACTCATATAAAACCATAGAAATCCCCCCGTTATAGTTAGTTGAGCTAACTATAACTCGCGCACCCGCAATGCAATGCTAAAGACGTCACATATTACATCACTCATGACATGGTCAGTGACATCACTGATGACATCACTGATGACATCTCAAATGACATTACTGATGACATCACTGATGACATCATCCGCATGATAATCTGATGCACATACTGATGCCCTAATATAAACGTTGATACACCCACTCTAAAATACAGACTACTATTTTTGAAACCATACACACAACAATGCCAGATACTACATACCACCAACTATTTCCTAGGTCTACACACACATCCAGTCACTTACACATGCAGTTACTCATCAATAGAGTACTATAATATGCACTCATACACCTATACATACAGTCACACTCTGCCACTCATCCATAGAGTTACTCACACATCTAGTCAGTCATGCAAAGAATCAATCACATACCCATTTACTCATGTATACAGTTATACACACCAACTCAGTTATTTATACACACACCACATCACTTATTTATGCAGATACTGTCACATACTTAGGTGCCGATTCCGATCCGTTAAAAATTTCCCCCGTATGAATCGTATCCGTTTTTTTTACCATATGAATCGTACAAGTCCCGTACAAACTGGCAAGTACGATTCGTATGTGAAAAATTCCATCCGAATCGCATTGGGAAAATTCCCCGACACGTCCTCAAGTCGGAAAAAGTGTCCGACACGTCCCCAGACATTTTTACCTACGAATCGGGAAACTGAAGTCCGAGCGCGCAAGTACGATCCGTCCCGTCCGTCCGAATGCACAACCGTATGGAAAAAACACCGTACGGTGCAAATTCCCATAGCAACTATGGAGACGTCCAAATAGTAGCCCGCATATGCGCCGAACACCCCCCCAGCACACCCCCCCACCTACGCGCCGTACCCCAGCACCCCCCCATGTCCGCGCCGTACCCCCACTCCAACCCATAGGTGCGAAGCGTACCCCCCACCCCGTAGGTACGAAGCATACCCCCACCCCCCACACTATGTACGGTGCGTCACGCGCTGAGGGGTCCACAGTGTACCTACGGGGGTGGTGGGACGCTCTGTACCTGGGGGGGTGGGGGTACGCTCCGTCCATAGGGGGGGCTGGGTGTACGACGCATACATACGGGGGGGTCCGGGTGTACGGCGCGTACAGACTGGGGGCTGGGGGTACTGTGCATACATACGGGGGTGGGGGTATGTGCTGGGGGACGGGGCTTACATACGGAGGCTGGGGGTATGCACCGTCCATACAGAGGTGGGTGTATGCACCGTCCATACGGGGGTGGGGGCACACACCGTACCCCCAGCATCCCGTATGTACGCGCCGTACCCCCAGCCCCCCCATGTAGGCGCCGTACCCTCGGTTCACGTATGTACGGCATGTACCCCCAGGCCCCCACACCCTGCCCGTGCCTGTACGCACCCTACCCGAGGCCCCTACACCAGCACCCTCACCCAGCCGTGCGCATGTACGAGTCGTACCAAGCCATACCAAATGTGAGCACTGTACAACAACATGGCCGATGTACGCACCGCACAGACGCGAAAAACACACGTACTGAACCAGGACACTGCAAAACACCACAAGGAGAGTCAATTCGAATTGCACAACACCACAAAACACGTCCAACAAGCCCAAATACATCCAATACACTGACCTGCAACAGCCAAACCGGTAAACAGAGGCCCAAAACACAACCACCCCTTATAACACACCCACCCAAAGTTCAAACACAGCCACACCCACAAATGGACCAATAAAAAGGGCCCACACACACAAACCATGAGCCTTTGCAACAGACCCACTGCTGCCAGACCCCACAGACAACCCACAGCACCAGACTTGAACCTTTATTACACCTTACACTTGCACACCTTCACACAACCACCTTCACAAACACCCCCTCATCACATTCACACACACACCTTCACAACCACACACACACACCCACAACCATCCACACCCCACACCATGCTCACAGACAGGAATCCAAAGTTCACAACAGCGGAGCTGGAGATCCTTGTCAACGAAATCATCAGAGTCGAGCCACAGCTCTTTGGAACATTGGTCAGACAGACCAGCGTATCAGCAAAATCAGCCATGTGGCAGAGGATCATCGAGAGGGTGAATGCTGTTGCGCCCATCAGAAGGACCAGGCATGAATGCCAAGCCAGGTGGTACGATCTGCGGAGGACGGTCCGCTGCAAAATGACCGACGAATACAACCAGGGTAACATCACTTGAGGTGGGCCGCCCCGCAGACCGGTACACTACCATCCCTGGGAGGAGAAGGTGATGCGCACGCTGCCGCCGGTGGGAGTACACAGAGTAGAAGGAGTTGCCGAGCCTGGTGAGTACACAAACAACTCACCCCACATGGGGGGAACCGCATCCACAACCCAACTCCCGATAATGCACGCAACTACCCCAAAGCCATCACTGGACGCAACCACATTCCAAAAACACGCACATGCCACTATCGGCTCCATGCCCCATGCACCAAGCAAGGCCATGCCAAGTCACAGGCCACACAAAACACCAACACAAGACAGGATGTCCGTGATGCTGGGAGGGGGGGGCCTCCAAGATCCCATTGTGCAACTCAGAAGCAGACACCAATGCCCTCAGCCCATATGGCCTAGGGCAGAGCTATACAAACAGTGTGTCCCGACACTGTACTGTGTCACCTGCAAATGGCGGCCGCGTCGCAGGATGACATGGGTATGAAGGCCCAATTTGCACATAGCAGCAGCTAATGAAGAGGCAACACTGTGAAAGAGTGTCAGCACACACCGCCGCTGCAGCGCAGACTCAGAGACACTCTGCCCAATGGGGTCCGGGAGATTCTAAACAAAGCCACATGAACAAGCCAATGGCCTTTGAAAGACCTGCAAAGTGTGTGTGCCCAGGAAGCTGGGCTGAGGTGACAGAGGGTGACAGACAGACGGAGGGAGAGAGGGAGGGAGACAGAGGGCGACAGAGGGCGACAGAGGGAGACAGACAGACGGAGGGAGAGGGAGAGGGAGGGAGACAGAGGGCGACAGAGGGCGACAGAGGGAGACAGACAGACGGAGGGAGAGGGAGGGAGACAGAGGGCGACAGAGGGCGACAGAGGGAGAGAGACAGACGGAGGGAGAGGGAGAGAGGGAGGGAGACAGAGGGCGACAGAGGGCGACCGAAGGCGACAGAGGGCGACAGAGGGCGACAGAGTGCGACAGAGGGAGACAGACAGACGGAAGGAGAGGGAGAGGGAGGGAGGGAGAGGGCGACAGAGGGCGACAGAGGGAGACAGACAGACGGAGGGAGAGGGAGAGGGAGGGAGACAGAGGGCGACAGAGGGAGACAGAGGGAGAGAGACAGACGGAGGGAGAGGGAGAGAGAGGGAGGGAGACAGAGGGTGACAGAGGGGGACAGAGGGTGACAGACAGACGGAGGGAGAGGGAGAGAGAGGGAGGGAGACAGAGGGCGACAGAGGGAGACAGACAGACGGAGGGAGAGGGAGAGAGAGGGAGGGAGACAGAGGGCGACAGAGGGAGACAGACAGAGGGAGGGAGAGGGAGAGAGAGGGAGGGAGACAGAGGGCGACAGACGGAGACAGACAGAGGGAGGGAGAGGGAGAGAGAGGGAGGGAGACAGAGGGCAACAGAGGGAGATATACAGAGGGAGGGAGAGGGAGGGAGAGAGAGGGAGGGAGAGGGAGAGAGATGGAGGGAGACAGAGGGCGACAGAGGGAGACAGACAGAGGGAGGGAGAGGGAGGGAGACAGAGGGCAACAGAGGGAGACAGACAGAGGGAGGGAGAGGGAGAGAGACGGAGGGAGACAGAGGGCGACAGAGGGAGACAGACAGAGGGAGGGAGAGGGAGAGAGAGGGAGGGAGACAGAGGGCGACAGAGGGAGACAGACAGAGGGAGGAGGGTGACAGAGGGAGGGAGAGAGAGAGACAGAGGGAGACAAAATCACCCTTGGGTGGTGTGGGCATGTCCGCTCATCAGCAGGTGGACTGTGTGCATGTTGACAAGGTCTGGCAGTGCGTGAAACACCCCTCATTTGTTTTGAAAGCACTGGGCCATGTGTCAAACTGTGCACGAGTCGATCCTCGCTGCAGGCACAAACCTAACCTCACACCCAGTATACCCACTCACTGTGTTTGTTAGAACCCAGTCACAAATGCATAAGTTTCCTACCTGCATTCTCCAATAGACATGACAAAGCTACATTTGACCGCGTACAGTGCAACACGTAAGTCGGTTCTGCAGCGCTCGCTACGCACGCTTGCTACACTGCTCACTACGTTCAAAACTGATGCAACAACAAAGAGTGTGTCACACATAGGAAAAGTGTTGACAGCCGTGGCCAAGGGACATACCCATGCACCATGCACAATGCACAGGGACTTGCCAAGTGCAGACAAGGTCGATGACACTTGGCCCTGCTGTAGACAGCACAAGGCAAACCTGTGACCACTGTACACTCAAACACCAACTCCACATGCCACCTACCTACCACAGGAACTCACATTCACTGTCATGCCAGCAGGCACCATGAGGGGATAGACACATCACCTGGTAGACCCAATGACAAATCACACCACACCCAACAGCAGGCCCGGTCACACCCCCCCCCCCTTACACAAGCACACACCCCAGGGGCAGCCAACGCAAATTGGCACTCCCACAATGGATATGTGACACAACAAGACCAATCCATAGCCAAATAAGCATCCCAACACTCATTAGACAGGCCAAATAACCAGGAGTAGATATCAATCTGACCCCCGCAACATACCCATCCACAAGTGCACTGTGAGACGAATGCTAGACATATCCAACTACCCAGAGGAACTGTGCCAACTTGAATATGTATGAAACATGGATGACGCATGTAACACCATTAACATTGTCTCTCTCTCACACACAGGGCAACGTCGTCGATCTCCCCCAACACTGGGGGGGAAGACACACAGGACCAGGCTCGGCCTGACGATGATCCCACCGGCAGCGACAACTCTCACCACACCGTGGATGACCCCGACCAACCTGGCCCCTCTGGTGCCCAAGCACCTGCAGCACCTGCGTCAGGTACAACTGTGCCAACCACCACCCCCATTCCTGCCGCATCCCAGGATACACACAGGAGCCCTGCTCGCACACAATGCAGCCAGTCTGACCAGGAGGGACGAGGTACCCCGGGCACCCAGGAGGAGGCAGGCGACCCCGCAAATGCCATCCCTAAGGGGTCCCGGAGACCCGACATGCCCACAATGGCAGGCCAGGCTAAAGTGGGCAGGGGTGGTGGGAGTGGAGGACGGCAGAGGCGCAAACCTGACCAGACAGCTGAGGAACCGGTTATGTCACACGTCCGCAACATCCTGGACACATACCGGCGTGACACCAGGGGTATCAGCCAGGCCGTGGAGGCCCTCAACCAGATAAAGAACGTGCAGGTCGAGCAATATGCCAGTCAACAGCAACACCAAGGACGGATGGAGGCAAGACTGGCTGAGCTCGTGGTGGTGCAAACGGACATGACCCGTGTACTCCGTCGGATTGCCGAAAACATGGGCAACCCTCCCTGTGCCACCAGGCGTAGATCACCACCAGCCACAGGGAGGGATCAGGAGGAGGAGGATTCGTCCGACGGAGCATCCCAGACATCGTCACGGCCTGCTTCTGAGGGTCCCCGGAGGAAGGTGGGTCGTCCACCCAAAAGACCGTGAGAGTCAGCGGACCATCACCATCTCCGAGGTCACCTGGCCTGGCACCTGGCCCTCTGGCGCAACAGCAGCACCTCATCCAATGACATTCTCTGCCACATGGACTTGCTGGTCACTGTCTGACCAATGTTGACAAATGGACTCTGATGACTTCCAATGGCAAGGATCCCACCTCCCCCTGTGAACTTTGGATTACAGACACCCGGCGAGCACCACTTTGCATCCCCCCAAACACATACCCCACCACCAATAAAAATATTAGAAATCACGAGATGATGCCGTCATTTAGCATTATTCCATTACATGTGTGTGTTGGCAAGTCAAACCATGCCTGAGTTTTGAAGTAACTCCAACCATGCATACCCTGGGGTCTGAGTCTGGCACAGGACACACATGGGTCACAATGTATCATCCAATACAGACATGGAGCACCATACTCACCCGTGATGGGCCCAACCAGCTGAGGGGGTGCCTGCACAACTGTGCGGACAGACCTATTTCGACGAGAAACAGCCATGCGCAGAGGTCAGGGATCATGTGGAGTGTCCTGGGGTGGGAGTCCCAGGTATGTGTAGCCAGGTGGGAGAACTATGTCCTGCATGCAGGAGTCAGGTGGATGTGGAGAATGGTGGCCAGGCCAGGGTTGGATGCATGGAGATGGCACAATGGGGTCTTGGATGACAGTGCCACAAGGTTGTGTTGGGGGTGTGGTCGTGGGCTGCCTCCTGAGTGTGGCCGTGGATTGTGAAGGTCATCCTGCTGATGACAGTGATCCATTGCCGCTATCCCTGTTGGACGGTGATGTGGCTGGGTTGCCGGATGTTGAAGCAGAGCTGTGCAGATGCACCCTGGATGTGGACAAGTGTCATGGGAGTTGTAAGGTACTTCTCCCTAGAGTGCAGGGTAGGATTGGACACGGATGTCGAAGTTGACCTGGGGGATGGTCTGTCTTGCCTTGAGGTGGATCGAACTGTGGACCTTGTGCATAATGCAGAGTGTGCTGAGGCCTGAGGTACAGATGCTGGTGATCAGCATAGCACATGTGAGCAAGCATTCCATGATGCACACCAGCTTGTGTGCGTGGACACTGTGTGCCTGTGCAGGGCCCTTGCGGGTGGGACACAAGCAGTTGACCCATCTGTAAGGGGACAATCCGCAGATGAACACCTCAGTCGTGTACAAGTCTAGCATCAGGTGGCCAACGTGCAGCCATCTGCCAATGGATACCATGCATTATTCAATATGAGAACTGGCAAGGACTGCATCTTTGAGGAGGGTGAGGAGCACCTGCCTGTCAATGGGACACCAGATGATGATGAGATGCAGTGTGCATGTCATGGTGTAGAGGGGTATCCTGGACACATTGTAGACTGACACGCTGAGACATGATACCTGTGCCATGTGTCCCACAACGATATCATACGACATTCAGAGGCCTGGAGTACCACTCACATGGCCATGTTGGGGTACAGAGCCGGTGGGGAGTAGGAGGGACATGACCTGGTTGGTGTGACAGGGACTGGAAGGCGTGCTAGCGCTGTGTAGGCAGTTGGAGTTGCACACTCATTATGCAAAGGTGTTGTATGGGCGATGAGTGCATGCCTGAGTGCATGCAACAGATGTATTGGATGGACATTGCTTGGTGGGTGGCCTCAACATCATGGTGTAGCGTGATGTGGCACATGCAAGGACATGAGGCACGTGCAATGTGCACGTAGCATGTGCAGACGGTCCAGCCTTTGCCACCGCAACTGTGTCACACACAAGCAGATTACACCAAAATGAATGGGTGGAGGGAGGAAGGGGGGTGCGTCTTAGAGGCGTGTGTGTGAGGGCAAATCTAGAAACTGTGTGCCCTTGCTGCAGGGCCTGCAGCAGCAGGCGCCATGTCCTGAAACCATGCCACAAGTTGCACACAACACAAGCATGTCAAAAAGGACTACTGCAAAAGGTGTCTGAGAATGGAGGAGTGTCTGGTTCAACATGGCACACACACAGACAATGGATGCACATGCAGCAAAGTGGCCGTTGTGGGGACTGAGATGGCAAAATACCTACACAGCCATGTACATCGTGCACAATACATATCATAATCCCTGACAAGCAGCTTGCATCTTGCTACTCTACACATAGACACATATGCACAATCTGTGACAACTATGCCAGACATGCCGCATGCACAGTGGCAAGAGACCTGCATTGACAGAGATGAGGCACCTTGGAGGCTGAGGGACACCTTTATTAGTCATGTTTGCCGGAAGGCAAATGCATCTATATTAACAGATGCACAGGTCATGTGGATGAACATGTGGAACCTACACTGGCACCCCCCTTTGCACCACAGATGCAGGAAACCCATAGAACTGGCACACAAGTGACAGATTTGAGGCAAACACCCCGTGCTGCTCACGGAGAGGCTGCAATTCACCATTGAGCCACTAATGGGGATGTCCCACACTATGTCAACCCGGTGCATCTCGTATGTTTCCAAGGGCAGTGTTACACACATTGATGCCTTCATCACAATCCACAATCACATTACAGGTGACTGTCACCAAGTGTGACTATCAATTCAGGTCAATCCAGCTCCATGTCATGTGACCCATGGTGATTCTACATGTATGCTAAGTAACCAATCATGAACAGGAGCAGTGCACACACATTCCAAACAAATAGCACACCCAAAAAGCCGTGGTGCATTCCTTACCCTAAGGTGATTTTTCGACATGTCCGTGCATGTTACGCTGATTCAGCACACGTTGCTGTATTCATGAGGAATAGCAGGAGCACAACAATGCCACCAGCAGACAGCATGCACAAATACCTGGGGATGAGAGACACACAAGAAGTGAGCCAAAAGAAGCACATCCGCATGCATTCGACACGTATAAGGTTGTCAACATGCTAGGTGAAAATAGTGTCTCAGGTAAGACATACTGTTATTACACCATCACTCGAGTGACACATCCAAACACACCTCTGACTCACTTGCCAGACATGCAGATGGACCCACACATTGCAACACATGCCACACAAGGCTCAATGCGTGCACACTCAGACACTGCAACTCACCACTAAGCAAAGAAGTTGCATATGAACCGACTCCAGATGTCCTCTTCCTCCTCCTCCTCAACATCACTTGCCTTGTCACCAAGCCCCTCGTCCTCTACGGGTGGATGTTCCTGCTCATCCGGATCCAGGATGAGTGGCACAGCTTTCTCCACTGCCATGTTGTGTAGCATGCAGCACAGGAGGAAGATTTTGCAGACCTTCACCGGTGCATATGGGAGTGCGCCGCCGGTCTTGTGGAGGCACCGGTATCGGCTCTTCAGGAGGCCAAAGGTCCTCTCTATCACTCGCCTGGTCTGCCCATGGGCGTTGTTGTACCGGTGATCGGCAGCCGTTCTGGGGTTGCGGAGAGGTGTGATCAGCCATGGCATGTTGGGATAGCCAGAGTCCCCTACATGGAAACATCATGGACAGAAGTGGGTCAGGAGAAGCAGTAAGACAGAAAGATGACGCTAAATACAGGAGTAACAGAGTATACCCACCAACAAGACATGCTCGTTCGTTGAGCAGCTGCAGCATCATTTCAGGCACCCTGCTACGCCTCATGATGTAGGCATCGTGTGCTGATCCTGGAAAACGAGCACAGACATGGGAAATCACCATGTTAGCAAGATACACCACAAGGGCAATAATGGAGTGGTAATGTTTCCTGTTCCTATAGGCTACCTCCTGTGCCTGTGGTAGTACCAAAGCCACATGTGTCCCATCAATAGACCCAATGACATGGAGCATCCCTCCCAGGGCATAGAAGTCACCCTTGACACCTGTCAACTGCTCAGGAGTTGGGAAATGAATAAACTCATCCAGGTGAACCAACATGGCCTCTATAAAATCATGCAGGACACGGCTGAACATGGTCTGGGACATGCCACCAGCATGAGCAATGGTATGTTGGAACGTACCCGTGGCAAAGAAATGTAGGGCTGCCATCACCTTCATCTTGGGTGTCAGTGCAGTAGGATACTTGTGTAGCGGTTGGAGGTGTGGTGCCAGCCTTGCTGTCAAGTTCAGAATCAACCGTTGGGTGAAGCGGTAGCGGCGTATACAGTCACGTTCCCTCAGGGCAGCCTGGTCTGGGATTGGTCGGGGGAGAGGCGGAGCCCTGCAGTAATTTGGAAGGGACAACGAACAGTGAGTACAGTACAACAACACTGCCAATGCACTGAGCACATGTTGAACAGCCAATACACATATGCTACATGCAGAGTCAGGTCTGTGCAATATATCCTGGACACGTATGCCAGGCAGGTGACACTCCTACTAAGAGCCATCTACAAATGTGGATTCACAAGCTCAACATGACATGGCATGAAACTAGCTGTGGGCCAGTGTAAGTGAACAGGCAGACGCATTACATGAGTGACAGACATCCACATTTGTGCAGAAGAAGGATGTTTATCATACAGACAGGTTGCGGAACACTAGAGGCAAAGGTCACATGTCCCTGAAAAAAGGACAGACCACACACCTTGCCATGAAGGGGTACATGTCAAAACTGATCACACATACATTGATACTACGCAGACATGTCCTTGTCTCGCAAGTCCATGTTCGATGCATACATACACACGTTACGTCTGATTCCACATGTGTCCTGGTGTGCATAATAGTGTGCCATGCCCATCCACACACATGCACATGTTGGATGCAGCAACTGCAAATGCATTTGACGGAACACCAACAGCAAGCTTATGGGAACACATGACACACACATGACATACTCACATCGTGCAATGCCGGTAGTCACATGTCAGGTTTCATTATCCGTGTACCTGGCATCAGGGGACAGTTGCGGGTGTTGGCGACTGTGCCATGCCAGTGACGCAGTGCTCAACAAGTCTGTACTACATGCACACATGTCAAAGGTGTGAAGTGGATGTGTGGCACATAGTGCAGCTTGACACATGACATTTGTACACAGCTCATCACACATCTACTGGGTTCAAACATGAGGAGATTTGTGCCACATCATAGCCTGACACAACTAGGCCCGAGACATGTAGGACTGCACTGAAAATGACTTGATGTCCAGCCTCGGCCAAGTATGACAGCTCAATTCCTTCCTGTGTGCCGCTTGTCACCAGTGTAAGGTGTGAAACGAACCGTACACACGCTCTGAGGGCGTGTGTAGGGTCCATACCACCATGGTTGTGTCGCCGTAGGCATACGCCATAGGGATACGGTCCATACACGCGTGTGTAGGGTCCGTACCACCATGGTTGTGTCGCCGTAAGTGTACGCCATAGGGATACGGTCCGTACACGCGTGTGTAGGGTCCGTACCACCATGGTTTTGTCGCCGTAGGCGTACGCCATAGGGATACGGTCCGTACACACGTGTGTAGGGTCCGTACCACCATGGTTGTGTCGCCATAGGCATACGCCATAGGGATACGGTCCATACACGCGTGTGTAGGGTCCGTACCACTATGGTGGTGTTGCCGTAGGCGTACGCCATGGTGATACGGTCCGTACACGCGTGTGTAAGGTCCGTATCACCATGGCGTAAGCGTACGGCAACACTACCATAGTGATACGGACCCTACACACGCGTGTACGGACCGTATCACCATGGCGTACGCGTACGGCAACACTACCATAGTGATACGGACCCTACATACAAGTGTACGGACCGTATCACCATGGCGTACGCCTACGGCAACACTACCATAGTGATACGGACCCTACACACGCCTGTACGGACCATATCACCATGGCGTACGCCTACGGCAACACTACCATAGTGATACGGACCCTACACACGCCTGTACGGACCGTATCACTGGAGTAGTGGTGCCCTAGGGGCCTGGAACGCTCCGTACCTGTGTGTGTATAGTGAAATTACATAGGGGACACATGAGGGACAATTATAAGGGCCTAAATGCATGCTGGTTGCCATGGAGACCCAGTTTCAAGTTCAAATTTTTTCATCAGGTGGCCAGCAGAAGTCGATTGGAGACAATATACAAAGTTGCAAAGTGGTTGTTGACTTGACATCATGCTCATTTTTTATAACATGCAAAGGCACCCACTGGGGTAGGGTTAAAGGGATTGGAGGAAACGTAGGATGCAAATGAGATTGACCAATCACTCTGTACTCCTGTAAATGAAACTGGCCAGCAAGGCAAATATAAGGCAGCCAGGCCCCATTAGAGAGCACTTGCCTGCACAACCTTTCATTCCACACCACTGCTGCTGCTCGTGATTCCTCTGGCACCATGTCCAGGTCTGTGGAGAGGGCCCAGCTATTCACCCAGGAGGAGAACCAGGCCCTGCTGGACGTGATCCTCCCACAGTACCCTTGTCTGTATGGGAGACTAGGGGAGCAGGTGAGTGCTGACTCCATTAGCTCAGACTGTGCCCCTTTTTTGTGACTGTCACTTCTGGCATTGTGTCCAGGTGTGACAGACATGCAATGTTCTTTAGAGTGGGTCCCGGGGGGGATGCCTCATGTCTCCCATGCAGAGCATGCTGTAGTGCATGTCTGCACTCCTCACTTGCATGTAGCTTACTGTGACAATCACTGCATGGTGCATGCCACATTCAGCCTGGCTAATCCTCTTGGGAATGTTGTTTCTACAGTCCTGATGTGATTCTGTGGTCCCCCCAGTGTGACAGGTGACTGTACCCACAGATGTGTGTGAGTTGAGTGTACCTGTGGTGAGAGTGTCCAAATGATGTGTTCGTCCCCTGGACATTGGTGTATGTGTAAGTCCCCTGTCATGTGGGTGAGTGTCTATGTGGAGTGTTGCACCCCAGCTGCATGAGGGATGCATATACCCTACCCATCTGATGTGAGCAGGGAGCAGTGCTGTGTGTCTGATGTGCTGAGCCTGCCCCACACCTGTGACACCCCCCAGTCTAGTGGCACATGTGCAGAGTGATGTTTGTACCCGCAGTTGCCAATGGCAGGTGATTGTCCTGTGCCTGTGTGTGTCTGTGTACCCTGCTGAGGTTGCGTCAGTGGCCTGGGGCATGTGACTGCTTTGAGGTGATGTACATAATCGTGGTGTAGCTTGTGATGCACAGTGTTAGCCGGGATCAGTGATTGTGTTGCACCCCTCATTCCACCTGTGTACTTCCAATGCCACGTAGTGCATTTGGCCTTCCCCAGAGGATGATGTCCCTATGACAAAGGTGCAATGAGTTTGCTGCATACTTTGCCCTGTTCAAACCAGCCAAATTATTCAAATGTGTGTCTGCGTGACATGAAGCAGGTGTATTGATGTTGGCTCACTTTGTCATCCTCACAGATAGGCGTCTATGCCAAGGGGGAGATCTGGAAGCAAGCCGTCAGTGCCGTGAGGTCGGTGGAGGGTCGGAGGCGGTGCCTGGCCAAGGTGAGGAAACACTGGCAGGATATCCGGTGCTGGACCAGGAGGATCGCCCGGGTCCTGCTGGGGGACTCACCAGAGAGCCATAAGAACCGTGGGTGCCGGCGTCTGACCCATCAGAGGAAGCGTGTCCTGGCGGTGGTCTTCCCTGACTTGGATAGGCGCTTAGCGGAGAAGCAGCAGCAGGAAGGGGGTAGCTACATGTGTGTTTGTTGTGTGTCACCAGCTATTGGAAGTGCGCAGTTGCATGGATACACTGCCAGGGTTTATATGTGCAGTACATATCCTGTTCCATCAAGTCAACCGGTGCTGTTCTTCCTCCCTTCCCCTACTTGACATGTGTTCCTGGTCTGTGTGTAGTCACTCTTGCACAAGGTTATCTAGGCTGCCAGTTAATCCAAGTGCCCAATGCTTGCAGCATCATGTGTGTGGGTGGTGTGTAACATGTGTTGGGTCCTTGCCTGTGCCCTGGCCAGTTCAGTCAATGTGGGGTCCATGTTAGTTGGCACTGATGCTGAGTCCCGACATGGGAGTGTGTCTGAAAAGTGTACTGCCTTACAGCATGCATGACCAATGTTGTGCACTCAGACATGATGTGCATGAGTGGGAGATATGCATAGTGCAGGGACGTTTGCTTCTGTTGCAGTCATATCCATCCAGGACCATGGAGGAGTGAAGCCACTACAGTCCCCTGGGGCACCTTTTCCTAGGTATCATGTGTGTCATCCAACAATGTGGACATTCTCTGTGTCTTCAGCATAGGTCGGGCTCTGTGGCATTGTACCCTGGCCTCATTTGTATTTGCGTTAAGTGTGCTACATGTGTTCACTGTACAGGGTGACCCAATTTGTCTTGTGCTTACTCACAGTGGCCAGTGCCTGTGTGTCTTGGTACAACTATCTGATGATGGTTGTTTGTCAATAATATGTGTGGACAGGCGCACGAGGGTTAGTTCATGTACATTCAGGATTTATTGAAGGTCATTTTAGTAATCCACGAGTAAGAGGTGTAAGTACTTCCTCTGTGTCACTAACATTGTCTCAGGTAGGGGGGGGGGTTTGTGCGTGCAAGGCCTACATGTCCAAACCGTATGTGTCCTTGCCAGGTCTGGCCTGTGTGTGAAGATCGTCTGAACATACACTCAACATGCAGTGACCCAGTCATGTTGGGCAGGGTTTAATGTATTTGCTAAGCAGCATGTGCCAAAAGTAGAAAGACATGGTTCCTGCTCATCCCTTTTTTGGCTACGGTGTGTGGTCCAGATGCAGTACTCGACTGTCCCTAGAGGCTAGCTCCTCTGTCTAATTTGATTTCAAGTTCTTTGCTGTTGTGTCATGCTCTCCATTGTTTCTCAGTGGCATGGTGGGTCAACCAACTGTGTGGTGCAGGGCCTACATATGTGCGTAGTATTGTAGATGTTACTCATGTTGCCTTTCATGCTATGCACTGTGACCTATGAAGTTTTAATCATGTGTCATATGTATACAGGTGTCTGATTCTTTCCTGTCTCTTCACCTTGCCCACAGCATCGTCGGGGGAAACCGAGGGGGACACTGGCACGGACCTTGAGGAGGGATCCAGCAGCGGTGCCACCAGTGCTGGCGAGTCTGGCTCAGCGAGTGGCACGGAGGCGGAGGGGAGTGCGGCGAAGGACCTGTCCAGTCCCACCACCGACTATGACGCTGACGGGTCCGAGGCTGAGCTCCCAGAGGGGGCGGACGCTGCTCCCAGAGCTGAAAGCAGCACTCCATCTGTCGCCGCCCCCTCCATTCCCATCACCCGCCTCCCAGTTGCTCGGGTCCCTTCCCTCCGTGCTCGGCGCCAACAGGTCTCCTTCCGGCCAGGCACCACACCCCCTGCCCCTGTCTCCCCTGCTGCGTCAATGCCGAGTCTGTGGACATTCAGCGGCAGTTGCAGGTTGGTCAGGCATCGATGCTTACTGTCCTCCATGGCCACACCACACTGCTGACACAGATGGTGTCGTACTTGGAGGGCATGTCAGCAGCGATGTCTGATCAACGGATGTTCCTGAGGTCCATAGACTCGTCACTGACTGCAGCATTGGATCTCCAGCAGCGCTCCGTCCCCCCCTACCCCTGCATCATCCACACTTCCCACTCCCATGCCTGTCCCACGCACAACCAGACCTCCCCATGCACGCACCCCACCAGACACAGGCAGCACACCTCCAGGGAAGGCCAAGCACACTCCTCCAGTCATGCACACACAGGGGGAAGAAGGCACACCCACTGGGTCTGGGGGCAAATGGCAGGCACGCAGCCACAGTGGGAGTCTGCAGTCCTCAAGACCCACTTCCTCATAAACGACTCCCCTTAGCTCTCCTGGCCAACTGTCAGAGAAGGAGTCCCTCGTGGCCAGTGTGTCCCTCAGCCCCAGTGTGGCACCACCCCGCAAGTGTTGGAGGCAGTACCCGGCCAGGGTAGTTGAGTCCCCCCCTATCCACACCCTCCCCCAGGAGTGCTGCAACCCATCCCTCCGACCCCCCCCTCCTTGGGGCCTGTGGTTCATTCGGGTGCAGGGGAGATGCTGGGAGACCTTGCCACCGTATGCAGCGCCATCCTCACCACCACCTTTGGCGCTGTCCCACCCCCTGTGGTGGAGTCGTCCGTCCCTGCACCCACAACACCTACCCTTGCCCCTCCTGTCCCTGCGGTGCCTGGTCCTTCCCCCCCACATGATGCCCCCCCTTCTGTGGATGATGTGGTACAGTGAACTGTGCAGGCAAGCTAGGGGAGACACGTCCCTAAGTGTCCCCACAAGGTCTTTGCATATGGCCTGGCCTATGGGCCCTCTAGTTTGTGGACAATCATTTTGACATTTTTGATTTCTGCTGAATAAAGCATTTTGATTTTCTTTTGCACACTAATGCTTTCCTGGACTTGCTGTAGGGGGTGCTGCTCCATGATTTGGGGTGGTGATAATGTGTTAGGTATCTGGGAAATGTTGTAGTGTGCTGCTCATGGGGTGGACCCTGGTATCAGTGTGCCATCACAAAGGGCTCTGCAAATAATCTTTGGTCATGTGTGCTCTTACTGTATGGTGATATTGTCCCCAGGTGTGTTCCTTCCTCTGTGGACCCTGACATCTTCCCTGCAGGCTGTTTCCCAATTGTTGTGCTGAGCTGTGTCTACATATCCTGGGTGTGTGACGGATCCCTTCAACTGTGGCCATGCATGCTCAGCAATGTCTCCACCTGCATCATTTGTGGCATCCTTGGTGGTCACTGTACTAGTGTATGGAGTATATTGACATGACTTCATGTGGACCAGTTCCCTTTTACGCCCTATGCATGTGTGTACTCCCAGCCTCGCACACATGTGTTACGTGTTCTGCAGGTTCTTTGGTCACCTGACTGACAATTGTGGGCATTGTCTCTGTGGGTACTCCACCCTTTTCCTTCCATTGGAGGCACCAACTTGTTGGCTGCCCCAGCACCTCTACATTCCTATCAGTCCTGGAATGTGTGTGACAGTGTGTGTTCCCTTTGGGTCTTTTAGTTAAGTAGGGTGGCACATGAGTATACAGTCTTGTTGCATGCTCTCATCGTGTGTATTGTGCTGGCAGCGCCAGGGGTGGGTATGCATGTGTCATTTGTCATCACACCCACATGTGGTGTGTCATGCAGTGGGGGATGGACATCCACCCTCATGGGAGTGGGACACTGCTGTCAGTGATGTGTTGCCATGCCACTCTCAATATTGTCGCACTTTGTGTATGCCTTCATGCACCCATGGTGCTTTGCTAATTGTAGGATGCTGTACACACCACCATGTCTCTGTCCACTGCTGGGTGGACTTTGCACCCACCCCTCCTATGTCTGGGCACTGCTGGGAGTGATAGGCAACCACCCCTCCTATGTCAGGGCACTGCTGGGAGTGATTGGCACCCACCCCTCCTATGTCTGGGCACTGCTGGGAGTGATAGGCAACCACCCCTCCTATGTCTGGGCACTGCTGGGAGGACTCTGCACCCACCCCTCCTATGTCTGGGCACTGCTGGGAGTGATAGGCACCCACCCCTCCTATGTCTGGGCACTGCTGGGGGGACTATGCACCCACCCCTCCTATGTCTGGGCACTGCTGGGAGTGATAGGCACCCACCCCTCCTATGTCTGGGCACTGCTGGGAGTGATAGGCACCCACCCCTCCTATGTCTGGGCACTGCTGGGGGGACTCTGCACCCACCCCTCCTATGTCTGGGCACTGCTGGGAGTGATAGGCAACCACCCCTCCTATGTCCAGGCACTGCTGGGAGTGATTGGCACCCACCCCTCCTATGTCTGGGCACTGCTGGGAGTGATAGGCAACCCCCCCTCCTATGTCTGGGCACTGCTGGGAGTAATAGGCACCCACCCCTCCTATGTCTAGGCACTGCTGGGAGTGATAGGCACCCACCCCTCCTATGTCTGGGCACTGCTGGGAGTGATAGGCACCCACCCCTCCTATGTCTGGGCACTGCTGGGAGGACTCTGCACCCACCCCTCCTATGTCTGGGCACTGCTGGGAGTGATAGGCACCCACCCCTCCTATGTCTGGGCACTGCTGGGGGGACTCTGCACCCACCCCTCCTATGTCTGGGCACTGCTGGGAGTGATTGGCACCCACCCCTCCTATGTCTGGGCACTGCTGGGAGTGATAGGCACCCACCCCTCCTATGTCTGGGCACTGCTGGGGGGACTCTGCACCCACCCCTCCTATGTCTGGGCACTGCTGGGAGTGATTGGCACCCACCCCTCCTATGTCTGAGCACTGCTGGGAGGACTCTGCACCCACCCCTCCTATGTCTGGGCACTGCTGGTAGTGATAGGCACCCACCCCTCCTATGTCTGGGCACTGCTGGGAGTGATAGGCACCCACCCCTCCTATGTCTGGACACTGCTGGGGGGACTCTGCACCCACCCCTCCTATGTCTGGGCACTGCTGGGAGTGATAGGCACCCACCCCTCCTATGTCTGGACACTGCTGGGGGCACTCTGCACCCACCTCTCCTATGTCTGGGCACTGCTGGGAGTGATTGGCACCCACCCCTCCTATGTCTGGGCACTGCTGGGAGGACTCTGCACCCACCCCTCCTATGTCTGGGCACTGCTGGGAGTGATTGGCACCCACCCCTCCTATGTCTGGGCACTGCTGGGAGGACTCTGCACCCACCCCTCCTATGTCTGGGCACTGCTGGGGGGACTCTGCACCCACCCCTCCTATGTCTGGGCACTGCTGGGTCTGATGGCCACACACCCCTATGTGTCTGGCCACTGGTGTGGTACGACCCGTACCCACGTCCTACGGCCTGGGTATGGGCCCTACCCCTACATCACCCCAACAATGGTGGGACGGCCCGTACCCATGCCTTTTGGATGTGGGTACAGGTCGTACCCCCATTGTTGGGGTGCCGTAGGGGTACATACCATACCCTTACCTTTAGGGCGTGTGTACGGCTCGTACCAAGCGTACCCCTACATCACCACTGCAATGGTGGGACGGCCCGTACCCATGCCTTTTGGATGTGGGTACGGGTCGTACCCCCATTGTTGGGGTGCCGTAGGGGTACGTACCGTACCCATGCCTTTAGGGCGTGGGTACGGCTCGTACCAAGCGTACCCCTACATCACCACTGCAATGGCGGGACGGCCCGTACCCATGCCTTTTGGATGTGGGTACGGGTCGTAACCCCATTGTTGAGGTGCCGTAGGGGTACGTACCGTACACATGCCTTTAGGACGTGGGTACAGCTCGTACCAAGCGTACCCCTACATCACCACTGCAATGGTGGTGCGGGCCGTACCCATGCCTGTGGGACGTGGGTAGGGGCCGTACCACCATTGCAGTGGTGATGTCGGGGTACGCGTGGTACGGCCCATAGCCACGCTCTGGGGGCGTAAGTACGGCCCGTACCTCCATTGTTGGGGTGGTGTAAGGGCACGCACCGTACCCACGCCTTGGGAGCGTGGGTACGAGTCGTACCACACCCACCCCTACGTCACCCCACAATGGCGGTACGGGCCGTACCCACGTCCCACAGGCTTGGGTACGGGCCGTACCACCATTGCAGGGATGATGTAAGGGTACGCGTGGTACGGGCCGTACCCACGCTCTGGGGGTGTGGGTACGGTCCGTACCTCCATTGTTGGGGTGACGTGGGGCACGCACCGTACCCATGCCTTAGGAGCGTGAGTACGGGTCGTACCACGCCCACCCCTACGTCACCCCACAATGGCGGTACGGGCCGTACCCACGTCCCATAGGCATGGGTAGGGGCCGTACCGCCATTGTTGGGGTGACGTTTGGGTGGGCGTGGTACGACCCGTACCCACGCTCTTGAGGCTTGGGTACGGTGCGTACCACAATTTTTGTGTTGTCGGTTCGCGTCCGTGTTGACTTCCGTTGTGAGGCCTTGGTGGAGACGCCCACGCCCCCGAAGTGACCAGGCCCTGGGGGTCAGGTATGTGCAGGGCATGTATGATTTTGGACTTGGGTGGGGGTGATGTTTCCTGCCCCTGCGCCCCCCTTTGCTCCTGGGTGTTGTTCTGACCTTCTGCGGCGTCTGCGTCGGTTCCTGTACACCAGGTGGATTGCTATGAGGGCCGGGATGACACGTAGGTTGGGGTCCATGGCTGTCCGTCGCGTACAGGTGCTCCTTCTGCGCGTCGTCCTGATTTCCCGGCAGTTTTTGGCTGCCGTAAAATATTGTCCGTGCGGAGTGACGTCGGAACGAATCGTACTTGCTGGTTCGTGAAACGCTGCCTGACTCCGTCCGGAAGTCACGTCAGCGGCGTCCCAGATCAGAATTGTGGGTATATTTTGGTTGGTCGTGATTTTTACGATTCATACGGCAATGGTGTTTGCGTACGTATCGTACTTGCATGTTTGTATGGTATTTTTCCCGGGTACGAGTCGGACGGAGAAAACGCTCCGTCCGACGGTTCGTGCCCGGGTTTTACAGGATCGGAATCGACACCTTACTGTCTTATACAATCACTGATACAAGCAGACACTCATTTATACACCCACTCTTCAAATAACTTACTCTCACGTATAGCCATATATATACTCCAACAATCACATATACTGCCTTAAAACATATGTATACCACTGAGACATTCATTCACTCACCAACACACTCATACACACACTAACTCATCCATACAGCCCTTCCCACATGCACTTTTGAATCCATACAACCAGTGAATCACCCACTCAGACATCTATGCACAGAGTCCCACCCCCCCACAGACACTCAGGCACCCATACAGATACTCAGACAACAAATCAATAACCCATATAGACACTCATGTAGCTACTCACCAACCCATGCAGTTTCTTACACACCAACTGAGAGACTAATACAGACTTTCACACAGTTTAGTCACTAACCCATGCATTCAGTAACACACGTTCAATCACTCACTTATACAGTCAGTCACGCACCTACTAAATAATCCCTTCAGGCACTTGTAAATCCACTCATTCTTCAATACACTTTGGCACAGATATATATGAAAAATATTTTACAGAAACACACATTCACTGGATGATGTCATCAGTGATGTCATCAGTGATGTCATTTGAGATGTCATCTGTGATGTCATCAGTGATGTCACTGACCATGTCATGAGTGACGTAATATGTGACGTCATCAGCAGTGCATTGCGGGTGCTCGAGTTATAGTTAGCTCAACTAACTATAACGGGGGAATTTCTATGGTTTTATATGAGTCAAATGTCCAACTAACTATAACGTCCCTGAAACCTATGGTTTTTTAGTGAATTTCAAAGGTTTTTTAAACGCTAATTCCTAACTATAATGTCTGTAAAAAAAAAAATCTGTGAATTTCGAAGGTTTTTTAAATGTTAATTTCAAATTTGAATATTTATAAAACCTGTATTTTTTACAAAAATATTTTGGAATTCTATTATCCTTTTTTTTAACCTTAAAAATTATGTAATGTTCTATATTTTCCCAAAAAATATGTATATCTTTTTTTTTTGTTGTTGAGAAAACTGGAGTCCCGTACCGGTAGTGTACCAAGCTCCATCAGCACGCGAATCCTATACGCCGTATTGCAAAACTCATAAATGATGTGCATTTCGTGTCCGACGGATTCATGGCACCGCGTCCCGCGTAACATCATATACCTATGAGGTCGCGCCAGCTGCTACTCTGGTATGCGACGGGTACGCAGTGCCAAGCCACGTGTGAAGTCATGTACGTATGGGGTCGCACCCGCTGCACGTTGCGTATGCGACGAGTGCACGCTGCCAGGCCCTGTGATACGTCATATACGTATGGTGTCACGCCGGGTACGCCATTCCCTCATATTTTTTTTATGTCTCAAAACTATATCTAAATAAGTTTAAAGTGTATATGAGAGCAAGCGATAATCTAAAATATTTTAAACATTTATATATTTCTAACTGTTATAAACTTATATTATGGTAAATATATTCTCTCAAAATCGCGTTGAGTGCGGCCTCCTTGCGCGCTCAGTGCGCGATTGCCATGTGACCTTAAAAAAAAGCATTGATTGGTTCATAACATTTCCCATTGTAACAGTTGGAGGACCCCACCCATTTTAGACATTCTCTCTACAGCGTTTGATGAGAGACACCTCTTCTGCTTAGAGAGCTTTTTTGAAAAGTTTTTTGCTGTGTACACATATCTTATACTACACACAACATGCAACAATTATCTTGATCAATATTCATGGTCTGTACAATAGCCTTCCATGTGTGATGGCCGTGCCTCTGAAACGTTACATAGAAAAACAAATGTGTGTTACACGATGCCCCTGGTGTGTGTGTGTGTGTGCATTATTGTGCTGCCTTTCGGCCTGGATATTGGGGGCTCGAAGGGGTATCATCAGCCACAGGCAGAGTTCACATCCTAGATCACATGTGACAAACAGTAAAGAGTAATGTGTGGATATGTGTTGCAGTATGCTCTGTTGTCAGGCTTTACCAGTATAGTAGTGTGTCATATGGGAGACTTTCAGATTCACGTTTGACATGCATTGCTTGACTGTAATGACCATTATCACTGTGTATGATGTAGCCTCACTGCTGATCCTCCCTCCATCCAAGCACATTCACATGTGTGCACTTCATGATAGCAACAATTTCAATAATACCGCACACCATTGACATGCGCATCTGCGCATATCCACAAGCTTGACAACGACATGTGATATTGGCCATTCAATGTTTTCGGACAGCATCTCATTAGCGATAGTTGCCGCCCTCCCAGTACATGCTACATTAATGTAAATTGTGGATTGTGCGATGTCAAAACTGCAACAGGGACACACACATAAGTACACTTCCTGGCCAGGCAGGAACTGAACAATGCCCAGGTCCCCGGAATAATTATTCACACTCCTGTGCTGGCCTGGTGTACGCAAGCCCAGCCCTCTTTGAGTATGTATAAATAGGATAACAACGACGCCACATGTCCCAGTTCTTCCACACTGCCTCAGGTGATATGTCCGCATCCACGTCGCATATCACAATGCGCAATAAAAAAAGGGATCCCTGAGGTGTACACCATCCTCGCAATCAAAACTCGATTTGAATTGTGAACCCTGCTGGCTGTCGTGTTTGGACACACAACAATGAAAGCAGGTGAGCAGTGGGGCCTGGGTGCACAGGGGATTCAATTGAGTGTGGTGCTGCAGGAGGGGTGGGGTGCATCAGCCTGGGTGCGCAGGTGCAAACAAGTGATGTTGCCGTGCGTAATGATGTGATCTCTGACCTCATTCAGTCACATCTCTGTCTCATTTTAAGGACCTTCTGGACCGTACTGTAGGCCTGAGCCAGCGGGCAGCGCTGCCTTACAGACAAGTGGTGTTGGCTTTTGGGGCACTGTAGTGAGCTGATTACTAAGTGTACATGCACACAGGCTTGCGCCACTGCATTACATGCGCACATTATGCTTCTAGCATGCGCTCTGTTCCTTTGTATGTGAACGTTGGCATGACATATTATTATTTAACCATGTATATTCTCGTACACTCCAACTCCTCTTTGAACCACGATTGCCACTAACAGTTGGTAGATCGTACTTCAAGAAGGAAGGATGCACTCAACTGGTGTTCTCTATTAAGCTTGTCGCCAAAGTAGATTTTTTGCAGGAAAAGAAGACAGCTTAAACAGCCACCAACAGGAGCAGACAGCAAGGCAATCATCTTCCCCAGCACCGTGTACAAACTCCCCAAGATTCCCCTCATGACAGCCCTACATTCTAACATTACATACTTACATTCTAGTAGCATTACAAACTAACATTCTACTATGACTTACATTGGAATACTACAAAGAGCACATGACTTTACAGCAATGAGCTCAAGGTTTCATCCACGAGTCTTGAGACCGGTAGGGGTGAGTAGTTTGCTTCCCACTCCCTCTATTGTATAAACACAAACTAACACTACTTCCACAGGTATGCTACAGCGCCCAGAGCACATCACTTTACAGCAATCAACTCATGGTTTAGGCTCACGGTTTAATCCCCGAATCTTCAGACCAGTAGGGGTGAGTAGTTCGCTTCCCACTCCCTGTATAGTATAAATACATACTAACACTACTTACACAGTTATACTACAGCCGCCAGTATGCTACAGCGCCCAGAGCCCATCACTTTACAGCAATCAGCTCGGTTTGATCCCTGAGTCTTCACACCGGTAGGCGTTAGTACTTTGCCTCCCAATTCCGGTATAGTATAAACGCCCAGTAGGGGTCAGTAGTTATCTTCCCACTCCCTGTATGCTATAAACGCCTACTAACACTACTTGCACAGGTATGCTACAAAGACCAGAGCACATCACTTTACAGCAATGAGCTAACGGTTTAGGCTCTCGGTTTCATACCTGAGTGTAGCAGCATCTCATCTCAGCACCATGTCACTCTGAGCAACACTGCACTTTCAGACCGGTAGGAGTGAGTACTTCGCTTCGCACTCCCCTACAGAGGTTACAGTGCACCTATCCTCCTGTTTCCTACTCTTTTCTCCCTTTTTCCCCCTTACTCGTTTCAACGGAATCACAAAATGGCTGCCAACACTTCCTAGTTGCAACAGCTCGCAGCCAATAAGCAGCAAGCTCGTGCTCGTAGCGCCTCAGCCAATCAGATGGCAGAATTCCCAAATATCGATATCTGTAAATTTTGATATTTCTCCAAAACTACTGAATGGATTTACACCAAATAAATGAAGGCGTGCTTTTTAGACCAAAACCCTTCTCCCTGCCAAATTTGATGTAATTCAGTTCACCCGTTTGTCCTGTAGCCTTGTCTAAAGTTTCCTATGGAAATTGCATGGAGAAAACACGTTTTGGGACCCCCTTTTTTCTTGCCCCCCCCTTGACGAATCACCCCAAACTTTCAACATAGGAGCTGATATGAACAAAGACTTAGTTTTGAAAATTTCAAGAACAATTATAAAACGACGCTAAAGTTATAAGCAAAACAAAAAAGGCTCTTACTATGGAAACTTTGTCCTAACTGTAACCACCAGCAGGTAATATATATATATATATATATATATATATATATATATATATATCTATATCTATATATATATTTTCACTGAAAAAACCATAGGTTTCAGGGGTGTTATAGTTAGCTGGACTTTTCACTCGTACAGAACCAACGAAATTCCCCCGTTATAGTTAGTTCAGCTAACTATAACTCGCGCGCCCGCAATGCACTGCTGATGACGTCACATATTACATCACTCATGACATGGTCAGTGACATCACTCATGACATCACTGATGACATCTCAAATGACATCACTGATGATATCACTGATGACATCATCCACTGAGTGTGTGTTTTTCTGAAAATTACATATGTTTTATATATGTATAGCTCAAGGTCGATGGAAGAATAAATGGGTATATAAGTGTCTAAATGGATGATTTGTTTTTGAAAAATTGATTGTATAACTGACTGATTAAGTGTATCTTAGTGAATACATGGCTTAGTGAGTAATGTTTAAATATGTAAATATCTGTATCAGTCTCTCACTTTGTGTATGAGTGGCTGCATGGGTTGATGAGTAGCTACATGAGTGTCTATATAGTTTATTAGTTGGTTTTTTGAGTATCAGTATGAGTGTCTGAGTGTCTGTATGGTTCGGTGGGGGGTATTACGTAGTGCATAGGTGCATGAATGAGTGACTCACTGTTTGTATGTGTTGAAGACAGCATGTGTGCAGGACTGTATGGGTGGATGAATGTGCGCATGGGTGTGTTAGTAGGTGAATGACTGTTTCAAAAGTGGCTTTATGAGTAACTACATATGTTTTAAACTAGTATATGTGACTATTGGTGTATATAAGTGAGTATATGTGAGAGTGAGAGATTGGAAGAGTTCCTGTATGAATAAGTATATGTTTCTATAAGTGATTGTTTAAAAGGCTAAGTATGTGTACATTTCTGTAAAAGTAAGTGTGGTGGTGTGTGTATAACTGTATATGCAAGTAAATGGATGCTTGATTCTTTATTAGCATGAGTGACTATGTGTGTGAGTAACTCTATGGATGAGTGGCGTTGTGTAACAGGATGTATAGGTGTATGAGTACATATGATGAGTGAGTACATGTATGAGTGACTGTATAGGACTGTTGGTGAATGAGTGGATGTTTATGTGGATCTTAGAATTACTGAATAGGTTGTTGTAACTGGTATTGGTATGTCCATTGTTTTGAAAATTTTAGTTTCTATTTTTGAATGTGTGTATCAAAGATTATATTAGGGGGAGAGGAGGTCTGCCACTCTATCACAAGGATGATGTCATCAGTGATGTCATTTGAGATGTCATCAGTGATATCATGAGTGATGTCACTGATTATGTCATGAGTGATGTAATATGTGACGTCATCAACAGTGCATTGCGGGCGCGCGAATTATAATTAGCTGAACTAACTATAACGGGGGAATTTCAATGGTTTTGTACGAGTGAAAAGTCCAGCTAACTATAACGCCCCTGAAACCTATGTTTTTTTCAGTGAATTTCTAAGGTTTTTTAAATGCTAATTCCTAACTATAACGTGCCTGAAACCTATGGTTTTTTAAGTGAATTTCAAAGGTTTTTTAAATGCTAATTTCTAACTATGCCTACAGAGATAGGACATGTGAAGAAAGAAGAAACAACGCAGAGAAAGAAAAAAAAGAAATGCAGAAAGAAGCAACAGAACTCCTCAAAGACGAAGAAAAGTGCAGGAAGAAGGATAACGTGCAGAAAGAACAAACAGAAGAGCAGAAAGAAGCCTTGTTGCAAAATCATCCTGTACCCTCAACTTTTACAGACAGATACTGGTGGTAACTGAGTCTGACTAACCAGTCCTAGATCCAGTGCTATGTTAAAAGACACTTAGAATACAGTGAAAACACCTACATACACTAGGGAACACTATGCGTTGGGGTCCCCCTGTGATTAGCATGACCTCCTCTGTAAGTATATAATAGGGCAGAGGATTAAAACTACCTCTTAAAACGCGCCACAGGGCGTGTTTGCACACGTCACCTCAGGCCCCGTCCCCTCCCTTCCCCACTGTGTAAACACACCCTGTGGCCATTTTAAGTTGGGAGATTAAGTCCCCTTGAACACTGAGGGTCCCTAGGGTCCATCTAGACCACTAGGTACCTCCAGTAAGCGCCACAGAGCTGCATTGCAGAGAGATGCAAAAAGGGCCGCGGCCTAGACCACCTCTCTGCAACGCAGCGCAGTGGCGCTTACTGGAAGCACCTGGTGGGCTAGTTGGCTGCCAGGGTCCCTCAGGATTGAAGGGAATTGATTTCCCCAACCTAAAACACGCCACAGGGCGTGTTTGCACACGTTAACTCAGGCCCTGTCCCCTCCCCTCACCACTGTGTAAACACGCCCTGTGGCCATTTTTAGTTGGGAGATTAAGTTCATTTGAATCCCGAGGGTCCCTAGGGTTCAACTAGCCCACTAGGTACCTCCAGTAAGCGCCACAGAGCTGCGTTGCAGAGAGGTGTAAAAAGTGGCACGGCCTGGACCACCTCTCTGCAACGCAGCTCAGTGGCGCTTACTGGAAGCATCTGGTAGGCTAGTTAGCCCCCAGGGGCCCTCAGGATTGAAGGGGAATTATTTCCCCAACTTAAAACGCGCCATGGGGCGTGTTTGCACACATCACCTCAGGCCCCGTCCCCTCCCTTCCCCACTGTGTAAACATGCCCGGTGGCCGTTTTAAGTTGGGAGATTAAGTCTCCTTGAATGCTGAGGGACTCTAGGGGCAAAATAGCCCACTAGGTACGTACAGTAAGCGCCATTGCAGAGAGGTGTAAAAAGGGTCACGGCCTGCACCACCTCTCTGCAACGCAGAGCAGTGGCGCTTACTGAAAGCACCTGGTGGGCTAGTTGGCCCCCAGGGTCCCTCAGGATTGAAAGGGACTTATTTCCCCAACTTAAAACGTGCCACGTCACCTCAGGCCCCATCCCCTCCCACCACCACTGTGTAAACGCGGCCTGTGGCCGTTCTAAGTTGAGAGATTAAGTCCCCTTGAATCCTAAGAGTCCCTAGGGTCAAACGAGCCCACTAGGTACCTCCAGTAAGTGCCACAGAACTGCGTTGCATAGAGGTGTAAAAAGGGGCGTGGCCTCAGAACACCTGTCTGCAACGCTGCTCCCTGGCGCATACTGGAGATACCTGTTGGGCTAGTTGGCCCTCAGGGACCCTCAGTATTTAAGGGGAATTAATTCCCCAACTTACAACTGAGCAGGGGGCGCATTTGCAGAGTGCTGCAAGGAGGGGGCTTGGCCTCCGGTGCGATGCCGGTCTTTTATTTTTTTAAGAAGGAGGGCTGTGTGGCCCCCCTTCTTTTTCTAATTTATTGGACCTGGGGTCCCCATCCCCCAGGGCCTGCACCCAAATTTTTTTTGTTGAAAAAAATAAATTTGGAAGTGGGCCGCGTGTCCCCCCTCCCAAGGCCTTAATCGGCCCCGGGGACCCCAACCCCCGGGTAATGGCCTTTTTTTTTTTTTATTCTTAAGGAGGGGGCTGCGTTGCCCCCCTCCTCAGGCCACTTCTGGCCCCGGGGACCCATCCCTTAGGGCCGGCCTTTGTATTTTAATATTTTAAAAAATAATATATTTATAGAAACACCTAGGACATGCTGGACAAACCGTATGTACCTATCACCATGACGATTTGCGTGATATTCATTAAAATGCCACTATGCATACAATGAATCCACGTGGAATGTATTTACACCACTAGTGAAGCTCTGACGTGTCTGCCGCCCTACCGTGCCTAATTCCAGCGCCCCCGCCGGTGGGTACTCTCCAAGTAGACACCCTTGTCGTTTATTTATACAAACATGGGTAGCTATTGATGGGCACATTTAATACACACGCACACCAAGCCATTAAAAGGGGATTCGACAAAAATTCGACCAAACTATGCAAGAAACCCCCCTCACGGTTAACAAAACACACATCCACCGCCGGATGTGTAATACTTTTTATTTTACTCTCTGGAAAGGAGACAAACCTCACTTGAGAGTCACAGCGTGCTCCTGGCTGAGCCCAATGCTGTGTTACACCCACCAGTGCCCGCCGAGTGCCACACACCTCTGTGTTGTATTCCACCAGCTAGTGCGTATGCTATGACACTCTCTAGCCCATGTGCACTGTAACACCACCCCGTGAATATGTCATGCCACACTTGCCTTCGCACGTGTTATATTGCCCCATCTAACGTGCCTTCCTCGATGCCTATGTTATAACGCACAGCGCTATGCCATACATATTACAATCTGGGATCCATATCTTTGTCACAGTGCATATGCAACGTTACACTCCCCAGCACATATTTTATATTACAACTTTAGAGACTAGTTAGGTTACACAACACTGCCCTGTGCATATTACACTCCAAGGCGCATATCGCCTGTGCTATCTCGCGCTCTCCAATGAATCTGTCATTGCACACAATGTATTGCATATTATATTTCACACCCAGTTCATCTTATATCACACTTTTTGGTGCATAGTTGATACCATATACTATATCTAGTTTTCATTTTCAATCGGGCTCTCAGGACCATGTTCTATATAACACTGCGTCCACCTACCCTTTTCACAGGCATTACATTTTGCGATGGGGGGTGGAGGGTCAGGGGGTGTTTCTGCCAAGTGATCCCAGAGTCACAGTCACAAACGTCCTCTTCTTCCTGAATAATAGTGAGATTATGCTGCATACTTGTTCATATTTTAAGTAGTTCGCACAGACACACATTTTAAAAACAATAAAGTTTATAATACCCACCTTCTCTGAACAGTTAGCTTGCTGCCCCATCCACCTCCTCCCTATCCTCTGTTGTCTGAATCCATGGACTAGGCTCCTCCCTCCTGCCATGCATGGTCTGATGTGCTGCCACTGCCCTCCATTTAGCATGATGTACCAGTCCACTCCTCCTGCCCTCCATTGCCCAATTCTATGGCCCATCATTGAATTCTGCTTAGCCTCTGTGCTTAGCTTGCAGCCCCTATTCTCCTTCCCCCTGCCCTCCGATGTCTTTGTGCATGGCCCTGCTCCATTCTTTTTGCCCACCATGTTCCATGGACCTGCCACTCCTATCTACTCTGAGTGTTCTGTTGAGCTGCCACTCCCCTCCCACCTGCCTAGCATTGTCAGATGACTGTAACCTGTCCCTGCCACCTCCACCCTGCCTGTCCACATGCCATGCCCTTATCCCCTTCCTCCTGTACTCCATGGTCCATTTTACTGCCACACCCTTCTGCCCTCCCTGGTCTGTTGTGCTGCAACGGCTCCTTCTGCCTGCCCCGCGCGGTCTGTTGTGAGGCCCCTTCCCCTGAACTCTCTTGTCTGTGCCCAGGTCCTGACCCTCCCTTCTATCCTCCATTGTCCTTTGTGCATGCCCCTGCACCCTCCTTCTTGCCCATCATAGCCATTGTGCTGCCACTAACCCTCCTCTTGCCATGCATGGTCTTCTGTGCTGCCATGGCCCTTCCCACCTTCCCTGTGTGGTCCGCTAGCTGCCCCTGACCCCCTCCCACCTTCCCTCCATGGTCTGTGTGTATGCCATCATAGTCTCACTGTTGCTCTTCATGGTGTGTCTTGTTTCTAGTGCCCATCCTGCCTGACCTCCATGGCCATCTTGCTGCTCCTGCCCTGCCCCCTTGCCCCCAGCCCTCTGTTTCCATGTGCAGACCCCTATTCCCTCCCTCCTGGCTTGTCTGTTCCATTTTAATGCCTCTGATCCGTCCCTCCTGCCCTTTATGGTCTGTTATGCTGCAGCTTTCTCTCCTGTCTGTCCATTATAGTCAGCTAGCTACCATTGCCTCTTTACCCTCTGTTCTCTGTTGTCCATGTGCATGGTCCTGTCCCCTCCCTATTGCTTTCTATGGATTGCTGTGCTGCACTCCCGTCCTGCATGCCCTGTGTGGTTTATTGTGCTGCTGCAAACCCTGATGCCTGCCCTGTAGGGTCAGTTTGGTGCACCTCTCCATGTCCCTCCTGTCCTCTGTTATCCGAGTCCATGTCCCTACCCCAATTCCTCCTGCCTACCATGATCCAATGTACCATACTTGCGAACATTTTGAACTTGGTAAGAGGGAGATTTTGAAAAAAAACTGGGGTATTGATTTTCCCCTTTGAGTTACATTGAAAAAGTGGAGATTGTAGACAGGAGACAGATCAAATAAAGCCCATTTGAGCTTAAAAACATTGGACGTTTCCTGGCTGAAACGGGTCTGTTGGCATGTATGGTTGTACTACCACTGCCTCTTCCTTCTGCCCACAATGGTCTATTATATTGCCACAGCCTCTCTTGCCAGACCTGTATTGTTGGTTTGTTGCCCCTGCCCCCCTTTCCACTGCCCTCCATAGTCTGTTGTGCTGCCACTGCCCTTCCTTCCTGTACCGTGTGGTCAAATTGTTGCCTCTGCACTCTCCTACCTGCCTTCAATTTTCAGAGTCTGTGCCCCTGGCCTCTGCCTCTCAATAGTATCCCAATGAACAACTAGGTTGCTAACATTCTATATTTATTACAAAAGTGTGGAACGCCTGACGTCATCTTGATGTAATCAAAACTGTAATACCTAGAGCATTTCCTTTAGAAATTACATATATGAAGGGTCTTATTTGCATCAAAATTATGGTTAGTTCTCTAAAAAACTAAAAGGAGGACATATTTTCTGAGTTTTAAAATAGCGACAAAGAACTTTTAAAATATTTGTAATCTTTATGTTTTTTTATCCAGTTGACCACTTGATTAAATGTTGCATTTAGGGGAGAGGATGTGGTGTTACTTCCAGAGCTGCAGACTTTGCAAATGGGGAACCAGGTTGGAGTTTCTGCTTCAGCTCAACATTTTGTGATTCTGGTCAAATCACTTAATCTCCCCATGTCTACAACTAAAAAGAATTTGATCTTGTGTGATGTAACCAATGCTCATGTAAAGCACTCCAATACCTAACAAGTCTGCGCTATATAAAGCTGCAAATGCACAAAAAATACGTGTTTTGCACACTTCTGTCATTGGTCTAAATGTGGGCTATATCTGGGTGATATTTGTGCTGCATTTGGGCTCTTTTGTCTCTGGTGGCCATCTTGGGAGATTTATTTGTTAAGAAGTTTCCTAATTTCCTCATTTACTGCAGTCTCCTCAGTAGGAAATGCTTTCAGTTTTTTACTTTGATTCCATCAAGAAAGTATTCAGATATGTCACACATTTGCCATAAATTCTGAATGTTAGCACTCTAGTTGCTCATTAGATCACTGTAGTAAAGCTACTGCTCACCACGGAAGTCTGCTGCTGGTATTAAAAGTGCATGTTTCAGTCTGCATATCAGAATTTTTTAATGAAATAGAAGAGGATTTGAGAAGTCACTCAAAATGTGCCCTAATTTTTCTTTCTTCAGCACTAATCATAATTTCTATGGCAAAATGAACCCCCTCATTGTGTTCCTTTTTAAATTAAATGTTTTAAGTGTTACCAGTTTATTCCAATCAAGATGGCTTTAGGTGTGCCATACTTTTGTCATAAGTAAGACAGTAAGCGCTCTAGTTGTTCTTAAGAACACTCTGGGACATTCTGTCATTGGGCTATACTTGGGCTACATCTGGGTGATATTTGGGCTACATTTGGGCTTGTTTGTCTCTGGTGGCCATCGTGGGATATTTATTTGTTATGAAGTTTCCTAATTTGATCATTTACTGCAGTCTCCTCAGTGGGAATACTTCCAGTTTTTTATTTTGGTTCCATCAAGAAGGCATTCAGATGTGTCACACATTTGCCATAAATTCTGAATGTTAGCACTCTAGTTGCTCATTAGATTACTGTAGTAAAACTACTGCTCACCAGGGAAGTCTGCTGATGGTATTCAAAGTGCATGTTTCAGTCTGCATGTCAGAATTTTTGTATGAAATAGAAGAGGATTTGAGAAGTCAAAATGTGCCCTAATTTTTCTTTCTTCAGCACTAATCATAATTTCTATGGCAAAATGAACCCCCTCATTGTGTTCCTTTTTAAATTAAATGTTTTAAGTGTTACCAGTTTATTCCAATCAAGATGGCTTTAGGTGTGCCATACTTTTGTCATAAGTAAGACAGTAAGCGCTCTAGTTGTTCTTAAGAACACTCTGGGACATTCTGTCATTGGGCTATACTTGGGCTACATCTGGGTGATATTTGGGCTACATTTGGGCTTGTTTGTCTCTGGTGGCCATCGTGGGATATTTATTTGTTATGAAGTTTCCTAATTTGATCATTTACTGCAGTCTCCTCAGTGGGAATACTTCCAGTTTTTTATTTTGGTTCCATCAAGAAGGCATTCAGATGTGTCACACATTTGCCATAAATTCTGAATGTTAGCACTCTAGTTGCTCATTAGATTACTGTAGTAAAACTACTGCTCACCAGGGAAGTCTGCTGATGGTATTCAAAGTGCATGTTTCAGTCTGCATGTCAGAATTTTTGTATGAAATAGAAGAGGATTTGAGAAGTCAAAATGTGCCCTAATTTTTCTTTCTGCAGAACTAATCATAATTTCTATGGCAAAATGAACCCCCTCATTTTGTTCCTTTGTAAATTAAATGTTTTAAGTGTTACCACTTTATTCCAATCAAGATGGCTTCAGGTGTGCCATACTTTTGTCATAAGTAAGACTGTTAGCGCTCTAGTTGTTCCTTAGAACACTCTGGGACATTCTGTCATTGAGCTATACTTGGGCTACATCTGGGTGATATTTGGGCTACATTTGGGCTCTTTTGTCTCTGGTGGCCATCTTGGGAGATTTATTTGTTATGAAGTTTCCTAATTTCCTGCAGTCTCCTCAGTAGGAAATACTTTCAGTTTTTTACGTTGGTTCCATCAAGAAGGCATTCAGATGTGTCACTCATTTGCCATAAATTCTGAATGTTAGCACTCTAGTTGCTCATTAGATCCCTGTAGTAAAACTACTGCTCACCAGGGAAGTCTGCTGCTGGTATTCAAAGTGCATGTTTCAGTCTGTATGTCAGAATTTTTTTATGAAATAGAAGAGGATTTGAGAAGTCAAAATGTGCCCTCTCTTTCTGCAGCACTAATCATAATTTCTATGGCAAAATGAACCCCCTCATTTTGTTCCTTTGTAAATTAAATGTTTTAAGTGTTACCACTTTATTCCAATCAAGATGGCTTCAGGTGTGCCATACTTTTGTCAATAAGTAAGACTGTTAGAGCTCTAGTTGTTCGTTAGAACACTCTGGGACATTCTGTCATTGGGCTATACTGGGGCTACATTTGGGCTCTTTTGTCTCTGGTGGCCATTTTGGGAGACTTATTTGTTATGATGTTTCCTAATTTCCTCATTTACTACAGTCTCCTCAGTAGGAAATACTTTCAGTTTTTTACTTTAATTCCATCAAGAATGCATTCAGATGTGTCACACATTTGCAATAAATTCAGAATGTTAGCACTCTAGTTGCTTATTAGATCACTGTAGTAAAGCTACTGCTCACCAGGGAAGTCTGCTGCTGGTATTGAAAGTGCATATTTCAGTCTGCATGTCAGAATTTTTTAATGAAAAAGAAGAGGATTTAAGAAGTCACTCAAATTGTGCCCTAATTTTTCTTTTTGCAGCACTAATCATACTTTCTATGGCAAAATGAACCCCCTCATTATGTTCCTTTTAAAATTAAATGTTTTAAGAGTTACCACTTTATTCCAACCAAGATGGCTTCAGGTGTGCCATGCGTTTGTCATAAGTAGGACTGTTAGCGCTCTAGTTGTTCTTTAGAACACTCTGGGAAGCTGTAGTAGAACACAAAGGAATCAACTGACAGTCTCTGGCCTTGTTGGATGTACATGTTTTACTGAGAATGTCAGACTTCATTCTCACATGACTGAGAAAGATAATGTGAATTTACAGAAAATATGCTCTCAGTTTAGCTTATAGATCACCTTCCAAACCTCTGTGGGAAAAGCATGAGAAAATTGTTTTCTCTCAAACATGATTCATGATATCACAGCAGAAGGCTTTTTCACATGGTAAAATCACCTTAGAACACACCACAATTCCTAAAATGAGTATGGTACCATCAACAAATGATTTATAATGTAACTAAAGTCTTAAAACCTTCTATTAACTGCAATGCTTTTTAATGAGGTGCTATCATGTATATTGGTCCCAAGATGGCTGCCAACACTTCTTGGATGAAGTGCTGACAGCCAATCAGATCTCACGATGAGATGTGTGGTTAGGCTTCTCCCAGATATATATGTGATTTTACTTTTGATTTTCTCAGGAACTACTGAACGGATTTACACCATTTAAGCAAAAGGCACGAGTCTGAACTGAGGGCTACCTCTTTGCCAAATTTGGTGTAATTCCGTTCAGCACTTCGGGCTGTAGCTGCATCAACAGGTACTATGGGAAAATGCATGGGGAAAACGCGTTTTGGGACCCCCCTTTTTTCTCGGCCCCCGCTTGACGAATCACCGTGAAATTTTCAGGATAGGAGCAGACCAGAGCTGGCCAATAGTTTGGAAAATTCCGCGAAGATTCATCAATCGACGCCAACGTTATTCCAAATAGAATGTTGCGGATTTCCTATGGAAAATAGGTCCTAACTATAACTACCTACTAGCGACTGCCAGTAGGTAATATATATTTATATATATAAATATACCAAGGTGTATTGAAGAGTAAGTGGGTGTATAAGTGTTTGAATGGATGATTTAGTAAGTGTGTGACTGTCTGTAGAAGTGAGTGATTAAATGTGTCTTAGTGAATGCATGGGTTAGTGACTAAACTGTGTAAATGTCTGTATCAGTCTGTCAGTTGGTGTGTAAGCAGTTGCATGGGTTGGTGTGTAGCTAAATGAGTGTCAATATGGGTTATTGATTGGTTGTCTGAGTATCTGTATGGGTGCCTGAGTATCTGTGCGGGTGGGTGGGGGCAATGTGACTCAGTGCATGGATGTGTGAGTGTTGGATTCACTAGGTATATAGGTTCAAGAGTGCATCTGTGAAAAAAAATATATGCATATATAGACATAGCACTGAAAAAACAAAGGTTACAGGCACATTATAGTTAGGTTCAGACTTTGCTCGTACAAAACCAATGAAATTCAGCAGTTATAATTACCTGAGCTATCTATAACTTACACCTCCGCAATACACTGATTATGACTACACATATTACATCACTCATGACATGGTCAGTGATATTACTGATGACATCTCAAATGACATCACTTATAACATCTTCTCGTGAGTATAAGTGTTTCTGAAACTTAAATATATACTGAACTACATCATAACTTAAATTACTATTCTTTCTGTACTAGCATATCTCATCTGAGTGGCTGTGTGGCTGTGCAACTGGGTGTGTGAGTGGCTGTATGGATGTATTAGTGGGCATGTGAGTAGCTGTATGTGTGAGTGAGTTAGTGGCTGTGTGAGTGGCTGTATATAGGCCTGGGCAGAGTTTGTGGAGTTCTGTTCTGCTATGCGGAACTCCGCGAAGTGACCAAAAAACTCTGCTGCACTTTGTGGAGTTCTGCAAGCAGCAGAGTGCGTAAGGTTGCACCGTTCACACTGACTTTTAGCGCTGGGTGTTTGTTCCACACTGGAAATTCAGTGCGAACAGCACCAGGCACTGCGCAAGAGGGTGCTGCTTCTTTCTGCAGCTCGAGTAAATTTTCTACTCGAGCGGCAGCTTACTCAATGCTAATGGATAGTTTATCTATCTGCCCACACTGAAAAATCTTACGGGGAAGTGGTCTAGCATTGGATTTTCTTTGTTAGCACTTGGCAACTTAATGCTGGTGAGCGTGAATGAGGAAAAGACTAATGGAACTGAGTTTTTTGGAACTCCTTATGCTCTGCAGAGTGCAGAAAACTCTGAGAACAGAGCCTAGCTGTGTAGTTGTGTGTGGGTGTATGAATGGCTGTAAGAGTGAGTGAGTGTGTGAGTGGTTATATGGATGTGTGAATCGATATGTGAGTGGTTCTGTGGGTGGGTGTGTGAGTGTGTGTGTGAGTGAGTGGTTATATGGGTGAGTGAGTGGTTGTGTCAGTGGCAGTATGGGGAAGTGAGTGAGTGGGGGTGTGAGTAGCTGTATTGGTAAGTTAGTGGCACTGTGTGTGACTGTATGGGTGACTGTGCGGCTGTGTGGGTTTCTTAATGGGCAATTGTGTGGGTGTGTGTGTGGCTGTAAAAGTATATAAATGAATGTGTAAGTGTCTGTATGTCTGGATGTGTGAGTGGCTGTATTGGTGAGTGAGTGAGTATATGAGTGGCTGTATGGGTGAGTTGAGATGTCATGAGTGATGTCACTGACCATGTCATTAGTGAAGTGATATGTGAGATCAATTTCACTGGTTTTGAACAAGTAAAATCTGAGCCTAACTATATCGTCCCTGTAACCTCTGTTTTTTCAGTGAATTTCTACTTTTTTAAAATTCTAGTTTCTAACTATAACGTCCCTGTAACCTTTGTTTTTCTTAGTGAATTTATATGTTTTTTAACTACTAGGTGCATTTGCAAAGTGGTGGAGAAAGGAGACAGAGCCTCCCACCAGTTCTCTGCCATCCCACAGTGTGCGACTTTCTGATGGTAACAAGAGGGCTTCTGGCCTCCAAGAACCCTCAACAACTTAAGGGACTTCATCCCCCGACAAGTAGTGTGCCAGAAGGCATGTTTGCAGTGTGGTAGAGAGAGGGGTGGGGCTTCCCACCAGCTCTTAGCAATCCTGCTGTGTGGGACTTCCTACTGGTAACAAGAGGGATTCTTGCCTCCCAAGGACCCTCAGCATTCAAAGGGACTTCATCCCCCAACAAGTAGTGCATCAGGAGTTGCCTTTACAGAGTGGTGGAGAAAGGAGGTGGAGCCTCCCAAAAGCTCTTAGCAATCCTACTGTGTGGGACTTGCTGGAGGTAACAAGAGGCAGTTTTTGATCCAAAAGGACCCTCAGCATCTAAGGGGACTTCATCCTTCTACCAGTATTGTGCCAGGAGGTGTGTTTGCAGAGTGCTGGAGAAGGGGGGAGAGGCCTTGGATGACCTCTCAGCAATCCCACAATGTGGGATTTACTGGAGGTAACAGGAAGGGTTGTTGGCCCCCAAGGACCCTCACTAGCCAAGGAGACTTCATCTCCCAACAATTTGTACGCTTTGCAAATTGGTTGAGAAACAAGGCGGGACCTCTGGCTATTTCCCCCCAAGCCAGATGTTTAAAAAACATTTTTTTATTATTTTTACATTGGGGAGTGGGGCTGCACTGCTTCCCTCCCCGGGCTGATTTCAGCCCTGGGACCCCCATTCCCCAGGGCCCAGCCTTTTAAAAAATATATTTGTAATAGGGGAAGGGGGCCGCATGCCCCCCCTGCCCTAACTTAACAACACTTGTGCTGTGGCGGTGGCAGTCAACAGGACTGCAGGCGGGCCGCACTGGCACCTGAATTAAATTACCTCTAGGTCCCCGGGGAGGGTGCAGTCCCCGGGGCTGCAGGGGGCTGCACGGGCCCCCCTGCTTAACTTAACCCTTTCCCTGGGGAGGTAGAAGCCCCTGGGGCTGTGGGGGCCCACCCACATTAAGTTAACTATAGTGCCCCTGGGAGCTGGCGGTCTCCGTGGCTTATGATAAGCCATAGGAAGAGGGCCCCATGTGCCCCCTCCTCCTTTGCATAAGTACCCATGCCCCCGGAACCTGGCCCACACAAGCACCTATTAGTAAAGAAGCACAGGAGACTGTGCCTATTTTTTTTCAATGTTGCAGTGGGATCCACGACTCCTGCACGGCTTCCACAGAATATTTTATTTTAATCATTTTTTTGCCCTGGCGGGGTCCCTCTGGAATTTCCCCCCTCCCCCTAGAGGCCTAGGGGGTCTGGGTATTCCTACCCTGCCCCTTTTTATTTTTTTGTTACATTTTGTATTAGGACTCACCTGAAGCAGACTCCCAAGATGGCTACCAACACTTCCTGGTTTGAAGTGTTGGCAGCAAATTAGATTTGCACATGGGGACTGTCTGAGCCTCGGAGGATCCACGTCCCTAGACATACAAATTTGAATTTCTTGTAATATCTCCATACCTACTGAACGGATTCACACCGAATTACAAAAAGGGACTTCCCTGGTGCAATATCTACCTTTCTGCGAAATTTGGTGTAATTGCGTTTAGAAATTTGGGCTGTAGCCGTGTCTAAAGTGCCTATGGAAATTAACATGGGGAAACTGGTTTTGGGACCCCCCCTTTTTCTTGGCCCCCCACTTGATGGATCACCCTGAAACTTTTTAAGACAGCAGCTGAAGTTAGTGCCAAACACGTTTTGAAAATTTTGCGAGGATTCGTCAAACTACGCAAACGTTATTGGCAAAGGAGAAAACACTCCTCCTATGAAAACTACAACCTAACTATAACTACCTTCTGCCACCAGTAGGCAGTTGTAGTTAGGCTCTACTTTCCATAGGAAGAGCGTTTTTTCATTTGCCAATAACATTTATGTAATTTGACAAATCCTCACAAAATGTTCAATATATATATATATATATATATATATCTATATGTAGTTTTATGACTGTATACCTTTTGGTTGCATTGTGGAACTGATAGGCTCAGTGGAGTAGGCCTGAGTTAGTTAAGTTAATGAGGCAATGATAAAGGTGCTAGGCATGATTGGTTCACTAAGAAAAGTCATGTCTGGTGCTATAGGATTGCTATGTTTATTATTGAAAGATATGACAAAGGCAGTAGGCCTGATTCACTTATTGTGGAAATCATTTGTTAAAACCAATAGACCTTTAAGTAGATTGTACTGCACAGTGTTAACGCTGAAAACAAGTATTTTGTTATCTGGAACTTCACAGACCCTGTAAATAATTCTTTTGATAGTTGGAACCTCACACATTTGCATAGTAGACAAGAGTTTTTGTGCTGGTTACCCCTGCTGACAAACCCTTTCACTGTAATAATCATTGATAACACTGCTCAGGAATGGTTGTTTACTGTTTTGTGAATTGTACTTTTATATACACATTTAATGTTATGACTGAAGCTTATGCTCAATTCAATAGGCCTGAGTTGGTTATGATTGCAAATCAATGATAAAGGCTATAAGCTTGATTAGTCCATTGGGAAAAGTTATGTCACAGCCATAGGTCTGACCTATCTATTCTGAAAAGGTACAACAAAGGCATAACATTAATTGAAATAATAATTTGTAAAGACGTAAGATATTTGCTTTGTGTAAAAGACTTTTGAAAGGCATTTTTATATGCCATCTCACAGATTACAGCATTAGGCAAGGATTTTGATGATAGTTATCCGTCTGACAGCCTGGAAAAAGAAGATTTGCAGTTTAGAATTGTTATTAGGCCCTCTAAGCAGGGGTTGTATATTGTTTACCAACTGTATTTTTGTAGATATGTTTAGTATTGTGAGTGTATTCCAGATAATTGCCTTGTGAGAATGTGTGTGCTGAATACAGTAGGGCTGAGTAGATTATAGTGACAAACCAAAGTCCAAGACTAGAGACCTGATGGGTTCACTGGAAAAAGTTATGTTAGAGGCTATGTAGGGCAAAAGGCCTGACTTATTTGTTTTGAAGTAAGGTGTGGATTTTTATTACACTGTGCAAAAACCTAGAGACATGTATTTTGTTACACGGAATTACTGTATTTAGCAAGGGTTGGGTGTTTGTGACCCCCTGAGGCATCCCACTGGATCAATCTGTACTGTTAGAAACCTTATTAGGCACCAAAAACAGGAGTTGGATATGACTTTGCTACCTCAACTGTGAGTGTTGTATGTGACTAGGCTCACAGTTCTGTTCTTGTTTCATCGTTATATATCTATACAACTTTCTGACTGTACTCCGCTGTCCAGTTATAATTCATGTATATTGTTGTACACAACATGCGTACTCGTGAACGGTGTTGTAAATGCTGCAGAAACCTTAACAGAAATGGTTGGAAAAAAGTATATGACTTTGCAAACTGTAGTTTCCTACATAGTTATAACAATTTTATGATTGTATGACTGATGCTTTCCTTCTGGTAAAGCTTCTGTTCTACATAGCAGGCCTTCATTGGTTATTGTGACTAGCCAATTTTAAAAACTGTAGGCCCTGTTGTTTTATTGGGAAATGTTTTGTCAGATGGCATATGTATAAGAAACATTACACCAATGACAGTAGAAATGAGTTTTTATTTAAAACATATGTTAAGGCCTATAGGCCTTCAAGAGTGGATTCTTAGTCACATCCAAAGGCCACCCTTCCATATTTCCACAAGGAAAACCGGAGCTCAGGGCACATCCGGGTAGAGGGGGTGGGGGGAACTTTACAACTACTGTTCATAACTGTTTACTTGGCTGCTGCTATGTCTTTCACATCTGATGCTGAGAAAGGTTGGAATGTGACTGTATTTTATTATCAAATGGCAATAAAATCAGTTTAAAAAAAGAGTGGCTTTTTATTCACACCCTAAAAGTCTGAAGATGGGTATTTTGTTACATGGAATCTCTCAGATTCCCTTGGAAGGCATGGGTTTTGGTGTTGATTACTTTCTTTGACAAACCCTGTGGGGGGGTAGAAGATTGGCATCGTGATAATCTGTGCAGGGCCCTTCTAAGAGATCCTGACAGGTTTGGTTATCTGCAGTGATAATTTGTAAGAACATGAGTGCTAGAGTCTTTCTTGAAGGCCAGTGCAGCCTTTACCACTCATTGCCCCTGCCAATTACAGAACCAATACAAGTACTGACCATCGTACATCTAGAAGTGTGACAATTCAAACTATCACAGGTCACCCAGAGCTATAATAATGGTGTGAGCGGCAGCTGTTATGAATTTTTTATGTATACTGACTTATTAAATACTGTTGTTGTGCTTATCTCAAAAATCTACACATTTGACAGTGCACTATGTGGTGGACTGTCACTAAAGCTGGTGCTGATAATTAAGTGCTGGTATTGAGCACCGGAAACCACTGGTTCAAATTAAGCCAGGCTGCCATGTTGTGTGAGGCTTCGTATGTGTGCATGAGGAGTTTGATGAATTGGGAGCCAATAGAGCTCTTTGAGGCTTGGGGTGATGTGAGTGCAGGGTGGAGGTTGCGGCCGAGCCTGGTTGCTGAGGTGCATATGGTTTGGATGGTTCTGGCCATTTGAGTGTTGATTCTAGCACGGAGTGTGTTGCATAGTCCAGCTTTTTAGTGATGAGGGCTTGGGTGATGCTTCTGCAAGTGTTGATGGGGAGCCATTTGAAGATCTTCTTGAGCATCTTGAGGGTGTTTAAACAGGAGACTGAGACTTCATTCAGTTTTCTGGTCATAGTGAGTTTGTTATTGATTACTTTTCTGAGGAACTTTGTGTGGGTTGACAGGAGGGGTGTGGGCCCAATTTCAGCAGGCCACCGGGTGGAGTTCCGGAGCAAAGTGTCTTTGCTGATGATTACTATTGCTGCCTTGTCTGTGTTGGGCTTCAGGGAGTAGGTTTTTATCCATCTAGCCACTTTGAAAATGCAGGCAGAAAAATTGGTCTGGATGTTTGGTGTCTTGTAGGAGAGGGAGAGTATTAGTTGGGTGACATCAGCATGGGATTTGATGTTGATTACATGGGCATAGATGATGCTGGCGAGGGTGGTCATGTAGGCATTGACATAAGTGGGGCTGAGTGAGAATCCTTGTGAAGCACTGTAGATGAGGTTGACGATGAATGAGGTGAAAAGTGCCAGGCTGAACAATTGGGTGTGGCCTGTCAATGCAGTTGTTGGGTAAGGATGAGAGATGGTGTTTAAGACTGAGAAAAATAGTAGTTGGCTAGCATCTTCAGATCTGCTGAGGATTTCTTGAGGAAGGGGAATACTGTGGTGTGTTTCCTACATTTGAGTAACTGGCTGTGATTATTAAGTCATTCACTAATGGGGTGACAGCTGAGTTGATGAGATCCAGTCCTTTAATGAAGACATGGTAAGGGTAGGGGTCCATGGGTGCTCCAAAATGTATTGACTGCATGGTCATTGACATTTTGTGAGTGGTAATGGTGGGCAAGGTGGTCAGGGTGTTGGCAGAGATGGACTGGAGTGCTATGAGGGTAGATGTCTGGATGGTGCTCGAAGTTTTCATCTATGCTGGTGATCTTGTTGCTGAAGAATAGGGATAGATGGGTGCAAAAGACCTTGTAGGGGGTTACGCTAGTTGAGCTTGCTGCCGGAGAGGTGAATTCTTTCACTCTGGCAAAAGATTGTCTTGGTGCTTTTGGTGCTGCTTTTGATGTGGCAAGTAAGTGTGGAGCATTTGGTGGCTCTGATTTGCTGATGGTAGCATCTGAGTGCACATTTGTACATGCTGTTGATGCTGTTGTCCTGACTTTGTCTCCATTTGTGTTCAAGATGCTTGCAGTGGCGTTTGGTGAGCCTGAGCTCTTCTGTATACCAGCTTCCTTATGGTCTGGTTCTCGTGGCATACTTTGCTTTGAGAGGAGCCTGAGTATCAGTGCAGGTAGTGATCCATGCATTGGAGTTGGAAACAGTTTCAGAGAGGGTGTTGTTGAATTGAGGCTGGTGTAGTAGGAGTTCGGAAGACCAGGATGCTTCTGAGATCTTTTCCAGGTGTGTTGTGAAAATTTGGTTATAGTGGTGTGAGATGGGTATGCAGAAGTTGATGAGGATGTAGCTGGACCAGGTGATTGGTGTGGGCTTGCCTACTGTGATGGTGCTGATGCTGGAGAAGATAGGGTCCAGTAGATGTCAGGCAGCATGTGTGGGGCCTTCCACTTGCTGGGTGAGTCTGCAGTTGGGCAGTTTCTCAAGATGGTTGGTCAAGATGGGATCAGTAGGGTCCAGCAGGTGCAGTTGAAGTCAACAAGGAGGATGAAGGCACTGCAATTGAGGATTAGGGAGCAACAAAGCCTGTGATGATACTGTCAAAGTTGGTGCATGGTCCGGCAGGGCAGTAGATGAGGGTGCTGTTCAGGGTATAGTTGGCAATTATGAGGAGTTTGACGACAAGTGTTCTATGTTGCTAGTGGTCCTTTCCGAGTTGGTGGAGCATTGGATACATTCTTCGAGAATGATAGCGATTCTGCCTCTGGGTGCATCTGTCCTGTCTTTCAATCTTGTATCCGGATGGGATTGGCATAGCAATGACGGGGGCCTATGAGGGAATCAGGAAGATTTCAGTCAGGAGAGCAGATCTGGTGAGCAGTCATGAGGCAGATCCCAAATTCTGGAAGTAATGTTTAGTGAAGGGAGCAAGAGTGAGGAATATGCAATACCGGGTGGAATGTGGTATAGTGGGGGTTGTGTGTGAGGTGCTTGGGGAGAGTGAGTTGGCTGAAATCAACTGGCAGGTGATGCAGGAGAATGCATCTTCAGTGTTGGATGGTGAGGCATGGCAGCAGGTCTGGGAGATGCGACTGGGATTCCGGGAACGAGGGTTGTAGTGGAGTAGTGACGGTGAGGTGGGTGAAAGGAGGACTAGGGGTCTTGGTGTGGGCCATGGATAGGCACAGACAAGCTTACTTTGGTGCACCAGCTGCACGTACTCAAGCACATTTCTGCACTGCAGACTTCAATAAGTGAAGACAGTTTTTGGTGGGAAACTAGTGATATCACTTCCTTTGCAGATAGATAATGGGATAACAAGTGATGTCACTTCATATGCAGGTGGACGATGGGAAATGATTTCTATTGTTTGGCTTCTTGTAAAGACAGTTTTGACAGGAATGTTTCAGACATACCCTGTTAAATGCCTTCTCGACAGGAAACACGTGAAGTTACCTCCTGTGTTAATGGATGATGGGAAATACACTGATGTCACTTCCTGTGCAGATGGATAATGGGAAATCCAGTGAGGCAACTTCCTGGGCGGATGGATGATCGGGAATAAGTCCTCTTACTTGGCGTCTTCTTTTAAAGACAGTTTTGGCAAGAACATTTCAAACTTACCATGTCAATTGCCTTTTCTGAGGTTTGGAGTTACAATCTAGGCTAAGTCAAGGGCCAGGCAATTGTTATCCATTGCTTGTCTATTTTTGATAAGGCCCATATAGACTAAATGGATTAGGGTATACCACATGTTTTTTTTGTCATTTAGACAATCTTATATAGCGCTGGCAGGACCCGAGGGTATCAGGGCGCTTTACTACAAATAACACAGGAAATAAGAAGGAACAGACACATATAAAATGGCATATCAAAATGGAGATGGAAGTAACGGTGTGTTGAGCCGAAGGTTAAAGGTGCCGAGCGAGCAGGAGATCCTTGAGTGAGGTGATGTGTTAGTATTTTAGCAGAGATTTTAACATAATTGCTAGGCCAAGCTATGGGTCAATATGACCAACAGCTTTCCGGATCACTATTGAGCTTCAACATGACAATTATTTCCAATTCCTCAGTTGAAGGTAAAAATAAATTAAAGACCATTGTCAATGGCTCCCTCAGTATAGCCTTGAAGGCCTTGTAGAGATCCTAAAGCCATCAAGACCTGGTGCCTCAATATTATCAATATGTAATATGACATCCCTTAACATTTCTGATGTAATGCGTTCCTCAATTTTTTCTAAACAATTGTAGTTCTGGAAGGGGAACTTTACATTCCTCAGGTATTCTGGCTTGATTGAGCATTGTATAGGTTCATCTCTATATAGTTTGGAGCAGAAATGAAAGAATCTTTGAGCAATTGTCTCTGGTGTTTTTAACAAGGTACTCTAATTATCTGCAACTTATTTATTGATGTTCAAAGATTGTTGTTCTTTCAATTTATCTATCAGCCATGTTGCCTTATACATGGCAAAATTGATTTATATGTATTATGAAACTACTGTACCCACAACTCTTTGATAAAACAACTTAACCTTTACATGCTAAAAAGCATATAACCAATTCACAAAAGTGAACTTTTTAACTTATTAGGCAATGAGAGAGGTGATGGTTTTGGGGTCACCCCTAACCTAGGGAGAGGACCAAGCAGATGCTTTGAACACAAAGAGCATATTATGCTGGTCGTTTCAGTGGTGGTCCCATCCTCCTAGGACCACCCCAAGCAAAGTTATGGGCAAAAATACAATGCCAACCAAAGGCCCAGCAAAGCATTATGGGGCGAGATTCTAGAATGCAGTGAATATTATAGTATTAGCTCTCAGCTGAGCCGGGAGAGCCTGACCCTTGAGGAATGTTTTGATATTGGATGCTATAATATTCACTGCTCTCTAGAATCTCATCCCATAATGCTTTGCAGGTCCTTTGGTTGGGATTGTATTTTTGCCCATAACTGACTGTGCTTGGGGTGGTCCTAGGAGGATGGGACCAACACCGAATCGTTCAGCATGATGTGCTCTTTGTGTTCAAGGCATCTGCTTGGTTCTCTCTGTAGGTTAGGGAGGACCCCAAAATCATCACCTCTCTCACTGCTTGCTTTATTTTCATTTTTACTTTTGGGAGATGACTATATGCATTTTAGCATGTAAAATAGAGGCATTTGTTGTTTAACTAAAGGCACTGCTTGCTATGTTTTCATTTTCACTTTTGTGAGATGATTATATGTATTTTAGCATGTAAAGATAGTTATTTGTTGTTTTACTAAAGGTATGTGAGATTTCAGTTTTATTAATTGGGATGTGATGAGGAGAGTTTCACGAAGCTACGAATTCATGCAAAAACTCTGGAGTAAGCTACTGCACCCACAACCCTATGATTAAACAATTTTACCTTTACATAAAAAAAGCATATAAACAATTCACAAAAGTGAGTTTTGACAAATATCAGGCAATGACAGAGGTGATGATTTTGGGGTCCCCCTAAACTAGCGGGAGGATCAAGCAGATGCCTTGAACACAAAGAGCATAAAATGCTGAACGATTGTGGTGGTCCCATCCTCCTAGGACGACCCCAAGCAAAGTTATGGGCAAAAATACAATGCCAACCAAAGGCCCAGCAAAGCATTATGGGGCGAGATTCTAGAGTGCAGTGAATATTATAGTATTAGCTCTCAGCTGAGCTGGGAGAGCCTGCCCCTTGAGGAATGTTTTGATATTGGATACTATAATATTCACTGCTCTCTAGAATCTCAACCCATAATGCTTTGCAGGGCCTTTGGTTGGGATTGTACTTTTGCCCATAACTGTGCTTGGGGTGGTCCTAGGAGGATGGGACCACCACCGAATCATTCAGCATGATGTGCTCGTTGTGTTCAAGGCATCTGCTTGGTTCTCTCCCTAGGTTAGGGAGGACCCCAAAATCACTGCTTGCTGTATTTTCATTTTCACTTTTTTTAGATGAATATATAATCAAAGGTATGTGAGGTTTCTGTTTTATTAATTTGCATTGGGGAACATCCTTAACATCGCGGTTAGTACACCGCGATGCAGTTACATCGCAATCGTTACAACGACTGCATGTTACCACGCCATGCCATTACAACGCAAGTCTTTACATCAACTTGCGCTAGATGGCATGCTAACATTACAAATAGTGTAGTTTACTATCCCAACACCTTCCCTACTATTAAGTGGACTGGAGTTGGAATAGTAAATTACGCTTTTCTAATGTTAGCATGCCATCTAGTGCAAGTCGATGTAAAGACTTGCGTTGTAAAGGCATGGCGTGGTAACATCGCAGTCGTTGTAACGACCGCGATGTAACGGTACGCGTTGTAAAAACTCGCGTTGTAACATCGTACATCCATTTGCATGAGATGGAACAGCATTGTGAACTCATGGAGTTTTTGTTCAACTCTGCAGAATTCCATGTAGTGGTACTCCACCAACTATGCCCACTTTTTTGCTATTTCACACAGAAGTAGCTGTTCTAGCTTTCCTCCTGTTGTTTGCAATTATTTATAAATGCATTTTGGGTATGTCTGCTCTTAGTGTAATTTAAGTTGTGAGATTCTCTGCCACAAATCTAATTTCTTTGCTATATTAACTCAGAAAAAGTGGAAGTATGGGAAATAAGCTCATCCCCAAAAACAGCTTTAGCCACATCCCAAACTGTGGCCCACAAAGTCTCACCATTTGTGTTTCTTTGAAATAGTTTTCTAATTCTTCCCTGATTGAGTAGCAAAGGGCTGAATCCTGAAAGCTGATGTCATTCATGTGCCACTTTCAGAAGCGTGTGTACAGGTCAAAAGCAGTATCATCAAAACATAACATTACTGGGACATGGTCTGATGGGATTTGGACACCAATCTTTCATGATGTAACTCTTGTAGGGCTATGCATTATATATATATACTTGTTGATGTTCTGTGGAGATTTCTGTAAAATATGTAATTCTACCTACTTGAATGAAAATGCTGACAAATAACTATGAGATTCAAATCCTCAAAGACCCCCATTAGAACAGGAGGGATTGTTAGTTCAGGCAGATAGGCCCGTGTGATCCATATCAGCATTGAGTGAGGTGTTTAAGTCCCTTCTCACTATCAACAAGCCTTGAGTAAAACTTAAGGTGTACGGGAATAGGTTGGAAAAAAGCCTCTGCTTTTATTGGGGCATATATTGACACTACTAGTTTCCCTTAATTCCAATTTGCCCTTCAGGAATAGACTGCATCCTTCAGAAGCATGATAGGTCCAACTGAGCTTGAATTGTATGTCCCTTCTATAAATAATGACCACCCCTCTAGTTTTAGTGGAACTTGTTGAATGAAATTGCAAAGGATAAAAGGTGGACTTCAGTCTATGAACATCTTGTTTTAGTGGGTGGGTTACCTGTAAAAATGCTGGTCCTATGTGTTTTTGCAGCTAGCCATTATAGACATGTTTTTCATTGTATTAGGGCATTTAAGCCCTGAGTGTTGAGGAAAATAATCATCAGTGGAGCCGTAAAATTGTGGATGTTCATTTTTGGGAGCCAAAAACCAATAAATGGCATTGTCAAAGTGACCTAATTCTATCTTATTTACTATTAGGTTATACAAAGTAACACTTAGGTACAGATCAACAAACCAATAATAGAACACATTCATAACAAACATGAAAAAAACTATTTTTGTGTCTTGCTAGTATTCACCAGGGTGACAGCTAACAAGTAGTAGAGCTGGTGTCTGGGCCCAGGTGGCAGATTCTATTCAGGTGATGATAGACCTGAAGAAAAAGGACATCCAAAACATTCTACTATATACAATATACTAAATTGCTCAAACAGTCTCACCCTGGATTCTGGAAGATTACGCGTAAGAGTGAAGTCAAAATATCAAGCGAATTAGCAGATTTTAGCTAACATTAAGGTTGATCTTCTGTTGAAGAGATGTCTCAGGTCTCTGGCATGCATTGTTGGTAGATGTCCTTATTTGTGTGTTGCCTTCACCAAGCCCCATTCCTCTGTTGTGAGTTTGAAGGGTCCTCACTGTTTGAGTTGGAGGGACTAAGAATTTACAGGGCTTCCTATTTTGAGGAGAGGAAGTGTTGTTCCCATGTATAGCTGAATGATACTCAGAAGAAGAAGCCTTACCATTTTTTTACATTTTGAAGATGATTTGTGATCTCTTTGAAGTCATGTCTAATATTTGATGTGATGATGGACACATTTTGAAAGGTGAGGATATTATCTCCTTCAAATTGTATTTTTTCTGATTGTCTGGCTGCTGCAAAAATGTCCTCCTTCCGCTGAAAAAGTGGCTTCATGTTGTAACATCCGATTCTCTGGTTTCTATATTTTTGGAAATGTGAGTAGACTCTATAAGAACAATCTAGTATTATTTTGGTGGGGAACATCCTTTACTCCGCATGCGTTACAACGCATGTCATAACCTGTATTTTTTACTCCGCAAAACCTTTTACAACGCAGGGCTTTACACCGCAAACCATTACAACACATTCCCTATTACAACGCCCCAGTGGAGTTTGAATAGTAAATTGCGTTGTAATGGACAATGCTTTGTAATCGATTGCGTTGTAAAGCCCTGCGTTGTATTTGTGAAAAAACATAGATTTAGGAAACAATAATATTATTAGTGGACCTAGACAACATAAAAGCATGAAACTGGAAAACAACTAATAAAGTTCAGAATATTCAAAAAAGGGGTTGTTTATATAACAAATCTTGAATTTTTTGAATTTTCTTTAGAATAAATAGATATCAAAGTCAACCATCAATTATATATCCAAGAATGGGAATCATTGGCATTGTTTCATTCCTGTAATTGTAGTAATCATAAATCATGAATTGCATTAATGCTAAATCTATATTTTTTCACAAATATTTTCTTGCCCTGATTTAGGATTATCAATTAGGGGTACCTCATTCTTATAAATACTAAGCCCTGCGTTGTAAACATTGTTGTGCAGCACGCGTTGTAAATGTGTGTGGAGTAAAGTGTTCTATTTTATTTTTGTGCCTTAAGGATGGTTCTAAAGTGTTTCTGTACATGTGAAGGCAGTTCAGAATCGGGTATGAGCATGGTTGATGCCTTTGGTCCTTAGGTTATTGCAACTGGATCGGCTCTTACAGTTGTCGTTCTTGTCTTTGCATTCCTTGTTGATTTTTCACTGCTGCAAGCAACTTCACATGAAGTTTATTCTGCTCATGTGAATGTTTACTATTTTTTCGCATCTAGTTTGTCTGCTCTAGTATCTGTTCTTTGTAGGTAGTGGTCAAGTTTGGACATGGACTTGGACAAGTCTTGATGCAGATAGGTTATGTATTTCCGCAGTTTCAAAATTGAGGAGCTGTATGTCACCTCTCATTGCAAGAGCATTCATGTTGAGAGACAAGTGATTCAACCATTGTGGCTGGTGTTTTATCTGTTCTCACCGTGGTGAAAATGTATTTTATTGAAGCATTGTATTTAATGGATACAACTTTGTTTGAGAATTAAAGCAGATGCTATATTGGGTAACCCACACAAATGTCAACAAGAAGCAGGATTGTGGTTTATGGTTCTTGGTTCACCTGGTGCATTTGTGTCTGTCTTAGAGTTGTCTAATTATTGCAGGAGTCTCTTGGGTAACCAGGGGTAAAGAACTAGAGAGTGACTTATTAGAGCTTAGAGTCTCAGTAGGGATGTCTCCTCCAAGCATCTGTATCCTATATAGTATTTGCACAGTAGGGCTCCATACAGATCTGGGCAGATGGACCCCAATCAATGTGTTAATTTTCCCCCTTTATCAGTTGTGGTTTTAATAACAGGCCCAATTGTAGAAGCTGGAAAAGATGAGTATGTAAATCTAACTCAGTGCCTAACGTTTACTTAGGGGTGGCGATAGGGGTTTTGGAGGAGCAACCACTCCATTGGTATTTAGCAGCCGCTGTTGTTGCCCTCCATTCCAGGACTAGTCACAGTCTCTCAGGCACCCAGCGGTTACAGTCTAACAGTATCAATCCCATTCTTGGCTCTGAAGAAGCCAAGCCACTGCACCAACCCCTCTCATCGCCCAGCTATGGGTCTGAGCTTGTGGGTGATTGTAGTACTGAACAGCAGCGGCTCACACAGGTAAACGCTGAGGGGCGGTGAGGTGAAGTGGGGGGATAGTAGAATCTGACATACAACGGGAATGTGAAAACTAAATAAATAAATAAAAGCACTTACCTTGCGCTCGAGGCATTGCCGAAGTCTGCGATGCAGCGAGCGCAAGGTAAGTGTTTTTTTTTAATTAGTTAGTTTTCACATTTCCATCGTATGTCGGATTCCACGAACCCCTCCCCCCCCCGCGCGCAACCGCCCCACAGCGTTTACCTGTGCCAGCCGCTGCTGGTACTAAATATCAACACCAACAATATTGTGGTAAACTGATATCAAGGACACAATCTTGAGGGGCAAAATATTGAAAGGTAAATGCATGCGAGGAAGAATAGATTTAGTATTCCTAAATCCAAATCTATATACCGAGAAGATATGTGTGCCATGTAGGTAAATTCATGAAGAGTCAGGTATAGAAAACCTAGACTTACCTATCTGTTGATATTTTATTTTTGATATCATGTGCTTGCTATTGTGTCCTATCTGTACTGTTGATTTGATATTCAGGGGGCACACCCTTGTGAGCGATAGGGTTGATATCCTTTCACAGGTTCAGGCGATGCTCCAGTTAGTTCGGTGTCACAAAGGGTTTACCGCCTCAATGGGAACATGTTTATTGTTGCGGGTGTGGACACTTGCCTCAACTCCAGCCACAGCTGTATTTCAGGGATGGTCACTGCATCAATTTCTCTGGGCCCAGAGTTGGGATCCTTGCTGAGCATCTGGCCTTTCCTCAGTCTTATCGAAGATCATCAGTCCAGGGGCTGTAGTTCCCCACAATAGTGGGAACCTCCCAAGGACACACTGGATATCAGGCATGGATATGTAAGGCCCCCAGTATAGGGAAGCCGTCTACCTTCACATGCAAGGAAATAACTTTTTTCTAAATCACAGTAATTGCTATTGGCACCTAATCTGCACACGTATACCAATGGAATTCATAACAGGATAAAAATTACTGCAAGTTCCAGAACACAAAGAAAAAAAAAACTGGAATAGATCATTTACACTCACATTGACTCAGGAGACTTGGCAGCCACCTCTTACACATCTAGGAACGATAAAAGAAAGCAGAGCTTTTGTGCTGACTATGCCCATGTATGATTATTCATGGGGAGTTTTTTCTTTTCATTCTGGGACTTTTAGTACAGCATTTAGAATGACTAAACAGTACTGCAGGTCCCAGAATGCAAAGATAAATCCTGGGCGGGATGAACTACTCGCACATCGACCCGGGATACTCAAGAGGTCTGTGAACAACCAAGTTAGAACCTGTTTGAGTTTCAACCGGGAACGTGCAGACTGCAGATCTCTGCAGTAAGTGCGCATCCCATTGAGCTATCTTAGAATGGCGATGATGGGGAGGGATTCTGCAAGGCCCTTGCTTTGGTTAGGATTGCAGCCTTCCTGACAGTAATGCCTGACTGGCTCGATTTTATTTTCCCAAACTGCTTGTTCTAAATCCCCCTGCTCCGGATGAGGCCTCTTTGGCTGGTGTGGAGTTAAAAACACTCTGCAGGGATCTGGGGATTTGGTATCTGTCTCGGCTGGAGACCTCGGTGTATAAGCCCTTTAATAGGATCCAGGTGCTGACAAGCTGCCATCGTTAACGTTGATAAGGGGATGTGGGGTTGAAGACCGATAAGGACTGTTCTACTCATGCACACTGCTTATTTCCCTTCCTGCGCCTAATCCAATGGACCCCATTGGTCTTTGTTTATGTGTATTTTTCTGTTTTTATAGAGCTTTACAACTCACAGGCACTCCCAGGAGCAGAATGACGCACTTCACTAACACAAAAGTTTTAAAAGTTTGCCTTTGGCCACAAACGTGACAGCTATTCCGACCACCTTATTACAAGGGCCATAGAATATAATACACTTCTCAGAAGGCGGACGGGATATCCACACTTTATTAAATATCTCTGCGAAGCCTTTAACATATAAAACATATCAAACAACAACAGACAATGCACCGTTTTTCAGACAATGTCTGCGGAAAATGCCATACATAATATAATCTAACCTTGAATATCTTGAAATCCATGAGTAAAAACAAAATATACCGAACCTGTTTTACAAAGCTATTTGGGTTCCTCTGCAATACTGACAGACTGATTCTGAGTCCTGTGCAAAAACTGGGAGGGCGACCTACAAGGAAGTGCCACAGCGCAGCAACGCAAGCCCTTTGGCTGCGCCATGCTGTGGCACTTCCGAAGCACAGGGATGAGACATATTTACAATAATATGTCGCATTCCTGTGCTCTCCCCTGTGCTGGCGCACAAACTGCAGCCATGTGCCTGCGCAGGTACCCTTGCACCATGGTGCAAGGATGCCTGCTTCATGGGGAGATTGTTTTTGTGCAGGAAGGGGCACCTTTCTTCACAAAAACAATCACTACAGGCATTTTCCTCTTCCAATGCGTGCTGTAGAATGCAGCACGCATTGAAAGAGGAAAAAATAAGGAGAAATCAAAACATTTCTCTTTGTTGCGCCGACATGCATTTCCAGATTTACAATTGCTCGTAAATCTGAAAATATGTCTTGTTCCATGGGTGTTGCGTGGGATCACCCACAGCAACACCCATGGAACGCCCCTTCCACGCAAAGTACTGCAAGTAAAGGGGCCATATTTACAAGGAGAGGAAAAATCACACAGGGTGGCTTTTCCTCTCCTTGTGAATATGGAGAAGTGAAATGCGCCTCCAGTACGTCACAAAAAGTGACGTACTGGTGGTGCAGGGGGGTTGTAAATCCACCCCTAAAAATTGTATGCACCTGATTTAAGATTTTGTGTCGGACTCAAATTCCAAATTGACTTAGGGGGCAGATTTACAACCCCCCTGCGCCACCACTACGTAACCTTTTGTGACATACTGGAGGCGCATTTCACTTCTCCATATTTACAAGGAGAGGAAAAGCCACCCAGCGTGACTTTTCCTCTTCTTTGTAAATATAGCCCCTTCACACGCAGCACTTTGCGTGAAAGGGGCGTTCCATGGGTGTTGCTGTGGGTGTTCCCACGCAACACCCGTGGAACGAGACACATTTCCAGATTTACGAGGAATCGTAAATCTAGAAATGCGTGTCAATGCTATGCCTCCCCGGGGGAGGCGTAGCGAGGTGCAACGAGGAGAACTGTTTTTATTTCTCCTCTTTTTTTCCTCTTTCAATGCGTGCTGTAGAATGCCTGTAGTGATTGTTTTTGTGCAGGAAGGTGACCCTTCCTGCACAAAAACAATCTCCCCATGACGCCGGCATCCTAGCACCAAGGTGCAAGGGTGCCTAAGTTGGTGCATGGCTGCAGTTTGTGTGCCAGTGCATGGGAGAGCACAGGAATGCAACATATTATTGTAAATATGCGCATTCCTGTGCTTCAGAAGTGCCGCAGTGTGGCGCAGCCAAAGGGATTGCATTGCCACGCTGCAGCACTTCCTTGTAGATCTGCCCCACAATGTGTTTCCAGCCCAAATGCATTTAGGTGCTAGTGGGTGGATTTTCCTAAAGGAAAACTTGACCACATCGCTAAAACTGTTTGTTATACCCTATTCTGACAGCCAAAACTATGAACTGCCCAAAAGCTGATAAAAACCCACAAACTCAAGATCTGTGAGCATTCATAAATCTTTTTCAAGTATTTCAAAACAATCACTCTTCGAAGGGTAGATGAAAATGTTTGTACTGGGTGAAAAAGGGAAGGGAATAACTCAAAACCTAGTGGGGGGGGTTTGCTGCTCATAAGAAACAATGTTTCCCCCTCGACAAAAAAAAAAAGGAAAGAATTAACAAATTTAAATATACTTTATTGTCTTACTTTTTCCCATTCGGAAATATATCCCTGGCATATTTCAGATTGCATAAGGGCTTACACTGTAGCTACTCACGAGAAACTGCACAAAATATGTTGCTTCTCAACGTACTTGAGAGATGTCTGTCTTCCACTTCCATACAACTTCAACCAAATCTCTGGCGTTTTTGTCGATGGAAGTGTTTTTTCGTTTTTTCAGGAAATTGTACATCAAATGTACATAGTATTTATATTAAGGCCATTTCTGATCAATTTCTATTTTATATCAAATAAATATTTTTGCAGCCAATTACTTTACACCCTTTTATACATTTGTTTTAAAACTCTGTTAGTTGATGCTTTATTTGAATATTTTTATAATGAACTTTATTTAGATTGTCATTTGTGTATTCAAAGCTCAGATGATGGGCTCGTTCCCTTAATATATCGCCAGCAAAAAAAATAATATATATATATAATAATGTTGTTATCAATATAGGTCACTATGTTTCACACACGTGTGCTAGTGCAGTAATGACTAACAAGGCTGCACTGGAAGCTAGAAAGAGCCCTAGTGAAAAGGTTCATGTCTCCACCACATTTAATTGATCGAGTGAGCATAGTGAGCAAGCCTATACAGGAGATTATGGTAGGTGTGCTATCTGAGAACATTATGGAAAACATCAAGTCAAATGGGCTACCCTAAATCAAACTTATTCCAATGGCTAATATGCAGTTGGTTTTATAGACAATTATAAAGTGAAACTAGTTAAATATTACCTTACATGAGGGTCTATCACAGCTTCCAGGAGCAATAATGCCATAGAGCTGAAATTAAAATATTACATGTATGTATAAAAAAGTGTGTTGTCTGACACAGACACTATAGACCATCATCAAGTATTTCTGGCAGATTAAGAACAATGATTATCTGACACCGGGAAACATATAAACCGAAAACACAAGCCAGGAGACATAAAATCAATTACAAGGATATAATGTGCAAATGACCAGCTGTACAAAATGTCTGCGCCAGAAAGTAAAATAATATCTGAATTAGTTCCATTGTATGCCAGGGTAGTTCCATCATATCTCAGGTTTTTCCCACAGATATGCGTGTTGCTCAGATATTCCAGGGGTGAACAACTGCATGATGTTGTGCATGCATTTCAGGATTCTGCCAACAAATTATAATAAACCTAGCACCAGCCAGCTAATGGTTCCACTCAAATATGTAAGAATTCTGCTCCATATGCCATCCCTAAGGACTGATCACCAATACTCAAAATGTGAGGAGGTTGCTCCTTGTGCCATTGGCTGCCTTGGTGTCAGATGTACTGCTCAGAGGGTTAGGATCAGGGGGGGGGCGTGGCTTGGCGCCCGAAGCGGATGCCGGTGTTCGTGTAACGCTCTGCGAAACGGGCTGGGACATTCACGCTATGCGGCTCACCTTTTGCCTTCGGTGAGTGGTTTTGGAAACTGGAAGATGCCCTGACCTGACCTGCATTCCGTTCACAAGTCTATACGGCCGGCATCTCTGCTTTTGAAAAGACGTCACACTCGATATTCAAGAAGCACCGAGCGCAGCCGCCATCTTGGGTCCGACGTCTCGCTTCTGAGGAGACACGTTGGTGAGAAAAATAAAGCGCGCTTAAGTCTCTGCATTTTTATTTTCCCTTTTGGCATTCTGTACCTTTGGCAATATGTGGTTACAGTATATTAGAAGCCTCATGCGCATCTTTTTCTATCTGTGAAGTCTTGCTTATGGCCAGTCACTGTTCTCCCTGGCTCTGCCTCCTCTACACTACATTCTGGTTGTCATTTTGAAATGAAATGCTAATATCCTAATTCTTTTGGAGCTGAGGATATTACTCTATGTATTATTCCTTGGTTGGTTATGGTTTTTGCTACTTTGCCCTCGTCACTGCACCTCAAAAACCTTTGGACTATGGTACTGTATGAGGTGAAATGTATTTCATTGACATTTTCCTGACCCTGAGCAGGATTACTATATTTTCGAAGGGTAGAGTCACAATTGTCAAGACTTTCCCGTATGGCAAATCATCTCAGTTATTTTATATGGATGAATAAGGTCTGCTTGAACTGAACTTTTTTGTGTCTCATCCATTAATACCTTTTCTCAGGTTGCAGTTTTGTCCTCATCAAAACGTAGTATCATTTGGGTTCAACGTAACATTTTTGTGCCTGTCTCATGGGAAAACAGCAAAATTTGGGACCTTCAGCGACAATTATTACTCATACGTTTATTAAAAATTCCAGAATTTTCTCTGAATTTTCAAGGATGGAGAATTCGCTGAATTCCGTGTCTAAAGCTTCCCCTCCTTTGAACGCAAGTACCTCTACAACAGGTAACATTACTACCAAAAGACTTAAGAAAGATCTACCCTCTCCATCAAATGTTTCATTGGAGGTACTGCTAGAAGAGATAAGGACACTTCGCCCCTTCATGGAAGATACCTCAACCAAGTTGCAGTTCCTAACAGAAAGTTGGTCTCAGATGAACGCGAGTCTTACAACAGTAGAGCTGAGTGTTTCCTCCTTTTCTCACACACATGAGAAAGTTAACACTCTTTAGTCTCAGATTGCATCATTGCAGCAACAGGTTGAAGATTTGAAAAATAGAAACAGAAGAAATAACCTTCGCATTTATGGTTTGCCGGAAGGATCAGAGAGTCCAGACCCCTTGTCGTTCTTCAAAACCTTTCTTCCTAAAGTACTACATTTGCCTGAAGGTACTTCACTCAATATCCAACAAGCCCACAACTTGGTCATCAACATGCTGATACTTCTTCCTCTCGGAGACCGAGAGGGGTCATCATGTAATTTCTCAAGTATACAGATCTACTCAAAGTGCTTTCAGCTGCCAAGTCTATTCAGCGTATTTCTTGGTCCGGCTCTACATTATTCTTCGCTCAGGACTATGCTAGATCTACAGCTAATAGACGCAAAAAGGTTTTGAACATGAGACCTGCCTTACGTGCATTGGGTGCTAGATATGGCCTCTTTCACCCTTGCCCCTTCAAGGTTACTTATAATAACAAAACGACGACTTATGAAGACCCGGTTAAACTGCAGAGTTTCAATAATTTGAACAAAATTGACTCTATGGACATCTCTGGAGCTTCTTCTTCCCAGGCTGTTTAACTGAGTCTCATGTTTATTACATTGAATTCTTTGCTTGGTCTTTTGGGTCTTAGGCTTCAGCGTCTAATTCATCTATCTAAATTATTATTTGTTTTTTCTTATTCATTTGTTTCGTGAGCTCTGTTTACATGATACTGTGTCTATATCATGCTTGTTGTATTCTTCGTATAAAATAATTTCTGTTGCCCTATTTTTCCCCTCTACCTTACAGGTCCCTGTATGCTTGCATTCATTTTGTACCCTCACCTCATCTGAATTCTTGTGGTTTGTTCTCATCCTCGTTTCGTTGAGTCTGACGCGCCATCCGTTCCTCGTGGCTTCATCTACCCCCACTACTTTGTGATGTCTTTTGGATTAGGTATATTGTCTTTCTCGATCTGGCAATCTTTTTTTTCTCTCCTCTTCTTTCTTTTTTCGCTTCCTATTCTGGTATTACATCTTCTTCTTCTATTTCCCTTTTTCTTCTCCCCCCTCTCCTGGTTCATTATTTTGTTCTTACATGAATATTTCTTTTCCTTAGTTACCTTCTTCTATTATTTCCTCCACTTGTACAATCTTCTTTCATCATCTTCTGTTTTCTTCTCTCTTTCTCCTTTTTTCTTCCTGTTGTCCCCCATCTGTCTACCTAAGTTTCTCACTTCTTATTTTTCTTGGTTTCGTTTCCCTAGCTTATTTCTATTTTTAATGTTCTTAATTTTTCCTTATCATTGCATTTTATGCCCAAATAGTTGGAATGTTATAAACCCTACCTTTTGTTCTTTGAAGGTCTTTTTGAGCCTTCTTTTCTTTGCAAGTTTCCTGTTGACTTTATGTCCTTGAAAATCATATCTTGGAATGTCAGAGGTTTGACCTCCCCCATTAAACGACCAAGAGTTTTAACGCATTTATCAACTTAGGAGCAGATATTGTTTGCTTGCCGGAATCCCATTTAAATGTTATACAACCCGTGAAGTTGAAGAGGGGTTGGGTCAGAGATGTTTTTTTTTATCCAGGTGATGGTAAACAGAATGGAGTTATTGCTCTCTGTCATAAATCATTAAATGTTAATTTGCTTTCTCAACAGTCTGATGATGAAGGTAGATGGTTTTATACTAAAATACAAGTGAAGGGTGTTCCGATATCCTTGTTTAATGTTTATGCTCTGTTTTGGTCCTCTTTGTCTCAGCAAATTTCCTCATGTATTGATGATAACTTTATTCTCGCTGGTGACTGCAACCAAGTGTTGGATCCCTTCACAAACCAAAATTCACTGATATCCTTTAAACCCCATTAAGCTCATAAATTATTCATCCAAACTATTCAGCAATTTAAACTTATTGATGCCTGGAGAATTTGTAATCCTACCACTAAAGAATACACGTTTTTCTCCCTTGTTCACCACACTCAATCTAGATTAGATTATTTTTTTTGTTTCACACAATATATCCCAAACGTTACAAAGCGCTGAGATTGGCTCTATTTTGATCTCAGACCATGCTCCTATTTCCATTCAATTGGATGTACTTTCAAAGTCCAACTTACCTAGAAGGTGGAGATTTAATAACTCACTTCTTCTTGAGCAAAACTTTAATTCCTCTTTTGTTTCCTTTTTTAATAAATATTTTTCTTTTAATCAGACTGATAATCTTCACTTTTCCGTTATTTGGGATGCATTTAAAGCAGCTGCCAGAGACTTCATAATTGGTTTTGTTTCCAAAAACCGCAAAAAATGCCCATAGTGATCTTTTGGCTGAGATAAAGAAGCTAGAGCACTCGTATTACTCTTCAAAATCCAAAGAGTGTCTCTCACAACTTAAAAATTTCAATTTAGCAAAGATTCAGCTGATAATGCCTTGTTATATCTCCTGAAGTCTAGTGCAAAGATTTATGGTGGTCAAAATAAGGCTGGCAAACGTTTGGTGAATTATTTAAAAAACAAACATAACAAGTTGGATATTCAAGCTATTTTCGATGAACACAAAACACTACGTGCTAAAGATCCAGAAATATTTAATGAATTCCTTCTTTTTTATAAATCATTATATTCTCCCGAGATTACACCCTCAGAATCCATTGTAAAACATTTTCTCTCAGGCATACATAAACCTTTTAATACTCAGATTTATTTCACCCCCTTAGAAACTGACCTCTCACAGCAAGAACCTCTTAGTGCTCTACAATCACTTAAGAAGGATAAAGCCCCGGGTCCTGATGGATTTACAGTGGATTTTTTTACTCACTTCGCTCCTATCCTTCTTCTTAAACTACTCAGTCTCTTAAATCTTTTTACACACTCCAGAAAGTCTTCAGGGTCCTTTCTAGAAGCTCAGATCTGTCTAATACCCAAAGATGGGAAAGACCTGAAACACTGCAATAATTATAGACCTATTTCTCTTGTAAATATTGATTATACATTTTTCTAAAGCTCTGGCTATTAGACTTGAATCATTCCGTCCCCAGTTATTGGGCACAAAACAATCTGGTTTTGTTAAAGGACGTCTTCTCTCTGATAATACCCGATTATTCTTTGATGTTTTATCAAAAGCTCCACGCTTACCCCATTCATTAGCTGCAATAGCTTTGGACGCAGAGAAGGCGTTTGATTGAGTGAACTGGTCATACCTCTTTCACACATTGAAGTGGTTCAGTTTTGGCCCAAAAATTTTCTCTTTTATTTCTATTCTATATTCTGATCCTCGAGCAGCCGTTTTTTGTGAACGGTACGTCATCTTCATATTTTGTGTTAAAAAGAGGGGTACGTCAAGGTTGCCCATTATCTCCGTTCCTTTTTAATTTAGTCTTAGAACCTTTTTTGTCGTTAAAATGTCGACATAAAGGGATTTGAAACTAAGGATACCCATGTTAAGTTAGCAGCTTATGCTGATGATATTTTATAATTTCTCTCTGAACCCCAATTATCTGTTACTGCTTTTTTACAAGAGGTAGAACTTTTTGCTTCTGTCTCTGGTCATAAGCTCAATCGCGATAAGTGTGAAATATTGCCTCTAACTAAATATACGTTTAAAGAGGATTTTAGTTCCTCCAACTTTGCTTGGAACTCACAACATATTAAATATTTGGGTCTTCATTTCACTCCTTTAATTTTGTCAACGCTACCTTTCTTGGTGGGGTCGTCTAGATACTATCAAGATGATGCTAGCTCCATTAGTTTTAGTCACTATTTCTAATTTCCCTGTTCCCATTTCTTTAAAATTTTTCACAAAAATTAACTCTATATTATCATCTTTTTTGTGGAATAAAAAATCGCCTCTCATGTCCTTGTTGCGATTGACAAAACCCAAGGCAGAAGGTGGGTTTACTTTCCTGACTTCCCCACTTACCACAGATCTTCATTACTTCGCCAAGCTTCGAGATGGCTCTCTGACTCTTTGCTGGAATGCCCTCTGTGGGTAGTGCTTGAACGCTCATTTCTTTCCCCCTTTTCTTTTAAGGAATTTCTCTCCTTTACCCATAGACCACCATCTTTATCTACTCCTATTTTCAAATACACTTGCAAACTTCTGGGTCTCTCCCAAACTCCATCGCCCACCGACCTAGATTCCTTTCTTAATTCCTCTTTATGGCATAACACATCTATCTTAATTGGTGGGAAACCTTTTTATTGGAAGTCTTGGAGAAACAGAGGCTTAATTTGGATGCATCAACTGTTTTCTCAAAATAGGATCCTGTCTTTCTCTGAGGCTAGTCAACTATTTCATTTACCCCCATCTTTCCGTTCTAAATATAATTTAGTCTCGCAGGCCCTTTCAATTGCTTTCACTCAAATTCAATTACACTTAACAATTCCCCCGGTAAACAGTCTTCGGTCCTTTCTACTTTCATCTCCTAATGCATCCAATATTTATGCTCATATACGTTCCTCACAGCTCGTTAGAGCAAAGACCAAGGCTGAACTCTCTTGGGAGGAGGATTTTGGGGCTGACTGGCCTTCTTCTATATGGAAAAAAATATGGTCTAAAATTAGGAAAACATCTCGAGCAGCAAACGTTACACAAACGTTATTCTTTGTCTATAACAGGCTTCTGTTCTACCCTGCTGTACTACACAAACGACATGTCACAGTACCAGACACCTGTTGGTCCTGCACCTCTCCACAAGCGGATTTAAATCATATGCTTTTTACTTGCCCTCTCTTACAGAACTTCTGAACATCTGTTTGAGGTCAAATTAATTCCATCTTCAACTCCAATTTTCCTTTCTCTATCACACATTTTTTCTTAGGTAGCTTATCTTCTATTTGGGAAGATCATAACTCCAATATTAAGATTGTAGACTTATTGTTGGCAGCCGCCTTTCAACAGATCACTAAAAACTGGAAAGATTTTACAAAGGTATCGTTTCAAGCTTGGTGGCATGCAGTACGTTATCATCATAGATTGGATACAGCTTGTGTTCATCCAATTCATCTAGCCATGAAGCGCTCCATTGTATGGTCACCTGTTACACTGTTCATTGATTGTAGTGCTAAGCGCTCTTTCTCTTTGTCTCCTGCTCAACAGGAAGTTGTTCGACCCCCATGACATTCCATTTCCTTGATATTAACATCTTATAATATGTTGTTATATTTTGGTTGAGTGATGTTGCTATATGATTGTTATATACAATGTTTTTTACATATATATTGATATTTTAATGCCTTTTTCATTCCAACCTAGATATGTTTATATGATACTTTTAACTTTTATGTTTCCCTTTTCCGTTTCTTTACCCCCCTCTCATTGTATTGGATTGTATCACTTGTTTTCTTAATAAACTTACTTTCTGAAACTAAAAATAAGAAAGTTAGGATCAGAGCAAATTACTTGTTACCCGCAGGTCACTTATTATATAGACTCAGTCCTGAAAGAGTGCTTGTTATCTAGAGTCTTACAAATTCTGCCACAATGCCAATGCCCATATTACTCCGGCACTTAAAGTCCAGTTACCCCTTTAATGTAAAGAACTGTTGCCATTCCAATATATGGAAATCACGGATGGGGAGGTAGAAGAAGTGATGATCCATTCAGCTTCCTATTAGTCATGCAAAATCAAGGGGGAAAGGATCCAATATACTTATTGCCCTAAGCATGCAAAGCATCCTAATCTTTCCTATATCCAAAGTTGCTATCCATGTAAATCACTATTGCCATGCCTAAGCTGCCTGTAAGTGTGCAATGCAGTATCCTCAATGGCTCCAAGAAAAAGTATGACTGCACTTCTGTTTCTACCCCACTCTTTTTACACCACACAGCAGCATGGTGAGCACACTAGACTTCCTGCAAGTCAGTGAGTGCTGCTTCAATGTTGCCACATGCAATAAATGTGAGTGGATAGTATGAATCAGAGGGATAGCACAGTAGAATCTCAGACATCCACCCGACCAACTTTGGCCAGCCCATGCTTCCTGTTGAAGCTTCCAGCTAATTTGAATCTAGAAGCTTATTTTCATGCTACTGATTTGCCTTGAAATGAGGCACACTACCTCATACATTCTGCATTTACTGAGTGAGGGCCAAAACACAGCTCTAAATAAACAGTGGGCAGACAGCAGCATTTCATAAATAGCTGTTGTTGGTTAAAGATCATTGGGTATACCAAGCTAACTATGAAACAGTGCTACTGGCCTGCTGCACAGTTGGCATGACAGCACACAATTGGTACCATTACTGAATGTGCATGGTCTCTCATGCACTGTCACTTCTGGTTGTAGGAGGGGATTGCATGCAGGCAATCCCCTCCTACAACCTACCGGGGAATGCCCCTGGGTCCTTGTTGGTCACTCCTCCTATTTCAAAGCCAATTGATGCAGTCACTAGAAGCAACACTTTGATATTTGGTGGAAGATGCAGCTGAGGGGTTCTTAACAGAAAGTTTGTGGCACAAACTTCTATGGAGTCTCCTCTGGCATTCCAAGAAACATGCATTAAGCCTGTCTAGCCAATATTACACAAACCAATGGACACTTGGGAGAGGCATTTGTAAATGCACGTGTAGGAAGTATTGTATGGAGAAACTTCTGCGTACCTGGAAAGGGACCTATATTTACTCCAGATATTGTCTTCAGAAAAAGGTCTAAAATCAAGATCTTTGGGTCCTGATTTCATTACAGAGGGTGGTTGGGTATATGCACCACCTTGTAAATGATGGTGCTGTGGGGCGAGGTATAAAATGCTTCCAATTATAATTTTTTCTTCAGAAAATGTGGCATAAATTGCAGACTTCAATTTTTACCACACCAAATTCTGCATGTATCAGTTTTAATCAGGCATTTTCCCTGTGTGAATTTTGGCAGATTCGACCTGCTGAAATTCAGCTGTGAAAACTTCTGGGAAGAGGAGCAATTATTTCAAAACTCAAATTTCTGGTATGTGTGTCAACAGGAGTTATCACACATATCAAAATGTAACACCCATGCATAATCGGTGCCTTGTATGTGCTGATGATCATTTATCTTCACTGGCTTTCAAAGAGATACAATAAAATGTGGAAAATTCTGCTTGTAATAGAATACCTGTCCAGTGCACCACTCCCTCTTTCAATGCTACCCTCTCTTGCCAACCCTACAAATGCAAACGCTTCTCGCTCTATGCTCCAGACCTCATGAACAACCTCTCCACCATCATAAAATGCACATATTTCCAATTCCCATCACTTGAGAAATGTCCTGAAAATGTCCTCTTCTCTCCTCTAATATGCAGACTCCACGACCCAAGGCAAGGCCCTCGACTGGATCCGCTTCTTCCTCTCCGGCAGAACGCAGCGGGTCAGACTCCCCCCTTTCCTTTCAGACCCTACACCTACCACCTGCAGAGTCCCCCAGTGGTCCTCCCTCAGCCCTACGCTCTTCAACATCTACATGGCTCTGCTCGCCCCCATCGTCAGAACCTATGGACTCAACATTGTGTCATACGCAGACGACACCCAACTCATCCTCTCCCTATCGCAAGAAACCTCAAAACCTGGCTCTTCGACAGACCCCTCCTTGATGGACTGGATGCTGCAAACCCCCCCCCCCCCCACACCCCCCCCAGCGCCTTGAGACCCTTACGGGTGAGTAGTTGCGCTTTACAAACACCTGATTTGATTCCTCCAAAACGCCACACAATCATCTGCATTAAATGGGATTTACCCTCATCCAACCCTTGAGATGTTAGTTCTGTGAACTATCACAATTTTTTGGCAAGTAAAGAATTTCTATTCTTAACCACACATCTATATTTATTGTCAAGGTGCATATATGTGGAATTAGATATAGTTAACCTGTACATAGCAAAATATATCTACATTGTCAATATTGTAGTTCATGATATTTTTGCTACAATATTTTTGTAACATAATATTCAAAGCTCTATATTCCATTACCATATCATTGTAACCAATTGAGCAAAAAATGAAGTTGGTGTCCATCTTTACCCCTGTTTTTGCAGAGCCATTTTAGCCATGGACAAAATACAAAACCCTCAACAGGACACATTAGATAGAACATTACATTCACATCCAGTACAGCACAAATATGCTACTCGGTTGTCTATTCTTGTTCTCAAAACATCACACGTGCAAAATCACATCCCATATACACAGCGTCCAGCAGTAGAATGTAACAGAACATAGTCTAAGCATCCAACAGTGGAGAAAAATATCATACAGTTTGGTATCACATTCCTCACAATAGAGCTCTTGGCCAGGACACACCATGCACTTTCTTACTATTGAATGAAGTAAGACAAAAATCCTAGCGTATATTCAATGCAACACAAATATGCATTAAATTAACTTTAATGGTAGCCCACATCACTCCCTCCAAAGATTGGCCTACTCCCGTGTACTTCTGCCATGAAATGGGCATGCACACCATCCTATAAGATGAGTGAGTGCTTTGACCACAAATCGATCACTTGTCTTCCAGGATGACGATCAAACACTAAAATCCTTCTCCCACAAATCAATCAAGTTGCTAGATTTAATTAATCTAACATGGGAACATACCCATTCAAAGTGCACCACAGAGCAGCCTGCTCTTAAACATGCTCTTCATCCTAGGGTAACCTAGGCAAGCATACTATGGCAGCCCATTCCTAGAATTCTAGAGCTGCCTTGCCCAATCCCAGTTGAAATGCCTAGAGCTCTCAACACCTGTAAATGTTCTGCCTCCCTGGGCAACATACCCTAGACCAGAGGTCTTCAAACTTTTTTGGTATGAACCCCCCCAGAGCAAAAAATATTTTGAAGTGGGGCCCCCCTCCAAAACCTTATGGCAGTACCTGGGGTCGCAGTACTTTGAGGGCCGAGGGCAGGGGGAGGAATTATCATTCCTGCAGTACTTTTTCTGTAGCTGATAATCCACACTTTGGCCCTTATTAGGATGTCGGGCGGACTGCCACCAACACGCCGTAGTTGGCGGTCTGCCCGATGTACAGGGCATCGGTCTGACCACTGCATTATGATGCAGCCAGTCAGACCACAGAGGTCGGTGGTAGTACCATCACCTCCGACAGGATCCAACTGTCACGGCAGCATTGGTAATCCTAACCCTACAATAGAGACGGTGCCTGCACAGGCACCACTGTGGGGATTAGGATGTCCCTTTCTGACTGCCTTTTCATGGTGGTCCCACCGCAGTGTTAAGAAGCACTTTGCAACAGCCAACTCTGCGGTCGCCTTGTAATGGAGCAGTCAAACCGACCACACCCCATTGTAATGAAGCCCTATTCCCACAAACATAACAGCCAACAATTAAAATGTAATAGAAATGTAAAAAAGTGTAACGCAATTAACATATTAAATAATAAATGAAACCATTTTTAATAAATGAATAATTTTTTATTTATTATAACTTAAAAAACTTCAACAATCACGATAAAACACACCTATTATATAACATACATTTTTTTAATTATTACATATTTTACAAATGTATCAATAAATTATATATTTCAATTAATATTAATAATAAATTAGCAATAAATTATTACTTAATAAACTTAACACCGTATTCCTCTACAAACTAAACAGCCCACAACTAAAATGTAACCTAATAAATATGCTACTTTCACAATTTACATACTTGTCATGTAAATAATTGATGATAAATTAATTAATAAGCAATACATTATTTCTTAATTGACTTCCCAAACTTCACTCTAACAAACCCTACTACATGCACATAAAATATAACTTAAAAAATTAATAATTATACAATTTACGTAATTAATTATTAATTAAATAATGAATATGAATTTCAAATGAAATATTAATTAATTATAATTATTTACTTCCCACCCTGTATCCCTACCAACCCACATCCTGCTACAACACTATAAACTACAATTAACAATTAAATTAAATTAAGAAATAACTAATAATTACAAACTATATTTAAAAACATTAACAACAATAATACAAACAATGTATAACATATACAATTAAAATATATACTAACATATATAAAGAATAAAGATAATTAAAAAATGATATTTTCTACAAGTATATTTGTGTATATGATATTAACAACACAGATATTTTTGACATCGATATTACTTACCTTGAAAATAGATATTTTTGTCAACGATATTCTCGCATCAGGATATTTGTGTATCATGATATTAACTCGATATTTCTGTGACTTCATATTTTTAACTCAATATTTTGTCCAAATACCTTTGCAGCAAGGGTGCTCTCACCTCTTATGCTAGGAAGAAAAGTGAGCCTCCAATCCTGTTTTATAAATGAAGGCAATCATAACTGCTATGCAGTGGACCTCTCACTCCTGGGCCCCAGTGCCATTGCACCTGCTTCACTAAAGAGATTAACTGCCTTGCAAAGTGGCAGTCTTCCTCGCCCCTTTTCTAAAAGATTGGCTTCCATCTTGCCCCATTCCCTGTTTCGTCATCTCTCTAAGGCCTAGGCTAATGTGTCTGCCCTGCTTCAACTTTCCCTTCTCCTCGGCCATTGGTCAGATGCCCACAGTAACACTGGCACAACATTGGTGCACTGGGCCCTAATGTAAGCAAGAAAAGATAATAAAAAAATAGTAATTGGGGTTTAATAACTGGCTCACATCCCTGGGCCCTGTGCCACTGAATCTGCAGTACACATTACACCTATTACTCTGCCCACCCTCTCAACTGGCCCAGCACCCTACACATGAGGCCCAAAGCAGGTTGTCTACCCCTTTGTGTAAAACAAAGGGAGTAAATCCCACATCTTGCCGCCTGTTTTAGACATGTTCCCTGCGCATCAAAGGTAACCTGGCCCTTAATGCTAACAAGGAAAAAAGGGTTCCCTCACATTATTTTCCTAGTAGCACAGCCAAAATAGGGAGGCAATGGCCTTGTGCCACTGCATCTACTGCACTAATGGCATTGATGGCCATTAAAACAAAATCTCCACCTTCATCAGTGAGAGCTGTGTCTGTCCAAAAAATTAGTCCACAAATACCACCCTTTCCTCTGGGCTATCCATTGACAGAGAACTAAATAAGAAACAGGCCTTTTCACCACAACACCTGCAATCTGAAAGAAATGTAAATGTTTGCTATTGGTTAATCAATAAGGGCCCAATTACGGGTTTGACAGAGTGGGAGCAGGCCACCACATCACCGCCCCCCTCCTACACCACCAACAGGGCCGCTGCCCGCCAGAATACGAGTGAAATCGTTGTCTGGCGGGCAGAACGGTGGTCCCGCGGCGGTGCAGTAAAAAGGTCCAAATGTGAGCCTTAATACAGCATCTTCGTCGGGCAGCCACAGTGCCTGGCAGTTCAGGCTGAACCGTTCCCATGGGGAGGAGGGTCAAGACTGATTTGCATATGGCTGCGTCCAAAACTGGGCTGGCACGGTGAGCAAGAAAAGGATGGATTTAATCCAGATCTGTGATTGGGGGTGAATGTTTGACAAGGTTCAGAATTCCATTCATCATCTTTTTGTGTTGCTAAAGCAGGAATGTGTCATATCTACTAAGCTATGAGGCATTCCTGCTTTCTCCCTCTGCTGGTGCCCTGAGTGCTGCTTGGTACCAATGCAGGCTCCCTTGCGCCATGGTGCAAGGATCCCAGCGTATCAGGCAGGATTGTTTTTGTGCAGGTAGGGCTACCATCTTGCACAAAGACAATCCTTTGAAGCATTTTCCTCTTTCTATATGTGCTGCAGAATCTAGCACACATAGAAAGATGAAATAACGAGGGATAGTAAAGATTCTTCTCCTTGTTATGCCTCTGTTGAGGTGGCGTAGCATTGTGATGCAAATCCAGGTTTACTACCCTAAGTCCATGGGTGGCTGCATGGGAACGCCCATCCATGCTACACCAATGGAAGTTCCTTCCGAACGTAGAATAACCAAACAGTGTCACATTGAGTTACTCTGGATTTTCTAAGCAACGCAGAGACACACAAGGAGGCTTTGCGTTGCTTAGTAAATCTCACTCAAGCACTTGTGTTGCCTTGCGTCGCCTTGCATTGATGCAGCGCGAGACCAACTCCAACACCAATATCCTCCCTGCGCCGCAGACCCGCCGTCACGCACACTCATTCATACACGCATTCATTGGTGGGGCCCATAACACCAACTCACACATGTCACCATTCACGAGTCTGCACACACAGGAGGGATGAGAAATTCAAGCGCTGGACATGTGGGCGGGTACCTTATTACCTATAGGAAAATATTTACAAAAAATACATTATGTACATCTGCATCTGTAGAATCCTAACTTTAACATCAAGGCACTCCACCCACTTGGTCGATGGACCAATTAGTTGGATTGGTTGATGGTGATTGTCAAGACCAGCTTAACCTCACTACAACAATATATTGAATTGCATAATTAATTGACTCTAAAAGAATCACAAACACCTGAAATCATTTAAAAGATTTTATGTAATTAATTTGCATAAAGGAAATTATCATTTATTCTCTCACTATTAATTTTCACTTGAGCATTGCCATTTTTTCAGGACATAAATCAAGAAACTGTTTAATAAAATCATGAAGGGAAAATGTCTGTTTGCATTCATTTCATTATTCTCAAGATGGTTAAAAATCAATCCTTGGTCATGTAACTGACAGAGGGTTCCAAATTGAAGGATCAGTGAACCATAGTTAAAAACATGCATTTCATTCTAAAGATTTCCTACACTAAAACCTTCCTACCCAGCACTAAAACCCCAACTTACTTAATAAACCCCTGACCTCCTCGACGACTTCTCTCACCCAGGCTAGTGTCCCGCAACGATCTCGAACCTACAGGGGTCATCAGTGCACAGTCTGGCATCATTCCAAGCTCCCAGCATCTTTCCAAAGCAGCTTTTTCTCCTCCGCCTTCTCTGATACTAAACCCCAATTTTGGTCTGATATTTATACTGTGTTTGCTGGCTCTCTACCCTCAAATGTTTCAACTCTTGTTGTTTCCCTTGCTCTGATTGGTCATGACAATGCAGTTTTCAGCTCTCAGGATGTCCGTTCATAACAATGTATTTCTCAACTCCCAGGATGTCCATTAATAACAATGTAGTTCTCCGCTCCCAGGATGTCCGTGAATAACTTTATGTTTGACAAGCTGATAGATTCAAATTCGACTGTCCACAGTTCAATAGCAGGCATTCAAAGGTTCATTGGCAGGGATTCAACTGTTCAGTGTCAGGGATTCAGCTGTTTCCACGTGGTCATTCTTTGGCAGGCATTCGACTGTTTCTCTTTGGCAGGCATTCAGCTGTTCTTGTGCTATCATTCTGGCTCTCAGCCACATGGCCTCGAACATAGTCAGCTGGAGTTGCAAAGTTCAGTGGAGCACAGTGCATGCACGAGGTTCCTCCAGCCAGATGATGCAAGCATTCTCTACTGTGCAGAACCGGGAAAAACAAAGCCATCTTGAAACTGGCCACCAGCCAAACTACGATAAACACACACACAGAAAATGTGACTACACAGAAAATAAGTGTTTTCTGTCCCCCCACCCACCAGGGCTAATATTTATCCCCTAAAAACTGTTACCTAGCGGAAAAGCATCACTCTGCAAGCCATTTAAATGAAGCAAAAGCAGCATGCAATGCACAATGTACACTACAACATAGACATGCACTATTACACTATTTAAATGCACAAAATAGATTAAACGTGCGTTTTACACCACTAATTAATATGTTAATCAAACCTGTTAATGCAGAGCATTTCCCACATGTAATGTGTGTGTTTGGTTAATACACAGCAAACAAAATGAATATATTACTTAGTTATGGGGGTGATTGGTCTGAACGGGGTTCACACAAAATCTTCTGTACTCTGCTCCATCAGCATCACTGTACATTGTGCAAGGGCAATGCAAGGGCTTTGTAAATCTGGCCCTACATAGCCAAGTAGTGATGCATGTGAACTAAATGAAAATTATTTTAACATAATATAACTACTGATAGCACATCTGCATAAGCCAAATCAGACTTCGGTTGGTGATCAAAACCAAATTGGAAAGACATGACATCCTTGACAACTGGAAGTGCGGCGATGCAATACCAGTGGCTTAATGTGTGCTATTGAAATGCACATAAAAGGACATAACGTAACATCAAAGGTAGCAGCCCAAAATCCATTTCTAGAAATAATTAAGTTTGCAGTGGGTTCACACAATTGTACACATTTAGATAAATTCCACTATTTTTTGTATAAAGTACAGAATGAAGATCAAAATTAATGTGAGCTATTTGCACACCAGGGGCCATATGTAGGTAGCTAAATACCGGTTGGTAACTGCCGAAATTCGGTAAATATCCCGTTACCGACCGGTATTTAGTCAATCGAGATGTAGGAGGCCAAAAAGAAGGTTTCGGTAAACATGAATCGGTAAATACCGATTCATATTTACCGAATTCTAAATTACCGATTCATATTTACCGAATACATATTTTCCGATTCGGTAAATATGAAGTGGTAAAACGAGAAAAGAGATGTAGGTAAATTCGGTATTTAAGAAATCCATGAAATTCGGTATTTAAGAGTCGGTAATTAACACAGATTGAAAGCAGGTGGTAATCAGCAACGGTGCATTTAAGCAATCCCAAAATGCAACAGCGTGGACACCATGGCTGCTCTGTATGTGATTGCAAGGCGGCTACGTCTACAGGCAGCAGGTCTGAGGATTTGGAGACGGGAGGAACGCATTTACAGACAGCGCATCACACTCTTTCAACAGACTGAGGCTGAGATACATGAAAGGTACAGGCTACACCCACAAACCATCATGGACCTGATAAGGGACCTGCACCCACTCCTGGACCAGCCAACAACAAGGGCGCATGCCATACCACCACATGTGCAGGTCCTCTGTAGCCTACATCTACTTGCATCTGGCAGTTACCAGGGGGTGATAGCTGCGGTAGGTGGGGTATCCCAGAGTTGCCTGTCCCGTTTCTTCAGGAAGTTCCTGGATGCCATGATGCAGAGAATGCAACACTACATCAGCTTCCCAAACACACAGGCTGAACTGCAGAAAACCAAGACAGACTTTTACCAGATGGCACAGTTCCCGCATGTCATAGGCTGTATTGATGGCACACACATTCCAATCTGCCCACCAGCAGCCACTGAGCACATCTACAGGAACAGAAAGTCCACCCACTCCATAAATGTGCAGGTAATCTGCGATGCAGGCAACATAATCACTGATATCGTGGCTAAGTTTCCTGGGAGCACCCACGACTCCTACATCTTCCAGAACAGTGGGATCTGCACACGCCTGGTTGCCGGAGAATTTGGAGAAGGATACCTGCTAGGTAATACACTGTGACGCTCCCTAATACTGATTGCAAATGATTGTGTATTGAGGCATGTGACTAATGCTACTCTCTTACTCACCTAGGCGATAGTGCATATGCCGTGCGGTCATTCATCCTCACTCCCTACCTACACCCATCAACCCTGAGTGAAAGACGATATAATGTGGCACACAAATCAACACGCAACGTTGTGGAGCGCACGTTTGGACTATTGAAAAGCAGGTTCTGCTGACTCCACAAAAGCGGAGGCGCATGCCAGTACACACCCATCATCTGCTGCAAGATCATTGCCACTTGTGCAATGCTGCACAACCTTGCCACAAGAGGTACAGAGGTGGAAATAACTGATTGTGAGGACAATGATGATGAGTCTGCACAGCCAGAGGCCAACGCAGCAGGAGTGGCAACAGCAACAGATGGGAGAGAGAGACGGGCAGAGATCACGTGCAACTATTTCTGATTAAGTAAGGGGACACAGCCAGTAGTTGGATGCCATGACGTAGTTTAATCATGTGGCACTACGCCACAACACAAAGGAAAATCTGTCCTATCAATAATGTGCAATCACTATTTGTGAGTCAAGGGTTACTTCACCCAATTGTCTCATGCTAATGTGTGCAGCATTAGTGTCTGCGCCCACGCACTCCAGTGTGGGATGCCATTAAGTGTGCGTCCTCACTGGCTATGGGACCAGTGCCAGCCCCATGCCGCCTGCTGCTCCTCTGTGTGTCTGGGACAGGGGGGTAATGCTGCTCCTGCTGGTGGTTTCTTCGCTGTCCCCAGCATCCACAGCACCAGTTGTTGCAGACTGGCTGGTGAGCAGCACTTCTAGTGCACTGGTGACCCTCACCATCCCCCTTGACACGTCAGTGCTGCAGTGCGCAAGGCCCTCCTGCATTGCAGAGCAGCGAAGTGGCAGTTGCCAGCCGGTTCACTGCCCTTGTGGGATGGTCTCGCCTCTGACGTTCCCGGCGCCGTGCTGCCCTGTCCTCATCAAGCTTCGAGCACAGCAGCATGACGGACTGGGACATGTCCCGCATGCCCGCAGCCATCTCACCCATTCCCTCAGCCATTTCGCTGATGCCCCTGTCAATATTTACAAAAGTATCATTGAGGCCCCGCATTTGGCGCTGTACCGACATCATTGCCTTTGCTTGTAGGCGCTGTATTTTGACCATGGTGGCCTCAAGCCCTGAGAAGACTCCATGGCTCTCACCTTGTGGAGGTGGACTTTGCACCCGAGCCCTGCGGCGACGTCTGGCACCTGTGTGTGCTCCCTCAGAGGCGGAGAGCACACTGGCATGGCTAACATCCAGGGGCACAGTGGACGTTTCCACCCCCCTCGAGTCTTCAGATGAGGACTCCGATACATTCAACCTGGCAGCAGCACGCCTCCTCGACCTGGGCAATGCAGGTGGTGATGATGGCGGTGACTCCAGCAGGAGTGGTGATGCTGGCTGGGGTGGCGATGCTGGCTGGGGTGGTGAGGCTGGCTGTGGTGGTGAGGCTGGCTGTGGTGCTGATCCCTGCCCAGAACTTGTGGTGGCCTTCTCAGAGCTGTCCTTTCGGTGTGCCCTCTCTCCCTTCTCATATGCAGTTCTGCGCAAAGTATCGCCTGTGGACAGAAATGCAACATCAGCTAAGTGTACCTGAAGCACAGCATTGCTAGCATCACAATACATTTCTGAAACACTCTCTCATTGTCCTCTGCCTGCTTCTCGCTAATGTGTGTAACATGCCTTGTTGTTCTGTGCTATTCGTCTCATGTTTGGGGTTTCAGGGACTACATCTCCCATAATGCATTGCTAGTATGCACTGACACCTGTACTGGAGTGGGATTCTCATTGCCCATTTGGGGAGTTGGGATAGGGGTAGGGGGGCCACATTGCTGTGCATGCGTCTTACCTTGTTTGGTGGCGGCTCTGGCAGAGCTGTCTGCATCCCCAATGCCCACGACACTCTCGGGCTCAATTGTTGTCTCCACCAGCTCCTCAAGTTCTGTCAGGGCAGGAGCCCTGTTCTTTCCCCCTCCTGTCCGGCTGGCCTCTTTCTGCAGTTCCCCCATCTTCCTCTTTGTGACGATACGTAGGTCTTACCACCGCTTCTTCAGCACGTCTATGTCCCGGGGGGTCACTCCAATTGCATTGACCTGCGCCTGGATTCCCAGCCAGATCTTCCTTTTCTCCGACTCAGGCACTTGCAGGGACTGCTTCCCAAACAGCTTCTGGTGCTGCTTGACCACCTCCTCCACTAGTACCTGCAGTTCCTTTGGGCTGAATTTTTTGTTTTCTCCTCCTTTCCCCTCCATCTCTCTCTGTCTCCTGGCTGGACATTGTCAGTTTGAGCTTCACAATCAGGCACTGGCTCCCTTGCTCTGCTGTGCACTACCAGCCTCTCCAGAGTCTGTTGATTGTGTGCACCTGCCTGGGTGTGGCCACTTCCTGGTTGGGTGGGGTTGGCCTTGCACAGGATTGGCTGATTCATCAAGTGATGTATATTTGAATTACCGATTCGGTAAACTCCGATTCGGTATTTACCGATTTGGTAAATACCACCTCGGTATTACTGATTCGGTAAATACCGATTCATGATTCCGGCCGGTATTGTGGATTCGGTATTCATTTACCGAATTTTACCGATTCGGTAAATTTTACCGAATGTTTACCTACATACTATTTACCAATTCATAAATACCGATTCGGTAAAATTCGGTATTTATGAATCGGTAAATAGTATGTTACCTACATATGGCCCCAGATCACAAAGGAGAAAATGTACAGAATAATAGAAAATTCAAGATAAGACAATTAAAAAAGACAAGTAAGTTTACAAGAACATAGCACAAAGCTAGAGGTGCAGGGAATTAAAAATTTCCCAGTGAAGGTGTGTACAAAAAACTTTAATGCAAGAGATTACCATCAAAACTGTTTTTGTTACAGGTAAATTCTTGCGCAAAAATTCTATTTTGGGACAGCAATAGACTAGAAGTGGAGACTCCCTTTGCCCAGCGGGTGGCCAATTGAAGCAGGCAATCTTCTGCACTAGGGTCACAACTTTCATGCACTGGGAGGTCTGCTTAATTTAGGGCGGTCCTTCAAATTCATATTTTCCTTGCCCAGGTCCCTAAAGTAAGGCATGACCGTCACGTGTAGGGACAGCAACCACTGTAACGCATGCACAGGGAGAAACTCCTTTCAGGTCAGTCCCAATACCTTTTTGTTTTCACAAATTAATTTCTGCTTTGAAAGTTTGTTGTGAAAAACAATAAATAAGTGGTGAGTGGGCCAACAGGCATGGTTCTCCTCTCCTTTCAGCAACGGCACTTTCATCAGAATTAGACTGCCACTGCAGTGATCTTCTTAAAATAGGACTGGCTGTCTGTCACTGGGGTTTATTTGATCCTAATAGCCAACTTCATGAAGCTCCATATGTTTAAGAAGCTTCAAATACATTTCTGTTGCTAACACGCTCGATCTCAGTACTGAAGAAATCCCAGTTCTTTCGCCAACTCTTTTTTATGCCAGAATCGTGATAAACCAGGATATTTTCCACCTTCGCATTTTTCTAGGAAAAACGCCTGGCAACATGTGCCCCATTCATGGTGGCAATACATGCCACAAAGATGCACATCATTCTGATTCCGAGTGGTATGTCTCATTCTGAGAAGAGAAGCTTGGAAAGATGCAGTAATTCTGCACCCAGTTAAGACCACACCTTGGAGTAACAATATTTAGGGCCTCATTTATGAGGCCCCTTGCGCCTCCGGAACATCACTTTTTGTGATGTTCTGTGGTCCAGGAGCCTGCTCCATATTTATGAGGCAGGACTAAGCCACTTTTTTTGGCTTAATGATGCCTCATAAATATCGTTCTCTTTAACGCAGTTTTCTGCAACATCCATGAGTTTTTGAAACTGCCCCAGATTTATGAGAAATCGTAACTCTGAGGCAGCGCCAAAAACGTACTCCTCCCCAGAGGAGGCATAAGGGAGGCACAACAAGGAGTCATTTCTTTATTTCTCCTTGTTTTTCCTTTTTCTATGTGTGCTGCAGAAAGAGGAAAAAGCCTCATGTGATTGTTTTTGTGCAGGAAGGTTTCCCTTCCTGCACAAAAATAATCATCCCTGCAACACAGGCACCTTTGCACTATGGTGCAAAGGTGCCTGCGTAGGTGCACGGCAGCAAATTGTGCGCCGGCGCAGGGGAAAAGAACAGGAATGTTGCGTATCTGATAGACACGGTGCATTCCTGTCCTTTCTTTTGCTGTAGGTCGGTGCAGCACGAAGGCCTATAGTGCTGCCCTACAGCAAAACCTCATAAATGAAGCCCTGAATTGGTGCAGCACCACTCCACAGAATTTTGGGCTGCTAGTAAAAATGAAGCCTAAATATTAATTCTACCTAATAGGTGACACTTCGCAGTGCTGGTTGTCCCTTTCCGAATATCTCCAGTGGTTATAAGGAAGAAAACAAGAAACCATATAAGTTATCTGAGACATGGGTTCTCAAAGAACAGGACCTATAAGGTCTTAAATGTACTATTTGTTTGACTAATTTGTTGTGCATTGTAAGCAAGATTATTCTGCGGCTAAAATCTTTGCCAATAACTGCAACGTTTCTGTGTCAAAGAGTTCTGCAGACTTTTTTTGTGGAACAGAATTGGATATTTTTTTCCTGTGGCCTCTTTGCTCTAGTAAGTTTGCTCCTGGGAGATTTTTAACAGAGGCATGTTGTTAGCAGCCACGAGGTCATTTTTGTTATAATTCCTCCGAGGATGCTTCTTTCCACTGGCTAAGGAATTATTATAACTTTCTTTCTCATAAATTTTCATTACCCACCTTCAAAAATTAATTTGAATTGGTAGCCAGTTGGGTCATTTGAAAGAGCTTCAAATAGGTCTGCTGGACGCATTAAAATAGAAGTAAGTAGTAACCCCATCAGTGATGTCATCAGTGATGTCATTTGAGATGTCATCAGTGATGTCACTGACCATGTCATGAGTGATGTAATATGTGACGTCATCAGCAGTGCATTGCGGGCGCGCGAGTTATAGTTAGCTGAACTAACTTTAACGGGGGAATTTCAATGGTTTTGTACAAGTGAAAAGTCCAGCTAACTATAACACCCCTGAAACCTATGGTTTTTTCAGTGAATTTCTGAGGTTTTTTAAATGCTAATTCCTAACTATAACGTGCCTGAAACCTATGGTTTTTTCTGTGAATTTCAAAGGTTTTTTAAATGCTAATTTCTAACTATGCCTACAGAGATAGGACATGTGAAGAAAGAAGAAAAAATGCACAGAAAGAAAAAAAAGAAGTGCAGAAAGAAGCAACAGAAGTCCTCAAAGACGAAGAAAAGTGCAGGAAGAAGGATAACGTGCAGAAAGAACAAAAAGAAGAGCAGAAAGAAGCCTTGTTGCAAAATCATCCTGTACCCTCAACTTTTTCAGACGGATACTGGTGGTAACTGAGTCTGACTAACCAGTCCTAGAGCCAGTGCTATGTTAAAAGACACTTAGAATACAGTGAAAACACCTACATACACTAGGGAACATTATGCGTTGGGGTCCCCCTGTGATTAGCATGACCTCCTCTGTAAGCCCCTAGTATATAATAGGGCAGGGGGATTAAAACTACCTATTAAAACAGGCCACAGGGTGTTTTTGCACAGGTTAACTCAGGCCCCGTCCCCTCCCTTCACCACTGTGTAAACACGCCCTGTGTCCGTTTTTAGTTGGGAGATTAAGTTCATTTGAATCCTGAGGGTCCCTAGGATCCAACTAGCCCACTAGGTACCTCCAGTAAGTGCGTTGCAGAGAGGTGTAAAAAGTGGCACGGCCTGGACCACCTCTCTGCAATGCAGCTCAGTGGCGCTTACTGGAAGCACTTGGTGGGCTAGTTAGCCCCCAGGGGCCCTCAGTATTGAAGGGAAATTATAACACCAATTTAAAACGTGCCATAGTGCGTGTTTGCACACGTCACCTCAGGCCCCATCCCCTCCCTTCACCACTGTGTAAACACGCCCTGTGGCTGTTCTAAGTTGAGAGATTAAGTCCCCTTGAATCCTAAGGGTCCCTAGGGTCAAACTAGACCACTAGGTACCTCCAGTAAGCGCCACAGAGCTGCGTTGCAGAGAGGTGTAAAAAGGGGCTTGGCCTCAGAACACCTGTCTGCAGCGCAGCTCCCTGGCGCATACTGGAGATGCCTGTTGGGCTAGTTGGCCCTCAGGGACCCTCAGTATTGAAGAGGAATTAATTCCCAACTTACAACTCGCCAGGGGGCGCGTTTGCAGAGTGCTGCAAGGAGGGGGCGTGGCCTCCGGCACGATGCCAGTCTTTTATTTATTTTAATTTTTTAAGAAGGGGGGCTCTGTGGTTCTCCTTCTTATTCTAATTTATTGGCCCTGATGACCCCATCCCCCAGGGCCTGTCTCCTAATTATATTTTTTTGACCCCAATCCCCAGGGCCGGCCACTGTTTTTTATTATTTTTAAAAAATATATATTTATAGACACACCTAGGACATGCTGGACAAACCGTACGTACCTATCACCATGACGATTTGCGTGATATTCATTAAAAGGCGACTATGCATACAACGAATCCACGTGGAATGTATTTACACCACTAGTGAAGCTCTGACATGTCTGATGCCCTACCGTGCCTAATCCCGGTAGACACCCTTGTCGTTTATTTATACAAACATGGGTAGCTATTGACGGGCACATTTAATACACATGCCCACCAAGCCATTCAAAGGGGATTCGACAAAAATTCGACCAAAACTATGCAAGAAACCCCCCTCACGGTTAATAAAACACATATCCACTGCCGGATGTGTAATACTTTTTATTTTACTCTCTGGAAAGGGGACGAACATCACTTGAGAGTCACAGCGCGCTCCTGGCAGAGCCCAATGCTGTGTTACACCCACCATTGCCTGCTGTGTGCCACACACCTCTGTGCTGTATTCCACTAGCTAGTGCATATGCTATGACACTCTCTAGCCCATGTGCACTGTAACACCACCCTGTGAATATGTCATGCCACACTTGTCTTCACACGGGTTATATTGCCCCATCTAACGTGCCTTCCTCGATGCCTATGTTATAACGCACAGTGCTATGCCATACATCTTACAATCTGGGATCCATATCTTTGTCACAGTGCATATGCAACGTTACACTCCCCAGCACATATTTTATATTACAACTTTAGAGACTAGTTAGGTTACACAACACTGCCCTGTGCATATTACACTCCAAGGCGCATATCGAATAGCACGCGCTAGTACCTGTGCTATCTCGCGCTCTCCAATGAATCTGTCATTGCGCACAATGTATTGCAAATTATATTTCACGCCCGGTTCATCTTATATCACACTTTTTGGTGCATAGTTTATACCATACACTATATCTAGTTTTCATTTTCAATCGTGCTCTCAGGACTATGTTCTATATAACACTGTGTTCACCTACCCTTTTCACGGGCATTACATTTTGCGATAGGGGTTGGAGGGTCAGGGGGTGTTTCTGCCAAGTGAGCCCGGAGTCACAGTCACAAACGTCCTCTTCTTCCTGAATAAAAGTGAGATTATGCTGCATACTTGTTCATATTTTAAGTAGTTCGCACAGACACACGTTTTAAAAACAATAAAGTTCCTAATACCCGCCTTCTCTGAACAGTTAACTTGCTGCCCCATCCCCCTCCTCCCTATCCTCTGTTGTGTGAATCCATGGACTAGCCTCCTCCCTCCTGCCATGCATGGTCTGATGTGCTGCCACTGCCCTCAATTTAGTATGATGTACCAGTCCACTCCTCCTGCCCTCCATTGCCCAATTCTATGCCCCATCATTGACCTCCTGCTTAGCCTCTGTGCTTAGCTTTCTGCCCCTATTCTCCTTCCCCCTGCCCTCCGATGTCTTTGTGCATGCCCCTGCTCCATCCTTTTTGCCCACCATGTTCCATGGACACTGCCACTCCTACCTACTCTGAGTGTTCTGTTGAGCTGCCACTCCCCTCCCACCTGCCTAGCATTGTCAGATGACTGTAACCTGTCCCTGCCACCTCCACCCTGCCTGTCCACATGCCATGCCCCTCTCCTCTTCCTCCTGTCCTACATGGTCCATTGTACTGCCACACCCTTCTGCCCTCCCTGGTCTGTTGTGCTGCAACTGCTCCTCCTGCCTGCCCGTACGGTCTGTTGTGAGGCCCCTTCCCCTGAACTTTCTTGTCTGTGCACAGGTCCTGACCCTACCTTCTATCCTCCATCGTCCTTTGTGCATCCCCCTGCACCCTCCTTCTTGCCCATCATAGCCATTGTGCTGCCACTAACCCTCCCACTTGCCATGCATGGTCTTCTGTGCTGCCATGGCCCCTCCCACCTTCCCTGTGTGGTCAGTTAGCTGCCCCTGACCCCCTCCCACCTTCCCTCCATGGTCTGTGTGTATGCCATCACAGTCTCACTATTGCTCTTCATGGTGTGTCTTGCTTCTAGTGCCCATCCTGCCTGACCTCCATGGCTATCTTGCTGCTCCTGCCCTGCCCCCTTTCCCCCAGCCCTCTGTTTACAAGTGCAGACCCCTACTCCCTCCCTCCTGGCTTGTCTGTTCCATTGTAATGCCCCTGATCCGTCCCTCCTGCCCTTTATGGTCTGTTATGCTGCAGCTTTCTCTCCTGTCTGTCCATTATGGTCAGCTAGCTACCATTGCCTCTTGCCCCTCTGTTCTCTGTTGTCCATGTGCATGGTCCTGTCCCCTCCCTCTTGCTTTCTATGGATTGTTGTGCTGCACTCCCGTCCCGCATGCCCTGTGTGGTGTATTGTGCTGCTGCAAACCCTGATGCCTGCCCTGCAGGGTCAGTTTGGTGCACCTCTCCATGTCCCTCCTGTCCTCTGTTATCCAAGTCCATGTCCCTACCCCATTTCCTTCCATGATCCAATGTACCATACTGGCGAACATTTTGAACTTGGTAAGAGGGAGATTTTGAAAAAAAACTGGGGTATTGATTTTCCCCTTTGAGTTACATTGAAAAAGAGGAGATTGTAGACAGGAGACAGATCAAATAAAGCCCATTTGAGCTTAAAAACATTGGACGTTTCCTGGCTGAATCGGGTCTGTTGGCATGTATGGTTGTACTACCATTGCCTCTTCCTTCTGCCCACAATGGGCTATTACATTGCCACAGCCTCTCTTGCAAGTCCTGTATTGTTGGTTTGTTGCCCCTGCCCCCCTTTCCACTGCCCTCCATAGTCTGTTGTGCTGCCACGGCCATTCCTGCCTGCTCAGTGTGGTTAAATTGTTGCCTTTGCACCCTCCTACCTGCCTTCAATTTTCAGAGTCCGTGCCCCTGGCCTCTGCCTCTCAACAGTATCCTAATGAACAACTAGAATGCTAACATTCTATATTTATTACAAAAGTTTGGCACGCCTGACGTCATCTTGATGTAATCAAAACTGTAATACCTAGAGCATTTCCTTTAGAAATTACATATATGAGAGGGTCTTATTGGCATCAAAATTATGGTTAGTGCTCTAAAAGACTGAAATAAGAACATATTTTCTGAGTTTTCAAATAGCGACATAGCACTTTTAAATTATTTGTTATCTTTATTTTTGTTATCCAGTTGACCACTTGATTAAATGTTGCACTTAGGGGAGAGGATGTGGTGTTACTTCCAGAACTGCAGACTTTGCAACTGGGGAACCAGGTTGGAGTTTCTGCTTCAGCTCGACATTCTGTGATTCTGGTCAAATCACTTAGTCTCCCCATGTCTACAACCAAAATGAATTTGTTCTTGTGTGATGTAACCAATGCTCATGTAAAGCACTCCAATACCTGACATGTCTGCACTATATAACACTGCAAAAACACAAAATAATAAGTGTTTTGCACACTTCTGTCATTGGGCTATATTTGGGCTACATCTGGGTGATTTTGGGCTCCATTTGGGCTCTTTTGTCTCCGGTGGCCATCTTGGGAGATTTATTTGTTATGAAGTTTCCTAATTTCCTCATGTACTGCAGTCTCCTCAGTAGGAAATGCTTTCAGTTTTTTACTTTGATTCCATCATGAAGGTATTCAGATATGTCACACATTTGCCATAAATTCTGAATGTTAGCACTCTAGTTGCTCATTAGATCACTGTAGTAAAACTACTGTTCACCCTGGAAGTCTGCTCCTGGTATTAAAAGTGCATGTTTCAGTCTGCATGTCAGAATTTTTTAATGAAATAGAAGAGGATTTGAGAAGTCACTCAAAATGTGCCCTCATTTTCTTTCTTCAGCATTAATCATAATTTCTATGGCAAAATGAACCCCCTCATTGTGTTCCTTTTTAAATTAAATGTTTTAAGTGTTACCAGTTTATTCCAATCAAGATGGCTTCAGGTGTGCCATACTTTTGTCATAATGAAGACAGTAAGCGCTCTAGTTGTTTTTAAGAACACTCTGGGACATTCTGTCATTGGGCTATACTTGGGCTACATCTGGGTGATATTTGGGTTACATTTGGGCTCTTTTGTCTCTGGTGGCCATCTTGGGAGACTTATTTGTTATGAAGTTTCCTAATTTCCTCATTTACTGCAGTCTCCTCAGTAGGAAATACTCTTAGTTTTTTACTTTGATTCCATCAAGAAGGCAGTCAGATGTGTCACACATTTGCCATAAATTCAGAATGTTAGCACTCTTTTTGCTCATTAGATCACTGTAGTAAAGCTACTGCTCACCAGGGAAAACTGCTGCTGGTATTGAAAGTGCATGTTTCAGTCTGCATGTCAGAATTTTTTAATGAAATAGAAGAGGATTTGAGAAGTCACTCAAAATGTGCCCTAATTTTTCTTTCTGCAGCACTAATCATACTTGTTATGGAAAAATGAACCCCCTCATTTTGTTCCTTTTTAAATTAAATGTTTTAAGAGTTACCACTTTAATCCAAGCAAGATGGCTTCAGGTGTGCCATACGTTTATCATATGTAGGACTGTTAGCGCTCTAGTTGTTCTTTGGAACACTCTGGGAAGCTGCAGAAGAACACAAAGGAATCAACTGACAGTCTCTGCCCTTGTTGGATGTACATGTTTTACTGAGAATGTCAGACTTCATTCTCACATGACTGAGAAAGATAATGTGAATTTACAGAAAATAAGCTCTCAGTTTAGCTTATAGATCACCTTCCAAACCTCTGTGGGAAAAGCATGAGAAAATATTTTTCTCTCAATCATGATATCCCAGCAGAAGGCTTTTTTACATAGTGAAATCACCTTAGAACATACCACAATTCCTAAAATGAGTATGGTACCATCAACAAATGATTTATAATGTAACTAAAGTCTTAAAACCTTCTATTAACTGCAATGCTTTTTAATGAGGTGCTATCATGTATATTGGTCCCAAGATGGCTGCCAACACTTCTTGGATGAAGTGCTGACAGCTAATCAGATCTCAGGATGAAATGTGTGGTTAGGCTCCGCCCTCATATTTATATGATTTTACTTTTGATTTTCTCAGGAACTACTGAACAGATTGACACCAGACCTGCAAAAGGCACTTCCCTGACCTGAGGACTACCTCTCTGCCAAATTTCAAGTAATTCTGTTCAGCCGTTCGGGCTGTACCTTCGACTAAAGGTCCTATGGAAAAATGCATGGGGAAAACGCATTTTGGGACCACCCTTTTTTCTCAGCCCCTGCTTGACGAATCACCCCGAGACTTTCAGGGTAGGAGCGGAGCGGAGCGCCCCACCTATCTTGAAAATTTTGCGAGGATTCGTCAACAGGCGCCATAGTTATTCCAAATAGAATGTTGCGGATTTCCCATGGAAACACGGTCCTAACTATAACTATCTACTGGCAACCGCCAGTAGATAATATATTATATATATATATATATATATATATATATATATATATATATATATATATATATATATATATATATATATATATATATATTTATATATATATTCAGTCTGTCTGTATGTAAGCTGCTGCATGGGTTGGTGTGTAGCTACATGAGTGTCTTTATGGGTTATTTTTTGGTTGCGTGTGTATGGGTGTCTGAGTGTTTGTGCGGGTGGGTGGGGGGGAGTTTGGGCATAGATGTGTGAGAGGTTGATTCACTGTGTGCATAGGTTCAAGAGTGCATGTGGAAACAGCTGTATGGGTAGGTAAGTGTGTGTATGGGTGTGTTGGTGAGTGAATGGATGTCTCAATGGTACATGTCCAAGTAACTATATATGTAAAAGTAAGTGTATGTGAAAGTTGAAGTATATAAATGACTATATGTGAGAGTCAGTGATTGTGAGAGTGGCTGTATGGATGAGTGTGTAATTGTATCAGTGATTGTAGAAGAGAGTAGGTATGCATTAGTTTCTGTTTGAATAAGTGATGTGGTGTGTGTATAACTATATAGGTCAGTAAATGGAACTGTGATTGATTCTTTGCATGACTGACTAGGTGTGTGGGTAACTCTGGATGAGTGGTGGGGTGTGAGTGTCTGTATAGGTGTATGAGTTTTTATGATAGTGTTGTATTGGTGAGTCACTGCATGTATGAATGATTGTATGGGTAAATGAGTGGATATGTTTGGAAACCTAGGAATCAGTGAGCGCATATGTAGTAACTAGTATTGGTGTGTCGATTGTTTCGAAAATGTTAGGCTGTATTTTACAGTGGGTGTATCAAAGTTTATATTAGAGTGTGAGGAGGTGCATCAGATTTTCACGTGGATGATGTCATCAGTGATGTCATTTCAGATGTCATCATTGATGTCATCAGTGATGTCACTGACCATGTCATGAATGATGTAGATGTAATATGTGACGTCATCAGCAGTGCATTGCAGGGGCGCGAGTTATAGTCAGCTGAACTAACTATAACGGGAGAATTTCTCTGGCTTTGTATGAGTGAAATGTCCAGCTAACTATAACGTGCCTGAAACCTATGGATTTTTCTGTGAATTTCTAAGGTTTTTCAAATGCTAATTTCTAACTATAACGTGCCTAAAACCTATGGTTTTTCCAGTGAATTTCAAAGGTTTTTTAAATGCTAATTTCAAATTATAATGTTCATTAAACCCATTTTTTTCAGTAATTTTGATTTTTTTGTGATATTTTCTAACTTTAATATCTAAAAAATCGTTTTTGTTATTTTTTTTGTTTGTTATTAAAATAATTTAATGGCTTCTGTTTTCTTAAATATTAATATCATTTTTTTTGTTGAGAAAAAAGTGGAGTCACGCACCCATCGTGTAGCTATCTCGGTGGGTGTGCGGATTCAAACTGCCATATTGGTAAAGTCGTGAACGATGTGCGTTTCAGCCAGTCCACTCCGCTAACGCTTACAGGGAGGGAACTACAACACTACATGTACCAGGTCTTCCCTGTAGTGATCTCCTGATCACAGGTCTAGTTGTCAGCATGCCACAGCCACTCCCTCACAGCTGCTTTACACCCACACCACACCCATGCAGCAGAGGCGTCACAGGACATGTGACCCTACCAATAAAAAGGGCCAGGCGCACGTGCTTGACGCCATTTCCACTCTCTATCTGGGTGTATCTGTGTGCCTATTATGTTGGTGGCAACCAAGGCAGTTTGACCGACACAGGCCTCCCACAACATAGCGATGACTTGAGGTGCACAGAGTTGGTGGCAGCTGAAGCACTATGCCGGACACTGGCCTCCTGCTACGTGACGATAACTTGAGGTGCACAGAGTTGGTGGCAGCCGAGGCATTTTGGCCAACACGGGCCTCCCACCACGTGGCGATGACTTGAGCTGCACTGAGTTAGTGCCACCAGAGCTGAGTGAGTGTATAGCCTGTGATGATGTGTGGCCTCAATACGCTATCCTGGCAATCAAGACCCAATTTGAATTGTGAGATCGGCTGGACCGCGTGTACGCCAAAGGAAGCTGGCTGTACAGACATGACTCCTCGGCGCGGAGCAGCAGGATGCGCTGGGGGCCTGTGCTGCAGAATCCAGCTACGGCAGATGAGGTTGTTCCGGCACATGGTGGGTCCTCTTGGAGACACACCGGTGGTGGCAGGTGATCATTGAGGTCTGGGTGCGCAGGGTCGGGCAGTCTCGCTGGGCGTCAGACTGGTCTGGGGACCGGGGCTGGGATGCTTGCGAAAGATGTAGGAATCATGCACACTGCCTGAGAAGTTTGCAACGACATTAGTGTAGAGGCCCCAGTGGTCCAGTTTTGCCTGCACATTGTTGGAATGCATGTGGTTTCTGTTGTGGTGATTTTGTGCAGTGTTGGGAGGGGGCACAAGTAGTACATGTGTGCAGTCAGTTGCTCCCAACATGTGGAGGAAGGCTGCTATGGCGTGGTTTCCTTGCTTGGTCTCCAGCTATTTCTGCGCAGTGTAGGTAAAGTGAACATGCAGGTGTATCAAGCTGAAACAAACCCTGATGCTTACAGGTGTGATAAATCCTGCAAAGTGAGACCATAACAGAAGTTTGTGTAGTTGTAATGTTCCATTTCTTTCCTACGAAGGTTACGACCGCCCCAGCTTCTGTTACGGTCATTTTGTGCAGGATTGATCATACCTGTAAGCATTCCAGTTTGTCCAAGTACAATACATTGTACCATATTACGTTTGTGACCATACTAACGCTTAACCATTGTCTTTATTTATCCAACAGGTTTCAGAATACGGAGTTTTGGGATTTCCAGGAAGACCTAAAGGTATTTCGATCCACAAGTTGATGTTCCCGGTTGGCATTGTCACTCGTTGTTTGATGTTTTTGTATTGTTAAAATACTGTTTTTCCACTATTCTTGACTACTAGACTTCATGACCAGGCACACCCCCATTACAGTGACTACAATCTTGGATTGGGAGCACAGAGGCGTCAAACAATGGCTGAGGTTGGGTTTAGTTGTGCAGAAATACTACGAATTGGAACGAGTGAGTGGTGGGGATGCAGGAGCCCTACATTGGTTTTGTAGACATGCATCCAAGATGTGTGAGGAAGTTTAATAGAGCTGGCTGTAAGGCTCCTCCGACTCTCACAGTTGTTAGTTGAAAGATACCAGAGGCCAACAGGTTTATCTTCGTAACAATGTTGATTGTCTGCTGGTGGTACTGTTAGCCTGTGGGCAATGTGGCAGTCTGCACCAACTTGAGAATGGGCGATAATTCTTTTGCCACTTTTGCTGCACTAAACTGCCGATAACTTGGTGATAAGTCCCAACTGTTGGGTTATAGGGTGACTCTAAAATGAGCCTTGTGTTTATCAGGACTTTGTTGTAGCTACATGCAAATCACAAGAAAAAGATAAAAAAAACAAGAAAAGTAGGCAGGGTACAAACACCCTCACCCCCTAGGCCTGTTCAGGGGATCCCACAAAAAGCCCGAGGGCCAAAAAAGTATAATTTTAATTTTTTTAAAGCGGCTGGGTGCCCAAATCTGGATGAAAAAATATATAAAAATGATAGGGTGTATTCTGAAGAACTTATCGCTGAGTTATCTGCTCTTTACCGCATCAAAAGAATTATCATCCCATTCTTAACCTAGTGAAAACTGCCGATATCACCAGTTTTCCAGCGATAGATTGCGCAAAAAAACATCGCCACCAATGAGAGCAACAACTAACGCTAATGATATACAGAATAGGCGTTCCCGTGCAAAAAAACCACAAAAACACCACTTCCGGATATTGTCAACGACCAGCGAAATCTGTGATGCGATCCAAAAACAGGCGATAAGCCGCGTTAGCAGTAGGAATTCAACATCTGCCTTTTACTGGTGTAAAGCAGGATGACTACCTACAGTGTAAAAGGGATCCCAGACCAGAACCACATCTGGAGACCAACACATGTTATAGAGCTACTGATCATGCAGCTCCGACACCCAAGAAGGCCACAACACCCACCGCCACCACCCCTAGGACCACCCCCTCGGACCACCCCCCCACTACCAAGAGGCAGCGCAGGACAGCGAACCTTCCCAAAATGGCATGGCCCCTCAGCCACATAATAGCTGAATGTTGGTAGATGTGGGAAAAAATGTGTAAAGGATGCAAGTCACCCATCAATAACAATGCACACAATGACAAGTGTAGCGGTAATGTGCTGAAAAGACCTCACTATGCAGAGCACAAACCTCTCCATGTGTACATATACTGCTGGTGTTTGTAGTGATGTGGACAGTGCACGCAACCATGTTACCTCAGGCAGTGGGGAAGCTCTTGATCATGTAGATGTGTCGTCCCCCCCTGTAAGCGGAACCGGAAGCGGAGTGGGCTGGTCCAACGTACGCCACTCCAGCTTAGAAGTGTGAATAAATAGGCTGGGGCTCTGGGCGTGGTTCACTTCTGTGAAGGTCAACGCGCCTGCCAGAGCGGCGGCCCTAACCCTTCCCCAAGGCCGCCTCCGTGACCGCGGGCCTCCTCGACACAGGCCCCCTGCGAACCCAGCAGCACAGCACTGCAGAGTTATGTCTGTACAGACTGCTGCCTTTGATGTACACTGCGGACAGCAGGGCACACAATTCAGATCGAGTCGCGATTGCAGATGACGCAGTCCAGTAGGCAAGAGACATTGCTCCCACTGCAGCCCTCCCGGACCACGCATCATTGCAGGCTGCGCACACGCTGAATTCTTCCTGTGCCACTAACTGTGCAGCTCAACTCTATGCCACATGCCTGTGGGCCCTTGCTGACCGCTGCCTCTGGCCTACACTGCGGTGAGCGGTGCTCACAACTCAAATTCAGTCTTGATTCATTAATTTCAGAGTCCAGTAGGCAATTAACTATAACGTACCCGAAACCTACACATTGACAATGTATTCCATACATATTTCATCTTTTGTTCCATACACCTACACTGCAGTCAGCAGAGCTCACAATTCGAATTCAGTCTTGATTTATTAAATGCAGAGAGAATTGTACTCTATGTCCTCGGATTTTGTCAAGAGGAAGTGACAAAAAGCATTCCTCGATGTCTCCGCTGACTACTGCCTTCCATCTACATTGTGGACAGCAGGGCTCACAATTCAGATCGACTCACGATTGCAGATGACGCAGTCCAGTAGGCAAGAGACATTGCTCCCAGTGCGGCCCGCCCGGACCACGCATCATCGCAGGCTGCGCACACGCTGAGTGCTTCAGGTACCACTAACTCTGTGCACCATAAGTCATCGCCACGTAGCCTTATTAAGGCAGAAGTCATTAGACAAAAGACATTGCTACCAGTGTGGCCTGCCCCGACCATGCATCATCGCAGGATGTGCACACACTGAATGCTTCTAGTACCACTAACTGTGCAGCTGAACTCAACGCCACGTGGCTGTGGGCCTTTGCTGACCGCTGCCTTCGGCCTACACTGCGCACAGCAGGGCTCACACCTCAAATTGAGTCTTGATTCATTAATTGCAGAGTCCAGTAGGCAACATACATCACTTCCAGTGTGGCCCGGCCGGACCACGCATCATTGCTAGCTGTGTACATGCTGAGTGCTTCAGGTGCCACTAACTGTGCAGCTCAACTCAATGCCACATGCCTGTGGGCCCTTGCTGACCGCTGCCTCCAGCCTACACTGCGGTCAGCAGGGCTGAAAAATCAGATAGAGTCCCGATTGCAGATGGCGCAGTCCAGTAGGCAACAGACATTGCTACCAGTGCGGCCTCCCCGGACCACGCATCATCGCTGGCTGCACACACGCTAAGTGCTTCAGGTGCCACTAACTCTGTGCAGCTCAAGTCAACGTCACGTATCTGTGGGCCCATGCTGACCGCTGCCTCCAGCCTACACTGCGGTCAGCAGGGCTCACAATTAAAATTGAGTGTTGATTTATTAATGATCAGAGTCCAGTAGGCAACTAACTATAATGTCCCTGAAACCTACACATTTCGACAATGTATTCCATACATATTTCATCTTTTGTTCCACACACCTACACTGTGGTCAGCAGAGCTCACAATTTACATTGAGACATGATTTATTATTTGCAGAGAGAATTGTACTCTATGTCCTCAGATTTTGTCAAGAGGAAGTGACAAAAAGCATTCCTCGATGTCTGCACTGACTACTGCCTTCCATCTACACTGCGGACAGCAGGGCTCACAATTCAGATCGAGTCATGATTGCAGATGACGCAGACCAGTAGTCAAGAGACATTGCTCCCAGTGCGGCCCGCCCGCACCACGCATCATCGCAGGCTGCGCACACGCCTACCTCAGTGCACCACAACTCATGGACCCTTTATGATAGAATCCTTTGTGAATGATTTCAGATCTGGTGCCCCTACCTCAGTGCACCACAAGTCATGGACCCTTTACGATAGAATCTTTTGTGTGTTATTTCACATCTAGTGCCCCTACCTTAGTGCAGCACAAGTCATGGACCCTTTATGATTGAATCTCTGTGTGTGATCCGATGATTACTGTTGTACTTGTTTCCAGCACCAATCATTCCCTGAGGGCTGGCTTACACTCACCCCACACGCATCCAACACAGACATCATTCGACATGTGACCCTGGTAATAAAAAGGGGCCGAGCGTGCCCGTACCCAGTTCCACTATCTATCTAACTGTGCCCGTGTGTTCATTATGTATGCATGATGCCCCTGGACCCTAGCACATTAAATTGTGCTGTGCACAGCGCACGCAACTATGTTACCTCTGGCAGTGGGGAAGACTTCGGTTATGTGACTTCGTCTGGTTCATTGTATACGTACCTGTGTATAGACTGGATCATTAGAGTACTGCAAGGAGAGTGTATAGTGAATTTATAATTTCTTGGGGATTTGCGGAGTGATTGGATAAGTACATATGTTGGCGGAGCCTAACTCCCAAGCACAAGCTTGCCTCTAATTGGCTGCCCTCCACGTGCCAAAAACTGAAATTTGGGCTTTGCATTGTCCTGTATTGCTACAGCTGCAACACTCCACTGAATGTGCAATAAACATTTATACCCACACAGATGTGTCATGTCCACGATCTTTCATGTGTGGAAGTATGGATGAATGCAGGGCCAATGATTCCCCCTACCTTCCATGTTGGCCATGTTGTGGGACTTGGGTCACAGGGTGACACATTGGCGCTTGAGGCCCAGGTGGTGGCAGCACTTCAACAGGGACACCCACGTCAGTTGATCCCTCATACAGCCCAGGACGGAACCACGCCCAGAGCTCCGGAGTCATTCTTCACAGCCTCACACAGGACTGGCATAAGCCAGGCCAGCCCATTCCGTTTATGCTTACAGTGAGGGAAGGCAATGCTATATGGCCCACATTTTCATTGTAGTGATCTGCTGATCACAGGTCTAGTTGTCAGTACGCCACAGCCACTCTCTCATGGCTGGTTTACACCCACACCACACCCATCAAGCACAGGTGTTACAGGACACATGACAATGTCATTAAAAAGGACCGGGGGCACGTGCCCCACGCCATTTTCATTTCAGACTTGGTGGCACCGGATGCACTGCGGCCAGCACAGACACACTGCCACGGGATGGTGACTTTTGGTGCACTGAGGTAGAGGCACCGTAAGTGCTGAGCGGGTGTGCAGCCTGCGATGATGCCCCGTCCCGGCGGTCCGGACAGCGCAGCTTTTGTGTGCCCTGCTGGACCGCAGTGTAGGCCTGAGCCATCGGACAGCGGGGGGCCTACCACTACATGGCGTGGTCTCGCTGGTCACAGAGTCAGAGGCACTGCAAGGGCTAGGCGGGTGTGCAACCTGCGATGATGGCGGGTGCACTGGTATGTCCTCTGCCATGACAAAATCAAGACGCAGCACCAAATGTGAGACCTGGTGGCCTGCGGAGTGGGGCTGCATGATGTGGAGGTTGCCCTGTCTGCAGGCCCTGGGCTTGGGGCTTGCAGCGGCACGTGGTGGGCCCTCTACACGCAGGTGGCAGAAGGAGAACAGTGAGGCCTGGGTGCGCAGGAACGGGCGGACACCTCTGGGCTATGGGAGAGGATGGTGTGCTGCAGCCTGTGTGCGCAGGGGCGGGACAGCGATAAAGGCATGTGTAGTTGTATGTACTCTGCCATTGCTGATTCTATACTATGTTTCAGATGAGTGAGCTTTAGGACTGCAGTATGTCCTGGCACGTGGTTGGAGACACACTGGTGGTGGAAAGGTGAGCAGTGACGCCTGGGGGCACATGGGTGGGTAGTCACCTCTGGGTGGTGGGAGTGGATGGTGTGCAGCAGCCTGGGTGCACAGGGTCGGACAAACACCTCTGGGCGGTGGGAGTGGATGGTGTGCAGCAGCCTGGGTGCACAGGGGCAGGCAGACACCTCTGGGCAGAGGGAGTGCATGGGGTGCAGCAGCCTGGGTACGCAGAGGCAGGCAGACACCTCTGAGCAGCGGGAGTGGATGGTGAGCAGCAGCTTGGGTGCGCAGGGGCGGGACAGCGATGAAGGCGTGTGCAGTCATATGTACTCTGCCATTACTGATTCTATACTATGTTTCAGATGAGTGAGCTTGAGGGCTGCAGTATGTGTCGGCACGTGGTTGGAGACACGCCGGTGGCAGAAAGGTGAGCTGTGAGGGTTTTGTCTGCAGTGTCGGAACTTATTCTCCCTCTCCATCTCTTCCTTTCTCTCTCTCACACTCTTTCTCTCTTTCACTCTCTGTTCCTCCCTCTCACACTCTTTCTCTCTCTCTTCCTTTATCTCACTCTTTCTCTCTTTCGCTCTCTCTTCCTCTCTTTCCTTCTTTCTCTCTTCCTCTCTCTCTCACACGTTTTCTCTCTTTCTCTCCTTTGATGGGCACATAACACACAAACTTATCTTACTTTTTGACACGCCATGGCTGTACCTACTTTTATTTTGTTGTTTTGAGCAAATAAAATGTTTTATATGTAAATCCAGAGATGACTGTCATTCTCATTTGTCCAACCTCACATGCATCTTGATTGTTATAATTGTGCGACATCAGCCAATTAGTTACGTTCCAGATTTCGGAAGGTTGCTATCATATTTGTTTTTGGGGGAGTGGGGGGGTTGCGACTCCAAACTTTTTTTTTAAACGTTTATTTTCATTAATTTATTTTTTTAAAGAGGAAGGGGGCCACGCGGCCCCCCTCACAGGCCACTTCTGGCCCCGGGGACCCCATACCTCTGTTGGGGCCCGTGGGGGAGCTGGCATTGCTTTTGGACAAAGGGAGCTGCTAACATGCAGCTTCCCTTGCCCAAAAGCAATTCTCCTTTCCTTTATGGAAGTGAGAGGAGGTTTTCCTTCTCTCGTTTCAACAAAGCAAACCAGTGTTTGCTATCACAGGGTTGAAACCATGATCCTGCCCTGTCATAGCAAATGGCAATGTCCCGGGGGCGCACACACCAGGACATTGCAGGAGTTGTCCCTGGGGGTGGTGGTCCCCAGGGCCATCAAGTGCTCCAGGAGGGGGACCGCATGTCCCCCCTCCCTCTAGTTTCAAAGCCCCTGAGAAGAGGTGGTACCCGGGGCTTCGGGGAGCCCGCGAGGCCCACCCTGCATATTTAAAGCCCCGGGGGTGGCAATCCCCGGGACTTGGGGTGGCCTCGGAGGCCACCAACAATTACAAAACAATCTCTGGGGAGGTGGCGATCCCCGGGGCTGCGGGAGGGCCGTGTGCCCTCCTGTACCTAATTTACATGGTAGGTGGCAGTCCCTGGGGCTACGGAGGCACCGCAGGCCCCGTAATATAATTATAGGATTGGCCCCGGAACCTGGTCCACCCGGGGGCTCATTTAAATGAAGTGGGGGAGCCCTCGCTTCATGTATTTTGTTTTCCGTCCGGTTTCGCACACCCAGCGCACATTCTGATGTTTTTATTAATAAAAAAATATATATATAGGCCTGGGGGTCCTTGTGGGCCTCCTTGAGCAGGACTAGGGGGTCAGGGTGTTTCTACCCCGTTTCTACCCTGCCCACTTTTCTTCTCTTTTATACTTTTTTTGACTGTTTTCTTGTAACCCAGTTATACCGAGTGTAGGAGAGTAGGATCTGCACTTATGTTGGCCCCACTTTTTTTCTGATGTATACACTGGCTTCTGGCTATAGTCAGGCTGGGTCCCTGCTAATCAGGACCCCAGTCTCTCTGTTCTCTCTAAACAACTTTGAGTGCATACTAGATGCACTAGTGATTGGATACTGTGGTACCTTATGAGCCCCTAGTATATGGTACCCTAGGTACCAAGGGCATAGGTACTTCACAGGCCTACCAGGGGCTGAAGCATGTATTATGCCATCCCTGGAAAGCAGACTAAATCTGACACCACAGGCCTGCTACTGCAGCCTGGGTGAGGTAGTGTTAGCACTCCTCACAGAGGTATAAGTTCCTATATCTCACCATACACACACATATAAACCTATCAGCCACCCCTATGGCAGGCCCTATCAATCCTGAGGGCAGGGTGCTTGGTTTACATTGTGAGGGGGGGCCTCTGCCTGAGCAGGGCCCCTCTGCAGCTGGCAGGGTATATTCCTTGTGGCTGTTTGTGGATGCAGTTAAACCATATACTCTTAAGTGCATTATAGATGCTAGTTTTGGAATGACTGCATCAAAACATGTCGTGTTTGGTGTCAAACAACTTGGAATCATACCCCCACATCAGTCCATGATGTGGGAGTATGATCCCACCCTTCTAGAGGGGACGACATGTACCTACTGTGGTAACACGGTAGAAATCTGAAAGAGCCCTGGCATCACAAAATGGATGCCACCAGCACAGACACTGGGCTGCCCTCCTGCTGCTGACTGAAACTCACAGTGGAGGAGGCCCAACAATAGGCATCCTGTCACAGGGAGGTGTCACTACCTTCCAAACAGGATTTAGTGTATTGGGGCTGGGTGGGTGCACTTCTAGAGTGCTTTGAAGTCCTGCACTGGGGGAGCAGTAGGCTCCTCTGTGCATTTGATAACACCTCCAGTGAAGAGGAAGAGTTAGGCCCACAGTCCAATCCCTCCAGAGGTAGATTCAACGAACAGGAGAAGAACAACGAAGATCTGGGCGCTCTCCTACGCTCTTTTTTAGGACAGAACCACAGGGGCAACAGAGGGGGAGGCCCACGTGGCAGCGGTCGAGGCAGGGGCAATTAAAGCCAACAATGGCAAACCCACTCCCCGAGGATAACACGGAGTCGTGGACGGAACCAGTTGTGATTGAAAACAACATTGTGGTGAACTTATCAGATCACGTACTCACCATCAATGAAGAGAAAGTCTTAAATAAAGGGCTAGGGTTTGTCCCCACCCCCACACATGACCCTTTCAAGTGTAGGATTGAGCTCCATGAAACTCTACGGAGAGTAAAACTGAAAAAGTTCTTCGCCAACAAACCACAAGATCCATCAGACTTGTTTAATACCACACTGAGAAAGCCATCCAATTTCTGTCCATCTAATGCAATGGTAGGCCCTGAAGTAACGGTATTTGAGAACAAAGTACTGCAAGATATCTCCCGACTGGAACAGCAAGGTACAACTCCTAGATTTAATAACATGAGCCGGGATGACTGGGAAGCAGTCAAGGGCCTTCAGAACAACCAGCTATTAACGATTAAAAACGCAGATAAGGGCGGAGCTGTGGTTGTTATGAACACCATCGACTACGACACCGAAGTGATGAGACTATTAGGTGCCCACCACAACTACCGCCCACTAACACAAGACCCCCTTAATGAACTCTTAGAAATCATTAAGAAGATGGTAGGAGTGGCGAAAGAAAAAAAGTGGATCACGATCAAGGAGGCCGAGATCTTGGTTAATAATAAGCCAAGGACTCCGGCCTTCTATATTCTACCCAAAATCCACAAGCCGCAGCGGCCCCCTCCTGGTAGACCCATCGTTTCTGGGATCCAGTCGGTGTTAGAACCCTTGTCGCAATTTACCGACTTTTTTCTAAGGGAGTCGGTTGTTACTCAACAATCGTTTGTTAAAGACACAATGGAAATCCTGAACATCTTGGAGGATTTTCATTTTGACCCAGGTAACGAACTTATGGTGACTATTGACATAGAGTCACTGTATACTTGTATACCACAAGATGCTGCGTTGATGGCAGCAGCGCATGCTCTTCAGGGACAAGAGTGGTTCTATGACGCCCCTCAATCCTTCGTGCTACAGTGCATTGAACTTGCCCTGACACGGAACTACTTCTGCTATAAAGATAAAATGTACCTCCAAACCACAGGTACGTCAATGGGCGCGACAATGGCGCCTAGCCTGGCCTGTATCTACGTGGGCCAGTTCGAGGAACACGTCATATACCATCAGTCTAACTCCTTCCAGAATAACATCCGTCTCTGGAAGAGATATATAGATGACGTGTTCTGTATCTGGTCCGGACCAGAGGATGGGTTACTGGAGTTTCTCAATTGGCTCAATCTTCAAGACCCAAGCCTTAGGTTCACATGGAATTACAGTAGCCAGACAACAGTATATCTTGACCTGGACATCTATGAATAAGGAGGCAGATTATGTTCCAAAGTTCATCAAAAACCCACAGATAAGAATTCACTCCTGTGCTATAATTTATACCACCCTAGAGCACTCAGGGACAATCTACCCGTGGGACAGTTCCTTCGGTACCGCAGAAACTGTTCATCCACCACTATATTTTTGGACCAATCAGAAGAACTATGTGCCAAACTAGAGATGAGACAGTATCCTCGTAGGATCATGAGACAAGCTAAAGAAAGAGCAATGAACACCCCTCGGAGTGTACTGCTTCAGAAGAACGAAAAAACAAGAGATGACTGGCTACCTGTGATTATGACTTTTGATCCTTTGGCCATGCAGATTCGTCAGTCCATACGAAAACATTAGACATTGTTGTCTACCAAGGATTTCATCATGCCTCCGCCTAGGTTTGCCTTTAAAAGATCAAGCAACCTAGGGGATAAACTTGTACACACACGTGTAAAAATGGCACAGAGGCCGATAGAGTCGATGATTCCCCCAGGACATTATCCATGCGGATTATGCTCTGTATGTGGATTGACAAAGAAAACACAGAGTGTCACTCTAAATTCAGGTAAAATCTGGTATTTGAAGTGCTTCAGCAATTGCAACACCGCAAATGTGGTGTACAGACTGACCTGCCAATGTAACCTACAATATATAGGGCTCACAACGAGGAGGGTTAAGGTCAGAATGCAGGAACATCTCAGTACGATTAGAGCAGGCAAACTCACGACCAAACTGGTACAACACTGCCATGAAACCAAACACACTTTCACATGGGTGGTCCTTGAAAGAATAACGGATACATTCCAAAATACCGAGGACATACTGGCCTCAAAAGAAGCCAGATGGATTTTTCAGGAGAAGTGCGACCAATTTGGGCTGAATGACCAAATTGAGTGGGGGAGGGCAAGATATTGAGTGGCTTATGAATCTCACCATTGGATGATCCTATCTGTTCCGGCCTGAACAAGACTTTTGGCTTATCTCTTGTCTGCTTTGGTCAGATCTGTCAGGGTGTAACTATGAGACATCTCCTTTAAGATAGTTCTACTTATAAACTCTAGTTTAACAGAGGAACAAGATTTCCACCCGGCAATGAGGGGGTACACATAGACCATAGTATTATTTTAATACAAAAGATAATATTAGATGATATAAGAAACAGGTCACAGTTGCAAACAACAGTGGTTTTATCCAACACCACCAGATAGGATTCTGTTGAGAATTAGAAAAGTGATGTAATAGGGACCAGAAATTGATAAGCTCAAAGGTTTTCAGAAAGTACAGTCTCTCATTCTCCCATTCAAAGATGGCGCCCATAGTGATAATAGACTGGTATAGAGACCTGCAGGGGCGTGTACCCACTATGAATCACTGATGAGTCCTTTGGTGAGGTCCCCCACGGAGTTTTTTCGTAAACGGATGTCTAGGACATAAGAAATTTTGAATAAACACCGGTATTGGGATAGCAACTTCTTGAGCGTCAATATACAATATACAACCTCCCTTATCTAAGATGGCGCTATAAGTTTCGCGCGAGAGTGTAGGCGTGCACACACATCAGCCCACTAAGAATCACTTACGAGTCCTTTGGTGAGATCCCCTACGTAGTTTTTTCGTAAACGGATGTCTATGATATAAGAAATTTTGAATAGACACTGGTATGAGGGGTAGCGATATCTTGAGCGTCAATATACAATCTCCCCAATCCAAGATGGCGCGTACAAGTTTCGCGCGAGAATGTAGGCGTTCCCTGTATAAAAACAGACACGGGATCAGTACACTCGTGACCGGCGGAGAGAAGGAGCTCCGTGAGGCTTTGGGTGGTAAGGAGGTGTGATCGAGAAGGAGTGGGGATATATATGTGAGGCTGACCACTCTACTTGTGTAAAGAGTTTGACTAGGGCATAACCGTGACCATACCTATTGAAAAAATGGAGGTGAAAGCACCACCGAATCTAAGTTGGTAATCATGGTAATAGATAAAATCCCTTTTGTCACTTACAACACACCCTTTCTGTTGATAACTTTCCGTTATATACATCGGAGCTACCGAGACATTCATAGGCAGCCCAGGCACAGTTTAAAGAAGGGTTTCCCTTATTCCGGCTGTGTGTGTGTGGGTGTGAACTATGGGTGATAATACATCGAGTTTGAATGCATATTTTGCCTCCTTTAACCTCTAGCGCTGAGGAGTAGGCAGCTAGGTTCCTTTAAAAGGAGAGGTTTTACTAAAATAATAAACAAGGGGTTTGATACATCCACGTGAGTTTTTACATCATTGACAAGATTATGTGAAGAAGAGGAATTTGAACACATCAAAAATGCCCTTTCTCTTTCAATGTTTTTCGCCTTGCTTTTTGTTTTTCTTTATTTTTGTTGATATTTATGTAAAAAGGGTATATCCTGACGTCCCTTTTGTGCAGTCTGATCTCCTGTAATTTAGCGGAGCCCCTGTGGGCCAGTCATTGTTTTCTGAACTGCTCGATCATTTCTGAATACTAGCGGCCGGCCCAGGAGGTTGTAGGCCCGTGCTTGTACCCTTTTTCTCTGCACAATAAAAATAAAAAAAAATAAAAAAATGCCCTTTCTTTAGATTCGCATTACAGCTGAATGCGGAACCACTGCGAGGACTCACTCTAGGAGCCCGTGTGTGACCTGTTAGAACGAGCTGGTACGCGAGGCCATGGCTCAATAAGGGTAATTGACAGATTCAAATGAAAGACATATATCCATCTATGTAGAATGGGATGTGGAAAGAGTTGAGTGTTGTGTGTTTTTTACTTTTGGCAGTCCCCGAATGAAATTTTAAGCAGTGTCCCCTGCGTGTGCCAAGCGACTGGAGTTGCCCTGACGAAATCGCTACAAACATATTTGGCGATGAAACATGTTGGCACAACACAACGGTATGCATATAAAGCAACCTTTTTAAGTCTTGATTTGGGTGCACATCGAAGGAAGAATAAAGTTTGAACCTATTGAGGGTGCATCCTCTTCAAATTTTTTATCTTCACTATTCAGTCGCACTTGGTATGTGATTTCCTCACCACTTACCTTCACAGTTTTGGTTTATTTTTGTGGACACTTTGTTTATTGATTTTTTGGAGCATGATGGCAACCAATGATGATAAGAGTGGGCAGAGCTGATGAGTACCAATCAGCAGGCTCAATTGGTGTTGTGCACGTGAGGTGCTATCTCGTCTCTTTCACATTTTTGTCATATTTTTTCTATTATTTGTATTAGAAAAAATACCTGGTGTATTTTACGTGAGTTCTTGCACCTTGAGGTTTATCAGGGGGATTGCCAGAAGTAAAACTCTTATTTTAAAACTGAAGGTGGCTAGCTTTGTTGGTGACTACCCCAAATTTAAAAATACGGGGAGTATAATATACCTAAAGTGATAGGATTTGAACCGCAGCTCACAATAAATATACCTTCTGAGCCTTAGGCCTGTGTTGATAAATATCCTCTGTGCATTTGCCAGCTCAAATCAGTTCAGGGGCTACCTGTCCCTGCTCTGGCACGAAACTGGACAAAGGGAAGTGGTTGTAACCACCCCCTACTCTGACCCTTTCAGAGGAGTGGTCCTAGAGCTAGTCCCTCCCCTATCTTCAGTATAAGATAGGAAACCTTGCCATTGCAAAGTAGATAACCTTGGATGACACTCTACAAAGAAGAATCCTGGCCCTTCAACGTTCCACTACCTTTGGAAGACAGAAGAATCTCCCTTGGAGTCAAGGAGTGACTCCCCTGCTTGGCAGGCACCAGAAACTCTAATCAATGATCACAAACTTTCCCACTCCAAAGCCCTGCAGCCCCAGAAGTGGATTTCCTGACTTCTCGACGGCCATTGTGAGTCTCCAGCAGAGCTGAGGTGAGTGGACCCCACGAGTGACGAGGTACAGCAATACCTGGGTACCGTGCACTATTGTCAAGTGCAACCCCTTCACGATGTTCTATGAACTTGTGCTTTAGACCACTTATGGCCCAAACCTCCCGCAGGTTTTCCAGTGAAAATCAGAGGCCTACCCCATCCCAAGTGACCGTGGGCTCCTGTGAAGCATTTCCTCAAGAGGCGTCTTTGCGATCCCTTGCCTGTTGGCTTGTGGGTCCCCCGAAGACTTTCTTATCAACTCAAAGTGCTCCTCTGGTTGCTCCAGGCCTGCCCTCATGCATCCTTGCTGGGTGAGTCCCTCAGACCTTGCAGGTCTGCACCATCGATTTTCTTCACTCTACATGAGACTTGCTGTTGCCAAGGCTTGTTGGCTCCAATCTGGTTGCTGACACCGCAGTCAGCCGCAGACATTGTGGGACACTCTGAATCCAGCTGCTGATCATCATCGATCCTTCCTGGACCTCGTGAGCGAAGAGTCAAAACACCCTTGATCACCTGAAATCACCCAACATCCGTGGGCATCCATCTTCCTGGCCCCGGGTCACTGGCAAGTGACTGTGAACACTGTCCCTTCAATTTTCAGGTCATCTGCATCTAGAATCCAGTCTTGGATTCCACCGGACACTTCTTCAGTCTTCGCAAGCAGCAAGTCTTCTTTGGTCTCCATAGAAAACAGTGTCGCGACCCGACACCAAAAGACACCTATGCACCCGGCTTCCCTGGGTGAGGTAACTCGTGCACTCCGGTGCCCTAGTGTGTGTTGGCCCTCAAATTACTTACCTTGTAAGTGACTTGCTTGTAGACTTCCTCGAAGTACCCTAAAACTTTAAAAATCAACCACGACTTGCTCCATTATAATCAATAGGGAACCTGTGGCTGTGTTCACACACTGCATGCGTCTCCCGTGGGTCTGTTACTTACCTGATTTCACTGCAGTAGTGAAGCCCCAGCAATTCTACAGTCCCTAGGCCTTGTCATTCTGCAAGTCGACTTTCCTAAACCTCTTTTTTAGTATATGGTCTGGTACGCCCCTAGGGCCCCAGCCATATTTGTGCTTAACTTATTCTGAAACGTTGATATTTCAATGTGTTCCTGGCTTCTAATCTCATAAAGAGATTAGTAGAGTGTGTCTAGTAATAAATACATATATATTTGATATATATACCTGTGTGGTGTCCTTTCATTTGGTAAGTCAAGAGATTATAAGGTAAAACAAGCTGCTTTACATTCCTCTGAGACTTAGCCTGAAGGCTGCTCTCCACAGCTACCACTAGGATAGCTTTCTTTAAAAGGTTGTCTTAAACCTATCTACCATAAGAGTCGAATTGGACTGGTGCAAGGTGGCCACTATAACTAGTGACCAGCATATGCCAGGCCAACTTCTCACACCAAGTCACAAGATGGCTGCCAACACTTCCTGGTTTGGAGTGTTGGCAGCCAATCACAGTGAAGCTCGTGGTCGTGGCACCCAATCACAGTGAAGCGTGTGGTCGGGAGGGTGCACAAACCCACCGCTGCCCCAGATAAAGTCGCTTTCTGAATCAAGCACTTCCTTTTTTCCAAATTTGGTGTAATTCCGTTCAGCAGTTCGGGCATGTAGCCTTGCCTAAAGTTTCAAATGGGAAAATTATTTTTTGACTTTTATTTTTTGAATTTCTCAGCAACTACTGAACGGATTTACACCATTTAATAGAAAGGCCGCTTTCTGAAACAAGCTCTACCTTTTTGCCAAATTTGGTGTGATTCTGTTCAGCAGTTCGGGCTGTAGCCTGTAATAAAATTTCCTATGGAAATTAACATGGAGAAAACACTTTTTGGGACCCCCCTTTTTCTCAGCCCTTGCTTGATGAATCACCCCCAAACTTTCAGGATAGGAGCTTACCTAGGTTCTAACTATAACTACCGACTAGCAACCACCAGTAGGTAAAATATATATATATATATATTATCTACTGGTGGTCCCATAGGAAATCCGCAACATTCTATTCCCAATAAGTCTGGCGCCGGTTGACGAATCGTCGCAAAATTTTCCAAACTTTTGGCCAGCTCCGCTCCGCTCCTACCCTGAAAGTTTCGTGGTGATTGGTCAAGCGGGGTACGAGAAAAAAGGGGGGTCCCAAAACATGTTTTCCCCATGCAATTTCCCTTAGGATCTGTTGTCGCAGCCCGAACGGAATTACACCAAATTTGGCAAAGAGGTAGTCCTCAGTTCAGACTCGTGCCTTTTGCATAAATGGTGTGAATCCGTTCAGTAGTTCCTGAGAAAATTAGAGTTAAAGGTACATATATATCTATGGCCGGGGAGGATACGCGGACCCTACCCGCACCATAAGCGCACCCTCCCCGAACCGAGCGCGCACCCTCCCGATCGCGCGCTGAATGCTAATTGGCTGTCGAGTGTCTGTCTACATTCGAAACCAGGAAATGTTGGCGGCCATTTTCTGCCTCGGTAGAAGCGAGGCTGAAGAAGCAAGGGGAATAAGTGTGTAAAACATATAAAGCGGGCAGAGTGGAAATATTCTGACCCTCTAGAGGTGCTTAGGGGGTCCCAGCAAAAACTGATTGTACGGAACATTATATATGATAAGCTGATATGTTGAAAAGTCAAGCACACTTGCTGTCTTGTTTAACAACATTGTGTGCTGAACTTGTGACCTGTGTGCTCAGTGCATTGTTCCATGACCTGTTTCTATGGTAACAGGCAGAAGGCAGATTGGGGGAAGGGTTGAAATGTATTTCATTTGGAAAGGGTTGAAATGTTTACCCAATAGAAATGTGTGTTTGCTTTTGAATTTATGTGTGAAGGATTGTGATTTAATGTTTACATGTATATGTGTGGAAAATGAAAGGGAAACTTTTCCATTCAATGTTTTTGCTGAGAGGTGCACAGTACGAAGATTCTGTAAAAGAAAATCTGGTGTGTGACTGATATACTTCTTAATCTACAAAACAACTTGAAAGGGGAGTTATTTAATTGTGAGGGGATGTATGTAAACTATTTTGATTTTAATCAGACTAATGTATTTCTCCTGCTAAAGTGTAGGGGGTACTTTTTTTCACTACAATCTTATTGACAGTGTGTTTGCATGTAGAAACCATTCTGTGATAAGCATTTGTGTTTTTCATGTGTTTGCAGACAGATAACTGTGCTGTTTTTATATTTTGGTAGAATTAGAAACCAGTCATTGTTTATGAATTTGTGAAATGAGTTATGTTTCTATATTACAATGTAGTACTCCTTCTAGATGAAGAAATGTGTTTTGGTATAGTGCAAGGGATAGTGTTGTTTGTCTAGAATCACACAGTGAGTATGTGTGCATTTGGGAACCACTGTGAGAGAAGCATTTGGTAACAACGTGTATTTGCTGACAGATAACTGTTTTAAAACCTTTTATGTTGTCAAGTTTTAGTAGCATTAGAAGCCAGTCTTTGCTTATGCATTGATAAAATAAGTCATGCTTTGACACTAATGTGCTGTACTTTATTATGTAGATTGTGTGTAGTCTCCTTACCCCTTGCACAGTAGTGAACGAGTTTTGGTAAGCTTCTAGGGATAGTGTTGTTTGTCTAGAATCACACTGTGAGTCTGTGTGCATTTGGGAACCACTGTGAGAGACGTATGTGGTAACATTGTGTATTTGCTGACAGATAACTGTTTTAAAACCTGTCTTGTTGTCAAGTTTTAGTAGCATTAGAAGGCAGTTTTTGCTTATGCTTTGATTAAATGAGTCAGGCTTTGACACAAAAGTGCAGTCCTGAAATATGTAGATTGTGTGCAGTTCCCTTACCACTTCCACTGTAGTGAATGCCTTTTAGTAGCATTAGAAGCCAGTCTTTGCTTTTGCGTTGATTAAATGAGTTATTCTTTGACACAAAAGTACTGTCCTGAAATATGTAGATTGTGTGCAGTTCCCTTACCACTTCCACAGTAGTGAATTATTTTTGGTAAACTCCTAGGTATAGTGGTTGTTGTCTAGAATTACACTGTGAGTCTGTGTGCATTTGGGAACCACTGTGAGAGAAGCATTTGGTAACATTGTGTATTTGGTGACAGATAACTCTTTTAAAACCTGTCATGTTGTCAAGTTTTAGTAGCATTAGAAGCCAGTCTTTGCTTATGCATTGATAAAATGATTCATGCTTTGACACTAATGTGCTGTACTTTAATATGTAGATTGTGTGTAGTCTCCTTACCCCTTGCACAGTAGTGAATTCATTTTGGTAAGCTGCTAGGGATAGTGTTGCTTGTCTAGAATCACACTGTGAGTCTGTGTGCATTTGGGAACCACTGTGAGAGAAGCATTTGGTAACATCGTGTATTTGCTGACAGATAATTGTTTTAAAACCTGTCTTGTTGTCAAGTTTTAGTAGCATTAGAAGCCAGTTTTTGCTTATGCTTTGATTAAATGAGTCCGGCTTTGACACAATAGTGCAGTCCTGAAATATGTAGATTGTGTGCAGTTCCCTTATCACTTCCACAGTAGTGAATGACTTTTGGTAAACTCCTAGGTATAGTGGTTGTTGTCTAGAATCACACTGTGAATCTGTGTGCATTTGGGAATCACTGTGAGAGAAGCATTTGGTAACGTGTATTTTCTCGCAGATAACTCTTTTAAAACCTGTCATGTTGTCAAGTTTTAGTAGCATTAGAAGCCAGTCTTTGCTTATGTGTTGATTAAATGAGTCATGCTTTGAAACTAATGTGCTGTACTTAAATATGTAGATTGTGTGCAGTACCCTTACCTCTTCTAGACTAGTGAATGAGTTTTGGTAAACTGCTAGGGATAGTGTTGCTTGTCTAAAATCACACTGTGAGTCTGTGTACATTTGGGTAAGGATTGTGATAGAAGTGTTTGGTAACATGGTGTATTTGCTGACAGATAACTGTTTTAAAATCGGTCATGTTGTCAAGTTTTAGTAGCATTAGAAGCTAGTCTTTGCTTATGCATTGATAAAATGAGTCAGGGTTTGACACTAAAGTGCAGTACCATGTACTATTCTCTTCACTGTGCCAGAACTGAAAATTTAAAAGTTTTACCCAGGCACTGTCCTAGCAGTAGTATGATGATTTAGTCAGTTTCCAAGTACTCATGTTGTGAACCATACATTACCACATAGACTGCTTCAAATGTCTGTGCAGTATGCATGCAGTCTTCTAACATACTATACACTTGTCTTTCACATCTTCAATTCCCTAGTCAGTATCCATACAGTCCAGCAAACATCCTGTCACTCCCTTTGCACTCCTCTAGTGAACCATTCAGTACCAAGTACTAATCCATTCACTGTTTCAAAAGCCAACCACTTATAAATTCACCCAGGCACTCTCCTTGCTGTACTCTAATCATTCCGTCAGTTCCCAAGTACTCATGCAGTGAGCCAGGCCTTAGCACATAGACTGCTTCAAATGCCTATTCACTATGCATGCAGGCCTCTAACCACCTACACAGTTGTCTTTCACACCTTCAATTCCCCAGTCAGTATTCATACACTTCTAGCAAACATCCTGTCACTCACCCAGTGTGTCTCCTTATAGTACTGTAATCATTCAGTCAGTTAGCATGTAGTCTTTTAGTGAGGTAGGCTTTAGAGCATGAACTGCTTCAAAGTAGTATGCACTATGCATGTAGTGTTTTAACCATCGTCACACTTGTGGTTCAGGGCTATATTTTCGTAGTCAGTTTTTATATAAAATGTGTTTGTACAGTAATGGAATAGTATAAATTTGAAAGTTATTAATATACATTTATTTGTGATTCTGTTTTACAGATACAGAACAGGAGTATTTCTCATCTGTTTGCACTCTTCTCGTGCAAGATTGTTTGGATGAAGGGTCCTTCGGTGTTTCATCATACTTGCTGTGCCGTACGAGTATTTCTTGTTAGGATCCCCTTGCAACAGAACCCTTTTGCATATCTTGCGCGTGACCAAGGTGGCATTGATCTTTATTTGCCCCTCGGGAAAAGTAAAAAATTTCCACACCACTGAAGGAAAACATTGTGGGTGTGGTGCATCCTTCAACAATTGATCCTTAGATTCGATGAATATTTTAAAGCGACAACATTTACAGTTTTTGTAAGTTAAACTTATAAAATTTTGTTAGCTGTAAGCATTTTATATATCTGTGATTTGTATCTTGTGGTATTTTTGTTGAGAATAGCATGTTGGGTTTTTTTTAACAATCTTTTTGATTGTTTTTTTTTTTGCCCACTGTTAAGTGATGAGTACGATTGAAATCACTATTTTTGTGAAATTTAATATATTCTGAGAACAGCAAAAAAGGCAAACAAATTACTTTGTGGTAATTATGCTGTGTTGTAAAAAATTTATTATTACATGTTACAATTTTTTTTTCTTTTCTTTCACAGATCCAAATTTAAAAATAAGCAATTGATATGAATTTAGATTGCAATGAAAATCTGAAAAAAATGTTACCTTCACAGTAATAGCAATAAAAAAAGGTATACATTTTTTTCAGATTTTCATTGCAATCTAAATTGTAACATGTAATAATAAATGTTTTACAACACAGCATAATTACCACAAAGTAATTTGTTTGCATTTTTTGCTGTTCTCAGAATATATTACATTTCACAAAAATAGTGATTTCACTTTTTGTAACATAGTTATTGCGCAAGACACTCTTTCATATTTACAAAGAGAGGAAAAGGCACTCTGTGCACTTTTTATACTCCATGTAAATACAACCTCATTATGCACACCAATTTGCGTTGAAAGGGTGTTCTATAAGTGTTGTTGTGCATGATTGCACTGAATACTCATAGAACAAGACACATGTCTAGATTTGTCAGAAATCATGAAACTCGATTTGTGTGCGAATGCTGCACCATTCTAAAATTGGTGTAGGAAATCACAACAAGGAGAATTGTTTTCATTTCTCCACATTTTTACATCTTCAATGCATGCTAAAATGCTCAGCATACATTGAAGGAGAAAAATGCCTTTACTGATTGTTTTTGTGCAGGAAGGTGTGTCTTCCTGCACAAAAACAAACAGCACATGACACAGATATCCTTGCACTATGGTGCAAGGGTGCCTGTGTCACGACATGGCTGCAGTTTAAGCAGCTGTGCAGAGAGAAGCATAGATTTGCAACATATTTATGTACATATGTTGCATCCCTGTGCTTCGGAACTACTACAGCTCACTGTAGTTAATGAGGTTACTGTGTGATGCTGCAGCCCTTCCTCATAGTTCTGCACTCATACATTCACCATACGCTACTAATGCATTCGTTCAGTCAATTACGTACTACACATACATTCATCTAAACTTTCACAGACAAACAAACAAATATAGCTCTTTTTTAAAAACCAGGAAAGTTAGTTCTTAGAAGAACTTTTTTTTTCTTCTTTTTTGTTTTTTAATTTTTTTGTACTTTTTGGAACAATTTTGTTATTTTTTTGTTTTTTTCAAAAGGAAAAAAAGACAACAGAAGGAACAAAACAGTCAACTTCTGCAGAAAAAAAAATAAACAAAAGTTTAGCACTTGTGGTTTTGCTGCGCTCGGCAGATTAGTTCAATTGACTGCTCGCCGTAACATAGTAGTTTGTTGCATTTAATGCATCTAATTTTTAGTTTTCCAAATTCTGGACGTATGTCTGGGTGAGTGCTCAATGGTGATGCTGCAGAAGTGCTTGCCACTGCTGGCTGAGGCTGCTGTCAGAGTCTTCTGCATTCCTGCTTGGCCAGGTTCACGGGATGCAGAGTCTTCAGGTGCTTTAACATACTCGCAGTCCCACAAGAGTATTTTCTTGATAGATCTCCTCTGGAAAGCACTCTTTGACATATTTTACATGTCACTTTAGTTAAATTAGTTTTATTTTGTCCTTCTGGGAAGGTAAAAAACTTTCCACACCACAGAGGTGTATCTTTCTGTGCATGGAGGTTCCACAACAAATTCCTCATCGGACGAATGGTCTGATTCTGATGGTGGCTGCTGTGCAGAAGCCATTGTCTTCAGAAAAATTGCAGCTGTGGAAATCTTCCCCATAAAGTTTCTTCTAGTTCTAAGGTGTGAGATGTTCCTCCAAAGAAGCTCAAAGAAGAATGATTGAAATGGGTGGAGTCTTTCAATAGCTAGAATAGGAAGTGTAATGAACCAATCAAATCTCTTTTTTTGCAGGTCACATGGGATCCGCGCACCCTGCGCTTACGCATCAACACCCAGCGCGCATCCGCGAAATTCAATTAAAAAGAAATCTAGGATTAGATGTAAAAATATATTACTTTTAAGACTAGTTTAGAGTTTGTCTTCAATTAATATTCACATGAAATACATATAGATATGTTTTTTTAAATGTTAAATATTTAGCCGGATCTGCGCACCCATCGCATCATACACGCATATGATGCATCGCGGAAGCGCACATGCGTCGCATTACGTACATCGTACGTGTCGCGTATAGGCTTGGAGTCGCGTACCGGTCGCATTGGAAACACGTACCCAGCGCATACTGTACGCGGATGCTTTCGCGTAGGGATCGAGAACGGTGCGCATAGGGTGTGCAAATCCCAAAAAATGGAAAAAATATAAATAAATAATGTTTTAAAAATATAGTTTAAAAATATTTTTAAAAATATTTTTAAAAAACCCAATAAAAACAAATAATATTTTTTCATTTTTAAAAGAATTAATTGAAAAAATAAGTTAAAAAAATGGTGATAAAATAGTATTTCAAAAAAACATAATTAATTAAATTGACACACTGATTTCGAAAAATATAGAAATCCAATGAAAATCATTAAACATGATATCTTTAGAGATAAGTTATAGATAGGAATTAGCATTTAAAAAACCTTTGAAATTCACTGAAAAAAAAAAGGTTTCATGCACGTTATAGTTAGGAATTGGCATTTAAAAAACCTTTGAAATTCACTGAAAAAACCATAGGTTTCAGGGGCGTTATAGTTAGGTTTTGGCATTTAAAAAACCTTAGAAATTCACTGAAAAAACCGTAGGTTTTAGGGGCGTTATAGTTAGCTGGACATTTCCCTCATACAAAACCCTAGAAATTCCCCATTTATAGTTAGTTCAGCTAACTATAACTCGCACCCCCGCAATGCACTGCTGATGACGTCACATATTACATCACTCATGACATGGTCAGTGACATCACTGATGACATCACATGAGTGATGTAATATGTGACGTCATCAGCAGTGCATTGCGGGCGCGCGAGTTATAGTTAGCTGAACTAACTATAACGGGGGAATTTCAGTGGTTTTGTACGAGTGAAAAGTCACGCTAACTATAACGCCCCTGAAACCTATGGTTTTTTCAGTGAATTTCTAAGGTTTTTTTAATGCTAATTCCTAACTATAACGTGCCTGAAACCTATGGTTTTTTCTTTGAATTTCAAAGGTTTTTTAAATGCTAATTTCTAACTATGCTAACAGAGATAGGACATGTGAAGAAAGAAGAAATAACGCACAGAAAGAAAAAAACAGAAATGAAGAAAGAAGCAACAGAAGTCCTCAAAGACGAAGAAAAGTGCAGGAAGAAGGATAACGTGCAGGAAGAACAAACAGAAGAGTAGAAAGAATCCTTGTTGCAAAATCATCCTGTACCCTCAACTTTTTCAGACGGATGCTGGTGGTAACTGAGTCTGACTAACCAGTCCTAGAGCCAGTGCTATGTTAAAAGACACTCAGAATACAGTGAAAACACCTACATACACTAGGGAACACTATGCGTTGGGGTCCCCCTGTGATCAGCATGACCTCCTCTGTAAGCCCCTTGTATATGATAGGGCAGAGGACTAAAACTACCTTTTAAAACGCGCCATAGGGCGTGTTTGCACACGTCACCTCAGGCCCCGTCCTCTCACTTCCCCACTGTGTAAACATGCCCTGTGGCCGTTTTAAGTTGGGAGATTAAGTCCCCTTGAATCCTTAGGGTCCCTAGGGTCCAACTAGACCGCTAGGTACCTCCAGTAAGCACCACAGAGCTGTGTTGCAGAGAGTTGTAAAAAGGAGCAAGGCCTAGACCACCTCTCTGCAACGCAGCGCAGTGGCGCTTACTGGAAGCACCTGGTGGGCTAGTTGGCCCCCAGGGTCCCTCAGGATTGAAGGGGAATTATTTCCCCAACTTAAAACGCGCCACAGGGCTTGTTTGCACACATTAACTCAGGCCCCTCCCCCTCCCTTCACCACTGTGTAAACACACCCTGTGGCCGTTTTTAGTTGGGAGATTAAGTTCATTTGAATCCTGAGGGTCCCTAGGGTCCAACTAGCCCATTAGATACCTCCAGTAAGCGCCACAGAGCTGCGTTGCAGAAAGGTGTATAAAGGGGCGTGGCCTCAGAACACCTGTCTGCAACGCAGCTCCCTGGCGCATACTGGAGATACCTGTTGGGCTAGTTGGCCCTCAGGGACCCTCAGTATTGAAGGGGAATTAATTCCCCAACTTACAACTGGCCAGGTGGCACGTTTGCAGAGTGCTGCAAGGAGGGGGCGTGGCCTCCGGCGCGATGACGGTCTTTTATTTATTTTATTTTTTTAAGAAGGAGGGCTGTGTGGCCCCCCTTCTTTTTCTAATTTACTGGCCCTGGGGACCCCATCCCCCAGGGCCTGCACGCTAATTTTTTTTGTTGAAAAAACATAAATTAGGCCCTCCCAAGGCATTAATCAGCCCCGGGGACTCCAACCCCCGGGTCAAGACCTTTTATTTTTTTTAATTCTTTAGGAGGGGGATGCGTTGACACCCTCCTCAGGCCACTTTTGGCCCGGGGACCCCATCCCCCAGGGCCGGCCTTTGTTTTTTATTATTTAAGAAAAATATATATTTATAGAAAAACCTAGGACATGCAGGACAAACCGTATGTACCTATCACCATGACGATTTGTGTGATATTCATTAAAAGGCGACTATGCATAGAATGAATTCACATGGAATATATTTACACCGCTAGTGAAGCTCTGACGTGTCTGACGCCCTACCGTGCCTAATCCCGGCGCCCCCGCCGGTGGGTACTCTCCAAGTAGACACCCTTGTCGTTTATTTATACAAACATGGGTAGCTATTGACGGGCACATTTAATATACACGCACACAAAGCCATTCAAAGGGGATTCGACAAATATTCGACCAAACTATGCAAGAAACCCCCCTCCCGGTTAATAAAAACACACATCCACCCCCGGATGTGTAATACTTTTTATTTTACTCTCTGGAAAGGAGACGTACCTCACTTGAGAGTCACAGCGTGCTCCTGGCTGAGCCCAATGCTGTGTTACACCCACCAGTGCCGGCCGAGTGCCTCACACCTCTGTGTTGTATTCCACCAGCTAGTGCATATGCTATGACACTCTCTAGCCCATGTGCACTGTAACACCACCCCGTGAATATGTCATGCCACACTTGGCTTCGCACGGGTTATATTGCCCCATCTAACGTGCCTTCCTCGATGCCTATGTTATAACGCACAGCGCTATGCCATTACAATCTGGGATCCATATCTTTGTCACAGTGCATATGCAACATTACACTCACCAGCACATATTTTATATTACAACTTTAGAGACTAGTTAGGTTACACAATACTGCCCTGTGCACATTACACTCCAAGGCGCATGTCGCATAGCACGCGCTAGTGCATGTGCTATCTCACGCTCTCCAAGGAATCTGTCATTGCGCAAAATGTATTGCATATTATATTTCACGCCCGGTTCATCTTATATCACACTTTTTGGTGCATAGTTTATACCATATACTATATCTAGTTTTCATTTTCAATCGTGCTCTCAGGACCATGTTCTATATAACACTGCGTCCACCTACCCTTTTCATGGGCATTACATTTTGCGTAGTGGGGTGGAGGGTCAGGGGGTGTTTCTGCCAAGTGAGCCCGGAGTCACAGTCACAAACGTCCTCTTCTTCCTGAATAAAAGTGAGATTATGCTGCATACTTGTTCATATTTTAAGTAGTTCGCAGAGACACACATTTTAAAAACCATAAAGTTCCTAATACCCACCTTCTCTGAACAGTTAGCTTGCTGCCCCATCCACCTCCTCCCTATCCTCTGTTGTCTGAATCCATGGACTAGCCTCCTCCCTCCTGCCATGCATGATCTGATGTGCTGCCACTGCCCTCTATTTAGCATGATGTACCAGTCCACTCCTCCTGCCCTCCATTGCTCAATTCTATGGCCCATCATTGACCTCCTGCTTAGCCTCTGTGCTTAGCTTGCTGCCCCTATTCTTCTTCCCCCTGCCCTCCGATGTCTTTGTGCATGCCCCTGCTCCATCCTTTTTGCCCACCATGTTCCATGGACCTGCCACTCCTATCTACTCTGAGTGTTCTGTTGAGCTGCCACTCCCCTCCCACCTGCCTAGCATTGTCAGATGAGTGTAACCTGTCCCTGCCACCCCCACCCTGCCTGTCCACATGCCATGCCCCTATCCCCTTCCTCCTGTCCTCCATGGTCCATTTTACTGCCACACCCTTCTGCCCTCCCTGGTCTGTTGTGCTGCAACTGCTCCTCCTGCCTGCCCCACGCGGTCTGTTGTGAGGCCCCTTCCCCTGAACTTTCTTGTTTGTGCCCAGGTCCTGACCCTCCCTTCTATCCTCCATGGTACTTTGTGCATGCCCCTGCACCATCCTTCTTGCCCATCATAGCCATTGTGCTGCCACTAACCCTCCCGCTTGCCATGCATGGTCTTCTGTGCTGCCATGGCCCCTCCCACCTTCCCTGTGTGGTCAGCTAGCTGCCCCTGACCCCCTACCACCTTCCCTCCATGGTCTGTGTGTATGCCATCATAGTCTCATTGTTGCTCTCCATGGTGTGTCTTGTTTCTAGTGCCCATCCTGCCTGACGTCCATGGTCATCTTGCTGCTCCTGCCCTGCCCCTTTGCCCCCAGCCCTCTGTTTCCATGTGCAGACCCCTATTCCCTCCCTCCTGGCTTGTCTGTTCCATTGTAATGCCCCTGATCCGTCTCTCCTGCCCTTTATGGTCTGTTATGCTGCAGCTTTCTCTCCTGTCTGTCCATTATGGTCAGCTAGCTACCATTGCCTCTTTCCCCTCTGTTCTCTGTTCTCCATGTGCATGGTCCTGTCCCCTCCCTATTGCTTTCTATGGAATGTTGTGCTGCACTCCTGTCCCGCATGCGCTGTGTGGTGTATTGTGCTGCTGCAAACCCTGATGCCTGCCCTGTAGGGTCAGTTTGGTGCACCTCTCCATGTCCCTCCTGTCCTCTGTTATCTGAGTCCATGTCCCTACCTCAATTCCTCCTGACTACCATGATCCAATGTACCATACTTGCGAACATTTTGAACTTGGTAAGAGGGAGATTTTGAAAAAAAACTGGGGTATTGCTTTTCCCCTTTGAGTTACATTGAAAAAGAGGAGATTGTAGATAGGAGACAGATCAAATAAAGCCCATTTGAGCTTAAAAACATTGGACGTTTCCTGGCTGAAACGGGTCTGTTGGCATGTATGGTTGTACTACCACTGCCTCTTCCTTCTGCCCACATTGGTCTATTATATTGCCACAGCCTCTCTTGCCAGTCCTGTATTGTTGGTTTGTTGCCCCTGCCCCCCTTTCCACTGCCCTCCATAGTCTGTTGTGCTGCCACTGCCCTTCCTGCCTGCCCCGTGTGGTCAAATTGTTGCATCTGCACTCTCCTACCTGCCTTCAATTTTCAGAGTCCGTGCCCCTGGCCTCTGCCTCTCAACAGTATACCAATGAACAACTAGATTGCTAACATTCTATATTTATTACAAAAGTGTGGAACGCCTGACATCATCTTGATGTAATCAAAACTGTAATACCTAGAGTATTTCCTTTAGAAATTACATATATGAGAGGGTCTTATTTGCATCAAAATTATGGTTAGTGCTCTAAAAAACTAAAATGAGGACATATTTTCTGAGTTTTCAAATAGCGACAAAGAACTTTTAAATTATTTGTAATCTTTATGTTTTTTTATCCAGTTGACCACTTGATTAAATGTTGCACCTAGGGGAGAGGATGTGGTGTTACTTCCAGAGCTGCAGACTTTGCAACTGGGGAACCAGGTTGGAGTTTCTGCTTCAGCTCAACATTCTGTGATTCTGGTCAAATCACTTAATCTCCCCATGTCTACAACCAAAATGAGTTTGATCTTGTGTGATGTAACCAATGCTCATGTAAAGCACTTCAATACCTGACAAGTCTGCAGTATATAAAACTGCAAATACACAAAAAACAATTGTTTTGCACACTTCTGTCATTGGGCTACATGTGGGCTACATCTGGGTGATATATGTGCTGCATTTGGGCTCTTTTGTCTCTGGTGGCCATCTTGGGAGATTTATTTGTTATGAAGTTTCCTAATTTCCTCATTTACTGCAGTCTCCTCAATGGGAATACTTTCAGTTTTTTATTTTGGTTCCATCAAGAAGGCATTCAGATGTGTCACACACTTTGCCATAAATGCTGAATGTTAGCACTCTAGTTGCTCATTAGATCACTGTAGTAAAGCTACTGCTCACCAGGGAAGTCTGCTGTTGGTATTCAAAGTGCATGTTTCAGTCTGCATGTCAGAATTGTTTTATGAAATAGAAGAGGATTTGAGAAGTCAAAATGTGCCCTAATTTTTCTTTCTGCAGCACTAATCATAATTTCTATGGCAAAATGAACCCCCTCATTTTGTTCCTTTGTAAATTAAATGTTTTAAGTGTTACCACTTTATTCCAATCAAGATGGCTTCAGGTGTGCCATACTTTTGTCATAAGTAAGACTGTTAGCGCTCTAGTTGTTCGTTAGAACACTCTGGGGCATTCTGTCATTGGGCTATACTTGGGCTACATCTGGGTGATATTTGGGCTACATTTGAGCTCTTTTGTCTCTGGTGGCCATTTTGGGAGACTTATTTGTCATGATGTTTCCTAATTTCCTCATTTACTACAGTCTCCTCAGTAGGAAATACTTTCAGTTTTTTACTTTGATTCCGTCAAGAAGGCATTCAGATGTGTCACACATTTGCCATGAATTCAAAATGTTAGCACTCTAGTTGCTTATTAGATCACTGTAGTAAAGCTACTGCTCACCAGGGAAGTCTGCTGCTGGTATTGAAAGTGCATGTTTCAGTCTGCATGTCAGAATTTTTTAATGAAATAGAAGAGGATTTGAGAAGTCACTCAAAATGTGCCCTAATTTTTCTTTCTGCAGCACTAATCATACTTTCTATGGCAAAATGAACCCCCTCATTTCGTTCCTTTTTAAATTAAATGTTTTAAGAGTTACCACTTTATTCCAACCAAGATGGCTTCAGGTGTGCCATACATTTGTCATAAGTAGGACTGTTAGCGCTCTAGTTGTTCTTTAGAACACTCTGGGAAGCTGCAGTAGAACACAAAGGAATCGACTGACACTCTCTGCCCTTGTTGGATGTACATGTTTTACTGAGAATGACAGAATTCATTCTCACATGACTGAGAAAGATAATGTGAATTTACAGAAAATATGCTCTCAGTTTTGCTTATAGATCACCTTCCAAACCTCTGTGGGAAAAGCATGAGAAAATAGTTTTCTCTCAAACATGATTCATGATATCACAGCAGAAGGCTTTTTCACATGGTAAAATCACCTTAGAACACACCACAATTCCTAAAATGAGTATGGTACCATCAACAAATGATTTATAATGTAACTAAAGTCTTAAAACCTTCTATTAACTGCAATTCTTTTTAATGAGGTGCTATCTTTTATATTGGTCCCAAGATGGCTGCCAACACTTCTTGGATGAAGTGCTGACAGCCAATCAGATCTCACTATGAGATGTGTGGTTAGGCTCCGCCCAGATCTATATATGTGATTTTACTTTTGATTTTCTCAGGAACTACTGAACGGATTTACACCATTTAAGCAAAAGGCACAAGTCTGAACTGTGGACTACCTCTTTGCCATATTTGGTGCAATTCCCTTCACCACTTTGGGCTGTAGCTGCGTCAACAGGTCCTATGGGAAAATGCATGGGGAAAACATGTTTTGGGACCCCCCTTTTTTCTCGGCCCCTGCTTGACGAATCACCGTGAAATTTCCAGGATAGGAGCGGACCGGAGCTGGCCAAAAGTTTTGAAAATTTCGCGAAGATTCATCAATCGACGCCAACGTTATTCCAAATAGAATGTTGCGGATTTCCTATGGAAAATAGGTCCTAACTATAACTACCTACTGGCGACTGCCAGTAGGTAATATATATATATACATATATATATATTACCTACTGGCGGTCGCCAGTAGGTAGTTATAGTTAGGACCACGTTTCCATAGGAAATCCGCAACATTCTATTTTGAATAACTTTGGCGCCGGTCGACGAATCCTCGCGAATTTTTCAAAATAGGTGGGGCGCTACGCTCCGCTCCTTCCCTGAAAGTCTCGGGGGGATTCGTCAAGCGGGGGCTGAGATAAAAGGGGGGTCCCAAAACGCGTTTTTCCCATGCATTTTTCCATAGGACCTTTAGACAGGGCTACAGCCCGAACGGCTGAACAGAATTACTAGAAATTTGGCAGAGAGGTAGTCCTCAGGTCAAGGAAGTGCCTTTTGTAGGTTTGGTGTAAATCTGTTCAGTAGATTCTGAGAAAATAGCCTTTAAATCAATATATATATCTGAGCCAGCTTACGGTGCGCTTACGGTACGCTTACCGTACGCATACGGTGGCGTGCGCGAGCGCGATTCTGATTGGCTCTTAGATCTTAGTAAACATTCGAATCGGCCGAAACCAGGAAGCGGCGGCCGCCATTTTCTCTCTCGCACTGAGAGTGATGTTTAAAATATAAAGCACAAAAACATGTAAAGGGGCTGTTTAGACAGCTCCCACACACATAGCAATGTTGAGGGAGTCCCCAAAGATCCCCCAAGGCCAAAAACGGAATTTTTATTTTTTCGCTAATTTCGCCGATTACGCTTACCATACGCGTACGGTAAAAAATTATAAAAAAAAAAAAATCATCCATACTCTCCCCACCCCGTGTGCAATTTGTGCCCGAAGGGCACCAATTGTGCATGGCTTATTAAAGATGAGTTAAACTAAAATATTTAAAAAAATAATGATAAAAAAAAAAAATTATCCACACTCTCTCCACCCCGTGTGCAAATGGTGCCCGAAGGGCACCATTTGTGCATGGCTTATAACATATACGAAAAATTAAAATATTACCTTTCAAAACGAAGTGCATCATATGTCCTCCATGTGCGCACGGTGTGCGAAGCGCATCGTGCGTACATGGCCCATGGCGTAGCGCACCGCGTGCCCAGCGTGCGTGCACGGCACTAACTGCGTAAAGTGGGCGCGCGATGCGCGGTTTATTGAAAGAGAGATTCGTGAATGTGTCTTGTGTAATCTGAGTGACAAATCTAAGCATTCCTAGGGTACAACCAATGATTGTGAGATCCCGTCCTAAGGCTCCTTGGGATGAGATTTCAGTGGATATTTTGGGCCCTATTAATGTTAGTGGTTCCCAGGTCTATCTTTTGGTTGTGATGGATATGTACTCTCGCTGGCCAGAGGTGTACTTTCTCCTCCCAACCTTCCACCCAATAGATTCTACATCTCCTGTATATGTCATACATAGCAACATTAGAATTAAAGAATCTAACTATGTCATCCCTTGCAACCACATAGAGAAGGAAGATAACGTGGGATTGTGCACAAGAGGTGTTCTCTCTACCATCCTGAGGCAAATGGGATGGTGGAGAGATTCAATAGGGTGTTAAAGGAGACAATTACTCTTGCGAAGTCTCTTTCTTTGGATTGTTATCTTCCTTCTCTATGTGGTTGCAAGGGATGACATAGTTAGATTCTTTAATTCTAATGTTGCTATGTATGACATATACAGGAGATGTAGAATCTATTGGGTGGAAGGTTGGGAGGAGAAAGTTCACCTCTGGCCAGCGAGAGTACATATCCATCACAACCAAAAGATAGACCTGGGAACCACTAACATTAATAGGGCCCAAAATATCCACTGAAATCTCATCCCAAGGAGCCTTAGGACAGGATCGCACGGAACGAACTGCGTTAAGTGGGCGCGCACGCCACGAATGGCGTAAAGTAACTTAGCATTTAAAAAAACGTACAAATTCACTGAAAAAACCATAGGTTTCACACACGTTATAGTTAGGAATTAGCATTTAAAAAACCTTGCAAATTCACTGAAAAAACCATAGGTTTCACACATGTTATAGTTAGCGGAAATTTTACTGATAAAAAACCAATGAAATTCCCCCGTTATAGTTAGTGCAGGCTACTATAACTCACGCGACCGCAATCTTCTGCTGATGACATATGTGTCTTTATGAAAAAAAAATATTTGTAATATATGTATAGCTAAAAATGTATGGAAGAAGACATGGGCAAATAAGTGTCTAAATACAGTATTAGCATCAGCAGAGGATTGCGGTCGCGTGAGTTATAGTTGCCTGCACTAACTATAACGGGGGAATTTCATTGGTTTTTATCAGTAAAATTTCCGCTAACTATAACATGTGTGAAACCTATGGTTTTTTCAGTGTATATATATATATATATATGCACGCAGTATTCCTCAGTTTTGCGCAAACAAGAATACACGAACTCCTCTTCGTCGGTGAACACTCTTTATTACAAAAAGTATAAGAGTCTCCCTTCTGTCATGACGCGTTTCGCCACCGAAGTGGCTTGATCACATGGGACAAACTTTGCGTATGACGCGATTTAAAAAGGCAAACACACCCATCACATGGTGGAGAGGAAATAGAAGACATACTATCGTATTACATTTGCACCTTCCTGCGGAAAAACAGACTCTTAATAAATGCACGTAATTCAATTACAAACATAATCAGAAGTAAGTATGGCCCAGTATACCGAGTTAAGCACTATATACAAAGTTTAAATACATTTTGTTGTAGTAAACTCGGAACACATAGAGAAATAATATATACATATAAGTTTTCCATCATCTATGTTGAAAATGAGAACATATGTGATACATGGGCAATTCAAGACAAATCTAGTGTGAAATGTAAATCATACACAGTAGAAGAATAATAGATATACGTGCAAATATAGTCAGCTATGTATTCTGACACTACTCCATAGATATAATCTGGATAAAATCCAAAACGCAGTGATAGCAAGTGTTAAATGAATCTAGTCATACCAGTCCTCTCCGAATGTATTCTAATATTTCCTATCGACATGAATAATAACTATTTTTAATATATTTTTTTTAAAAACATTATATATATTTTTTTGTATATAATTTAGTAATTTAATATGTATAAATATTTTACATAAAGTGCAATAATGCCTAAAAGTGCAATGAATGAAGTACTAAAGTGCAAAAGTGCAATTCAAGACATTGTGCAAATCCGCAATAAATATATTAAGTATAAAACTGTTTATAAAACTCATGCATCAAGTAATACATACCAATAGGATCTCAATATTACCTAAAATTAGGATATTGGAATAATGTAGTGAAGTGGGTGTGTTTTTTTCTCTCTCAATTGTTTTCATGATGTGAGGCAGCAGCTAATATAACAAATCTAGATAGATAATCATAGAATATAGAATTGCTAGTATTTCGTAACATACACCTCCAGACCCAAAACCACCAAAGCATATGGTTTGAGGCAAGGAGGTAGAGACCCATGCCTAGACACAGAGTAAATATGAAAAGAGGCACAACAAGATGATATTTCTGCTATCTTTGTCACTGGACTTTTATAGGAAGTTGTGCATATCTTCCGTTGTGTTGAGCCCGAAAGGTGTTTTAGTATCGAGCTCAATGATTATTCGTGTTTCCAGTTGTCTAAGCATACGCTCTCTGTTACCCCCTTGTTTTAATTTCGGTATTGCATCAATTACATAGTAAGAGAGACAGGTAAGGTCATTGTCATGAACAGCTCTAAAGTGACGGGCCACAGGGTAGGTGGAATCATTATTTACGATGGCCCTGAGGTGCTGTAAAATGCGTGCATGAACTTGTAATTTAGTGCTACCTACGTATCTAAGACCGCAGGTGCAAGTTAGGACATACACTGCAAAATCCGTGCGGCAAGTGTAATGTCCCCTAATTTGTATTGGAGAGGGACTGAAAGGAGTGTTATACTGCAAGGTATTCACTCCAAACTTACATGCCCTGCACGAAGTGCATTTGAAGAAACCCTTTCTTTGCAACCAATTTGTTTTGGTGATGGTTTCAGCATTTTTAGACACCAACTGGTTTCTCATCGAAACTGCCCGTCTAAAAGTAATGATAGGAGTGGATGGTAATCTGGGGGTCAACACTGCGTCTGTTTTCAGTATTGGCCAGTTACGATTAACAATCCCCCTGAGCTGATTGTGCTGTTTATTGTATGCAATGATAAGACGGGGTGTGTTGCCTTCTTGAGAATTATTGGTCACAGGTGTAACAACATTTGTCTTAGGGGATAGAAGGTCCTCTCGAGATTTCAGAGCCACCTTCACCTGGGCTTGTTTAAGGATGTTATTTTTGTATCCCCTTTCCCTGAATCTGCATAATGCCTGTTCAGAGCATTTAACAAATTCCTCATCAGTACTGCATATTCGTTTCAGCCTAAGAAGCTCCCCGTAGGGGATGCTTCTAATCAGATGGCTGGGGTGAGAGCTAGTTGCATGTAGGGTGGCGTTCCCTGCTGTGGGCTTTCTAAAAAGTGTAGATGCAAGACGACCATCCTGGATGTAAATCATAGTATCTAGAAAGGGAACCTCAGAGGCGCTAATTGATGCAGTGAATTTAAGATTGCATGTGTTGTTATTCAATTCATTAATAAACAATAAAGCACTCTCACGATCACCTCTCCAAATGAAAAAAACATCGTCTATATATCTAAGCCAATGCATCACTTGTCTGTCCGCCACTCTAGCCAAAGTGCCATGGAGGGTCTGCTCCTCCCACCAGCCCACATGTAAACATGCGTAGCTGGGAGAGAAGCAAGCCCCCATGGCTACACCCCTTGTCTGACGGTATACTGAATTCTCAAACATGAAGAAATTGTTAAAAAGACACCATTTGATCATCTCTAGAAGCATAATGTTGTGGTTATACATGCCAAGGGGTCTATTGTCCAAATAGTGCTTGATAGCTGACAAACCAGCATGATGGTCAATGCTGGTGTATAGAGACTCAATATCCATAACCACTAATAACAAATCATCTTCCCATTTAATGTTTTGAATTTTGTTTAAAAAATCACCCGTGTCTCTAATATAGGATGGCAGTCCTTGTACAAAAGGTTGTAAAAAATAGTCAACATATTCGGTGATATGCTCACTCATTCCTCCAATCGCCGAAATAATCGGTCTGCCAGGCGGGGGATTAATTTGTTTATGTACCTTAGGTATTAGATACAGGGTGGGAATGATGGGAAAGTCATTAAGCATAAAGTTCATTTCTTGACTGGAAATAAGACCCTGTCGTTTCCAGTTCATGAGATCTTTCTTAATCGTGTCTTTGGCTTTATGATATTCACTAAGTGTGGTTTTGGAATAGCACTCAGTATTGGACAATTGTGTCTGGGCCTCTTTTATGTATTGTTCCTTTGGCCAGATGACCACATTGCCACCCTTGTCTGACATAGAAATGACAATGTCCTTTCTGTCCCTTAATTTGCGAACAAGATTCTCATATTGCAAATTGTGGTGTTTAAGTCTGGTTTTGTTGTGATTAGTTCGATGGTATAGTTTCTTGATGTCCTCTATTAAGCGTTCGTGAAAAATGTCTATGGCGTCCTTAGGCATCATCGGATAAAATTTAGATTTGGCCTTGAAAGGACTAAGTCCAGCACTAGATTCTGTCAGATTATGTATGCCAAGTCTTTCCTGTGTGGAGAATTGGCTCATGGTAGGGACATCGGTAAGATGATTTTCATTATTAAGTTCGCTTATTGTGAGCATAATGGAAGCATCAGATGCTGCAAGATTGGGCTGGTTGCTAATGACCGAAGTACTTGCATTGTCAGGCAGGACTGAAGTGGTATTGCTCTCTTTAATAGTGAAGAATTTTTGTAATTTCAGCTTCCTAATATATTTGTAGATGTCGATGCGAGTTTTCGCATAATTGAAGCTGCTCTCCGGGCAAAAAGATAGACCGAGTGCAAGAATCTGTGTTTCCGCTTTGGTGAGGACAAGTTGAGATAGATTGACAACCGTATTGCTGTTGACCATTATTTCCTGCGCCACTGTTTTTTTGATCTGCCTCTTCCTGCATTTGCGCCTTTCTCGGCGACGCTGGTTTTTTCGCTTGTTGTTGTTTGCGGCAGGTTCCGGTTCCGTGGTCGCAGTGTTTGCAGCCGGTCCTCCGCTAAAAAATTCAGCTCCTCAGCCGGACTAAGAATATTCATCTGATCACCCGCTCTTTGATTTGTGTTGGTGCCATCATCAGATTCGTATTCGCTCGTCAATGAGCTTGTCTCTGAGCTCAATTCTCCTCTATCATTCCTGGTTTCTGCAGTTTCTGTGCTGGGGACCACATTTTTTTGAGTTGTACGTCCCGACATGTTTTTCTTGGCATAATCGTACTTGCGGGAGAACGTGAATATTTGTCCCAACTCGTAGTCGGTTTTGTCCCTCGCATATTTGAATGCCTTACGTATTTTAATCCTGTCCTCATGTTTTTTCATCCTTTCGCCAATTTCTTTCTTAGTTTTGATAATGTACTCAGTTTGTTCAAGTTTGTTCAATTGCTCATTGATATCCCCAATTTCTTTCAATAAGCTCTCACGATCAATTTTGGCGTATTTGATGAGTATGATGACCATATTCATTGATGCAGCTAAATTATTTGCTGCCCACTCCTTTAACATATCCGGGTTGGGTTTTTCATAAGATGGTGCTACAAAGATCCTTAGACCGCGGGGTACTCTACCCGCTTCCTCGTATTTCTGTAGAGATTTATGTTCCCACCATTTTGTGATCTCACTCTTCATGCATTTCTCCAAACGCTTAAGCAAAGAAGTAACATCAGAATTCATATCAGTTGTGACAGTACTCGAACTTGGTATTGTAGTACCAGGCGTGTTACTGAATAAAGCATCAGCTGCTGCTTCACGATCCCGCAAAGCGTCCATTGACATACTGAAATTCAAATGGGAGTCCAGCGCCGAGATTGTCCAACAGCGCTTGGAAACTGTATATATACACCGACACCTCCCCACCTGTGAGTTAACTCAGTTCCACTCACCACTTATATTCGACCAACTCAACTGCCGGCACGTCCTCCGACCCGTCTGCTGTTCAGTTCGTCGGTTCGGATGAGGAAATCTTCATACATGGGGCTGCCGCTGTTCAATGTCCTTCTGGACCGCTTCTCAAACACGTTGGCTGATAACGGCTGCCTGCTTGAGGGGAGGGGGTTCGTAACCGGAAGCAGACCCACTTCCAAATGATACGAATATAGGCACGCAGTATTCCTCAGTTTTGCGCAAACAAGAATACACGAACTCCTCTTCGTCGGTGAACACTCTTTATTACAAAAAGTATAAGAGTCTCCCTTCTGTCATGACGCGTTTCGCCACCGAAGTGGCTTGATCACATGGGACAAACTTTGCGTATGACGCGATTTAAAAAGGCAAACACACCCATCACATGGTGGAGAGGAAATAGAAGACATACTATCGTATTACATTTGCACCTTCCTGCGGAAAAACAGACTCTTAATAAATGCACGTAATTCAATTACAAACATAATCAGAAGTAAGTATGGCCCAGTATACCGAGTTAAGCACTATATACAAAGTTTAAATACATTTTGTTGTAGTAAACTCGGAACACATAGAGAAATAATATATACATATAAGTTTTCCATCATCTATGTTGAAAATGAGAACATATGTGATACATGGGCAATTCAAGACAAATCTAGTGTGAAATGTAAATCATACACAGTAGAAGAATAGTAGATATACGTGCAAATATAGTCAGCTATGTATTCTGACACTACTCCATAGATATAATCTGGATAAAATCCAAAACGCAGTGATAGCAAGTGTTAAATGAATCTAGTCATACCAGTCCTCTCCGAATGTATTCTAATATTTCCTATCGACATGAATAATAACTATTTTTAATATATTTTTTTTTAAAACATTATATATATTTTTTTGTATATAATTTAGTAATTTAATATGTATAAATATTTTACATAAAGTGCAATAATGCCTAAAAGTGCAATGAATGAAGTACTAAAGTGCAAAAGTGCAATTCAAGACATTGTGCAAATCCGCAATAAATATATTAAGTATAAAACTGTTTATAAAACTCATGCATCAAGTAATACATACCGATAGGATCTCAATATTACCTAAAATTAGGATATTGGAATAATGTAGTGAAGTGGGTGTGTTTTTTTCTCTCTCAATTGTTTTCATGATGTGAGGCAGCAGCTAATATAACAAATCTAGATAGATAATCATAGAATATAGAATTGCTAGTATTTCGTAACATACACCTCCAGACCCAAAACCACCAAAGCATATGGTTTGAGGCAAGGAGGTAGAGACCCATGCCTAGACACAGAGTAAATATGAAAAGAGGCACAACAAGATGATATTTCTGCTATCTTTGTCACTGGACTTTTATAGGAAGTTGTGCATATCTTCCGTTGTGTTGAGCCCGAAAGGTGTTTTAGTATCGAGCTCAATGATTATTCGTGTTTCCAGTTGTCTAAGCATACGCTCTCTGTTACCCCCTTGTTTTAATTTCGGTATTGCATCAATTACATAGTAAGAGAGACAGGTAAGGTCATTGTCATGAACAGCTCTAAAGTGACGGGCCACATATATATACACACACACACACACACACACACACCACACACACACACCACCAATTGGCTCCATTACAGAGTGCAGCACAGTCGGTGCAGGCGTTCAGGGTGGTACGAAGTCCTGCAACAATTTGTGCGCCGCACTCCAGGAATTTCAATTTGTCAATATCAACAGTTTCTTATATATAATCACTGAAAAAACAAAGGTTAAAGTGAAGTGAAAGTTAGGATGAGCAATAATATCTTACCTTATATTAAAAACAACTGAGTGGTCTGCTCTTTATTCAAACGACAGATGATATAGGGACTTGTATAATGGGTACTTTACTCTCTAATTGTTCTGCTCAAATTGAACAAAGTCACCACTGTCGTTTTGCTTAAGGTTCTTTAAGAAGGAGAGGAGGGGATGAAAATAAATGACATCTCTCCAATTCGTAATACTGATATATTTGTACTCTACACGAAGATAAATTACATGGTGTATTTTTTTGCACACAATGCGTTATATCACTAGAATTATTTGTTCATTATTTATGTGCAAAACCATTTTTGTTTGTGTTTATCTGGGGATGACTTTTAATCCCAGGTCTTTTGTTTATCTTCATTAAATATCTTTAAATAATCTGAACTTTGAACTTATGGTCATGTGACCGAGAGCTGGATAGCTCAAAACGCGTTGTTTGTTTGCCCTGAAATAAACATTTGTTGACCAAATTGGATTGACGTGGCTTGTGCTTGCGAGGATGTTTGCGAGCCTTTTGGTGGATTGATGAGAGCGGAGGCGCCCGCTCAGAGGCGAGCCCCTACTCACTTGGAAGGGAGGAGATCAGCGCCGTTTGATGTGACAGTGATTAGATATCATTTATGTCCGCCCGCCGGTAACACAAACTGCTCCCAAAGGACTGAAGAATGAGACAGCAAAGGAAATCGTTTCGGAAACTTCGGTGAAGGTGAATGTAAACGATTCATTCCAGAGGTGGAGCAAGTTACCAGGGTACGTCAGGACAAGAGTCCGGAGGACAAAATCCATTTGGGACAAGGTCGGTTGACCGCACTGCATTTTGGGCAATGGAGTTTCTCAAGGGCCGGGAGGCTTCGGCTAAGTTAATTTTTAAAAAAACTTCAAACAAACGGAACAGAGATGAAATGGGCGTAAATCAATCCCAGACTACATCTAGTATTAAACAAAAGGGTAATCTATTGGAGAGATTACGTAAAAAAGAACTCAGTAGATGGTGGGAGGCCACATCCCTCCAAAATTATCTGGAAGTAGATCGTATATCAAGGGGTCTGAGGATTTTTATTGTACCCACACTGAACAAGCCTAAACAAGAAGTCCTGAAAGCATGGCTTGATAACACCACTGCCTGCTCCAGAACGATGCTTCAAATTCTCATAAAAAAATGCATGGGAGGAGCATAAAGAGCTGGTTGACGAAATACAGAAAATACTGGATGATCTGGCCAAAGAGATGGACCAAAATGAAGTGAAGAAAATTCTAGCAGCAGTAAATGATCGGATAATAATCTTCAAGAAGAACATCATTGAAAGAAAGCAGAGGAAGCTTGAAAGGGACGAGAGGGACTACAGGTCTGGGAGAATCTTGACATTCACCAGAAAGTTTGATAAATTTACGCACCAATCTTGCTAAAGATCAGGCATTGGGAGCCGCGTATAAAGGAAGATGGGAGTCTGGCACAAGTTTGAGCTCTGATGTGGGATCCATAGATAGTACCAGCTCCTTTCCACCAGAAGTCATGTCTTTTTCCGAGGAACTGCGCCTCATGCAGGAGGCAAATGAACACTCAATAAGAGGAAGAACGAGGTTTCAAGGAAGGGGAGGAAAAACACAAGTAAAAGAAGGCGAGACCGGTTAAAGGAAGAACAACAACACTGGCAAGGGAACCAAGGGCCAGAACCGGAGGGGAAAGTAATGGATGGACAAGAGCTCACGTTAATGAACCTCTCTAATAGACTTTTGACTCCAATAGAAGAACAGGTTATTAAACTAGGATTAACCTTTTATCCAGATTTTCCCCTTGATTATGCTCAAACACGCATTGATGTGTATTGTTTTGCACGTAAACTTAAATTGTTTAAGATTCACAAACTTAGAGAACAGAATCAAAATACAGCAGTAACAATGACACACCCTTTGTCCCCCTCTATGGATGACACTGAGATTTTAAGAACACTCATTAGTCTCAGCGATGAACAGACAACATACAATACACAGACAGTAGAATTATCAGACCGGAGCATTACTGACACTGGAATTTTAAGAACACTCACTAGTCTTAATGATGAACAGGATGGTCATAACACACAGACAATAGAAATATCTGACCCGAATATCATTCGTACAGTGGTAACTCTAGAATTAGATCCTGCCAGACCCATTGTGACACCTTTTAGAGGTAAATCTAAATATAAACCGCAGATCCCTAAAGATAATATTGACGTCTTTCATGAGAATGTTTATCATGACATTTTACATCTTCTTAAAAAACCTGCCACTAATTCCAATCTCAGTAGAACAAAAAGAGAGACGATAAGGGGTCTCCAAAATGATGACAGCATTGTTATTAAGCCGTCCGATAAAGGCGGCAATGTTATCTTGTGGGATAAAAAGAACTATACTCAGGAAGCCATGAGACAGCTTAATAATGTGACGTGCTAAACCAAGGTGGACAAATCGTATCTTATTAAGTTGCCGGATAGATTTTTCAACCTCCTTAAGGGGTGGACAGACGAGAGCCTCTTGAACTGGGATGAACAGAAATTTCTGAAAAATGAGACACCTACCATACCAACCTTTTACCTCCTTCCTAAGGTACACAAGGACCCTGTGCAACCACCAGGTCGACCAATAGTTTCTTGCAAAAACAGTCTGTTCGAGAATGTTTCCATGTACGTGGACCATTTTTTATTAGACTATGTGAAGGATTTGACATCCTACATAAGGGATACCAAAGACTTTCTACAAAAGATAGAAAACATACATTGTGACACAAACTTTTGGCTTTTGTATCTGGACGTGGAAAGTTTATATACTAGCATTAGACAGAGACGGACTGAAAGCGTGTGAGCACTTCCTCAGATCTAGAAGCATACATTTGTTAGCACACACTAGGATGTTACTGCAAATGATCGAGATGTGTCTTGTGGAAAATGTATTCACATTTAATGGGGTACTTTACAAACAAGTACAAGGTACTTCAATGGGCACCTGCTTTGCTCCTAGCTACGCCAATCTCTTGGTGGGCTGGTGGGAGAAGCAGGTGCTCTGGAGTGAATCAATGGAACATTGGACCAATAAGGTCAATATTTGGCTCAGGTTTATTGATGATATTTTCTTTGTTTGGGAAGGTGGAGAACAAGAATTGCTTATGTTTCTGAGAGAAATCAATGAGAATACTTTGAATTTGAAGTTTATAATGCAGCACAGTCAAGAAACTGTAGACTTCTTAGATATTAGACTCACTGTGAAGGGAAACAAACTTGAGACATATCTTTTTAGAAAGAGCACCGCCGGCAACTCGGTGCTACATTCGGCAAGTTGCCACCCCACTAATTTTAGGTGGAGCATACCCTTCAGTGAGTTCCTCCGGGCCAAAAGAAACTGTAGCACAGAGGAAGCGTATGAAAGGAACAAAAAGAAGATGTCACAGAGATTCTGAGTAAGAGGGTACCCCCGCAAAGTGCTCAAAATGGGAGAGAGAATAGCAGATGAAATAGGAAGAAGTGAGGCACTCTACAAAGCACCTAAGAATAAACAGAGACAGATCCACCCATAACACTCATCACAACATTTAACTCCCAATCTAATCTATTCAGTCAAATAATCAAAAAGAGATGGGACATTCTGACACAAGACAGAGTCCTTAAAGAAAAACTAGGCCCACATCCAGCCATAACATACAGAAAGGGTCCATCCATCAAAGATAAGATTGTTAAGAGTCACATGAGCAATCAGAAATTGACATGGTTAGACAAAGTGGGTGGATTTCATCGATGCGGTAAATGCAAGGCTTGCAGCCATAGTGAAAATATGAAAGAGGTTATCCTGGAGAGAACTAAGAGGAAATGGTACATTCGTAAGAACATATAATGCAGCACAGATTTTGTAGTCTATGTTATCACTTGCCCATGTGGCAAGTGGTACATAGGCTTTACTACCTTTCTAGTCAAAAAGAATACTGGAGCATTGGCGCGCCATTACCAATAAGGACTTCAGTTACAGCACGGCCAGACATTTCCACCATGCACACAATGGGGATTGGACGAAGGCAAAATTCTTTGCCCTTGATTCCATCCCCAAAAACCCCAGCGGTGGGAACAGAATCCAAGCTTTACGTAGAACAGAATCCAGATTCATCTTGCAGGCTGGTAGTGTAGCTCCGTTTGGGATAAACAATGATGAAGAGATGCATGAACATCTATAGGGTGAATAATTAAGAAGAATGATGCCTCCTGTTGCACCTTTTAGAAACTAAAGTTCTTTTCACAGAAGTTTAGATTTTATTTTGTGTGTTGTTTTACATCATGTCACTTACCCCATCCCTGTAATATATTTTATTTTTTGTATCCTTTCACGTTGATATGACGCATGTGATATATATAGAATGTCAAATAGAGAGATGTACACCCTGTCTTAACTTAATCTTTGATGGCCTTTAATGCAGAGACTATTGTAGTTTTGGTTCCCTGGTCTATGACCTTAGAAATCCAATATTGAAATGAGAACATGAACATGTACTTTTACTTCAAAAAAATCTTTCCTTTTCTTCTTCCCCATAGACTGAACATTTGGAGCTCATGATCACCACTGCTACCGTTAAGAGCTACGAGCACGGAGTTTTAGGTGTTTGTTACTACAATCACAATCTCCTTTTCTATATATTGGTCCTGGGTAATGTCTCATGATCAACATATTTATGACTGTATTCTTTAGATTTTGTTGTTGGGGATATATATAGGGATAATTAGTATGGATGTTTATTTCTCTTGTAATTAATTGGAAGTACTCACATCTGTATACAGTAGGGTACTATACCCTTGAGTGGTCTGCTCTTTATTCAAATGACAGATGATATAGGGACTTGTATAATGGGTACTTTACTCTCTAATTGTTCTGCTCAAATTGAACAAAGTCACCATTGTCGTTTTGCTTAAGGTTCTTTAGGAAGGAGAGGAGGGGATGAAAATAAATGACATCTCTCCAATTTGTAATACTGATATATTTGTACTCTACACAAAGATAAATTACATGGTGTCTTTTTTTGCACACAATGCATTATATCACTAGAATTATTTGTTCATTATTTATGTGCAAAACCATTTTTGTTTGTGTTTATCTGGGGATGACTTTTAATCCCAAGTCTTTTGTTTATCTTCATTAAATGTCTTTAAATAATCTGAACTTTGAACTTATGGTCATTTGACCGAGAGCTGGATAGCTCGAAGTGCGTCGGTTGTTTGCCCTGAAATAAACATTTGTTGACCAAATTGGATTGGCATGGCTCGTGCTTGAGAGGAAGTTTGCGAGCCTTTTGGTGGATATATATATATATATATTCACTGAAAAAATCAAAGGTTTCAGGGGCATTATAGTTAGGAATTGGCATTTAAAAAAACTTAGAAATTCACTGAAAAAACCATAGGTTTCAGGGGTGTTATAGTTAGCTGGACATTTCCCTCATACATAACCCTAGAAATTCCCCTGTTAAAGTTAGTTCAGCTAACTATAACTCGCGCCCCCGCAATGCACTGCTGATGACGTCACATATTACATCACTCATGACATGGTCAGTGACATCACTCATGACATCACTGATGACATCTCAAATGACATCACTGATGACATCACTGATGACGTCATCCAGTGACTGTGTGTTTCTGTAAAGTTTAAATATATTTTATATATTTATAGTGAAAGGCCGGTAGAAGAATGAGTGGGTGTACAAGTGTGACAATAGATGATTTTCTAGGTGCGTAACTGACTCTATAAGTGAGTCATTAAATGTATCTTACTGCAGACTAGTGACTAAACTGTGTGAATGTCTGTATGTGTCTGTGTGTAGGTGTATAAGTGGCTGCATGGTTTTGTGAATAGCTATATGAGTGTCTATATGGGTTATTGATTGGTTGTCTGAGTATCTGTATGGGTGCCTGAGTGTTTGTGTGGGTAGGGTGTGTGTGACTCTATGCATAGATGTGTGAGTGGGTGATTCTATGGGTGCATGGTTTTAAGAGTGCATCTGTGATGAACTGTATGGTTGGGTGAGTGTATGTATGGGTGTGTCAGGGATTGAATGTATATCTCAGTGGTACATGTGTGACTAACTACATATGTGAAAGGCAGTATATATGCGCGTAAGAGTATATAAGTGGGTATATGTGAGAGTGTGTAATTGTGAGAGTGGCTGTATGGATGAGTGTGTGCTTGTATCAATGATTATATAAGAGCGTAAGAATGTGGTACTATTTTTATGAGTAAGTGAACTTGAGTGTGTTTAACTGTATAGGTGAGTAAATTGGACTGTGTTTAATTACTTGCACGACTGACTAGGTGTGTCAGTACCTCAATGGATGATTGGCGGTCTGTGAGTGTCTATATAGGTGTATAAATGCATATGATAGTCTTGTACGGAGTGACTGTAAGTATGAGTGACTGTACAGGTGAGTGAGTGGAGGTGTATGTAGACCTAAGAGTTAATGAGTGGGTATGTAGCTATTGGTATTGGAGTATCTATGGTTTCGAGAATGGACATCTGAAATTTTGAGTTGGTGTATCAAAGGTTAAATTAGGGTGTGAGAAGATGCAGTAATTTATCACATGGATGATGTCATCAGTGATGTCATCAGTGATGTCATTTGAGATGTCATGAGTGATGTCATGAGTGATGTCACTGACCATGTCATGAGTGATGTAATATGTGACGTCATCAGCAGTGCATTGTGGGGGCGCGAGTTATAGTTAGCTGAACTAACTATAACAGGGGAATATCTAGGGTTTTGTACGAGGGAAATGTCCAGCTAACTATAACACCCCTGAAACCTATGGTTTTTTCAGTGAATTTCTAAGGTTTTTTAAATGCCAATTCCTAACTATAACGCCCCTGAAACCTTTGGTTTTTTCAATGAATTTCAAAGGTTTTTTAAATGCCAATTTCTAACTATAATGTGCATGAAACCTATGTTTTTTTCAGTGAATTTCAAAGGTTTTTTAAATGCTAATTCCTATCTATAACTTATCTCTGAAGATTTCATGTTTAATGATTTTCATTGGATTTGTATATTTTTCAAATTCAGTGTGTCAATTTCATTAATTACATTTTTTTTTAAATACTTTTTTTCACCATTTTTTAAACTTATTTTTTCAATTAATTCTTTTAAAAATTAAAAAATAATATTTGAACTTAATGGGTTTTTCAAACATATTTTTTTAACTATATGTTCAAAACTTTATTTTATATTTTTGTTTTCAATGTTTTTGGATCCGCGCACCCTAAGCGCACCTTTCTCGATCCCTACGCGATAGCATCCGCACATGGTAAGTGTTGGGTACGTGTTTAGTGCGCGATTGCAATGCGACCGGTAAGCGACTCCCAGCCTATACGCGACACGTTCGATGTACGTAACGCGATGTTTACGCGCTTCCGCGGTGTGTCATCTGCGTCTATGAAGCGGTAGGTGCACCGATCCCGCGAAATATTTAACATTTAAAAAAACATATATATATGTATTTCTTGTGAATATTAATTGAAGACAAACTCTAAACTAGTCTTAAAACTAATATATTTTCACATCTAATCCTATCATTTTTTTAAGTCAATTTTGCGGATGCGCACTGGGTGCGTGCTGCGTAAGCGAAGGGTGCGCGGATCCCATGTGACCTGCAAAAAAAGAGATTTGATTAGTTCATTACACTTCCTTTTCTAACTATTGAAAGACCCCACCCATTTCAATCATTCTTCTTTGACCTTCTTTAGAGCACCATCTCTTTGGAGAGAAGAAGATTTTTTAGACTAAGTTTACACTTAGCTCTAACTTTTTTCAACCAAAAATGGCTTCAGGGCAGCAGGCATCACATGCATCACCTCATACTTCTGAGGATGAATTTTTGGTGGAGGCACCACCCAAAGAACGTTTTTCTTCAGTGGTGTGGAAATTTTTTTCTTTTCCCAAGGAGCAGAATAAGACCAATGCCACCTTGGTCATGTGCAAGATTTGCAAAAGAGTCCTGTCGCGAGGGGATCCTAACAAGAAATACTTGTGCGGCACAGCAAGTATGATGAAGCACATGAGGACCCTTCATCCAAACAATCTTGCACGAGAAGAGTGCCGACGGATGAGAAACACTCCTGCTCCTGCACCATCCACCTCATCGCAGCCGAGCACCTCAAGAGTTCATCCATCAGCCCAAACCTTGGACATCCGTCCTCAATTTCAATTTTTAAAAGTGCTCTGCACTAAGTGCAATGCGACTTTGTGCTATGGTGAGAAAGTCACATTTGCTAGTTTTTTTTTTTTTGTTTTTTTTTTATTGTTCCCTCAAGTTCATTGTTTGGTTTCTCCTGTTTTTTTTGGTTTTTTTTTTGCAGAAAAACCCAAAAAATGTAAAAATTGTTCAGAAAACTCAAAAAAAATTATAAGAGAAGTAAAAAAAAATGTTCTTGTAAGAACTAGCTTTCCTGGTTTCAAAAAAGAGCTAAACTTCTTTGTTAGTGTTAGTTTAGATGAATGTATGTGTAGTACGTAATTGACTGAATGAATGCATTAGTAGCGTATGGTGAATGTATAAGTGCAGAACTATGAGGAAGTGCTGCAGCATCACACAGTAACCTCTTTAACTGCAGTGTGCTGTAGTACTTCCGAAGCACAGGGATGCAACATATGTACATAAATATGTTACAAATCAATGCTTCTGTCTGCACGGCTACTTAAACTGCAGCCATGTGGTGACAAAGGCACCCTTGCACCTTAGTGCAAGGATATCTGTGTCATGTGCTGTTTGTTTTTCTACAGGAAGACACACCTTCCTGCACAAAAACAATGAGAAAATGCATTTTTCTCCTTCAATGTTTGCTGAACATTTCAGCATGCATTGAAGATATAAAAATGTAGAGAAATTAAAACAATTCTCCTTGTTGTGCTTTCCTACACCAATTTTAGAATGGTGCACCATTCACACACATATCGAGATTTATGATTTATGATAAATCTAGACATGTGTCTTGTTCTATGAGTATTAAGTGCAATCATGCACAACAACACTTAAAGAACACCCTTTCAACACAAAGTGGTCTGCATGATGAGGTTGTATTTACATGGAGTATAAAAAGTGCACAGAGTGCCTTTTCCTCTCTTTGTAAATATGAAAGAGTATTTTACACAATAACTATGTTACAAAAAGTGACATATTTCCAGTTTTAAAATTCCGAATGATAAAAGGTAAGCACAGAGTTTTGTCTGCAAAAATGTTCAAAGAAGAATGATTGAAATAATTGCGGTCCTTCAATAGCTAAAATAGGAAATATTATGAACCCCTCAAATCTCTTTTTTAGCAGGTCACATGATATCTGATTATGGTCAGATTTCAAAACTACAAAGGTATAAACAGAGTGTTTTTAGAAACATGTTTCAACTTTGTAGCTTCTTGCAGACCTCCTCATTCTGCATATTGAGACTTAGTTAAACTTACCTTCACAGTAATAGGAATAAAAAATGGTACACATTTTTTTCACATTTTCATTCCAATCTAAATTCATAAAAATTGCTTATTTTAAAATTTGGATCTGTGAAAGAAAAGGAAAAAAAAGTTATAACATGTAATAATACATTTTTTACAACACAGCATAATTTCCACAAAGTAATTTTTTTGCCTTTTTTGCTGTTCTCAGAATATATTAAATTTCACTAAAAATAGTGATTTCAATCGTACTCATCACTTAACAGCGGGCAAAAAAAAACAATCTCAAAGATTGTTAAATAAAACCCAACATGCTATTCTAAAAAAAAACAAGATACAAATCACAGATATATAAAATGCATACAGCTAACAAAATTTTATAATTTTAACTTACAAAAACTGTAAATGTTGTCACTTTAAAATATTCACCGAATCTAAGGATGAATTTTTGGAGGATGCACCACGCCCACAACGTTTTCCTTCAGTGATGTGGAAATTTTCTACTTTTCTCGAGGGGCAAACAAAGACCAATGCCACCTTCCTCACACACAAGATTTGCAAAAGAGTTCTGTTACGAGGGGATCCTAACAAAAAATACTCGTGCGGCACAGCAAGTATGATGAAACACCTAAGGACCCTTCATCCAAACAATCTTGCACGAGAAGAGTGCAAACAGATGAGAAACACTCCTGTTCTGTATCTGTAAAAAAGAATCACAAATAAATGTATATTAACCCGTTCCGTGCTCATGACGGAACCACTCCGTCATGAGCCACGGGCGCCGTGTGCTCATGACGGAGTGGTTCCGTCATGCTGCGGCCGTTGGCGGCCGCTCCGCCCACGCGGCGCTAATTCCCCGCCTGTGCGGGCGATTAGCGCAGTGGGCGGAGTCGTGACGGAACCACTCCGTCATGAGCACAGCTCGCCCGTGACTCATGACGGAGTGGTTCCGTCACGAGCACGGCGGCGCCGCACTGCCCCCAAACCCCCCCAGCGCCGCGGCGGAATTCGTGCCGTGGCGAAGGGGTTAATAACTTTCAAATGTATACTATTCCATTACTGTACAAAGGGGAGAGGAGTTGGCCTAATGGCTAGGGCGCTCGACCTCGAATCTGAGGAACTGGGTTCGAGTCTCGGTAATGATGCTGAACTTCCTGTGATTCTGGGCAAATCACTTAATCTCCCCGTGCCTAAAATAAAAAAAGTGTCCTCATGTAACGTAACTGGTGCTATGTAAAGCGCTCTGATACCTGATTGCATTCGGGTCAAGTTCGCGCTATATAAAACTCTGCACAAAAAAAAAACATTTTATATAAAAACTGACTAAGAAACTATAGCCCTGAACCACAAGTGTGACGATGGTTAAAACACTACATGCATAGTGCATACTACTTTGAAGCAGTTCATGCTCTAAAGCCTACCTCACTAAAAGACTACATGCTAACTGACTAAATGATTACAGTACTATAAGGAGACACACTGGGTGAGTGACAGGGTGTTTGCTGGAAGTGTATGAATACTAACTAGGGAATTGAAGGTGTGAAAGACAACTGTGTAGGTGATTAGAGGACTGCATTCATACTGCATAGGCATTTAAAGCAGTCCATGTGCTAAGGCCTGGCTCACTGCATGACTACTTGGGTACTAACTGAATGATTAGAGTACAGCAAGGAGAGTGCCTAGGTGAATTTATAAGTGGTAGGCTTTTCGCACAGGGAATGGATTAGTACTTGGTACTGAATGGGTCACTAGAGGAGTGCAAAGGGAGTGACAGGATGTTTGCTGGACTGTATGGATACTAACTAGGTAATTGAAAGTGTGAAAGACAAGTGTCTAGGTGGTTAGAAGACTGCATACATAGTGGATAGGGGTTTGAAGCAGTCCATGTGCTAAGGCCTGGCTCAGTGCATGAATACTTAGGCACTGACTGAATGATTAGAGTACTCCAAAGATAGTATATTGGTGAATTTATAAGTGTTTGGGTTTTGGCACAGTGAATGGATTAGTACATGATGCTGAATGGGTCACTATAGGTCTGCAAAGGGAGTTACAGGGTGTTTCCTGGAAGTGTATGGATACTGACTAGCGAATTGAAAATGTGAAAGACAAGTGTATAGTATGTTAGAAGACTGCATGCATACTACATAGACATTTGAAACAATCTATGTGGTAATGTATGGCTCACAACATGAGTACTTGGAAACTGACTAAATCATCAGACTACTACTAGCTTAGTGCCTGGGTCAAACTTTTACATTTTCAGTTCTGGCACAGTGAAGAGAATGGTACATGGTACTGCACTTTAGTGTCAAACCCTGACTCATTTGATCAATGCATAAGCAAATAATACCTTCTAAAGCTACTAAAACTTGACAACATGACCGATTTTAAAACAGTTATCTGTCATCAAATATACTATGTTACCAAATGCTTCTCTCACAATCCTTACCCAAATGTACACAGACTCACAGTGTGATTTTAGACAAGCAACACTATCCCCAGCAGTTTACCAAACCTCATTCACTAGTCTAGAAGAGGTAATGGTACTGTACACAATCTACATATTTAAGTACAGCACATTAGTGTCAAAGCATGACTCATTTAATCAACGCATAAGCAAAGACTGGCTTCTAATGCTACTAAAACTTGACAACATGACAGGTTTTAAAAGAGTTATCTGCTAAAAAATACACGATGGTACCAAATGCTTCTCTCACAGTGGTTCCCAAATGCACACAGACTCACAGTGTGATTCTAGAGAACAACCACTATACCTAGCACTTTACCGACTACTGTGGAACTGATAAGGGAACTGCACACAATCTAAATATTTCAGGACTGCACCTTTCTGTCAAAGCCTGACTCATTTAATAAAAGCATAATCAAAAACTGGCTTCTAATTCCACTAAAACTTGACAACATGACAGGTTTTAAAAAAGCTATCTGTCCGACAATACACGATGTTACCAAATGCTTCTCTCACAGTGGTTCCCAAATACACACTAACTCATAGTGTGATTCTAGACAAGCACCACTATCCCTAGGAGTTTACCAAAACTCATTCACTACAGTGCAAGTGGTAAGGGAACTGCACACAATCTACATATTTCAGGACTGCACTTTTGTGTCAAAGCCTGACTCATTTAATCAAAGCATAAGCAAAAACTGCCTTCTAATGCTACTAAAACTTGACAACAAGACAGGTTTTAAAACAGTTATCTGTCAGCAAATACACGATATTACCACATACTTCTCTCACAGTGGTTCCCAAATGCACACAGACTCACAGTGTGATACTAGACAAGCAGCACTATCCCTAGCAGCTTACCAAAACTCATTCACTACTGTGCAAGGGGTAAGGAGACTACACACAATCTACATACTAAAACTTGACAACATGACAGGTTTTAAAACAGTTATCTGTCAACAAATACACAATGTTACCAAATGCTTCTCTCACAGTGGTTCCCAAATGCACACATACTCACTGTTTGATTCTAGACAAACAACACTTGCACTATACCAAAACACATTTCTTCATCTAGAAGAAGTACTACATTTTAGTATAGATACATAACATAACTCATTTCACATATTCATAAACAATGACTGGTTTCTAATTCTACCAAAATATAAAAACAGCACAGTTATCTGTCTGCAAACACATGAAAAACACAAATGCTGATCACACCTCTAGGGGGTCAGAGTATTTCCACTCTGCCCCCTTTATATGTTTTACACACTTATTCCCCTTGCTTCTTCAGCCTCGCTTCTTCTGAGGCAGAAAATGGCCACCAACATTTCCTGGTTTCGAATGTAGACAGAAACTCGACAGCCAATTAGCATTCAGCGCACGATCGGGAGGTGCGCGCTCGGTTCGGGGAGGGTGCCCTTATGGTGCGGGTAGGGTCCGCGGATCCTCCCCGGCCATAGATTTTTATGTACTTTTAATTCTAATTTTCTCAGGAACTACTGAACGGATTCACACCATTTATGCAAAAGGCACGAGTCTGAACTGAGGACTACCTCTTTGCCAAATTTGGTGTCCTTCTGTTCAGCAGTTCGGGCTGTAGCTGCGACAACAGATCCTATGGGAAATTGCATGGGGAAAACGCGTTTTGGGACCCCCCTTTTTTCTCGGCCCCCGCTTGACGAATTACCACGAAACTTTCAGGGTAGGAGCGGAGCGGAGCTGGCCAAAAGTTTCGAAAATGTCGCGAGGATTCATCAACCGGCGCCAGACTTATTGGGAATAGAATGTTGCAGATTTCCTATGGAAAATAGGTCCTAACTATAACTACCTACTGGCGACCACCAGTAGGTAATATATATATATATACATATATATATATATATATATATATATATATATATATATATATATATATATATATATATATATTCACTTAAAAAACCATAGGTTTCACACATGTTATAGTTAGCTGGGCATTTCCTTCGAAAAAAAACAATGAAATTCCCCCGTTATAGTTAGTGCAGGCAACTATAACTCACGCGACCGCAATCCGCTGCTGATGACGTCAGATATTACATCACTGTATTTAGACACTTATTTACCCATGTCTTCTTCCATTCATTTTTAGCTATACATATATTACAATTTTTTTTTTCAGAAAGACACATATGTCATCAGTGATGTAATATCTGACGTCATCAGCAGCGGATTGCGGTCGCGTGAGTTATAGTTGCCTGCACTAACTATAACGGGGGAATTTCATTGGTTTTTTTCGAAGGAAATGCCCAGCTAACTATAACATGTGTGAAACCTATGGTTTTTTAAGTGAATTTGCAAGGTTTTTTAAATGCTAATTCCTAACTATAACGAGTGTGAAACCTATGGTTTTTTCAGTGAATTTGTACGTTTTTTTAAATGCTAAGTTATGTATTTATTAATATATTTTTTAAACAAAACTTTTTTACGGCGCGCGCACCGTGCGCGCGCGGTGGGCAAGCGGTGCGCTTCGTGCACCGCGTGCTCACTTTACGCAGTTCAGGCCGTGCACGCACAGTGGGAACACGGTGTGCTTCGCGCACCACGCGCCCACTTTACGCAGTTCAGGCTGTGCGCGCGCGGTGGACACGCGGTGCGCTTCACGCACCGCGTGCCCACTTTACGCAGTTCGTGCCTTGCACGCACGGTGCGCTTCGCTCACCGTGCGCGCACGGTGGGCGCACCGCGCGTCCACTTTACGCAGTTCGTGCCGTGCTTTTTTTTTTCCACAAAATCGCGGAGTGCGCGCACGCTGCGCGAACTTCGCAGATTTTTTTCTGTTTGGATGGTGCGCGCACTCGGCGATTTTTCGAAAAAATTATATTTTTTTTTTGCCCTTGGGGGTCCTTCTGGGACCCCTTGACCACGGCTAGGGGGTCGGGAAGTGTCCACGCTGCCCCCTTTTCACGTTCTCCACATTAGTTTTTCACCCCCTCAGAGTGCGAGAGACAAAATGGCGGCCGACACTTCCTGGTTTCGACCGATTCGAATGTTTACTAAGATCTACCAACCAATCAGAATTGTGCTCGCGCACAGCAAGGTGCGCGCACCCAGCGCGCACGCTGCGCGCGTATAGATATATATATTGATTTAAATGCTATTTTCTCAGAAAATACTGAACAGATTTACACCAAACCTGCAAAAGGCACTTCATGGACCTTATGGCTACCTCTCTGCCAAATTTCACGTAATTCTGTTCAGCCGTTCGGGCTGTAGCTGCGACTAAAGTCCCTACGGAAAAATCCATGGGGAAAATGCGTTTTGGGACCCCCCCTTTTTCTCGGCCCCCGCTTGATGAATCACCCCGAGACTTTCAGGGTAGGAGCGGAGCAGAGCGCCCCATTAGTTTTGAAAATTTCGTGAAGATTCGTCAATGGGCGCCAAAGTTATTCAAAATAGAATTTTGAGATTTCCTATGGAAACACGGTCCTAACTATAACTATCTACTGGCGACCGCCAGTAGATTATATATATATGTGATCAAGGCTGTGTGTCAACAGCCGAAACGTTATGCTGACCGTGGAAGAATAAACGAGCACGCTTTATCTACTTGGCACTGTGTGGTCTGTACCTGTTTGAGAAAGGAAAGAGACAGGATTGCTGAAAGTTATATATATATATATATATATATATTCACTGAAAAAACCATAGGTTTCACACACGTTATAGTTAGGAATTAGCATTTAAAAAACCTTAGAAATTCAGTGAAAAAACCATAGGTTTCACACATGTTATAGTTAGCTGGACATTTTACTCGTAAAAAACCAATGAAATTGCCCCGTTATAGTTAGTTCAGCTAACTATAACTCGCGCGCCCGCAATGCACTGCTGATGACGTCACATATTACATCACTCATGACATGGTCAGTGACATCACTCATGACATCACTGATGACATCTCAAATGACATCACTGATGACATCACTGATGACATCATCCAGTGAATGTGTGTTTTTCTGAAAATTAAATATGTTTTATATATGTGTATCTCAAGGTCGATGGAAGAATAAATGGGTATATAAGTGTCTAAATGGATGATTTGTTTTTGAAAAATTGATTGTGTTACTGACTGATTAAGTGTATCTCTCACTTTGTGTATAAGTGGCTGCATGGGTTGGTGAGTAGCTACATGGGTGTCTATATAGGTTATTAGTTGTTTTTTTGAGTATCAGTCTGAGTGTCTGTATGGTACGGTGGGGGGTATTACGTAGTGCATAGATGCATGAATGAGTGACTCACTGTTTGTATGTGTTGAAGACAGCATGTGTGCAGGACTGTATGTGTGGATGAGTGTGTGTATGGGTGTGTTATTGAGTGAATGACTGTCTCAATAGTGTCTTCAGGAGTAACTACATATGTTTTTAACTAGTATATGTGACTATTGGTGTATATATGTGAGTATATGTGAGAGGGAGAGATTGAAAGAGTTCCTGTATGAATAAGTATGTGTTTCTATAAGTGATTGTTTAAAAGACTAAGTATGTGTAAGTTTCCGTAGAAGTAAGTATGGTGGTGTGTGTATTACTGTATATGCAAGTAAATGTATGTTTTATTCTTTATTAGCATGAGTGACTATGTGTGTGAGTAACTCTATGGATGAGTGGCATTGTGTAACAGGATGTATAGATGTATGAGTACATATGATGAGTGAGTACATGTATGAGTGACTGTATAGGACTGTTGGTGAATGAGTGGATGTGTATGTGGATCTTAGAATTACTGAAGAGGTTGTTGTAACTGGTATTGGTATGTCCATTGTTTTGAAATTTTTAGTCTCTATTTTTGAATGTGTGTATCAAAGCTTATATTAAGGTGAGAGGAGGTCTGCCACTCTATCACAAGGATGATGTCATCAGTGATGTCATCAGTGATGTCATTTGAGATGTCATCAGTGATGTCATGAGTGATGTCACTGACCATGTCATGAGTGATGTAATATGTGACGTCATCAGCAGTGCATTGCGGGCGCGCGAGTTATAGTTAGCTGAACTAACTATAACGGGGCAATTTCATTGGTTTTTTACGAGTAAAATGTCCAGCTAACTATAACATGTGTGAAACCTATGGTTTTTTCACTGAATTTCTAAGGTTTTTTAAATGCTAATTCCTAACTATAACGTGTGTGAAACCTATGGTTTTTTCAGTGAATTTCTAAGGTTTTTTAAATGCTAATTCCTAACTATAACGTGTGTGAAACCCATGGTTTTTTCAGTGAATTTCTAAGGTTTTTTAAATGCTAATTCCTTACTATAACGTGTGTGAAACCCATGGTTTTTTCAGTGAATTTGCAAGGTTTTTTAAATGCTATTTTTTTCTTTTTTTCTTCATTTTTTTCAAACATATTTTTATTTTAATTTTCTTATCTTTTATAAAGACTATGCTTAAATTTTTAAAATCCTTAAATATATTAAATATATATATTTTTTAAAATAAACATGTAAAATGTATTTCCAGATTTTTTTTTTTTTTTTTTTGTTTTTTTTTATAGTACGCGTACCGTAAGCTCACGGTAAGCGTACGGTTTACGCAACATCCGTAATCTATCTACGCTGCTTGCGCATAGTTACGTACTTTGCGTAGCCGCGCGTACTGCGCGTGGGACGCGTGCGCGCTTACGCAACACGCGCACGTTACGCGGAAGTGCCGGGAAATGACTGTTATGCGCATGCGCGCAAGCGCGTGTCTTTTTTACGCGCACGCGTACTTTTTGCCGTAAGCGTACCGTAAGCGTACCGTAAGCGTACGGTAGGTCATGTGATCTTGAAACACAACTTTTGATTGGTTGAAACTACTTTCAGTTCTAGAACTCTCCTACACCACACCCATTCCCCTCATTTCTGCTTGTGATCCCTTGGGAGAAGGAGCTGGTTTGTCTTTGGGATACGATGGCAGAACAGCAGAGCTCTTCTGAGAGTGAGGCTAGCACCAGCAGCACTGTCTTGAGGCAGAGAGCGAGGAAAGTAAAGCCTTCTTACGTTTGGGAGTATTTTACTTTTCCAGAAGGCCAGCAAAAGGTGAATGCACCCTTAGTTACTTGCAAGCTGTGTAAGCGTGTACTTTCTAGAGGTAATCCTAACAGGAAGTATTCCTTTGGGAATCACACCATGAAGAGACACCTCCAGGAAGTACACAGAAGGACACATGGTCATCTTTTTGGAGGTAACTCTTCAGAAAGACGAGCCAGTACATCCACAGCAGCTCAGCCTGGACCATCACCTGCAGGGCTTACTCCTTCTTCTGCAGGTCAGGTGAGCCCTTCATCTGTGGGGGGAGAATCTCCTTTTGCTGGCCCTCTGGAAATGAACCTTCGATTTCGGAAGGTTGATATTCATTGCACATTTTGTAAAGGTCTAATTTGTCATAGGGAGACCAGTGTTTCCCTAGTGAACAACAAAATAGATCAGCACATTTGTAGCTTTGAATGATTTTCCCATGCTTCCTTTCCTCTGTCCCTGCATGAACACAACGGTTCTTTTAAGAGCCAACCTTATCTTCCATCTTTTTTTTACTTGTTTTTAAAAACTTTTTTTTTTTTTTTTTTACCGTACGCGTACGGTAAGCGTACCTTTTTTTTATTTTTTAAAAAAAAACACTAAAAATCATTTATCACATTATAAAGTCCTTGAGAGACTACAATTTTTATTATTGACTTACCATACTCACTCAAAAAAAAATTTATTCATTTGTTTTTTTAAAAAATAGTTTTTAAAATGGTTGTAGTTTCCGAAAATTTTCTATATCGATCTGAAAATAAAGAAAAAAGTATTAATATTTTTAAACCATTTAATAATACAGTACACATATTTACATTTTTTTCCAAAAAATATTTTTGCCTTATTTTTGCTGTTTTCAGAATAAATTGCATTTCACTATTAATTGTGAAAGCAATTGCATTCAGCCTTAGTGATGCTGAATGTATTTGCATTACAGACTTAAACCTGAAAACCCCACTGGCTTGTACATACTGTGCATGACTATACACGGCAAGGACATGGGTGTGTGCTAAGCCTCTGCTTCTTCCCCCAAAAATTCGCTCCCCCTTTCCATCTAATGCAACTGTGAAATCACCAGAGCAAGACGCAATAAATCTCTGTCTATAATTCTTCTATGCACACAGAGTCATGTTTTCACATTAGTGCCAAAACGAAATTTCTTTGCCAATTTCAAAGCACACTTACTGCTCTTTTTTTTTCGGGCCAAGTGAAAATCTCTTTTTACAATTTGAAATCACTTTTACAGACTGACACATTATGAAACCACTATTTTTGCTTTATTTAATTGCACGTGTCCAAGCTGTTTTTTTTTCAGACCACCACCATGTGCATTCTCTGTGACTGCCTACACTCCACCAAGGGCAACCAGCCTTAGTGATGCTGAATGTATTTGCATTACAGACTTAAACCTGAAAACCCCACTGGCTTGTACATACTGTGCATGACTATACACGGCAAGGACATGGGTGTGTGCTAAGCCTCTGCTTCTTCCCCCAAAAATTCGCTCCCCCTTTCCATCTAATGCAACTGTGAAATCACCAGAGCAAGACGCAATAAATCTCTGTCTATAATTCTTCTATGCACACAGAGTCATGTTTTCACATTAGTGCCAAAACGAAATTTCTTTGCCAATTTCAAAGCACACTTACTGCTCTTTTATTTTTTCAGGGGCAAGTGAAAATCTCTTTTTACAATTTGAAATCACTTTTACAGACTGACACATTATGAAACCACTATTTTTGCTTTATTTAATTGCACGTGTCCAAGCTGTTTTTTTTTCAGACCACCACCATGTGCATTCTCTGTGACTGCCTACACTCCACCAAGGGCAACCAGCCTTAGTGATGCTGAATGTATTTGCATTACAGACTTAAACCTGAAAACCCCACTGGCTTGTACATACTGTGCATGACTATACACGGCAAGGACATGGGTGTGTGCTAAGCCTCTGCTTCTTCCCCCAAAAATTCGCTCCCCCTTTCCATCTAATGCAACTGTGAAATCACCAGAGCAAGACGCAATAAATCTCTGTCTATAATTCTTCTATGCACACAGAGTCATGTTTTCACATTAGTGCCAAAACGAAATTTCTTTGCCAATTTCAAAGCACACTTACTGCTCTTTTATTTTTTCAGGGGCAAGTGAAAATCTCTTTTTACAATTTGAAATCACTTTTACAGACTGACACATTATGAAACCACTATTTTTGCTTTATTTAATTGCACGTGTCCAAGCTGTTTTTTTTTCAGACCACCACCATGTGCATTCTCTGTGACTGCCTACACTCCACCAAGGGCAACCAGCCTTAGTGATGCTGAATGTATTTGCATTACAGACTTAAACCTGAAAACCCCACTGGCTTGTACATACTGTGCATGACTATACACGGCAAGGACATGGGTGTGTGCTAAGCCTCTGCTTCTTCCCCCAAAAATTCGCTCCCCCTTTCCATCTAATGCAACTGTGAAATCACCAGAGCAAGACGCAATAAATCTCTGTCTATAATTCTTCTATGCACACAGAGTCATGTTTTCACATTAGTGCCAAAACGAAATTTCTTTGCCAATTTCAAAGCACACTTACTGCTCTTTTATTTTTTCAGGGGCAAGTGAAAATCTCTTTTTACAATTTGAAATCACTTTTACAGACTGACACATTATGAAACCACTATTTTTGCTTTATTTAATTGCACGTGTCCAAGCTGTTTTTTTTTCAGACCACCACCATGTGCATTCTCTGTGACTGCCTACACTCCACCAAGGGCAACCAGCCTTAGTGATGCTGAATGTATTTGCATTACAGACTTAAACCTGAAAACCCCACTGGCTTGTACATACTGTGCATGACTATACACGGCAAGGACATGGGTGTGTGCTAAGCCTCTGCTTCTTCCCCCAAAAATTCGCTCCCCCTTTCCATCTAATGCAACTGTGAAATCACCAGAGCAAGACGCAATAAATCTCTGTCTATAATTCTTCTATGCACACAGAGTCATGTTTTCACATTAGTGCCAAAACGAAATTTCTTTGCCAATTTCAAAGCACACTTACTGCTCTTTTATTTTTTCAGGGGCAAATGTAAATCACTTTTACACACTGACACATTATAAAACCACCATGTGTAACTACAACAAAAACAATTCCCATTTCTATTATTCATTTCTTAAGTTACCACATACATACCCTCTCAAACTGTAAACTCACCTTTAAAATTAGTTAGTTCTGAAAGAAATGTGACACTCAAACAGCAGATTATCAGAGCCAGGATCTCTGTTGTGTTCACCTGTCTCCTCTCAGCAGAACCAGATAATGGCAAACTTTCCCTCTAATTTTCCACACATATACATGTAAGTTTCAAATCTCAGTGCTTCCCCCTTTTTTTTCAAATGTAATCACACATTTCTATTGGTTGAAAACCAACCCTTTTCCAAAAGTACCCTGCCCCCAACTTGACTTCTGCCTAGTACCCTTCCCCCAACTTGACTTTTGCCTGCTACCATAGCAACAGCTCATGGAACACTGCTGTGTTCAGTTAGGTCAGAAGTTCGACACACAATGTTTCAATTCCACAGAGCAAGAGTGCTTGACTTTTCAAACCTAACAGCAAATCCATAGTACTGTTCTTTGGTTACACATTGTTTTGTACCAATACAAAACATGCTTGTATTAATTTTCACATACAGCCTAGTTTGTTTTCTAGAATGGTATGAAACAGCCAATCAGTTCTTTTTGTTTTGTAAAAAATATGTATGCCTCCATTTCCAAACTGTCTTTCTTTTCATATTGCCATTCTACTGAAAGACACCTCCTGAGTGCATCCAGTTCTCCTTTGAAGATGTTCTCAGTGTGGATTGTAGGGCACAGCTATGTCTTCTGGAGTGAAAAGTTTGCAGAGAAAACAGATATGGTGAGAGACCTTGCTTTGCCAAATGTAGACATTAAATGGATTGGTCAGAGAGGGTTAAAGTGGCACCAATTGATGCCATTGGTGAAATCCTTCATTCAAATCCAACACCCTGACCTCATAATAGTGCACTGTGGTGGCAATGACCTAGGCACTTTGACTGGGGTAGGTCTGGAAATGCTTATGAAGGACACCTTTGCACAACTGTTTACACTTTTCCCTAAAACTGCCTTTGTGTTTTCCAACATATGCCAAAGGCAAAAATGGAACTGGTCCAATCATTTCTGTCCGCAGATTGACAAAGCAAGAAAGCACATCAACAAATCTGTTTCTGCTTTCCTCCGTGACTATGGTATGGGTGCCATTTACCACAACAACTTGCGTTATGACATGCAAGACATTTATAGAGGAGATGGTGTGCACTTCAATGATGAAGGGAACAGAGTCTTCCTCTTGAACCTTAGACTCTGCATCGGTACTTACTTGTAGGTACCACTAAAAAAATGACTTCATAAACACAACAGCTCTTTTTAGAGCTCCCTAATTTCTAAACTCTTAAATCTGCTTTTCATTTATTTATTTTTATTTTTTTTACCGTACGCTTACCGTAAGCTTACCGTACGCGTACCCCGTGATTTTTTTTAAAATCAATAAATGTTTTTATTGTACTTTTCTGTCCTTCTTTGACCCCCTTACAAATGTTAGGGGGTCTGTAACTCTCCTCATTGCCCCCTTTCCTTGTTTTCACTCTTTTTTTTCAGAGTGAAATACACAAAATGGCGGCCGCCGCTTCCTGGTTTCGGCCGATTCGAATGTTTACTAAGATCTAAGAGCCAATCAGAATCGCGCTCGCGCACGCCACCGTACGCTTACCGTAAGCGTACGGTAAGCGTACCGTAAGCGGGCTCAGATATATATATTGATTTAAAGGCTATTTTCTCAGAATCTACTGAACAGATTTACACCAAACCTACAAAAGGCACTTCCTTGACCTAGGGACTACCTCTCTGCCAAATTTTGAGTAATTCTGTTCAGCCATTCGGGCTGTAGCTCGTTCTAAAGGTCCTATGGAAAAATGCATGGGAAAAACGCGTTTTGGGACCCCCCTTTTATCTCAGCCCCCGCTTGATGAATCCCCCCGAGACTTTCAGGGTAGGAGCGGAGCGTAGCGCCCCACCTATTTTGAGAAATTCGCGAGGATTCGTCGACCGGCGCCAAAGTTATTCAAAATAGAATGTTGAGGTTTTCCTATGGAAACGTGGTCCTAACTATAACTACCTACTGGCGACCGCCAGTAGGTAATATATACATATATATACACAGACACACACACACACCACCAATTGGCTCCATTACAGTGTGCAGCACGGTCGGTGCAGGCATTCAGGGTGGTACGAAATCCTGCAACAATTTGTACGCCGCACTCCAGGAATTTCATTTTGTCAATATCAACAGTTTATTATATATAATCACTGAAAAAACAAAGGTTAAAGTGAAGTGATAGTTAGGATGAGTAATAATATCTTACCTTATATTAAAATCAACTGAAAAACCCAAAGGTGAAAGTGACATTATAGTTAGCTGAAATCCACCAGTTATAGTTATTTCAAGTAACTATATCTTGTGTAACTCCTGCCATGCACAATATTGTCATCAATGATATCTTTTCAGATGTTGCAGTGATGTTATCAATGATATCATAGCACACATCATGAGTGATGTAATATGTGAGGATATACCAGTAATAATGTCACTATAAACGTTGTATTTTTCGGCGAATGTTTATGTTTTTATTAACAGAAAGTAAGATGTCTATCACTGTGTAAAGCATGGGGTTAAGCACTTACAGCAGACTGGGTGATGCAACAACAGAAAGGGTGCCATTTTAAGTAAGGCATACCTACTAACTTTGTCAAAGGGTCAGAACACCAAAATATAAAATACTGGCCTCTTGACTTTATCAAGTGGTCACATCATCAACATATACTACGCAGCGTTACTTTGCCAAAAAGTCACTAATAATTATAATAAAATGTATATTGTATAAATCCTCACATTACAGTGTTTAATAAAAGTGATTGTCATAAAATTTGTTCGAGAAAGCCTTTTAAAAAAACCATGAACATGTCTTTGCGTCTTGTTTAAACAGAATTCAGGCCCCAAAATGCAATCGTAGAACCTACCACAAGGAGGTCTCAGCACTCCAGCTGAAAAGCATTAGGCTCCAGCTCGGAGTGCTTTAAAAACATTTGGTAAGTTCTTGCGTGGTCATGGATTAATTGACCCAGAGACTTATTGTCTTGATCTTCTGCAGATCCACTGTCCCATCAAAAAAAACCCTGTTTTTGCCGCAGGGAGTCAGAGCATCAACCCTGCCTCCATGTATATTTTTGTCTTTTTCAGGACAAGCGTTGAGTAGCTAACAGAGCTGCTGCCACATCATTGTTGATGTAGTGGCAGACAATCAGATATTATCTTTCGATCTGTTGGATCCACAGATCCTCCATGGCATGATATATACATACATTTTGAACCTTAATTTCTTAAAAGCACTTTCACTTTCTGGATCAAGAGCTAGTTTTCCACCAAATGTGGTGTAATTCTGTTTAGCCATTTTTGCGGTATCACTGTTTAATTTCCTATGGAACATTGCATGGGAAAAATGTGTTTTGGGGTTACCACTCTATCTTTGCCCCCACTTGATGGATCACCAACGTTAGTAGTGTTTGAAGACTGTCAGCTCTTTGCACCAGCTGGAATCTAAATCTCTTGTTTCTCACAACTTTTATTATGGTTTTTTTGCTGTTCCGGTGGCCTAAAGTGGTCTAGGTGAAGTGTAGAGGTTTATAAAAACAAACACCGCCACGGTACTGTTCTTATCGGAGAGCAAAGCAGAGAAATAAAGAAAAGAAAGGGAGGACAGAGAAATGGTAATCTTAAGTATTACTTCTTGGTGCCCTCACACCTCCATGGGGATATCATGCTTCATAATCGGCATGCTCCTCATAGGGCCTGCACTGCAGTGACCTGCGGGCCCCACGAAGGGTCGTTTTAGCGGAGATCTTTTTATTTGTTTGCCATATGATGAAAGGTATTTATGTAAGGGCATCAAGAAGATGTGGGGTGGAGTGAGTGTGTCTAATCAAGTGAAGGAGGTTAAAACTGTCTAAGAGATATTGACTTAGAATTTAATATCGTGGTTCTCTTGGCAGGGTTAAAAAACCATAATAAGGTTAAGACTACTGTAGGCGGATGATGTACCGCAGTTGTCTGAAATAGTGAGTGTAGTTAGGTCGACATATTTTGTGTTTGATGGGCCAAAAAGGATCCGCAGCGCTTCCTCAGGACCTAACAGAAAGGATGTATAAAACCCTACCCCGCCAAAACATGAAGTGGAATATAGGTATTCCCATAACAAGATACCTGGTTCAATCAGAGTTAAAAAAACTGACCGTCCAACCTAAAGGATACAAATCAAATAATACAAAGGAAACAATGAAAAGTATACAATTACTTGGATGTATGTATCAATGCATCACCATGATCGCTTGTCCAACATACTCAGTGGTGGTATCTCCCAAGGTAGTCATGTGCATGCTCATAATGGCACCAATCAGTCACCACAACATGAGAAAAGTGAAATAACCATACTAATACACACATTGACATGACAGGTAAGTAGACATACATGGGACACACAACATAAAATCTACCTGTATTGGTGTCATTCAGCATAGCACATCATAAGTGGTAGTATATCCACAGGTGTAAGTGGAGGGTCTTACCCTATGAATCAGTCAGAAATGCCCCATAGTTCAAAAAGCAGAGGTCAGAGCTCAACGAACTGCACACAGGTTTAGTAAGGGATATAGGTCATGGTTGGGGACCCTGCTACCTTAATTCCTGCTGGACCTAAGCTCCATGATGACTGTAAATGTCGAGAACATCACTGTAAACAAGCCATTCTCATGAAGGTGAGTAACCGAAAGTTTAACGGTCATGGTCATTGTGAGTCATGCAACAAGATGTAAATGCAACATAATTCTCCATATTGTCTGAAATAAATATCATTTGATGTTGGAGATGATCCAGTGTGTATTGCTTTCACATAGAATAAACTTTTAGTCCATCAGTCTCTGGAATTGATTGTTATAATACACACCTTTGCCCACATGTGTCCAGTGACCTTCACTGGCCTGATTTTCCTCCTTCCTTGATAACTGATTGTAAGTGGTGAAGGTTAGGGAGTCCAGTTCAATCTTTGCTCCAGGTTCTCATGGAGTTACCCAAGGATGAATGTAATCATCAATCGTATATAACTTCTACATGGAATTGCTGAGAGCACATAGGACCATCACTATGCAGCTGACATCAAGCTATTGTTCCAAGTGTCATTTTCTGAAAATCATTACACACCTGAGAGCCTGTCCCAAAGTTATTGAGGTGTGGATAACCAACACTGCCTCATATACAACCACAAATTGCAATTGTTTTTTATTATCGTCAGCAGTCTTCTCTCTTCATAATTAGCAGCAGCTATCCTAAATGGCTATTATTGGGATTTCTATAAGCATGGCCCATCTGCAAAACCTTCATGATGAATGCTGTGCCTCATCTGGTGTTGGGTGGACTCAAATATAATCATGTAGCATTGAGTTTTGAACAAACCGTTAAGATTTATTTTGAATTAGTGTTGAAACTTTGAAAATGTTTCTATTTTCATTTATATATTCATTGATCTGTGAAGATGGTATATTAATTCATTTTTAATGTAGAATCCAATAAGGCCCTATTTATGCCCAACTCATATGCTTTTTGCCTTGTTTGTAATTCAGAAAAAAATAAAATGATTGCTGAGTCCACTTGGGTGCCACCTGTCAATGGTACTATTTTCTACAAGTCTACACCAGACCGATGGAACATTATAGGTCTTTACATCATATTGAAATTCATCATCATCCTCTGGGCTGTTGAGACAAATAACCTGAAGCTCTGAACACATGTAAATGGCTATTTGCAAAAGTAGTACTCCAGATGAACCACCAGTTCACCATTTCTGGCAGTACCTTCATACGAAGAATAATCACGTGGGCATGTCTATAAATGGTACAGTTGCAGTGGCTCCAGAACTCTTAGGTGTGGCAAGCCAACTGTACCCCAGTTAGGGCTTCTTTAACCTTTACTACCCAACCAGGGGAAAATATGACTCACTTTGTCTTGGTTGTATTAGGGCTCTTGTCATTCTTGCTATGCCTTTGGATGATCACTACTTGAGAGATAATGCATCAACATACTAGACACATTATCAGATGTATTACTGCTGATATGAAACATATATCCCTGAAAGAGGGAGCCTGAAAACACAAATGGACCCATTCACAAATGAATTACTCAATCACTGCTGCAAGCAATAGTCAACCTTTCTTACCCGCAACTACAGAACCGACACCTGTCTCAGATCGGACTGCTGACCTAAGCCTAGTTTGCTGATGGACCGAAGGCAATGCAAGGGACTGCTTCACCACCTACAATAGTTTCATGTGGTTATAAATACTTTTCATACCTCTGATTCTTAAAAAAAAAAAAGCCTGAGAGATGGTGGGAATTCAACTGGGTTTGCGCATCTGGGGTCATACAGAGATCCTCATCACTGTGAATTGATTATGACATTACAGATTAATCTTGGAAGAGGAGCAGATGTGGCCAGCACATCCAAACATATTGGAAGGAAATAAAATGCCTATTCAGGAATCACAAAAAGAAGTCCTCAGGTAAAGGAAAAGAAGATTTAATAACAAGGAGCAGCAAATCCTTGTGAAGGAGTGTGTTGCAGAGAATGAAAGGTTCGGGAAGTCTTTCCTTACAGTTCCAGTCAACCAAAAAGCAGATATAGAAAATATTTCAAACTCAAATAAATGCTGTTGAGATGACCAAATAAAGTATGGAAGAGATGAGGAATAGGTGGTATGACCTTAGGTCGAGAATAAAAGACAAAATATCCTCCAGGAAACAGGGAGCAGCTGCGACAAGTGGAGGTCCCAACTCACAGAAAACATCATCACCTTTGGGAGCAATTAATTGAGTTTACTCTCCACCCTAAGGCAGTCTCAAGAGTTTCTTATATTTACTCTTCTGCACCAAGGAAGAAAACTACAGGTATTAATATTTGAAGTGATTAACTAATCTTTCACATTTAATATTTTAATATAGAAAATAAATAACTATTTACAAAAAGATTATTAAACAAGACCCAAACAATAATCCATGTAAGGCTTCACAAAGCTCTTTAGGGTTATAGGTAATGCACTCATTTTTTTTTCTGAAGTTTAACTTATAGATAATATATTTGCAGATACCTGCAAATAAATAAAATCAAAAGTGGTAGTATAGTATTTTTTTATTAAAGTGTAATAGTTACAGTGCAATTCAATATTATAAACAAAAGAACTATTTATGTATGCTCACTAAAGCCATATTTCCCCAAACAGGTTCACCTTCTCATATCAGACAAATACAAACAGTAGGGGAAACATGTGACAATAAAAACTGGATGTTACTAAACATAGGACCGTAGAAAGGTTGCCTGCCACTAGAGCTGAAAGACATATGGAGGGTATGGACACCATGGGCCTGATTGCAATGGTGGTTGGTCGATTGTCCTACCGCTGTGCTCATAGGCTAATTCCGACCGCCTAATCCGCAAAGTCTTCCTCCACCGTATTACGATGCATACAGCTCTAAATGCCAACTGTGGTGGTGGTCATATCATACTCCGAATAGGGACTGTGAGGCCATCTGCCTTGTGGTACCAGGACGGTGCAGAAGGCCAAAATATCCATGTAGTGGTGGTCCTCTGTCAGCCATCCCACAACGGTGCCAGACCGCAGTGCAATAGCCAACACAAAACACTACATCAGTAATCCTGGTTGCAGAAAAAAACACACAGCTGAAGTCCACTGCCAAATTGGCAACACTGATAAATCAAAGCACAAAACACACCCCATTCCAGAGCATGATGCTTTGCCACTAAGCAGCAACACTGCCACATACACCACTTTTTCAGTGAGAAAAGCCAAGCCTTATAACACATTTCCATCACAAAAAATCCACACACGTATATAGCAGATTTGTTTCAGTCACACCGTGTTTTCTTATTTCTTATTTCCATTCCCATTTCCTGCACTGTCACCTACTGTCACATCAGTATGTCATGTAAAAAGAATCAATGTTTTTCTGAAACCGAGTTGATAGAGATGGTGGATGAAATCATTAGAGTTGAGCCACAACTGTTTGGAGCCTAACTACTGACAAACTTTTGTCAGTAGTAAGAAGAACATGTGGGACAAGACAGTTAGCAAAGTTAATGCTGTAGGTACCAGCCAGTGCACACAGAACATCATCAGGAAGAGGTGGCATGACCTCAAGACGAGGGTGAAGAGCCTGGCCTACAAGCACCACCTGGCAGCCCAGAAGACTGGCAGTTGTCCTCGCGTGCAGCCATTTTAACTCACACCCTGGGAGGAGAAAGTGCACACCAGCCTGCGTCTGGAGGCCTTGAGAGGAATAATTGAGGGATTGGAGTCTGGTAAGTGACACCTCACCAACTGTTACAACAAATCAATGTTAAATTTGCACGCATCACTGCTCCTGTTATAGTGTCATCTATCTGCTCAACAAGTATTCAGTAGCCAAGGTATCAGAGATGTGTGAATGTCACTTACAATCACTAGCCCTGCACATCAAATCACAAATTTCTATCTCCATAACATCCCAAATGTGTAAATGCATTTTGCAAGTGAGGTACCATCAAATTTACATCGCAGGACCATAAAAATGTGTAAAGTTACAATAGTATGGGTCACCACAACTACAGTGATGTAGTAGGCATGCAAACCAGAACAGTATTTTCGAGTATTGGGAAGCTTTGAAAGAAAATACTACAACTACCATGAGGCCCTGTACTCCTCTACCCAACAAAAGCCACCTGTGCTCCCTTATCCATACTCACCTGTTAGCCATGTCTGAGTTGCAGTTCAGATCACATGCAGCTCCCCGATGGCCAAGGCTGGGCTTTGACAGATTCTAAAGACTACAACTACCATGATGCTCTGTACTGCTTACTTCCAACAACAGCCACCTGTGCTCCTTCTCCATATTCACCTGTTAGCCATGTTACAACTGATTCCCAGGTCAGAAGGACTTAGCACTCCATACACAATGCTCAGCGCAGACTCATGTCTGTCTACTCAGCATGAACGTACCTTGTTCTCCATAACACAAAAGATGTAGGTCATGAATGACACCTTAACAAGTGTGAACATGAAGTATCGTGAAGTCAGTAAACAGAATTAACTGATATGAATTGTCTGGTGACCCATTGACACTATACAGCACACGTGAGTACCTATGATAATCAAACTACCAAGTACTGTGTATGGATGTATGTATGTATAGTATTAAACTAGGATTTGGAGTATCTTTGTGCCCACAAACACACCTTCCACCCCAGCTTCTACACCTCTGCTGACATGTGCTCCAACAACCAGTGGTCCTAACATGGGGAGCACCATTTCATGCTCCCCCCTCCAGAGGTGAAGAGTGACAACACTCTCTCTGAGGAGGGGGTAGCCAGAGGAAGGTTACAGCCCATTGCAAGGCCACCCACATATGGGGACGGAGTGGGATGCTAACTGTGGGCCCACATAGTGAGGCCACTGGTGGCCCTGATGCCCAGGCCAACCTTGTCCAAGTCTTGGGGGCCAGGCACTGGGGGAACTCAGGGAAATGGAAATGAAGCAGTTGCAGAGGTCCATAAACCACAGGCTGGAGACAAACAACAACACCATGGACCAGCTTGTTGGGGTGCTGGGGGGATATCAACTCCACACTCTGCATGACATTTTCATCATCACCTACCCCTTCCTGTGGAGCAACTATATCTCACCCTCCTACAACTGCAACTGCCACAGGAAGGGAGACCTTGTGAGGCGAGGAGTCCACAGACACCCCTGACCCTGCAGTAGTGGATTCCCCCCCACCGTTGTGGGTTGGGACATCGAGGAAGAATCCAGGCAGTCCAGATCCCACTATCCCCAGGAAGAAGGGTTGCCCCTGATGTCCGCTTTGTGAATTATACCTGTACAGCTTCCCACTCCTGCTGGCAGGAGAACGTTGGACTTTAGACTTCAGACACTGTGGCTGATACAACAATGATTTCATTCACCAACACTGTCAACTCCACTCCTTTGTTGTCGCTATTTCTCTGTTTCATATTTTTATTTTTATGTGTCATTTCACTTTGTGCACTGAAATAAATTACTTCTCACAAAATCAATATCCTCTGTAGTATCATTCACGTATAGCATGTAAAGAAGTCATCCTCGGGTGAATCACCATATGAAAGTAATAGCTACTTGTGTTAGAATCACCATGTGGAAGCTGTACAATGTGAAACTAAGTATCAGAATCATGTCATCTCAACACAGAAATACAAGTGTGAGGCTAAATGACATCTTTATTCCATTGTTTCAACATCAGGCTGGCATATCGTGACAAACAGAGCACAAGTATCCATAACTGAAATACGGTGTGTGCGTCAGTGCACACAAATGTCATGTCCAGCCCTCTACAAAATGGTGGGAGGGGATACATCAGACAATGTCAAATGTGATTGGCACATAAACATCTGCACATCTCAACAGCTATAGCCAAAACTCAAATCTCACCTAAAAAGCTCACATCATTGTACACTATAATCAAAACATGGCAGCACAACAATTACTGAGCATAGATTCATTACAATTCAGTGTAGCTGCATCAGTTGTAACATCACAGACATATGTCAGTGGTGTATCACAAGTACCATGGCATACACTGATGAGACCCATAAACAGCTACACCCAGTCCATACACATTGAGTACTTAGCCATTGAGAAGGGAGACTAGCATTGATCAGCTCTTACAAAAACCTTGTGGCATAGAACATGATTGCGCATATATTGCAATTGTACCACCATACATCAGGGAACAAGCCCAATGGAATCCTAGCCACTTTCATCCCATTGCTGTGCAAGCTGGTTTGGTACCGGAGTTGTACACCTAAAGCCTGTGCCTGACAGTGTCCAGGAAGAATCCATGTTCACTTTGAACTAAGAAACAGAATCATTACCTTGCTGATGTCACACCTCTGAACTGTCCAAGTGTAGATGGCAAGGTGAAGGGACCTAAAACAGACCAACACAAATATATTAACAATGAAGACGTGCATATGACAACATTCACAGCTAACTTCTGAAGCACACAGTACACGAGTGAATGTCACCCACACGAAGCAACATCACCAACGTGTGCATTTCTCAAAACCTTCCACATCAATCAGTCCTACACTGAGTTTGGCAAATCTGTGCATCACTTTCATGAATACATCATGGACGTCCTCACAACATCACAGCAATACTCACTGTGACAGTCACACTCATGACATTTCACAGCATTCTTACTCTCAAGGGAAGAAGTTGTTGATGAGCTGTTGACGCATGTCAACTCTTTCTTTTGTGCCACTATCATCACCACTTTTCATGTCAGGGTTGTCACCCGGTGACTCCTGCTGGTCTCCATCCTCTACAATCAGAGGGATGATCCTGTGCAATGCGAGGTTGTGGAGCATGAAGCAGGCGACTGTTATCTGATACACCTTCCTGGGTGAGTAGACGAGGGTTCCTCCAGACTTGTGCAGGCATCTGACTCGGTCCTTTAGGAGCCCAAATGCCAGCTCCACTGGCCGCCGTGTTCTACCATGGGCCTTATTGAAGCATACTGTCCTTGGTGCTATTGAATTCCACAGTGGCGCCAACAGCCATGGCCGGTTGGGATATGCTGAGTCTCCTAGATGGAAGACACACATATGTGCAATCATGAGTCACACATATGCAGAACAATGTAAAAATACATCACATACACCGAGGTTGGAAACAACATACTCACCAACAAGCCAGGCCCTCTCCAGTTGTAGTTGTGACACCAGCTGGAGTATGGTACTGTTCCGCAGTATGAAGGAGTCAAGGGCAGAACCTGGGAGTTAGGCACAGATGTGTGAAATGTCTAAATCTGGTAAACATGCCACTTGCATGTTGTTAGAATGGAAGTACTTCTTGTTCCTATTGACCTATTCACTTGCTTGTGGTGGTGTCAAGGCAACATGTATGCCATCGTTAGCTCCTTCCACATATGGTATGTGTCCTAATCCAGAGGAGTGAGCCTTCACATTGGCCAAATCATGTCGCCTGGGGAACAGCCTACAGAACAACACTGACTGTCCAGAGAACTACAGGATTCAACAGGGAAAAATTGGAATGACTGCTATTACTGCAATCTCCACCCATCATCCCCAATCTGAACTACTCATGTGTCTGTAACAGCACTTTGCATGGCAGACAAGCTACAAATGTAAGGTGGACATCGTCATATTGTGGAGTCTGCATTGCATATATAAGTACCATCACTGCAGGTGTACACTGCACTGTGGTATACGTGTGTACATACACAGTCCTATACAACACTGACGTGTGACTAATGGTATAGGCAGAGGTATGGGTTCATACATCAGGTGACTTGTTCCTTGAAATTAGCACTGGTGGTGACGCACTTAGGAGACCATATGTAAATGATGTTGATGACACTTATATGGTGGATGCCAGATCCCAACTATTTTATATGCTGGTTCACCGACTGCCGGCAGAGTCTAACCAAGTGGAAGGTGGAACCAAGCACGGACACCACAGCATAGACTACATTTGTAAAATGCGACCGTAGTGGTACAATTCCTTTGACCACCTAGAGATGAGATGACCAATGTGGAGGGCTGAACTGGCGACTGATATCTGCTGATATGTCGACCGCCGGCTGTTTGAACTGCACGGTAGGCGGTATCGACCCTGGCATTCTAAGCTATAGGCCAACATTAAAAAATGCGACTGCCATGGCCCAATTGCTGTGTCTGTCAGCTCAAAAGTCCACTTCTGTGGCGTACGTATAGGTGGCCGATTCAGCATGAAATCATTTGCCTTCAGATACTGCTGCCTACAAAACCTCCTTATCATTAGCTGCTGATTGCCACCTCTAGGAGCAGTGATGACACGCTGTACAGGAAGCAGGGCCTCTGCCTTGACCCTGGTGGCCCTGTACCATCAGCTCTATGGCTCACCAGAGGAACAGGTGAGTACTGCTAATACAGTCTGAAATCTGCTAAATTGTTAGTGTTCAAGCCCATTGGCCACATCGTGGGTCAGATTACCAGACTGAAGTACGTGTTGTCTGTGTCAGTAAGTGTGGGCAAAACATAGAATTATGATGTAATGCTTTTAGCTGGAGTGTACTTTGTGGACATCACATCATAATCATGATGTGTAAACAGGCCTAGTCCCTGCACCTGTTGTATGCACATATCTATGCATATGATTGAACGAATCCCGGCACTCCAAAATTTAAAACAGTAAGTATTGAACCACAATTAGTTTCAACATCAATACAGCAGAGTTCTAGTTTTTTCACAGGATAAGGACCAGAGATCACTTCATACACAAAATTCAAATACCATCTTAGCAAATTTTAATTAATTGCAAAATTAATTTTTATACATAAGCCAAGAACCACATCATATCACACTGCTGCGGTGAGAAGACCGATGTCCAAGATGTAGGACGGTGCTTTTTCGACTAAAATAAGTAGCTGCAAGGGCCTATCATAGCCCACGTGATCCATTGCGATTGTTTTTGATGTTGTGAGGATGATGTTAGATAGGTATACAGTCCAGCTATGACAAATACGGCCTCACAAACCTGCTGTCAGGGAGATACCATCTCCTGTTAGGTCACATAAAGGTTGGCCCCATAGTGAACTTTAAAGAATGTCATATGTGGGCATATAATGGTCACGTAGGAACAGTATGCTTAGCATGCCGATAGAAAACAATGGAACTGATATGTGGTCTGTGTGGTCCATGGCGTAGGCTGCAACATAGTTGAAGTGCAGTAGGAATTGTTGCACAACGTACACTACCTGCACATATGCTGATTCTCAGCTGTGGCATCCATCAGTGTAACAGGAACATGAGTTGGGCTCTTTGCGCCTAGTATAAACTCATTTGGTTTGTTGCAAGGTGAGAAGGCAAGACCCTGTCAATGGCCACTATGTGTCAATGCCATAGGACACACGTCATAATCCCACATATCTGGGATCTTAACATCATATGAGTGATGGTGGCATTGTACAGGAACTTTGCTCATGCGACACATGTATACTGCAGATAGTTGGTTACATCTGCAGTGCTGTTCTGAAGTGCATCACCAGATATATCAGAATGAAAAACCATACAGTATGTACAATGGAATGTTTATGACATCCATTACATACAGCCACATTTGGCTTGAGGTGTGTTCCGTGATGGCAGGGCTTCCCACAGACTCAGACGTAGTATGATGTTCTAAAGAGTACATCACATGTCCACTGATCCTCAGAGTGGGAGCTCTCAGTGACACACATGCCAGGCCTCTATTTGTGACCCAGATCTTGCAATGTGGTAATTATGATGATAGCAGAGATGTGTTGGAGTAAATGAATCAAGTCATTTGTCCAGACTGTTCAGATGTTTGTCCAGGGATGCCATACTGTTGTACTCTTCAGGAGGACACAATGGTGTGCTAAGTTAGATGTAAATCATTTCAGAGTACATTTGGTGTGGCCCTGGGCTTTGTGATGTCATTGGGCTGGCCTACTTAGTGTCAGCATGATTATGATTGAGGCAAGTCCTCAGATGACTTAAACAGTGTGCTGTACAGTTTTGTAGTGTTCAGCTTGTGCCCAGTACACATGTAGTGTGTGCAATTTTGATTGATGGTTATGCTAACTGTATACAACCTCAGTGTTACACTAGCAGATTAGCTATATCTTTCATGTCAGCTAAGTCTGCCCATTTATTGCATCCATACAGGTCAAAGCCCATCAGAAAGTGTTCATGTGGAAAGCCATCCCCCCTAGGGTGCAGACCCTGGAGGTCGCATGTTGGTGCTGCAAGTACACTGCAGAAACATGTGGGAAGACCTGAGACCCTGGACCAGGTATATTGCTGAGGTCCAGCTGGGGCTGTCCTCCCCAGGCAGAAGGGGCATGCTCCGGACCCTGCTCCCCTAGATGGCCCGCATCCTGGCAGTGGCGTACATAGACCTTGATGGGCAGTTGCAAGCCCAAAGCAGTTAGGAGGCAGTGAGTATTGGTTGGTCTGATTGTAAATTTCTGCATAACCGTGTATCTTCTGTTTCAGGCTGCTATTTCAACGCAAACCTTGAAGGTGACTCATGTTGCACAGAATGGGAGAGTTGTTGCATGCGTAGGTCTTGCATTTAGTGCATGCTGACACATGTAGTCCATTGTTCATGTGGTCAGGTACTAAGCAGTGTCCAGTCAAACAACAGTAAACACAGTTTAGCAGCCATAGGGCCGGCTAATGTCACAGGTAGCCTACATCATCAGTTGATGTCAGTGGTCCCAATCAGCCCACTTGTCATCCTTGTGTCTAGAGTGATGCTTCCTCACTACTGTGTCTCAAGTGAAGGTGAACCACAGAGGTGTGGCAAGCTATACAATATATTCTAGATGCAGACACTGTGCACTACTTCCCCATTAGTAAATGGGGAATGTTTAATATTCTGATGTGGCTGACACAATTGGTGCCACCTGTATTGATTCCTATATGCTAGTATGTATACCTTTAGGTGATGTTCTCTCATATGCACAACTGTTCCATACATAATCTGAGGGCCTACACGCAATGAATTCAGATTCCATCATATGGGTATGTGTTGTACAATGTGCACATGAGAATAGGGTTTGCGTGATATATGTACTGATTAGGTGAAGCCACATACAGGGGTGTGGAGACATTGGTGGATGAGTCACACATACCCAATGACATTATTGGATTTTATTAGGCAGGGCAAACTGTTGTGGCAATGACACACTTGGTGGGAAGACTTGAAGTACCATCTGGTAATGTGAGTTTGCATGCCATTGAGATGGGTGTATTCAGTGAGGTGTGAAACACATGTACATCTGTGGAGGCTGATACACTGGTTGGTTACATGCATCATACATGTTACATGTTGACATGTTGGGGCCATATGTGTGTGGCAGCACTAAGTACAACATTGGTATCATTGTTTGTGGGACTAGAAAGGTACTGGGATCTCCCTTCCCTTTTGCACACAAGTGAGACTATTTCCTGGACTGGATATTTCCTAACCCTCATGTACTTTCAGTGTTCTAATGGCATTGACATTTACAATGTTCAAAATGTGTGCTGACGGTGGACATTATGAACTTGTGATGTTCCTAGTCAGACTAATGTATAATGCCTATTTGTGGTAATATCTCACACCACTTGGAGCCACAATGTCTCCTTTCTAGTCTTTGGCACTACATGTGACACCTAGATACTGCACTCATGTGCAGCTTTCAATGGCGTCATCTGACAGTAGACAGACGTACAAGTGCCATATGGGAACTTTGAATAGTGTGGAGTGTGCACTTTGTTTGCACCTCATTCTTGGTAGTCACACCTTGCTGTGACTGAGCTGTAGCAGGTGCCCAGCAATTCTCCATGTTGTGGGTTAGGGACACCTGACCATTTGCTGATTGCAGGGCCTTGTGTGGATAGGTAGAGTTGGATTCCATCTGTACATCCCATTTGATGACATCAAGTAACTAAGGTATGCCACAAGAACCTAGGTTTACAGGCTAATGATATCTCCAGCTACACACATGTGGCTTGATTTTGGACAAGGTCATACATGCAGCTGGAGCTGACAGTGGTAATAACACCATTATGTGTGACTGTACACAGGTCAGGTAGCAATCATGCATGTGCTCATTCCAATGTTTGACCCAATGTAGTCATCCTTGTAGGTGTTGGTAGCTGAGAAATTATGTAATGTGATGCGTTAGGATCTGTTTGCCCAGTGTGTTTACACAATAGCAATTGACCTATTTCTTATATTTTTTGCAGGATCAACCAAGGGCAGTGAAGGAGACATGGCAGTGGCCATTGGGGAAGCAGGTGGCCAGAGTGGGTCCTGTTGCACCAGTGACACAGTGGGAACCACAGACATGGAGGGCAATGGGAGTACAGTGGAGGAGGCATCCGACATCGTATCTACAACATCAGAGTCATCCTCCAGTGTGCACTCCCTGGTGGTGGTGGACTTCCTTGGACCTGCATCCACAACACCCAAGTCTGCCACCCTCTGTTCTATCTCCACCTTCCCTGCTGCTCCCCAACCAGCTGTCCATGCCTGTACCCTCAAGAAGAGGGAAGTCTCCTTCTCTCCAGGTACCTCAGCACCTGCCCCGGTCTCCCCATATGCCCTGAGTGAGGAGGCTATTAACATCCTGAGGCAGATCTCTGTGGGTCAGACTGCAGTGTTGAATACCATCCAGGTGCAGGGTACACAGCTGATGCAGATGGTCTCATACCTGGAGGGCGTTCACTCTGACATGTCTGCCCTACAGAGATATTTTCAGGCTCTGGCTTCAACACTCACAGCAGTCTTCCACCATTTCCAACTTTCCACTTCACCTCCTGCCTTCTCCCCATCCACAATTGCCAGTTCCATACCGGCCCAAAGCACATGCACACATAAGCATGCATTCACATTAACATCCACATGCAGCACACGCAGAGACATCAGGAAAAACACAGGCACAGACGCACTCTTAAGGCACTTGCACCCCTCACCACCACATCCACTGACACACAATAAGACACCATACCACCAGACACTTCCACTACCCACATCACACACCCAGACAGCACATCAACACCACCAGCTGCTTACACTTCAGACATTGCTACAGACCAGACACATTCCACAACCACACATACAGCAGACTCAGAGACTCATGCACGCACAGCCACAGTTAAGATCTCATATCCCTCTACCTCCAAAACCCCACTCATTGTCACACCTCCTCACCCATCTCGCAAAGTAGCCTGCCTTGTTGCGCTTGACCTCTTCCCTGCCACAGCAGACCAACCCACTCCCAAAACCAGGTCTGGTTTTCCACCCTTACCTCCGTCCCAGTTTACACCAGAACAAACACTGGGGAAAAAGATAGGTACATACCCCTGGACATACCCACCCACCCCCGACCAAAACCCCAAGGATCTCTTGTCCTCCCCAGTCCATATCCACAAAAACCAAGAAAGGAAAGAAACAGCTGCTCCCAACCTTCCTACTCTCATCACTACACTTCAGAGCTATAGGATTCCATGATAATTCTGGCCCAGCCCTCCCACCACCCAACCCAGCCTTCTCTATTCTGGGACCAGACCTCCCACAGCCCAACCCAGCCCTCCCCATCAAGTGAGTTGCCAGAAAATTAAAATACCCCCCACTTCGATCCATCCCTCGAACGCTGTCAGGTGAGCAAGGTGAGTAAACTCTACCCACTCTAGATGAAGTCCCTTAATCCAGCCTTCCGTCCATCTACTTCTTCATCCTTTAAGCCTGTTATGCATCCATCCATCTTTTCATGTTTCCACCCATACATCCATCCTTTCACCATTCCATCTATCCATTCTCCCTTCATTAGTCTTGCATCAATTCTTCAACTCACACTTCCAACCATTCCTCCTTACTTTTAACCATTCGTCCATCCATTTGTTTTCTTTCATCCAACAATTCCCATTCCTTTTATCAATCCACCAATTCATTCTTTCACTCCTCTATCCAGCCGTCTATTTATTCATCCACCCATTTATCCAGCATTTCATCATTACAGTCACTTTCTTTCAGCCACCCATGTAAATCTTGTTTACCCCTACTATACATCAGAACTTTTATCATTGTATTCATCCTTTCATCCACAGTTCCTCCCTTATTTTTACGTCCTTCCTGTTGCTCTTCCTTCCAAACCTCTCTCCCACTCTCTCTTTCATTCCCTCTCGTTCTCTCTTAATTTCTTTGCTGTTGATCACTCCTGATCACTGCGTAGTTTATCGTTTTCCTTTCCTTTTGATTTTTTAATAGCTTTTTTCTGCAGAGCTGCAGCCAGACAGGGTAATAAATAACTATAATTGTCAACACCACTCCTGCTTAAGATGCAAAAGTGGGGGTTCACCACGCCACTGCTCCCCATCCCAAACCCAGCCCACCCAAGTGATTTAATTGAGGTGCCTGGCCTGCCCACTAGATGCCTCTTCCTGGGGAGGTTAACCTAGCAGTGTGCTAGAAGGCAAGTGTTCGGTACAGCAGTGTGCGGGGCTGCACTTTGGAAATTGGACTCACCATTGGCCTTTGTTTCTGAACTGGACTTCCTTGTCTTTCCTAAAGACATTATTATTTTTTGGTGATCTTTGTCCTGCCATTCCTAATGATTCCAATTGAAGTAATTGGTTATTTTGGGATGAGTGTCTACAGTTGTGTGTGTTTGACATGATAGCTGCTCCATTTGCAGTGTAAGTGTCAGATCTTGGGAGAAGTTATTGAGTTACCAAGGCAGAGGGTGAAGGTCAATGTGGGAAGAGTTCCTATAGGACCAGACATTGCTTTTTGTGGTATCTGCTTGCTATGGTAAGTATTGCAGCTTCTATTGGCCGTTTTCCAGGTTTTTGGCCTTTCAGCAGCACCTGGGATGTAGGGTGGATATGGGTTTGATGTGTGTCAAGTTGGGATTTGTGTCTCCACAGATGGGAGGTGTTATATTGTCATACCTCTTTGGTACTTTAAATGCACATGTCACCATTTACATGTGTGTCCCTTCCAAACCTTTAAGTAGATGTGTAACAACTACTGTTTCTGTCATGTATTTGTTCTAAGGACTGGCACTTACACAATAGCTCCATGTACATGTCACTTTGTGAGAAAATTGTTTATCCCTGCTATACCTCATGCCACAGGTCCTGTGCATATGGAGACTGTGCAGCAGATGCAATATGACTGTGGCATTGGCTCTTCGCCTCCCATGAGTGCCCCTGGTTAGAGTAACCCATTTCTGCATGGAGACTTTTTATTGTGGATTTGAAACGCTTGACCAGTGATGGCAGGCACTGATAAGAGCAGTGGGGAGGTGGGGTGGGGCGGAAGTCAACCGACGACGGGTTAGTTACAATTAAATAAAATATAATAAAACCACTTACCTTGCACTCTCCGCATCGCTGAGTCTCGTGCAGTTATATCTGCCAAGAAGGTTCTGCTGCAGAGTTGAGTTGATGTTGCACTCTGAGGGTGAGTTGAAATATGGAGTGTCCAATGGGAGCCGTCTCTGCATCAATTTTTTGGGACGGCAGATGGTAACAACTGGAAGTCCCCTACCACTTAAAGCCTTGCTATGCAACTCTCATTACTAGCTCTGTCTACGGTCCCTTCAGGAGGCCCCCTCACATCCAGCTTCTCATGCAATATGAATTGATGAGTTTTTCCAGAGTGATGACTTGGGAACATGTTGCTCACACCCCCCACCCAGCGATGGTTCTATGATATGTGTTGCTCTGGGCAGACTTGAAATATGCGAAGCCCCTCCAATTTGTGTATGACGTGAATTGACCAAAAGCACCATAATTAACTGTCAACTATTTGGCAGTGTTGACCCAGCATTGCAAGAAGAAACCTTCATGAAGCAATTATCAATATATTATGACAGTACACATGACAAGCCTAAAATCATATGTACATCTATTTAAAACCTTTATATAAGTGGAAACACATTTTGAGAGTCACACTGGGTTCTAAAGCTTGGGTCCAGTGCCTCCAAACGTCCGTATTTACACCAATGTTAATACAGAGGAAATTCAGGCTTAGTATGTTATTATTATTAAATTGGGTAGCATTTATATACTGCAAAACCTCCCCTCTTGGGCCTCACAGAACTACACCATTACTATGAGTCCCAGGAAAAGGGCCCCATTGCCTGGGCATCTAAGCCATGATGCAGGATTTCCCAGCTCTCCCTCCTCAATCATGGTGATGTGTTTTGTGGCCCAGGTTCTGGAGCCCCCTTCTTTTGGCGTCAGAGCTAGGGTGTAGTAATACTAAGCCTAAATGAGGGCCACCTTTCTCCGAGGCCTCGCAGCATGGATCATGGCTGTGAGGCCCAGGGGAGGTGGCACCTCTGGTGGGCCTCGCAGCCACAGTGACCAATACCAAACAAAAATATATTAAATATTACCCCCATCCTCCAGGAGCCAAGACAGTGACTCCTCCTGTTGCTTGGTGACACACCTGTTACCTTGTTTTTTATTCCAATCACTGTCCCACCCCTGATGTCATGAGCTAACTGCTGATGATCATCTCCCCCTTAGCAGAAATGCCACCACACTCTTAAAAGTGATATGTGCCTGAGAGTGCACCGTATGTGAATGGACCGAGGATGGGGCACCAGAGGAGCTAACAGTGTGGGCAGAGTTACATCTGCGAAGCCATGCTGTGACCTGTGGGCACTGCTGCAGGGCCTCTTGTTGGTAAGATGTGCTCGGGCCCTGCGTACTGCCAGCCCTGCCCCCACACACTCATACTGAGCAAGCTCCTCCCCTGCTTATTCATGGCAGTGCATCACTTGGCTGTGGACTGACTGTACAGGTGTAAGTTTGAGACTTACCGGCGGTTGCGTCCATGGCGGTGTGAATTTTGCATGGCATTGAGCAGGTGGTGCAGCAGCAGAACTTGTACGATGGGCTCCATGGCAACCCAGGACGTGCTGTGCTGTGTACAGGTGGGTTTGGCCCTCCGCTCCCTCACTTTCCACCAGCTCTGATGAGCCAGTTGGACCACAACAGCCAGCTTGTAGGAATAGTGCATCCTAATTGGGTGGGTGGATTGTGAGGCATTCTGCTGTCTGACTGCCTCCATTGAGCCTTTTAGACACCGCTGCGGTCGGATTTTGCTGTCGGAGAGACCACAGCGGTTGGTAAGCTGCCTATTCGCATTTAAAAAAAAAAAGGTGCTTTATTAAAAAGCATTCCCATTCATGGTGGTCTGCTGAGCCCAGCAGGCCACCATTCCTGGGAGGGGTGTCATTCCCAATGGGCTCGCAAATTGCGAGAGGCTCGTTAATATTATTGAGCCTCCCAATTTGCAACCCCATTAGGAATCGCAATCAGCGTGAAATACACTGCTGTACATCGAAAATTGCGCCTCGCAAATTGGACTCGTAAAAGAGTCGCATTTTGCGATGCGCAATTTTCTTGGTCGTACATCTGGTCCATTGTCTGTACTAAAATAGGCCAGAACCTCTAATGCAGGGTATGCATTAATTGAAAACATACATGTGGGAGCTCAAATTTTAGTAGCGGCCCATGGAGGGAGTGTGGGGGAGGGGGAGGGGTAGTAAACACTGGAATACGGATGAATGGAGGTAAGTAAACAATTAAATAAATAAAACAAATTTTGTTGCGTGGGCTGCATCGCAAAATGCGTTGCAGCGCTCGCAACGAAATTCATTTTATTTATTTAATTGTTTACTTACCTCCGTTCATCCGTATTCCGGTGTTTACTACTGCCCCCACCCTGCCCCTCCCCCGCCCCGCCCCACCGCCCCGCAGCACTCCCTCCACTCGCCGCTACTGTCCAATATGCATCTCATTTGCATGCCATCGAAACATCGATGTGAACAATTAAAAAAAACATCATAGGACAATTTATGAGCTTAGGTGGACCATTAACAAAATTAACAAAACCTTGTCTGAGTGCAATAACTAAATCTGATCTGGTATGTCAGATATTACTGAGGCAATGATACATCTATGCCATACAATAATATCAGAGGCACAGGCAAACAATCATAGAAAAAGGCATAATGTTGTGCTATTACAGGCTTTAAGTCTGTTGAAACACTGGCATCTGCAACAATGACAATATGTAGACGCACCTCTAATATGGAAGAGAAAATGGTACATTAGAGCAATGATATAGCTAGAGGTTTGCCACAAATAACATACTCTTGAGGAAATAAAAACATCCAATCTGTCTAATAGATCCAATATTGGCTAATGAGAAATTGAAGATGGATCTAGTATTGGTAGTGTGTCTGTTACCCCCAAGCTTTGACCGACTAGCACAACTAGAGATCAAATTTTGCTTGGGGAATCCAGTATAACATCAGGGCCAGTTGAAAAATCTACTTCTAGAACTTTTAGATAATTACATTTGTCAGAAAATGAATTAAAAGAATAATTGCACAACCAAACAATCCATTTCAATGTCTCATTATGTAGCCACAAAAAATAGTAAACTTTGTGATATGGTTTATGGTATTACTACATTTTGATTTCATATATAATATTAACAAAATAAAACATTATTTGCAATAACAAATAATGCGTTGGTATTTTTTTTACCTCAAAAATTGTTAGTCACATCAATAATTCATTGTCGACCTTCAGCAGCTCTGGAAGTATGCTGTCAGGGGAGTGGAGGTAGAAACAGATTTGCATCGTTATCATCAGAATCACTTGAGACTATTTCAGAAGGCATGCCTCTCCTAATTGGAATGTTGTGTAGCATTGCACAGGTAGTAATAATTTTGCAATATGTGGAAGGGTCGTATTCCAGTGTACCAGCAGACTTATGAAGGCATCAAAACTTCCCTTTAAGTAATCCAAATATCCTATCTATAACTGATCATGGTTGATTATATGTGCATTATTGTACCTACTCTCTCTAGCCGTTCTTGTTTGAAAATAAGTTGTAAGAAACAAAAGTTGCAAGGAATATGAACTGTCACATCTAAACAAATGTTACATTTAATGAGATAAAATGAACATGTTTTCGATAAAAAAATGAATATCGAATTATAAGGGTATCCTTACCAAGGAACCATCCATCTACAGTTAAGTACTGCACAATGCCTAAAAATGTTGGCCTAATGGGTGCTTACAGGAAACCGTGATACTTATGAGACAGGAAGTATTACAAACACATGGATATGTTGTGACATTATTTATTTCCACAGATTTGTTCTGATGGTCAACAACGAAGGATATGTGTACCATGTACAGGTCAATTAGTTTTGGGCAATTAGCAGTAAAATAGAAAGACATCAATGTGGCTTGTAATTCAGCTGGGGTATGAGGAAAACAAATACAGACATTTAATTTAGCAAGCATAGCATTTAGAAAGTGCCTAAATATTCTAGAAAGAATTCTCTGTGATTTCCCACAGCAACCGCTGCTGTTCATTGTTAACTCCCATATACAAAGAGGTGAAGGCTACACAAAAGTAAACTTTTGGAAGATATAGCCTACAATAAACTTGGTGAACCTTCCTATTACATGTGCCAATCCAGATATTACATTTAAAAGTACCTCCTTACTAAACGTGTACTTACTATACATCTCCTCATCTGTTTGCTCAAAAAAAGCAACCCTCCCTCTAAAATTCATCTCTCTCCTCCTCTTCCTCGACTGGACACCTAGAATGTGCATCCTCCTAACCATAGCATACAGTGCTCCCACTGTGAAAGACTGCAATGCGCTTTGGGTAAGCTTGTATACCTTGTGACTGGTTACCACCGGTTTGTGGTAAATAACACATGCAATTTGCTGTTTTGTGACTATTCGTTCATTGCGTCTGCTTAGAACATTCAATTTGTGATTTAGTAATTGAGATTTGAAAATTAAGAAATGCAAAAAGCCATTGTAAAATAAGAAATAGGCAAATATTCGGTTTGTAGGAGAGTAGGATCTGCTTCTTATAGTTACCCCCACTTTTTGCTGAGGTTTCACTGTTTTCGACTTAGTCTGGCTGGGATCCTGCTAGCCAGGACTCTAGCCTAGCTGCTTTCTCTCTAAATTGATTGCATGTCCTTTAGGTACACTTCAAAATAGATTCTGGGGTACCCTTATAAGTCCCTATTATATGGTATACTATGTACCTAGAGCATAGGTACCCCAGATGCCTCTCAGGGGTTGCAGCATGTCTTATGCCACCCCTGGGAGACCATTCTGTTAGGCGCCTTGATGCCCATTGGGCTAAGTTATGCGCGTTATAAATTTATTTTCATTCATTCATTCATTTGAAATGACACAACAGGTCTGCTACAGCAGCCTGTGTAAGGTGGTGTATGCACCCCTTACTTAGATATAGGTTCACTTTATCTATCCATATCACTGCACATATAAACCAATCAGTCACCCCTAATGCAGGCCTTCTCAATCCTGGAGGCAGGGTGCGGGGTTGTATGTGAGAGGGTGCTACTGCATGAACAGAGCCCCTCTGCAGCCTACGGAACCTCTATTCCGGGATTGTTTGTGATGCACTCTACCATATACTCTTAAGTGCATTATAACCTCGCGGTAAATTCTAACTTTAAAACGGCTGCATGGAAACATGTTGTGTTTGGTGTCACACACCTTCGATTCATACCTCCACACCAGTAACTGGTGTGGGAGGTATGATTCCACCCTACTAGAGGGAGAAATATGACAGCACCAGTACACCCGGTACCAGCTTTACATACTCTAGCATCACAAAATGGATGCTGCCAGCCACAGACACGAGTCTGCCCTCCTGCTGCTGGACGAAACTCCGGCAGGGGACGGCTGGACAATAGGTTTCCTGTCACAGGGAGGTGTGACCACCTTCCAGACAGGCTTTAGTGTATTGGGGCTGGGTGGGTGCACTCTGAGAGTGCTTCAATGTCTGAACTGGGGGCACATTTGGTGTCCCTGTGCATAGTTCAGCTCAAACCGCTTGCAGGGGTTCTCAGCAACTCGAACCCCTGGACACCGTACACATTTGCAGCAGCATATGCTTTTTGGCGATCCCTGAGACTGTGCTTTGGGCTACTTGTAGTCCAGACCCCAAGCAGTGATTCCACTGAAGATTACTGACCTACACGCCACGAGTGTTCTGTGGGCTGGCGTTTTGTGATTCCTCTTGAGGTCCTTTTGCGATCCCTGGTCAGTCAACCTGTGGGCCCCTGAGAACTTGGGCTTTCCTGGTTGCTACAGACATGCCCTGACACTCTTGCTTGGGGAGTCCACAGGACCTTGCTGGTCCACACCGAAGCATCTTTTCTCGGACCGCGTGGGTTGCATTTGCCAAGACTTGTTGGTCTCCAATCCTGACACTGACCCCCCAGCACTCGACATCCTTTGTGGGACAGCGCGCCTGCGGACTTTGGTCATCATCGACGTCTCCTGGTCCCTGTGGCTGCAGAGTCAAGCTTCACCTCTTCGCACCTAAAGCACCCGACATCGGAGGGCATTCGTCTACCGAGCCCCTGGTCACTGGCAAGTGAACCAGACTCTGTCCCCTCTGCTTTCAGGTTCTTCTCAGCTCCGATCCAGGTTTGGATCACACCGGACACTTTTCCTCTTCACGGCAGCAGCACTTTGCAGCATCACACCATTGAAAACAACAAAGATTCCCGACACCATTTGACACCTATGCACCCGGCTTCCCTGGGTTAGGTAACACGAGTACTCCAGTGCTCACATAGGTGCTGGCCTTAGAACCTTCTAAGTTTGAAAGGGTTGGCTCAAAGTTCTCTCCTAAGTGTCCTTAAGCTTTAAAATTCCAACCGCAACTTTCCCATAGGATTGTACGGAGCTCGGGCTGTGTTCTCACACTGCACACGTCCCCCGTGGGTCCCCTGTGTCACTACCTTGGGTGGTTCCTTGGGGTCCCAGCGATTCTACGTGCTCTAGGCACTGTGTCTAGTCAAGTTGTGGTTGTTATACCACTTTCTTAAAATATGGTTTGGTCTCCCTCTGGGGTCCACTGTGTATTGTGCTATTTACTGTTGTTCTAGTGCTTTAATATTGAGTATCTTGTTCTCTAATCTCAGAAATAGGTTAGTAGAGAGTGTTTAGTAATAAATACATATATTTTATATATATACCTTGTGTGGTTCTCCTTTCATTTGGTCATTCAAGAGGTTATAATCTGGTAAACCAAGCTGCTTTACATTCCTTCGAGACTTAGCCTGAAGGCTGCTCTCCATAGCTACCACTAGGATAGCTTTCAATAAAGGTTGTCTTTAACCTAATCATCAAGAAGGTTTGTTTGGACTGGTACAAGGTGCCCACTTTAATTAGTGGACAGCATATACCAGGCCAACTTCTCACATGATTCACCGTCCAATTTTAGCAGACCTTCATTTCCAGACTGTTGATACATCAAAGAAGGTCTATTTAACTGTGTAAACCATTTTGCGAATGTGTTGAACTTTCGTACATTAAACACAGACTGCCACATGCATCAACAGAAGGAATTGCAATTTCTAAATAGCGATTTTTAAGGAATCACTATTTAGAAATCGCAATTCCTTCCGCATGTAGGAATCACAAAATAAATTGCGATTCCCAAACATTACCTAATAGCGATTCGCAAATTGCAAAACACTATTAGGTAATGTCACTCCATTCATTCCCATGGGCCTATAAGCCCATGTGAATGAATGGGAATGCATTCGAAAATTGTGATTACCAAGTTGGTAATCGCCAATTGTGAATGCAATTACAAGGGTGCCAGGGGGCCTAAGGCCCCCCGATGCACCCCCTAATAAAGGTAAGTATGCAAATGTGCAGCACACACATCTCCTAATGGCATGTGTGCCCTGCACACCACTTTGAAAATGCACTTTTGTGCATTTTTCAGAGCATGCACAAATTAGCATCAACTTCAAGTTGATGGTAATTAGCGTTTCCTAAATTCACAGTTTGCATTTAGGAAAGGCTTGATGCATCACAATTAGGGAACAGCAAATTGCGATTCCCTAAATGCATTCGCAATCTAGTAATCACAAAAAATTGCGAATTGGGCTGTTTGTGACATGATAAAAGCTTGATGCATGTGGCCCAGAATGCTTTACATTCATGTAGGAGAGGACATTGTTTTTTTTAGTAGCAAGCATGGCACTGTATGCATAGGTTTGCAGTGATGTCTTTGTCTGCCTTGAATTAAAAAAGACAACACATTTAGGCTTAGGCAAAGTGAAGGCACTGGCACATGCATCAACCAAACCAAAAGCGATTCCTTAATAGCGAGAAATAAGGAATCGTTATTAAGGAATCGCTTTTGTGCTTGCATCAACAGATTCGGTAAATTTTAGCGATTCCTTAAAAATCGCTATATTTACCAAATAATCAATAGCGGGGCATGCAAACTCCGATTAGCTATTAGCGAGTTCGGTAATACCGAATTTGCTATTAGCGAATTCGGTATTAGCGAAATCGCAATTGACCGCGTCGCTCCGGGAACGTGCAGATGACATCACGAACCAGGAAATACTGCAGCCCCACCCTCATTGCCTCGACAGAGGAGCAAACAGGAGCTGTGAGTGAAGACTGCCTGTGCAGAGTGAAGCCACACCGACTGTGCAATTTGCAAAACCTATTTATCATGGAGAAGGAAGTACCATCCAGCGCTGAGTCAGCACGCAAGCGCAAGCGCAAGTTCTCTGACAGGGAGCTGGAGCACCTGATAGAGGGAGTCAGCAGCAAGCACGATCGCCTTTTCGGTAAGCTGTCCCTCAAGGTGCCTGAGCAAGAGAAGCGGCGCATATGGCTGCGCATCCGGGAGAGGGTGAATGCAGTTGGCGTAACGCCCCGCAGCATCGACGACCTCAAGAAAAGGTGGTACGACCTGCGGAAGCGTGCCAAGGAGAGGATTGCGGAGAGGCTCCGGGAGGCGAGCAGGACCGGAGGCGGCCCTTCAACGGTACAAGCCAACACTGCCCTGGAGGACCTGGTGGAAGGGACAATCGAGCGGGAAGCCGTCGTGGGAGTGACCCAGATGGACACGTCCGGCGCAGCCACAAGTGCCCAAGGTAAGATGCATGCCTGTGCCCATACCCAGCATAGCGTAAATCTATTCCCATGCCCCCAGCAGGACCTGAGTGTGTATGCAGCTTTGGGCCACACAGTTTTACTCTTAACACTAGTGCATCATGGGAGTTGCAGTCTAGTCAGCCCAGTGTGCATGTACAGGCGTAAATACAATTACGGATCACCACATCAGTTGAACATGGATATAGACTGTTTATTTAGTGGATCACAGAGGGACATGTATGTGTACAACACTACGGAGGTGTAACTATTCCACTAACCATGCACTGTTTCACACACAGATGCATCTCCTGGGGAATCGGACGACAGCGGCCAGCTGATCATATCCGAGACACCGGTGGATTCCGACATGGAGACAGCGCAGGATGCGCATCCATCACCTCCACCTGCCACCCCACCACCACCAGCACCACCAGCATCAGCACCAGCACCACCAGTACCAGCACCATCCACACCAGCTGCAGCAACAACAGCCACTAAAGCGCCGAGGCGCAGGTCCCAAGTAGCGCCCTTGCAGGTGATGGAAACACCCTCCACACAATTGGGACAAAGTCTGCGCACCATCACACCGCCTGCTGCACCACCTGGACGCGCCAGACTCCAACAGCGGCGCAGGGCTCGGCCAAGTTCTGTCTCCTCAGGCGACCTTGATCTCCCACACACTTCTGCCATCGAGGAGAGGATGCTGCGTGTACAGCGCCTGTAGGGACGACACATGGCAACAATTAGCTCTAATATCGTGCGCCTTGCTCGGGAAATGCGTGCCATGACTGCGGCTGTTAGGGACATGACCACTGTGGTGGCAGAGGGCAATGGGCACCTCAGGGAGGACATCCATGAGCTCACCCGTGCCATGAGGGAGGGCCATGAGTGCGAGAGGAGGAGGCACCGTCAGCAATTGTTGCGGTCCGCGGCCTCTACAAAGGCTATCACACGTCTCAGCAACAGCACCGCAGTGTTGGCACGCCGCTCTGTGTCCTTGCAGGTGGACCTTGGGCACTTTTGCGGGGATGTAGCAAAGGCACTAGGGCAGATGACCGCTGCTGTCGAACACCTACAGAGCGGCACATTCAGTGCTCGTGCATTGGGAGGGGAAGATGGCAGTGAGGCTGCCTCGAGTGTCAGCAGTGTGTCAGTGGCAGAGGCCAGCACCAGGCGCCGCAGTTCGCGGGCCTCCACGGGGACAGGCCGTGGTGAGGCGTCGGAGACACCTGAGCGGAGGCTTGGTGTACGTGGCAAGCGCCACTAGACAGAATTACAGGCCTACCTGACCGTGGTGGGGCACCCATGGTCCTCCCCTTCCTGAGTCTGCACAGCCGTGATTTTAACGCACATTTGTTTTAACTTTTTACATGTGGAGCATTATTTCCATTGCTTGTTTTGTTGCACATACCGCAGTGCTACTGTGCATTAAACAGTTGCACCCCCAACAAATTAGTTATGTATCATTCTCACCTGATTCAGAAATGATGTTGCATGATGTATGTCCGCCTGCTGTGTTAGGGACGTGTGCCTGTCAGTGTTGGGCGGGTGGTTGGTCATCCCGGTGGTCCTCATTCCTGTCCACCTCTATGGGTATCCCCCTTCTGGTCGTAATGTTGTGCAGCATTGCACATACAGCAATAATCCGGCAGCAGGTTTCAGGTTTGTATAGCATGGCGCCGCCAGTCTTATGTAGGATTCGAAAGCGACTCTTCAGAATCCAAAATGTCCTCTCTATTACATTCCTAGTGCTTATGTGTGCTGCGTTGTAGCGTTGTTCCTGTGGGGTTGCTGGATTGATGTATGGGGTGAGTATAAATTCACGCAGGGCGTAAGCACTGTCACCTAGAAGATAGAAGCAAAGACATAGCAATGGTGAAGTTCATACATGTGTGGTGTTCATGTTGGGAAGCAGAATTTGTACGTACCAAGCAGGAGTCCCTCTCCAAATTCTCCGTTGAGTAGACGCCTGTGGATTCCACTGTTGCGGAATATGTAGGAGTCGTGTGTGCTCCCTGGGAATTGTGCCACTAGGTCCGTTATGATGTGATTGGCATCGCACACAACCTGCACGTTGATTGAGTGGTATGACTTGCGGTTACGGAATATGTACTCATTTGCTGCCGGTGGACATATGGCGATATGCGTACAGTCGATGCATCCAATTACATGGGGGAATTGTGCCACCTGGTAGAATGCCTGTTTGTTGCGGTCCAACTGCTGTGGGGTTGTGGGGAAGCTGATGTGGGTGTGTAGCATTGTCAGCATGGCATCTAGGAATTTCTTGAAGAAGCGTGAGAGTGCGCTTTGCGATACGCCTCCGGCTACCGCAATTACCCCCTGGAAACTTCCTGAGGCCAGTAGGTGCAGGCTGCATAGGACCTGGACGTGCGCAGGGATTGCATTGGTCCGGTGTGTCTGGTGCTGCAGTAATGGTTCCAGGTCTGCAATGAGGCGCATGATCATGGCACGATTGAGTCGATACTTCTCGTACACCTCGTCCTCATTCTGGCCGAGCAAGGTGATGCGCAGTCTGAAAACTCTCTCCTGGACCCTTCTCCTGCGCTGTCCTGCCGCATTGATACGCATCCTCCTTGCAAGCACGTAGAGGGCTGCCATTTTGTGGTAGCCAACTGGGTCTCCTTGGCCACATTTAAGGGTTTGGTGATTACCACAATCAGTTGCACCTGTAGAAACATTTTTTTTTATTCACATTTTTTTTTTTTTAACTTTACCTCCAGGTTCTGATTCCCCTTATTTAGCTCATGCAAAATAGCGATTTTTGGGATTTTCGGTATTTGCGACTGTTGTTGCATTGGGTAGCGATTCGTTATTAGCCATTGGCACTTGCCGGGAGCTATTAGTGATTTCGGTGATTGCTAATTCGGTATTTAGCGATTCGGTATTATTGCATGTTGGTTAATTGCGATTCGGTATTTTACCGGATTTCATTTGGCGAATCGTTATTTGCTCACAGTTTGGGTTGATGCATTGGGATTCGTTTTTTTTTACTCGCTAACGGGTGTTTTTAGCGACTCGGTATTTTACCGACTGGATTTTGGCTTGATACATGTGCCAGTATACGTTTTAAAGAAAAGGTACATTCTGGGAAATTAAGTTTATTGTTTTCCGGTATGGATCACCATAGAGTTTAAAAGAGGCCGAGATAGCCTCAGGTCGGTGAGAGCGTGAACCCATTTCATGTTTTCACCTCACCGCAATATTGAGAAATGAAACGCTTGTGCGTTATATTGGCAAATGTAAAGGAAAACGTGCTGCATAAGAAGAGAGGAAGTGAGAGTGGGGTTGTGAAAGCTGAGAAGGTTAGCTGGAACTGAACATAATGAAAGGTCCTCTATGAACACTTGAGTGCCCCCAAAGAAAGCCCATGTGACAGTTGCTCTTAGAATAGGTGGAGTCCTTTCCCACATTGTGAGTGGCTTGCAAGGCATCAGCATTTCTTACCCCTACACTTTAGCCCTGGAGACTCTGATACCAAGTGTTGCAACAAAAAGAGCAGTGAATAGAAGTTGCCACTTTGCTACATCCATACTTTCGGTCTGAAAGGGTGGTACACCATCTCTCGTGTTTTTTATCTAGAACTTTATTAGGACAGTTGGGTCTTCAACAGTTAAAATACTTAGATTGCATCTGCTCCACTATTGAGTTTATGAGGGAAGAAACATTGTACCATCATTGGAAAGCTTCAAAGTAAAGCATCCCCTACGTGATACCTGTGTTGTGGGGATGGGTTCCCCTGAGACAGTGCAGGTGGTGGTAAGACATCTTTGCTAAAGAAGTGAAGACATTGATCCTCTTGCGAGTTCTTGTGCTTCCCATTTCTTTTGATCACCTAAGAACAGGTGGGAGTAGGTTTGGATTAGGTCACAAAACATAGACACAATGTTATGGCTTATTTGAGAACATTTGGTTGAGGCACCTGCTCAGGTAGTTATGAAAAATGTTTGTTTTTAAATTAGATTAGATGCCCATCATTTCCTGGAGGTCTGGCGGGTCCTGATTTTTTTTTTAAACAATGATAGATGTAAACATTTTCATCAGCTTAATAAGAGCTACTAAATATAACTTTGGTGCACAGTTCCTAATGAAATAGTCTTCTGTCTGGGTGGCCTTGTTGGCTGAAAAGAGTGTGAGAAAGTGAGAGCAGAATGGTGTAGGCATCGTCAGTTGACGAAACACAAAGCACTTGGGACAACTGGGTGTTACAGCCGCACACTACATAGCTATCATGATCTCTGTTTATCTTCATCGTAGGCAGGTAAAAGATGAAGTAGAAGGAGTTACCCATGTTGCAACATAAAGAATATCCAAACAGGTGTGTGGGTGTGCTTCCCCACTTATCAAACGTGCCCTTGTTAGGAGAGAGGCCTGAAGAGAGGCACTAAATGAGGGGGGGGTCTTTATTGCATATCTAGGTGACGTGACCACACGTCAGGTATGTCAGTAACCGGACAAGGAAGGCATATCAAAGTAATGCATGACACCATCACCCTCTCTTGCCAATTGCGAAGATGCTCTTGTACTGTGCAAAGCCTTTTGAGAAAATTTGAGCTACATCTCCCTCACAGCATAAGTGATCATTAGTTACATTCTGTGCTTGCATCAGAAGAGTCTTATTCTACTGAGCAGGCGTCCTCCTTTTGAAAATCTGACCAAGGGGAACAGCGTGTGGAGTAGTACACTGATGCACAGATCTAGGTGAATGCTGAGCAGTGAAGTTCATTATTGTACAGTGGTATTGTGTTAGGAAAATGGCGCACCAGAGGAGAGTGACACAAATATTTGTTTGAGAAAACTATTAAATCTTTGGTGCTGCAGGGAGAGGAGGACCACCGAACTCCCCAAAACCGGTAGCCTCAGCTGCCCTTAACATGTAAATGAAAACACCCCAGCACACAAAATAAAGTCACAATGATTATCTAAATGGTGCAGAACGTGAGCACAGATTACAACACGTCAGTAAGTTCTTGTTCTTTTTCTTTTTAATTCTTGAGTCTTCCAAACAGCCCTACAAAACAGCCGACACGTGTTTCATCACTTCACAGGGGAAATCGTCCCGCGCCTTTATTAAGGCTGCACGTAAACAAATTAGAGGGCAATGTATCATGAGATACATCCACACGATGTACACAACATATCAGCATCTACATTCTCTGCGAAGCGAGAACAAAAATAAGTGAGTCTGAGAAAGAAGTACACAGTGTAAGATCCTAGAAGATCAAGAACTTAATGCTGTGTTGTAATCTGTGCTTGTGTGCTGGGGTGTTTTCATTTACAAGTTCATTATTGTGTAGGCCTCCCATTTTCTACTCAAAGCGACACCCAAGGCTTCTGGGGCTCATGAAGGATGCCACTAAGAATATGGTTTTACTTGCCTACAGGTAGTTATTTTAAGTCCTGCTGTTAAGTGAAAACATTAGTGTTACAAACTGTCCACACAGGAGGAGAGTAAAACATTGGTTTATTAGAAATTGACTGCACCATCAAAAGCCTCTCATAACCCTAACACAATGTGCCACACTCTGGATAGGAGTGACGGTTTAGAACGTTCACTGGTGCGCATGGCTTTAAGTGGGCTGGGTCTCGGACCAGGTAGTAGCTAAAAATGGACATTGAAATGGATCCCTAACAGGTCCTATATTTATGTCCTTAACTTTACTGACAAAAGCACTGATCAATTTCTGACAATGAATGTAAAACATGTTAAGGTAATCCATGTCGGAGGTTTAGTTCCAGGTTTTGGGGAATTGAAGATTAATTAAGCTACTTCCAGGATGTTGTGTTTCTCGATTTTTTTAATGTAGCATATTGCTCTTGTATAGTGCATGCTTGAATGGTGTAGCCTCCAGGTGTTTATAAAGGTTCACGATTGAGGGCTCTGGAGTTGACTCGAAAGGCAGTGGGTCAAAAAGGTGTTCAGAATACATGGTCATCCAATCCTTGGCCTCGTTGCAAAGTGCACAAAGCAATGGTCATGTATTCCATTTGCAATTGTGATTCTGTGCAAATGTGTTTGAAGGAGGTACACTGTTGTCAAAATATTGACAATGTGAAAGTAATAGAAAATACAGTGCTTGCAGGTGAGTGCATGTTTTGTGTGTTTGGAGGTTGGTGAAGTGGAGGAGATTTGAGGAAGTGCATTCAAGAGAGAGTTAAAAGAACATGCTGAAGAGGAGAGATGAGGGGTAAAATATGGAGATGGGCGAGATATGGGGAGAAAAAGGCATACATGTCTACTCTAGAGTGAACATAGCGGAGTGATTGAGACATTGAAGACCATTACCCTTTCTACAGGCCTCAATGATGTTTAATTCATAGTCTTAATTTTAGAATTGAAACATCTTCAAACAAAATCATTGGTACTCATTTATTTTAAACATCTAATAACAATTGAGAAAGCCAATAGGTCCTACCTGGTTTTACGTGTATGTCAGTTGTGTTATATATCTGAATGCAATAACAGAAAGGTCAGAGAGGAACCACAATTCGGGGCAGGTGGCACACTCTGGAAACCACAGAAATGTAGCTTATGTGTTTAAGCCATGTCCTTAATTATTTAGGCAATACCTCTTTAGAGACCCCCCACTTTTTTCATCCCACTTAACGCGCTGCTGGTGTATGAGTACTAGCAAAGGGAAACCGTGATGAGGGGAAATGGAAAGGTTCTAGGAGGAACAAGGATAATAAAATCAGGGGTATAATTACATTGTTTGCAGGCCTACATATGTACATTATGTTGGAGCTTTTCTTTGTGCAAATTTTGGGGCACATAAAGCACTATCAGATTAATCACATTTCACAACTTAGGCCGATCAACATATAATTACAGTAGTAGCTGTGAAGCACATTAGGTTCCACAAAAAAGACAGAGAATGTTAAAGATTCAAACCATAATTGTTTATTAATGGGTAACAGGTTTCAGAAGTCAAAAGTTATCAAGTTAGCATTAGTCAATAAGTTCAAATCAGAACAAAGTCATACAAGTAAGAGAATGAACTTGCATGAAGTTGCCTCAAAAGGGAATAATAACGAAGTCAGTTCTCTCACTAAGAGTTCTCTAGGGGATAGATCTATGAAGCATTGGTGATTCTCAAATCGGTTGCAAATGGGTTTGCAACTCAAAAAGTGGCTATTTCCGACGTGCTAAAGCCATTCCAAATTTGTTTTACGATACGACCATTTTGTGAATTGCTATTATGGAATCTCTAATGGCGACTAGCAAATAATATGTTCAAGGCTGTCGCAATTTGCAAATAATTGCAAAAAGGCCTGTTTGCTTATACAATTTACCATCAATTCAAATCTGGTGGTAACTGTGTGCACACTATAAAAGCTGGCCCAGAATGCATCAGGGGTTTCCACAATGGCTGCATTGTAAGTGATTGCGAGGAGGATGTGAATACTGGCTGCACAGCAGAGGAGGAGGCAGAGACTGGAGAGGATTTTCAGAGTCAGGCTGAACATTTTCCAGCAAGCTGATGAAGAGATTTGTGACAAATACAGGCTAAGTAGCCCTGCAATATTTGAGATTATTGCACTTTTAAAACCACATCTAGAAAGTTGGACTCTGGCAGCAATGCTATCCCCACCCATTTTAGGTGTTGCGCTTTTTACACCTTTTGGTCTCTGGCAGTTACCAGGGTGTGATTTCTGTTGCTGTTAGAGTGTCTCAAAGTCTTCTTTCTCTTTTTTTCTGCAGATTACTAAATGCCATGATTCTCTATATCAACCGCTACATCTACATACCCAGAAATGCACAGGAAATTAAAAGCACAAAATTAAAATTTTACAGGATTGCTAAATGTCCTCCATGTCGTAAGGGGTAGAGATGGAACATATGTTCCTATTTATCCTCCATCTCATTTGGAATATCTGTTTAGAAACAGAAAAAACACACATTCCCTCAATATTCAAGTGGTGTGTGACGCAAATACCTTAAAAACTGATATTGTGTCACAATCCCCAGGAAGCACCCACGACGCCTTCATGTTTATGCGCAGTGGAATATGCAGACGTCTGGAAAGAGGCGAGTATGATGATGGCTATTTATTAGGTAATGATAATAAATACAATGACACGTTTGTGGTAATCAAATGAAAAATGACAGAAAGCTCACAGTTATTTGTTTGTTTCAGGTGATAGTGTGTATGCCCTACGGCCCTCGATTTTGACACCATACCTATCCCCCACAACCCAAAACAAAAGGTGATACAACACAGCACATGGTCACAAAAGGACTGTGATTGAGAGGACATTTGAGCTGCTGAAAACGTATTTCCGGTGCCAACATAAAAGTGGTGGTGCTCTGGAAACTGCATGCAAGATAGTGGCAATGTGTGCTATGCTACACAATATTGTGACCAGGTGAGGCCTACATATCTCCTTGTCAGACTCTGATTCAGAGGAAGAAGATCCTGAGCAGCCTACAGAGGGGAGGAGAGCATTGGACGAGACATGAAGCCAGAACCACATTGTCAACCATTATTTTACAAGGTAAGTCATAACTGAAAGTACAAGTAAAATAAAATGTACAAAGCTTGTTTGATGCTTCAAAGTATAGCAGCCTTTATTGCCAGGTTTTCTTTAAATTTAATAAACCAATTTTTACCTGTTGCATGCAAATGTTACATAATGTCCAGATCTAATGTTGGTTACATTACCGAAAACACAAATATACAATACTAATGCTATATCATGTACTGTGCCCTTCATTGCTTCTTGCAGCTGTGTCGCGAATGGGTTGTGTCCACATGTTGAGAAGAATGAGTATACCTGCTGCTGTGTCACTGTGAGAGTGCATCTGTGGCAGAGATGCTGCTGATGCTGGAAATGTCCTCTATATCTTGAGGTTCAGCACCTACCCCACAAGTTATTTGGGCAGTTTGTAGTGGATCGACTACAGAAGTAATCTGCCCTAAGCCCCTTGAGACTTCACCTCTAAAGTTGCCCATTTCCACCTGGAGAATAAGTGTCTGCCTCAATAAGGTTGAAGTGCCAATCTCCCAATTTAACAGGTTAAACATTCCATTCTAGCTGCAGTGCTTCTCTCTCCACTTCTTTGTTTGGCGTTATCCTCCACCATTTGTTTATATAATTTTTCAAGGGCATTGGTGACGCTGTCAATTTTAGTGTCCATCTTTCCTTTGTTTTTGGCCTATCGATTGGTCTCATTATTACAGCCAAATGAAAGGCATTGTTGCATGTTCTGCAGTTTTTCGTTCACAATTTTCATCTGCATATGTGGCGGATGCTGAATTTGCAGCATGGAACGCTCAAGGCCACCGAACAACTGGGCATTTTCTGCTCTATCTTCAGATAGCGATGCTTGGTTGCCATGAGATGTCTCACTGCGCCAACTGTGAGCAAGCACTAGGGCACACTGCTTTTGCTGCCTAACTGGCTGCAGGATTGGGCTGTGAGGCCATTGGACATCATCTTCATCCACTGATGATGCCAGTGTGGAGTATGACGCATTGATACAGTTACAATGAGGTGTGGTGGGCCGACTGTCTGCTTCTATGTGATCTTTCACTACCATGTTTGAGTCATCCTGTCCCTTCATATTAGTGACATCATTGTCATCCTCAGTTTGATCTGTTTAAAAAAATGACTTACAATTAATTTTGGTATGAGGGAAAAGCACTTTTTAGATTTTGCTTTCATTTGTTTAATACATTTCTTGTATTTTAAAGCGAGTGAATTTTTGACTACATGTCCCATAATGCACTATGATGTGGTTTTTATACAACTCCTTACTAAAAACACAGCATTATGTTACTTAGTTAATGCACGTAGAAGGCAGTTTTAGGGTAACAGATGTTAAAATACAAAACCTTTTAGACCTACTTTGAGATATTGCAGGTGCTGATGTATCAATAATCGCAAATCCCAAAACTGCCTCTGGTTTCAAGATAACCTGTCTCCATTATCAACTTCAGTGTAGTAGTTGGGGGAACAATAGAGGGGCCACCTCCTGTTGCCCAGGACTCACTCATCCGCGTCACAACCTTCTCCTTTCTATGCGACCTCAGGCCAAATCCCATCTTCCTAATGTCATCAATGAAGTGCTTTGTTACCCCTACAGCATTGATTTTCTGCTACATCTCTTGCTAGATTTCTTTAACTGAGACGCCAGGACAGTCATGGATGACCTTCCAAACAGCAGGTCATGGTTGTTGCAGCACTCATCAGTCAGAATCTCAAGTTCTTTTTTTGAAAACTTGAGTTTTCTTTTTCTTCCTCCTGTTTCCTTCTCCGGGTCTTGGATGGCCATTGCTGGGTCTGAAAGCTGTGGCTTGATGGTCCAAGTCGCAATTGGCAAAGGCAGATGTTCAGCACCTCCACTCTGGCTGCTTTCCAAGCTTGAAATGAGAAGCACTTCCTGGTTTTGAGATCAAACCCCAGAACCAGGAAGAGCTTTTGGGTGTTTTCAGTTGCTTTTGCAGTTTGCAACCCAGGTCGTAATTCTGGTAACTGTATATTGCGAGTACCAAAATAAAGCAGCTACTATGTTGCGAGCTGCTAATTCTAAAGGTAAACCGTACATACATACTGATTTGCGTTTTCCTAACTGTGATTCACTAAAAATCACTATTTGTAAATCGCAGATCAGTACTTTCCCACATCTAGCCCTAGATCTCCTACTCTGCTCTGCTGTAAGCTGCATCGAAAACCAGTCTGACTCACTCTGCTTAGTCTGACTTTAATTCTACGTTGAAATAGGTTAAATCACACAATCCTAGGGGGCGTGGCTTGGCAGCGTCCGGCTGAGGCGCTTCACCGGGACCGTGAGTTTCCGCGTACTGGATTGTTGTCGGTGAAAATACAACCTGAACCGGATATCGGATGACGCGCTGGCTGCCGTGCACTCAACAGCGCTCCTATATGCGGTGAAGAAATGCTTTTATTTCCCAAGTGAGTCACTCAGGCGTTACCGCGATGTCGCGCCCGCCATTTTAGCTCGCTGCAATGGTAATTTTCCCTGAACTGAGAGCTTGCTGCCCACATGTTCCTCAAAAAAAATGTTTTCTTATTTTTTTTCTCTCATGTTTTCTTTTGGGCATACTTCATCTCCACTTGCAGACATCCTTCAAATGCAGTTTTGAGGCATTTTAGACTGGTGACTATTTATCCAGCCTTTTTTGGCAGTCATTTTGCTTATCTCCTTATACCTCACAGGCATAATTATACCAAAACAGTGAACTTTTCTATTATTTCCCTATCCATATGAGGCCCTCATTTTCACTGTATGGCTTTGTTAAATCTTTTCACTCTTTTCACTGATTATGACTACCTTTTTTGATGTTTTGCAGCCCTGTTTAGGCCTCATTGGGCACTTTCAACCAGACTTGAGTGACATTTCTGTGCCTTTGGCAGCTCTTCATACAATCCTCCTCATTCTCTTGACTTTTGCGCTTACTTTTGTAGGTGGCTGCGCTAATATCTCTATGGGAAGAACGAAGGGTGCTCTATCAACGAAATCGCACCAGAAACACATTTTTATTAAAAATTCCAGGACATTCACCACCTTTTTTAAGCTGGAAGACTCTCAGGTGTCAATATCAAGCTCCTTGGAGGCCGACATGGATCCCTTACCTACTCCCTCCGGTAAGGCTATCACCAAGCGCCTAAAGCACAATCCCCCTTCTCCTCCTAAATCAGCCTCTCCGGTCTCCATGGAGATGCTGTTGGAAGAGATAAGAGCCCTTCGGCCCTTTATGGAGGAAACCAACTCTAAGCTTCAAGTCCTTATGGACAACTGGTCTCAACTCGATAATAGAGTCACTGCTGTTGAACAAAGTATTTCCACCTTCAGTGATACGTGTGCGAATGTCTCCCAGCTTCAATCTCAAGTATCGACGCTCCAAAAACAGATCGAGGACCTTGAAAATCGAAGTGGGAGAAATGACTTACAAATTTATAGTTTGGCGGAGGGAATTGAAGGGTCCGATCCCCCCACCTTCTTTACCTCCTTTCTTCCCAAGTTGCTTCATTTGGCGGAAGGCACTTCGCTCAACATTCAAAGAGCTCACAGGCTGGGTCGTCCTTCTTCCAATATGTCACCCTCACAAAGACCAAGAGGAGTAATCATATACTTTCTGGAATATACAGACCTGTTGTTGGTGCTGTCTGCGGTCAAATCGGCTCAACACATTACCTGGTGAGGCTCAACTTTGTTCTTCGCTCTGGACTATGCCAAGGCTACTGCTGTTAGGCGCAAAGCTTTTCTCAACCTGAGGCCTGCTCTTCGATCTCTAGGTGCCCGCTATGGCCTCTTCCACCCTTGCTTGTTCAGAGTCACGTATAATAACAGAACAACAACTTACGAAGATCCAGTTCCACTGCAGAGTTTTATTAACTCTTGTAACCCGACTGCTATGGACACTCAACAACCTTCTTCTCTAACACTCAACGCCTGACTTTGTTCTCTATTTTAAGCTAACAGCTCCTCACCCATGCAATTTTGGTGCTGGTGTTGGTTGCTCTCCATGTTCTAATGTTTATTCATTGTTGGTTATGTACGTTATATTTTCAAATTGTTTCGATCTTCATTTTTTCTGCATAGAATTGTATATATAAGTTGTTTCATCAGTTTACTCTGGCTTCGCTCCGGTCTTCTCTTTATCTGACTTTTGTCTGATTAGTGGGTTTGTTCTATCTTCTTTGTTCTCGTGTAATTTTGTTCTTCTCACGTTTCATCGTTTTTCTCTTGTATAGCTGCTCTTGGATTTTATAGAGTATATGTTGATGGTTGATTCTGCCTAGTTTATTAGCTCCCTGTTGTTGTCTCTGTTATTGCCTGTCTCACCATGTCTCCTGACTGTTTTCCTTTATGCTCCTTCTAACCTGATTATTCATCGCCCCAACAGATTTCTCATGCCTGTATTGTGGCTTCTCGTGGCTCCCCTGTTCAGCTTCCCCAGACGTGCTGCCTTCTCCATGTGGTTCCATCCCCCCTCACGTCTCTCCCTGAGTTTTCATTTTTGTAGGTATGTTTTTGATGTTGGTTTGTTTTATGTTGTGACTTTTCTTTCATGTTGTGTAGCTCACCCTTCCATCTCTTTCCTTAACTATCTAACTTATGTACAAACTTTTTCTTCTGTGACTTTTCTTTCTCTACGTCCTTGGATAATTTGTTACATCTATTATGATTTGCAGTATTCTAAGCTCATCCTATTCTCTGCTCTCTCTTATTCTCCTTCTCACATTTTTCCATGCTTTTTTACGAATCTGGACTTAGATTTATGTACCACAATTTTTGCTTCTTTTACTGTTGTTTTTTTACTGCATTGAATTGGTCAATAGTTTTCAATTGTTATATGAATTTCGATTTTATCTGTTATGTCACTTAAGTTGGTTTCTTGGAACATTAGGGGGTTAAACTCTCCCATTAAAAGGCAGAGAGTTTTATCACATTTAGCCAAGTTGAATGCTGATATTGTCTTCCTTCAAGAAACGCATCTTACGGAAAATGAGTCTATGAAATTAAAAAGGGGTTGGGTGGGTGAGGTCTATTTCTCTCCCGGGGATGGTAAACGAAGTGGAGTTGCGATATTATGCCGCAAATCTCTTTCAATTACCTTAGTGTTACAAGAAACCGATGTTGAGGGAAGATGGCTTATCGTCAAATTATTGCTAAAAGATGTTTAAGTCTCTCTCCTTAATGTTTATGCACCTACAGGTGGAGATACCTCCTTTTGGCCTGCTTTGTCCACTCAAATTTCTAATTGCATTGAGGATAATTTTATTATTGCTGGGGATTGCAATCAAGTGTTAGATCCTTTTGTTGACAGGAATTCAAAAGTGCCTTTTACTCCCAATAGCATACACAAATCTTTTACTCGCACTATCTCTCAACATAAATTACTTGACGCCTGGCGCCTTTGTAACCCCACCACCAGGGAATACTCCTTCTATTCCTCAACACATCATACCCAATCCAGAATTGATTATGTGTTTGTCTCTCAAAATATCTCACAATCTCTTGTGTTTGCAGACATTGGTCCCATTCTCTTGTCAGATCATGCTCCCATCTCCATTGATTTTGATATTTTGCCCAGGAACAATGCTCCCAGACGATGGCGTTTTAATAACACTCTCCTCCTGGATCCTAAATTCTCAGCGTCATTTACTTCTTTTTTTGCTGATTATTTTGAAAGGAATCACACAGATTATTTGTCACTTGCAAATATTTGGGATGCGTTTAAAGCATCAGCAAGAGATTTCATTATCAATTTCGTGGCAAAGAAGCGAAAAATTAATCGCAAGACCATAATGGATCTCCTCCGGGATATTAAAGCACTTGAACATTTATACTATATCTTTCATTCAGAGGATTGCTTAAAAACCCTTGTTAAGGCCAAATTGGACTATAATAAAAAGGCAACGGAAGATGCTTCGCTTTACTTGTTAAAATCCAGTACGAAATATTATGGAGGTAAAAATAGAGCAGGGAAAATATTAGCTAACTATTTAAAGATTCGCCAAAACAAATTAAATATTGATTCCGTCTTTGATGAACAGTTAGTCTTAAAGTTTAAAGATGCAGAAATTTTAAATGAATTTGCTCTTTTTTACAAATCTTTATATTCCTCAGAAACTGACCCTACGGATCACTTATTAACACAATTCTCACATCCAGCGGCCTCAGCAGATACCTCTGGACTTATCTCCTTTGGAGTCTGATCTTTCCCAGCAGGAATTACATACTGCTCTCCAAAATCTTAAAAAGGATAAAGACCCTGGTCCGGATGGCTTTACTGTTGAGTTTTATACTCATTTTTCTAAACTTTTACTTCCCAAGTTACATTCACTTATTAATTGTTTTATCTCCTCCAATGGTTCCTCTGGTTCCTTTTCAGAGGCCCACATCTGCCTTATCCCTAAGGAGGGTAGGGATTCCAAATTTTGCAAAAACTACAGACCCATTTCACTGGTTAATATTGACTATAAGATTTTTTCCAAAGCATTAGCCATACACCTAGACTCCTTCTTACCGAATTGCTCGGGAAGGAACAATCTGGCTTTGTCAAAGGTCGCGTCATTACTGATAACACTCGACTCTTTTTCGATATTTTATCCAAGTCGTCCCATGTTGATCATTCTTTAGCAGCAATAGCGCTGGATGCCGAAAAGGCTTTTGATAGGGTTGAATGGAAATACTTATTTTATACTCTAAAGTGGTTTGGATTTGGTCCAAATTTTATAAATTTGGTATCTCTCCTTTACTCTAATCCGCTCGCAATAATATGTGCTAATGGTTTGCTCTCCTCTTTTTTTTAATCTAAGCAGAGGAGTCCGTCAAGGTTGTCCTCTTTCGCCTTTCCTCTTTAATTTAGCTCTTGAGCTGTTTCTTTCCAAATTACGCCAAAATCCCAACATATGTGGTTTTCAAACACCGAATACTCACATTAAACTTGCGGCTTATGCAGATGACATTTTGCTTTTCTTGCCTAAACCCGAAGAGTCAATTCCTGCCTTTTTAACAGAGGTGAGAGCCTACTCTTCTATTTCTGGGTACAAGTTCAATAATGACAAATGCAAAATATTACCTCTAACGAAATATACTTTTAGTTCAGACTTTCAAGCCTCCAACTTTAAATGGAATCCGAAAGCCATTAAATATTTAGGTTTACACTTTACATCTTCAATTCCAGGAACAGTAACCTTATGTATAGATACGTGTATTCAAAAGATTTCAGACTTGACTGCTAAATGGCATCCTCTTTACTTGTCTTGGTGTGGTTGTCTGGACTCCATAAAAATGATGTTATCGCCTATAATTTTATACACCATATCGAACATCCCGGTCCCCATTACAACTACATTATTTAATAGAGTACATTCCATTCTATCCTCTTTTTTATGGGGTAACAAAAAACCTAGAATGTCCCTGTTAAAATTAATTTACCCTAAATCAGAAGGTGGAGTAAACTTTCCAGATTTTCCTGCTTACCAGAAAGCCTTCCTATTACGTCAGGCCTCTTTATGGTTGCTTGATTCTACGGATTACTATTACTGTCCTCTTTGGACCTCAGTGGAACGCCTTTTTCTCACTCCTTACTCATTTTCTGAGTATCTTTCTTTTTCACGCAAACCACAATCCATTTCTACTCCCATAATAAAACACACTTCTAAACTACTCAAGGTGCCCTCTCACTTTATTCGTGATTCTAAAATATCCTTCTTAAACTCAACAATTTGGCACAATAAAAAATGTATTAATCCATAACAAACCCTTTTACTGGAAGACTTGGAGAGAAAAAGGATTAATATGGATACATCAATTATTCTCAGAATCACAATTTATACCCTTTAATACGCTCCAGCAGTTATTTCATTTATCTAACTCCTTTATCAATAAATATAATTTACTTAAAACAGCAGTGTTGGATTCTCTTTCTCACCTTCCCATTACTCAGCCGCGGCCCGTGGAGGGAGTTCCGTGGGGCGGTAAGGCGGGGCGGGGGAGGGGCAGGGTGGGGGGTTCTAAAAACCGGAATATGGATAATTGCAGGTAAGTAAACAATTAAATAAATAAAACGAATTTCGTAGCGCAACGAAATTCGTTTTATTTATTTAATTGTTTACTTACCTGCAATTATCCATATTCTGGTTTTTAGAACCCCCCACACTGCCCCTCCCCCGCCCCGCCTTACCGCCCCACGGAACTCCCTCCATGGGCCGCGGCTGCCATTACACCACATACTTCTGACACATTGAACTCCTCTGCCTGTCTTCAGGCCTTGTTATTGTCTACACCCAAGGCCTCTGTTATTTATTAGCATCTACAAAGTGTTAATGACAAGTTACGGAAGACCAAAACGGAAGAAGCCTGGAAACAGGATTTTGCCATATGCTAGCCACTATCAATATGGAATGGTGTATGGCCCGAACTACGTAAAGCCTCTAGGGCAGCAAATATCACCCAAACGTTATTCTTTGTCTACAATAGATTGTTGCTTACACCGGCTACTCTATCTAAACGCTTTTCATCGATTCCCAACACATGTTGGTCATGTTCCTCCCCCAATGCTGACCTTTCTCACATGTTATTCAATTGTTCCCAGGTACACCGCTTTTGGAAACAAGTATGGTCTCAAATTAATTTAATTTATGACACTAAGTTTCCTTTTTCTTTCTCTCACATCTTCTTGGGTAGTATTTCGCCCATCTGGGATGATACTTTTCTTAATGTTAAGATTATAGACTTACTGCTGGTGGTTGCCTTTCAACAAATTACTGTCAATTGGAAAGACTCATCGAAGATTTCTTACAGGACTTGGTGGTACACTGTTTGCCATAACCATAGATTAGATACTGCTTTTGTGTACCCACCTTCCTTGGCAACCAAACGTGCTGATTTGTGGTCGCCTGTTGCACTTTTTATTGATACTAGTGCCAAAAAGTGTTCACTACCACAACCTTCTCAACAGGAGGTTCTTAAACCACCCTAGACTCCCTAATAGTTCCATAAGTCTCTATCACGTACCCAGTTGACATATGTATTTTATCTATTTAGCATTTTTCTCTCTCACTTTCTCACTATTGGTCTAATTCTTTTGTTTGGTATGTAATGAGCTTGGAATGTAAATATGTACAATTTTTTATTGGATAATGTGTTTGGTCACTTCAAATATATTTATTTTTCAATAAAACTATTTGAACTTAAAAAAATCACACAATTCTATAATTTGCCACACCTACCCACTGTTCTTGTGCAACAGTCCAATCAGTTTAAAGCCAGATGATACAGATATATGCTCAGTAGCTTTACAAGACCAACAATACAGCTTCTCTCATCATCCTTCAAAGGTACATTATATGTTGCAAGATGAGATACATGGACCCACGTGTACTCTTCCAGTACTTCCGGAAGGTGTCTCCAGGAATGGACTACTCATTGAAACATTCCATGATTATCACAAAGAAAAGAAAACATTTATTCCCATGGGAAAGAAAGCAAAAGAACATTGTATTCAATAATTAGGACTCCAGCTTCACCTAGAAATGAAATGTTTGACGTGTCACAAAGCAAGGTGGCAAACATCGTTAGCCATTTTAAAAATGCAGGACTACATTAGCTATGATCAATCTAACCGGTAATGCTCGTTTCTCTATGAATAACATTTGCGTGCTCATATGCTAATGTCGATTAAGGCAAAACATTTACTATATGAAAAAAGTCACCAAGTACAAGTGTATGAAGCAAGCCTCTCTTAGCATACAATCGGTCTCATGCCAGATTTTGCCTGTGACATGGCCGTCTCGTTCACAACTCTTTCTCCTTTCAGAGTCACCTGCCTGTCAGCGTATCTTTTTCCCCACTGGTCAGTCAACCATTAGCTGCCCAGAGCCGCTGTCCACCCTGTGCCCTGTGTCAACCTTGCTTAACAGTAGCACTTCCACATTCCCACTCCCGCCTAAAGTGTGGAGAAAGACAGTGCTAAGTCAGGCAGGGGCTGATTGCCGCAAGCCTGAACTGCCACAGCGCTTCCCCCTGGGAAGCTGGTGAACAGCTGCCTCGTAAAGCGCACTGCGGGCCTGCATGCACAATGTGCTAACCAAGGGAGACAAGGAGACAAGAACATCGCACCAGAAGGCGTAAATGCGCAGCCCTCTTTTTAATGGTCCTTGCATGCCGCAAATAAAAAAAACACCTGCCAAGGAGCCCGCTGCACACAACCTTCACGTCCCATTCAGTTCCGCCACGGACGAGTAGCATCTCTTCAATGTGGTGAAACAGCTGGTCCAGATGTCTGACTCCCCTATAACAACGGCTAAAGCACGTACAAAAGCACGGGATAAATTTACCGTACATGTGGTGCACATTATTTTTTCTCAAGCACAATATAGCTCTTCACGGTTAATATTTAGAATAAAGACGCGGACAGTTAGGTCCCAGATCCAAGACAGCGATGTGTCTGTCGGCCATTTTGACAAAATCACCTGCCAACGTGGAGATGTTGACAAGCATCTATTGTGTAAGCTGTGAACAGGATCACGTTTTAACTAGTTAAGTAAACTCTGCTGCTCTGGCCAGATTACGTAAACCTTTAGTACCGCAGTCTGTTGCCTGTTGAAATATGGTGTCTAGAAGCATGTTAACAAATGCTACCTACAAAACAGGTCATCGTATCTACGTTTACCTTTAAACCATTCACCCGAAAGCAGCTTTGTTGTTCCAAGTGTAAGTAGCGCTGGTGCCACCCACACCGTGGCAACCATCCGGCAGCTAATTACAAAAACTGGGTCACGTGTCCCCTATGACCTGGAGCCATCTGGCACACCTAATTAGAACACACATCACCATGGCTGGGACGAGAATTTAAAACACGCGTGTCGCATAAAAGAAATACCGCAGGGAAGGACATATATTTTACGGAATAAGACGTTGACGTGGGGAAACCACAAGTGGCTTAATCTGTGTGGCTGTTAAAAGGGGGGTAGTAGGTAATGAAGCTGAACTTATTACCAGTTTTTGAGTTTAAGTTCACCCATCAGCCATTGCTGGACTCCCTAGACCTGCATTTTGATCTTTAAAAGCGGGTAACGCCGAACACGTGACTGACTACCAACTAATCAAACTGATTATTCATGAACATTGTATGAGAAGACATTTCCCAATTTCACTATAGGGCAAGAATTTTTATTATTCCCAAGTTCCTTTCAGAGACAACACACTATCAATTTAGAAAAACAGTCATGTTGCACCACATAACACAGTATTGTGTGGCATTTGTTTAATCTGGTAGCAAAGGGGATCCTATGTCGAGGGGACGAAATAATAGTCACTATTGCTCTGTTGGCATCCTAAGTACATACTCGATCGAATGTTGAAAATGCTCTAGCGTCACTCCACAACATCACATGATTCGTGGAAGTGACGTCAGGTACATTGCAGCCTCACGCTCTATTATTACAGGAAGTAAAACAACACAAACCTTTTCAACTTGATTATGGAGTTCTGCTCATGCGTAGTTGTAATACAGATATATTATTTTATTACAATGATTCGTGATAAAACCACACACGTCTATGGTATGTTTGCCCTGGTGCTTATAGTTCTGTTATCTCTGTGTTTGTAATAATCCTATTTATCACAGACACACACTGACGGCCGACCACGGAAATGCTACTGCATGGTGGTAATATTGCTGATTTGGGAGGGAGGGGTGGCGGAGGGAGCAGACCACAAACTATGGATTGTGTGTAAAAGGCCGCTTTATTGAAACAGGTGCACATAACATTATAATTCCTCGGCAAACGCCTTACAAAACTAAACCTCAGTAAACAACCAGATACCTGACCCTTGACCCCGCCCGCCCCTAAAATTTCCTTGAACCCGCCCCCACCCGTACATTACAACATTGCAAACAATACAAAGCAATGCATCAAAGTATAACCAAATCAATTCAACCCATCCGTTAAACAATCTCCCCTGGCTGCCTCTTTACAACTGTCAATCACTGAACATGTGTAACCGAACTATAAATTAACCTGCCTACCCTTTCCCTGTCGATAACCCAACTCCAACAATAACTCAAAAACCTCTACCAACCCTGGCAAACTTCAAATAACCCCCGCACAGCACCTGTTCCAAGCGACAGTACATAGCCAATTCCTTGCTCACCTGTCCCAATAGAAGCCACCTAAAATCAGGGAAAAAGGGAGAAACTAAACCCCAAATAACTTAAAAAACAGAGTGGGAGGGAGGGCAAAAACTACACTACGCCAAAGCTCCCAGCCACCAGGTCACCAAACCTAAAATGGTGGCCGGGAGCAGGAGCCCAAAGACTTTATAATTGGGCTATAAAAATATATAGCCCAAAACAAAATGGCTGGCTTGAAGCCCGTCCCCCCGCCCCTCCAAAACTGCCTGGGGGGGACCTCCCTGTGATCGGCTACCCCCCGAGCCCCCTTGGGAGGCAGGGGTGGGGGGGAGCAGACCACAAACTCCGGATTGTGTGTACAAGGCCGCTTTATTGAAACAGGTGCACATAACATTATAATTCCTCGGCAAACGCCTTACAAAACTGAACCTCACTAATTAACCAGATAGCTGACCCTTGACCCCACCCCTAAAATGCCCTTGAACCCGCCCCCACCCGTACATTACAACATTACAAACAATACAAAGCAATGCATCAAAGTAGAACCCCCATCAATTCAACCCATTCGTTAAACAATCTCCCCTGCCTGCCTCTTTACAACTGTCAATCACATAACATGAGTAACCGAACTATAAATTAACCAGCCTACCCTTTCCCTGTCGATAACCCAACTCCAACAATTACCAAAAAACCTCTGCCAACCCTTGCAAACTTCCAATAACCCCTGCCACCCAGAAAGTAGGGGGGAGAGAAACTACCCCCTTTCTGCCCCCCAAAGTAGGCTAGCTGCTGTCTATCTAAGAGGAATGCGTCTGGACTTTCAAACATCTCGACAACACCTCCCTGATCTCCAGTAAATAAATATCCATGCCAAGCCTCGATAGATGCACTCCGTCATCTCTAAAAAATTCCACTGCCTCAAAGCGTAGCTCCTTGTGTGTCACTCTTCCATAACCGAGATGGCGGCAAACTCTAGACATTTCAGTGTTTACATTCCTCCGCGTCCTATCAATGGCCCTAGGGTTCAAAGCGCCCCTCCAAACTCTGTGAGGAACCAACTCAGTCCACAAAATGTGGCACCCAGACCATTGCTCCCTTAAACGTGACAGGTCCCTCTTCATAGCCCTTATCAGGACCACACCCTTCACTCCGCACAAATCGTTCTCGCCAAGATGAATCAACAACGCATTCGGGCACTGACCCCCTATCATCCATTTATTAAGGCAAGGTATCAATTCTTTCCACAACATCCCTCCCTAACCCCTCCAGACAATTTTAAACAGACGTGCATTGAAACCCAACATTGCACCAAAATAACACCTGCATGCCTGGACCTGCGCCCATTTGATAAACGAGTGCCCCACTATCCATATGGTCAATTCCTTCGATTGGGGCCCAGCCACCGAACCTGGAACGAGAAAAATTAGAATGGGACTCACAACAAGGAAGATGACGCATGCACCCCCTCCGCATTCCTTCTTAAATAGCGTTGAAAACAGTCTGAGGACCAGCGCCCCAGCCGCATTATGTCCCCCCTCGTGCAGCCCCTGTTGTGCGCCTCTGTTGCTGCACCAATCCTGAAAGAATGCGTCCCATAACTAGCCCCATCCATCCCAATACTGTGCGGAGCCTTCCGCAACACCATGCGCAGCTCGTAATCTGTCACCCTCCTCCCATTGTAATGCTTGAAAACCACCTCCTCCCCAGAACCTCCTGACAACACTTGCCAACGGCGAGCCCAATGACACAGGCACGTAGAAATTGGTGCAGCCGCTTCCAACCTAACCCCTTTTCCTACACCCCTCTGGTCCGTTTTAGAACTGGCCAGCCAAATATGTATCCCCCTTTCCTCGATGGACACATCTTTCCAAAGAACACCCTTTTTGACCTTGCTGCCTAAGAGCTTGGATACTCTAAACGCTCCAAAAAACATCCAAACCATAAGGGTTGAGAACAAACAAGCTTCAAAATCGTCCCTACAGACTGCTGGTAACACCTACAGTAACCGGGCAAGTGTCACCCATGAAAGGGGGGGACGTGCCATACTCTCCCCCCGCTCCCTAGCCCAACCTTCCAACATCCTCCTCCCCACTTCCCCCGCTGACGGGGTGTAACACAACAGAAGTTTCCCCATGAAAGCGATGCCCGCCATCTTTAGATAGCCCCCTCTCAATGAGGTCCAGAATAAACTGAATCACATCCTCAGACCGCCTCCAGACCTCGGATCGCCAACAGGCACCAGATGCCAAGAAATCCCTCCTGGCCAGATTATATGCTGCCCATGTAGACGCCGACAAAGGGCCTACCACCAGTTGTAGCACCCTACGTTGCCTACATACCAAAGATGATCCGGCATTGAGGTCGGTGTCCTGTCCGCCTCCTTGGCCAGCCCACGGAATCTCCCCCACTGCGATCGCGACAAAGCATTGGCTATGTCATTGTCCACACCTGGTATATGCAATGCCCTGAAAGTAATGTCATGTCTGAGGCAACCTAGCACAAAAACCCGCAGCAACTTCAGAATTTGCTCATCTCTCGCTGACTGCCGATTGATGATTTCCACCACTGCCATGTTATCAACTCGAAACAAAACTCTCTTGTGTGCCAACTCCTCACCCCACAGCGTTAGTGCTACCAGCAATGGGAAGAGCTCTAGAAAAGCTATGCTCCTCCCACCGTCCTTCCACTGTTGTGGCCCTGCTCAGCACACCACCTGCCCTGGCAATATAGGCCAAAAACGTCGCTGCCCGCTTCATCAGAAAAGATCTGCACATCCCACTGGACGTCCTCCTCCCTGGCCAATGGCACTCCATTAAAAGATTATAGAAAAACTGACCACATGCGCAAATCCTCCTTCACCCCTGCCGACAGACGAACATGGTGGTGAGGTAAATGATATCCTGCCAGTGCCCGCCCCAGCCGCCTACAAAAGGTCCTCCCTACCCTGACCACCCTGCACGCAAAGTTGAGATGACCGAGTAGCACCTGTATGTCCTTTACTTTCACTTTCTGCCTTGACAGCATTCTGTCCAACAGCTCCAACATTTTAACTTTTTTGTCGGCTGGCAAGCGAGCCCGCATTGCCACCGAATCAATTTCAATCCCCAAAAAAGACAGAGCCGTACAGGGTCCCATTGTCTTCTCAGGTGCCAACGGCACCCCTAGTTCATCCATGAGCTCATGGAAAGTGTCCAGAGTTGTCTGGCATTCCGTGGAGCCCGGTGAACACTCAAAGAAGAAATCGTCCAAGTAGTGCGTCATCAATGTGTGACCTGTGTGCTGCGTGAAGTACCACTGCAAGAAGGTGCTAAAACATTCAAATAAAGAACACGACATAGAGCAACTCATGGGTAAAGCTTTGTCCATGTACCATTTACCTTCGAAATGGATACCCAGAAGATCCCATTCATCTGGATGGACTGGGAGCAACCGAAATGCCGACTTTATGTTACATTTAGCCATCGCTGCAGTTGCGCCCGCGGTCACTACTAGTGATATGGCCACGTCAACTGAGGAATATGAAACTGAGGCCGCCTCCTCATCAATAAAATCATTAACCGAAGACCGCTCTGGCCATGAAAGATGCTGAATCAATCTGTATTGCCCCACTTCTTTTTTGGGCACAACTCCGATTAGAGAGATAATCAAATTCTCCGTTGGCCAATCATCAAAGGGGCCTGCCATTCTCCCTTCACACACCTCTTTGTTCAGTTTGTCTTGCACAACCTGTTTGCGTTCTGATGCTGATTTTAGGTTATCCGCCCACCGCCTCTGACGTGGCCCCTGGTAACCGAGATGAAACCCTCTTTTGAACCCCTCCAAAAGTGCCCGCTTAGCCCTCAGATCCCAGTACCCCTGCAGGCCTTCTTCCAGCTTTACTATCCTAACTGGCGTAGGAGCCTTTGGACCCAGCACCCTGAGGTCCTTTGCCCCCTCTTTTGTTCTGGTATTGCTGAGATTGTCCTGATGTGCCTGCGCCTGGCTGCTGCAATTGCTGGTCGCCCTGTGCCTTGCCGCCCCAACAGTTAACAAGGGGATGGAGTCCACTACATTTTGAGCACTCATGCTTCAACCTGCAGTACTCCCTCGTGCACAGGCCCTTATTAAAGTTCCAGCATGCACCTCCTGTCCCAGTTTTGTCGCGGCTGCGCCTCCCACCCCTCCCCGGGAGGGTTTCCCCTGAAAGGGCCGGCACACCAAAGGTAAACCGCTGGCCGTAAAGATGGTCTTACCGCCTTTCGCAGACCCCATCGTGTGCTGCCACAAATCTGTGTCCAGTTCCCCCCACTTCGCTTCCGGGTCCCAAGCCATACAGGCCCAGAATTCCTCATTATATTGTGCCAAAGCATAGCCACCCCCCGTGATCTGTGCCTTTCAAATTACATCCATGTACTTAAAAATGGCTATGCAGCGCTCGAGAAACTTCTTGCAGTAAGTCAAAAAGGCTGCCGTTGAATTCTCTATCGTCAACGACACCTTAGGCCTCTTGGCCAACTCATATTCCTCCTCCTTAGAGCCTTCCTTGGACCTTACTTCCCTGTGTAGAAGCTTCAGCATTTCGATGTATTCCCCTTTCCAAATCCGCTCCTTGGTTGCCAGCATTAAGTGAGCACCCAAGGGTTTTTTCACTCCCATATATGGCAGTTTTTTAAATTTCAACTCTTTACTCTCCAAAGGTTCCTTAACCGCCCCCTGCTGCCTCTGTGTTCGCTCTGATCTCCAGTTTGGCGTCCTGTACTACTCCTCCGTCCCCTGTTCCTACCCCCGTATCCTTTACATATTTCCCCTTGTGTAATCTCCCCTCAATCTCACCCCCACCCCCCTCCTCCCCTGTCCCCACAGACACCATCTTAGGTTTGGCCTATGCTCTGCTGTTCTCATCTGGGTCTAAGGAGGGTGCCCGGGCAGACACCGGCCGTCTTGCCACTGGCTCTGTTTGATCCGCTGCCCGTGGAGCCCTCACCGATGGGCCGTGCTCTCTCCATGGTTCTGACGCCGGTGCCCTGCTGTGCGTTGCCACCGTCCGGTGCCTGCAAAATACTAGAAGACACATGAGAGGGCCCTCCCCTCCTCATTGCCCCGCAATTTCCCTTCTTCTGGGCTGTCTTCATCATAATCCAACACAATCGGCTCCCCTACCTGGAGCTCAACATTAGAAAAATCAACACCACGGGCCCTACTGGACCCTGCATGCCCTACACTGGCCCTACCGGACCGAGCATGCATTCCTTGTGGGGGAGCCGACTGTACACGCCGATACACCCCCATATGTTGATCTCACTGCAAGTCAGTCTTCGCTGGTGTGGATGACCACTTTGACCTGCCTGTCGTTGGGGCCAGCGAGGTCATGCTGGACCTTCATGCGCAGGCTGCGAGATTAAATTATTAACCTACCCCAATCCAGAAAGCCCATGCATACACTTCGTAAGTAATTATGTATCTCGGTTTCTCAATAATGGTTTTGATCACCTTAAAATACAAGAATCTGTCTTAGTATATATATATATATATATATAAATATATATATATATAACCTATAGGTCTGTCTTTTAAAATTACACATTGTTGTAATGTTTTAATGTTTTCCATGTTTACTCACCATGTGACCATGTAATTTCACTTTAAAAATGTATCCTCCCCGTGCAAGCGCTGTCATGTGATCCAAGGCAGAGGAGCTGCCGAAACGCGTCATGGTGGAAGGTGTGCTTGCATATTAAAATCTACTAAGCACCAAGTTGGGTCCATTCTCGCTTTTTCCAGCAGCTCAGCAAGGAGAAGTAGAGCGAGCGTTCTGCTGATATATATATATATATATATATATATCATCTACTGGCGGTCGCCAGTAAATAGTTATAGTCAGGACCGAGTTCCCATAGGAAATCTGAAAATTCTATTTTGAATAACTTTGGCGCCGGTTGACTTATCTTCGTGAAATTTTCAAAACTAATGGGGCGCTCCGCTCAGCTCCTACCCTGAAAGTCTCGGGGTGATTCGTCAAGCGGGGGCTGAGAAAAAAGGGGGGTCCTAAAACGCATTTTCCCCATGCATTTTCCCATAGGACCTTTAGTCGAAGGTACAGCCCGAACGGCTGAACAGAATTACTTGAAATTTGGCAAAGAGGTAGTCCTCAGGTCAGGCATGTGCCTTTTGCATATATGGTGTCAATCTGTTCAGTAGTTCCTGAGAAAATTGCAGTTAAAAGTACATAAATATCTATATGCGCGCACGATGCGCACACGGTGCGCGCACGGTGCGCGCACCAAATGTCCGCGAGCGTAATTCTGATTGGTGGTTAGATGTCAGTCAACATTCGAATCGGTTGAAATCAGGAAGTGTCGGACGCCATTTTGTGTGTGACAGTGAAAAGGAAAGGTGGAGAACGTGAAAAGGGGGCAGGGTAGAGAGTTCCTGACCCCCTAGCCTTTGTCAGGGGGTCCCTGAAGGACCCCGAAGGGTGAAAAAAACATTTTATTTTTTTTCAAAAAATCGCGAGGTGCGCGCACGGTGAAAAACCCTTAAAAAAAATAAAACATTTTAAACTGTTTATAAGTTTATAGAAGATATTAACTATGCTGTTCAACTTTATCCAAATAAAAAAAAAAAGCTGAGCCATTCCATATTACAGGATACAGTCAATCTATAACTATATACATAGGTAGTTTATTGTAAAATAAATATATAAAAAATATAATAATACATACATAAATTAGCATTTAAAAAACCTTACAAATTCACTAAAAAAACCATAGGTTTCACACACGTTATAGTTAGAAATTAGCATTTAAAAAACCTTGCAAATTCACTTAAATAACCATAGGTTTCACACACGTTATAGTTAGGAATTAGCATTTAAAAAACCTTGCAAATTCACTGAAAAAACCATAGGTTTCACACATGTTATAGTTAGCTGGTCATTTCACTCGTAAAAAACCATTGAAATTCCCCCGTTATAGTTAGTTCAGCTAACTATAACTCGCGCGACCGCAATCCACTGCTGATGACGTCACATATTACATCACTCATGACATGGCCAGTGACATCACTCATGACATCACTGATGACATCTCAAATGACATCACTGATGACATCACTGATGACATCATCCAGTGAATATGTGTCTTTCTGAAAAATAAATATTTTTTATATATGTATATCTAAAGGTTAATGGAAGAATAAATGGGTAAATAAGTGTCTAAATGGATGTTTTTGTTTGTAAATTTAATTGTATAACTGACTTATTAACAGTATCTTAATGAATACAGTGATGTAATATGTGACGTCATCAGCAGTGGATTGTGGTCGCGCGAGTTATAGTTAGCTGAACTAACTATATCGGGGGAATTTCAATGGTTTTTTACGAATGAAATGTCCAGCTAACTATAAAATGTGTGAAACCTATGGTTTTTTCAGCGAATTTATATATATATATATATATATATATATAAATATATACCTCTCTTTAGAAACCAGTTAGTTTGGTTAGTCTTTGCTTAAAACCTTTAGTATTGACTCATACCTTAGATCCCTTGAGAAACTTGTCCAAAAAGTGATTCTGAAAAACAATATAAAAAAAAAGAAATACAAATACACAGAACAATCGTGCTTGTAATTGCTCCAGCACACTATTTAAAGTGGAAACCCTTTATCTATAAGGGAATTCTTTGTACACACAGAAGCGATGATGAAACAATAATAAAAGTGTCTTTTTGCAAGTACAAGTATTGTAGAGTCCTTAAGCGCTTTAAAGCAAGACAGATTTGTCCCTGTATTTAATGAGTTCCAGTTGTATCGTCTTTCTCTCAGAAATGCGCTAATTCAAATGTTTCCTCTGAGCGCGATATGTTCGAGCCTTTCCCCGGCTTGGATTCTAAATTATAAAAGTCTTACCGGTTTATTCGCTTGGCAGAAAGAAATATTACCGATCATGAGCTGGGGCTGGATTGCTAGGTAAAGTAATCTTCTCTGTTTTCTTTTTCAGGAGTCGCCCGGAAGCTACGGAAGAAGGCGCCGAAACAGGAAGAAGTCGACTGGCTTCAGGAGGGGAACCGAAGATGATTGGAGCCCAGGAGGGAGATACGGGACTGGAAACTGGTCAGGAAACAGATCCAGAATTCAGGTAAGGGGGCAGCCGGTCTCTGAAAGCGGGTCCAGAGCACTAGCGGTGATGCTGTGAAGCGAAGCACCATTAAGCGAGCGGGTGGTGTTTTTATAGTTGCTGCACGCGTAACGTTACAGGTGCACGTTTCAGTACCTGTGTTCTTCTCAAAGCATCGCATGTGGATTTGACCTGACAGTTGAAAAGGTGTGTAGATCTAAAGCCCACGTGAGTCTATCTTCGTGACATGATGTTCAATGATCAACTCAAAAGAACAACAAGCACTGCTACCTTCAAATGCAGTAATAACATAATGCAGACTATTTTTTAAGATATAGGAATACAGGAATTATACAGAGAAAATATTCATAAACATGCAATGAGCAGATGTTAACTACTTCACTTTTTAAAATATGGACTAAATAATGTAATCAGAATGACATACATGATGCTGATCCTGTATTACCTCTAACAGTTCCTCCCCCAAAGGTCGTCGTACCGGGTGGGGTTTCTCAGGATGTAGAGCATGAAAGGATTTGACTAATATTAGGGCATGTACATTGATTCAGGTTCCCAAGACCTTTCTGATACGTCATAACCTTTCCGATCAATTAAATAGTACAAACGTCCACGAATACGCTTAGCATCTAAAACCTGGCTTACTTCATATTCAAGATGATCTCCTACGACTATTGGTGGAGGTGGATTATCAGGTCGTGTAGATGGATTGTGAGGTTTAAGAAGGGACACATGAAAAACTGGGTGAATAGCATGGTCTTTGGGCAGATCTAACTTAATAGAAACCGGATTCAAAATTCTTTCTATGGGAAATGGTCCTATGTATCTTGGTTTTAATTTTTTAGGACCTTCAATCTGGATATTTCTGGTTGATAACCAGACAAGATCTCCTACCTTGTATGGTGGTGTTGGTAATCTGTGTTTGTCAACAGATGATTTCATTTTTAGTTTGTTTTTAGCCAGACTCTTTTTAACTTGTTCCTGAAATTTTTGCAATTTAGTCAATTGTTCAGTGACAGCGGGCATCATTTGTTCATTTTCTGGAAATATGACTGGAATAGAACGTGGGTGTAGACCAGTTAAGAATTAGAAAGGTGAACAACCTAATGCAGCATGAATACTGTTGTTGTTTGAAAATTCTGCTAATGGCAATACTTCATCCCATTGTGCTGACAAGCTGGAGGTCAGACATCGCAGACTCTGTTCATGATATTGATTAACTTTTTCAGTCTGGCCATCTGTCTGAGGGTGAAAAGCTGATGATAATGCTAATTTGATTCCTAACTGTTGACTAAATTGGTTCCAAAATTTAGAAACAAATTGGGGGCCCCTGTCTGAAATAATCTTACTTGGGCGGCCATGGAATTTTACAATTTTGTTAAAAAATATTTCACCAAATTCAGTTGCCGACGGTAATTTGCATACAGGAATGAAATGTCCCATTTTAGATAAAAGATCGTCCACTACTAAGATTGTGGTAAAGCCATGGGATTTTGGCAAGTCTGTAATAAAATCTAGACTAATCGTGTGCCAGGGAAGGGGAGGAATAGTCATAGGTTGTAACAAACCCATAGGTAAGGAGTGAAGAGATTTTTTTCGCGTGCATACTGGACAGGCTTTAACATATTTTTGTACATCATTTTTTAGGCTGTCCCACCAAAAGTATCTCTGACACAACTCTAGAGTTTTATTGATTCCTGGATAACCTGCTGTGCCCAAATCATGATTCCAATTCAACACCTGCAAACGTAACTTCTTGTCAGGAACATATAGTTTATCCTTGTGAAAGAAAAAACCCTCACGGATGGTAATATTTTTCTGAGATAACCACTGGTGTTGATCCATGGTCTCTACTCCAGTTTTTACTTCATTAAGAAACATATCAGAATGGGCGACTGCAATTACTTTATCAGCAAGGATTATGCTTTGTGCATTAGTGCCTAGGTCATTAAGTTTTTAGCAAACTAGACGAGACAAGGTATCAGGCAAGAGTTGTTTTGGTCCAGGACGATATGTAATGAAAAAATCAAACTCACAAAAAAATTGCAACCAGCGCATCTGTCTGGGGGTGAATGCTTTTACTGTTGAAAAGAATTGTAAGTTCTTATGATCAGAAAATATAGTGATAGTATGCTTAGCGCCCAACAAATGATGTCTCCATTCTGGAAGACGGCCTTAATAGCTAATAATTCACGTTCCGCAATAGTGTAGTTCTGTTCTGCGGGTAACAACTTACGTGAATAAAAGGCTATTAGATGTAAATGCCCTGTTTCTGAATCTTTTTGCATTAGTACACCTCCCAAAGCTGTTTGAGAGGCATCAGCCTCGACAAAAAATGGCCTATCCGGATCAGGATGGATTAAAATGGGTGCTGAAGTAAATGCCTTTTTTAGTTTTTCAAAAGCTTGATCAGCTTCAGAATCCCATTGAAACTTTTTTCCCTTTTTAAGCAACTGTGTAATTGGTGCTACAATTTCAGAAAATTTTGAGATGAAGCATCTGTAGAAGTTAGCAAACCCCAAAAATCTTTGTGTATCTTTTACTGACATTGGGGTGGGCCAATTTAGGATTGCTTCCACCTGTTTTGGATCCATGGTTATACCCTCAGGTGAAAGCCAGTAGCCTAAAAACTCAAACTTGGTGGGGTTGAAAACACACTTTTCTAGTTTGACGAATAAAGAATTGTCTCTTAGTCTTTGTAAAACGGAACAAACATGTTCAGTATGGTCTTCTGGATTTTTTGAGTATATCAGTATATCATCGATGTATACTATAACGCAGATGTCCAAGAGGTCATGCAAAACTTCATTGATGAAATACTGAAACGCAGCTGGAGTGTTGCAAAGACCAAAAGGCATCACAGTATACTCGAACAGACCATATTTTGTGCGGAAAGCTGTTTTCCACTCATCACCTTCCTTAATGCGGACAAGGTGATAGGCTCGCCGCAAGTCCAATTTGGTATAGATACTTGAGCCTTTCACTTGATTTAGCAGGACTGGAATCAAGGTCAATGGGTACCTATTATCGTTGCCTTGTTCACTGCGCGGTAGTCAATGCATGCTCTCAGATCACCTGACTTCTTAGCCACGAAGGAAAGTGGCGACGAAACTGGTGATGTTGAGTGGCGAATAAAACCTATTTCCAGCAGTTCACCCAAGTATGCTCTTAAATATTGATTCTCTGGTTCTGTTAGGGCGTACATTCTACTGCAGGGCAAAACAGCCCCTGGAATCAAGTCAATTCTACAATCGTAAATTCTATGTGGTGGTAACTTGGTTGCCTTAATAGGATCAAAAACATCAGAATAATCTAGATACTCTCAAGGAATGCAGGAGGGTTGTTGATGCAAGGTGGCGCAAAAGAGAGGCATAACTGGGTCTTTGGTCTCTTGATAGCAATGAATCATACAATAGGATGAATCCAAGGTCACAGTTTGTTTTATCCAATCAATTTTAGGATTATGAAGTTCCAGCCAAGGTACTCCTAGAATTACCCCAAAGGTTGGTTTGTCTATGAGATCGAATATTGTATCCTCTGTATGTCCATTCTCTGCAACAATGGTCAAAGGGGTAGTGTGAAACCTGATTAGACCAGAGGATAATGCTGAACCATCCACAGCTCTTACAGGCTCAGGCTCACTTTTGGGCACTTGTGTTATCTGTAATTTGCAACCTAATTCTAGATCGAAGAAATTGCCAGTGGCGCCTGAATCTATTAGAACAGGAATACTATGTCTTTGTTGGGTGGTTTAAGATAAAGGTCAGTCTTACTGTAAAGTGTCTGGGGTTGCGATTGACTACATTGGTCGTGCTGGAGCAGAGTTTTCTGTTAGAAAATTCTGGGGCTTTTGAAGCTCTGGCATGTCTATGCGTTTTATTAATTTATTAATAATTAACAACTAATTATTTGTCTTGTGCAAGTGTGTTTCACTAATCAACCTGTTTGTCCTAACACAAGAGAAGGTTACACGAGGGTTAGCATGCGTGTGCTGTTTTTGTATTTACAATAACGTGCAAGTTTTCATGTTTAAACGTTGCTGTGTGCTATTTATTTTGAGCACAAAACGCTGTCTGAATTAATGCCCTATATGTCGCAAAGCTAGATAAATGCATACACATAAGGGTGTTAGTGGGGTTAACACTGTTTAATCATTATGATGTAGAAATCTTTATTTTGTCTCTTTAATTAAAGATGGTCTATTGTGGCCTATGGAGGCCTTCGTGAAATGACTGAGAATGATTTGAAGCCTGGCTGAGCTGTGGTGCAGGCGAAATCTGTGATGTGACAAGGGAGACCCCTGCTGGAATTCGGTTACAGACAACTGATCGTAGTCCTTATATGGAAATTTCCGGGAGGACATCAGCAAGTTTGGAGGATCTCCAAAAGAAATGATTTGTCCTTGGTAAACAAAGAGCCTCAGAAAGAACGCTGTGCTAAAACCGGTTTGCCGAGGGAAATGAACTTTAATAGTTTCAAATCTTTGGTTCCTGTTCCGAAGTTTGCGTATTATGACTTTTCCTAAGCAGAGATTTCAAGATGTTGCAAAGTTACATCCCTTCCTTCTCGTTCTGCTCAGTGATACAATTTTACTTGTTAAATTCATGTGGGTTTCCATTGTATTTTGCATTATAAAATATGTTAGCTTAGGGAGGGCTCCCCCCACACTTTCTTTCGTCGCCTTGCTGCGTGAACTAGCGTTGCTGAGGACTGATGCTGAGGACCTTATCCTGAAAAGACTTTTGAGAGACTGGTCCTGACCCGTTCTGACACTAGTTAGAATAGGTAACTATGAGAAATGATTTATTCTGATTTACTCTGACTAAATTTAGATAAAGTAATATAACTTTTAAACTTGGTGTTGGTTGTTTCTTTCCTTGTCATTTATTGAAGACTTTATAATTATTGTTTATAGATTGTTTATATTATGTTAGGCAACCACTAAACTGGTCCTATCGCCTAGATATAGATGCAGGGTGCTCTAGGAGTTTTCTTCCCACAGGTTTGCTGCTGGTAGAGTATTGGAGCGTATGTTAGTGAAATGGGCTCTAGCGTATGATGAATGTATGTGCGTGCAACTGTGAAATTACTCTATCTGTGGTAGTGGGCATATTTCTGATACCCTGATCTGTATCAATTTCTCTGGTAGCAGAGGATGGTTTAGATGGTTGTCTTGATCTGATAAGATATGATTGCTTGTAAATTAGCTTATTGATTATTGATCTATTTTGATGTTTTGGTATATGTACTAATACTAAATGTTGGAGTCGTAATGTTGAGTTATATGTAGTGCTTCTGGAACTTGGAAGCTGGAAGCAGTTCCGTAGTAGGGCAGAAGAAGGTGTATATGCTGCTCTCGGGAAAGACGGGATTGTAAGGAATTACGTGTAACAATAGAAGTTGCGCGTTCACATTGTCTGGGTTCGGAATTGGTGACATTGTTGAATGTTACTATTAGACATTTCTAGTATATAAGGAGTGTGTATCGTAGTGAAGGTTATCTGTGAAACTCTGGTCTTAAGTCCCAGGGATCCGTAAGGATTGCCGTTAAAGCTTATTGCGGGAGGAGTAATAGGTATTCTCTGAGCTTGTTTGCAGAACTGGGCGGAGGTAAGCTGCTTAGTTGTTGTGAGTTATAATTCTGTACAGAGGCAGATTGTGTGCTGTTCTCAAGAAGCAGGATTTTGTGTGTATGTACTATATTTTTCTCGTATGAATGTACGTGAATGCATATACATTTATTGATTGTAAGACTCTTTTGGATACGTCCTAGAGGAAACAGTTATGAGATGTATGTAAAATTGTTGACTCTTGAGAAATAGACTCTTTTTTTTACTATTCTGTGGTTAGCGAAGCAGACAATGGAGATGTTTTCATGTTGTAACTAATAGATTTTGTAGAAATTTTGACACACGAAGTCTACTGAGTTTTTTTTTGTAAAGGAGGGGTAGACGAGTGACAGAGACAGGAGACAGAGACTGCAGCGGTTACTGACGTCAGAAGGTTCGCGCACTGATTGGATAGTGATTCAGAATAGGGTTCGCGCTAGGATTGGTGCGTTAGTGTGAGTCGCGCAGGGATTGGAAGAGCTGCTTAGTGACGTAGACGCTCCAGGACTGGTGCGTTAACGGGAATTGAGTTTTCGACTTAAAAGTAGAGAGTTTAATAAGTATTAGTTAAGATGTATTATCAAGAAGAGAAAAAGAAAAAGACGTTCTTTGGAAAGGTTAAGAAGTGGTTTAGCAAGGATAAAGAGGTTAAGACAAGAGAGGGTGAGTTGCTACCTCCAGCGAAGACACCTGCATCTTTTATGGTTGCGAAATATGGATTACATACCTGTATATGGTTGCAGAATTGGGTTGGCTATACTAAAGAAGATGGTGTTTTAGCATTCCCAGAACATGGTTCATTTAATCTGGCCGTGTTGAGAAATTTACGGGAAAAGATGTTATACTTGGACCCGAAGCCGAGACCTACACAGTTCGAGGCTTTAGTGGAATGGGAAGAAGAAGTATTAAATCGAGAAAGACAGAGAACTGGAGGTCAGTACAGGTATATGTTTGGGAGGAGACATGATCGTGAGACACATCAGGATCGAATGAAAAGATGGCGAGATGCTACCATGTCAGATGGATTATATCCTATGAGAACAGTTGAAGCTTCGGCTCCTTCAGAAGAAAGGGTTTCTGAGACAGATAGGAGAAGATATGGAGAGTTTGAAGATGAGGTCTTGAATGATATGATGTACAAGAGACCACCTCCATATAGATCAGAATCGGAAGAGAGTACACCAGTTGTTTCTCCGATAAGAGATACAGTTGAGAAAGAAAAAATGACACCTGAATTAAGAAATAATAGTTCTTTCAGAGAGGAAAATGCCAGAAATGCCAGACAATTAGCAAAGACGACAACAGAACTGACTGAGAAAATTAGAGAGTTAACGATGAATATGGAAGCTGTTACAGTGCCTGTTACTATAGGTCCGGTAATTCCTATGTTTGACGGACAGAGAGCAAGTGAAAATGGGCTGGTAGTTCCATATATTGCAAATAATTCAGCTGGTCCTTCAGGAGATTCAGGTAAAAGAACAGGGAGAAATGACCTGAGACAAACAGGACATGATGCAGGTAATGAATTCATGAATGTTAGTGATTCTAGTAGTTTAGGGATGCCAATTTTAGAACCGCAGAGAAAAATAGTTACAGCGAGAAAAACTGCGGAAATAACAGTTGATGACCTAAATGACTGGATGAAGGTTCTTCAGAAAAAGGATAAAGATTCACAAGTTGTTGATGTGGTTAAATTACGTATAGAATTAGAGGAGCTTGTGACAGGAACAGTTCCGACAGAAATCCTGAAAAGTCATCATGATGGTGAATTATTGTTCATGTGCAAGAGCATAACATGGAGGGCAAGAAATACACATGATAGACTGAGAGCGATAGCAAATGAGCAAGGAGTTGACATTGATAAAGTAAAGGCTTTACAGAAAACGTACAGGATGGATTTCACAGAGAAGGACATAGAGAATTTGAATAATTCTGGTAGAACAGGACAAATTAAAGAAATGGTGGCATTATTGCGTAGATGGGGTGATGTGGAAAAGTGGAAGGATAGGTGGTATAAGAAAAGGGATGAATCTGAAGATAGAACAACTTACTCAGCATTTCCAGTGAGAGAAAAAGAGAAACCAGTGGAGCAGTTTCCCATGAGAGAAATACCTGGAGGAGGATATGTACATGTTCCATGGACCAGACAGGATATTTTATCATTTACGAATGATTTCCCTCGATTGAGAGAAAAGCCCGTCGAGTGGTATAGGCAGGTAGACAGGTTTGTGAAATTGTCAAAAGTGCTGTGGGTTGACCTGAATAGTCTGTTTGATATAATTGTTCCAGCAGACTTGTGGACAGAGTGTAAAATAGTTGTGAGTTGGCCTAGTGAGGAATATCCAAGAGATCCGAGAACAGGGGCACCAGATCCAGAAGTGATGAGGAAGTACGATCAGGTGATGGTATACCTGAAGAGTAAAGTTCCTCCAAAAGAGACAGACTGGGTTAAGATAGATCGAACACAACAGGAAGCAAAAGAATCAGTTCATGCTTTTTACGAAAGACTAATACTGGCTTTTAAACAATTCAGTGGAGATGAACACCTGGGTGACAAGGATTTGAGTCATTTTGTATACAGATTTGTATATGGTCTTAGACCTGAAATTAGTGAGAGAATTCGTGAACACACAGTGGATTGGCAGAGTAAGAAAGTAGATGAGATTCTGAGACATGCAAAATATTTCAGTGATGAAATTGAAGCAAAACAAAGGAAGCTGAAGGAAAAAGCAATGTGGGCACAAGTGAAAGTTGCAGAAAGACAGGAAGCACAGTTGGTGGAACAGGCAAATTATCCAGGAAATAATACAGGAAATAGACCGAGATTTGCAGGAAAAGGAAGGGGAAGTCTTGAGGAAGCCAAAAAGAAGTTTCCTTGTCACAACTGTGGCCAGCTGGGACATTGGAGATCTGAATGTCCTAATCCACCATTAGCGAATAATGAGGGTAAATCCTTAAATCAACAGGTGCAGAATGATGGGAATAACCAGCAGCAACAACAGCAGAAAGTTGTGAGACAGCAGCAGAGTCAAGAGCCAAAACCACCTTTACCGCAGAATAGAGGGGTACAAAAGTACAGTCAGGATTCGGGATTCTTCAATGATGAGCAGGTAAACAAACCAAGACGTACTAACAAGGTACAACAGTATTTGTTAAAGAATGAAGGGAGTGAGTCTGAAGGTGATTATTGACGGTGCCGAGGAGAGGAAGAGGAGTGCATACTTGGTGCAACTCTAGAAATAGACCAGGCAGGACCATTTGTGGATGGGAAAATAAATGAAGAGAGTGTTACTTTTTTAGTAGACACAGGTGCGACAAGATCAACTGTCAGGTCAACAGATGTTAGAAATCTTCCTCTCTCGGATGAAGCAATCCAAGTAGTTGGTGTAGCCAATACACAAATCAGAACACGTCTTACTGAACCAGTGAAAGTACAGATAGGGAAATTTTCAGACATGCACAGATTTATTGTCTGTGACACAAGCCCAGTGAACCTGTTAGGTAGAGATTTATTATGCAAGATGAACTGCACAATTTTCTGTACACCAGATGGAATAGCTTTTGAGACACCAGATGATGATGTTTTCTACCGGATGACTCTAGAAAATAGAGAAAGTGAATTAATTGGTACATTTCCAGTGTTCAATCCGGAGGATCTGCCTCAGGTGCTGAGAAACACAGTGAAAGGAGCAGTTTGGGATTTTACAGTCGAGGATGTGGGATTGATGAATAATGTAGATCCAGTGAAAATTGCAGTGAAAGAGGGAATTGCATATCCTAACATTCCTCAGTACAAAATGACACCAGAGATAATTGAAGGGGTAACTCCTATAATTGAGAAAATGATTCAGCAAGGAGTCCTAAGAGAACTACTGGGTAGTCCGTGTAATTCACCGATAATGGGACTGAAAAAGCCTAATGGCAAGTTCAGGATCGTGCAGGACCTGAGAAAGGTTAATCAGATTGTGGTGGCATGTTGTCCTATCGTGCCGAATCCATCGGTGATTCTGTATCAAATTCCACATGATGCTGAGTGGTATACAGTGATTGATTTGTGTCATGCATTCTTTTCAATTCCATTGCATCATGACAGCCAGCCGATTTTTGCATTTAGGTTTGGCCAGCGTATTTTAGCATGGTGTCGTATCCCACAGGGGTATACGGAGAGTCCTTCGATATTCAATCAGTTATTGAAAAGATCGTTGGAAAGTTTGATCATGCCTGAAAGCTCAATGCTAGTACAATACATTGATGACCTACTGGTGGCATCAAAGACACGTGAAGCTTGTGAAGTGGATACCATAGCTTTACTGAATCATCTGGCAGATGGAGGGTTAAAGGTATCCCCAGCCAAATTACAATTTTGCAAGAAAGAGGTGCATTATCTTGGACATAATATTGAGAAAGGTCTGAGAAAAGTGACTACTGACAGGATTAAAATAATCAGAGAAATGAAAGCTCCAAAAACCCAGAGAGAAGTGAGAATGTTCCTGGGTATGGTGGGATATTGTCGTCAGTGGATAATTAATTTTTCCCTGATAGCAAAGCCATTGATTAAATTGACAAAAAGTGACATGACAGATCCATTGGATCTAGATGCAGAACAATTGACAGCATTTGAAGAGCTCAAAACAAAAATGTGTGAAGCTCCAGCTCTGGGTATGCCAGACTATGAAAAAGAATTTGAACTGTACTGCAGTGAGAGAAATGGATGTGCACTTTCAGTGTTAATCCAGAAACATGGACAATTGAGAAGGCCTATTGCGTACTTCTCATCGACACTTGACCCTGTAGCTGTGGGTTTACCAGGTTGTCTAAAATCTGTGGCTGCAACATGCAGAAGCCTGGAACAGAGTGAAGGAATCATAATGGGATATCCTGTAAGGGTATTCGTACCTCACAATGTGGCAATTCTTTTGACAAGAAGCAGAACTCAGCATATGTCAAATAGTCGGTTGACTAAATATGAGAAAGTGATTTTGGGAGCATCAAATGTGACTCTTGAAAGATGTACGAATGTGAATCCAGCGACACTTTTGCCGGATATTGAGAATGTGGGTATAAAGATGGAAAATGATCATGATTGTTTGGATGTGCTTGAGTACTGTACGAAACCAAGACCAGATATCAAGGATGTTCCCTTGCCTGAGAATGATCATGTGTTGTTTGTGGATGGATCATGCCTGAGAAATGATAATGGTGTGATATGTGCAGCATATGCAGTGTGCAAAGTTTCAGAAGTTATGGAAGCATCACCATTGAAAGGAGTAAAATCTGCGCAAGTGGCTGAATTAGTGGCATTGACAAGAGCTTGTGAGATTGGGAAAGATTTGAGAACGACTGTGTTGACTGATAGTCAGTATGGGTTTGGAGTGGTGCATGATTTTGGCCAACTGTGGCTACAAAGAGGTTTCTTGACATCGGGGGGAACTCCGATAAAGAATGCTGAGCTGATTGGAAAATTACTTGAGGCGATACAGCTGCCTAAGGAGTTAGCAGTTGTAAAATGTGCAGCACATGTTTCAGGAGAGGATTTTATCACTGTTGGCAATAGATATGCTAACGATGTGGCACAGTATTGTGCGAAACTGAACCAATCAATTAACAGGGAAAGAGAAAAAAAGGAAATGTCTTTCTCTTCTGTGATGTTTACTAATGTCCTAGAAACGTGGGATGAAGTGAAACAGTTACAAGATGAGGCAGGAGAAGAGGAGAAACAAGATTGGGTTAAGGCAGGATGTGCTCCAAGAGAAACAGACCATGTTTGGGTCTACAGAGATGGCAGACCAGTGATGCCAAACTCAATTTTGTCGTCAATGGCAAGGATGTATCATGGCCAGGGACATCTGGGGAGGGACGCGATGATTAGGTCCTTTAAACAGACCTGGTACAATGCAAAGTTTAGGACAATTGCGGAAAGCATCTGTCAAAGGTGTTTAATTTGTCAGCAGTTTAACACTGGGAAAAAGACAGTGGTGAGTTTAGGGACAATTGGCAGAGAAGGAGGTCCTTTCACAAGAATGCAAATTGATTTCATTGAAATGCCCCAAGTGAACAGACTGAGGTATGTCCTAGTGGTAGTCTGTTTGTTTTCAAGGTGGGTGGAAGCTTACCCGACAAGGAGGAATGATGGATTAACAGTGGCAAAATTACTGTTGAGGGAGTTGATTCCTAGGTTTGGGTTTCCAGTTACAGTTGAATCTGACAGAGGTAGACACTTTCAAAATGAACTCATTAGTTTGATTTGTGAAGCATTAAAAATACAGCAGAAGCTACATTGTGCATACCGACCAGAGGCTTCTGGTGTGGTTGAGCAGATTAATGGCACAATCAAAAACAGAATTGGAAAAATGTGCTTAGCCACTGGCATGAAATGGCCAGATGTTCTGCCTCTAGTCTTGATGACTATGAGATCTACTCCAGACAGAACTACAGGATTGAGTCCGCATGAAATCATTATGGGACGTGCAATGCGTCATGCATTCGTGCCTGTGAATAAATTGATGACAATAACTGATGACATGATTTTGGATTACTGTAAAGGCCTGGCTGACGCAGTTCATTCTGTGTTTCACCAGGTTGGAGAAGAAGCTACCACACTTGAGAAGAAGCAAGCCCATGATCTAAGTCCAGGAGACTGGGTGAGGATTAAGGTGCACAGAAGAAGAAATTGCTTGATTCCAAGGTGGGGAAGGCCGAGACAAGTTATTCTGACTACAACGACTGCAGTAAAGTGTGCTGGAGTAAGACACTGGGTACATGCAAGTCATACTCTGAGAATTCCAAGTCCGAGAGAGGGAACTGGTGAAGAGTATTATGAAGAGTCAGATTCCAGTGATGGTGAAGATCCTGAAGATACGGAATCAGTGAGAAAAGAAGCAGAGAGAGCTTCAAGAGATTCACTGCGAGTATCAGAAGGGAGATCAGATTCTGATTCTGTGAAAGAGCCTGAAGTTTCGAGTAGCAGTGGAGGAAAAAGAAAAGAAAAAAGAAAACACACAGAGACTACTCCTGAATCGGAAGAGGAGGAAATTGAAGAACCACTTGAGATTATTCTTGAAGAAACAGGGTCAGAAGAAGATAGAGAGGGACAGATTGCGGAAGACCCCCGAGGAGGTGTAGGGAACATTGATGAGGAGCTAGGTAAAGGGACAAATAGACAGCAAGAAGATTGCGTGTTGGAGACCCGAGGAGGGACAGAAGTGGGGAAGTCTCAAATAGTGGTGAAAGAATCTGTGAAAGAAAAGAAAACTGCTAAGAAACGAAAGCAAAAGGCAATTGAAACAGAATCGGATGATGAGAATGAACAAACAGAAGGTCGAGTTCTGAGAAAGAGAACTTCGATTGGAGAAAGGAGTGTTAAAGAAAAACTGAAAAAGGTTGTGAAAGGAGATCGTTGGCCTAACAACAGAGTGAAAAGACTGAGATACAGGATAATAAGAGCAAATACATCGGGAGCTGAACAAGTGAATGAGGTATCCAGTCAAACTTCAAAGGCTGAAGAAAAAGAGTCAAGAAGAACAAAAGAACCAGTAGAAATAAAAAGAGTTAAAAGACCCAACCAAAAGTACAGATCACCGGAATGGTCTTATGTGACACTGTCTGAAGAAGGAAAAGAAGAAACAGTGACTCAAGATAATCTGGAAGTGGTCTTGAGAGAAGTGGTTGAGGAAAATACTGGTGAAATTCTGAAAGTACTCTTGACTGACATCAGAGAAGAGTCAGATACTGAGGATTCGAGTGTTGGAGATCTGATACAATTTGATGTTGAAGAAATTGGAGTGAAAAACGATGAGTATCCAAACTGAGTAAAAGAAGGATTCACTTGGATTGAGTGAACAGAAAGATCTTTGAAGAAGCTGAAGAGTTTGGAATAAACGTTGGAGATTTGAAGAGTTCTAATTTCAGTAGTGGAGTAGTAGAAGTTAAAGCAGAATGGCTAACATAGAGAATAATCAAAATAGATGTGCCTTCTTAAAAAAGTGGTGCAAGATGTGCTGCTGTTGTACTGGAATATTAATGCTTCTATGGGGTGTTTTAGTTTTATTAGTTACTTTTAAGGTTGAATTTGGGATGGACACAGAAAATATGACTAATATAGAGAAGAATTCACAAAAAGAAATTCCAATTAGAAATAGTTACATACACAAAGATAGGTCAATTAACAATTTTTCTAGTAATGTTTTTTCTAAACTGTTATATGAATATGTGAAGACAATGGAAGTGAGGGATTGCTATGTCTGCATGCAGTTACCTGCATCCGTTTCAGAGGGTGTTACTTATCACCATTTACCAGCTACATATGGTATTTCTTGTAGTATTTTAAGTAGTGTTTCTTATTTGTTAGGGAAAATAGATTATAAGATGTCTAACAGAGATAGTATTTTTGGGCACTTGCCAATGAACAAAGAGCTGAATCCAGCTAAAGAAGCTAACACTTTTGGTGAGATTTTTATTGAAGAAAAAGGACTAACATTAGATTATATTTTTAAGAATAATTTAACTTGCAGTTTGAAAGAAGAGGAGAAAGCTTTCCTGGATATGGTAGAGGAAAGGAGAGTGAACATGCATGAGAAAGGGAGAAAATATGAAGTGAGTGAGACAATTTGGGACATTGAGATGGGAAAAGAGTTGAGAAATGGGGCTAGTCCAACTTTGGCTCTAGATGCACCGCAGAAGGGTAAACTATGCATTACCAGAAGGAAATCCCAATATGATACATATTTTGTGGGGACTAGTGAGTGCCATGATACATACTTCGTTGCGACTGGTTGGGGTTTCAGAGGTGGAGAAGATACTATTTTTCCAGGAGTGTACTATGTGTGTGGGAACAAGGCTTATTACAAGTTGCCTGACCATTGGTATGGCACATGTTATGTGGGTTTGGTTTTTCCTAAGATTTTTCATACAGATAAAATAAGTGATGTAGAAGATATTAACCTATTAAAACGTTTTAGGAGAGAAACTTGGTCTGAAATTGTCAGTGACATTTTTGGGGTTTTGATTCCAGCAGTGGGAATTTCTTTAAATGCTTATGGAATTCGGAAATTGTCCACAGTGGTTGATCGTTTATCGACAAATACCGCAGGAGGATTTCTTTTGGTAAATACGGAGTTAAGTGCCGTACGTGCCATGTCTATGCAAAATAGACTTGCCCTTGATATTCTTTTGGCTAAGGAGGGTGGAGTTTGTGGAATTTTGAAAGTTCAACATTGTTGCACTTACATTCCTGATGAAAGTAGAGACCTGAAGGTCTATATCAAAAATATTACTGATTTGCATGAAGATTTAGTACCACTTGAAACTGGGAGTTTATGGACTAAACTAGCTAATAAAATGATAGCTGTTAAGGATTTTATTGCAAAAATAGGTAGTACTATCGTAGGTAGAATATTGTTTCCCTTGTCTTGTATAATTGTTGCTTTGCTGATACTGAGATTAATGTGTGTGTGTTGTAAAAACAGGAGAGGGAAAGAGAAATTGAAAAATGAAAAGAAAAGTAAGAATTCGAAAAATTCGAAAAGAGAACCAGAAGAGATTGAATTAGAAGAATTGAGGGAGAGTGTTTATTTAGAGACTAAGAGAGATGATGAAAGAGTGACTGGTGTTTAATGTTGTGTAAGGGGAAAAGACATTTCTGATTTCTCCTAAAATGGGACTAAATTTTCACTAATTTTTTTTTGGGTTTATTTGGTGATAAAATCACCAAAGGGGGGATTGCTGGAGCAGAGTTTTCTGTTAGAAAATTCTGGGGCTTTTGAAGCTCTGGCATGTCTATGCGTTTTATTAATTTATTAATAATTAACAACTAATTATTTGTCTTGTGCAAGTGTGTTTCACTAATCAACCTGTTTGTCCTAACACAAGAGAAGGTTACACGAGGGTTAGCATGCGTGTGCTGTTTTTGTATTTACAATAACGTGCAAGTTTTCATGTTTAAACGTTGCTGTGTGCTATTTATTTTGAGCACAAAACGCTGTCTGAATTAATGCCCTATATGTCGCAAAGCTAGATAAATGCATACACATAAGGGTGTTAGTGGGGTTAACACTGTTTAATCATTATGATGTAGTAATCTTTATTTTGTCTCTTTAATTAAAGATGGTCTATTGTGGCCTATGGAGGCCTTCGTGAAATGACTGAGAATGATTTGAAGCCTGGCTGAGCTGTGGTGCAGGCGAAATCTGTGATGTGACAAGGGAGACCCCTGCTGGAATTCGGTTACAGACAACTGACCGTAGTCCTTATATGGAAATTTCCGGGAGGACATCAGCAAGTTTGGAGGATCTCCAAAAGAAATGATTTGTCCTTGGTAAACAAAGAGCCTCAGAAAGAACGCTGTGCTAAAACCGGTTTGCCGAGGGAAATGAACTTTAATAGTTTCAAATCTTTGGTTCCTGTTCCGAAGTTTGCGTATTATGACTTTTCCTAAGCAGAGATTTCAAGATGTTGCAAAGTTACATCCCTTCCTTCTCGTTCTGCTCAGTGATACAATTTTACTTGTTAAATTCATGTGGGTTTCCATTGTATTTTGCATTATAAAATATGTTAGCTTAGGGAGGGCTCCCCCCACACTTTCTTTCGTCGCCTTGCTGCGTGAACTAGCGTTGCTGAGGACTGATGCTGAGGACCTTATCCTGAAAAGACTTTTGAGAGACTGGTCCTGACCCGTTCTGACACTAGTTAGAATAGGTAACTATGAGAAATGATTTATTCTGATTTACTCTGACTAAATTTAGATAAAGTAATATAACTTTTAAACTTGGTGTTGGTTGTTTCTTTCCTTGTCATTTATTGAAGACTTTATAATTATTGTTTATAGATTGTTTATATTATGTTAGGCAACCACTAAACTGGTCCTATCGCCTAGATATAGATGCAGGGTGCTCTAGGAGTTTTCTTCCCACAGGTTTGCTGCTGGTAGAGTATTGGAGCGTATGTTAGTGAAATGGGCCCTAGCGTATGATGAATGTATGTGCGTGCAACTGTGAAATTACTCTATCTGTGGTAGTGGGCATATTTCTGATACCCTGATCTGTATCAGTCGCATACTGGGAGACCTTTTTGTCAAAAAATCTTGAAGAAACGATCTCGTCTTTCCTCGAGAAGATTAGTTTTCCGACTCCTGTGATAACCCACTGGCTACAGCTATTGCCTTCTTTTTAGTGGGTTTTGCTGGACACTCTTTAGCAAAGTGACCAGACTTACCACAATAGAGACATAAATTCCCTTTACGTCCGCGTTCTTTCTCCTTGGCTGAAAGCGGTCCCTTTAAACCACCAATCTGCATTGGTTCTATGTGAGAATTCTTGTTCTTAGTTTCCTTCTTTTCTATCTTGAAAAGTAAGTTCCTGATGTCCCCTCTGGGTCTCTCACTTTTTCTCTCCCTCAGTCTGTGATCTAACTTAACTACCAAATCTAGGAATTCTGTCTAATCCTCAGGTAGATTGACAATATGTGCTAAAGAATCTTTCAGGATTTGCTAGGGGAACGGGATTTGGGGTCACTACTGTAATTTGTAGAGGTTGTTCTGTAGTTTGACCAGATGCACTCTGAGAAGGAAAAGTTGTTGAACCGAACTTAGAAGGAGTAAGTATAAGTCTATCTTCTCCAGATGGATCCCTCCAATTAGTAAACACTGACCTTGTCCTATCTAATTCTTGTCTAAGGGTCTGATTCTCTAAACGTAACTCCTGCATCTCCTCATTAAATTTGCGAACTAATTGGGTTAGCTGGGTAGGATCCATTCTTTCTAGAATACAGAATCACGAGGAAACATGGGAGGATTGGCTTCGCTTTCGAAGTCACTCACCAGTGTTCCGGTTGTTTCCTTCTTGATGCTGCACATTCCTAGTTCCTCCTTGAACCAATCAGATCGGCAAGGAAGAATAACTCTTGCCAACTTGACTCATCCCTGGGGGAAAGGGGAGTTGGAATGAGAAAGCAAGAAAACACTAGACTTGCTCTCTAATCAGATGGGAGTCGTGTAGTTGTCTGTCTCTCAGGTTGAAGTGACTCTGGACCTTCCTTTCTTGTTCTTGGGAATTCAATCTGTATTCGAACTGCACATCTGTGAAATGATATTACACCCAAATAAAACAATGAATTCTTATGCATCTTTCAGAACTTTCCAAATAAATATACTTTTAAAGCTTTGAATTATTAACCTACCCCAATCCAGAAAGCCCATGCATACACTTCGTAAGTAATTATGTATCTCGGTTTCTCAATAATGGTTTTGATCACCTTAAAATACAAGAATCTGTATTAGTATATATATATATACCTCTCTTTAGAAACCAGTTAGTTTGGTTAGTCTTTGCTTAAAACCTTTAGTATTGACTCATACCTTAGATCTCTTGAGAAACTTGTCCAAAAAGGGATTCTGAAAAACAATATAAAAAAAAAGAAATACAAAGACACAGAACAATCGTGCTTGTAATTGCTCCAGCACACTATTTAAATAGGAAACCCTTTATCTAAAAGGGAATTCTTTGTACACACAGAAGCGATGATAAAACAATAATCAAATTGTCTTTTTGCAAGTACAAGTATTGTAGAGTCCTCAAAAATGCTTACTACAATGACTTCCTTTAAGCACTTTAAAGCAAGACAGATTTGTTCCTGTCTTTTAATGAGTTCCAGTTGTATCGTCTTTCTCTCAGAAATGCGCTAATTCAAATGTTTCCTCTGAGCGCGATATGTTCGAGCCTTTCTCAGGCTTGGATTCTAAATGATAAAGGTCTTACCGGTTTATTAGCTTGGCAGAAAGAAATATTACCGATCGTGAGATGGGGCTGGATTGCTAGGTAACGTAAACTTCTCTGTTTTCTTTTTCAGGAGTTGCCCAGATGCTACGGAAGAAGGCGCCCGAACAGGAAGAAGTCGACTAGCTTCAGGAGGGGAACTGAAGATGACTGGAGCCCAGGAGGGAGTTACGGGACTGGAAACCGGTCCGGAACCAGATCCAGAATTCAGGTAAGGGGGCAGCCGGTCTCTGAAAGCGGGTCCAGAGCACTAGCGGTAACACTGTGAAGCGAAGCACCGTTAAGCGAGCGGGTGGAGTTTTTATGAAATGAGCAGATGTTAACTACTTCACTTTTTAAAATATGGACTAAATAATGTAATCAGAATGACATACATGATGCTGATCCTGTATTACCTCTAACACCACCCTCCCTTCACCTCGGTGTAACTGGGTCGCTCCCCGCCCTACCGAGTCAGCTACGCTGCGACACTCCGTGCCCTGTAAAGAAACAGTTTGGACTGATGTGCTGGGTCCCTCACTTCTGCCCGCTGTGCCTAAAGCTTGCCAGACAGGGGCAAAAACCCCGGCCAGCCTCCCCCTATCTCGACCTGCCAGCCCTGACTTTCCATCCCACACCACTCCAACATTGCCTCAACCACAGCTGAAGCGGGGCCCCAGCCCCTGCCCCCTCCCCCCTTGCTCCTCTACCTCCGAGCCCCAACCAGGGACCTCCCCTGTTACCACCCGCTGCCTGGAAACCTGCCTGCCTACGCGTGTCCAACACAACCCCAGAGGCAACTGAAGAGCCAGCTGCTCCCCACTGCTGCGACCCCGCACCCCTTCCGACCAGGAAGGAAAAATATTCAAACCCTCCCAATCCTGACCTCCCCCTGCTGGATCCAGCTTGCCCTGCATTACAAAATCCGACCCCAACCTGCTGTCCCCGGCCCCATCCCCCCAAGCTGTGTCCCAATCCCCCAAGTTGTGTGCCCCGGGCCCAGCCCGACTATGTGGGGGGCCTACCCTGCCCGCCACCGTTCCCCGGCTGGATGGCACCCTCTGGTACCCCTCCCACTTTCCCACCTGAGCCCATTCTCCATCCCCTCTGGAGCTCCCCCTACCAAAAAAGTCTCCCCCCTCCCCGAATATGGAGGAGAAAAGAGCAAAGGGCTGGCCACACTCCCATCAGTGCCCACCTCCGCCCCCCCGGCAAATGATCTCCCCCAGCGCCCCATACCAGAGAAAAGAAACCTCCAGATGCGGGCCCACCATGTATAGGAGGAGTTAACATTGGGCTCTCCCCTCCCTCCACCCAGCTGATCTGCCCCTCTGTTAGCAGCACGCATGCGGCAACATCCCACGATTCCTCGCTCACCTCCCTGCCGCTCCGCCCCTCCATTAACGGCGAGCGGAGCGAACCTGGTACCACAAACAGCCCGCCCTCTCCCGCATTATCCGAAACCAGCGTGGTCGAAAGGGAGGCCGAGCGACGCTTGCCGCCCCGCTCCCCACCATGCTTCCTGATTGCTGCGGGCGTAGAGCCCACCCTTTCTACCTTCCCCAAGGCTTGTGGCACTTCCCGGAGGTTTACCGCCTGCTCCCCCTGCCTCCTCATGGGTTTCCCCGCAACGAGCACCGCACCGCCAGATGTCCTCGGAACTTCCCCGCCCCCGGTCTGCTCATTATAAGCCGGGGCCGCCTTCTTGCCATGTGGGCGGCCCCATTCACTCACCGGTGAAATGCGACGCTTCTTGGGCAAAGTGCAGGTGGCCACTGCCGCTGCCACACCCACCGACGCCTGCCACACAGAGCACGCCGGCCCAGCCGCCTCGCCCACAACCAGGTCCATCCTGCCCGCTTCACTCAGGAGCCTGAGGGCTTCCAGCACACGAAAGTCCTCCATCTATCCGGTAAGAAACAACTACCACCCTGAATATATCCCTCACTAACAACCTCACTGAAGCTATCACCACAACGACCTGACTGCACAAACACCTCAGAAAAAGCTCAATATAACTACCTCAAAAACTACACTACGCCAAAGCTCCCAGCCACCAGGTCACTAAACCTAAAATGGTGGCCGGGAGCAGGAGCCCAAAGACTTTATAATTGGGCTCTAATTGGGCTATAAAAATATATAGCCCAAAACAAAATGGCTGGCTTGAAGCCCGCCCCCCGCCCCTCCCAAACTGCCTGGGGGGGACCTCCCTGCGGTCGGCTACCCCCTAAGACCCCCTTGTTCTTAACTGCTAAACGAGGGTCTTTTTAGTTCATTCTTGCATAGGACACGGCCGTCCGCATCTGCCACTAAATAATCATCCAATTGTTATGAATTGGTGAAGGGTTAACAATAGGCATGCCTTCTTAGGAGCAATGCTAGCGTTTTTCTAGTTATGTTTATTAAATGACCGCAGAAACCAACATTGACAATAAAGCAGATTGAACACCTGCTAATTGATACACCTCTTTCCCTATGGATAATGGACGAGACACTAGGCCAAAGTGACTCTGAGTAAACACCCGGCATGCACAAACATGGCAACAACCAATGTCGTGTTTATTTATGGCCTCCGGCCAGTATTCGAGTTCCCCCACTCTTCGCAACCGACAGTCTACACTATTGGAAGCATATGGTATTTTAGTGTGGTGTGATGATGGTGTGTGGGGTACATACAATATATACATGATTTAAACTTTGCTTTTTTTTCTAAATGTTTGAAATTAAAACAAAAACATGACCGAGTGTGGGCTAGATCTGGTTTGAAAATGTGTAGAAGATCACGCAGCAGGTCAGTGGCTGCAGCTGTAAGTTGTTTTCGTGTTGTTTTTCAATTGAATCATAAGTGATGCTGGAAAGATAATTAACCTCCATCACAAAAGTTTTAAAAATAAAGAAATGGTTTGCCTAATTGGTATTTATAAGTGTCTGTTTATACATATATACATATACTTGTGTGTATTGTAATTGTACATATAAACACGTATTCACACATCTATTTTTTACAGTGCAAAGGTTAAATTAATTCAATTTTATTACCAGACTACAGCGAAGCAACACTAGATAAACACTTTTTAGTGCCCCACTGATTGAACGTAACAATTAATTTACAAAGGGGTGAGGTTAGTTAACATTTCATAAGTGATGTAATGTTTGAGATAATAAACATTGGATGACAGGGGATCAAGTTATAGTTAGTTCACAATATGATAACTGGCGAATTTCTGGGTTCTGTTGTTTTTTAAACAGAATTTCTTATCTAATTTCAGCACCAATCTATAACTCCACTTCCAGCTTTGGCTTTCCCAGTGTATTTCTGTTTCTTTTTAACAAGCTAAGCTCTTAATACCATCCCTAACAATAACTTCACTTTAACCTTTCTTTTTATAGGTCAGATTTTCCATAGGAAGAGTGTTTTTTGTTAAGCTAATTTCTTTTTGTCGCCTATTGACGCACCATCACAAAACACTGAATTACCACCACACAGCACAACGGGTAAACGCTGAAGCCTCTCAGGGATATTTCACAGGTACGACGCTGATATAAATTCCGTTATTTGCACTTTTGAGTTAATTTGCACGGGTAATGTAGCGGCTTGTCAAAATCATCTTTACGTTAAGTTCCGCACCTACATGCGTTTTTATAGTATTACAGAGCACCTGAACACCACCCGAGTGTAAGGATAGATTTTGTTTGTAACAATCACTAAATTCACGTGATTCTTTGATGTAATATGAGCTATACTCATCACGAGCACATAGAGTGGATATTCCGCTTTCACTGAGCACTTTGATAACCGGACCCGCAATAAATTGAGAGCCTTTTCTACTGCCCACAGTATTTAAAATAACCACTGTCTTTACGATACGCATACACCCTATCACTAACACACGATTGCATGTTTTGGATATCACTACTTAACCCCTTGGGTGCGGGTTTATTTCCCGCGCTGTGCGGGAGAAATAAACGGTGGGCGGGATTAGGATGGTTCCCGGTCGTCGTGCGCACACGCCCACCGTGATGCATGACGGCCGGGAGCCATCATGCGCAAACAAACTATTGCGTTTGCATCTGGTACATGGATCAAGTAGTCCCTTTTGAATTTGTGACAGGGAGAATCCCCTGAAGAAGGGCTGGACCCGAAATGCATCGGGATCATTTCTGTTAACCCTGGGAAACTGAACAAAGAAGTGTGTTGTTATGAAGAAATAATTAGCAACTATGAATTTGAATGATTTATCTTCAATGAACCTAACATAAAATTGGATTATGAGATGTAATAAACCAATAAGAATTATGAAAATTGGCATTTGAACAATTTTTGAGGCGTACATAATCGCACAAAGGAGTACTTATATGAGTGAGTCCTTCTGGATTATAAGGACAAAATTCTGCATCTAATTGAAACCCCTCAAGACCAGGAGGTGATACTCCACAGCACCCATAACGGATCACCTTAAATTGAAATTGAGAAACATTGCTTTAAAACTAGGAGTGCGACCTAACCCATATTAATTTCCAGACCTTGTTTTAAACACTGCCAGGGCCCGCTAATTAAACTACCTACAAGAGGTTTTGGGACCCATGGACAGTTTTTAACCTACACTCACATGCCATCACTGCACACTCACTCACTAAGAAACCAGCTCCGCTTTAAACAGGCATAGAAGCACCACCGGGACACATTCGGTGTCACCGGGTGGAGCCCGATGATGAAGCATGCCACCAGCTAGGTTGGTGGGTGAGGGCTTTCATAAGAAATAATATTTCTTCCCCCTGCACAATACAGACTATATCCATGCCCCATGGGGCTAGTTTCTATTGATAATACATATACCTCAGGGGAAGTGAACTAGCCCCGCTGTTCCTCCCTCTCCCTTTGATTCCTAATTTACAATATAAAGCATGGTGATTGGCTGAGCAAACTCTTTCTCCCATTGGTCATTTGGGATTGAGCTCTCTGATTGGTTGGCTGTGTCCTGAAAAAGTTTAGAAAACACCATACAAGGGAGCAGTGTAGGACCCCAAGGTCCTTGTGGGTGTCCCAGAGGAACCCCTAAGGTCTCAAAGTAAAAAGAAATAATTGGGGTCTTCGTGATCTTCCAAGAAACTCGGAAAATGATTTATAAACAAAAATAGTAGAGTTGGTGTCTGTGGTGGGGTTGGCTGCCCATGGGAGGTTAGGTGAAGGGGCTGGCTCTAAGTCAAACCCCAAGCCACACGTTGCGCATAGCTCAGTTTGGCCGCCTGCTGGAGGAGTGGGTATAGCAATAATATAGTAATAAAATCTTACTGTAAGTTAAAAACCCCTGAAATTCATAGAAAAACTAAGGGTTAAAGTAACGCTATAGTTACTTTACATAAAAAAGTCAAAAATTCACAGAAAAAAAAGATTAAAGTGCCTCTACAGATAGGTAAAAATGTCAGTTAAAACGTTTTCAACTTTTAAAAAACCCTGAAATTCACTAGTTACAGTTTACTGAGCTAACTGGAATGTTTTTTCACCACGCTCTGCTTATGACCTCACAGATTGCTTCATGCATTACCTGTTCAATGACATCATTGATGATATCATTGCTAACATCTGAAATGACATAATTAGCGACAATATCGGGCTTGGTGAGGACACATATTCTAGTAAGCTCAGTAAACTATAGCTAGTGAATTTCAGTGTTTTTTAAGTTGAAAATTTTACATTGTAGCTGACATTTTCACCTAACTGTAAAATTACTGTAACATTTTTTTTGTCTATATCTATATCTATATATATATTCACTGAAAAAACCATAGGTTTCACACATGTTATAGTTAGCTGGACATTTTACTGATAAAAAACCAATGAAATTCCCCCGTTATAGTTAGTGCAGGCAACTATAACTCACGCGACCGCAATCCTCTGCTGATGCTAATACTGTATTTAGACACTTATTTGCCCATGTCTTCTTGCATAAAATTTTAGCTATACATATATTACAAATATTTTTTTTTCATAAAGACACATATGTCATCAGCAGAGGATTGCGGTCGCGTGAGTTATAGTTGCCTGCACTAACTATAACGGGGGAATTTCATTGGTTTTTTATCAGTAAAATGTCCAGCTAACTATAACATGTGTGAAACCTATGGTTTTTTCAGTGAATTTGCAAGGTTTTTTAAATGCTAATTCCTAACTATAACGTGTGTGAAACCTATGGTTTTTTCAGTGAATTTGTACGGTTTTTTAAATGCTAAGTTACTTTACGCCATTCGTGGCGTGCGCGCCCACTTAACGCAGTTCGTTTCATGCGCGCACGGTGCGCTTCGCACACCGTGCGCGCACAGTGAGCACGCGGTGCGCTTCGCGCACCGCGCGCCCACTTTACGCAGTTAGTGCCGTGCACGCACGGTGGGCACGCGGTGCGCTACGCGCTCCGCGTGCACACGTTACGCTAGATGGGCCATGTACGCACGATGCGCTTCGCGCACCGTGCGCACATGGACGACATATTATGCGCTTCATTGTGAAAGGTAATCTTTTACATTTTCTGACTAATTTATATGCCAGGCACAAATGGTGCCCTACGGGCACCATTAGCACACGGGGTGGGGAGAGTATGGTTATTTTACCGTACGCGTACGGTAAGCATAATCGGCGAAATTTTCAAAAAAATTAAAATTGCCGTTTTGGCCTTGGGGGGTCTTTGGGGACACCATTATCAAGGCTAGGTGCTTAGGAGCTGCAAAACAGCCCCTTTACATGTTTATTGCCTTTGTTTTTCCTCCCCCCCTCAGAGTGCGAGAGAGAAAATGGCGGCCGCCGCTTCCTGGTTTCGACCGATTCAAATGTTTACTAAGATCTAACAGCCAATCAGAATCGCGCTCGCGCACGTCACCGTACGCGTACGGTAAGCTTACCGTAAGCGCACGGTAAGCGCACCGTAAGCTGGCTCAGATATATATATTGATTTAAATGCTATTTTCTCAGGAACTACTGAACAGATTTACACCAGACCTACAAAAGGCACTTCCTTGACCTGAGGACTACCTCTGTGCCAAATTTCAAGTAACTCTGTTCAGCCGTTCGGGCTGTAGCTGTGTCTAAAGGTTCTATGGAAAAATGCATGGGAAAAACGCATTTTGGAACCCCCTTTTTTCTCAGCCCCCGCTTGACGAATCCCCCCGAGACTTTCAGGGTAGGAGCGGAGCGTAGCGCCCCACCTATTTTGAAAATTTCGCGAGGATTCGTCGACCGGCGCCAAAGTTATTCCAAATAGAATGTTGCGGTTTTCCTATGGAAACAGGGTCCTAACTATAACTATCTACTGGCGACCGCCAGTAGATAATATATATATATATATCTTCAAAGCAACTTCGGCGTAGTTACCACCAATGTATCCACAGCACAGAGAGTCCACAGTGATTTCTTCAAGGTATTATTTATTATTTATTTTTTCTCCACACCAAGTGCATATATATATATATATATATTCACTGAAAAAACCATGGGTTTCACACACGTTATAGTTAGGAATTAGCATTTAAAAAACCTTGCAAATTCAATGAAAAAACCAAAGGTTTCACACATGTTATAGTTAGCTGGACATTTCACTCGTAAAAAACCAATGAAATTCCCCCGTTATAGTTAGTTCAGCTAACTATAACTCGCGCGCCCGCAATGCACTACTGATGACGTCACATATTACATCACTCATGACATGGTCACTGACATCACTCATGACATCACTGATGACATCTCAAATGACATCACTGATGACATCACTGATGACATCTTCCTTGTGATAGAGTGGCAGACCTCCTCTTCCCCTAATATAACCTTTGATACACACATTCAAAAATAGAGACTAAAATTTTTAAAACAATGGACATACCAATACTAGTTACAAGAACCTCTTAAGTAATTCTAAGAACCACATACATATCCACTCATTCACTAACAGTCCTATACAGTCACTCATACATGCACTCACTCATCATATGTACTCATACACCTATACATCCTGTTACACAATGCCACTCATCCATGGAGTTACTCACACATACTCACTCATGCTAATAAAGAAACAAACATACATTTATTAGCTTATACAGTTATACACACACCACCACACTTACTTCTACGGAAACTTACACATACTTAGTCTTTTAAACAATCACTTATAGAAACACATACTTATTCATACAGGAACTCTTTCAATCTCTCACTCTCACATATGCTCACTTATATACACCAATAGTTACATATACTAGTTTAATAGATATGTAGTTACTCATAAAGACACTATTGAGACAGTCATTCACTCACTAACACACCCATACACACACTCATCCACCTATACAGTCCTGCACACATGCTGTCTTCAACACATACAAAGAGTGAATCACTCATTCATGCACCTATGCACTACATAATACCCCCCACCGAACCATACAGACACTCAGACTGATACTCAAAAAAACAACTAATAACCTATATAGACACCCATGAAGCTACTCACCAACCCATGCAGCCACTTATACACAAAGTGAGAGACTGATACAGATATTTTCATATTTAAACATTACTCAGTAAGCCATGTATTCAGTATGATACACTTAATCAGTCAGTTACACAATACATTTTTCAAAAACAAAGCATCCATGTAGACACTTATATACCCATTTATTCTTTCATTGACCTTGAGATATACATATATAAAACAAATTTAATTTTCAGAAAAACACACATTCACTGGATGATGTCATCAGTGATGTCATCAGTGATGTCATTTGAGATGTCATCAGTGATGTCATGAGTGATGTCAGTGACCATGTCATGAGTGATGTAATATGTGACGTCATCAGTAGTGCATTGCGGGCGCGCGAGTTATAGTTAGCTGAACTAACTATAACGGGGGAATTTCATTGGTTTTTTACGAGTGAAATGTCCAGCTAACTATAACATGTGTGAAACCTTTGGTTTTTTCATTGAATTTGCAAGGTTTTTTAAATGCTAATTCCTAACTATAACGTGTGTGAAACCCATGGTTTTTTCAGTGAATTTGCAAGGTTTTTTAAATGCTAATTCCTAACTATAACGTGTGTGAAACCCATGGTTTTTTCAGTGAATTTGCAAGGTTTTTTAAATGATAATTCCTAACTATAACGTGTGTGAAACCTATGGTTTTTTCAGTGAATTTGTACGGTTTTTTAAATGCTAAGTTACTTTACGCCATTCGTGGCGTGCGCGCCCACTTAACGCAGTTCGTTTCATGCGCGCACGGTGCGCTTCGCACACCGTGCGCGCACAGTGAGCACGCGGTGCGCTTCGCGCACCGCGCGCCCACTTTACGCAGTTAGTGCCGTGCACGCACGGTGGGCACGCGGTGCGCTACGCGCTCCGCGTGCACACGTTACGCTAGATGGGCCATGTACGCACGATGCGCTTCGTGCACCGTGCGCACATGGACGACATATTATGCGCTTCATTGTGAAAGGTAATCTTTTACATTTTCTGACTAATTTATATGCCAGGCACAAATGGTGCCCTACGGGCACCATTAGCACACGGGGTGGGGAGAGTATGGTTATTTTACCGTACGCGTACGGTAAGCATAATCGGCGAAATTTTCAAAAAAATTAAAATTGCCGTTTTGGCCTTGGGGGGTCTTTGGGGACACCATTATCAAGGCTAGGTGCTTAGGAGCTGCAAAACAGCCCCTTTACATGTTTATTGCCTTTGTTTTTCCTCCCCCCCTCAGAGTGCGAGAGAGAAAATGGCGGCCGCCGCTTCCTGGTTTCGACCGATTCAAATGTTTACTAAGATCTAACAGCCAATCAGAATCGCGCTCGCGCACGTCACCGTACGCGTACGGTAAGCTTACCGTAAGCGCACGGTAAGCGCACCGTAAGCTGGCTCAGATATATATATTGATTTAAATGCTATTTTCTCAGGAACTACTGAACAGATTTACACCAGACCTACAAAAGGCACTTCCTTGACCTGAGGACTACCTCTGTGCCAAATTTCAAGTAACTCTGTTCAGCCGTTCGGGCTGTAGCTGTGTCTAAAGGTTCTATGGAAAAATGCATGGGAAAAACGCATTTTGGAACCCCCTTTTTTCTCAGCCCCCGCTTGACGAATCCCCCCGAGACTTTCAGGGTAGGAGCGGAGCGTAGCGCCCCACCTATTTTGAAAATTTCGCGAGGATTCGTCGACCGGCGCCAAAGTTATTCCAAATAGAATGTTGCGGTTTTCCTATGGAAACAGGGTCCTAACTATAACTATCTACTGGCGACCGCCAGTAGATAATATATATATATATATCTTCAAAGCAACTTCGGCGTAGTTACCACCAATGTATCCACAGCACAGAGAGTCCACAGTGATTTCTTCAAGGTATTATTTATTATTTATTTTTTCTCCACACCAAGTGCATATATATATATATATATTCACTGAAAAAACCATGGGTTTCACACACGTTATAGTTAGGAATTAGCATTTAAAAAACCTTGCAAATTCAATGAAAAAACCAAAGGTTTCACACATGTTATAGTTAGCTGGACATTTCACTCGTAAAAAACCAATGAAATTCCCCCGTTATAGTTAGTTCAGCTAACTATAACTCGCGCGCCCGCAATGCACTACTGATGACGTCACATATTACATCACTCATGACATGGTCACTGACATCACTCATGACATCACTGATGACATCTCAAATGACATCACTGATGACATCACTGATGACATCTTCCTTGTGATAGAGTGGCAGACCTCCTCTTCCCCTAATATAACCTTTGATACACACATTCAAAAATAGAGACTAAAATTTTTAAAACAATGGACATACCAATACTAGTTACAAGAACCTCTTAAGTAATTCTAAGAACCACATACATATCCACTCATTCACTAACAGTCCTATACAGTCACTCATACATGCACCCACTCATCATATGTACTCATACACCTATACATCCTGTTACACAATGCCACTCATCCATGGAGTTACTCACACATACTCACTCATGCTAATAAAGAAACAAACATACATTTATTAGCTTATACAGTTATACACACACCACCACACTTACTTCTACGGAAACTTACACATACTTAGTCTTTTAAACAATCACTTATAGAAACACATACTTATTCATACAGGAACTCTTTCAATCTCTCACTCTCACATATGCTCACTTATATACACCAATAGTTACATATACTAGTTTAATAGATATGTAGTTACTCATAAAGACACTATTGAGACAGTCATTCACTCACTAACACACCCATACACACACTCATCCACCCATACAGTCCTGCACACATGCTGTCTTCAACACATACAAAGAGTGAATCACTCATTCATGCACCTATGCACTACATAATACCCCCCACCGAACCATACAGACACTCAGACTGATACTCAAAAAAACAACTAATAACCTATATAGACACCCATGAAGCTACTCACCAACCCATGCAGCCACTTATACACAAAGTGAGAGACTGATACAGATATTTTCATATTTAAACATTACTCAGTAAGCCATGTATTCAGTATGATACACTTAATCAGTCAGTTACACAATACATTTTTCAAAAACAAAGCATCCATGTAGACACTTATATACCCATTTATTCTTTCATTGACCTTGAGATATACATATATAAAACAAATTTAATTTTCAGAAAAACACACATTCACTGGATGATGTCATCAGTGATGTCATCAGTGATGTCATTTGAGATGTCATCAGTGATGTCATGAGTGATGTCAGTGACCATGTCATGAGTGATGTAATATGTGACGTCATCAGTAGTGCATTGCGGGCGCGCGAGTTATAGTTAGCTGAACTAACTATAACGGGGGAATTTCATTGGTTTTTTACGAGTGAAATGTCCAGCTAACTATAACATGTGTGAAACCTTTGGTTTTTTCATTGAATTTGCAAGGTTTTTTAAATGCTAATTCCTAACTATAACGTGTGTGAAACCCATGGTTTTTTCAGTGAATTTGCAAGGTTTTTTAAATGCTAATTCCTAACTATAACGTGTGTGAAACCCATGGTTTTTTCAGTGAATTTGCAAGGTTTTTTAAATGATAATTCTTATTTTTTTTTTTTCAATTTTTTTAACATATTTTTATTTTAATTTTCTATCCTTTTTTAAAGACTATGGTTAAATTTTAAAAATTCTACAATATATTTTTTTTTTAACCATTTTTTTAAACTAAACAGGTAAGATTTATTAGTATAACATAGTGTTTTTTTTCCCCTTTTTTTTTTTGTTTTATTATTTTTTTTAACGTGCGCGTACGGTAAGTGCACGTTTTGCGTTCATTACGTTAGATTTCTACGCTGTTTGCGTTCATTTACGCAATTTGCGTAGACGTACGTCACGCGCGCGCAGCGCGTAACGCGCACGCTGCACGCGCATGTTACGCGGAAGTGAAGGGGCGCGCCTGTTTTGCGCATGCTCGCGTGCGCGTGTCTTTTTTACGCGCATGCGTACTTTTACCGTAAGCGCTCCGTAAGCGTAACGTACGCGCACGGTGGGTCATGTGATCATGAAACACAACTTTTGATTGGTTGAAACTACTTTCAGTTCTAGAACTCTCCTACACCACACCCATTCCCCTCATTTCTGCTTGTGATCCCTTAGGAGAAGGAGCTGAGTTGTCTTTGTGATACGATGGCAGAACAGCAGAACTCTTCTGAGAGTGAGGCTAGCAGCACTACCTTGAGGCAGAGAAGGAGGAAACAAAAGAGCTCTTTCATATGGGAGTATTTTTCTTTTCCAGAGGGCCAGCAAAAGGTAAATGCTCCCTTAGTGACTTGTAAGCTTTGTGGCCGTGTACTTTCAAGAGGGAATCCCAACAAGAAGTATTCCTTCGGGAATCACACTATGTTGAGACACCTTCAAGATGTACACGGTAGGACACATGCTCGACATACTGAAGGTAACCCTTCAGTAAGTCAACCAAGCACATCCACAGCAGCTCAGCCTGGTCCATCATCTGCAGGGCCGAGTCCATCTTCGGTAGGTCAGCTGAGCCCTTCATCTGTGGGGGGAGCATCTCCTTTTTCTCGTCCTCTGGAAACCAACCATCGGTTTGCGAGGGTTTGAATTCGGTGCGCCACTTGTCATGATCTAATTTGTCATAGGGAGACCAGTGTTGCCCTAGTGAACAATTTATTAGATCAGCACATTTGTCGTACCGACTAATATTCCCATTCTTTCTTTCCTCTGTCCCTGCATGAACACAACGGCTCTTTTAAGAGCCAACCTTACCTTTTAACTTTTTTTTAATATATTTTGTAAAACTTTTTTTTTTTTTTTTTACCGTACGCGTACGGTACGCGTAATTTTTTTTAATTTTTTTTTTAAAAACTAAAAATCAATTATCACATTACAAAGTCCTTGAGAGACTACAATGAGAAACTGAAAATGTGATTGTGGAGAAGTGGAAAAAAGGGACCATGAAATTTTTGACTTACCATACCCACTCAAAAAGTTATTTATTAATTTACATTTAATTTTAATTGCTTTAAAAATGGTTCAAGTTTTTGAAAATTTTCTATCTCAATCTGAAAAAAAAGAAAAAAGTATTAATATTTAATAAAACATTTTATAATACAGTACACATATTTACATATTTACCAAAAAAATGTTTTGCCTTTTTTTTGCTGTTTTCAGAATATATTGCATTTCACTATAAATTGTGAAAGCAATTGCATTCATCATTTAACAGCGGGCAAAAAAAAAATAACAATCTCAAAGATTGTTTTAAAAAAGCCCAGAATCTTTTTTAACTTAAACATAACATTATAGAAATGCATAATATTCTTAAAAAATATCATCTAATATCAATACTTATTTCTTTAAAATACCGTCTGACATTTTTGTTTTAGAAGTATAATCCGAAAAATATTATATCTCAAATAACTCCACAATACATGTGGTTCCATTTCCTTTAGGCCAAATAGTAATTTTAAAATTCTTTTTTGATTAAATTTCCAATGTTAATCCAATAAAATTCCAAAGTTTAAATTGTACAGATCTCACCGATTCTCTGTAACATTTTGGTTTCCAAAAGATTAATTAATAATTAAATAAGTACACAATACAATTGTTTACCTTTCCTCATGGCCAAATAGTAATTTTAAAAATCTTTTTTGAATAAATTTCCAATGGCAATCCAATAACATACCAAAATTTAAATTGTGCAGATGTTACCGATTTTGTCTAAATTTTTGGTTTTCCAAAGTTTCATTAAAAATTTAAAAAGTCCACATTACAATTGGTTACCTTTCCATTAGGCCAAATGATAATTTGTAAAATCATTTTTTTTGAAAATTCCAATGGTAATCCAATAAAATGGTAAAAATTTTTTGTACAGATCTTGCCAAGTCTCTCTAAAATTTTGGTTTCAGGAAGATTAGATAGGAATTTGCTAAATCAAAAGGCAAACGTTGCTTGAAAATCAATTTTGAATCATTACACAGTGTCCAGCCTTTTTCACATTTAAGATAAACTGTGTAATGTCCAGAAGTAACAGTAGGTCCTTCATGGAAAATTATTGCAACTGTTACAAAAGTTTTTCCTGAAATTGATAATTGCTGTCCTGTAAACTTCTTTATTAAAGTATCTAATTTTGACCCATCAGCTTTACATCGTTGCATCATTAAAATTACATATTGTCCCTATTCCTTTAAAATTAACGTTGAAAACATTTCAGATTTACACTCACTGCATTCCCTGCTCTGATTAGCATCTTTAACTAATTTAGCAAAAGTGACTGTTTTACTTTCTGGCAATGTTAAATAAATAAACCTTTCAGAATCAACATTAGAGCCACATATATTATAACAGTTTTCACAACTATGTTCCCATTTATAAGAGAGACCAAACAAATTTTCAATGGGAACCCCTTCTTCTTCCAGTACCTGAAGAAAAAACATCAAGAATTCCTGTGCGTCTTGCTGTACATTTTGAGAAAACTGTGTTCGTCCTGAACATACATCTAAAAGTTTTCTAATTTCAGTAGCACTTTCTATTTGAGTTTTATCATTACTCAGCTTTTGAAAAAGGAAACTCAACTCAGAACAGAATCTTTTTCCCTGATTTACTATTATCTGCTCTTGCACACTCTCCAGATAAAATGCAACATTCAGCACTACATTAGTGTAGCAGTTGACACCAGAGCTATTTTCAAAATGACATCCTACAACCTCTTCTTCATTTTCCTTTTTCTTTTTGCTTGCAATTACATCACTTCTCTTTTTTTTCCTCCTCTCTACATCTTCATTACAGATATTCTCATTTCTCCTTTTACGAGAAACTACACGTTTCTCCAACACAGGATACTGACCTAAATGAGGAGCATAGGTTCTTCTTAATCTATTATACTCCTTTACACAATTTGTATCAGCACTAACTTTTGAGTCATCAAAGTCTATCATGAATAAACCAGATAATGTTTTCACTTGTGACAAAGCTACATAAGCCATACCTTCTTTGAACACAGTTGAACCAATGTTCACAAAAGCACAATCTACAGTCAATCCTTGAGACTTGTGAATAGTTACAGCATATGCTAGAGAAAACGGAAACTGCTTCCTACGTACATATAAGTCTTTCACAAGCATGAAACGAACTGAACAACGACAAATATCTTTAACTTCTTCTATCTGATCAAATTTTATTTTTAAACATTCAATTCCATCTTTTTTCTGATAATTAATAAAACCCACAACTCTTCCCATAGCTCCATTAACTAAACCTTTTTCAACATCCAAATTTCTCCTTAAAAATACTCTACAGTTCATGCAAACATATAGATTTTTTTCTAATCCAGCTGTTTTGGAAATGTTCTTCTCTAGTGAATCCAATTTATTTTTCAGTGTGCCTGTTAATGTGATAGTAATTCTTCCATCCTCAATTTTGTCCACTGCTTCCAATTTCCTGATATCTTCCTTTTCCAATTTTAAAAGCTCCTCATTGAATATTGAGCATTCACGTAGAGTTGGCATTAAGCAGATGACACTTTTCTTTTCTGCAATGTTCTTGTATATCTTCTCTGCAACTATTTCTTCCTTTGGAAATAAATTATGTAGCAGCCGACTCTGTAATGCTTTTTTTCCAACTTCTGTGAGTAGTCCAATCCTGATATCTTTCAGAATACTTCCATATTCTTCATCGTTTGCTTGCCTCATATTAGTAGTAAGTTCCTTGTACTCAAAGAAGGACCAAATATTTGCATTACCGATGCTTCCCAATGACTTCTTTGTGTCTTCATGTGTCACAGTATTAAACACTGGTTGTCCTTTAACTGGAGTAAGCTGTAGAAGATCCCCAAAAACGATGACATGTTTTCCACCAAGTAACATGTCATAGTCTGTCCTTAGAATTTGCTGCATTCTTAAATGCACAAAGGCAAGCATTAAGTTTGATACCATGCTCACCTCATCAATAATGAGAACTTGCATCTTCTTCAATACTCTTGAAACTTCCAAGCATGCTTCTCCAGTTAGCTTGTTGTATTGTATTTTGTTCTCATGCTCCACTGGTAACATTAGCAAACGATGTAAGGTGATTCCTTTTATGTTATATGCTGCTAACCCAGTTGGAGCAGTAACCACACAAGACAAAGTAGAATCCGTTTTTTGCTGTAGGTAGCTTCTGATGACTTTTATTAGGAAACTTTTTCCAGTTCCAGCTTGTCCGCTTACAGACATCCTGATTGGATGAAATGATGTGCATGAGCACTCTTTTTTTTCATGTAGAAATCCGTGATCAATTTTGTTTCTGATCTCTTCATAAATTTGTTGCTGCTCTTCGTTCAGTTGTCTTTCCAAATTTTGTAAGTCTATAAATTCTTCTTGAGCTTGATTCATAGCCGTTTCCACTTCATTCATGGCTATTGATGCTTCATTTTCAACGATTGGTTGTCCTAGGGGATCTTGACTGAGTGTTCCTGAACTTTGGCTGTCCTGAGAACTGTCTCTAGCTACTTCTGCTGCAATTGTAGTTTCCTGTTCAATTTCTTCATTTAACATTTGCAGATAAGTTGTGAATGTATTGCATTGTATGCTGTCTTTGCAAGCATTAAATGAATCTTCATAGCTTTGAAATTCTCCCAGTAGTTCATCCTCTGAACGCCATGGTTTAAACAGCTGTAAAAGAGCCAAGTAGTAAAATTTCTTTTTGTCAGTAGTGTCGCAACTCAGCTTCCGGTGATTTATCAAACTTCCTTTTGTTTGCTTCACCAAACATCCTTCCTCACCAATGACTTTATATTTTCCATTTTTGATGTCTTCTGCGGCTTTCCGTGAATAAATGTAGTTCTGCAGCACTTCATAGAGACACATGTTCTCCAGATGTTGACTTCTCTTGGGATAATATGTGTCCAACATGTTTGATTTCAGAATATCTGTACTTTCTGGGTCATTCTCGGCCAAATATTCAATTTCTCCAACAGATTTCAGTACCCGATTTCTCATTGCTGCAAGGCCTAAACTTGCCCAAATTATTCTTCTTGATTTCGAGTAGAGACTTGCAGAAGATAACCTATCTGAACATTCGTAGGATCCAATTTCTCGATGCGATAACATCTTTAAACTGAAACTGTACAGCTTCTTACTGACAGTCTTCTCGTGAGAAATCTCTTCCCACATTTCTTTCAATTCAGTTTTTTCAGATTTAGTAATGTAAGACGTTACATATCGAGCAACAGCAATGGAATTGTCAGCTACATACTGTATATCCATGTTAGCATTCCACATGGATAAAATGACTGGGTTGTAGTCATTTATATTTTTTGATTCTTCTTTTCTTTTTAGGTTGTAGGTATTCTTAGGTGATTTTCTTGTGATAGTATGTCTCACAGATGACATAAAACTGTTTACTCTTCCATTTGAAAGAACAGGTATAGGAAATCCAAATCGACATTTAGTGTAGTATTTATCTTTGCTCTTGTATTTCCGTCGACAGTATTTTCCACACCGATGACTTTGGAAACGTAAAACTTGCTCCTTTAACTTTTTCTCTTCTGTGCTTTTTGGTATAGCACATGTTGCATATTCTTCAATGTAAGATAACACTGCTTCATCAGTATCTGTTCCAAACTTTGGGGCATCCTTGATCCACAACAGCATATGAATATGAGGAGCACCTCTTGCCTGGTACTCTTTTCTCCAAAAGAAATCCACTACTTCTCCTAGAGGTGAATTTTTTTTATTGCAGATGAAGGACATCATAGCCTCAAATCTATGATTGAAATATCTGCAAACATTAACCGGATCCAATGAGCACAGTTCTCCTGCTGTCTTGTATTCGATGTTTTTAATGTTTGAATTTGCCTCTCGTAGAAAATCCAGTAAATCATCCCAAGCGTACTCAGCACAGCTTAGGGTAAGGAACCATGTTGGTGTTCCTAAATTTCGTAACATGCATTTTAATTCACCATGGCGTCGGTACCAATATTCATTTGTCCCACGCTGACAAGCCATCAGATTGATCAGTTGTGTTTCCAAATGATCATCTCGGTGCTGCACTTTCTCCATAAAATCCTTAGCAGACACATTTTGTAAATGTACTCCACTTTTTAAAATGTGATTTACTGCATAAGATAGTGCAGACAAGTCGCTTTCAAATAAAAGATGGAACAAATAAGGAATACTTTGTCGAAATCTGGGATCTTCAGCATATAGTCTTGTAGTCCGATACTCAGAAGCTGGAATCTGTTCTGGACGTTCATCGTATCGTCCTCCTTTTCCTTTAGGAAACAGCTGGGGAAAACATCGAGCTTCCAAGCTCTCCTCCCATACACTCACGGGAGTTCCTTTTGCTTTCTTCATCTGAAACAGATCAATATTGTCTCCCATAACTTCTTTTGAATGAAGAGGATGTATGCTAAAATGTTCATAAATTTCTTCTTCCTTTGACTTGTCCACTTTTTCAATTTGTCCAGTTGGTGTTTCTGTGTCTTCTTGTAAATCTTCTTCTTCTTCTTCTATATAAATTGATTCATACCATTTGTTATTCCTTTTCAAATACAAATTTGCTCTTTGTACTTTCCGTACATCTACCAGCTCCTGCCAAATCTTCTTATTCTTTGTAGGTACACCATTAACCAGAATAACTAATGGTTCAGTTTCCAAAGTATCCGCATCAATAGTTTCCATATTTTTTTTCAAATCCAAGGGCAAATACACCACTCTACCTTTTAAACCTCTCAGTAAATCTGAAGGAGGTAATTTACCAGTTTTGGGCTCCATACGTACTATGGTCTGGAACGGATGAACACATTGAATAAGTATAGACTCATATGTATTTAATTCAGAAAGTTCAGCAGGAATAGCATCCAATTCTAAATTATTATGTACAGCTCTGGTCGGCATTCTATTTTCCTCTAACTTGTTGTAACAGTATTTACAAATACGCTGATCTTCACCCAATTCAAAACAATTTTCTAGAAATATATATGTGGCAAAATCCTTCCACTTATAATTATCTTCATTTTCACTCTTTCTGTAGAGATCAACATTCCTAGTTTGTTTTCTATAATGAGTTCTGCGGCAACAAATACAAGTAATATTTGGTCTTTCATTAGAGATTATTGCAAATTTTGTTATGTGATCATTAAATGTCTTACTTACAGAGGGTTCGACATTCTCTTCCACTTCTTCATCATTTACTGTGTCCTTTTCTGCACTGTCTTGTTCAGGACCAAAGTAACAAAACTGAATTTCATCAGTAACCTTCTCTACATCTGATACCGATCCACGGAACAGAGCCCTATTCAATTCATCTAACTTTATTGCTGGACTTTTAGCAAAATACAACCGTCTCTCAAACTTTCTCATTTCAGTATGATGAACAGCCAGCATCCTAAAATGATGAAAAACACTTTTACACACTTTTCTAGATAGACAAGCCAGAGAATGACCCTGCAATCCAGTATTCTCTCTCACTCTGCATGGATCTAGACTTTGAAGCACCTTAATCTTCTGTTTAACACTTTTTTTACTATATTCTCTTAGAAACGCACAAAATTTATCCATAGATTCCTGACGCACAGTGCAAATACTACTACAATTCCAAGTGTACACTGGGGCTTTAGGACGTCTCCCCATAGCCTCATCCGCCATCACTTGTACCTCATCTCTTGGAACCATTATCTCCTTCTCCATTATGCAACCATTTTTCACTTCATAAGCACGACCTCTGGTGTCAACTGCATGCAGCAAACTATTACTTTGAAAATAACTCTCTTCATTAAAAAAAGGTTCACTACTTGAACTATGCATCCATTTTCCTAAAAACACTTTACAAAAGTTTGTTCTGTTCACTACTCTTTTCCTTTTGCTTTGTGATTTCAGTACATTAACCATTTTATCTAATGTACGCATCCTATTCAAAATTAAAATGAATAGTTTCCTTTATAATTCTAATGCCTTTGCTGCAATGGCTTCAATTTCTTTTTTTCTCTTGTAATATTTTGCCTTTTGCTTATATTTCTTCACATCCTTTATCAAATTGGACATAACTCTTCTCTGAAACATTTTTCTACGTATCTCTTTAAACGCTGTTTTTCTGTTTAAGTTAATCTTTATTGTTGCAGAAGGTATATTTGCATTAACTAAATTCTCAATTTTTTCCTGTTTTTTTCTATTGAAAACATTCTTTCCAGTACAGACATTTTGTACATTTTTCCTTTTTTTGAAGATGTTCTTTAAAAAATCTTTTGTCTGCTTACCAGAAGATTTGTTCTTGTTCAGGACCAAAGTAACAAAACTGAATTTCATCAGTAACCTTCTCTACATCTGATACCGATCCACGGAACAGAGCCCTATTCAATTCATCTAACTTTATTGCTGGACTTTTAGCAAAATACAACCGTCTCTCAAACTTTCTCATTTCAGTATGATGAACAGCCAGCATCCTAAAATGATGAAAAACACTTTTACACACTTTTCTAGATAGACAAGCCAGAGAATGACCCTGCAATCCAGTATTCTCTCTCACTCTGCATGGATCTAGACTTTGAAGCACCTTAATCTTCTGTTTAACACTTTTTTTACTATATTCTCTTAGAAACGCACGAAATTTATCCATAGATTCCTGACGCACAGTGCAAATACTACTACAATTCCAAGTGTACACTGGGGCTTTAGGACGTCTCCCCATAGCCTCATCCGCCATCACTTGTACCTCATCTCTTGGAACCATTATCTCCTTCTCCATTATGCAACCATTTTTCACTTCATAAGCACGACCTCTGGTGTCAACTGCATGCAGCAAACTATTACTTTGAAAATAACTCTCTTCATTAAAAAAAGGTTCACTACTTGAACTATGCATCCATTTTCCTAAAAACACTTTACAAAAGTTTGTTCTGTTCACTACTCTTTTCCTTTTGCTTTGTGATTTCAGTACATTAACCATTTTATCTAATGTACGCATCCTATTCAAAATTAAAATGAATAGTTTCCTTTATAATTGCCTTTGCTGCAATGGCTTCAATTTCTTTTTTTCTCTTGTAATATTTTGCCTTTTGCTTATATTTCTTCACATCCTTTATCAAATTGGACATAACTCTTCTCTGAAACATTTTTCTACGTATCTCTTTAAACGCTGTTTTTCTGTTTAAGTTAATCTTTATTGTTGCAGAAGGTATATTTGCATTAACTAAATTCTCAATTTTTTCCTGTTTTTTTCTATTGAAAACATTCTTTCCAGTACAGACATTTTGTACATTTTTCCTTTTTTTGAAGATGTTCTTTAAAAAATCTTTTGTCTGCTTACCAGAAGATTTGTTCTTGTTCAGGACCAAAGTAACAAAACTGAATTTCATCAGTAACCTTCTCTACATCTGATACCGATCCACGGAACAGAGCCCTATTCAATTCATCTAACTTTATTGCTGGACTTTTAGCAAAATACAACCGTCTCTCAAACTTTCTCATTTCAGTATGATGAACAGCCAGCATCCTAAAATGATGAAAAACACTTTTACACACTTTTCTAGATAGACAAGCCAGAGAATGACCCTGCAATCCAGTATTCTCTCTCACTCTGCATGGATCTAGACTTTGAAGCACCTTAATCTTCTGTTTAACACTTTTTTTACTATATTCTCTTAGAAACGCACGAAATTTATCCATAGATTCCTGACGCACAGTGCAAATACTACTACAATTCCAAGTGTACACTGGGGCTTTAGGACGTCTCCCCATAGCCTCATCCGCCATCACTTGTACCTCATCTCTTGGAACCATTATCTCCTTCTCCATTATGCAACCATTTTTCACTTCATAAGCACGACCTCTGGTGTCAACTGCATGCAGCAAACTATTACTTTGAAAATAACTCTCTTCATTAAAAAAAGGTTCACTACTTGAACTATGCATCCATTTTCCTAAAAACACTTTACAAAAGTTTGTTCTGTTCACTACTCTTTTCCTTTTGCTTTGTGATTTCAGTACATTAACCATTTTATCTAATGTACGCATCCTATTCAAAATTAAAATGAATAGTTTCCTTTATAATTGCCTTTGCTGCAATGGCTTCAATTTCTTTTTTTCTCTTGTAATATTTTGCCTTTTGCTTATATTTCTTCACATCCTTTATCAAATTGGACATAACTCTTCTCTGAAACATTTTTCTACGTATCTCTTTAAACGCTGTTTTTCTGTTTAAGTTAATCTTTATTGTTGCAGAAGGTATATTTGCATTAACTAAATTCTCAATTTTTTCCTGTTTTTTTCTATTGAAAACATTCTTTCCAGTACAGACATTTTGTACATTTTTCCTTTTTTTGAAGATGTTCTTTAAAAAATCTTTTGTCTGCTTACCAGAAGATTTGTTCTTTTTCCCAACATGAGCATCTCCAACTAACTTAGGTCCTCCAGTTGTCTTCAAATATAGGTTTTTTTTGTGGTCTTTCTTTAGTCTGGATTTTGTAGGCATCTTAAATTTTGTTCACTGCTCTTCAGCAATACCTGAAAAAAACTAAAAAAAAATTCCTTTATTTTATTTAAATATATTACTACATTTTTTATGATCTTTTGAAATCTTAAAATACTATAAACCCCTTTCCAATAAATGAAAATCACAATAACACCTTCACAAATTAAATATCTAAAAACAATTCCTGTGTGCACACAGAGTCATGCTTTGAAATTAGGCAGAAAACGAAATTTCTTTGCCAATTGCAAAGCATACTTTCTACTACTTTTTTGGCAAGTGATAAGTACTTTTACAGTCTGACACATTTTGAATCCACTTTTCAGATTCTGAAAACAGCACATGTCCAAACAGCTTTTTCAGACCAGCAACATGTGTAACCTGGGTGACTGACTACACTCCAGCAAGGGCAACCAGCCTTAGTGATGCTGAATGTATTTGCATTACTGATTAAAACCTCAAACCCCACTCGGTTGTGAATACTGTGCATGTTTCCACAGGATAAACAGCTGGTGTGTGCTAAGAGTTTGCTTCTGCACAAAAAAATAGGTCCCCCTTTACATCTAATGCAAATGTAAAATCACCAGAGCAATACGCAATAAATCTCTGCCTGTAATTCCTCTTTGTACACAGAGTCATGTTTACATATTAGTCAGAATTCGCAATTTCTTTGCCAATTTGAAAGCACACTTATTACTCTTTTTTTTGGCAAGTGATAAACACTTTTACAGTCTGACACATTATGAATCCACTTTTTAGATTCTTTAAAAAGCACATGTCCAAACAACATTTTCAGACCAGCAACATGTGTAACCTGGGTGACTGACTACACTCCAGCAAGGGCAACCAGCCTTAGTGATGCTGAATGTATTTGCATTACTGACTGCAACCTCAAACCCCACTCGGTTGTGAATACTGTGCTTGATTCCACAGGATAAGCAGCTGGTTGTGTGCTAAGAGTCTGCTTCTGCATAAAAAAATAACACCCCCTTTCCATCTAATGCAAATGTAAAATCACCAGAGCAATACCAAACAGCTTTCTCTGACCAGCAACATGTGTAACCTGGGTGACTGACTACACTCCAGCAAGGGCAACCAGCGTTAGTGATGCTGAATATATTTGCATTACTAAGTGCAACCTCAAACCCCACTCGGATGTGAATACTGTGCATGATTCCACAGGATAAGCAGCTGGGTGTGTGCTAAGAGTCTGCTTCTGCATAAAAAAATAGCTCCCCCTTTCCATCTATTGCAAATGTAAAATCACCAGAGCAATACCAAACACCTTTCTGAGACCAGCAACATGTGTAACCTGGGTGACTGACTACACTCCAGCAAGGGCAACCAGCCTAACTGATGCTGAATGTATTTGCATTACTGACTGAAACCTCAAACCCCACTCGGTTGTCATTACTATGCATGATTCCACAGGATAAGCAGCTGGGTGTGTGCTAAGAGTCTGCTTCTGCACAAAAAAATGGCTCCCCCTTTACATCTAATGCAAATGTAAATTCACCAAAGCAATACGCAATAAATCTCTGCCTGTAATTCCTATTTGCACACAGAGTCATGTTTTCATATTAGTCACAAAACGAAATTTCTTTGCCAATTTGAAAGCACACTTACTACTCTTTTTTTTGGCAAGTGATAAACACTTTTACAGACTGACACATTTTGAATCCACTTTTCAGATTCTTAAAAAAGCACATGTCCAAACTGCTTTTTCAGACCAGCACCATGTGTAACCTGGGTGACTGACTACACTTCAGCAAGGGCAACCAGCCTTAGTGATGCTGAATGTATTTGCATTCCTGACTGAAACCTCAAACCCCACTCGGTTGTGAATACTGTGCATGATTCCACAGGATAAGCAGATGGGTGTGTGCTAAGAGTCTGCTTCTGCACAAAAAAATGGCTCCCCCTTTACATCTAATGCAAATGTAAATTCACCAAAGCAATACGCAATAAATCTATGCCTGTAATTCCTATTTGCACACAGAGTCATGTTTTCATATTAGTCACAAAACGAAATTTCTTTGCCAATTTGAAAGCACACTTACTACTCTTTTTTTTGGCAAGTGATAAGTACTTTTACAGACTGACACATTTTGAATCCACTTTTCAGATTCTGATAAAAGCACATGTCCAAACTGCTTTTTCAGACCAGCACCATGTGTAACCTGGGTGACTGACTACACTCCAGCAAGGGCAACCAGCCTTAGTGATGCTGAATGTATTTGCATTACTGACTGAAACCTCAAACCCCACTCGGTTGTGAATACTGTGCATGATTCCACAGGATAAGCAGCTGGGTGTGTGCTAAGAGTCTGCTTCTGCACAAAAAAATGGCTCCCCCTTTCCATCTAATGCAAATGTAAAATCACCAGAGCAATACGCAATAAATCTCTGCCTGTAATTCCTATTTACACACAGAGTCATGTTTTCACATTAGTCACATAACGAAATTTCTTTGCCAATTTGAAAGCACACTTACTACTCTTTTTTTGGCAAGTGATAAACACTTTTACAGACTGACACATTTTGAATCCACTTTTCAGATTCTTAAAAAAGCACATGTCCAAACTGCTTTTTCAGACCAGCACCATGTGTAACCTGGGTGACTGACTACACTCCAGCAAGGGCAACCAGCCTTAGTGATGCTGAATGTATTTGCATTACTGACTGAAACCTCAAACCCCACTCGGTTGTGAATACTGTGCATGATTCCACAGGATAAGCAGCTGGGTGTGTGCTAAGAGTCTGCTTCTGCATAAAAAAATAGCTCCCCCTTTCCATCTATTGCAAATGTAAAATCACCAGAGCAATACCAAACACCTTTCTGAGACCAGCAACATGTGTAACCTGGGTGACTGACTACACTCCAGCAAGGGCAAGCAGCCTTAGTGATGCTGAATGTATTTGCATTACTGACTGAAACCTCAAACCCCACTCGGTTGTGAATACTATGCATGATTCCACAGGATAAGCAGCTGGCTGTGTACTAAGAGTCTGCTTCTGCATAAAAAAATACCTCCCCCTTTCCATCTAATACAAATGTAAAATCACCAGAGCAATACGCAATAAATCTCTGCCTGTAATTCCTATTTGCACACAGAGTCATGTTTTCATATTAGTCACAAAACGAAATTTCTTTGCCAATTTGAAAGCACACTTACTACTCTTTTTTTTGGCAAGTGATAAACACTTTTACAGACTGACACATTTTGAATCCACTTTTCAGATTCTGAAAACAGCACATGTCCAAACTGCTTTTTGAAACCAGCACCATGTGTAACCTGGGTGACTGACTACACTCCAGCAAGGGCAACCAGCCTTAGTGATGCTGAATGTATTTGCATTACTAACTGAAACCTCAAACCCCACTCGGTTGTGAATACTATCCATGATTCCACAGGATAACCAGCTGGCTGTGTGCTAAGAGTCTGCTTCTGCATAAAAAAATACCTCCCCCTTTCCATCTAATGCAAATGTAAAATCACCAGAGCAATACCAAACAGCTTTCTGAGACCAGCAACATGTGTAACCTGGGTGACTCACTACACTCCAGCAAGGGCAACCAGCCTTACTGATGCTGAATGTATTTGCATTACTGAGTGCAACCTCAAACCCTTAAAGTATTCCTTATTTTTACCAGTACACCTTAATTTTTCGTGAAAACATAGTCCATATTATTTTACATGTGCCTCACATTTAAATTTCTCCCAAAACAGAAAATAATAAACACAACTTCAACAAAAGGAATTCCAATTCTATTATTCATTTCTTAATTTACCATATACATCCCCTCTCAAACTCTAAACTCACCTTTAAAATTAGTTAATTGTAAAAGAAATGTGGCACTCAAACAGCAGATTATCAGAGCCAGGATCTGTGTTCTGTACACCTCTCTCCTCTCAGCAGAACCAGATAATGGCAAACTTTCCCTCTCTTTTTCCACACATATACATGTTAATTTCAAATCTCAGTGCTTCCCCCTTTTTTTCAACTGTAATCACACATTTCTATTGGTTGAAAACCAACCCTTTTCCAAAAGTACCCTTCCCCCAACTTGACTTCTGCCTAGTACCCTTCCCCCAACTTGACTTCTGCCTGCTACCATAGCAACAGCTCATGGAACACTGCTGTGTGGAGTTAGGTCAGAAGTTCGCCACACAATGTTTCATTTCCAAAGAGCAGGAGTGCTTGACTTTTCAAACCTAACAGCAAATCCATAGTACTGTTCTTTGGTAACACATTTTTCTGTACCAATACAAAACATGCTTCTATAAATGTACACATACAGCCTAGTTTTTATTCTAGAATGGTATGAAACAGCCAATCAGTTCTTTTTTTTATAAAAAAAATATGTATGCCTCCATTTCCAAACTGTCTTTCATTTCTTTTTACCATTCTACTGAATTACACCTCCTGAGTGCATCCAGTTCTCCTTTGAAGATGTTCACAGTGTGGAGTGTAGGGCACAGCTATGTCTTCTGGAGTGAAAAGTATGCAGAGAAAACAGATGTGGTGAGAGACCTTGCTTTGCCAAATGTAGACATTAAATGGATTGGTCAGAGAGGGTTAAAGTGGCACCAATTGATGCCATTGGTGAAATCCTTCATGCAAATCCAACACCCTGACCTCATAATAGTGCACTGTGGTGGCAATGACCTAGGCACTTTGACTGGGGTAGGTCTGGAAATGCTTATGAAGGACACCTTTGCACAACTGTTTTCACTTTTCCCTAAAACTGCCTTTGTGTTTTCTAACATATGCCAAAGGCAAAAATGGAACTGGTCCAATCATTTTTGTCCACAGATTGACAAAGCAAGGAAGCACGTCAACAAATCTGTTTCTGCTTTCCTCCGTGACTATGGTATGGGTTCCATTTACCACAACAACTTGCGTTACGACATGCAAGACATTTATAGAGGAGATGGTGTACACTTCACTGATGAAGGGAACAGAGTCTTCCTCTTGAACCTTAGACTCTGCATCGGTACTTACTTGTAGGTACCACTAAAAAAACACTTAATAAACACAACGGCTCTTTTTAGAGCCCCCTAATATCTAAACACTTAAATCTGCATTTCATTTCTTTTTTTATTTTCTTTTACCGTACGCGTACGGTGAGCTTACCGTACGCGTACCCTGCGATTTTTTTTAAAATCAATAAATGTTTTCTTTGTACTTTTCTGTCCTTCTTTGACCCCCTTACAAATGTTAGGGGGTCTGTAACTCTCTTCCTTGACCCCTTTTCAAGTTATCACCCTTTTTTTTCTGAGTGAAATACACAAAATGGCGGCCGCCACTTCCTGGTTTCGACCGATTCGAATGTTTACTAAGATCTAAGAGCCAATCAGAATCGCGCTCGCGCACGTCACCGTACGCGTACGGTAAGCGCACCGTAAGCGTACCGTAAGCTGGCTCAGATATATATATTGATTTAAAGGCTATTTTCTCAGAATCTACTGAACAGATTTACACCAAACCTACAAAAGGCACTTCCTTGACCTGAGGACTACCTCTCTGCCAAATTTCAAGTAATTCTGTTCAGCCGTTCGGGCTGTAGCTGTGTCTAAAGGTCCTATGGAAAAATGCATGGGAAAAACGCGTTTTGGGACCCCCCTTTTATCTCAGCCCCCGCTTGACGAATCCCCCCGAGACTTTCAGGGTAGGAGCGGAGCGGAGCGCCCCACCTATTTTGAGAAATTCGCGAGGATTCGTAGACCGGCGCCAAAGTTATTCCAAATAGAATGTTGCAGTTTTCCTATGGAAACAGGGTCCCAACTATAACTACCTACTGGCGACCGCCAGTAGGTAATATATATATATATATATATATATATATATATATATATATATATATATATATATATATATATATATATATATATATATATATATATGCACTATATATAGGAAAACCTTTTTTTGACTTGCCTATATCTTTCAAAATTCTATTTTTTTTTAAAGTGCTCCGGTAGGTCTTAATATGCATGGAAAGTTTTGAGGTGTTCCATCAAACAAGAGTCAAGATAAAAGGGTGGGGGGGGGCTGTGGAGGTACAGCCCATTTGGAATTACACCAAATTTGGCAGAAAGCTGCATCTTGGTTTAAAAAGTGTACTTTTTGTGATTTGGTGTAAATCCATTCATTAGTTTTTGGAGATATTAAAGAAAATTCCAATTTGTATCTCTAGAGGCGTAAATCCTTCGCACTTACTGCACTATGCTTCGCAAATCCATGTGCCAACATGTGCCAACAGAAAAGATGTGATTGGCTGGCTGCAACTTGTGTACAAAGTTGTAGTCGGCATTTTATAAAATGGGACACAGTTCTGGGGTCGCAAAATAAATACTGAATGTTATATAAGGGGTCAGGGTAGAGGTACAGGGTTGATGTGATAATGGGGTCTTTGAGTGACCCCTTATGTGTACGACCTTTCAAAACATGTTTTATTTCCATGTGTGATATTCGCAAATTTGTTGTGACACTCATTGTGGCCCCCTATGTAACGTCACGAAGGATTTGCGAATACCACTGAAAAAATAGAAAAAAATACTGATAATCACTTAGACACTAATGTACTCACTCAGAGAGCACCTCTCACTGTTACAGCCACTTACTCACCCACTCAGAGACTAATGCACTCACTCACAGACCCACTCAGGCACTCACACACTCACGCACTCACTCATAGACCCAGAGACTCATGGACTCACTCACAAACCCACTCAGACTCTCATGCACACACTCACAGACCCATCAATCACTCATGTACCCACTAGCAGACCCACACAGAGACTACTGCACCCACTCACAGACCCAGTTAGACATGAATATACCCACTCACAGACCCACTCAGACACTGACAAACCCACTCACAGATGCACTCAGGCACTCATGCACTCACTTACAGACCCACTCAGGCTCTCATGCACCCACTCACAGATCCATTCTGACACCCACATGCCCACTCAGAGATCTGCTCAGAAACTCATGCAGCCACTCACAGACCCAGTCAGACACCTCACATACAAAGTCACATACCCACTCAGACACTCATGTGCCCACTGTCACATCAACTCAGACACTCATGTACCCAGTCACAGACCCACCCAGACACTCATGCACCCACTCACAGACCAACTCAAACACTAATGCACCCACTCATAGACCCACTCAAAGACTAACACACCTACTCACAGACCCAGTCAGACACTCACACACCCACACCTACTCAGACACTCACACACTCACTCACAGACCTATTCAGATATTCTCTCACACGCTCACAGACCCACTCAGCCACTCATGCACCCACTCACACACCCCCTCAGACACTCAGACACCCACTCAGATACCCACTCACACACCCACTCACATGCTCACTCAGACACTCCCACACCCATTAACTCACCCACAGCCAATTATACACCAACTCACACACTCTTCTATCGATGCACACCCACTCAGAGATACATAGAGCCACTAGCACACCCATCCTCTAAGGTTGCAGGTTACAGTTACATTAACAAAATTAAAAAACCCTTATGAATTCACCAAAAAAACAAAGGTTACAGGGTTACAGTTAGTAAAAAAGATTTGAAAAAGTTACAAATTTACTAAAAATAACCAAATAGAAAGGGAACATTTAAGTTAGGACAAAACATTAAAAAGTATACATTCACTGACAAAACCAAATGATACAGGGACATTATAATTTGGAAATAAAATTAAGAAAAGCTTAGAAATTCACTAAAACACCAAAGGTTACAGGGACATTATAATTAGGTTCAGATTTTACACACACAAAACCATAGAAATTCAGTAGTTATAATTAGAGTTATCTCAAGAAACTATAACTCATGCCTTAAGGTAACTATAACTCGTTCCCCCATAATGCAGTTTTCTCATTAATAATTTTACAGCAAATGTTGCAGTGATATTATATAATGATGTCACAGAAGATGTAATGAGTGATGTAATATGTGGTTAGCAGTCTATGGCGAGGGTGTGTGTTATAGTTCCCTTATGGCATCAGTTAAAATGCGAGGTGGGTGGTTGGCCTTTGGCCAGGCCCTGTGGCCAACCCTCACATGCAGCCAACCCCATGCCACAGATGCCTTTTATCAGTGCAGAGCAAGAAGGTGGCCAGCCCCACGCCTATAGCCCACCCCACGCCGTGCATGGCCTTCAGTCATTTGCAGCAATGGGTTGGCTGCAGGGCCTAACCTGTGGCAAGGCCTTTGGCCAACCCCCACAACAGCCGACCCAGGAGGGGGCCCACAGCCCCCTCCCCATTTAAACTTTGGGGCATATTATCAAGGACAGCGTTAAAAATTATCGCCGGTTTAGCGGCAGAAAACTGCCGCTAAAGCGGTTATAATGGGCTTGATAATATGCCCTTGAGAATTCCAATAGAAGTCCACGTTCTGGTGTGAACATTGGCTTCTATTGGAATTCTCCAGGGCATATTATCAAGCCCATTATCGCCGCTTTAGCGGCAGTTTTCTGCCGCTAAACCGGCGATAATTTTAACGCCGTCCTTGATAATATGCCCCTTTTTTCTTTAATAACTTTAAAACTACTAATCAATTTACACCAAATTACAAAAAATAGATATCTTTGGACGAATATCTAGCTTTCTGCCAAATATGATGTAATTCTGTTTAGCAGTTTGGGCTGTGATGGTTTTTAAAACCCCTTTGGGAAATCGAATGGTGAAAAAACTTTTTGGGTCCCCCCTTTTTCTATAGCCTCACTTGAAGAATTACCCCAAAACTTTTCAGACGGCAGCTGAAGTGAGTAACAAACAAGTATTGAAAATGTCATGAAGATTCGTCAAACGGCGCCTAAATTATTAGCAAGACAAAACTAGGTCCCAACTATAACTACCTACTTGTGACTGCCAGGAGGTATTATATATATTCACAATAAAAAACAAAGGTTACAGGAACGGTACAGTTAGGCTGACATTTCACTTGTTCAAAACCAGAGAAATTAAGCCGTTATAGTTTCATGAGTTAACTATAACTTGCACCCCTGTAATGCACTGCTTATGACCTCACCTAGTACATCACTCATGATATGGTCAGTGACATCACTGAGGACATCAGTGATGACATCTCAAATGACATCACTGATGACATTGTCCAGTGACTGTGAGTGTTTTTAAAAAGTTTCTGATTGCTAAATATATATACCCATGTGTATTGGGGAATCTGTGGGTCCACGAGTGCCTGTATGGATGATTCAGTGAGTGCATGACTGACTATATAAGTGAGTGATTAGGTGTCTTGGTGAATGTATGGGCAAGTGACTAGGTTGTGCGAATTTCACTGGTTTCGTACAGTGAAACATGACCTTCACTATAACGCCTCTCCAACCTATGGGTATTTTCAGTGAATTTCTAGCAGAAGGACCAGTTGAAGCTCTACTTCAGTAAAGCACAAACGGACCTAACTTCTTGGGGTTGGCAAAGGCAAAGCAAGTGTGTTTCTTCTCATATTCCACATTGAAAAAGAATATGAAATGCTTAATAGAGGTGAATTCATCTTTGATCTATTGGAGCACAATCTGATGTGTAGTGACTGAGTTGTTTCTTTCTTGTCGTCTCCTGGTGAGAGCAGAATCCAAAGTTCTCCCATTTAAATACCCTAAGTATGCAAATGCCCAAAATGCATAGCACTACTCACACATCCACTCACAGACATACACAGGCACTCAAGACCCAGACAGGCACTCACAGACCCCCTCACAAAGCCACACAGGCATTCATCCACCCACTCAGACACTCACACAGGCACTCGCAAACCCAGATAAGACCCAAACAGGCATTCACACAGCCACTCACAGGGCTACACAGGCACACACACACCCACTCAGACACTCACAAATGTCCTACAATGCACTGCTTATGACCTCACATATTGCATCACTGATGACATGGTCAGTGTCATCACTGATGACATCACTGACGAAATCTCAAATGACATCCCTGATGACATCACTGATGACATCATCCACTGAACCACCCACACTTCCACTCATGCTTTCACACAACCTCTTGTACACCCACTCATACACTCATACAACCAGTTACACAACCACTCACTCATCTATTGAGCCACTCACATACCCACTCACCCATACAGCTACTCACAGTCACTCACTTACCCATACACCTACTCACACAGCTACTCAGTCAGCCATACAGCCTCTCAACACAGATGCTCACTCACCCATACAACTCAGATATCCACTCACACCCACACAACCACTTACACACCCACTTACACAACCATACAACCATTTACACACCAGCTCACTCACCCATACAGCCACTCACACAGACACTCACTCTTTAATACAGCCACTTACACACCAACTTACTTAATCAAACACCCCCTCAAACAGCCACTCTCTCGCGATATAACCATTTACACACCCAGTCACTCCCTCCCTCATACAGCCACTCACACAGCCACTCAATCACCCATAAAATAACTCACATAACCATTCACCTATCCATACAGCCACTCACACACTCACCAGTACAGCCACCCAACCAGCCACTCACTCACCCACACAGGTACTCATACCCAGTTAAACACCATATACTCACTCACACACCCATTCATACACCCATACAGCCACTGACACAGCCACTCACTGACCTATACAGCCTCACATAAACCAGCTCATATACCGCCACAACCACTCACATTCTCATTGACAGACCCATACAGCCACTCACACAGCCACTCACTCACCCTTACAACCACTCACACACACACTCAATCACTCATACAGAAACTCACACAGCCACTTACTCACCCATACAGGTATTCTCACACCCACACACTCACCCATACAGCCATTCACACAGCCTCTCAATCACACATACAGTCATTCGCAGAGCCATATAGCCCCTCAGACACCCATTCACAAACTGATACAAACAGTCACACAGCCACTCAGATGAGATATGTTAGAAATATTATGACCAATTACTAGAACAGGAAGAATAGTAATGTAACTTATGCCCTAGCTTAGTATATATCTTTTAAGTCTCATAAATGTTTATGAAACACTAACTCTCACTGGATGATGTCATCAGTGATGTCATTTGAAATGTCATCACTGATGTCATCAGTGATGCCACTGTCCATGTCATGAGAGATGTAATATGCGAGATCATTAGCGGTGCATTGTGGGGGTGTAAGCTATAGTTAACACAAGTAACTATAACTGCTGAATATGTAAAATGTCACTGTTTTTGTGTGTGTGAAATCTGAGCCTAGCTATAACGTCCCTTTAACCTTTGTTTTTTTATTGTGTATATATATTACCTACTGGCGTCGCCAGTAGGTAGTTATTGTTAGGACCTAGTTACTATAGGAAAATGGCAACATTCTATTAGCAATAACTTTGGCGCCCATTGATGAATCTTCATGAAATCTTCAAAACTAATTCTTTGTTGACATCAGCTCCTATGTTGAACGTTTGGGGGTGATTCATCAAGGGGGGGCCAGGAAAAAAGGGGGTCCCAAAACGTGTTTTTTCAATGTTAATTTCCATAGGAAACTTTAGACAAGGCTACAGGTCGAACGGGTGAACGGAATTACCCCAAATTTGGCAGAGAGAAGGGTCTTAGTCTAGAAAGCACCCTTTTGTTTATTTGGTGTAAATCGCTTCAGTAGTTTTTGAGAAATATCGAAATTTACAGATATCTATATTTGGGAATTCGGCCATCTGATTGGCTGTGAGCACGAGCTTGCTGCTGATTGGCTGCGAGCGCTGCGAGCATTTGCAACTAGGAAGTGTTGACCGCCATTTTGTGATTCCGTTGAAGTGAGTAAGGGGGAAAAAGGGCAAAAAATGTGGGAAAGAGGAGGGTAGGAGCACTGTAACCTCTGTGGGTTGTTTAGGGTGTGCTATAGAGGGGGTGCGAAGAGAACTACTCATACTTACCGGTCTGAAAGTGCTGGGTACGAAAATTAAGTGAGGTATTGGCTAGTGTGGGATGTTTCTATGGTGAGCTTGTGTGCAACTTGAGGATTAAAGCGTGAGCCCACACTGTGTGTCTTATGCTGTGAAGTCATGTGCCCTGGCTGCGGCAGTACAGTTGTGGAAGTAGTGTCAGCATGTGTTTATACCTACTAGGATGAACTACTGACCCATAGCGGTGTGAAAGTCCTGGGTACGGAAAATATGTGAGGTATTTTCTAGAGTCTCATGGAAGGAGGAAGTGTTGGCCGCCATTTTGTGATTCCGTTGAAGCAAGTAAGGGGGTAAAAGGTTGAAAAATGTGTGAAATAGGAGGGTAGGAGCACTGTAACCTCTGTGGGGTGTTTAGGGTGTGCTATAGAGGGGGTGCGAAGTGATCTAATTATACCTATCGGTGTGAAAGTTAAGTGAGGTATTGACTAGAGTGTGATGCTGCTAAGGTGAGGTGGTGGGGGACTCGGAGATTAGAGCGTATGTCTAAATTGTGTGTCTTATGCTATGAAGTCATGTGCCGTGGCCGCTGCAGTAAAGCTGTGGAAGTAGTGTCAGCATGTGTTTATAACTACTAGGACAAACTACTGACCCGTACTGGTCTATAAGTTCTGGCTACGGAAAATATGTGAGGTAGTGTGTAGAGTCTCATGCTGCTAAGCTGAGCTGCTGCCGGACTTGGGGATGAAAGCGTGAGCCCAAACTGTGTGTCATATGCTGTGAAGTCATGTGCTCTGGCCGCTGTGCCACATCTGTGCAAGTAGTGTCAGCATGTAGTTATAGCTACTTGGAGGAACTTTTGTTTCGAACATTGTAACTTGTGTATGGTGCTTAGGGGGTGTTATATAGGGGGTGCGAAGGTAAATTTGTGTGTATGAAATGAATTTGGTATTTGGAAAGTGGAAAGCACTGACGCCTACGGGTCTGATGGCGCTGGGGGCGTAAGGTGAGGTGCTGCTGGAGTTGGGAATAAAGCTGATGAACTACTGACCCCTATTGTGAAGTTTTAAGGTGCACGTGCCGTTGAATGTTCGATAAAATGTTACAAAAGTATACCGTTAGGTTAAAAAAAAAGATGATTAACTTTTAACCTGCAGGTGTCGTAGAAGGTTCCAGAAAGTGTGGTGATAAAATAGGTTGAACTTGTAACCTGTATGTGGCGCGGAATAATAAGTAGCTTTTCGGAAGGAAAATTCCAAATTAACCAATGGAGGTAAGTTTTGGAATGTCGTTGAAGGAATGAAGTATTCTGATTTGTTCTTTACATGTATTTATGTGTGGAGCAACAGAGAACTTGTGCAATTCCTGGTTCATTCTTGATGAAGTCGGAGCTTTACATGTACTATGTGAGAAAGAGAGAATTGTATGCATGTGTCATTTGAAAACTGGATAACAACTACAAAGGTGAGTTAGAAATGAACAAGGTGTGTTATGTGTTTTATAGTATTGATTAAGTATTTGAGGTGATGTTTTTAATTTTGAAAGTATTTTTTATTTCAAAGTAATATAGTGTTAGTAAAGTGTGGTGTTTGATATTGGTTATGAAATATGCATAAAATTTGAGCTGTTGTTATATAAGTATTTTATATATGTTTAGGAATTTTTCACAGAGAAGAAGTGTAGTTTGTCATCTTTATATGACTGTATTGTTTTGAAAATGAGGTACAGCGTTAATTTGAGTTTGTAATGTATTTGGGGAGATAAAGAATATGTTGCACGTTTGCAACTGATACTTTTTGTGGAAATAGTGGGGTGGGGGGTGGTGGTAGGAAACGTATGTGTTATTAAGTTAAAAGCGATAAAACGAAATGCAGAAATGTTATGTGGGCAGGTTGTGGTCTTATTTTTAACACTGAGAGGTAGGTTTGAATATAAGTCAGGGTAGGTTGTTGTACAGTGGGGCCGTGTACAGTGTTTTGAGATTACATGGAGAGGAGATGGAGATAGGAAAAGTGATACGTTCCTTTTATATGTATGCATAGTTTGAATCATGTGATCCTAAGTTGAGATATAATAAGAATATGGGGCCATATTATCAAGGACGGCGTTAAAATTATCGCCGCTTTAGCGGCAGGAAACTGCCGCTAAAGCGGCGATAATGGACTTGATAATATGCCCTTGTGAATTCCCATAGAAGCCCATGTTCACACCGGAACATGGGCTTCTTTGGGAATTCACAAGGGCATATTATCAAGCCCATTATCGCCGCTTTAGCGGCAGTTTCCTGCCACTAAAGCGACGATAATTTTAATGCCGTCCTTGATAATATGGCCCATGGTTTCTGGATTGCATTTGGGTATAGTTAATAGTTTTTGTAGTTTCTGACTAGTGAATAATAAAAAGGTAGATATACTTAAATATATGGTAGTAAACGTATTAATTATTGTCTGTTCTTATGGAATAGAAGTAGTTGGGGAGTGCTTCTTTAGAAGAGATGTTTTATAAATGTGTGAGAGATAAAAAAATTTAAATGTGCGGTATATTTTCTGTATGACTTTGTTGACATTAGAGAACTACATGTGATTATAAGTGATACTATTTGTCAGGCTGTGTCGCTGTGGCGGATATATGTAGGTGTTGAAGTGGTTCGTGTTTTACTGATGGTGAGCTTCACTCTCCCTTTTGAGACACTCGTCAATTTATTCATTCCATTTAATATCTTTAATATAGATACAGTAAAGGGACTGTATATCAAAAGTTTGGGAATTAGTACTTTGTTTACTCTCCCCATGCCCTGCTATACACTCTACAGAGTGTTTAACCCCTTGTGTGCCACGCCCTTTCCCCGCCCTGTGCCGGCCGTTACATTAGCGGGCGGGGTTTATGACGAGCTGGACTCGTCATGGGCACAGCGCAACCGCGGCCCATGACGAGTCCAGCTCGTCATGGGCACACAAGGGGTTAAACGACTTTCGTAATATATAGATGTCTAGCTAGTAAAGGTGGTGTTGTTCGACTGGGCCCATTTATAAACCGTGCTATGGGATGGTTTATGTTTTACCTACCAATTTGCATGTTTGAATACTTTTTGCTGATAAGTGTTCTGGCAGACATCTGTTAAAATTAGCGTTGTATATGGGTATAGTGGCGCTACTGGGAATGGTGGGGGTTTCTGTTAGATTTCGTACGGTTAAGCAAGGGTGGGGGTGGGTGTGAGGGAGGTAGTTATGTTGCTGTTTGAAACACAGAATATAGTAACGTGGAGATGTCGAGGTACTAAAGGTGATGTAGTACCACTGGGAGCACCTATAAAGTGCCATATGGCATGGTATATGATTTACCCGCAAATTTGCATGTTTTAATACGTTTTGCTGATGAGCTTTTCGGGAGACATCTGTTGAAATTAAGCCTCTGTATGGCTATAGTGGCGCTTCTACGTTTGTGGGGCTCTTTCTTTAATTGCAGGTTTTATAGCTTTTGCTGATGAGCGTTCCGGCAGACACCTGTTGACATTAGGGGGCCGATTCCAATCCTGGAAAAAGGCTGTACGAATCGTGGTACGGAGCGTTTTCTCTGTACGACTCGTACCCGGTAAACTTTCCGTACAACCTAGGAAGTACGATTCGTACAGAAAGCCTCTTTCCGTACGAATCGTACAAAAGACCGTACGGGTAAAAAAAAACAACGATTCGGATCCGGAACAGCCTGTACGTGATGTCAAGATGTATTTAAGCAGCGGTTTCCGGCCCAGCAAGTACGATTCGTCCCTACGGCACTCTGTACGGCTCTTTTCTTACGGGAGCCAAAAACAGCCGTAAAAGCAGAGTCCTACAAACGGAGCCCCGGTACGCGACGTCCATGCCATGAACCCCATCGTACGTGTCATCCCGGTCCTCTTAGCCTACGACCTGGTGCACCGAAACCGACGCACACGCTGCAGAAGGTGAGAACAACACCCAGGGGCCAGGGTGGGGGTGAGGGGCAGGAAACATACCCCATATCCAAAGCCAAACCTATAATATGGAGCCCATACATTACCACCAGGGTCAGGTCACTTGGGGGGGCGTGTTCAGCAACCCCTGCGTACCACAACAACAGAAGTGGACATGTACGGTGCATTGCACACGTACCCGTATGCCACCAGTACAATAGTGATACGAGGCGTACACACGCAATGAATGCGGGGGTACGGTGCGTTTCACACGTACAGGTACGGCACCAGTACAATAGTTCCCCATGCCTTCTTGCTCAGTGTTGTTGTTTACTATGTGGCACTGGCTGGCAGCCATTTCGTGCATACAGCCTGTGTGCCTTTCATATGCTTGCATGGAAGGATGAGCTATCAATTTAATATTGTGCTTCAGGATAATTTCAAATATTAAATTTTTTTAATATAATGTTAATTTATTTAATTTTTTAAAAAGTATTTAGATTTTTTTAAACTTTTTTACCTTTGTTTTTTAAATGCACATTTTAAAAAACATTTTATAAACTTTTTTAATTTACATTTTTTCAAATAATTTTTAATTTTTAATTCTTTTTTTCTGTTTTGCCTCCATCGATCCATCATCCACCATAGGCACACAGCCACTCAACAGCATTCAGTTTTTTAGGGACATAATTCTGTTTTCTCCTGGACACCCTTGCTGTATTGCATTTTAGAGCAGACATTAGCATCATTAATTTGTGTAATGAAGATGATTATTCCATTCACCCTTGACCACATCGCCTGCGATAGGAGCACACTAAGCTCCCTTTTTTAAAAGATTGCTTTTCCATTACCCATTCGGTTTCCTGAGTACCACGGGTGTCTCTTTTACAATATATGGACATAAAGGAAAGGCCTCTATCATTCTGGATATTGTGTGCTATTCTGATGGGGAATTATGGTATGGTGGTGTGGTTTCACTTTAAAGTGGTTATTATTACATAAGTAAACAAAACAACTACACTAATATTGCCTTTGTAGTACTAATTCAAACTGCAAACAATGCCACATTCCACACTAAATGTTTTTTGCAAAAGAAAATCGACATCACCTGCAGTACTGCCAAACAGAAGGCCTGTGCAGTCACACGTCAGTCCTCCAATCTCTTCCACTTGTGTAGCTTAGTGCCACTGCCAATTGACAGCTTTAAGATGGCCCCAAAGACAGGTGCTGCCAAGAAAGTAGTAAGTGAGAAGAATCAGCTTTCCACCAGTGTCGTGTTGGTCAAAACCTTTGTCGGAGAATGTGTGCCTGCCGCACCGGCCTCTGGGAAGCAAACTGGGAGCAGCACTCCTGCATCAACAGCACCACCTCAACTTAAGCCCAGGACCATGACTGTCAGTGAGGCAGTCACTGCAATCATGCTGATCCACAGTGATGTTGAATTGGATTTGTACCTTTTGTAAACTAGTACACAATCATTTCAAGAAACAGAGCAATGAGGACAGAAGCCGCAGCCACCAATAGTATATTTTCCTGATATTGGAGCAGAACATGAGGGTGAGCTTACTTTCAAACATTCTTTTAGAATCATTGGCTCCCAGATCTCCAGCAAGGAAAAGGAAGGGTACTACTCCACCATTCTCCAAGTACCACTTCCGATGATGATAATAGGGACATGGAGTGGACCCCAGCAGAGTCCAGGAGACAACAGGAGAGGCAATAAAAAACAGAAACGTTCCTGAAAGACTTAGACTTATGGAAGGGGATGATGAGGATGATGACAATGAGGCAGTCATTGTGGAAGGTGACATAGAGGAATCCGACATTGCTATTCGAACTGCTCTGAGGGATGTGGCACAGGTAGTACTGCCAACTCCCATATTTGCAAAGCCACATCTAAGACCTGCATCAACCTCTACCTCAGGAGAAGCAGGGGGCAATCGATGATACGTACACCTACCTTCAGTTCTTCTTCAGGCATTCGCAGTGGCACAGTAAATAAGTACTTCTCCCCAGTTTGGGACATTTTTATGGTTAGCAAAGAGGGGAGCACATTGTACTATGCAGCAATGGCTACACAAATGTTCATTGAGGTAAGCCTGGAGCAAATTATGGTACTGGAGGCCAAACAACCCATATGAAAAAACACCACACAATCAAGTGGGAGGAGCACATTAAAAAATTGCTGAACATGATCGTGATGGTGAGGAGAGCCGGGGAACATCAGTTACAAGTGCAACCACAGTGGGAGGTGATGACGAGTAAGAGGAAGGTGACATCTTCATGCAAAGTAGCTCTGTTCCCAGCAGTGCACCAGCAGAATCACCCACCTTAGCGACTTCACAATGGCACAAGACTCAGAGTGAGATGGAGACACCACGACATACACGAACTACCCCACCACGACGCACATTGAGTCTACCACCTCCATCTACTTCTCAAAAGACGCCTGTGTCAGTGGCCCCAGGAAAAAAAATCAGACTACTATTACGGGCAATTTTAGGCAGGAGGGGCTTTATGAGTGGAACCATCCAACCACACATTTGTACAATGGGAAGTTGGTAAATATGTTAGTGCTGGACCTCCTCCCTTTTTATTTTGTGGAAGGAGTGGTATCCTTCGAATTTGCAACAACCATCTGCCCGAAATGAAAGGTACCAAGTCAGACCTATTGTGCCAGAGTTGCTGCTCCAGTACTGCATCACGGTGTGTTTCAGTTGGTTGGACAAGCTTTGCAGGAAATTGTTGTTCACATTATTCACCTGATGACAGACAGGTGTACCAGTTGTCAGGTGACTGATTACATGTGCATCACTGCACACTGGATCTCCTTTGCAGGGTGAAGCAAAATATATCAGCAGGTTTTGGCCCTGAAGAAAATTTATGAGTGTTTGGCGACATGCAACAGTAGCCTTGTTTGCCATGGAGAAATCACATATAGCTGTAAACATCTTGGAAAAATGTAACAGCAAGGTGTATGAATGGCTGCAACCCAAATGTCTCAGAATTGGATTTGTTCCCTCAGAAAATGGCAGTAACATACTCAAGGCCATGTCAGACAGAGGCTATTTCAAGGTCCTGTGTTTGGCTCATTGCAACATCCTGGTAGTGTAAGACTTTCTAAAAAAAAAGACATAGTCATCAACATACTACCACCTGCAGAAGAATTTGCACACATTTCAGTTATTCTTTTAAAGCCCAGAAATAGTTGTGGATTATTCAGTGCACTAAGAGAGCACCAGTTAAAACCCTGAAACAGGAGGTGCCAACACATTGGAACTCGTCCTATTTCATATTGCAACATCTGTTTTAGTACAAGCAGATCAATGACTATAACAGCCTGGTCTACCCCAAGTCCGATCAGGGTCAGAGAGAGGAAGCAGACAACTTCTAGAACCTCCTTGAGAAAGCTGGTAATCTCTTGTTTTAGTTTACTTAGCGCATCACAGGAGGCAAAGATATGACTTAGATCTGCCTGAGATAATGCACAACGGGGGCAAAGGATTCCTCTCTCAGTCCCCCATTTGGTGATCTCTGTTGGGGTGTAGTATAGCGAGAAACAAGATTTATAATATTGAGCCTGGAGTCTGGCCATGGGATTAAAATATTTTGTGCTAATTTAACTGAATAGATTTTCTGGGATACCTGGCTTTCCTTTTTAATGCCTGATCATCCATGTCATTCAACATTAGTTAATTAAAAAGATTATACACGACTCCAATAGATAGATCTTTTTTCTTTCTTAAATTATCTTTTATATTGTTGTTAGCAAAACCTATTGGACCCCCACCTTTCTTGTTTAGAACATCCCAAATTTGCAAATATTTATAAATATCCCCCCGATCTAGTTTGTACCACTCTTTAAGATTTTCGAAAGAGGCCGTACCAGTTGGAGAAAAGAAGTCTCCGAGCTTAGTCAGACCCGCATCGCCCATCTTTTAATAATTGAAGCATTGGAAATTTTCGGTAAGTTGGGGTTATTGCAGAGTGGTGTATAATGGTTCAGGCAGCGCAGACTAATCAATTTCCGAACTGACTTCATAATTCTATACCCCCCTTGCAAAGTTTTAAAACAAACTTTCTTGTAATGATTATCATTCAAGAATCGCCAAACCCAACCCCACGCTTCTACCCCCATTTTAAGTTCTATCGGGGTTGGTACTTCTTCAGTAGAGCTGTCTCTTGGCTTCTCTTGTATGAGAGCTAGATTATATAGCAGAGTAGTGGCCCAATAATAGAGTCTTATATTTGGTAGGGCTAGTCCTCCCCTTTCCCTTGATAAAGATAGATATTTATATGCCCTTCTGGGCTTCGTATATGCCCAGATAAAGCAGAAAAATAAATCCAATTATTTTTAGGCAGTTAGTGGTGAACTCCAGTGAGATTGCCTGCAGCAGATATAAAAACTTAGGAAAGAATATTTTAATAATATTGCATTCGCCGATAATCGATAGACGTAAGTTGTGAAATCTCACCAATTCTGGTTTTGTTTTTGCAACTAAAGGCTCGATATTATCATTAACAATGTTGTCGATATTAGCAGAAATATCGACTCCAAGGTATGATGCCTTTTTGACTGCTCATTAAGCGTTAATTTTCATTGCAAATGATTTGAGTTTTACTGCGATTAAGGGAATACCCTGATAATGACACGAATCTCGCCACCTCTACCTCAATCTCAACTACAGCCGTTCCAGGGTTGGGAGTCACTAGGGCGATATCGTTGGCATATGCAAGAACTTTGGTTTCCCAGCCATGAGTTACAATAGGCCTAATAACCTTGTTGTTTTCCAATTGGCATAAGAAGGGGTCTATATAAATTGCAAATAGAAGTAGCGAGCTTGGGCAACCCTGTTGGGTACCTCTAGTAATTTTAAAAGTGCCTGTGAGTACACCATTTACAAAGAGTCTTGCAGTAGGGTGATAATAATTAATTTTAAAAGAATGCAAGAATCCTTTTCCGATTCCGACTCTTGACAGGGTCTCCCATAAGAAAGGCCAGGAGACCCTGTCAAAGGCCTTTTCTGCATCTAGCAAAATTAATGCTATTGGGTCCCTAGAGATGTTTGCAGCATCCAGAAGTGAAATGACCCTTCTGATGTGGTCCGTTGTACCCCGCCCAGGTATGAATCCATGTTGTCGTATAGAGACAACCTTATGGATTACAAAGGCCAGACGAGTAGCAAGGATTTTAGAATAAATTTTGCTATCGCTATTTATCAATGTAATAGGGCGATAGGAGCCGGGTTCCGATGGCTTTTATGTTTTTCAAGAATGATTTTAATTTTGGCCTGTGTCCAGGATTCAGGTGGTCTTCCCCCCCCTTGAATATGTGCATAAATAATTGTAACATACAATCTTTCAGTTGAGTTGAGAATTTCTTGTAGAACTCTAGGGGGCAGATTCACAGAACTAATCTGAGACAAAATACTAAACTTACTACTTTTGGTATTCACAGAAGGCATTTAGTAGTAGTAAAGGTAGGATTTTGTCTTAAGTTTGACTTTAGACAGACTTAAGACAGACTTAAGACAAACTTAAGACAAACTTAGGACAGACTTAAGACAGACTTAAGACAGACTTAAGATAAAATCCTAACTTTACTACTACTAAATGCTTCTGTGAATACAAAAAGTAGTAAGTTTAGGATTTTGTCTCAGATTACTTCTGCGAATCGGGCCCTAGGGGTATATTATCTAGACCGGTGGCCTTGCCGTTTGGAAGACTGTTAATACATGACAATATCTCCCCATTGGGGGAGTTCCTCCAGCAGTAGCTGGTCCCCCTGAGAAAATTGTGCCATTGGAGTCTGATTAAGATATGTCGTAACATTTCCCAAATGGCCTGTTGTATCCTCGCGATACAGTTCTTGGTAATATGAGTAAGACACATTACGGATTTCCTCTGGGTCTGTGATCATCCCTCGCACGGGGTCTTTAATTTAAACAATTGTATTCCGAGTGGCTTTTTGCCTAGCTCAGGTTGCAAGGTGATGCCCAACCTGCTCGCTACACTCGTATGCTGCTCATCTATCTGCAGCCCTTTTTGCTATTATCTCCATATTTGCTGACTTAGCTACCATCACTTTTGCCTGTGCATCTGTGGACTCCCTCCCAGTCTGGAGCACTGTAATCATTTCCTCTTCAGCAGCGGCTAATCTGCCTTGCATATCATTCAACGAGAGACGCTTTCTTTTGTTCAGAGATAGTGAAAAGCTGAGTATCTCCCCACGTATTCCTGCTTTCAATGTATCCCAGACTACTTCGGCTTCTGCGCTCCCTATACTCTCATTGAGTAATTGGGGAATCCATGCCCTCATATGATCACAGTATTCTTCATTGAAAAGGAGAGTTAGTGCAAAACTCCAAGGAGTAGTACCCGTATCTTTTGACACTTTCCCCTTGAGCTCTACAATTAAGGGGTTATGATCGGCCAGTATGCGTGGGGCTTTCTAAATCGAGCAATCATGAAGAAGAGTGTGAGATACTAGTATGAAGTTTAGATCTGCGTGTTTATTGTGCGGGTAAGAGAAATAAGTAAAGCTGGGGTCCAAGGGATTCTGCCAATTCCACATTTCTGACAGTGCGTGTTTGCGGCATAGTGACCTCAATGCTCTATACACCTTTGGTTTCCGGCCACTATATATCTGGCCAGTATCCAAGCCTATATTCTGATCGGCAGGCAAATTTATGTTGAAATCCCTGCGGATAATTATAGGTAGTGACCAGGTCTCCATAATTGCTGACTTAGCTACCATCACTTTTGCCTGTGCATCTGTGGAGTCCCTCCCAGTCTGGAGCACTGTAATCAATTCCTCTTCAGCAGCGTCTAATCTGCCTTGCATATCATTTAACGAGAGATGCTTTCTTTAGTTCAGAGATAGTGAAAACATACTTAGCCCAAGTGAGGGAAAAGTACATAGACCCCCAATGTGAAGAGAGCCCAAATGACCAAACTGAGGCTGCCAAGGCTGCCAATGTTGCCAATACTGCCAATGCTGTTGCTGTTGCTGCCCCCATTGCTGCACCGGAGGCTATTCCCTGCTTTCCCGCCAACTCCAACTCCCAGCTTGGAATTTGATCCTGAAGAGACCAGCACTACCACCCTTACCCCTGGCTTTCAAGATGACCCACAAAAGCGCAGTGAAAATGCTGGACGAATGTCAGGACCAATCAGCAATGAAGCTGCTAATACTAATTCAGGACCAACCAGCATTGAAGCTGCAACTACTAATAAAGCCAATGAAATTGAAAAGGCCCCTCTCCCCCGCCTAAAACACCTGACAATCTGAAAAAATCTACTCCTTAACGGACAAATCTGAAATTTCAGATGTAAGCCTATCCGCCTCCAGCGAAGGAGAGGGGCACAACTGGAGCAGCTCGGACTCAGAAGCATCTACAAAAGCCCAAACACAGAAAAGGTCTCAAGGGAAAAAGGGAAGCCGGAGTAAGAGGTGTGAGACCTCCCCGACCAAGGAAGTGCTGTGGATCTCAGATGGGACTATTCAGCCTCACAATTATCAACTTAGTCTGACCCAACGGGATGTTCAGGGGGCAACCGCACAATTACAGGCAGCACTGGGGATGGAGGATTCGATCCCAAGAACGAGCCTGCTCTTGCAGTGGTGCTACATTCAATCAACAGCTTTCAAGAGGACGTCAAACTAGACAACCGAAGATCACGTCTTGCAACCAAAAAACTACCAAGGTGCGGTGAGGAAAGTGAGCAGAACGTGTGTCGAAACTGCAGACAGATGGCCTCAGTGGAACTACAAACTGAAAATCTTGAGAAGGATGTAGTCACTTTGAAGACACAAGGAGATGAACATGATGGTATTGTCAAAGTCTTAATGTGGAAAATAGAGGAACAGGAGAATAGACAACGGCACAATACCCTACGCGTTCTTGGCATCCCGGAGGGTGCGGAAGGGAATGATCCCAGGAACTTCATGGTCACACTCCTTAAGGGAGCCTTCCCGGAACTACACACCTGGGACAGGGATAAAGAGATCCAACGAGCACACCGATTCCCCCTAACACCATCCAAACGTCCCTCATAATGGGCAATGAAAGACATATGGTGTTGGTTGGCAAATGCAATTGAAGTGGGACCTCATACATTTTTTCCAGCCATGTTCCACTGTCATGGAAACTGCCGGTATACTGTATAAAGAAATGACACAGCACACAACTTTGGGGAGGATCCTTGACCATGGCGACTCTCTCATGAACTCAGCTGTTAGAGCATGAGCAGGAGAAAAGAAAGCCTTCTCAACAAACATACATGGTGAATATTATTTAATATAATACTAGCTTACTTAGGCCTGTAATCTTCATGGTAGACACCAGAGTACCAAAAACGTGTTCTTCTTAGTCTTACTCTTACAGTGCTACAAGATATAAAAGAGAGGGACAGATGACCAAGAAAACAGAAGATAAGTGAACTAGTAGAGACTAGAGGCCGGAAAAAGTCAGCTACCAAAAAAGAAAACCATATAATATAAGCAAAAACAAGATCATGCAGGGATAACAGGAATGAAACAAAAATTGAATCCATTGTGCTTTGCACAAGTGGGTTTGCAATCCCATCCTCATTGCCATATGGAAGGAAAACGGCAGGTAAGGGTTTCAGAGCAACTTTATTTCTCATCAGCATCACTAGCCTCCCGGCAACAACTCCCATCCTGGAACCTTGCACCAACATTCCAATACCCTAAGATTGTACCCTAAGCTCACAACAATCATAAAACCCATCATTAGGGAAATAATAATAATAAATAATAGGACTTAATGGGGCAACAAGAGCCCCACAGCAGTGGCGCTAGTGGTCGGCGCCTCCTGATGACCAGCGACTCCCGGACCCCCTGTAGCATCCCTCTTCTTGCCCTTGGGTGCTGATCAAGAAATAAAGAAGAGAAAACAAATAGATCAGTGATTCAGTTAATCTCCACAAAAGTATTATGACAGGCAAACACAGTCACATAATTGTACTTCTCTAAAACAGATCACCTCACCTATAGTACTAGTTTCAAGTCTATTGACTATTGATGAGTTGCCCGTACTAATTCCTAAAATCACTATTCTGAATTTCCTTAAGAAAAACTAAATTTGGAACTAAAGCATTGCAGTCAATGATCTTTTATTCTATTCTCATTTTTCAACCCCCTTGATGGACCAACTCAGTCTCTCTTTTTTGCACTGCATAGATGCATACTGCACATTGCTGTGAAATAGCTTGGAACTGTATGAGTCACATAACAAAGTCACAGAGAGAACGCAAACTCACTGTTATCACTGAATCACTATGGTGACAGGACTCGGAGGACAGTCTGCAACATCCTCTTAATTAATCACCCAAAGAGAGCGCCAGTGAAGAGTACGATTAAGTAGCGCTGAGCACCTGCCTAGCAGAAACTAGAAACTGGATTACATAATAGTATTCCAACAGAAACTAAACATAACTTACCTCTGAGTGTGAGAAGTAGGCTATTTTGAAAAACAATGTTAGCATTGTAGAACACAAACACAATAAATAATTTATACTGCAGTTAGAACAATAAATACATGAGATGGGGAACATGGCGGCCGTGAGTTAGAGCGGTCGCTGCTGCCGTTTGTGTTCCTGCTTTGCCCTGTGAAGACATGCTGTAGCGGAGACTAACATACCGCAAAACCTGCACTTTTTTCCACTCTTCTTTTTCCCATGAGACTTACCAGGGGTATGTGTGTTGACTCGTCGGGGGATCTCCCTCGCTGGTCTCAAGAGGCCCTGGAGTTGAGGAGGGTCCGAAGGCTAGCGGCACGCGGCCTCCTCAGTGGCGGTCTTGCGCTTAGCGACTCCGGAGCGGTCGGTGGCAGAGACAGCACAAGGGGTGCTGATGCTGCTGCTGTGTTTGTCTTCGCTTCAGAAGAGAACGCCATCACGAGTCGAACGGAGACAGAGATGAAGGTGACCACGGTAAAGGAGGTGCAGGACTGGGGGCTGACCGAGGTGAGGTGCAAGCTGGCATGTGTCACTGGTGTAACCACTGTGGCTTTGAGGAAGGAAGTAGAAGAAAGTGAGGTATTGGGGCACCAGAGGGGTACGTGTGAGTCCTTAGAAGCAGATTCCACCTCCCGCTTACCGTGTTCCTCCTGTTCTTCCCGACTAGTGGATGAGGACAAGGAAGGAGTGGCATTGGTCACCCTAGGTACCCCAGACACCCTAGACATCATCCAAGTGCAGCTCAAAAAAAACAATCAGGCACTTAATTCTAAAGCAAGCAAGACCACAAAAACGAAATCTGAAAAGAAAGGTAGGAAAAGAGGTGCAGTACAGGGGCTTATTGTGCAATGGTCCCAAAAGGGCAAATCCTGTAAAAATATTACAAAGCAGTCCCTAGATACACAGGGGAAAGGAGAGAGCTTTCGGATAATAAGTCCCGAAGGTAGCCCTGAAACCAACCTTTCACGTTGTTGGGAGAATAGAGGTAAGGGTACCAAGATAAACAGAAAGAAGAGCCATCTGGCAGATGCTAAAATAAAAATAACTCTGTCGCTAAGGTCTTATTTCAAGGTCCTTGCACAGGTTTTAGACGTGGCCAAACAAGGGGAAGCCCTTAGGGAAGACTCTAGGCGAACAATAAGACTCTCTGCCCTAGGCCAGATGGATGACACTGAGCTAGGGAATAACTGTACGCCTACCCCTGCCTCTACCCCGGCACATATACCTACACCTACACTTGCTCTCTCTTCAAACCACATTAAACATCTGGCCAAACGACTCGAGCCGCTGAAAAACCTAAAAACTATAGAGAGTGCTGGAGGAGAAAGTCCAGAGGTGGGGAACGGTGTGATTAACGGTAGTGAAAATGGGCAGAGTAAGAGTAGCACAGAAACAGGAAGGGAAAGCCTTCCGGCAGCCCCTTTGGAGGCATTATTCTCTACTCTGTCCTTAGACATCAGGAAGGGGTTTGCTGTATCAGAGTCTAATCAAGGAGAAATCAGACTTTTTTGTGAGTCTTTGGAGAAGAAATTCGACCTTTTGGACTCTAGGATGGTGGTTCTAGAAGACTCAGTAGAAAGACTCAAAGAAGATTTGGGAGCAGCTAAAGCCGACATAGTAACGCTTAAAAGGATGAGGTGACGCTCCGAGATAGGTTGGAATCCTTGGAGAACAACTCAAGGTGCAACAATTTGCGTATTTTGAATGTACCAGAGGGTAAGGAAGGAGATGATCTTAAAGCCAATATTATAACTCTCATTAAAGAATCAATACAGATTGAGGATTCAGAAGAAAACCTATCGAGAGACATGCACAGGATCCATAGAGATCCCTATAGGAGGCACCCTAATCGAACCAAACCTAGGAAGATCATAGTCAATTTTCTAACCTTCTCCTTGAAAGAAAAACTATTAACAGCTGCTCTAAAGCAAAAGTCCCTGAAACCCAGGGATTTTGCTTTTGAGATCCGATCGGACCGCTCACGCTCTACCTGGGGGGAACAACCTTTACAACGCAACTTTTACAACGCACTACCATTACAACGCATTTTTTACAACGCATAATCCATTACAACGCATGACATTACAGCGCATGACACTACAACGCATTTTTAAAAACTACCTTTACAACGCATTCCATTACAACGCATACTACCATTACAACGCATACCATTACAACGCATAATATTACACTATACTATCCAACACTTACCCTACTGATGCACCCCCTGGAGTTAGAATAGTAATTTTTACCCCTATACTATCCAACACTTACCCTACTGATGCACCCCCTGGAGTTAGAATAGTAATTTTTACCCCTATACTATCCAACACTTACCCTACTGATGCACCCCCTGGAGTTAGAATAGTAATTTTTACCCCTATACTATCCAACACTTACCCTACTGATGCACCCCCTGGAGTTAGAATAGTAATTTTTACCCCTATACTATCCAACACTTACCCTACTGATGCACCCCCTGGAGTTAGAATAGTAATTTTTACCCCTATACTATCCAACACTTACCCTACTGTTGCACCCCCTGGAGTTAGAATAGTAATTTTTACCCCTATACTATCCAACACTTACCCTACTGATGCACCCCCTGCAGTTAGAATAGTAATTTTTACCCCTATACCATCCAACACTTACCCTACTGTTGCACCCCCTGGAGTTAGAATAGTAATTTTTACCCCTATACTATCCAACACTTACCCTACTGTTGCACCCCCTGGAGTTAGAATAGTAATTTTTACCCCTACACTATCCAACAGTTACCCTACTGTTGCACCCCCTGGAGTTAGAATAGTAATTTTTACCCCTACACTATCCAACACTTACCCTACTGTTGCACCCCCTGGAGTTAGAATAGTAATTTTTACCCCTATACTATCCAACACTTACCCTACTGTTGCACCCCCTGGAGTTAGAATAGTAATTTTTACCCCTATACTATCTAATACTTACCTTAAATGTAATTTAATATTATGCGTTGTAATGGTATGCGTTGTAAAGGTAGTATGCGTTGTAATGGTAATGCGTTGTAAAGGTATTTTTTAAAAATGCGTTGTAGTGTCATGCGTTGTAATGTCATGCGTTGTAATGGATTATGCGTTGTAAAAAATGCGTTGTAAGTGCATGCGTTGTAAAAGTGTGCGTTGTAACGTCATACATCCCTACCTGGGACCGTCAATGGGAGTTGGGCATAAAAATGGAAGAGTTTAAGAAATTGGGAGCCGTTGTCCAGCTAAAATTTTCAGCACAATTAAGAATCATGTTTACAAATAAAATGTACAATGCAAAAACAGTGCAGGAGGCAGAAGAGTTTTTGAAAAATCTAAAGTAACTTGTAATATAACATCTAATTCGGGAAAACTGCCCCACAAACCTTTAAGAGTCTAAGAAATAGTTAATTGACTATGTACATTTGCTAGATCCACATATATCATATATCACATACATTTGCAAAACCTACAGTATGTAATAGGATAATATGATGTGGGTAAAACATTAGAAATAGGGGAAGTCATAGTGGGAGTTTCAGTTATGTATGGTCCCTGATAACTGATGAAGATTAATCTCAGGGCTAAAGTGGGACACATCGGCAGGCATAATCTGGACTAAGTACAGGCAAATGGGGGTAGGGTTCTCCAGGGAGGGGATCGGGGGGAATGGAAAAGGGGAGGGGGTCACGGGTGAGGGAGCATAGGGATAAAAAAGAAAATTCTCATTTGCGTCTTAGTCCCAATGTTATTTTTTCTTGGTTATTGTTTTTTACCTGGTGTCGACACCTAGGAGAAGGTAGATGGTTTGGAGCTCAATATCTTAATCCCCCATGAGATCATTACAATGTCTATCCTGGAATGTAAATGGTCTCCGGGTCAAAAGTAGGAGGGAAAAAATCCTCCAATATCTTAAAGATTCACCTGCACAGATAATCATCTTGCAAGAAACACACCTTTTGAGGGAAGAGATTACCGGCATATGTAGGAAGCTCAGGTGGGTGGATCATTGTGTTAGTTCTGAGCAAAATACTAACATTAGGGGTGTAGCTATTTTAGTTAAAAAACAAGCTAATGCTTGTCTCTTAACAACTATGACAGATTCAAGTGGCAGGTGGGTCATTGTTAAGTATCTATGGAAGGTACACCCATAACGGTAGTAGGTTATTATGGGCCGAACCAAGACAACCCTTCTACACTAAAAACTATCTTTTCAAATTTCTTGGGGTTTCCTGATTTGGTTATTCTTGCGGGGGATTTTAATATAGGGCTGGATCCTCAAAAAGATAAATCACCCAGTAGCAGGGCAAACGTCCTGTCTAAATCTAGGACATACCTAAAGATGATGATGAGGCAGAACGCCTTATCAGACATCTGGAGAGAAAGATCAGGTACCAAACTGGGTGTTTCTTTCTATAATAAAAAATATAGGCATTAATCAAGGATCGATTACATCCTTATCAGCAATGATTTAAGGAGTAAAGTCAAAGATGTAGGCTATGTGACCCCCCACCTTTCGGACCATGTGGTGGTCTGGATAGAACTTAAGTTACTTGACAAAGAACAATGAAGGGTGTGGACATTTGATCGCACACTCCTCCTAGATAAGGCTGAGAGAGAGTATCTGCGGAGCCTGCAGTGGTATGGGACACCCTGAAGTCGTACTTGAGAGGCTTGATAACAAATAGGACCTCTTACAGGAATAGACAATATAGAGAAGAAACAAGATCTATTGGGATAGAAAGGAAGTTTAATAATGAAGCCTATCAGGTTACTCGCCAGACACTAGAAGATAAACTGAAAATTATGAAAGTTCAGTTGGAGGAAATTATTCAGGCCAGAATCTTTAAACGATGGGAAGCTAGTAAGCTTGCCCATTTTGAATACGGTGAGGGGGCCGGTAAATTACTGGCATGTAAGACCAAAACTGACAGAGTCCGTAACCTTATCAAACAGATGGATGACGAATATACTAAATCACCAACAACTAATGATGAAGAGGTAGGAGAAGCTTTCTTCACCTTCTTTAAAGATCTGTACACTGAGGATAAGGATGTAGACAGCATCAGTGCACACGAATGGCTAAATCAGATCACTCTTACTTCACTAGACTCCATCCAACGAGAGAACCTAGAGTCCGAGATCTCACAACAGGAGGTTAAGAAGGCGTTATCAATCTGTAAGATAGGTAAGGCTGCAGGGCCGGATAGGCTTTCCATGGAGTTATATAAGAGTTTGGGAGAGACAATATTTCCATGTTTGATAACCCTCTTTAATAAAATCTTGGTAGAAGGTGCCAGACCTCCCACTTCATGGGGTGAAGCTAACATAACATTGATCCTAAAGCCAGGTAAATCTCCAACTAATTGCGGGTCCTATAGACCTATTTCACTCCTAAACAATGATGATAACATTTTTACTAGAATATTGGCAGACAGGTTGAGCGGAGTAGCAGGAAGTCTGCTGCATGCCGACCAGAAGGGTTTCCTGAAAGGCAGGATTCTTTTTGACCTCACTCACGATCTTATAGGTGCCATCGACGTTGCCTCAACTTTCTCACTTCCCTTGGCAGCAATGACCCTGGATGCCACCAAGGCATTTGACAGGGCCAACTGGAACTATCTAACAGCAGTACTCGAGAAGTACAATTTTGGTGTAAAATTCTGCCGAACGATCAATCTCATATATAGTGACCCTTCAGCGAGACTTGTAGTCAATGGAAATGTAACTAGACCCTTTAAAATTGAGAGAGGAACCAGACAGGGCTGCCCCCTCTCCCCGCTCCTATTTAACATGTATATAGAACCATTCGCTGTAAGTCTAAGAGAGGAGACAGATATAATACCATTCAAGAGTGGAGTGTGGGAAAGGAAGGTGGCTCTGTATGCAGACGATATGCTAATTCTGTCGTTGAATCTGGAGCTATTGTTCCCTCATATTATTCGTCTAGCGCAGGATTTTGGCTAGGTCTCGGGGTACGAAATTAATGCTGACAAAACTGAAATTATGACATGGAATCTACCAGGGTGTTGACATCAGGTTAAAAACGAAATGCGATATCTAGGAGTAAAAATTGTCCAGGACATCAATAAGATTGCAGAAATTAATTTTTTAAATATTGTGAGAGAATGTAAAAAAATCATGAAGTCCTGGGCACACCTTCCCTTGACGATCATGGGCAGAATTAATTTAATAAAAATGGTAATTCTACCAAAAGTCACCTTTCTCTTCAATACCATCCCGCTATACTTTGAGAAGCAGGCCATAGATAAATTCCAGCAATCTATTAATTCATTTGTGTGGGCCTATAAATCGACAAGAATAGCGTGGAAAAAGCTGAGGCGCAGGAGAGAAAAAGGCGGTCTTACACTCCCAGATATTCAGTACTATGCCTGGGCCTTTCAGCTAACATATTCCAGAATGCTACTAAAATGCCCGGACTCATCAGAAAGGGGGAGAATGTTTTCTGCAATGTTATACCAAGTTGGATTATCACGTGAGGGCTTTCTTTTTAAATATGGAGACCAGAAGTTCTTTAAGAAAATAAGGCTGAAGGTATTACTGAGTGCAGCTCAAATTTGGGCCAGAATTAAAAAAATCTACAGGCCTAGAATATTGCTCACGCTTGGCCCCTTTGTGGGATAGTCCGGGAGCTCCGAGCTGCTTGAAAGATAAATTGGCAGCCTCCCTTAAAACAGCGGGGTTCCTGGTATGGGGAGATTTGGTCTCTGACGGAGTACTTTTGCCCTGGGCCTCATTTGACAAGAGAATGGAGAAAGGTATGTCCAGATTTAAATACTTACAGTTAAAGAGTTGGTTTCAGAGTTCTGATAAACCCATAGGCATGGGCAATATCCTTGAAGAACATTTGGTACAGAAGCAAGAAGGAAAGAAGGAAGTATCATTCTTTTATAGGATTATAGAAGAGACCATTGATGGAGACTTCAGGTTACCCAAGGAACTATGGGGGGATGCAATCCCGGATATTGACTGGGCAGATATGTGGCAAATTTCCTTTAACACCCTATTTATAGCTGCGAAATCAGCTTGGCTAAGAAGAAATCATTACTTGACCACACATAGGGCCTATTTTTCCCCGGCGAGACTTAATAAAATATCTAAGAGCCCTCCTGCTGGCTGTAAAAAGTGCCATATGGAAAGCGCCCCAGACACACATATGTTCTGGGATTGTCCAGACATTTCAGAATTTTGGAAGAAAGTAGAAACCACTCTTACTGATATTTTAGGGTGCCCAGTATGCATCGCCCTCAGGCTTATCATCTTTGGTATATCAAGTGAAATTATAGGGCCAAGCAGAGGCTTTTTATTCTATGCTATTTTGTTAGCTAGACGTGAAATTTGCAAAAGATGGGCTGAGACCATATCCCCCACGCACTCAGACTGGCTGACTTCTCTATATAAAACTTCTAGAACTGATTTAGCTAGATTGGGAAACAGCAGGAAGAAAGCCATTTGGGATCACTTGATAAAATGGTCTCCTGGTCAACAACGTTAATAATGATAATCTGCCTCTCATTATAAAATAATCTATATAACATATATAATCTCTTAATCCTATGATCAAGCCTCAGGGGAAGCTCTCAGACTGTGTCAGGCTGTGTTGTGACTTTTCAGTATTGATTTCCAATTGCAAACAGACCCACAGAATCAGGCATCAGGCACCGGTTTCGAGAAATCAGAAGAGAGTATGACCAGCCTTTCCTTGACAACGAGAGGTCAGCAACAGGAGCGTGTTTGCTTGCCACTGGTAGGCGGGTGATAGAGAGGCGGGGTTCACACCTCGCAGGCCTACGTCTCGTAACTGAGTAACAGTGGCAGCCTAATAGTCTCCTAGTTGTCTGGGGTCAGAGGCGAATGAGGAGTAAAAAAAATAAAAAATAAAAATAATAATAATAATGATAATTTATACTTCCTGAGCCCCAGATTCTCGATGCCTAGCATGTTGAGCAGGTCCTGTTCCCGGACTAAGGTATCCGCCCAGCGGTGTGTCAGCTGCACAATGCACTAATGTCAGAAGAATGCAAATGCACCATCCATTTGTACACAGTGACATTTTTCTTTTAATAACTAACTACAACTATTTTTGAACTGCGTGGGTATTCATTATTTTGCCTTTTTCAAGCCATATGAAACAAATTCATTAGATAACCTTGGAGTCTGGGTACTGTTTTGCTTTTGGTAATCAAACTGTCATCTTCCTTCCCCAACAAATGGGATGGGGTCATCAACTTGCTGAATGTTGTATTTGTCTATCTCACCTTTCCCTAATTCCCTCTACCCATCCATTCATAAAAAACCTAACCCTATTCCCCTAGTTTGTATGATCACTTGAGTTGTGTGTTAATCTCCACCATCAACAGATCTCACACTTGGTGGGGCAGATTAAGTTAAAGTGATGCCAACTGTTGCAGGAGGTGGTTAGTTGTATCGAAATTGACATTTGGCAACACCCTCCCCACCTACTCAGGCACAGCGCTGCTGGAGGGTGCCGGACCCTGTTGCCCCTGAGGACCTGTAGACTCCTGGCTAACCAGGAACAACCCTCGACCTGGCCTGGCACAAGAAGTGACTGGTACCTAGCCCCATAAAGAGTCGCAGCCTGCTCCTGGTGCCCAGCTAACAGCGCTTTCTGAACTGCATCGCGCACCGGGCCCTGGCGGGTGTGTCCCAAGTGCTGCGGTTGCCAAGTTCTCATCTGTGCCCGACTTCCTTGCCCTTCCCGGCCTGGGGCATGCTCGGCCAGGGCCGTCTACATCATGACAGGGGACCGCAGTTTCAAAGCGGCACTCCAGGCCAAGCTAAATAAATACGTGTGGGATGGGGGTCCTGGAGCAAGCTCGAAAGGAGGATCTGTCACCCTGGAAAAGTCACTGCCTGGCGAGAAAAAGAAAGAACCGACACTGCGGGACATCCTTGAAGCCATCACGACCGTGCGCTCATCATTGGAATCATGCATTGACTCAGTATCCTCAGAAGTGTCCCTTATCGGGCGGATATGCGCTCGATGAACTCGCGATTGAAGGCCGTCGAGATTAAAGCGAACTCTCTGGTCGTGGATACCTCTACACTAAGGCGCAGGATGGATGACATGCAGGCTCACACCGTGAAACTGGAGGCACAGTTGGATGACTATGAGGGGCGCTCCAGAGTAGACGCAACAACTTCCATATCTTGGGGGTACCGGAATGGGCGGAGGGGCCATCGGCGGACCTATTTGTGGAAGAATTGATCCCTACCTACCTTAAACCGAAGGGACTCTCTAACTTATTTTCAGTTGAGTGGGCACACCAGGTGGCAGACCGAAACCCTGAGCCCCGCCCACAACCCCTGCTTGCAAGGATTTTCAAAAACAGCCGTATCACCTTCTTCCCCGACTTCACCCTGAGGGTACAGCGACAACGGCGCAGCTTCCTGGACACGAAGAAGGCGCTTCGTGGCAGTGAACTGAAGTATGCCATGCTCTTCCCCGCCAAGCTGAGGATGGAATTGGGGGGGAGAGTCTGGTTTTCCACTACTCGTGAGGAGGCCTGGGACAGGCTTGATGGATGGCGCAAGGCAGGCCGGGACAACAACCACACCCGGGGTGCAGGAGTGGATAGTGACACCCGGGTCTCCGACGGAGGCACACCACCCCGGGGGCAGGAGGAGGTGATGGGAGGCATCGAATAATTGGTCTGTATGCTTACTCTTTCGGGGTAGAGGGTTTCTACACTGACTAATGGCTGTATTGGAGCAATGGCTCCCTAAGTGTAACAGACCTGACGATCAAACTGCGCCAGGCTCTCACTGGAGACTTTGTTGAACTAGACTCTTTATGATTCTCCATGATCCCCTAATATTTCTGTAAAAGCTACAAAGCACTCTTTAGGCTTTGACTGCTGCTCCTGGACTACCTTTATTTGCCAATTTTTCAGGGACGGGTGCTCGGTTAGGCTACACATACCCACACGTTTTTGAGGGGTGGGCGATAGGCACTCTGCTAGTTTGGGGGGGCGGGAGGTTTTGACACCACCAAGCAGGGAGGCAGGGAGGGGGGTATTGAGTAATGTTTTTTGGGTCTGTGGGGAGGGGGGGTGGGATTGTATCTATGTTTGTGTTGTGGTTTTTATGTTCCTTAGACATGGCATATTTGATTGGTCTCAAGTAATAGCAGATGCTGGTTCAGTATTCTTGATGTACTCATTGTTGCGAATAGTAGGGGATACGCCAACGTCTCTCCCCGGTGGCCCTGCTGAGTGCTCCTCTCTGGGTCTCCATATGCCTGTACAATCGTGTGATGCGACATTCACCAGATATTGTTCTCCTGCAAGAGACCCACCTGCTGGGGAATGTATGCAAGGCCGTCACTGTGGGGTTTCAGCTAGCGGCCCACTCCGCTTTCGGCTCTAGTTCCCGGGGCTAGGCATCTTAATCTGGAAATCATTCCCCCTGACTGTTGACTTGATCCGCACTGACCCTCTGGGTAGATTTGCTACCATTTCTGGGATTCCCCTCATGAAGTGGCCATTTCCTCCAGGCTCCGACTGGTCCAACTAAAGATCCTCCATAGAAAATACTTGTCAGGGCCCTTGCTGGTCTGTATGGGTTGCACCCAAGATGGTGGCTGTGCACGACAATGTGGCCAAGAGGGCACCTTTATCCACGTTCTCTGAGAGTGCGCAGCGATTCAGAAATATTGTGAAAGGGTGGTCCACATAATGGAGGAGGAATTGGGGCAACAGATTCAGTGTAACATTAAACTGGCATTATTGAACATTTGGGACCCTACAGACTTGAACGCCAAGGAGAGAATATGGGTTAAACTGTGTCTCATGGTTGTTAGACGGAAAATTGCAAGGTTGTGGAGGGCTCAGAGCCCACCAAAGATTGTCGATTGGGCCGATGATATGGACTGGTGCATGGTGACGGAAAAATCCATTTATGAATCCAGAGGGTGCCCGAAAAAATGGATGCAAATATGGGGGCCATGGAATGTTTACAGGGGGGAAATTTGCGAACCACCAAGAGTCAGAGACGATATTACTGCAGGGATTTAAATGTGCATGTCAAATGTTATCAACCCTATGTTATGATATGTACACTTTGTGGACCTACTATTTGAAGGAGCAATGCTGGCAATCTGCTTACTACTGCCTTATAACTGTAACATGTCTTATTTCTTAATAAAAAGAGTTATAAAAAAAAAGTATGGACTGATTATCGGAGAGGTAGTAGACATCACTTTATCTACTCAGGTAAGAAAAGAAGATCTCAGGAAGAAGGGACTGTTGTTTTTGGTTTATGTTGAGAGACTGAATTAGCAACCACTAGTTACAGCAGGGCAGTAGTAGTATACACATATGGCTGACGCTGGGAGGGTGGATGCTGCTCAGCCTCAAACACGGAAGGGAAGGTTGTGTCTGGTCAGGTCACTCACATTCTTTTTTACAATACTGTTTGCGGGGTACTGATCTGGATGAGGAAAGGTAAGTAGAGTAGTTAACAAAACATGGAAAGTGAGATTGGGTAGGGAAATATAAAAAACTTGAAAGAGGAGGGTAATGGACACAGAGGGAAGATTGGTGTGCGATGGGGCAGGTACAGAGAAGAACTACCTCTGTTGTCACTGTGTTGGTGGTGTTTCCTCTTTAACTGTGTGTGAGGCACCTCTATCTAAAGCATGTACAGAAGTCACAACGTTGCTGTTCCGCTAAGGCCATTGCAATTTTTGGATGTGATTCTTTGTCAAAGCAGAGGGCACTTTTTTCCCATACATACTAACCACAAGCAACAATTTGAAAGGTTTAATGTACCAAGTAAGTAGTCAAATATTCAACGCTATATAATATCTTTTTTTCCATAATGTTAGGGCATGGGTCCGAACGGATCGGAAAAACAAACAATGACGGGGTGGAAGGAAATGGAAAGGGTGTATGGTGGTATGCCCCCTGCCATGCTGCTCTGTCATGACTCATGGCATCATGGAACCTAGTATGGCATGCCATCCTGTTAGGGCCATGATATCCATCTCTAGCCTGTACCTGTACTATGGACTGTTTGCTTAATAAAGCCTTCTGACATCCTGTATGGTGTGAGAATAGTATACTTAGGCCTGTGTTGCACATTTTTCCAACAATCTTCTGTGTATACAAGATATGTAAAAGAGGAATGGAAGAAAGGTTACCAAAAAAGGCAGAGGAGAAAGTGACAGACAGGAGGAAGTCAGCAGTGGAAACTGGGGGAATATATAAGAAAACAAAAGAAGGCAGGTTTGTGTGATTAAAGTGGACACTAAAGATAGGGAGATGTTATAGAAAATACAGAAGACCCTAACGCATACTAGAGTAGAGACAGAAAATGTTCAACCTGACTTACCAGCAGCACCAGCAGGAACGGCAGGGGTGGAAGCTACTTCAGTCCTATGGAGAAAGTTGGGGCCAACAGAGGTGCATTGTCCTGACATGGAAATAAAAGTAGAAGACACTCTTTAAAAAAAGGGTATTTGACAGGAAAACAAATCTAGTGCCTGACTGACCAATTCTTTAATTCACTTCTGTTCAACCCTAAACATAAAACAGTAAATTACTCCTTCACCTTCCTTCATACAGTTTTGAACTTTTGATACCCCTGAAGCATCAGCCTCAGCAAAGTCAGTCTCCCTTCATGTACTGCACCACAGAAAGGTGGAACATAGATATGTACAAGAAGAAATAAAGGTTTCTGTCACTGTAACAGTTGTGGTGGGAAAAAGCTACAGACAGGAGGGAGTGAGCTGCTGAAACAGGGGAAAACAAGAAATATGTGGGCATAACAAACATTAAGGAAGACCAAGGGAATTGGGAAAATAAAAAATACAGAATTATGATCATGCACACTAGCTGGGAATAGTTAAAGTAAGCAAAGGACACACAATTGATGGACGGAATGCAGAACAAATCAAAACATTCACCCCTAGTCAAGGGATCTGGGTTAAATCCATCATTCTTTTGCTCACCATGCCACCCCAGTTTAGACCTGGCCATATGAAAATCAGTCTTGACCCTGTGCCTCAAGGGAACAGTCCAGCCCGAACTGCCAAGCCAGGTCCTCCCTGGACCGGGAATAAGTATCCTGGGACCGGTTTCACCCCTCACCAGCCAGGATAGCTTGAATCCAGTGGCACAGTGAGCCTGAGACCCACGTCTGGGCATACCCATCACACTTAGGGCAAGGAAGCAAAAGACACACAATTGATGGACGGAATGCAGAACAAATCAAAACATTCACACCCAGTTAAATTAAGAAATAATTTAAAAACATTACTTACCAGCAGCAGCAGGAACACTTTCTGTAGCCAGGGCATCACCAGTTCCATTTACTGTTTCTTGGGTCCTGGCCGAGCTGCTGTTGGCAGCCTTCCCCGTCTTGTCCGATTTGACTCTCTTTGGTTCTTCTGAAAGATAATGAGGGCAATGATTAAATAGTAGTCTCTAAAAAAAGGGGTATTCCAGCATCGTACCATCTGATAAACCAATTCTATTTCACCCTTCACACTACTCCCTAAATCAGTTCTCTTTCCTACAAATTGTAAACTTCCTACATTTGTATTGCTGCTCCACTCACTTCAAAAAATGTTTCTATTGGTGAACAAAGTCTGTCTCCCTTCCCGTATGACACCTCATGGAGAATGGAACCTATTAACAACATAAAGGCGCAAAGAATGCATTGCCAACACCCCTGATATCAGACTATCCTAGTAACTAACATCCTTTAGATATTTCCTAACCACTTGGTTCATCCTGGAACACAATCTGGGTTGTATTTTAGGATTCACTTGATGTCCATTCCAAATTCCTCCCAATCCTTCACTCCTAGCCACTCCCTGTCAAGTTGTCACAGTGGAAACATGGAGCACATGCACAGTTCACACCCAAAAGTGTACACCAAAACCAAGCCCAGTACTTTGAAATAAAGACAGTGGACACAGGTAGGCTCTGATGCAAAACTTCACATCAATATTAAAAACCCCTCAGATGAGCCTCTTCCATTGTGAACATGGGAGGAGATTTATCAAAATGTAATGCAATGCAATGCCGCTAGAGAACTTGCTGCACTGCATGACAAGAATAGAGCAAGGATGCACCAGATCTACTGAGATAAGACACATCCTGCTCTCTCCCTGCACTGGCACACTGAGTTCTGCCTAGTGCAAATGGAAAGCAAACACAAAGAGATGATGGACGGAGCACTGACATTTTTCAGACACTCACCCCCAGTCACAGATCTGGGTTGAGTACATCATCTTTCTTTCGCTCACTTCGTCACCCCAGTTCAGACCTAGCCATATGCAAATCAGTCTTGACCCTTGTGCCATGTCATCAGTGATGTCACTGACCATGTCATGAATGATGTAATATTTGACGTTATCAGTAGTGCATTGCGGGAGCGCGAGTTATAGTTAGCTCAACTAACTATAACGGCCAAATTTCTCTGGTTTTGTACGAGTAAAATGTCTAACTAACTATAACGTCCCTGAAACCTGTGTTTTTTTCAGTGAATTCCAAAGGATTTTTAAATGCTAATTTCTAACTATAACGTCCCTGAAACCTGTGTTTTTTTCAGTGAATTCCAAAGGATTTTTAAATGCTAATTTCTAACTATAACGTCCCTGAAACCTATGGTTTTTTTCTGTGATATATATATATATATATATAAAACGCTGTGGGGACCGGCTTGTTCCTCATAGCATGGGTTGACCTTGTCAGAACCAAACACTATCTTTGTGAGGACCCGTCCCTGTAGTTTGTTTAGGTACTTTCGAGTGAGTGTATCAAAAAAGTAAAAGCACAGTTAGATTTGTCTTAGTCCGCTTCATAGCCTACCCTACTATCAAAGCGTGTGTAGAGTAGAATAGTAATTACATATTTCATTTCGGTCAATAGCCGATCCTCATAATAATAGTGATGTTAATGGGGGGGGATGTATAAATGTTTTATAGATACAACCACATCAAATATACTTAGTGACATAACAAAACACAAGTGTGAAGCTTGAGTTACCTATGATATCACTCATAACCCTGAGATGAAAATGTCGGTTATTCACAGTTTCCCTTTTACAATTTTATGTTGCCGTTGGCTTCCAAAAAATTAATAGGCTATTCCAATTTTGGTACTTTAACCGTAGAAATTAACTTGAACTGCAGGTTCGGGCTCCTGCTAAAGGACTCAATGCTGCACCCTGCTAACAAGGGCAGGAAGCCTTCTTCCAAGGCAGGTGAGAACACTTTGCTCCTGGAGTCTGTGTATGCACAAGGTGCCTCGATAGTGGCATATAGAATGTTGTTGGCGCACCATTCGTTACCAGTGTGATATGCAAACAGCACCGGGCTATAAATTATATGAATGTTGATGACCCGAAATATGTAAGGGGATAAGTTGTAACAGGAAAGATAAGGCTGCTGGGGTTTGTTTTAGGAGGCTCTGCGAGGTGGCGCCCAGACACTATTTGAGACGTAGATTGTGCGCTATTTATGGGGAGGTGGAACTCGGCGGCTAATGTGCTTTTAATCTGAAGCGCTGATCAGGAAGGGATTTCACACCACTACATGAGTCTGAAACCCTCAGCAGAGCACCTTGAGCTGCAGTTGTCAACAGCTACACACCGTGAGATTTTTGTTAATGGGAATCTGCCTCGAGCTATTCAAAATCCATTTGACCGCTGGAATAATACATTACACATATCTCAGTATTCTCAGAAGTGAGCCTCTTCCATGTGCCTGTGTGCACGTTGAGAGCAGTGGTGAGCAGGCAGCGCGTCCAGGTTCAGCTGGAGTCACAATCCGTGCCAGTCTTAGATTGCCACCCCTGCGGAGTTGAATGGTGCTGCTTGTTACAGCAGGTGACACTAGACAAACTGTCCCGGCGCCCACATGCTGTTCAGTTTCCCAACTGTGTAGTGGCACACGGTATACAGCACGGTGTCATTCTCATTTCAACCAGGCGCACCTGTCCCAGGCACTTCGAGAGCAGTGGGTTGTAATGCAACACATGTGAAAAACAGACACACAGGACTGTATCCGCAAGGCATGTGTGATCCTGGTCCTAACCAGAGAACGCCTTCATTAGGAGGCTCGGACATGCTGGCACGTGTTGCTGCACAGGTGACCCTTGACAACAGATAGGTAAATGAGAGGTTGCAGGATGCCTCCACGAAGCACGACAGTTGTGCCGGAATACCTGCCCAGACACCCGTGCAGGCATAACAAAGCGTGCATGAAGGTATGTGAACACGGTCAGGTCCCTATGCACATCAAAATCTTTACTAGGTGTATCTGACTTCTGCCCCTGTTCTTGTCCTTGCATCCTGACACCCAGCAGAGCGTCCCCTTTTCCGGGCGAGGCACTCACCATTTCGAAGCAAAAGTGTTATTGGTGCAAGGCGAAGCACGTATCCATTCAAACTCACCCCCTAAACTCAGCACCCCCAACAGTCCCGTTATGTGGATGTGGGATCCACTTTCTGTGGCTTGCAGAAGATAAAAGTTCCCACAGCACCTGTTGCACTAATGGTAACTATGCCCCTGCTCAGTGGGGCCACATTCCGTCGGTAGGAGTCAAAATGTGAGAAGTAGGTGTCTGCGGGGGTCTTCTCAGGAAGGGGTATGTGTGCTGTCATCTGGGGATGATGCACAACCTGCTCGTTTACCGGTTTTGTACTAAGATAATTGTTTCCTTCGTAAGCTTTACTTGTGATCTAAAATGGATGCATGTGGTCTCTGTTCACCCAGTATACATGTAATCAGGCGCAGGAGCCGCATTTTCTCCAGAGTCCACGCACAGCGCATATCTGCATGAAATATGCATTAAATACCGATTTAATGTCTTAAATTCGTGCTTAGCAAGTGTTTGAGCTATGGCGTCCATAGCATTTCTTCCAGAAAGAGCAGAACCTATTCATAGCTCTGTAGTGCCTGAGATTTGACCAAGTACAACCTGCATATCAAACACCCTGTATCACTTTTCTTGGAGCTGTCTTTGAATATTTGGCTCCTGAAAAACGGACTCCGGTTTCTCAAGGGAGGATCGTTACTTATTGTAGCATTTTAGAATAGATGTCTCGGCCCCGCGACCACTGCTGATTATATCTAGACAGTCAAAGACTGCGCCCTAGGCAGCAGCTTGCAGATACATTTCAGTTTTCCCATTCGAAGGAAGCGATTGCGCGTTCACCCACTACTTACTACTTGTTAAGGTTGAAAATAAACGCGCCTGTCCTATTAAGCTGTCTAATAGGAGTACTGTCCTTTTTTTTATTTTCTCATTAGGATTTGCGCATCCAGCGCGTATTCTGCTGATTATGTTTTAAAAAAGAATGCTTTTTTCAGCCCTGGGGTCTCTGTGGGACCCCCTGAGCAGGCCTAGGGGGTCAGGGTGTTTCTACCCTGACTCCTTTTCTTGTTTTTGAAACTTTTTTCAATGATTTCTTGTGACTCGGTTACTGAGTCACAAGATGGCTGCCAACACTTCCTGGTTTGGAGTGTTGGCAGCCAATCTGAGTGAAGCTCGTGCCCGGTAAGGTTCGCAAACCCTCCTCGGAGCTCGGATATCGATATTTTAATTGTTTTAATCTCACAGGAACTAATGAACAGATTTACACCATTTAAAAAAAAGGTCGCTTTCTGAATCAAGACCTACCTTTTTGCCATATTTGGTGTAATTCCGTTCAGCAGTTCGGACTGTAGTCGTGTCTAAAAGTTCCTATGGAAATTAACATGGGGAAAACGTGTTTTGGGACCCCCCTTTTTCTCGGCCCCCGCTTGACGAATCACCCCAAAACTTTCAAGACAGGAGCTGACCAGAGCACCCCAAAATATCGCGAAGTTTCGTCAACCGTCGACAAAGATATTGGCAAAACAAAAAACGCTTTTTGAATAGAAACGAGGTCCTAACTATAACTACGTACTGGTGACCACCAGTAGGTAATATATATATATATTTTTTTATTTTATTCTGTCATTTTTAACAGAACATCACTTACCTAGCCCCGCGGCTTCCACTTCCAGATGGTGCTGCAGGTTCTGTTCAAGGTCCACTATGTTGGCCTAACGGTGCATGGCTGCTGGGTGTGGGAGACCCTCATCTGGGAGCTTATGCAGTGCTATACTCTTCCCCCACCTCAGCTGATGCTCCACTAGGACATTGCCCCAAATGGGCCTGCTGCCATTATGATGGAGATGTGGCGCTGCGCATAATAAACACTAGTGCACCAGCTCAGCCTTGCTCAAAATGTGGCAGGGCATCAACTCCTCGAGCCACTGTCTGGGGTGTAGGGCTCGGCAGCGCTGCCTGCCTACCCCCATAGCTAGGTGTTGGGTGGGACGGGTACCAAAAAAAGACTAACTGGAAAAAAAAATGTAAAATAAACTCACAGAAGAGGAGGAAACTAATTAAAAAGTGGAAATATATTTTTGAAAAAGGTGATAGGAGAAGCAGAATGTGGTGGATTGGGTTGGATGGGGCCTGGGGAATCAGGAACACAAGGGCATAGCTAGCTGCAGGAGCCGCCCTTAAAAAGAAAATTGTTGCGCACTTGCACACCATGACATGCAGTTTGCACTGTTTTTTTGCGCAAACTGTGTAACTGGCAAAAAATTTTCAATACAACATGTACGAGACGCATCTCGCGTAATTCTGCTTAATCTTGAGGAACTCTTGGGTAATTCTGCGTGGATACACTACACAGGATTATGCGAGTTACGCACACCCACGGAGGTGATGCAGGGGGTGCAACTGGAGGATCAAACGGAATGCAGCTCTCAGGAGTTAAAGAGGGTCTGGGGCAGGCCCAGGTAGTTTGTGGCCTGCTCTGGGTACACCACTGTTGGATCGTCCCAAGGCAAGAAGAAGACCCAACAACTCCCCCCAAATGTTAGTGCCCACATTCACTGCCCCCTCAAGTGTCTCTTGAGCCCCTGCACAGAGTCTCTTGGAGACAGGACAAGTAAGATACCAGGTGAGTGCACTACCCCTGCTGTTAGTTGCTTCCTCCCCTCGCTGTTTTTTTAAAATTTGTATCACAATTTATATTCATATTATAATAAAACATGCATAACAATATTAAACAAACAACTTACACTCACTACCACCACCCTCCCTTATGTCCAGTCCCCATTATTGTATGTATCTATATATTTTTTGATAACCAATTTTTATTGCTTTTTCGGAAACATATGCAGTAAGAAAAGAGATCAACAGCCAGCTCAGAAGTAGAATAACACCCACCACATCCCACTATGGTCAAACGAAAACATTAGTCGTTTATCGCCCCCACCCACTTGCCCCACACCCTGTGATATTTCTTCAGACTTCCCCTGGTCTCATACAAGGCCGCTCCTGCGCTGCGCACCAGTCCACCACCCTGCGCCAGCGTGTCATGGTAGGGGCATTCAAGGCCCGCCAGTTTGTCGCAATGTCTCTTTTAGCCACCATCAAGGCTGTATTCAGGAAAAGTTTGTCCGCTCGAGAGTCATCCAGCCCATCGGTAAGTCCCAGGAGTGCAGTTGTGGGATTAAGAAGTACCTCCCAGCCTAGGACCTCAGTAAGTTCCCTGTTACCGATTCCCAAAAGCGTGTGATGACAGAGCGCTGCCATACCATATGGAAGAAGTCAGCCGCCTGAGGGTGTTGGCAGCATGGGCAAGATGCTTCGGGTCGAAGCCCAGCACGGTGAAGGCACAGCGGTGTGAGATAAGCAGTGTGTAGATAGTATATTTGGACCAAGCGAAACCGTGCTGATACTGTGATTAATCAATCAATCAATCAATCAATCAAAACATTTGTAAAGCGCACTACTTACTAGGCGCTAGGGGGGAATGCTGCTACTGCTCGAAAAGCCAGGTCTTGAGGAGTCTTCTGAAGGTCAGCAGGTCTTGGGTCTGCCGTAGGGGGATGGGGAGGGTGTCCCAGGTCTTGATGGCGAGGTGGGAGAACGATCTGCCACCGGAGGTCGCTTTTCGGATGCGGGGGACTGTGGCGAGGGCTAGGTCGGCGGAGCAAATCTGGCAGGTGGGGATGTAGAAGCTGAGTCGTCTGTTGAGGTACGCTGGTCCGGTGTTGTGGGGTGCCTTGTGTGCGTGGGTGAGGAGCTTGAAGGTTATCCTCTTGTTGACGGGGAGCCAGTGAAGGTCTCTTAGGTGGGGTGTGATGTGGCTGCGGCGAGGGATGTCGAGGATCAGGCGTGCAGAGGCGTTCTGAATGCATTGAAGTCATTTCAGGAGTTTGACCGAGGCTCCTGCGTAGAGGGCGTTACTGCTGCTGACGAAGGCCTGGGTGACTGTTCTTCTCATTTCGGTGGGGATCCACTTGTAGATCTTGCAGAGCATGCAGAGGGTGTTGAAGCAGGAGGATGAGACGGCGTTGACCTGCTTAGTCATGGAGAGGGTGGAGTCGAGGATGAACCTTAGGTTGCGTGCATGGTCGGTGGGTGTTGGAGCTGATCCCAGTGCAGTCGGCCACCAGGAGTCTTCCCAGGCCGAGGGGGTGGATCCGAGGATGAGGACTTCCATCTTGTCCGAGTTTAGCTTCAGTCGGCTGTTCATCATCCGCTCGGCGACGGCTTTCATTCCTTCGTGGAGGTTGGTTTTGGTGGTGTGGGGGTCCTTGGTAAGGGAGAGGATCAGCTGGGTGTCGTCGGCGTAGGAGATGATGTTGAGGTCATGCAGTCAGGCGACGTGGGGGAGCGGTGCCATGTAGATGTTAAACAGTGTTGGGCTGAGGGATGAGACTGGGGGTATGCCGCAGATTATCTCAGTGGCTTCAGAGCGGAAAGGGGGGAGGTGGACGCTCTGGGTTCTGCCGGAGAGGAAGGAGGTGATCCAGTCCAGGGCCTTCTCTTGGATCCCAGCGTCATGGAGGCGTGTGTGTAGGGTGCGGTGGCAGATCATGTTGAAGGCGACAGACAGGTCCAGGAGGATGAGGGCCGCAGTTTCTCTATTGTCTAGCAGGGCCCTGATGTCATCGGTGGTGGCGATGAGGGCAGTTTCGGTGCTGTGGTTGCTGCGGAACCCGGACTGGGAGGGGTCCAGGATGCTGTTCTCCTCGAGGTAGCAGGACAGTTGTTTGTTGACGGTCTTCTCGATGACCTTCGCTGGGAATTGGAGCAGGGAGATGGGTCGGAAGTTCTTGAGATCCTTGGGGTCCGCTTTGGGTTTTTTGAGTAAGGCGTTGATCTCGGCGTGCTTCCAGCTCTCTGGGAAGGTTGCTGCCTCGAAGGAGATGTTGATGGATTTTCGGAGATGGGGTGCGATGGTGGTGCTGACTTTGTTGAAGATGTGGTGTGGGCATGGGTCTGACGGAGATCTGGAGTGGATGGTGTTCATGATTTTAATGGTGTCGTCGTCATTTATGTTGGTCCAGGAGAGCAGGTGGTCGGTGCGGGTGGTGGTCGTGGGGGTGGAGGTCTCCGTGGTTGTCGTGGCAGTCGTGGCATTGAAGCTGTTGTGGATGTCTGCGATCTTGCGATGGAAGGAGGTGGCAAGGGAGTCGCACAGGTCCTGCGACGGTGGGATGTTGTTGGTGTTGGAGCTGGGGTTGGAGAGTTCTTTCACGATGCTGAAGAGCTCTTTGCTGTTGTGTGACTTGTTGTCAAAGCGGTCTTTAAAGGAGGCCCTTTTGGTGGATCTGATGAGGTGATGGTGTCTGCGGGTGGCGTTCTTGTGGGCTGCGTAGCTGTCCGGTGTCCGTTCACGGTGTCATTTCTTCTCTAGCTTTCGGCAGGATTGTTTGGAGGCCTGGAGGTCTTCAGTGAACCAGCAGGCTTTCTGGCTGGTGTGACTGTTGGATGGTTTCTTGATCGGGGCGACGGTGTTGGCGCAGTTGTCGATCCACTGTCTGAGGTTGTGGGTGGCGGTGTCGGGGTCGGCGGGTGGGCTCCAGGCGAGGGTGGTGGTTAGCTGGTCTTCGGTGACTTTGCTCCAGCAGCGGTGGGGGATCTGTAGGGTGCGGTGGTGCGTTATGGGTTTCCGGAAGGTGAAGTAGATGCAGCGATGGTCGGTCCAGTGGAGTTCGGTGGTGTGGTTGAAGGAGACGTGGGAGCTTTCAGAGAAGATGGGGTCAAGCGTGTGGCCGGCAGAGTGGGTGAGTGTTGTGACGAGTTGTCTGAGTCCAAGGTTAGCAAGGTTGGCGATCAGGGTGGTGGAGTTGGTGTCGTTGTTGTTCTCGAGGTGGAAGTTCAGGTCCCCGAGGAGGATGTAGTCCGTGGAGGCGAGGGCGTGTGTGCTGACAAAGTTGGCGATGGAGTCGCTGAACTGTGTCGGGGACGGGGGTGTCTGTAGATGAGGGTTCCTCTGAGGGTGGTATTGGGATCGGTGTGGATCTGGAAGTGCAGGTGTTCGGCGGTGCTGAGGGTGTCGTCGGTGTTGGTCGAGACTCTGAGCGTGTTCCTGTGGATGATGGTGATTCCTCCTCCTACTCCGTTGGTGCGGTCCCTGCTGGTGATCTTGTAGCCATCCGGGATGGCTATGGCGATGTCGGGTGCCGAGGAGGGGTTCAGCCAGGTCTCTGTCGGGAAGGTGATGTCTGGGAAGGTTGAGTCGAGTAGGTCCCAGAGTTCAATGGTGTGTTTGCGGGCTGAGCGGGTGTTGAGAAGAATGCATCTGAGGTAGTTGAGTTCTTATCCTGATGGTTGGGTTGGTGGGTCGGATGCAGGTGAAGCTGCAGTTCCGACAGGAGAAGGGTCCTTGGGTGTGCTTCGGGGCGGCAAGGAAGCAGTTGTGTGAGCATCCTGTGTTGAGTGCGTGGAGGGTGCTGGCATCGTAGCGGAGACGGGCGTCATGTCATTCGCGGGGGCCAGAGGTTCTGGTGCTGGACGCGGTCCAGGCGCAGACAGGTGCAGACGGGCTTGCCATAAGCGCGCCTTCGGCGAGCCAGCGGCGTGGCCGCACAGCGGCCGGCATATATAGGGGTGGGAGGGAGGAGCAGCTGGGTGACTGGAGCGGGGCGGCGAATGGGCGAGCAGGGGGGTGGGGCCGCAGGGATGCAGCGGTGGGAAAAAACGGGTGAGGAGCGGCGGAGGGAAACGACACACAGAATCACAGGGGGGAAAGAAAATACAGGCAGAAACTAAATACAGGGCACAAAAAACAATATACAGGGCGCAGAAATCACAGGGGATGAAGGAAAATACTGGTGGCAAAACAACACAAAACAATACAAAACCAAGTGCAGCGAGTGAGCCTCGAACTCACCACCACCAGCAGTAGCAAGCTGGGGGGGCGCTCACACCAGGTGGAGCTGTTACAGCGGCAAGGGGAGCGACCTGCCTGAGAGCAGGGTCAAAGGTCGCATCGTCCAAGGGCCCAAGCCATCCCTCCCATCTGTCCCTGAGCCGTGAGAGTGTGTTGAGGGTGTTATTTGTGAGGGAGCGATAAATACGGGAGATCACTCCCTTCCCCAGATTGCCAGTTATAACGTGGGCTTCTGGTGGACTGTATTCGGGAAGAGATGTACCTTCTTGGATGTGCGAGCGGAGAGCGTGGCGCAACTGCAGGTAGCGGTAAAACTGAGAGGTATGTAGGGAGTACAGGTTTTGAAGATCCTGAAAGATGCGCATGCTGCCCCCTTTCCAGACGTCTCTCAACTGTGAGATCCCGATTAGGTCCCATGCTCTAAATCCGGATAAGCCGGCAGCCCCCCCTAGCTGGGCACTATGCCAAAGTGGAGTGTATTGGGTCAATTTGCCCGACCAGTGTGTGTGGCGCAGACAGACCCGCCAGGCCAGAAATACACTGCATGTGATCTCGGGTAGGGTTCTGGGGACGGTGTTTCCATACAGCATCCCCTGAATATTGGGGAGACCTAGGGTGTGTAGTTCCAGCCGATAGGCTGGATCTGACCAGCCCCTATTAAACCAGTCATGCAAGGTAAGGAGCAGAGTGGCTAGATAATAAAGGTACAGGTTTGTCATCCCCAGACCGCCATCAACGGGCGTGATCCGACATTGGGCGAGTGCCAACTGGGGCCTCCGACCCCCCCATAGGAATTTGACGTCCAGGCTGTCCATTTCCCGGAACCACGCACGCGAAAAGGGGAGAGGCGTATTCTGAAGCATGTAGAGAAACCTGGGCAGTATCATCATTTTGAATAAGGCGATTCTGCCCATCGGGTTCAGTGGCAGTGTTTGCCATCCGTGGAGATCAGCCTGGGCTTTCTTCACTCAGGGAGTTACATCGAGCGCCCAGGCGAGGTCCGGGAGGATGGCCACCCATATCCCGAGGTACTTGAAGGACTGCCGTCGAAGGGGAATCGTGGACTGCCACTCAAAGCACTCTCTCAAAAGGTGAAGGTGGACCAAGACGGACTTAGTGGAGTTCAACCGAAGGCCAGAGGTCTGTTCAAAGAGACTCAGCCCCCGAAGGCACCGGGGTCCCGATAGCGCAGGCTCTGACAAATATAGGAGGACGTCGTCCGCATAGAGGGCAATTTTCTCTTCCTTGAGTCCAGGCCATCTCCACCCTATGATGCGCTCGTCGGAGCATACGAGGCATGCCAAAGGTTCCATTGCCAAGGCAAAGATGAGGGGCAAACGCGGGCATCCCTGCCTCATGGCCCTTCGGACTGGAAAGGACTGCTACAGGGCTCCATTAACCAGCACTCGGGCCCATGGTCGGCAATATAGCGTCCGCACTAGCTTGCAAAAATAGTCCCCAAAACCCATTTCTGCCAACACCGCTTCTAGGTATCGCCAGTCCACCGAATCAAAAGCTTGCTCGAAGTCCATGAGAAGAAGGGACAAGTACGGAGTCAGGCACTGGCGGTTCGCTAGGGCGAGGTGAAGACCCCGGGAGGGCATGAAGCCACACTGGTCAGGATGGACCAGTTTGGCCAGGTACGGCCACAACCGTTTAGCCAGGATGGCTGCGAACACCTTGAGTTCTGAGTTGATGAGTGAAATAGGATGGTATTCGGAGCAGTGCTTCGAGGGGGGCTGAGACTTGGGGATCACCACAATGGTGGCCATGTCGGTCTCAGCACGAAATGAGCCTTTATCGGCCGCTTCCGTGTACAGCTCCAACAGGTGGGGAACCAGCATGTCCCGGTAAGTGGCATAAAAGTCCTGTGGGAGTCCGTCTAGCCCCGAGGTCTTACCGGAAGCAATGCGAGAGATTGCCTCATTGACCTCCTCTGGAGTGATTGGGAGGTTTAGCACCTCTGCCTCAGATTCACCTAGACGCGGGAGAGGGATCCGTTCTCGGTGAAGCAGCTCTGAGAGTAAGAGAGTGGGGGGCTGTGCAGCGTAAAGGGCGGTGTAGTATGCAGCGAAGCACTGAGCCACCACCGCCGGAGACCGTTGGACCTCCCCATTCAGGGCTAACACTTCGGGAATAAGGCGGTTGGCCATCGGGCATGTGGTCAGTCGATGGAGCAGCTTCCTATTTTTGTCTCCCCACCGTAAACCCGTGCCACCGAAGACCTCCAGAGCAGCTTGGCGGCTTCCAGGGAGGTCTGCCTGATCTCATCTCGCAGGAATGCCAGTCTCCTGTCCAGGGCCTCGGTCCTCCTTTCGGGCGATTGGTCCTCAAGTATGGTGATCTGAGCCTCCAGCAGGGTAAGTCGGGACTCCCGCGCAGCCTGTTGAAGCTTGAGCTGACCTTTGGTGAAGCCACGAATGGTGGCCCTGCCAGCCTCCCACAGAGAACCAGGGGTAGGAACAGAGCCCTGATTGGTGATGAAATATTGGCAGAGCTCGTTGCCCACCGAATCCCGAAAATCTTTGTCCTGGAAAAACCAGGCATTCAGCCTCCAGATCGGTCGCAATGCATCAGGGAGGTCAGCCACCCGCAGCGTCACCGGGTAGTGGTCGGAAATATCTCTGGGGAGGATGGTTGTCTCCTTGATTGTCTGACAATCAGAGTCGGCATGAAAATGTAGTTGAGTCGTGCATGAGTGTGGTAGGATGCTGAGGTGTGGGTGTAGTGTCAGGTCATGGGGTACCAAAGTCTCCAGGCATCGCAGACCCCTACGGTAGTCGCCCAGTTCAATAAAAGCTTGGCCTGAGAAAATCTGGAAGACGAAGGGGCTCCCACCACATCAAGGGCAGGGTCCATGACTGCATTGAAGTCTCCCCCTATAATGGTCATACCTAGGGGTAGGGCGGCTATCAACCTTGCAAGTCGCATAAGTGTGGGGGCCATCAGCGATGGTGGAGAATATACGGACAGCAAATTTAGCGCTTGGTTTCCTACGGCTCCCTCCAGGACGACATAGGTACCCTGATGGTCAGTCGTGACCTTACACAAAGCGAATGGAAGGGTGCGGTGCACAGGGATGGCTACTCCTCTCGACCCCTGAGTAAAGCCGGAGTGCCAAACCCCACCATAGCCGTATCTCGCCAGGAAGGGGCATTTATTTCCCACCAGATGGGTTTCTTGGAGGAGCAGTATGTCGACGTTGTGGCGTTGTGCATAGCGCAGGACTGCAGTCGACTTGACTCTGTCTAGCAGTCTGTTGACATTCCAGGACATTACATGGAGCGACCCCTTCCCATTGTGGATGTCAGTCATGGGGGATATGGGTGAATAGGGAGACATCTCGCGCGGGTGGCAGGAGCGAGCAAGGTGTGTGGTCTGCGTGAAGCATTGGGCGCATCTCTAAAAGTCTGATGGTGTGGGTATTCGTTTCGCTGTTGGACAGGGATGCAAGCGTGGTGTATGACGTATATCGGTGAAGAGCCGGGACAACTGACTTTATGGGATGTGCGGTCATCGTGCTGTTGATCAAAACAGTGAATGTGAACCAAGTGCAACAAGGAAAAACTGGGACTACAGTCCCCCTCAACCCGGCTCCCTCCCCCCTCCCTATACTTCAGGAACAGAAGTCTCTGTTGACCCTAACTGAGAAACCTAGAAGAAAACCAAACTAAAAGGCTTGGGAATGGGGAATCGTGGAGGACCCCTCCTCCTAGCCGGATGTTCTGTAACAGTGACCATCAAGAGATAGAAGTGATGATGAGCTGAAGTGCAGCGCCAAGGCCTCAGAACCAATTACAGCCGGAAGACATGGTGGGCTTACGGTGGCCCCGTGGGAAGGACCGGGCTTCGGGAAAGATCTGTGTCTGTAGGATCCAGTAGTGATGGCTGGGGTGAGGCTCCCTCTGGGTCCGAGCGGTTCAAAGAGCTTGTGCGCCGCAAGGCAAGGAAGTCATCCGGGGGTGCCCCGGACGTCGGATGATGAGCGGGACCCAGCGGTGAATCCGATTGGGCTCGTCGCGGACCCCGCCTCCTGCGTGAGCGGGTGCGTGGCGGCCACGGGTCAGGCAGGTCCCGGCAGGCACCCTCATTACTGTCCTTAGGAGAGGTACTCCGGGTGTTGATGTGCAAGGGGCGCTCTTCTGTCACCCATCTCTAGGCCTCTTCAGGGGAGTTGAAGAAAAGGGTTTTGTTTGGGAACACCACCCGGAGGCGGGCCGCGAAGAGAAGCCTGTACTGGATGTTGAGGGCATGCAGCTTTTGTTTAACTTCTCCAAATGAACGACGTTGGCCTGGACCTCACGGGTGTAATCGGGGAACATTATGATTGTCTGTCCCTGGTATTTGAGGTGTTGTTTCTTCCGTGCTTCGGCCAGGATGGAGTCCCGATCTCTGAAGTTAAGGATCCGCATTATGATTGGCCTATGGGGCCCGCCCGGCGGAGGCCTGGGCACGAGAGATCAGTGCGCCCGCTTAATTGCAAACCATGTGGAGAGGGTGCCCTCGGGCATCCATGAGCGCAGCCAGCGCTCAGCAAAGTCCGGCCTTGTTCCGCTCCCTGCAGAAACCCCACCAGGCGGAGGTTGTTGCGCCGTGACCTGTGTTCAGCGTCTTCGGCCCTTTTGTGCAGTTCTTGGGGATGAGTCTGAAGGTGAACCACCTGATCTTTAAGATGTTGGACGTCGTCCTCTACCGTGAATATAAGAGACTCCCTTTCCTTGATCCGGGCCGTGGCAATACAGAGGTCCTGCCGGATAAGATTCACCTTGACCCGAACCTCTTCGATCTTGCTCTCCACAGAAGATTGGGAGGTGCGGATGGCTTGAAGGATAGTGAACAGGTCTGTAGGGATGGGGGTGCCTCGTCCCGCAGTCCCCCCATCACCCTGGAGTCCACAACCGTGTACTGGTCCATTTTAGTCTGTGTGGCGGGGGGCTTCGGCACCCGGTCTCTTCCCATGATAGCCACGCAGCAAGGCCGCAGACTGATATCACCGCCCGGCACTCAGATGAAGGGCGAGTAGATGCGGGGGCCTTCTTCCAGGGCCGTCCCCGGCGGACAGCAGCTGGGAAGAAGGGAAGGAGAAGAGGAAGGGGGAAGAGCAGTCTGCCTGGCCCCATGCCACCCGACTGACAGCCGATGCCCCTTCACAGCAGTCCTCCTCCATATCCCTAGGCCAGGAGTCGAGCATGCAGGACCCGCCTCCGGGACAGGGAAGCCCTGGGTCTGAGGCACAGGATCCAACACAGGATAGAGTGCGAGAGTACTGGTGAGATGTGAGGCAGGGAGCAGGCTGTCCAGGTGGGGCAAAGAAGGGAGGCCCCGCTCACTCCACAACCCGATATTGCGGCCGAACCCTTCCGAGGGGCACCACGCTATCCCAGTATCACAGATGATCATGGCGGGCCACACGGTGATGGTATGGAAGGAGGAGGGGGGAAGAGTCCACCAGCCCCTGACCGCTGCCCAGAATGACAGCCGAGGTGCTCTACCCACACGTTGTTTCCCCCAATGGGAGAGCGCATGGGCCAAGGGAGTGCTCCACATGGCGGCGACAGGCCCAGAGTTCTTGGTCCTTCGCTCAGGCCAGGCGCAGGGTGGTCCCCATCAGTAATTGTCTCTTGTCACCAAGAGGGTGAGGGTGAGGGGGGAGATCCCTCCCCCACCCGAGCTGATGGCCAAACTCTCCCCCCTATCCTCTGCCCACCTCAGGGTCCTCAATCATGTGCCTCAGATGGTCAATGCAGGCCACCTCCCAGCTCCTCACCTCGTCAAGCGGATCTCAGGGCAGGGCAGCGGAAGGGCCCCCGGTCCACAGCTGCTCCAGCGCAGGCAATCCTCCGGGGTCGGCACCCGGTGCAGTCGCACAATCGCCTCCTGGGGCCACCGCCCCCTCCGGGGTACCCGCCGAGTGGCCGGCCCCAATGCAAATCCACAGGAGAAGGGGAGGAGGGGGAAAGAGGCACCCCCACCTCCCCCGCCACTGTCCGGCCAACAGCCAAGGATTCAGCACACCACCGCGGCACCAGGGGGAAGGTGCACGGGACCTGGGCACTCCGGTGATCAGAAGCAGGCCCGGGGTCTGGGGCTCAGCACCCGCCCAAAGTATGAGATGCGGTCTCGGATGAGGACAGGGGCAGAACACAGGCTCCCCTGCCGCACGATTGGTGGCCGATCTCCCCCTGGGCGCTTTGGCCCCTCAGGAGTCCCGTTCAATCGTGATAGGTGGGGCTGCCTCAGCCTGCTCTTTGCGCCTCTCACCACCACTCAGCGCAGTTCAGCCGATCAGTGAGCGAATGCGCCGTCTCCAGTCAGGTCAGGAGCCACAGCCCCCAGGGGTCTTTTTTCCAGCACAGCAAACCAGCCCGCTACAGATCACGGGGGCACCAGAGGAAGCCCCGGCAGGGCCACCATCTTAGATGTGCCGCGAGCTGGATCCGCTCCACAACGGCGACCTGCAATGTCCAGACGCCACCTCGCCCGCCTCCCAGAGGGGGACCGGCGCCCAGGGCAGCTCAGCAGCAGGATTCTGAGGTAGGCAGTCGTCGATGGTGACGGATGAAGGAGCGGATGACGGAGGGGTCCGGAGCACTTCTAAAATGTGACCGCCATCTTGACGCACCTGGCCACACCCACAACACATATTTAGTTAGCAAATTTAATTTTTACCAATTTTCTTCCCCAGAATCATCACTCTTTTCTGAATCTTTAAGGGGATCTAATAAATGATCCCATGCACAAACTTTTTCAATTGATTCTCTTCCTTCCCTCATATCACTATACAATACTGCACTCTCATAGCCCGCCAAACAAACCAACTCTACTTTCCATTATGCTCCCGTAGGGGACCTGGCGCCTTCTGGTTCATAGTTATTGACATCTTGCAAGTACCAAAGCTAAATCAATAAATTCTTTTGTATTTTTACACTTTGTAGGTCTTGGAAATCACCCCAGCAGATAGACTATAGGAGTACACTCAATTGGTCTCTTTGTTGCCTCATTTTTACAGAATATTACTTCCCTCCAGTATTCCACTAACAATGTGCATGACCATACCATGTGCAACATTTCTGCACCCTATTCACCACATCTCGGGCATGCCACATTTGTCTGACAAGTTTGAGCTATTTTTCCCGGAGTTAGATACGCTCTATGCAAGCAGAAAAAATGTATCACTTTAAATCTCACATTTCTACATACAATGTATGAATTCCCAAGAATTTTAGACCATTCCAACTCTGGTATTGGTTATGCCAAATCCTCCTCCCACTTTTCTCTTAGACCAATAAGAGGCCTTATCATATTACTTCTTATTGCCTGAGAAAGGCACGTAACTGCCTTCATATGACCCATCGTGGTGCACAATATTTGACAAGCACTATGTACTTGCAGCTCTACTTAACCCATACCCCTTTGGTTACTCAATCTAGCGATCACCGCTTGATGCAACAAAAATTGCCCTCTCTGGATCTTAAAATGTGGATAACAATTCCTCAAATGATAATATCACACCATCACTATACAAATCTCCTAATGTATGCAGCCCATGGTTTGCCCACTCTGCTAAGCCCCACAATCTTTCCCCCAGAATAATTTGTTCCAAATTTCTCAATGGAATGCCCGGGGCATAGGGCCTCTGAGTATCAATTTGTTGAAGTGTGCAATGCCAACGGTGCAGCACAACCTTTTACGTAGTGGCCATTCCCAGCACTCGTCCTTTGACAGGGGCCATGAGTATTCCATACAACACATCAAAATCTGGTTTTCCCTCTAAATTCATCTCCCCTAGAAATCTTTGTGAATGAATCCATTGTGTACCATTGCAACTGTGCTGCTAGGTAATAGCTTACCATAACTGGGGAGCTAGTCCTCCCTTACTAGTAGACCGTTGCACCTTTACCAAAGCCACTCTTCGCCTACCTGTTCCCCGTATAGTAAAAACCAACAAAGAATCAATTTCCCTAAATACTTCATGGGCACTTTTGTGAAGATGTAAGGTAATCGGGGCACCACCACCATTTTTGCTACTGCTACGGAAACTGAAAGTGGCAAAGTCCTCCAAAAATCTACACTTTTCTGTAAACTTCTAATCGTCACACCAATGTTACCCTCCAATAAATCAATGGGAGAATGGTATAATCTCACCCCAAGATATTTCAGACACGTTCCCTCCCAATTAAGACCCCTCATATCCACAGGCTGCAGTACTTCCTTCTGTAATTGAAACAAACATGATTTATTACAGTTGATGCATAACCCTGAGGCTTGCCCAAAACGATCTAGGAGATTCATGGCATGCGGCAAATCAACATTAGCATCTTTGAGAAATAGAAACATATCATCTGCATATAATACTGAATAATGTTGCACACCCTGTACCTCCAGACCCCTGCAAACCCCTCCTGTCCTCAACCAACTAGCAAGTGGCTCCATAGCAATTACAAATAACAATGGCAAGACTGGGGACCCTTGTCTAGACCCTCTTCTCAATGCATAGTTTCTGAAATATTCGTACCCGTTTTGATACGAACAGTAGGTGCCGCAAACAGATGCCTAACCCATGCAATAAATTGGTTCTCCAATCCCATCTTGTTGAGCCCTTCATACAGGAAATCCCAACTTAAACTATCAAATGCCTTTTCAATGCCAATTGTTGCAATTAACCCTTTTTCCTTCACTGCAAAATCAGATTCCATGATCCCCAATACCCTCCTAATATTATGAGCCATATTCCTTCCGGGAATTAACCCAGACTGTATGTATTAATTTAGACATGAATGGAGCTAAGCGCATTGCCAATACTCTACTTAATATTCTGTAATCCAGATATAGCATAGAAAGTGGGCGATAAGCCTGTACATTCTCAGAGGCACTTCCAAGTTTTAACAACAGGATCACTACTGCTTATGCAGTTGTGTGGGGGCAATCGTCCTCCCTTCCTGGCTGCCAAGTAATAATTAACTAGTCTCAGTGCCAATTTTTCCATGAATGTCAAATAACATTCCAGAGGGAACCCATCCATTCCAGGGACTTTCCTTCTTGCCATATGCTTTATGGCATCCTTCACTTCTTGAATAGTTGCCTTCCCACCCAGGTCTTTTTTCTCCTCCATTGTAATCTTAGGCAATTCTACTGGCTCTAAAAACTCATTATTAAAATGTTGTGGAAGCTCCAACGGCATAGCATATAAACCTGCATTGAATTTACTAAATCTTCTGTTGATGGCTTCCTGTGTCTAGAAGCGTGTACCCTCCTCAGAATCTATTTCCAATATCTGCGCATCACTACTCTTAGGGTTTGTGAGCCAGGCCAACAAAGTACCTACCTTGTCACGTTCCGCATGCATCCTTTTCATATTCTCTCTATAATCAAAACTACACAATTTCTCTATATCTACCATTACCTGCTTCCTGGCATCCAAAAGCTGTTGATTCAACTCTGGTTTACCTGCTCTTGCCAACTCTGGCTCTCACAGCTATTTCACATGTTTATCAATCTCTTTCACAAGGGTATGTGTAACCCCACTATCTCCGCTATACAGCGCCCATGTATAACATGCTTAGATACATCCCACTCTGTAGAAGGGAAACAGTAGTAACCTCATTTTCCTTAAAATAATTCACCATTGCCTTTCCAATAACATCATGGAACACTGTATCTTCCAACGCCTCCATGCACAAACCCCAGTCTGGTATTCCTGTCTGATCTCTATTCCACCCCACTGATACTAAAACAGGATTATGGTCAGAAATTGCTGTGCATAAATACTCCACATTTCCAACTTCACTATGCACTGCAGGATGACACAAAGAAGTATCCAATCGCACACGCAGATCATGCAGCCCCAAAAAGTACAAATAATCCGTAATTTCGGGGTGCATACTACTCCACGAGTCCACTAACCCCCATCGTAGTTATCAATTTCCAAATTGCCTAGTCCCCCGATGCACTGATGAATCCGTCAGTGCTGGGTGTGATCTATCTCGGCCTGGGTCAGCAATACAGTTTAATTCTCCTCCTATGAGGATATTCTGTGTCATGTATGGTACCAATATCCTCGATTATCCCCGAAGAAACCCATCCTGATCCGAGTTAGAAGCATAGACCCCCACTATAGTCAAGTCTCACCCAGCCAAGCACCCCAACACCACCACATACCTCCCTTCTGGATCAAACAATTCATCTGTTTTCTGAAAAGGCACACCATGCCGAACCCATTTCAAAACCCCCCTAGCGAAAGCATAGTATACTGTGGCATACAACTTCCTTTTCTGAGGCTGAGATATGGGTCTCTTGCAGTAATGCAACACTCACTCCCTGTCTTTTTAAATCTGCATGGACATTTATAGCGCGTAGTCATGTTGTTCAGTCACTGCACATTTCAACTAATAACATTGTACAACATGTCAGATTGCTCATCTTTTTCCCCCTCTTTTCCACAATTGGACTTCCTAACCTACCTATGCCAAACCAAACTCCGTAACCCCAGGACAAAAAGGAACCCACTCTCCATCCAAACTAAAGAAACTCCCACTTTCCATGCTACAGATAAGGGGTTACATCCACATACCCGCCTCCCCCGCCGCCCTTCACACCATCGACTTCACATTCAGAATATAGTTGCCCACCCCATTTCCTACAATTACAATATTTATATTTTGCAATATTCTCAAAATTCTTCCACAACACTTCTTGAAATTACATTGTGGCTTTTAAAAAAAAAATTTCATCAGAATTGTCTATTGTGACACGCGACAGATTAATTCCCGTCTCAGAACTAGATGTGCTAGATCCATCTGTTTCTGTTCCCTTCTCTTAGTATTTTGTGGAAGGGATTGTTTTGCAGTTCCTCCACAACTCACCACCACTCTAACCAATCTGTTTTGCTCCTGACAAGCCTGTAGCCTAGAGGGGACTCCGCATCCACCCCTCCTCCCCCCACCATCAAGCTGTTTATCTGTTTGCTTCTCACTGGTTGTATCTAGAGGCCGTGCATGTCTCCTAACCAAGGATGTCTTTTCTTGCCCCTGGTCCTGCTCTGTTTTTGGTTGGTCAGAGGGTCTGCTGAAAAATATGTGGGGAAAAAACAAAAAACGTTGCTAAATTATTGGATAAAAAATGCATATTTACATTTTTGCATTTGACAATGCGGATATTTTAATAAACTTCTCAAAATCCAGTGCTTTCATAATAAAATGTGAATTTGCAGAATTTAAAATTGCTAATTTGCAGTAGAGCTGTCGTATCAGCTATTCAAAGTAAATGAAAGGGTAGGTAATACTTGAGTTATGCAAAAGCCAATTTTTTATCCATTGAAAATTTATATTCACACACATCAGTTAGCTTTACGGAGATAGTTTTCCCACCAGCTTAGATAGCATTTTAAAGGAGGTGAAATGTATCTAGATTTTATGACATCAAAGGTTCTACACAATTTTCAGTAATTGTGTGTATTTAATAAAGCATTGTAAAAGAATGGTGTCTAGAATATAAGGTAAAGATACACAATGCCAGCATTAACATAATGTCAAATACAGATTAACATGTGAGCCAAAGAAAACAACGGATGAGCATGAATGTCATTAAATGTGAACTTTCAAAACTTTCATGAAACAAAAAAAATATACATAGAATTAGTAAGGTTATGACAAAGCTTGTAGAGAAAATGAACTGCGCGCTCAAAACCCATAGAATACCTATGTGCAAAACATTAATATACATGGACTTACTGTCTCTCTGCTACTCAGACTCTTCCAGCTGAGTGCCGATAGTTGGCCAGGCAGGTACAGTTGTGTCATGCGGTTGTCCTGGCATGCTGTGTATGTGTCTGGGAGGACTAGCTCATAAGATCCTGGACCTTAACACTGCCCTAGCTATGTAGGTCTTCTATGTGCTTGCTGCAAAACTTCCCCCTCCTGGTGTGGACAACCATGGCACTGCAGTGTGCGGCAATGGCCCGCCAGATTTGGACCTGTGCTGAATTGCACATTTGTGCTTCTGGTCCCCTATAAAGCTGAGGGTTCTTGTCCAAGACTCCCCTTGGTGATGATATTAAATTTGGATTCTAAAAATTTGGAGGCCTTCCATTCAAGTTCCTCAGCCATGTTGTAAACAGAAATGTGGCAAGGAGAAGCAGGATGGAGGAGGATGCTTATTGGAGGAGAGGATGTCTCACATTGAAAATTAAATGGCCAACTTCTTGTTCCTGTATGCCATTTCCTATTTATTTATGGTATGTGACGATCTCCACTCGCAGTCTCGACCCTGGGTGCGCACACAGGGGAGAGAGACTGCATGCAGGTGGGAGACTCCATACATGTAGTCCAAAACACAGGTTAGGAACTAATAGGATCTAAGCAGAGATATTTTCTTTAGCTAATATATGTGTGTTTATTTATGATTTAATAATGTTTGCCCAATACCTGAGTAAATGAGACTGTGTTTGAATTTTGGCCTGGAGAAGTGTTATATTGTGATATAATGTTTTGGAACTTGTAACTTCACTTGAGCAGAGTATGTTAATTTAGAAACATTATGCACAGTTAACAGAGTTGTCTCAGGATGGTAAGTATGGACAGCGTGTTAGATGCTCACCATTCATCATTGACAACTGACTGTCCAACCAAATAAATGCAGTAATGAAACATTCAGCTCAAGAGAATAAAGAGTTGACCAGCAGATCCTCCACCTCCATACCATGACCACTGTTCTGGCACACCAGGGTCCCCGGATTTGTCTGTAGGTCAGGGGTGACATCTATATGTAAACCCCATTGAAATGCAATATTGTGCAACACACCATAGGCTAAAACAATATTGCACACAACTTCTGGGGAGTACACCAGCACCCCATGTTATGGTCAATACATGTGAATCACAACTTGATAAATCGAAATTTGCATTCAGTAATGACTTGTGTACGTGTGGGTGCCCTATTATATCTCTTCTGCGATACTGTGGTTGGACATCTATAGTGTGTGTAGAGATGGGGAGAGAGAGAATTGCCAGCACCACCAGCAAGAAAGAAATGGGTGTCTTTTGTCCTGCATCATACCCACCTACCTGCAGTGTATACCAAAGTAATGTGTGGGAGTTGTCTTGTAGTGGTGACTGATTATGTTTGCTATGCCACCCTGAGATAAAAATGTATGCCCAGTGTGAGAATTAAGCCACATGTCACAGAAATCCCCGGCAACCAAACAATGTGCAAGAGATGACTGTTGGAAAATGAAACTGTTGTGTGTGCTTCCAGGAAAGGCATCACACATATCAGTAAAGCAGATCCTGGCATTACAGACACCATAGCTCACGAGGGAATTGGGCAAAACCATTGAATTCACTTGACCCCCTTTATCTTCCAAAAGTGAATGTGACATGGCAATAAACTCTTCTGCTGATGCATCTCAGTACCTCACGCGTGCATTAGGACTGGCTTGCCTGTGAGATGCCAAGCTTCCAGAGGAGACCCCCTAGAAAGATCCACAGGCCTTGGAATGGAGCACAGCCAGTATTTTGACGTAGGTTGGTTTAGCCTGGGAGTGGGCCTTCGATAAGTGGAAAGCAGTGTTAGGCATTGACAGCTTCCCTTGACATACCAACGAAGCAGATTCTTTGTCTGTAAACCCGCTCTCTCTTCCTTCACAAATAATTCCTCCTCAGAAGAATGGGCAAACCTACAAAGACATTTACCAACCTAAGAAAAGACGTTTGGTGTGTGTGTTTCTATCTTATTTGGTCAGCCCGGCTGTGATTGGTTGTTGTTGAAATTATTCTCATCTGGAGATGTGTGGTGGATTGTGTAGTTAAGAACAATTACTCAATTAATCGCTGGTTGTATTGTAAGTATTGTGATCATTGTAATATACACATCACACATTAAGGGGTCGATTACGATGCAGTTCGGAGAGGCTCCGAATCGGATTCGGGTCTTCCAAATCCTTTCGGGAACCCGTCTTTCCAACCGATTCGGAAGAGTTTCCAAACGACCAATTACGATGTACGGAAAGCGTTCGCACTTTCCCACTCGGTTCTCTATGGCATTAGGAGGACCAGAGTCATTCTGACCTGACTCGTACAGGTCTACGGACCGTGTTTCTGACCAAGCGATAACGATGTCAGATTCGGACAGCCTTTCCAAATCGGTTGTTCCGAATTGGATTGGCTGTCGGAATCTGAATTTGGTGGCCCGTAGCAGGCCCCCCTTCACCCTGAGCCTTCCAAATGGGGCCCGTGGGGGTACCCAAGGAACTCCTCTTTGCAACCATGCACATGTGTGGCAGGCACCATGGGGTGCCCGCCACAGGGTGCACGATTTTCCCCACCCACCTCTTTCTTCAATGTATTCGGTCAGAACACAGGGAGTCCGGAAACATCGTAATCGGTCGGTCGGACTCCCCAGATCTGATTCGTTTGGAAACCATTCCAAGACAGCTTTGGTCGGAATGTTTTCCGACGGGTATCGTAATCGACCCCTTAACAGTAAGGAACTATAGCTAAGCTGTTGAAATACACATTCCCCATGTTCAAACAATAAACAGCCTTTTAGATGCAGAGTTCCTCTTTTTCTTAAAAATAGATCACAAAATAAAATAAATAGCTGAACATATTTTACAATAATATTTAACATACAATTATTTGGAAATAATTTTTACAAGTGTCATGAACCTGTTTACTTTCACTATACTTTACCGTATGGAGATGTCTGCTCTGACTGCTTAGTCTCCCTATGGTAAAGCACTGGGAAAAGAAAATATCTTTAATAAAATTGTAAAAAGTCTGTACAAATATTTTTTTCATAAATGTAATTGAAAATAATTTTACGTAAATATTTTACATGGGTGACAATGAAGAAACCTACAGCAAAATTGAATATATGTCATGAACAGAAAATATCTTACATATTTTACATTAAATAAACAAATTAGATCAAGCTACAATTAAAAAGGCAAGACTTCAGAAACAGAATCCAGTAATTTGTTATGCACTAATGTTTATTAAAAGTGATGGAAACACATTTTTTTAAAAGTTAAATAAGTAGATTTAATAAATGTTTGTGTTAAATTCATTTTAAAACGGGGGAAAGGATAATAAAATTATTATTTTAAATATATGGACTATTGTTATATTTTTCCAAATTAAATTATATTTATTTAGATGTTTAACTATTTTAAATAATTTAAATGTATTTAACATTATTTCCAGTGGGGTATTATTTAAGTCTTTAACTCCATTATTTTTTGTGGCAAGGGATTCCAATTCCAGTGCTTGGGCAGGTGTGGTGCTAGAACTACTTCAATTCTGAGCTGGAGTGCTTTACTATACTTTTGAGTACTTTTTTGGCTGTAATAACTGAAGAAGTGTAGTTTGTGACTAGCTCTTTTGTGGGTGGGTTGATGTCCCGCCTAAAACTTCTCCCTAACCCTCCATTTATTCCCTCCTTACTCCCCCCTAATTCCCTCCACTGTATTAGTAAGTGTTCCATATTTTACAGCATCTCCCCAGTGTTTCTACCAAATGTACTACTAAAAGGTTTATCTACGAGTGCGAAGACTCCGAAGTTGCGGCAGAGATCTCTGCACATATGTGTATAGGAGAAGTGGAGGTGGAAACTCCACACAAAGGATGGAGAATAGCATTTTATAGTAAGTTTTGTAGTACTACAAAGCATATTATAAAATGCAATTTGTGAATACCCTCAATGGATTTAAGCCCCAACAGTTGAGAAAATGTATGGTTTTTAATTTGCAAAATAACTGATTCAACGTCAAAATTAATGTGTCTAATTATGGGGGGTTTGCAAGCCATAGTAGTCAAAAACAAGAGTGAACTGAACACACTTAAGTAGGAGATCAGATACTGTGCCAACTGGCCTCTTTAATGAAAAGTTACTAACATGGAGAGTACATGTGCTAGAAATGGGCTACCATCCAAAATAGACCCCCAAAGGGTAACAAATTTTATAGGCACTAATTTTGTATATGGCTATTCATTACCTAAATCTTCAAGTGGCAGCTCAGCCCATGGAAACTAGGACATTTTTTGGTTTTACTGATTCACTGTAACAACGTGGAGTTGGACATTAGAGTATCAGTCTGGTAACATCCTTACACCAAAGTATCTTTCAATATAATAGGGCTAGTGAGATGGTTGAAACATTTGTAGAATCTGGTTGACCAGCCTCAATCACCTGTGCACCATTCTAAGACCTAGAATAAAATGTGAAAACTCTCATGTTTCTCACGAGCTGGCAAAGAGATTAAAATGGCTTTCATAAAGGCAAGGGGCAGGTCATAATGATGTAATATCCCCACAATCATCATACTGTAATGTATCCACCAATTATTCAACCATCTTGCAAATCAGATGTAATTATTTGTTCAGTTTTAGCCAGCTGCACTGAAATTTCATCATGGCTGCAGATCAGCTCACTTCCTCTAGATCACCTAAATGCCAGCTTTGGTCATTTTCAGCCTTGCTCTTTGTCTTTCTGGTCACAAATCAGATGTCAGGTCCTCTCCACAACCTAGACAGCGTAGCTTCTTCATCTTCCTAGGTAAGGCATAGCAAAAGTGCCTTCTCGAGAAGGCTATCCCTAGAATGTTCGTCCTCTTCCAGTGTCCCTATGGTTACCCTGGTCTCTCTAGTCCACCTGGTCCCTCAGGTCTCCCTTTCCCCACTGGTAAGATGTTCCTCTGTGCTGGTACAGCAGAAAGCATCCAGATTTCCAGAAAAATACAGTTTTCTAGCTCAAGGTGGCCAATATTCATTTAAATCTGACAGCACTTCAAAGAATCCTAGGCAAACGGAGTTGGTGCTAGAGGTTCAAAAATTAGGGGTGGGCGGAATTAGCGTAATTGCGTTACGCAAATCTCCGCGAAACGGTAAAAAATCTCCGCGAACACGCAGAAATTCCGCGAACACGCGGAATTGCTTGTTCGCGATGCTTTTTTCCTGTTCACAATTGCTGTTTGCGTGCTCGGGGAGAAATATCTCGCGAACACGCATTTTGAGAACGCGAACAAGCAAAAATTTCGCGAAATTGCGGAAAGCAGACTTTTGAGCAATTTCGCGTTCTCCGCGGAACGCGAAATTACGCAAATTACGCAAATTCCGCGAGCGGAACGGAATTTACCGCCCAGGCCTATCAAAAATCATGTTTGCAGTAAATTGCGATAAATACCTTACTGCCCCTTTGATGCATTGTAAATATGTCTTTTATGTTTTTTTAACCAAAATAAAGATTTATATGATGATGATGTTAATCCCAGCCAATAAAGCAGGCAGCAAATTTGCTGTGTGTCTTACCATGCTGTTTACCAACAAGAGGAAGGGCAAGCACTAATTCATCAAGAATGTGGATTCACAGGGAAGGAATGCTGACTCCGTGCGTTTTGTCTCTGTATTTTCCCAATAGGCCTTGGCCGAGTATGATGTGGGAGTTTAGAGATACAGCAAGATGTGAGTTTTCCTCACATAAATTAGACACCTTGAGCTGAGTTCAGCTTATTTCCAGTCCTTGATCAGTCCTCTGTGTAACAACGTGGCTCGGGCTGGATATATATTGAGGACAGAAGCCAGACAGGAACGGGACTGCTACGAGGACTGTGCATCACTTAGTGTCAGCTCAAAGGATATGAAAGCTGGAATCGACTTACTTTGCTCAGTAAACCACTGTCTTGTATTGACTGTAGCATTCCTTTCAAGGAACATTATACATAGCTCACGTGTTCTTCTTATGTACTATATTTAAGCTCAAACATGTAATACACACTAATAGGACAGAGAAGAATCTATGTTATGAGAGCTTGGTCATGTTTTACACACAGAGGGCCTATAGCCCACAGGCCAAGGGTCATAGGGAAAAAGTCCTCTGTCCCTCAATAAACTACTCTTTTCCTCAAACATCATTCCCACCAAAGCCACTTAAAGGGTCAGTTCCACCTTCTCCCATGGGTTGAAATGCATATATTATGTGAAGTTCAACCTCATAAGATCCTTAAGTTTGCTGGTGAGTAACATGAAAGCAAATGCATCACCTCCACTGGGCTGAGAGATGCCAAGACCACTGAGGGAAAACACATGGTCAGCCAGAAAGTCAAATGGAAGGTAACATAGTATCGCTGTTCACACAATGCAAACGATTGCCTCCCTGCATATGCTTTATGCAAATTGTGAGCGTAAATAATGGATTAGAATTGATGGTTATTTTACAGGGGATAGTCATTTATAGGTAACCAGTCATGTGTTCAGTTACTCTACAGAAGAGGCTGTTTGACAGGGAAATGGAGAAAATTGAGAAATTACGTTTCTAAAGAATAATAGAATAAGAATGGAAAGATATTAAAAGAAAGCGGGCACAGGAAACTTGGTGAAGGAAGTTCACAATGAAGTTATCCTGTGTGGTACTGTGGGGGATAGTGGTTAAAAGGCACAACTGACAGCACTAAATATTCTGCTCTGGCAGAGTTAGACATGAAACAGGGAACTGAATTGTCCCAAGTCTAAAACAGAGATGATCTGCATATATTTTCGCCTTTGGTACTACCAGCAACATGGCCCTTCTTCTGAACCTAAAAAGTCAGCACAAATATTTTGATGTTGCCAATCATTGTATTATGGAGTTATAATTACGCACCAGAAATTAATTTTCAGTAGGAGAGCCATTGCAACTTGGTAAGATTGAATAATGAGTGTTCAATATGAACACCTTATAAATGGACTGGCAAAACGGATTTCGATTTTTCTTTACAAATACATCTGATTTGGATGAACCACCGCAATGCAATAATTTGGACGTTGCCGCAAATGTTTTGATGTTGCATTCTGAGTTTTGCAGAGCCTGCTATCAATTCTCTAGTCACAGGATAGATGTGTGAAGTTAGAACTGAGTGGTAGGGATATAGGTGTCACACATCTAGCCTCAAAGAATTCATCTATCTGTAGTGGCAAACAAATTAGTCATATTTCTTGAAGTCCATAAAAATGCGGATAACCAAATTTCAAACTACCTATGAAAAACTCGCTTGGAAACAACACATTGTGATCCTGTGCATAATTTATATCCCCTCATTCCAAATTTGATGCCTGTGTGTAAGATTCTCATCCAGAACCTCATTCTCTGAAATATATTCTTACCTAACTTAATAGTTTGAACTCTACTATCTTTTTTTTATCAATCTTTCATGATAATCATAATTTATAGCCTCCCTTTGAAGCAGCTCCAATTCAGCAGAAACTAGTACGTCTACACCACTTCGTATATTTCCTTGCATGGGTGCCGATTTACACATTTTGGGACTTTGCAAAGATTTCCACGAGGAAATGCCCTAGGATAAAGGGCACTGCATTCAAGAAATGGCACTTTAAGTTTTTTAGTTCAAAGGATTTTATTGGCCAAAAAGATATAACACATTACAATAATCAAAAACATAATACATAAGTATAGAATAATATTACTAAATCGTATGGGGGAAGAGAAAGGAAAATGAAAGGAAGAAAAGAGAGGGGGATAGAAAGAAAGAAAAGGGGGAAGGAATATAAACTCCATGTTAAACCCTATAAGCAAAAACAGAACAGTTATGCATAAACATTCTTACTACATTAAATTACTCTATAACCATAGGATAAAAGTATTCAAAACAACAGTAGTTATAAAGTTAAGGAGGTTTGGACACTTCTTCAGTGAACGGGTTATGTGAAGGTGTTATTTTAGCTGTTACATTTAAGAAATCGGTATCAGGTAACCAGAGTATGTCTCTCTTAATAGCAAGTCTGATTGGGTGTACATAGGCCCTATCTAATCTATGATTGTAGCAAACTCCATACCACCATGCTTGAAAGGATGATTTGTTGAAATGCAACAGCTATGAGAAAAATCAATAATATGAAAATCCGCAGCATGAGAGGGAGAGGACCAGATTTTGGAAATGCTACATAGAAAAATATGTGAAAGAGAAAAGGGAATATGGGTCTGGCAAATAGTAATGATTTGTTGCCACACTCGGTCCAAAAGGTATGAATGACTGGACATTGAAATAATATATGTTTAAGATCGACTGATGAGGCTGTACAAGACCAACAGGTAGAGGGGAGGGTGGGATCAATATTATCAAAAGCCTATTGTAAATAACAAATAAAGTTTGAGTAGCATTTGCTGCTCTAGAAGACTTCCTTATTTTAGTCCAGATTTTATTCCATATTGGAATAGGAAAAGATTCTCGCAAATCAGATTCCCAACAACATTCCACAGCTGATTTATGACGAGTAATGGGAATATCCATTACATTTTTATAAATTTGCGATGCGGATGGAGAGTTACATAAAAACGATCTTGTGATAGAAGATGAAGAGGAAGGTGTATGAAGAGAAACTAAAGAGTCATAAGAGACTTGAGCAACTGAAATTAAAGACATATATTTGGATTTATATGAAGAGGGTAGGGAAAAACGTGATTGCATTATTGAAAAGCGAATACATATACCATCCTGAAAAGGCTCGTGAGTCCACTTAAGGCCGTGCGTTAACCAATCTTTCCAGAAAATAAGCCTATTGTTAAGTTTGATATGTTTATTATACCAAATTGGTGAATTTAAAAATCTTGTACGATCATCTTGAGCTGATAAGAAAAGTGGTTGGAAGATTTTACGAGCATTTTTAAGGATATGAAGAGATAGCGATAAGGGAGCATGAGAAAGAGAAATATATTCTTCAAAGGAAAAAGGATGAAAAGAGAATTATTCAATATCGACCCACATAGGTTAAAGATTAGAATCTTTTCCATTATCAGGCAGTAAAAAGGAAGATTGTTTAAGAAAAAAGGAGGTGTGATAGGAATGAAAATCCAGAACATTTACTCCACCCATGTGTTTAGGTTTTTTAAGTTTACAAAGAGACATTCTAGCTTTTTTATTATGCCATAAAACATTCTCAAGAGTACTATATATGTTTTTATAAAAAGATTTAGGAATATTAATCAGAATATTGGACAAATAAAACAATATTGCTGGAACAAGCAGCATTTTTATAGTATCTAATCTACCCCACCAAGATAAAAATAAGGGGGGTCAATGTGATGTGGAAGCAATTAAAGTGGATTGTAATTCTTTTAAATTTAAAGCAACCGTGTCTTTAATGGAAGGAGTGATCCATAGCCCCAGATATTTAATTTGAATTGGATTCCAGTGAAAAGAAGAAGATAAAAAATCAGCATGAAAACAGAGTTTGTTTAGTGGAAGAATTTCGCACTTGTCAGCATTGAGATTGTAACCTGAAACAAGGGCAACATTATTCACTTCTGATAGAAAAGCTAGTAAGGAAGTTTGTGGGTTCGAAATAAATAATAAGATGTCATCTGCATGTACAGAGAGTTTCAACTGATTGACACAATACAAGAAACCTGTGATGTCTGCATTCAAAATAATTTTTATAAAAAAGGATCTAGGGCAAGGATAAATAAAAGAGGAGATAATGGGCAACCTTGTTGAACTCCTCTATGAAGAGAAAATGAAGGAGATACAAGTCCGTTAGCTAGAATAAAAGATTTAGGCGAGGAATAAAGCCAAGAGACATAATTGAAAAATTTAGGGCCAAAACTAAACCAAATAAGAGTTGAGCCAACTAACTCTATCGAACGCTTTTTCGGTGTCTAGTGAAATTCCTGCTAACGATTTTTTATAAGAGTTAGATTTACTTAAGACATTAAAAAACAATTGAGTATTATCTGACAAATGCCAACCCTTAATGAAACCACATTGTTCTTTTCCAATCATTTGGGTCAATATACAATCCAAACGAAGGGCAAGAATTTTTGCAAATATTTTATAATCTAAATTAAATTAAATTAATTAAAGAGATGGGTCTGTAGTTTTTATACAATGTGTGATCTTTATGTTCTTTAGGGAGAAGACACATTAAAGCTTCCTGAAAGGATCCTTCTGATTTCTAAACTGAGATAAAATATAAATATATTTGGTGTAATTGGGGAAGAAGGAGCTGGGAGCAATGTGTGTAGAACTCGATGGTGAAACCATTAGGTCCTGGAGCTTTCCCTTTTTTAATAGATTGAATAGCAGTAAGAATGTCTTTGATTTGAATATCATCTTCTGAGGAAGAAAAGTCCACATCAAGAGATGAAGGTGGAGGAATAGAGGATAAATACTGAAGAATATCAGTATTTTGAGGAGGAGATTCAGAAGTATAGAGATTATGATAAAAGTTTGTAAATTCCAAAAGAATATCCTAATTTTTATGAACTGTAGTATTGACCGAAGTTAAAATGGATTCAATTTTAGTACGCTCTTTTTTAATCTTGGGATATTTGGCTAGCTGTATTTTTTGCTCTATGATATTTAGCACTAGTTCTAAGTAGATATAGGTTAGCGGATTCAGTTGAAAGTTTATTGAAAGTAAATTTGGCCTTGATAAGTTCATTCAAATCAGATTGGGCCTTTGTAGAATAATAGGAATACTCCAATTGCTTAGTTCATGAATTAAGCAAGTATATAGTTTGAGAGGAAGATCTCCGTTTCTGAGCTAGAAATGAAATATTAAAGTCTCTAGATGCAGCTTTAAAAGTGTTTCAAATAAGTTGAATCTCCTAGTTCCTTCAATGGGACAGGGTAAGTCTAGATCTAAGGAGACAGGTGTGTGATCAGAAATTAATATCGACCCTATGTCAGAGTGGGAAATATGTTTTATAAGGGCTTTAGAAATAAATAAGTACTCTATACGAGATTGAGAGGAATGAGCAGGAGAGAAATAAGTGTATTCGTCGTAGATCGGTGTGACATAATCTCCAAGCATCAACGAGGGATCGTTGAGCTATAGTTGATGTGAAATGAGTATGTATGAAAGGAGTGAATTTAGAATTAGAACGTCTATCTATAAAAGGTTCACCAAACATGTTACAATCTCCACCAAGTATCAGATAATCATCACTATATGTCATCAATTTGGATAAAATCTAAGGCCAAAAAAGCTTATCAGGATTAGTGGGTGCATATAAATTAAAAATGGTCAAAGGGATCTTATTAACTATTAAAGAAACTGAAACCCATCTACCTTCAGAATCAGTGTCTTGATGTAGCAGTTGGATATCCAAGCGTTTAAGACAAAGAATAGCTACACCATTCCTTTTCCCAGAACCAGGAGATGCAAAAATATGACACACCCACTGCCGCTGAAGTTTAGCTATCTCTTTACTTGTCATATGAATTTCTTACAGTAAAACTATATCACCTATCAACCCAGCAATGTGCGATAAAACCCGTTGACATTAATGGGAGATCCCAAACCTTTAACATACATTCCAGGATATAACTTTAAGTGACATCTAAGTATATAAAACAGTTTCAAAAGCTTGATATAAAAAACTGCATTTAGCAAAATATAATAATGTGATATGATTAATTCCCCAGTAAGAGGAACCTAGTAGAGCAACGGTATAGATAAAAAGTGATATAAAGTAGGAAACATAATTTAAAAATATCAAGAAATGAGCTATAATGAAAAGGAAAGAGGAAGGCCAGTAAGAGGAAAAGGAAAGGAAAGCGGAAAAGGAGGAAGGATTTAAAATATGTGTGAAGCAATAAAAAAGTGAATCAAATGAGAAAAGAGTGACAGGAAAAATGTTATGAAAAAGGACAGTACCAAGAGAAAATAAAAGAAAAACAAGAAGACATGTCACAAACATATAATGGACATGGGGATGGTAGAGCCACATAAGGAAGATGGCACGACCAATTGGGAAACTCCAGGACGAAGACGGGAAAGGGAAACATCATCCAGGCGGGAAAAAGGATCACATATCAGAAGACCATGATAAACCGCATCTGTCAGTAGAAAAGAAAATTGGTTATAAGAGGTACAACAAAACAACATAATAAAACATATAACAATAGTAGAATGCAGATAATAATAAACAACAAGGGAACAATCAAATTAACGATGAACCAGGAACATCCATGGTTTCTTCTCCGCAAGTATCCAAGAAATGTTGTAGGCAAACAGGATCCACATAAGTAGTGGTTTTATTGTTATAAGTCACCTTCATAAGGCAAGGATGAACCAGACCATATCTAGTGTTCAAAACTACGAAGGGCAGGTCTCATGTCGAAAAAAAAATTCTGTCGGTCCGCAATTGCTTTGGCATAGTCCTGAGCGAAGAAGAGGTTGGATCCTTGCCATGAAATTTTTCCTCTATGTTTGGCAGCTTGGAAGACCTTAAACAAATCTGTGTATTCAAAAAAATATAAAATAACGGAGTCTCTGTAAAACTCAGAAGCTGCGGTAAAAAGGACTGAAAAAAGGAAAGAGGATATGAGCCTTCAAGATTTACCGCAAGGCCATAAATGCGTAAGTTATTACACCTATTGTGATTTTCCAGATTTTCCACTTGTTGTTTAAGATGTGAAATCTCCAGACGTAGAGAAGGCACTTGGTTGGTAACAGCTTGAATTGAGCCAACTCGTCGTTCCGAGTGATCAACATTTTGTTCTACATGTGACCATTTATCCTCGAGACTTTGGAGATGGACATTTGTTTCCTCCATGTACGGTTTGAGAGCACGTATTTCTTCCAGAATTAATTCCATAGATACTGACGTTGGAGAGCTGGAAGGAGAAGGTGGGTCTTTCTTGGCACGTTTACCAGATACAATTGATGAGGCGGAGGGTATTTTAGATGATGGCTTAGAAGCTCTGCGAGGCATGGTGGGCGTCGCACCATACAGCAGCACAATGAGCAGAATCCAAGTCCTCCATACTCTCCTGTAAGACGCTGAAAGGATTAAAATCCTCTAATGAAGCACAGTCAAAAGGAGTGGCGCTGCTACGTGTATAGCGGGCTTCTGCCATAAAATGTATAAAATCAACAGGTGTTTCCCTGTGGAACAGATCAAATGTAGTAGAACACACTGCCCAGAAAAGCTAAGAAAGTACCTCTGCGACAAACTCCTTCCAAAAACTGGGGTTTCCCTGTAGAACAGATCAAATGTAGTAGAAGACACTGCCCAGAAAAGCCAAGAAAACCCCTCTGCGACAAACTCCTTCCAAAAATATGGTATAAAGCGTTATACACCGTGTGAGGAGAGGAGAAACAAAAATTACCTCATGGAAGATTAATTTCCAAAGTCATTATTCCCCAGAATGCTTGTAGGTCGACATGGCCATAAAAAACTTGAAGCAACTAAATAGCATGAGGAGGAGGTGTCCGGGCGGCAAAAAACAAAAACAAAATGGCGGCCGCAAAAAACAGAGCGCAGCCGAACGAGAGAAAAAATATCAAGAAGAGCTCACCCCAGACACTTGTAATTGCCTCAAAGAACTCAGCTGGGCTTCATTATACGATGCGGGCGGTTATGGTGTCCGGACCGCGGATAATGCTGCCAGGAGGAGACCCGTCCCCTCATGTTGCTACAGAGCTCTGCATCAAGGCGTCCATCTTCACTGGCGCCTAAGCCATTCCCCCGGCACTTTCATTTTTTGTTTGAATAGTTTTTCTTCATGTGTATATTATTTTTCTCCGTACAGAAAGTACTTTCCCTACACGCCAACAAATGTGCTTTGTATTTCCTTCCCATTGACATACTGTAAATGGACATACTCCACTGCCCGACCGGTGGTACTGGAATAATTTTCAGACTGGGGTTGCTGCCATCAGTGTTCTATAGAGACAATCAAAATGTCACACTTAAACAAGTGTAGCAAATGAGGCACACCCATTCATCAGGAGAGTGGTAAGAATATGGCACAGAGCCAGTGATGTATTTTGGAGCAAATTGCTGTACATATATTATGAGATGATGGTGCGGTAGGGCGCTGTCATTTAAAGACACCACATAATTCATTTAAATGGGCACTAAATTTGCTGGGATGTGCAGTTTTACTGAAACATGTTGCACAGAAATATTTGGAAATCGAGATTCCTGAATATGTATCATTTGCACTTCACCAAGTAAAGTGCCTTGATTTCTTTTTTTCATATTAAAAACTTTTTTAAATCATACTTCAGAATTACAATCAATGCCCCATTTGTGCTTTCCTAAATGCTGATATAATGTGAATAATTTATACCGTTCATTCACAGGTATTTCAATGTTGTTGTGTCTTAGAAAGAAAAATTATATCTTACAGCCTTTCCTTTCACACTTCCTGCAAGATTGTCACATAGTTCACTTTACAAACTCCTCTCACTTTGCAGTCATCGGAAGAAAAGTGAACACCAGTCTCATGTTAAAAGAATACGCAGGTACTTTTCTTGTGCATTGGTCACAATGCAGTAGAGTAAACCAAAAGGCACGAACACCCGGGGAAGCAACACAGTAGGTTTTGCTGTGCCAACATGACGTGAATATTGCATGTTAGTGGGGTAGTATTGTGCAAGAGTAAATGTGTTTACTGGTGCAAAGTTAGTTTTGGTTAATACCTTACACTTGTAACTCGACCAATTTCTACATGTAAATTGATTTTACATTTGTAAATGCCCATGTGGTGCAGGTCCTGGATGTAGTGAATTCAAAGAAAAACAAATCTGATTTCCTCAATTGTTGCACGTTTTAAGCATTTGCCTTTTGACCTTCCTATAATTCTGTGAACTTGATAACGATATATGACCACATTACAAGTTGACCAGAGTTAAGGGAGGAGATACAGAGGCTGGAATGTCTAATTCCAGTTGAGCTCCCTCCCCATCACAACTCTGGGCAGAAATTACCAGAAACTCTGCAGTATTTGTGGGTAGGATAGACAAAGGAGCTACTTGGGTAGTGTAGCCTGTTGTGGGATGTGGGGTCTAAGTAGTGTTTGTGTACTCTGTCTCAGTTCCGGAGCCTCAATGGTTTTACCAGATGTACTTCTGCAACAGGTAAAACTGGGCATAGCGTTCTCAGGTGCAGAAACAACATGCTACTCGCAATTGGCTGTTGGAATATTACCTGCAGATACCGCTCTAGCAAACTCATAATGAAGGCCTAGTGGGATAACTGCAGGAGTTTCTTTCCACCCAATGGAGCCTATAAAATCTCATCTATAAGCACATAATTTCCACAAAAAGTATGATGTGCCTGATAGAATTGTGGTACTATCATCCAAGTTAAAATTATTTTTTTCCAAAGGTTCCTCTCAGGGATACTGTAATAAAATGTGTGGAGGTCTAGGCGAATACAAAAGAACAAAGGAAACATTTAGTGCAAGAAAGTGCATAGAGGCAAATCAAGAGCTTTATGTAGGGCTATGCATAACTTACATTGAGCCTAGTGCCACATGCAAGGAAGAAATTTGCTTTGCACACATATTTATTGTAGTACTGTAAAACATCCACAGTTGGTGCATAATGGGACAGAGAAAGATCCCCTATATGGTTCTTGAGAGTGTGCACCCCTGTCTCGAGTTCATCATAGCAAGCTCTGTAGATTTTTGACCTCTGCCTCATTCCTCAGCACACACAACACTCGTGCATTGGCTAATGACCTTTTCTGTGACACAGCTTGCGGCCCAGAGCAGCTCTATTTGGTCTGGAGAGGCACACACTGATGGTGGCATTAAGCTTATGGTACAAAGACAGGCTATTTTACATTTCTCTGTTGGGGAGACCCACTCACTGGTCTCTCTTATACTTTTTAAATTGGTCTACTAATTCCCTAAAATTGGTTCCTTCCCACTTCCATGTGGGGCATGAATGGCCCATATATATCTCCTACCTTTGTGTCTAAAGAATGTGTGAGGAGCATGTAGGTCACATTTAGCTCTGGCCACACTGAAATCTATTTTGTTTTCCAACATCCAAGTTAATACTTAGGATGGAGGGTGGAGAGCATCCCAGATACCAACTTGAATTGGATGGCTCCTCCAGATCATTCTTCGTAGTGGCTCAAAGTTTTGAGTGTGAAAGAGAGGAGACGGGGTCCCTAGGAAGCTTAGTTTTCCTTGAAGTTCCCTGCGCCATTGTTCACTAGAAATGTTACTCTCGCAGGTTTCCCAGTAGTTAAGTTTGACACCCTCTGCCTTTTTTGTGACTTCCAACGCAATCTCACCTTCCTGATGACACCTAAAGACAAAGAACATCACTGTACTAGTATGAGAAGAATATGCAAAAGGCAAGATCTTGTCAAAAATGTTCTCAGAACAGACTATTGGATTACACAAATGTTATCCACAGCTTTAGGAGAAAGATGTGGCATAAACTATCAGCCAGGGTGCCAAGATTTCTCCGTTGGAATGTAGGGTTCCACACCATTGGTGATCATGAAACTCTGTGCCCCATGGTAGGGGTATTTACCACTATTTCCCCATGCTACGTTTGGGATTAGAAGCTTGAGGAGTTCCATAAATGTGCTAGGTAGGCTGTTTGACCTGGTTTTGAAGCTGGCCTACTGCTTAGGAGGGTCATTGGAGCTGCCCTTGCATGATGAAGTGCTACAAAAGCAGGAACTACCCTGTGAACAAGCAGGAGCCAGGGTAATAAGCATATAAGCACAACAGTTGCTGATAGTGGTATATTCAATAAATTCAGTAAGTGCAAGATTAAATAGGTTAATCCTCTTGCAACAAGGGACACTGAATGTTAAGTTATTTCCTTCAATACGAAAAACAAATAACAAAAAAGCTTTGCAAACATTTTGTTTGAAAAGACAACAGTATAAATGTTATATACACAGAAATTGCATTTGCTTCCTGAAGATGTAATAAAGATGAGTATAGCGCTCAAGTGATCACACAGTGACATATTTACAAAAAATGGGACTATGTCTATCTACAAAATCAGCAAGAGACCAGTATTGATAAGAATAATAGGCACACAATTCACTGCATGCGTCCAATGGGCCTGGATAGACTATCGTTAGGTGCTCTAATTGCTGGTAGCATTGACTGCGTTTTTAGGTCTCACCTAGGCAGAGCATGCGCTGTCTCTTCATGCTGTATCTAGAATGTGGGCTTGAAGCCCCTCCCATCTTTTCTATTGGCTCCTCTGACTGTCCTTCATAAATACCGGCTTTTGATTGGTAAAATGGCTTACTAGTCCCTCCTTTTCAAATTTTGTAACCTCCCATATGGACTGCAGCTATGTTATTTATTACACTTGTTAGCACTATTTTGTAGCTGTCTTTGAGCAGCACTGTGCTCAGCTGATGGCTGCCTTTCCTTTCTTTAGCACGCTCACCTCCAAGCCTCAAAGTTGGCCGCTCTTATGCACTATTGCTTTCCCCCTCCTGGTTCATGTTAAAAGCCCTCTCACAACCTTTGAGCACAAATGCAATGTTTCCCTCCTCCCACCCTTTCCGTGTGCATTGAGTGGGTTTTTTGTCCACGCTCGCTAACTACTCGCACTCAGCTAATGGCTGCCTTCTTCAATGGGAGTCCTGGACCTGGACCTCCCCCGACACAGCCACATCTCCGGCCACCTGAGAGACCTGCACTAGCTCCCCGTCAGCAAGAGGATCATGTTCAGGCTCCTCACCCACGCACACAAGGCTCTTCACGACCTGGGCCCCAAGTACCTCAACAACCGCCTGACCTTCTACACGCCCACCCGCCAGCTATGTTCGTCCAGCCTCGCCCTTGCCGCCGTACCACGCATCCGCAGAGCCACCGCCGGAGGAAGATCCTTCTCCTACCTGGCAGCCAAGACTTGGAACTCCCTCCCCATCCACCTTCGGCTGACCCAGGGCCATCTCTCCTTCAGGAAGCAACTCAAGACCTGGCTCTTCGAGCAGTAACGGACCCCTCTCCCCCAGCGCCTTGAGACCCTTCCGGGTGAGTAGCGCGATATACAAATACGATGATTGATTGATTGACTGTTCAGTGTATGTTTTAAGTACTCCTACGTTCCCCTCAAGACCTTGTGGCAGGAATCACTGCCCTTGATGTTATCCATCACATATGCAAATCCATGCAGCTTTTTCAATAGCTACTTGTTTGGGTGGGGGAAGTCTGCAACTCCTGCCACAGAGGAAGTATTCCAATACTGACAGGTGTATCAGAGGCGGCTTGCTTTTAGCTCCAAACACCATGCTCTTCATTATCTGTGCGAGAAGTACAAAGATTGCAGCCATAAGGCTCTGTTTATCCCACCCCAGCCGCCCAGTTTGAGGTACATGCAGCGCGCACAAACAGACTGCATGTTCTCACTGCAACCTGGCCTCCGAATCTGCCTATGTCTGGAGCTTCGATAACTTGCTTTTCAGGCTGCTTTAGCTTAACACAGCTGACTTCAGAGGATCCATACTACGTAACATGGTGTGTTTCCAGCTACATCAGCAAATGCGCCCAGCCTTCTTGTGATCTTCACAACCTTTTGCGTGAATCCACTTCTCAAACACACTAACAACCAGCTCGACCATGGATCAAAACTGTACAGTGTCTTCTTTGACTACAGCAGGCCATGAGCGAAAGTTAGTATCAGTGTCGGAAATTTTTTTTTTTTTTTTAAAGTGTTTCCTACCCCTCCCTGCATATTTTGGTTTTAAGTTGGCCAAGTTGCAGTATTTTGCACCTGTACTGTGAATGTGGCAAGCGTCCACAACTCTGACTATGCTCTGAAAACTGTCTGAACACTCTGCTTTCATCTTCAGAAGTTGTAGCGTTTCCATTTCAAACTACTACTTTAAACTGTAAAACCCCACTCCTCGTGACTCCAATTCTATCCTATCCCTTTACCTACAATTTATGGTCCAAAGGTGGAATGTATAAACAGTTTGGGGCTGCTGTGTTTCACTTAACCCTGCATCTAGAGACCAGCAGTGCTTTACTTCATCCAGCAGGGACATCTAGTGACAAAGGGTCTCCCTTACAGTTTTCAGAAGGGACATTCATCGGTGCATTGGTGACAGTGCAGCTTCTCTGAAGGGACATCTTCGTACACTGAGCATGCTTCATCTGCTCCACTATGTTAAGCAATAGGCTGTCTTCAGTGCACCTCCCGATTGGTGTGTGTGCAGAAGTTATCGATTATGTGCTGCATGGCTAAATACTAATAAGGTCCCAAAGGCAAACACATAAATAAAAGATATTATAATTTACAGTGCCAATAGCTCCAACTCTCCCACGTTCAAGACCTATTGCATTGCAAATGCTTGCTTGGTCTAGTTATGAAGACTATTTCTTGCGCACTGTGTCCATGTCTGCTAGGTTCATTTATTTTAATGATTTCTGTAGGCCACTTCTGGCATATTTTGGACACTTCTGGAATCCTCATGGGGATTATCATTCTTAGATCTAGAAACTTCATTTGAGAACTCTATCTACTTCAAGAATTCTCTTGTGCACAGCGCAGAACACACAATTCACCAGAGGATGAGCTAGATTCTTTTGTCCAGTTCTGGATGCTACCTCTAGATCACTGCATTCAGTTCTAGGCCATTATGTGGAGTATTGCACATTTGATGCATTTTATCATGTCTTCACGGCTATGAGGGTTATTGCATCAAGCCACTGGATAAACCTCTGGCGTATACTGTCACGTTCTGCATGACTCATCTCTGGGTAGGTCCAGCTCTGGAAGCCAGATCTACAGTAATGTGTCAAGATTGCTGAAAGACCACAATTGTGTATTCTTCTGGAGGTCTCACTTGGCATATGGAGGGCACACAAGGAGTCCTGCATCCATTTTGGAACGTTTTGTGTTGAATTTTGTGCCCAGTTCAACTCTAGCATTGTGTTCAGTAATGAAAGTGACTTTCTGAAGTAATACGTCAATTCAGTACATCTCTCTCATTACCTCCCTCTCTCCCAACACCCACCCCCTCACCCCCCCCACACACACGTACACACTCACATGACTGAGTTGTGGTGTATATTTGTACAATTGAGACAAGCTAAGAGGGCAACCTTTGGCATATTTTGTCTCATTATGGTGTCCTCATCAAGAATATTCATTCAGTTACAGAAGCCTCACATGCAGTGTTTTACCCAGTTTTAGAAATTTCACCTGGAATGTCAGTTGTGAAAGTCAAAGTTACAGTGTTGTGTCTAATTCTAAACACTTGTGTTTAATGTCCAGTTCTGAAAGTCATCTCACGAGTACTGAGGTCTGCATACAACTTTGGCATATTGTGACAAGAATTAGAGGTCACCTCTGGCATACTATGTACCATTCTTGGGATCACAAATGAAGTATATTGTCCAGGTCTGACGAATGTGGCAGCATGTCATGTCCAGTAAGTTATGGATACTTAGCATTTAGTGCAGTATAATTTTCTATATGCCACAGTATTGAGTCCAATTATGTGGTTGTTGCACGTAGCTGAGTGACGACTTCTGAAAGCTCCCAGGGAAGTATTGATTCCTGATATGGAGGATAGCTGTGGTGCTTTGGGTTCTTTTCTCGATGACACATCGGGAATGTTGTGGAAAGTACTGTATGCACATCTGTCCTATGGTGTCCATTAAGCCTGGGTGGTGAACTCAGCTCTGTTTGTGGAGTTTGTGGAGTTTTTCGCACTCCACGCTCTGCGGAGATTGTGGAGTTCTGAAAAACTGCTCCCGTTTTTTCATCGCTCGTGCTCGCCAACGGTAAGTTGACGAGCGCAAGCAATGAAAATCCAATGCTAGACTACTTCCCTCAGAGATTTCTCAACATGGGCGGTCACGGATGATTGCTGCTGCTCGCTTTGAGAAACTTTACGTTAGTTTTGAGGAAGCTGCCAGAAGCAATACCCTCTTGCACTGTGCGAGATGCCATTCGCGCGGATTTTACAGAGCACAACAAACACCCAGCACTCAAAATCGGAGTGAATGGCGCAAGGAAACCCACTCCGCCGCTCGCAGAACTCCGCATAACTTGGTGGAGGTTTTTTGTCTTTTCGCCGAGTTCTGCATAGTGGAAATCTGCAAACTCTGCCCAGGCTTAATGTTCAGTTCTGGGGGGCAAACTTGAGCATATGGTGTCTTAATGTGGGAGCCATGTAGTACATAGCATGTCCTTCTCTGGAGGCAACCTGTTGCATAGTATATTCAGTACTGAAGGCCAATCCTGATGTGTTGTGTGAAAGTCTATGTTTTTTTATGAGAGAATAGTGGTAGGTTTGTGAAACTGTAAAGATGGTCCTGTTAGTTGATGAAGGTATTGGGATGTTGGGTGAAGAATGTGTATGCATGTTAGAGTGTGTGGAAGTATGACTGAACACTGACTAGTGATTGGGTGTAGGTGTGGCTGTGGGTGAGGGTGAGTGAGTGAATGGGGGAGTAAATGTAGCAGTGAGTGGAAAGCTGGGAATGGATGGATCAATGAGTCAATCAAGTGTGTATAAATGAGAGGGAGTATGGACTGTGAACTAGTAAAGGGATAAGTGTAGATGTAGATAGGTGAGTTGGAGCAGGTGTGATACATTGTGGGTGGATGTCTGTATCAGGTTTTGTTGATGAGTAAGTGGTTGCATGAATAGTTGATTGTGTAATGGATTCATGAGTGAGCAAATGGATAGATGTGTTAGAGGATGAATTAATATGTGTGCATGGGAAGTTGGATTAAGCAGAGTATGGGTGGGTGGACTGAAGATAGAGACAGAGGGCGATGAATTGATGCGTTGGTGGAGAAATGAATGCGTGTGGGATGAAATGAGGAGTGTGAATATGAATATATGCACCACTTTTCTCAGCAGGCAGCGATTTTCAAAGCAGTTGACAATGTGCTCTCAACAGTCAAATCTTATGGCGAGCCTTTGTGAAGTGATAGCCTCAATTTCTAAACATTACAACGAGTCACTTATTCTTAGGGATGTTATTCTCAAAAACATCTAATTCATTCAATACCAAGTGCATGCCACCTCTGGTACCAAGTTCTGAAAGGCAGCCTCTAGCATATACAGTCATGGCTCAGAATCACCTCGGCCACATTGGGTCTCATGTTGATGGGTAGGTACACAATAAGTCTTTTGCCCAGTTTTGGAGACTTTGCCTCGAATATTGTGACCAGTTCTAGATGACTCACTTCGAGTATTGTGTCCATTTTCAGAGTCCACATCTGAGTGTGGTGTTCATCTATTAAAGTCGCATCTGGAATGTTGAATGTAGGTTTGAGGGCATCCATCGAGCTATTTATGGAAAATGATGTCCATTTCTGGGGTCAGCCTCTTGAATGTTGTTTCCAGTTTTGAAGGTCAGATGTGAAGAGTTGTGTAAGAGTGTTGACATGATAGATGAGTTTGTATGACTGTGTAGATAGCTACATTTGTGGATGAAGGGATTGATTTGTGGTTGCATGGTTGTATGGATGGAATAGTGAGAAAAAGTATGATTGAATGGATGGCTGAATGAATAGATTTCTGAAGACCAAGTAGATAGGTACATTATTGAATAAATGGATTGGGGTGCTAATGGGTGGTGAGTAGAAGCAGATGTGGATGGATGAGTGTGTGGATTGAGGATGTGATGTGGATGTCTGATGTTTTGTGTAAATGTGCGTATGGGTTTATAGTTGGGTGGGATAGACTGGTGGGATTATGCTGATAAGTAAGTATTTGGATGAAAGGGTAAATGGGTAAGTGAATTAGTTTGGGTCAGTGTGGGTACCTGGCTGGGCGAGTTGGTGATTGGATGGACAGGAAGGTGTATAAATCGAAGGGTCAGTGACCGAAGTGTGGGATTAAGAAGGTGTATTCATTGGAGGGTGGGTGAATGAGACTAGAGGATAAATGGGTGAGTGGGTGGATAAATGTATTAGTGTGCAGAAAGGGTGAGAGGGTGAATGATTCCCTGCTTTGTACTGCTTCTACTTGGAACAGTATGCTCTTGACATAAAGTGTTGCGAAAGAAGGTAACAGCATTATCCTGCAATAAAAATGGGTGAACTGGTCAAATAAATCCACATTTTGTGGTAAACCCGACACAAATCAGCCTGAATTTATAAACATTTCTAAGTGGTCCTATTCTCAAAAGCTCCTAGCTCCTCAGCATAGGTTGTAATGGACATTTTGTATTTATAGTCATTTTGTATATGGAAAGGCAGGTGAAAGCCAATTTTAGTAAGACCTTGTCTCACATTTAATAGCGTTTCACCTCCTGGATCTGACTCCCATTCATAGTCATAGGGAAAATTAATGTTGACAAAAAGATTATCCTTCCGAACGTTTCATTCCTTTTCTATTCCATTCATCCCCTTTTAGTTTTATAAGTGTTATAAACAAAGTATGGTATACAGTCTAGTGGTGGCTGTTATTAAGAGGTGCGGTGTAAATATCCACCTTTAACTAGACTTAGGGTCACATTCAATAGTTAGTGGACAGAGTTTACTTCATCGGGACAACGGAGTAAATTATTCCATCTCCCTGACGGAGTAACCAGTTGACAAAATTTCAAATGACCGCAAAGCCAGCGATCATTTCTGACGCATTGGCTGGAAGTCTTATCACGGTGGTTCTTGTCAATGCTTTTTTAAGTTTGACGCACAGCTCTGTCAGCATGATGGAGCCATCTGTCAAACTTATTTTTTTATTATTTTCAAAAAGAAAAACCCAAAGTGAGCTTTTCTTTTTTTAATAAAAAAACAAATGCCTGTCTCGGAATGTGAGTTATCTCCCATGGCGAGGGAGACATCAGAATATTTTCACTGCCTCTTACCACCCAGGTATTTCTGGCAGTGATGGGCAGTGAAAAATGACCTGTATGTCTGTCTATCTAAATTAGGTAGCTGGACATAGAGGTCAACCTCTGATGCCCCTTACTCCGAGATGAAGTAGTGTCTGCCGTGGTTACACCTAAGGTCAGCAGCATTTAAATTGGGCTGTGGGACATTATGTTGGTGGGAAGGATACGGCACAAATGCAAAGAGGAAATAGCCTCAAAGGATCCCTTTATGCACAGAAACTATCCTGACCACAAGGCAGGCACCCTTGCAGCATGACACAAGGGTGCGTGCATTAGCACTTGTCTGCCACAAGTGTGCTAGTGCTAGGAGAGAGTAGCACTGCACCATATCTTTGCAAATATGGAGTCGTTCTGCTCTGTCCCTTGCCAACAACACAGTGCAGCAACTTACCTTGCTGCACTGCTTTGCCTGAAATGTTAGATAATTTGCCCCTGAATGTTTAATTTGGGTCAATAAGCACAATTCCCACAAACACAATGTTGTTAATTTCAGAGGAAAAACTGTAATGGGTTAGAAAATGTAAAGATAACATTTTTAGTAAACAAACGTTTGGCCCCCAATGAAGAGCTTGTCATTTTCACCAAACACTCCCTTGTAATACTTCCATGCATAGACAGATTGTGCCTTTCAAACCTGTTTAATATAATTAAACACCAAGGTTCCCTAACGAATGCCAGGGATTTACACCTCAATCATGTGAGGAATAGCCAGAATAATTTCAAGAATAGCTAAAATAAGTCAAAGATGGGCAACAATTTGCTAGCGCCTCCATTATGCAACAGATAGACAAAAGTATGCCAAGAATGCCCACAATATGTCAAAGACAGCTTAGTAATATGCCACTGATAGTCGGAATGTCTTCAATAATGCCTTCTATATTTTATGAATGGATCTGCATCATACCAGGGTTAGCCAGCATGTCTCCGAGAGCACCCATTACATTGCATGTATAGGCCTTAATCATGCCAGGGTTAAGCAGAATGTATCATAAAATGCAAACACTATGTCAAGGTTGTACCTTTATTATACAAAGGATGACCAGAATGCCATCAAAAATGTCTACTATATGTTAAGGGTATGTATTTATTTTGTCAGGGATAGTCAGAATGTCATCACGAAAGCCTACTATACGTTAAGAGTGGGCCACTATTAGATAAAGGAAAAGTGAATATCATTGGGGACACCCACTACATTTCAAGGATGCCCTTCTATATTTTCAGGAATAGCCATGAGGTTGCCATGAATGCCAAAATACATTATGTTAGATATATTTAGTGTGCCTTATGCCATTACCATAGCCTTGTAATGCAAAAGTCAATGTTGGCCAATATTATGACAGGGAAAGCCAGAAGGCCATCAAGCATATTCTCACCTTATGTCAGGGATCGGCTACTATTATGCAAGCGATAATGTTGTCAAAATTGCTCTTGCTGTGTCAAGGATGCGCCTATATTATGCCACGGATAGCCAAAAATCCTCAAGGAATGCCCACTATATGAATAACCAGAATGCCTTCCAGAGTGTCTACCATATACGAAGGGTGAGTTTCTATTATGCCAGGGATAGCTATAATTACATTGAATATGCCTTCAATATATAGCATGGATTAAAATAATCTCTGTTATGATAGGCATAGCCTGAATAGGCCTGTGTGAGCCCCTGACCTCACTTCACTCGCCACTAACACATACAAGCATGCACTCACATCCCTTCAGGCATTCATACATTTACACAAATACACAGGCATACACAATCATGGACATACATACATGCATACATTCTCAACTTCAGTCTCCTTCCAATTTATCTGCTAGAATTCATCTGCCTGCCTCCTTGTCTGCGATGCGGGAACAGTGCACCAGCAGTGACGAGCAGAAGCTGCCATGATCACCTTGCCCAGGTCACTTTCTTCACAGCAGAAGATGGAAAAATCAGGATAGCATTTTGTCAACGCAAAGGCTGTTTTTTGAACTGCCCCCCACACTGGCCAATCTGCAATGTATTTTGTTTACAGGCACACTGCATGTTAACGAAGAGTGACCGGTCAGTTGCCTTCCTAAATGCAGTGCGCAGGTGGACGTTTTGGGGAATCACTGGCCAAGCACATGGCCTTTGTTCAGGCCCTGAGCTTTTAAATTGATGTCCTCAGTGGCAAATCAAAAGTGGGGGAGCTCCACCTACTATGGCCCAGTGGACTAGTTCCTAATGATGCTGTCAATACTGCCCAAGTTCATCCAGGCATTTAAATTAATTAGGATATTCTGAAAAAAAGCGTAGACTGTGTTTTTTAATGGAGGTTGGAATGAATAAATGAATGAAAGGGCATTTGTATAGCGCATGGCTACCGGGAGGCCTCCCAGCGCTGAATGAGACTGATCGGATAGGGCTGAGGAGGATTAGGGAAACAGGAAGGTTTTCAATTGTCGTCGGAAAACTAAGTGGTTGGGGTCCCTCCGTAACTGGAGGGGCAGGGCATTCCAAAGTTTGGCCGTATTTAGAGAAAAGAGACGGCCGCCACTTCTGGCCCTCTTAACTTTAGGGTCCGATACCAAATAAAGGTCATTGGATCGGAGATTCCTGTTAGCTTTACGTGGGCGAATTATAGGTGCCAACAAAGGAGGACCATTCCCTTGAAGGGATTTATGCACAATATAAAGGGCTTTAAAATTTACCCTATCCTTCACCTGTTGCAGGGATTCTGCTTATGCACAGAACTATGCGCAGGAGACCAGGACCTCAGGCTTCGTCACAGTGAATAAAGGATTATTCATGGGTGACACACATGTCTCAATCACTCCTTGATATTCCATTGTTCAAGGATGGACGCAACGTGAGATCTTGCCTCGCGATGCATGGGGTATTGGGGTTGAGGCTGGGGATCGGACCGCAATGGAATCTCATGATTGGGAGAACATTTATCCCAGCCAACCTGATTATGATACAACGCAGGTGCAAGCACCTGTGCCCACTCCCCGGCTAACCTATTAGACTCATCCGTGGGCACTGCGTGCCCAAAGGAAGGAAGAATGACTTCCTCTCCCCTTGGAGCGTCCAAAATGAAAGCCGGAGGCCAATCTTTCTCCGCCAAAAGAATATCATAGGTGGTCATAAGATTGTCCCAAAAAACCACTTTAATTTTGCGTTGTATGTCACCCTCAATATTAAGGACTATGTCAAATAATCTTTCTGGGGGAGCTACTCGAGTATCAGCAGTTTCAACTGTCACATAAATGTCAGTTGCTGTCGCCTCCAGAAATGGACGCAATGCTTGCCGCACTACTGTAACTTCCGCCGCGCTGTCTAGCAGCGTTAGTGCCCATGTCAGGTTCCGAAGCTGTGTCCGTACCATCTGAGGCATACCTCGCTGAGATTGCAGCAACTTTCTTTTTCTGAAACCGTGGACGTTGTCTGGCAGAGTCTTCCTGCTTGCCTTTACCGTCAGTCTGGCGGGGCTGGTCTCGACCTTGAGTTCCCCGTCCTCTCCCACGCTCTCCACCACCAGTATGAGAAGTTGATGTGTCCTGTGAAGAACGAGGAGAGCGTTGTTCAGAAACCTGAAACCTATCAGGTGACTTAATACGAGTACGATCGCGCAAATCATAAGTGCGTTCACTATACGACTGTACGGGTGAGGCAGAACGAGAAACCTGTTTCTGTTGCTGTTTTTCTTGTTTTTTGGCTCGCCAACTTTGTTTCGGAAAGTTGGGCTTTTCGTCCTTTGTAGACGAACTCACCTTAGTTTGCTGTACTACATCAGGAATTTTGATGGTGGGTTTCACGCCTAAAGCACTACGTCCAACCATCCTATAGGCTTTTGCATTAATTTTTGCGAACTCCCTGGGTCTGTCGGCTGCATCCACAAGTTCCAGCAAATTACCAACTTGGAACTGCATGGCATCTCCTTTGAGGTTGCCCATTACCATGGAACAAACCACAGCGAAACTGTCGACAAGCCTCATTCCCAACTCAATAGCTGCCTCCGCACCATGATTGTCTTGGACTTTCTTGATGACGGAGGGTAGTACAGACATAGACGGAGTGCTTTAGCACTTCGAATAGGTCGCAGCAAAGACTTTGCCCCAATTGTCACAATCAATAATATCAGGGACCAGGTCCTTTGGCAAAGTAATGGTGAGTATGCTGTGTTTATCCACAGGAATAGTGTTTGGAAACACGGCTTCCAATTGATAAAAATTTTCTGCAAGCCAGTAAGGAAATTCATCCTTACTTAGGGGGCGCTTGCCGACAACCGCATTAACCATAACAGGGCTTATCACCACCGCGTGATGGTGGTCAGCTCCGTGCCCAGCAACCGCAGGTGCTCCCACCTGTACTGTGCGTGACACATACTGCACTAAAGCTCTATGGACCGTAATCAGGGCTGTGTGTAGCGTTCGTAATTCACCCACTTCCACCGTTAGGTAGCGGGGGTGTGGTGTATATCCGGCCAGTACCAGCCAAGTAGCCCCTGCAATGGACAACAGGCCCATTCTCGCCGGTACGGCCTCATGGGGGAGGGCGCCATTAAACCAAATTGTATGCTGCCAAGCAGAAATAGGTATTTCTAGCGTCTTATATGGGGCATAAACCGCAGGCACAGGCGTGGCTGTATATTCGTGGAACAATTTATCGTTCGCATCCACCTCCTCAAAGGTCACCCAAGAGTAAAACAACTCTTATTGGTAGGTGGCATTAGCACTTACCACAAAGACCATGGCCATCCCGTCATCAGGTACCCCATAAGCCCTCAAATGAGTGCGCAGAGGAACCCTACTATGAGCGGGAATATTGACCGCCATAAGGACACACTAAAGAGCAACAACGATATTTACAGTAGCACTTGGGCTTAAAAGTTTGTAACCTTTTTAATTATCAAGCTTGAAAGAACCTTTAGTCAAAACCCTAGGTAGGCTAAACCGTCACTCCCGTTATCCGGAAACGAGAGTGAGGGTGATTGTGGACTAACACAAGTACTACTAAGGCGTCTCAGATCATAAGACCAAACGTTAGGTGCGCCATGTTGCAGGGATTCTGCTTATGCACAGAACTATGCGCAGGAGACCAGGACCTCAGAGAATTGTGGTGTACCAGAAACTCCCCTCAGAACCAAGAACCCCTTATCCGACTAGCTTAGTATCCCATTCGTTAGCCTAGATCTAGCTAGGCAGTCCCAATGTATAGACAAACCAGAACAAGCGACTTAGATATTTCTCAGGAGTGGTGGGAATCCGAAATACCTGTTCGTATCTATTTGTCAGTCCACAACAGAATAATACAGACACGGTAAAGTTAAAAGAGTTTATTTTATAAACCTCGCGTCCTAAGATGCAGTACTTTGGCTAACACTAGCAGACAAATGATACAGATCAGAACCATAAGCATTGTTACAATACCATACAAAATGAAAGGAGCAATCATACTAATAATGGCAGTGGTATACAGCCACACTCCTTTCTCTAGAATCTAATACATTATTATTAGACTAATAGAAGGTCTCTTAGGCTAACAGGGGGGACCCCATGCCGTATAGATCAGCTTAGTAGAATCACATCAAAGGATCAGCTAGCTCTCTCATGCATCAGCTCTTCTGTTCGAATGAATGTAAAACCAAACTGTTCTGCAATATTAAAGGCACTTGTCCTTCAGATATTGGCAGCTGCAAGTATGATATGTCTAACAAGTGGTACGATCAATCTAATCACAACACTCTGTACCTTCTAGTGACCCAGACTCGTTCTTTACATGATGTACAGACCAAGGGCACATTTCACGGTTAAGAATGTGAAACAACAGTTTGTTATCCTGTAAGGCAAAGTCGAGTCAGCATTTCTAAAATGAAAAACACATAACAACAGTGTTGTGTGCAGCGCAGCAGAAACGACAAGCTGGCTTGCTAACAATTAGCTCGGTTATGCTAACTTAGTGTTGTAAATAGGGCGTGGCTTAATCCATCCTATACCCCCCCATGATCGGAGCACTAACCAATAGGGGTACACTTATCAAGAACGCAGAGTTCAAGTGATATAGAACGGAACCAAGGGCATGAACAATAAGTCCATATAAGGTAAGTGTAAAGTCCGAGAATGAAAAAAAGAAAAAAATCTTTAAAAAGAAAAAACGATGTTAAAATATTCAGTAAAAAATTTCGATGAAAAATTAACAGCCCTGGATGCACCCTGGCTTGACAATGTCAATCAGTCAATCCATAAAGGTATATGCACCGTAAGTTGCAACAGCTTCCAAGAGGAAATCATTGGAGCGTTCCGCAAAAGTATTTGCCATCCAATTTAGCAAGGGAAAGGACAACTGTCAGCATCCTCGATATAACTCCTTTCAAGGAATTCAATAGCGGCCTCTCCGATATCCCAGTTACCAAGGACTCCTTGTGTAGCACCCAAAGCCATAAACCCAACACCAGAACAATCAAAATCATGAGCCACTAAGGGACACATTAGTTCATCAAAATCTGGTTCAGGTGACGCCAAGTTTGACAGGCACAAGTCCAGAGCCCACTGTAAGGGACAATCTAGGCAATGAAAGACAGGTTGCACACAAGTAAAAAAGGGAAACCGGAAGGACAATCCATACTTGACGCTTAAATTCACCAGAGGTAAAGTGCCGTAGTATTCAAGCATCCGGCTATGAAGATGGAGCAGGCGGAGCATGTTGTCTTGCAACTCCTGGTGTGCAGCCATAACGAAGTGCACAGATCAACAAGAGGATCCCAGCCACCAGAGCGAGGAGCAAGGGAAACCCTCCGAAGACACTCGAAAAAATAGAATGTAAAAATGCGGGGATCACACCAAAAACCGTTTGGAAAGATGTCACGAGGCCCGAGCCCACAATTTTAAAAAAATGAACAAGGCCACTTGTAGACGAAGCATTAAAAATAGTTTGAATCAAAGTTCCAAAATGGAGGGGGAGGTCAGTATTTAAAAGAGCTTGTACCTCAGTGCGTGTGTTCGCCACATTAAGAAGAAATGTTTCACGGGACGAAGTCAACGCAACTTCCTTCTTAGACAAAAGAGCCCTTATTCTGCTCATCCTATTGAACTCTGCGTTCAAGGTTGGAATCGCCGGCCAGATAGATATATCGAGTCGACCTTGCCGGGGTGGGAAAAGGACGTAATTACAGCAAACCACTTTTTGTGAATCAGTGACTATGAAAGGAATACCCACTAGCATCCCAGAGCAAGCTTCACTATTTAAAAGCAAATAACTACTGTTGGCAAGCAGCTTAAAAGAAGACGTTATAACTGGCATTGGAATCCCTTTTAGGACACAAGCCAAATTAGGAGCGTGTATATTGCAAGCGCCATGTAATTGTATATGTCTACAAACCACAGAATGATCAGGAGCGGAAGTGCATTCTTCACCTTTTAAGTAAACCTCCTTGCCATCCCTTACGCATCTGTAAGCGAACGGAAGTGACCAAACTTCGTGCAGGAATGCATCACCAAGTTGTTCATATCTGCCAATGGCATAATGCTTCATGCACGAACTAAATTTAAACAGACTAAAAGGTAACGTGACCAATCCGTGTATAAGCCACACGGCTGAATTTAACTCAGCAACAGAGAAAGGTAAAGGTTCTAATTTTTCAATTTGCAGCAATGCGTAAGTTGCGTCTTTCGTGGACATGAACTGCTGTTTTGCTGTCAAATTAAAAGGAAGGAACAACGATGAAATATTCATGTAATCCCAAGGGACTTTCCCTGCCTTTAACGTTTGCAATGTCCATGCAAACTGCATAATTGAACGCAACTGATTTTGCCCATGATACAACACAGATACATCATCTTGCACAATGTCTACGACAGAAGAAACAATATTATCTAATGTATAAATTCTAGAAGACAAAGTATTAATACTATTATCTATCACAGCCAATACTTTTTCCATATTGGCCTGGTCAATAGCACGTAATCTAGCAGCTTCAATTTGCGACAATTTCCAAATTTCATTGTAAATAGCATAAACCCATCTTTTGGACCTGCCACTTGCAGGACCCTTAATAAAATCATTCAAATCTATTTTGTCATTTAATCCTGATAAATGAAGCTTAACTGAAGCTAACGTGGAATGTTGCAGCCACGACTGACATAACTTACCTACAGAGTAGGTAGTCACTGTGTGTGAAGATGTAAAATGAGGGTCAACCCTAAGTTGTGTATACCCTGGAGCCAAATCCAGAAACCGACGTTGACAGGTATCTGAGCTTGTTTGCCAAACCAACCAACCTTCAGGATTCAATGTTGAAATATTGAAGGTGCCGTTGGAAACAAGGGACTGCAACATAGTAAAGGACAGATCTGAGTGATTCTCCCAACCAGGATAAGCACCCAGATCCGGGATCGAGGGGGAAATTATTTTTTTAGATATAGCCAATCCAAAACAGGTGGTCTGGAAAATAGACGAATTCAAAAATATTATATGGTTTGGGATAAGACAGGCACGATGCAAAGCTTCTGTTCCTTGTACCTGCCACGGTTTAGTTCCCCAAACCGATTTGAGATCGATAGTAGCTTTCCATAGGTCATAACCTCCAATAGCCAATTCATCCATAAAGGATTTGGAATATAATAATTTGGTGTGTGTCAATCTAACCTTAGAAACGGGCTCTACCGCCACCTTAAAATAAAAGGAAGCAGGGCTCGACACACTAAAATCCGAAAAGTATGTGAATTTTTTCAATAAAGTGGCAGAGCTGCCAGGCATAGGGACAGGACAATGTTCCCATTGAGTGAAATTAACAATATTTCGAAAAGTATTTGCTCTGTGTAGGAAATGTGTGCCATAATGTTGAAAACAAAATTGTTCATCGTAGTTTGCAGTATTTAAATACAGATCTTCAGCATCAAATGCAGCATAATATTTTAAATCAGAAAACAGTGCTTCTATTGCTTGTACATCCCAATCATCTGATCGGATGTTTTGTTTAACTACATCGCCCATAGAAACACGAAAAACAGTTGGCACATTAATAACTTCGGTGGGACCATGAATTTGAAAGTTCACTGCATCCCAAGCAATCCCATCACGTACAGGCCAGGCGGTGATGTTCACAAAAGTCTGGTCTCTTTTCATGATGTGTGATGAGGAATGGGGGGCCAAAGTTCCATCAATTAATCGAATTGTATAACGTTCATTCAGGTAGTGTCCATTGATAAGTCTAAAAAACACTACCACAAAGCCAATTGTCATGAATAAAAAAATACAAATCAGCACCAGCCAGATGTAAGTCCAAGGTGCAACCAAAAAATGTCTCTTGAACCAGGCAAAAAATATAGAAATTTTGGAAGGGGCAGTGGAAGTCAATGATTCAGTTTCAAAGGAAGAATGGGACTGGGTAAGTGTTGTTGTATGTAATAGGGGCTAAGGGACTTCTGCAGGATAAGCATACTGAGGATCATCAAGCAAACCACCAGCAGTAGGTGGCACAGGCGGATCAGTAACTGTGAGCATCTCAATGGAAACCTCAGGCACGATGATAGAGGGTGGCACCACAACAGAGTTTCTCAGCATCGAAGGGCAGGAAACCGAAGGTGTCATACTATGGAGAATTGGCCACCCTGTGTAGCTTGACATTTTCAATTGAAATGTACCTGTTATCCTTGCGACCAGGAAGTGGGGGTAAAACAACTGTACGTGTACCCAGTACTCCAAGCACCGGGACTGGTGCACGATAAGAGGGGCCAAACTCCTTCTTGTTCTCCACCTTCTCACGGACCAGGTCACCAACTCGAGGTAGCCAGCCGACTACCGGAATCTGGAGCGCTTCTTCGGATGTAGAGGGCACGTGTTCCTTTGCTAGAGTGTCTCTGGCTTCTTGTAGATTCTGCAATACAGCACAGTGGTCATCTAGGTCAAAAGGCGCGGCAGCCGCCACCATGTCTAGACCATCAAGGTCTGGAACAAACATTCTCATTCCAAAGAGCATCATGTACGGGGTCCTCCCACCCAGAGACCTTCTAGGGAGGTTATTAAGTGCACGTTGGACGTCATACAAGTGGGCAAGCCAGTTCCGGCCTGTACCTAATACCTTGGCTGTCAACGATTGCTTTAGGTCACGGTTCATTCGTTCCACAACACTATTGCCCTCAGGCCGGTATGGAGACGAAAATTTGACTTGGACCCCCAAACTTCTCATTGCTTCTTTGTACGCCTTAGAGGCGAACGCCGGGCCCTGATCAGAGTGAAGGGTACCACATGCAAAACTCCCTATAAAGACACGCAATACTTTGATGACAGTCCTGGCATCAGCACTCCTTTGTGGCCACACCCACAGAAAACGTGTGCACGAATCCACTGCAACCAAGATGTACTTGTACGCAGTATCAGAGGTAAAAGGACCGCAGTGATCTAAATAAACACACGCAAGTGGTTGATTAGATATATGCAGCTGCGTTGGAGGTGGACGCGCAACAGAAGAAGGTTTAATCTGTTGGCAAATGTCACAACGAAGTACATAAGCCCGCGCTTGTTTATACAAACCGTACCACCAGTAACGTTGCTGCAAAAGAGACACAGTCGCCGACACTCCAGCATGCGCAGACGCAACACCTTCGTGGGCAGCCGTTCTCAAAGCTGGTCTGCAGTCCGCGTTGGGAATCAATCTATCACCAACGTCGTTAATCCTCACCAACGGGACGTTATCAGGACTTAAGTGATAATGGTCTCGAGAAGGGAAACCTCTAGGGAAGTTCGTCCCAGTCTCAGAAGCAGCAATAGCTGCCAAGATGTCAGCATCAATCTTAGATTTTGATCTTGTAACTGCTGCTACTAAATATGTTGCCACTGCTGTTTTTGCTGCCTCGTCAGCCAAACTGTTACCGACAGCATGGACACCAACTCGTTGGTGACCAAGAGTGTGAATTACATTCACAAGTGGCAGACTCCCTTTAAGTTCTGCCACCCGAGCCCAAAGCGTTTTATGCTTCACTGTGCCACCTTTGGAATCACGAAAACCATTCACAATCCAAAAAAGCAAATTGTCGTTGTAAGATTGAACACAATAGTAAGAATCACTCACTATAAGAGTAGTGACCCTGTGATCAGCAAACTCAAGTGCAAGCACTAGAGCATGAAACTCCGCCAACTGTGCGGTACAATCACCCAATGACTGCGTATGCACTGCATCAGATTGGAACTCTCTATTTACGAAAGTACCGACTACAATTGCGCAAGCCGCTGAATAAGCGTGCTTTGATCCAGTTGCGGGTTGCGCCGACCCGTCAGTGTATATGACACAATGGTATTCCTCGATGGGGCGCAATGACAGAGGAGCAGGATGAACGAATTCATACTCCAAACTCTCCTGAGTCTGCAACACCGCGTCAAAGATGTATTCGACGTCAGGCGAAGCTAAGGAGGTCGCCCATTTAATCCAAAACTAGGCGGTACGACCCGTCAGGCTTCGTCACAGTGAATAAAGGATTATTCATGGGTGACACACATGTCTCAATCACTCCTTGATATTCCAATTGTTCAAGGATGGACGGGACGTGAGATCTTGCCTCGCGACGCATGGGGTATTGGGGTTGAGGCTGGGGATCGGACCGCAATGGAATCTCATGATTGGGAGAACATTTATCCCAGCCAATCTGATTACGATACAACGCAGGTGCAAGCACCTGTGCCCACTCCCCGGCTAACCTATTAGACTCATCCGTGGGCACTGCGTGCCCAAAGGAAGGAAGAATGACTTCCTCTCCCCTTGGAGCGTCCAAAATGAAAGCCGGAGGCCAATCTTTCTCCACCAAAAGAATATCATAGGTGGTCGTAAGATTGTCCCAAAAAGCCACTTTAATTTTGCGTTTAATGTCACCCTCAATATTAAGGACTATGTCAAATAATCTTTCTGGGGGAGCTACTCGAGTATCAGCAGTTTCAACTGTCACATAAATGTCAGTTGCTGTCGCCTCCAGAAATGGACGCAATGCTTGCCGCACTACTGTAACTTTCGCCGCGCTGTCTAGCAGCGTTAGTGTCCATGTCAGGTTCCGAAGCTGTGTCCGTACCATCTGAGGCATACCTCGCTGAGATTGCAGCAACTTTCTTTTTCTGAAACGGTGGACGTTTTCTGGCAGAGTCTTCCTGCTTGCCTTTACCGTCAGTCTGGCGGGGCTGGTCTCGACCTTGAGTTCCCCGTCCTCTCCCACGCTCTCCACCACCAGTATGAGAAGTTGATGTGTCCTGTGAAGAACGAGGAGAGAGTTGTTCAGAAACCTGAAACCTATCAGGTGACTTAATACGAGTACGATCGCGCAAATCATAAGTGCGTTCACTATACGACTGTACGGGTGAGGCAGAACGAGAAACCTGTTTCTGTTGCTGTTTTTCTTGTTTTTTGGCTCGCCAACTTTGTTTCGGAAAGTTGGGCTTTTCGTCCTTTGTAGACGAACTCACCTTAGTTTGCTGTACTACATCAGGAATTTTGATGGTGGGTTTCACGCCTAAAGCACTACGTCCAACCATCCTATAGGCTTTTGCAATAATTTTTGCGAACTCCCTGGGTCTGTCGGCTGCATCCACAAGTTCCAGCAAATTACCAATTGGAACTGCATGGCATCTCCTTTGAGGTTGCCCATTACCATAGAACAAACCACATCGAAACTGTCAACAAGCCTCATTCCTAATTCAATAGCTGCCTCAGCACCATGATTGTCTTGGACTTTCTTGATGACGGAGGGTAGTACAGACATAGACGGAGTGCCGTAGCACTTCGAATAGGTCGCAGCAAAGACTTTGCCCCAATTGTCACAATCAATAATATCAGGGACCAGGTCCTTTGGCAAAGTAATGGTGAGTATCCTGTGTTTATCCACAGGAGTAGTGTTTGGAAACACGGCTTCCAATTGATCAAATTTTTCTGCAAGCCAGTAAGGAAATTCATCCTTAATTAGGGGGCGCTTGCCGACAACCGCATTAACCATAACAGGGCTTATCACCACCGCGTGATGGTGGTCAGCCCCGTGCCCAGCAACCGCAGGTGCTCCCACCTGTACTGTGCGTGACACATACTGCACTAAAGCCCTATGGACCGTAATCAGGGCTGTGTGTAGCGTTCGTAATTCACCCACTCCCACCGTTAGGTAGCGGGGGTGTGGTGTATATCCGGCCAGTACCGGCCAAGTGGCCCCTGCAATGGACAACGGGCCCATTCTCGCCGGTACGGCCTCATGGGGGAGGGCGCCATTAAACCAAATTGCATGCTGCCAAGCAGAAATAGGTATTTCTAGCGTCCTATATGGGGCATAAACCGCAGGCACAGGCGTGGCTGTATATTCGTGGAACAATTTATCGTTCGCATCCACCTCCTCAAAAGTCACCCAAGAGTAAAACAACTCATAAGGGTAGGTGGCATCAGCACTTACCACAAAGACCACGGCCATCCCGTCATCAGGTACCCCATAAGCCCTCAAATGAGTGCGCAGAGGAACCCTACTATGAGCGGGAATATTGACCGCCATAAGGACACACTAAAGAGCAACAACGATATTTACAGTAGCACTTGGGCTTAAAAGTTTGTAACCTTTTTAATTATCAAGCTTGAAAGAACCTTTAGTCAAAACCCTAGGTAGGCTAAACCGTCACTCCCGTTATCCGGAAACGAGAGTGAGGGTGATTGTGGACTAACACAAGTACTACTAAGGCGTCTCAGATCATAAGACCAAACGTTATGTGCGCCATGTTTCAGGGATTCAAGGGAACCAAGAACCCCTTATCCGACTAGCTTAGTATCCCATTCGTTAGCCTAGATCTAGCTAGGCGGTCCCAATGTATAGACAAACCAGAACAAGCGACTTAGATATTTCTCAGGAGTGGTGGGAATCCGAAATACCTGTTCGTATCTATTTGTCAGTCCACAACAGAATAATACAGACACGGTAAAGTTAAAAGAGTTTATTTTATAAACCTCGCGTCCTAAGATGCAGTACTTTGGCTAACACTAGCAGACAAATGATACAGATCAGAACCATAAGCATTGTTACAATACCATACAAAATGAAAGGAGCAATCATACTAATAATGACAGTGGTATACAGCCACACTCCTTTCTCTAGAATCTAATACATTATTATTAGACTAATAGAAGGTCTCTTAGGCTAACAGGGGGGACCCCATACCGTATAGATCAGCTTAGTAGAATCACATCAAAGGATCAGCTAGCTCTCTCATGCATCAGCTCTTCTGTTCGAATGAATGTAAAACCAAACTGTTCTGCAATATTAAAGGCACTTGTCCTTCAGATATTGGCAGCTGCATGTATGATATGTCTAACAAGTGGTACGATCAATCTAATCACGACACTCTGTACCTTCTAGTGACCCAGACTCGTTCTTTACATGATGTACAGACCAAGGGCACATTTCACGGTTAAGAATGTGAAACAACAGTTTGTTATCCTGTAAGGCAAAGTCGAGTCAGCATTTCTAAAATGAATAACACATAACAACAGTGTTGTGTGCAGCGCAGCAGAAACGACAAGCTGGCTTGCTAACAATTAGCTCGGTTATGCTAACTTAGTGTTGTAAATAGGGCGTGGCTTAATCCATCCTACACACCGGCAGCCAATGCAGTGAACGAATAAATGGTTTAGCTGAGGTACGATTCGATATGCCCAGCAGCAGTCTGGCTGCACAGTTTTGGATCTTTTGTAGTTTAGTCATGACTGCCGCTGGGGCACCTAAAAAAAGGGCATTGCCATAGTCAATCCTTGAAAGTATCAAGGACTGGACCAGGACTTTCTTGGCTAGAGGAGGAAGGAGAGGAAGCACTTTCCTAGCCATTCTTAGCAGGCCGAAACAGGTGGCCACTGTCTTTCTTGCCTGCACCTTGAACGACAGATCCTGGTCGAGACAAATGCCCAGGCTCTTTATTTCAGTTTTAAGGACTGGAAGAGGGTCCATGCATACTGGCCACTAGGACTCCAGTATAGCTGGGGGGGGGGGGGTTGCCCAAGATCATAATCTCTGTCTTATCCCCATTCAGTTTCAGCTGGGAGGCAGTCATCCATTTAAAAACCTCAGTTAAACAAAAGAAAAGGGCCTTGGTCTGTTGGGTAGCTTGGTTAAGAGCCACGACTAATTGGGTGTCATCGGCGTAGGTTACCATTTGAATTCCAAATGGTGCTATGATTGCTGCCAAGGGGGCCATATATATATTAAAAAGAGTCGGGCTTAATGAAGATCCCTGGGGGACGCCACATAGCAGAGGTTGAGGTAGTGAGCTCACGTCTCCTTCAAAGACCTGGAAGAAACGACCCTCTAAACAGGAACAAAGCTATTTCAGAGCCGTACCAGCTAGTCCTATTTTTTTGAGGCGGTGGATAAGAGTACGATGGTTTACCGTATCGAATGCGGCGCTTAGGTCGAGAAGGATAATGGCTGCCGACCCTCCAGCGTCCACAATCTTTCTACCTTCCCCCACTACAGCTACCAGAGCGGTCTCCGTGCTTTGTCGTGGACGAAATCCGGTCTGAGAGGGATGCAGAACACTATGAGATTCCAAAAAATTGGAAAGTATAGAGTTCACATGTATCTCTGCTATTTTGGCGATCCCAGGAAGAAGGGAAATAGGGCGGTAGTTACCTAACTCCACCGGGTCCAGGTTAGGTTTTTTCAACAATGACTTCACCATTAGCCTTTTCCACTTCGGGGCACTACTCCTGTGTTAAGTGAAGAATTGATCACATCTCCCACAACAGGGGCGACTGTAGATACCGCTTTTTCCAAGATGTTCATGGGAGCCGGGTCCCTGGGTGAGCCACTTTTCACCTGAGAGAATAGGGTCAAAAGGGTTTCTAGAGGGAGAGGGGGGAAGGCATCCAACAAATGACTAGTGGGATAGGCACCTTGATCATCGCGTACGTCCTCAGCATAGGGCATCGATTGCAATATATTATGAATTTTTGTGCTAAAAAATTCCGCCTGTTTATTACATCGTTTCCCTGACATATCAGGGGCGATAGGGGGGACAGGGGTTTTAATAAGTTTCTTAATGATCAGAAAGGTTTCTCCAGGGGAATTAGATGCCAGGAGGATTTTTTCCTCATAAAAAGATGCTTGAGCCTTCTATATTTCTGCTCTGTATTTACAGATGGCTATTCTATAATCATTCATCTTACTGGCAGAGAAATCTTTCCTCCACCTTCTTTCATGTACTTTGCAACATTGTTTGAGAGCCCGCAGTTCCGTGGAGTACCAAGGGGATTTATAGGAGCCGTTTTTTTCTTAATCAAAGTTTTGGGTAAGACCTGATTTAATGAGTCTTCAATCCAGATGCAGAAATCCCTATCCGCTACAATTGGACAGGGATCAGGTACAGGTCTAGTCTTCTCCAATACCTGGATCCAATTATCTGGATTGAGCTTGGACCAAGGTCGACTCATGGTCATTGAAGGTTGGACTTGCGGGCTACGGCTCATGGGACACCAAGAAAGGGGAATAAGGAAGTGGTTGGACCAAGGGACGGGAATAGGATTATCTCCTGTGAGGTTCTCCAGGTTGGAAAACACAGAGTCAAGGCGGTGTCCTTTCATGTGCGTGGCCCTTGAGACCATTTTCGGAAACTGCAAGGTCGCAAGATCTGCTACCAATTCGACGGCAGTTACCACTTTTGGGTCGTCAAAGTGTAGATTAAAATCGCCTAGGAGGATAAAGTTGGCATACATGCTGGCTAAGTTGATAGCAGTCTCTACCAAAACTTTACAAAAGGAACCCTCTGCTCCTGGGTGACGATAAATCAAAATGCCAGAAACTGAAAGTAGGGGGGAGAATTCAATTGAGAAATGCATATTCTCACAGTCTATAAGAGGGTTACCGAGTAGACGACAGGAGAGACCCTCTTTATAGAGAATCGCAATACCTCCGCCCTTGCCTATAACTCTGTCCACCCTCTGTATTAGATATCCCTGATGGAGTGTCTCCACAATGTCTGGATCTGAGCTGGAGTTGAGCAAGGTTTCAGTTAGAAATATAACATCTGGGCGAGTTCCTGGAGCAACATTGAAATCTCAGTGCAAAGTTTAGACATAGATCTGCAATCAAGTAGATACATTTTGTAGTGGACTGTACATGCGGTGGGAGTAGGAGTAGGGGGGAAATGTAAAAGAACAGTATGAGCAGCTCTTAACCAGTTTATCACCCCGCATCAGATGGTACCATTTGGCTGTAGGTGCCTTATTGAGCTGGTGGAGCTGTGCACTAGTGAACTTAATGTGATCCTGCGTGGAAGATACATGGGTCCTGGCCCCTGGACCCGTTCGGGCGTGGACGGGCGCAGACGGGCTTGCCTTAGGCGCGCCTTTGGCGTGCCATCGGCGCGCCCACTGCGCGCGCTCGCGCCATCGAGCGTTAAATCCCTTCTTCCGGTGGGGTGGGTGGAGACTAGCCCACAACCCTGCCCACACCCAAGATAGTGGCCGCACCTGTCTGCTGCGGGCCCCCAGGACCACCCTGAACACCTCCTGAGTGCGAAGGTGAGAGTAGGATGCCAGCAAAGTCCTAACTAGTGCAAAATATCCTAAATTAGTGCAAAATGGAGCACGTAAAAACACTCTCAATCAATTAAAAGTGGCGAAATAAGTTAAAACCACCTCTGCTCCTGGCTCAAGCCTCAGGAGAATCCGGCAGTTGGTATTGTCAGATTTTTTTTTACATTGCTAGGTCATTCAGCTAAATCATGAAAAATTCTTATCGGATCAACAGGGAAATTTAAAGATGTATGTGTTCAATGAAGCTGTGATTAAGCCTATGAAGTCGTATTGTTTTGTTTCTAACACAGTGAAACAAGATTGCATTAAGCATGTCTACTTTAGTTTACAATGTTCCCACACTGTGATATAGAGATATTATCTGTTTTAACATTCAGATTTCCAATGTCTGCATTAACATGACTCATCTCCTGAATAGCCTGAGCATTCCCACTGGGAGGTGCAGGAATAACACTCTGGTAGACTTCCTGGATCTACAGGGAATTTTCTGAGGTACGGGAGGATACTTGAACAGAGACAGTTAAATATTCATCGAGATTTAACTACGCTTAAATCTCATGGATTAACACCCCAATCTTGAGACTGAGTCAGAATCCCAGTGGGAGTGATATAAATCAACATGAACATGTTCAAGGCACAGAAAGGAGTCGTCCAAAATAAATGCATGATGAATGAAACTGGAAAATAACCAGATGGACCATCATGAAAACGTCACAAGAAGTGGTTCCAGTTGTCAGAGGTGTCAGACATCTGGTAAGTATCTTTGAATCTGCAAAGTGATCCAAGCTACAAATCCCACTTACTGTTCAAAATGTAGTTTACCACAGGCAGATGGGCTACAAAACCAGCTTTTTGGGCAGTGGGTGAGGTTTTCTGGAGTCTTCCATCTGGACCTCTTCTCTGTTGAAGTTGTTCGATGCTGACAGACGACTAGACGTTCATATATAAGGTTTTTTGTCCAATCACTGATGAATGCGTTGATGTGAGCAATCACTTGATTAAGTGGGTATTACTCTGTATAACGTGATAAAGGTACATATAGTTGGTGTTTACTTTACTGTTTTGGTTGGGTTTAGTTCCCCATGACATGAATGGACCATAATCCATCTGCTAAAAGTGGCTTTTACAGGTGATAAAACATATAACAGCCCCTGTGATGAAGGAGAAAAACTTAGGTTTTTTCTTTGAAGATAAACTGACTTTTAAAAATCAGATTAATACTCTTACCTCTACAATTATTTTAATTCTAAAGATAATCAGAAAAATTCACCCTTTATACCTCCAGGTACCCACAAAACGCTAGTGACAGCATTAGCCCCGTCGAGACTGTATTCTGGAAATACTCTTTACGTGAATATCTAAACACAGTACTTACAAAAGTTACAGAGGCTCCAAAATGCAGCAGCGTGATTGTTGCTGGACATCCCAAGATATCAGCCAGTCACCCATGGTTTAAGAACACTGCACTGGCTCCCAGTCAGAAAAAGGATTACATTTAAATCCCAATGTTTAGCATATAAGGTACTGCACTGCACCGGTCCACATTATTTGAATAATCATCTGTTTTGGTACTCGCCTTCTAGAAACTTAAGGTCTTCTCACAGCAAACTTCTACAGACCCCCAGATTTAAAAAAAGCTAATTGGGCTGGAAGAAGTTTCATCTTGGAAACTGTCAAAACATTGAACTCGCTCCCGGCAGACATAAAGAACTGTCCAACTCTATTAACTTTCAAAAAATCGCAAAAATCTTAGCTCTTCGCTAACTAAATTTCTCATTATATTTCTCATCTGCACCCTTCTGGTTTATCTCTCTCGAAACAGCGCTTAGACGCCCTTGGGTATTCGAGCACTATACAAATTTTCAAATCAAATAACATTACGGGAAGCAGAGAAACCAAAGGTGTGTACATGGTATCAAACACAGGTGGCAGGGTGCAAGCATGTGAGCTAAATGATAAATAGTTGTGCAAGGATGGTTCTAGTTTTAATTACAACCAAACATTTGTGTTGGTAACACCAGTGTCATTATTATTTCAACCTATATTGGAATACAGTTGGAATGGTCTAAAATTCAATGTGAGATCCATTGATCGGAGGCAACAGAGGGCTGTCTCCACATCATTTCATTAGTGATTATATGAGACCAAAATATTCTAGATAATTCATTGAAGGTCAAGTGACTGCCAAGTTTTCACTTTGCAAAGTCAGGGCTGAATTTTATGAGGTATAGATCTGAGTAGCATTGGGAGAATGACCAACAGAGATACACGTTTCCACTGGATAGTAAGCAAGTAAATGATCATCCACCAGCTATTGGTGATGTTGGAGAGCAACAGACATTAATAGCGCTGCCGGTTTTAGTAAAGAGGATCAAAGAGGGCTAACGGGACATCGAACCGCCTTGTTGGTTGTCAGATAACTAGGGAGGCTGCCATAGGAGAAAAAAGTGTTACTTCTGGTGGTGATATGTGCCACAAAATCAAAATTAAGGAAAGAGTAAGATATATCCATTCTTGTGAAAGTTTGGAGTCATGAAGAGAGTTATATAATATTATCCTTGTTGCTTAAGTGTAAAGGGCTAAGTCACAAAGGCATTTGCGCTCATAAATGTGCATTGTGGCTGCTGGATTTTTAAGTGCATGCTATTCACAAAAGGATATTTGGAAAACAGAAATATTGTGTCAAAAATATCTTTTACAAAAATATTGTCTCCATATACTTATATTGGTAAGTACAATGATATCGAAAAAAATATAGTTTCACACTAATATCATTAAAAACATAGAAAAATATAATTTTTGCAATAATAATTCATAAATATTTTATTATATAACATGAATATAATTGTAAATTAAATACATATAAATCATATTTAATACTATATATAAATATAAACGTATAAATATGCATATATATGTGTGTGTATGTTTTATATACATTTATGTAATGTAGCACTAAAATTAAAAATATATATTTTACATTATATTACATTTTTGGAGTTATTTTTGTAAATTCACTACTATAAAAAGCATATATATATATATGAACTGAGTCACAAGAAAAAAGGTTAAAAAACATTAAAAAACAAGAAAGGGGGCAGGGTAGAATTAGGTCTGGGCGTAGTTCGTGGCATTCCGCTACGCAGAACTTCGCGTTCTGACAAAAAACTCAACGGAGTTCCGCAAGCAGCAGAGTGTGGCGCAAACTGCCATTCGTGCTCATCTTCCTGCCGCTTGGGTAGAAATTCTACTCGAGCAGCAGCTCGTACTCGCTAACTTACCATTGGCGAGCGGGAAAGCAGATCTTCCTGCCGCTCGGGTAGAAATTCTATCCGAGCAGCAGCTTACGTTCGCCAATTTACCGCTGGCGATCGCGAGCGGGTAAAAACTTTGCTCCATTCTGCTCTTTGCGAGCTCTGCGGAGTGCAGAAAACTCCATGAACAGAGTGGAATTCACTGGCTAGGTTAGTAGAAACACACTGAACCCCTAGGCCTGCTCAGGGGATCCCACATGGACCCTCATGGACCAAAAAAGCATTTTTTTAAAAACAATTTCGTCGGGATTCGCGTTTGTTAGAAGGTGGTTCTGACACTCTGAGCCGCCCGGATTTTTCATTTTTAAAGCACCTATTTGTTGAGCTTTTACTGGGGGAGAGCCTCATAAATTGGGACTCGCCCACAGTGAACTCATGATGAAACAGACTGCATGTGGATTTTACCTGTGACCCCCTAGCTTGACTACTCTGCTGCTCTGCAGCTGGAGTAAGGGGCACCGGGATGGTTACATGTAGACACATGTGTACGTGCATGTGCACACGTGCACGAGCTGTGCAGGGGAGATTCCTAACATGCGCAGCCCAGGAGCAGATACAAAGTCAATGGTGTGGCAGGACTTATGCAGAATTGGGTGGTGACATCGAATAGGCTTTATAAACTGAGAAGAAACATGACAGGGAAAATCAGTGTGTTTTACTGTTTTTCACTCATTATACTCCTATGAGGATGTGGGACCCATGGGCTAGTTTCACTTTCCTAAGTCCTACAAATTTCAGACACGCACTAAAATACACTGTAACTGATGTGAGAAGAAGTATTCTGCAGAGTCCAAAGTTTTATTTTTACTGCTTTTGGGTCATCCAGAAATGTCATATTTTTCTGAGTCAGCCCATAACCAGGGCCTGGCTGGGGGCTGACCCCAGCAGGCTGGATTAATGACCTTCCTTCCAAGAGCAAAGGCCTTCTCTCCAAAGAAGAGAAGATGGGTGGAGCTACAGGTTCATCCATCAGCAGCTGTCACCAGGTGCCAGGCACCAGGCTGCACAAGGAGAGAACAGATCAAAATCAAGAGGGGTATACCCAATTGTCCTTATATACCTGGGTAAGGGACGTAATTTTATACAATAAATAATGGTATAAAGGAAAAGATACTCAATAAATTCTGAGTAAAGTACATTTAATTACCCTCTCTTCAAATAATTACTTCTTGATGAATTAAATCAAAACGTTTTATATATAATCTACATTGACGATGGCTCCTAATCCAAGAAAGGCGAAAACATAAAAATGACATATCACAACATTTATATACAAAATCATAAAGACATAAATGTATAATACAATAACCCTACAAAAATTATTTACAATGGTGTCCTCCTTACAGTTCTGGACGGACCATTCAGATGTAGTCCGGATGACACACAAACAACCAATCAAATAGTATCTCTCATTTTAGAGTGACATCCTGAAATTCAAAGCTGATACTATAGTTCCATCGACTCCTCCATAGCAGTGTCTACGTGACCACGTTTCAGCCTTAAAATTCCTTAGACCTCCTCAGGACAGGGTCAATACATTAATATCTTTCGTCAGTGGCTAAACCACAAATTACACGGTATGCGGTATCTAAACCACAAAGTACACAATATGCAGCAATCCAAAGCTTCCTCTGCAGGTTGGGCACACAGCACCTCCCAGAGCGAGCGCTGGCGTTCCTTCCTTAGAAATTCAATAACCTGCGCGCCAATCTATATCGCATATGGCTGGGGAAATAATCACCGTCGCTTCACAGTCAGTCTCTCGGGAGTCTATCACCTCTCTTCCTCTTCCGCACCCGTTACCAGTGAAGGCAGCGTGGGGGAAGGGGCTTTCAGAGACCATGTGGCAGAAGACCCCTGGACGACGCCATCTTGAACCAACTCAGAGGCCTAGGAGGGAGCAAGGGCAGTGAAGTGATGTGCTGCTGTTTGATAGGACAAACAGGGACTTCCTGCCAGCCCCCTCCCCAAACTTTAAAAAGTGTTTGCACAGGAAGAGAAGCTCTCTGTGGGGTGTGGTCTCCTGAGGCAGAGGGTGCTGGAGCCTGGCGCAATGGGCAGTTGGAAGGAGGAATCCCCTGACTGTCCTCGGATCCTGAACAGCGCCAGGAGAGGAGCCCAGGACCAGTGAGCAGATGCTTGGTCCTCTGTGCAAGGAGAAGAGAGGCCCAGGAGGAGAGCCAGGTGAAAGGCTGGCACAGGGAGCCAGTGAAGACATCTCCCTGCTGAATGCCCCCTCCTTGAGACCAGGAGGGCGAAGGAAAGTGCTCCCAGTGGCTGGGGTGTGCCGCAAGGAGCAAGAAGTGGCCAGAATCGCGAAGATTGGTCCCCTGGGGGCTGAAAAATGCCTCCCAGAAGGTAGGCGACCTTTGACCTCTGGCAGACCGACGAAGAAGCACGTGGGGCACCGCCGCCAGTCTTGGTTATGCCCCCGGGGTGGGTCACGTCCTTGGGGCTACCTTCAGAAAGAAATAAAGTCAGGGAGCGCCTTCGCGCTCCCCGTGAACTAGCCCATAAGGGGTGCCAGGAGCCCACTCTGGCCCCCAAAGACATCGGTGGAGGGGGAGCGCCGTTGCGCCCCCCTCAAAGAGAGCTCCGGGGCCTGGGATCTCAACTCCGGGCCCCAATGGTGATGGTGCAGCAGAGGAGGGGGCGCGCCGTCGCGCAACCCCCCCCCCTGCGGGAAAAGTCAAAGCCGGGGAGCAACGTCGCGCTCCTCATGAACATGGCCCCGGTGACGGTAATGAAGAGGAGGGGGGCGCGTCCCCCCTCGCGGGCGAAGTCAAGCCGCGGAGCACCGTCGCGCTCCCCATGAATTAACCAGGGGCCCGGGACCCCAACTCCAGACCCCGATGGTGCCCGGGGGTACCAGGAGCCTACCCTGGTCCCCGATGAGAAGAAGGAAGTTGGAGGGGCCCCATCCCCAGGCCACGAAGTGAGGAGGAGGTGGGGGGAGTGCCATCGCACTCCCCCGAAGACCCGCTGAAACAGGGTAGCCTCCTCGCGCCTGCCCGCTGGAGCGGGTAGACCAGAAAAGAAATGCCGGCTCCCGCGTCAGCACTCGAAGGTGCTGGCCAGTCGGGAAGCCAGCGGGAGCCACCGGGTGTGGTGTCCCCGAGCGGTTCTCCACCTCCGAGGCCAGATGGGGTCCCCAGGTGAGACCGGGGCCCCAGAGAAACGAGGAGGCCAGACGGGGTCCCTGGGTGGGACCGGGCCCCCGAGAAGAGAAGTGGTGCTCGGTGCCCAGGTGGGATCGGACCCCTGAAAATAAGCAGATCGGCCGGGGGTGGGCTCCCCGACCTGTACCACTCACCTGGGGGTCCGGGTGGGACCGAACCCTCCCACACAGCAGCAATCGCAGCTCTCCACGAAGCAGCTGTGGTGCCGCTGTCACAATATGCACGGGAAAGACGAGGAAGCGCCCCATAATGCCTTGCAGGCCCGGACCGGCCTGCAAGGGCAAACAGCGTTTTCTCTGCTTGTGGTGGCCCCAGGAGAACGGGGTCACCACCACATGTGTGATGAGGTGCAGGGGGAGCTGCAAGAGAACACAGCCTCCCCCAACACAACACGAAGAAGTCCCTCCCTAAGTCTCAAGGAGACTAAAAAGAATAACCCCTCAAGGGCTCAGCAATGAGTCATCTGCATCCCCATGGCTGGAACTTTTGTTCTACAGCTGGGGGTGCCTTAGGGACTGCCTCAGGAGTGAAATGCTGAGTTGGGGATGTCTGGAGAAGGGCATCCCCTGGAGGTGAAGAGGTGTAATTGAACCATAACTGCATTTACTAAAATTATTTATTTTAGAGGGACTGAAAGTCACATGTGTAATGTGAAGTACCTGTGTAAGGTGATGTCATAAGCAAAGTGGGGCTATGTTGCCAGACGTTCCTGCTAGGATGTCTGGCTGTATATGCTTAATCCTGTGATTTCATCTGTGATGCCTTTAGGGGCTGTAATTGCAATGCATTCTAATGATCCACAAATGTGATGAGTACTGTGTTTCTAAAGTGATGCTTAAACATGTATTCTTGCTGCTGCGCTTAGGTGAAGAACTCAGACTGTTAGCCCTTAAGATGTAGGGGTGTATACTTCATGGTGAATAGGAAATGCTCAGTCAGGGTTATGTGTCACCACGGCAGGTGTGCCTATCTTAAATGCTTGTTGGGGTTGGTCACCACGGGGATGATGCCAGTGCGCAGGACCCTCGCTCCAGGTTATGTTTAACTAACTGCATTAGGAGGCAAGATGATGTGCATACATGGGAGCGGTGGTACTAGACCCCACCCCCCCTGCGGGAGGGGTGGAGATGTTATGCAATGTCACAAAGTAATTCCAACAGCTTATGTATATTTGTAAATTAGCGCATAGTATTGAGTAGTGTGTGGGTTTAATAAATGTACTCTTACTTTTATAAAGCAAAGTACAGACTGGACAATAAATTATTAAGTGTTATTGCTACGCATCTGTAATGGCGATTACTAGCCAACACCACCTCCCTTGAGTAAGCCTCAGACTGCTCTGCAACGCTACCCTCTGAGAGTCAGGCGCTACAATTGGGTGTTTGGTTTCCAGTGAAGGATAAATGTAGTCATGTTATTTGTGCAGGCCTCACAGATACTGCCTCGTTTTCCAACAGCGTTGGATTCAGGAATCCGGACGGAAATTTAAAAAAAAACAAAAGGCAGGCTCCTGTGCTTCATTTTCTTTAAGCCCACGGGTCCCGGGGGCAATGAAAAATAATGATGTGGGGGCCCGTGCGGGCCACTGCAGCCCCGGGAACCACCAGCTTGCTGGGGCAAGATTTTGGAAATGCGGGGGGCATGCGGCCCCCCCTACAGCCCTTCGAACCGCCACCTCCCTGGGACTCATTTTTGGAACTGCGAGGGGGCACCCGACCCCCCTGCAGCCCCAGGGACCGCCACCACTACCTCCCGGGGCTAGTTTTTTTTAATGTGGGGGAGCCATGTGGCACCCCCACAGACCCAGGGACCGGCTCCCCCCCAGGGCTACATTTAAATAGAGTGCATGGGGAGCTCAAGCCCCCCCACGCAGCCCTGGGGAACACCACCTTCCCTGGGCTCTGTAGAAGATGAGAGGGGGCCGCTCGGCCCACCTCCTGGAGCCGTAAATGGCCCTGGGGAGTGCCACCCCCTAGGGCTAGTTTTTTTAATGCGGGGGAGCCACATGGCACCCCCGCACCCGCGGGGACCACCACCTCCTCTGGGCTATATTAAAATAGAGTGAGTGGGGAGCTCAGCCCCCCCCACGCAGCCCTGGGGACCGCCACCTCTCCAGGGCTCTGTAGAAGATGATAGGGGGCCGCACGGCCCCCCTCCTGGAGCCGTAAATGGCCCTGGGGACTTCAGCAGTGTCCCAGGGTGCTCACCCCGGGACATTGCAGTTTGCTATGGCATGGCGGGAACACTGCTCCCTCCATGCCATAGCAAACTCTGCTTCGCTCTCTCTTCCATGAAGTGAAGCAGAATTGCTTTCAATCAGGAAGTGGTGTCCCCCTGTTGATCCCTGCACCCCGTGGCAGGCACCCTGAGGTGCCTTCCACAGGGTGCAGGGAGGAACAGCACCTACCATTTCCCTATGGGAGCATGTATTTTCGGACAGTTTACTGCCGTAATGCATGCTCTCATAGGAAAATTTAGGAATGCAACTGTACAGTGCTCGGTTGCATCCTAAGTATGCGGTCGGGACTGGCGACCAGAGGTTGCTCAGTACCAGGACCAAGATGGTGTCAGGTGGGCTTAAGTCCGCCCGACATCGTAATAAGGGCCTATATAACTAGAAATCACAACACTAACTCCAAATTAAACCATATTTGGGGATGTGTTGGACAGTAAAGGAATCATATAAACTATTACCACTGCAAACTAAGCCATCTTCGGGAAGATGGCAGACACTAGCAGGGTATCAGATTTACTAGTCCCATTCAAAACGCCATCATTTTGGAAAACATGTGCAAGCATACAAAGCAAGGTTGAACAACATCTTCTGTCCCTTTTAGCCATACATATCAAGGACTGAAGAATACACTAGCAGACATGCTCAACAAGGTGTTCCCTCCTTCCCAGAGTTACTGCCTGAGTCCCCCCATTTCAGAGAGATCTGCTTAAGATGGCGTTGTCCAGTGATAGATCTCTTTTCCAGCAAGGAGAATGCTCTTTGCCCCATGTTTGTTTCAAGGTTCTGAGAGGTGGGAGATTGGACAATAGATACATTGACATGTCTGTGGCTTCTAAGACTTCTCTATGTTTTCACATTTTGCTCTGATTCTGAAGGTTCTAGTAAGGATCAGAAAAGAGTAATCCTAAGAGGTAATGGTTGTTCCTTTTTGGGCCCACTCATGCATGTTTCCTCTTTTTTGTCAGATGGTGAAGAGGACAGAGTGGGTAGTTCCAGTGTTTCCTTCTTCAATGCTTTCCTCCCTTCTACGTCTTCTAAGTCAGAAAGTTCTGTCACATGTATGCTTGAGGGTTTGGAGGTTGAAAAAGTAGGCCTTCATAAGTAAGAGTTATCGAGAAAGTTGGAAGTTGTATTGCAAGCTTTTAGGAAACCTTCTACCTCACGATCTGACTCTGATCATTGGTCAACGTCTCAGAAGCAGTGTCTTGAACATAAGATCAGGGCAGTGTCCTGTGATGAAGTGAACATTACTTCTTTCTTAAGGGAAAAGTTTCTTCATGACTAACACTTACTCACGTAAAACTTAAATGGGAAGGAATTAAGGTATTCAGTGAACCTCAAACATGTCGATCTCCCTTAGATGTGTTTAGATTGTTCATGGGTTTTAGGGGGTTTTCCGTCTTTCTCGTCTAGCAGTAAAGAGCGTAGTTCCAAAATGGGGTCTTTTGTTGGTGCTGCCAGGTTTGCCCTGCTCCATCTATACATCTTTGTAGCTCTACAGTCCTGCTACAAAATCTCCACATTCCTTGCTGTCAGTGGGCAAACCAACCTCTGCGGAAAAAAAACATTTGTTTTAATGTTGGAAACAAATATCATTCCAGTACTGTTCTAGATAAGAGTTTTTGCTGGTTATGGTGAAAGCCGCCTCACTACTTATGCATCGGTGCTCCTTAGTATGAATGTAGCTGGGCAACAATGGAACATTGCACATAGTAATGGGACTATCGTGTGGTTGTTGCGTTGTATGTAATTGTGGTGGCCATTAAGGGTTCCGGTACATGTTTTGTTGTCCACATGGACAGTTGGGGAACAAGCGGCTGGAAGGGGTGGGTGATTTGACTCGTGCTTAAGACCTTTCTGTATGTATGTATGTATATGTTGGTATTTGGGAGCTCGCTCCCTTCAGTCTAGAGCTTTCTCCAACTGACAAAAGTTTGCAACAAGAGAAGAGTGTCCAGGAGCCAGCTTCAGTCTCGTGGACACCCTGCCAGATCGAAAACATCCTTCATTCTCTGAGAACGTGAGAAAGCTCCTTACAAGTGAGTCTAAGCGTTCCCAGACCATTTACCGTCTAAGTGAGCTGGCCAGAGCAAAGCGAGCCTCAGTCTGGTTCGAGCCGCGCGGGGTCAGAGGTGAAACCACTCCATCTCGCCCCGATGTCTCGAGTTGTCGTGGAGGAATAGCATGCGGAAGGCATGGCTCCTAATGAGGATAAACTACTGGTCTGAGCTCGCTCTCACACCTCATTAAATGGCGGCCCGTAGAAGAACTTCAGCAGTGCTGGTTGTGCTAGCCTTTTAATCTATTAAGCTTCCGGGTCGCCAATGTTGTTCAAGTCTTATTCGATAAAAAACACACCGAGTACCTTAAGGTCAAGGAAGGGAGAGAGAATTGACGGCGTGGACAACTGTACAGACAAATGATGTAGCGATTTTCATAGTGGCAAGACAGAAGGCGCCCCATGTGCTTTAAGTCTGTTCCTTGCGCCTCCGGCACTAGAAGGAAACCTGACGCTTTGGCGAAAAAGCACATTTATTTGCTAATTTATTTGTTTTCTTCCGTAGCCCCGTACTGCTGATCAGCAAAGCCCCTGGGCGCATCGGCTAATATTGAATCAATGTTATTACACTAGGTCGGCGCAGGTCAGGTCGCTATTCAGACTGGATGCTGTTCCTGGCCAACGTAGCTGCAATGACTGCTGGACCTCAGGAGGCGCTTATTATTAATTTTCAATGTCCGTCCGAGCCCAGGGACCTGCGGGCTACCTCCCAATTACGTCCACCTCATGGAATGGCGTGCAAACATTTAATTGCCTGTGCTTTGCCGTTTGCATGGAGCAAAACATGTCAGGTTGGTTTTCAGTACGCCCTCGCTTGGTGAGTTTTATTTTCATTTTAGATCTAGTTTTTCCTTTCTTTTTCTTTAGTTTTTGTAAATCGGCACCATTAGCCTTATTTCAGGCAACCGACTTTTTCTTGTAGTCTTTACATCGAAGTGAGTGGATCCCCTTTTCACGTTCCCATTAAAAGCGACCGAGTCTTGGTGAGAGAAATAAATGCGCACTTGTTGAGAAGTGTCAAGAGTGCCCCAAATAAATTATTGGAGCTCAACGGGAAGTATGGTTATAGTCAGGGGTCAGGGCTCTAAGTGGGATGAAAAAACTGGGGGGTCTCTCAAAGGGGCGTGGTCGATGTAATTAAGGGCGTGGCTTAAAACACATAAGCTAAAAATCTGTGCCTAGCAGAGAGTGCCAAGGTATTTTGCTGCTTCTGTCATTGCATCCCGATATATAAACCAACAAGTAACATTACAACTACAGCAAGCCAGAACTATTGGCTTTGTCAATGGTTGTTAGTTGCATAAGATAAATTAGCAACACCTATGGCTTCGTTGTATATAATATTGACAATGCATTCGTTTTTGTGGCATTATGACTAAAGCTACTGACTCTGAAGCTGGGGAAGCAGCTTCGAGGCTTGGCTTCCTCTCCATATTGTGTGATTCTAGTCAAATCAAACACCCGCTGCCTACCAACAAAAACATAAAGGGGCAGATTTACAAGCCCCTTGCGCCTCTTTTATGCCGCCGTTGCGTCACTTTTGTGACGCAGCGGTGGTGCAAAACCAGCACCATGCTGCGGGGTATTTACAACGTGACGCATCTGGGAGATGCGTTACGTTGTAAAGCCCTGTGCCAGAAGTAGGCGTTCCTGTGCAGGGGGGCGTTCCGTCGTAGGAACTCCTCCTAAAAGTGGCTGAGGGAAATCTACAAGATTTCACTCAGTCACTTTTGAGCCCATGCTGCATCAAAACCCGCAGGCGTAAGGATTGACGCAGCATTGTGCAGATAGGGCCCCCCAGAGCCTTGCTGGAGCTGCGTCATGCTTGCGACGCAACTCCAGCAATGTGCTGCCTTTACGGCACAGATAAGTCACGCATCTGTCCGTTTTTGCCCCATGGTGCGCCGCATTGTAAATGCGGCGCATCCATGGTGGCGAAGCCGTGACGCACAATAACTGGCGCATCCCTGCTGATATGCAGGGATGCGCCAGTTATTGGAAATCTTCCCCAAAATGAATATGTACCTGGTGCTCATATAATGTGACCTTCCACCAGTTCGTGCCATATAAAACTGCAAAAAAAAAGCACAACGTGCTGCAGAGTTAAGATTCTTTTTTCCCCACTCTGATGGTGAGAGCAAGAATGGAGGGCCCGACAGGCACCCGTCTCAGCACCTGCTTTTTAGAACTGCCGATGATGAGCATCGGCAGGACCCGGCCCACTTAAAGCCCTGGGTATAGTCACAAATTAAAGTGTGGCGGCCTTCAACATAAGCGATTTTATTGTCTCATGGAAAGTACTGAGGCTTTGCTGAGGAGAGCAGTGAACGCACTGGAGACGTAATGTACACTTAAGGCAATGTCACACTGAACTATGTTTTGTATTTGTTTTGTTTTTAAATGCTGGTACTGTCCGAATTATGTTATTGCACCCTTTTTGAGAATTGCCAGTTTTGTCTCTCTCAAATAAACAAAATATGTGCTGCATTCAGAGCCACTCAAAACATCTTTCCCATCAGCTTTTTTGGCTGAATTTTACACAGCGACAACATATTTAATCCTGAAAGGGATCACCAAGTCCACGAGCATTCCCTTGTCCCTATCTGCCCCCAATAACAAAGGCGAACAGCGTATAAGCTGCTGGCCAGATAGAATCATATCACAACATGCCGCTAGGTGTCACTGCTGTGCTTAGCCCAGTTTGCTGTGGCTGGACTCCGTCCTCGTCTCCCAAGTATTGTAAAGATCAGACATGCTAGCGCTTTGACTCTGCTGTCCTGCAGTGTGGTACGTAGCACTCTCCCCAGCACCTGGTGAAATTGCATATGTTATTATTTTATATAGCGCACAATGCTGTAGTTGAGCGGCTTTAAGTGCTTTTGAATTAGACAGATCGAGAACAGAAAGGGTCGAGTTCGCGCTATATAAATATGCACACACAAAAAAAAGGCACATTAACGGTTTAAGATCACACTGCTTCCCTTAAGGGGGCAAGCGGAGATTAGACTCATGGTATTACTCCTCCACCCCGCACTTCAAACTTTCAGACACCCAGATGAATTATAAAAAAAGAGGATTTGCTTCTTTTGTGTGTTGCTAATTGGATCACTTTCAGCACTTCCGATGCGCTTGTAATGCTCGCGTATGAGATGGAGGATGAGAGCACTATGGACAGACGACACCCACCGCGCCCTGCTCTGCTGCCCGCTTTAACTCTGCTCTAAAGGCAGAATGCCCATTGAGGCTCCGTGCTCATTCAATCAATGGCCGCTCTGCTGTTAATGAAAAAGATATTAACATTTGGAGAGAAATCTTACCTGCCGCATAGTTTCGTTAGGTGGCCACAGTCTAAGTTGGACTGTCAGCAAAACCCCATTTTATCTGCGCCTCAGCACATGGTGCCACAGCCAGAAGGCAGCGAAGTGAATTTTGTTCAGAAATGCCTTCTTTCTCACCCATCCCTTTATGAAGACTCATCATTGCTGCCCCCACACCAAAAGAGCGTGTTCTAAAGACAGTGTCTTCTAAATCTCCATTCCTTAAACAAAGTCGTAAAACACCCAAAACTTGCCTAGCTGTCACCAAATTCCCATCAGCATGTACATTCAGTGGGCCCTTTTCTTGCCCTCTTTTCTAGAGCCAGTTTTTCAACCCCACACAAGACATGCTCCAAAACCCCTTCATTGTCTCATTGATATCCAGATATCTTTCCCTTTTTGATCCGTTTGACTGCTTTTTAAAAATAGCCACACATGTTTATCTGTACATCTCTCTGAACTCCATTTGAGGCATGCGAACCAACCATCCCCAAAACCTTTAAGGCCACGAAAAACATCAAAGTGAAAAGTGAATGGAACAAAAAGTATTGCCAAGCAGATGCACACCAATCTCACCTGCACCACCACCATCTTCAGTATCTCTTCCATTATAGGTTTCCTTTTACCTGTTATCCGCCCTTGCTCTCTTGCCCAACCATCCTAAATCCTGCTTACCAATACTCCTTTGATCGGTACATAACCCTAAAAGCATTTTCCATAAAAAGCAGTACCAGGTATTTTCTATGCTATGGTAACTGCAGATCATCCTTTGTCAATTACCCCACATGATTCTTACCCCAGTGCCCTGCTGCAGATTGCACAAATTCAAGCCATGCTGTGCTGTTGGTTTTTTGGAGTGACTCTGCTATTGACCGCACCAACAGGCTTCTCACTCTTAACCCAGTTCCCACATCTGTTCTGAGTCTGCTGTTTCCACGGTATCGGCTCCTGGGGCCAAACCAGGGATCCCCTCCCACTGTGACAGAGCATGAGCTGTCTGGTGTTAAACCCCAGAATATGTTTCGCTCTGAACTAAATGTTCCATCCAGGCACGGCCCGTGCCGGTAAGAGCAGTGAGGCAGTAGTGCGGGTGTGGGTGGGGCAATTGGAAAAACGATGACAAGCAAAAACTATTTATTTATTTAATTTCCCCCCAGCGTTGTCTGTCGAATCCCCCCCCCACCCTGCCGCACCACCCCCCCCCCCCCCCCCCTGCTTTTACCTGCATGGGCCGCTCCTGGTTCCTTTGCAAACACAGTAGGACAAACTCTTAACAAATGTAGGACTCAATGATCTTTTGTAGTTTGTAGATTTATTACATGTACTGTTAATTCATTCTCTGTAGGAACTAGAATTTTTTTCCTTGAGTTTTTTCCCCCATGACTTAACCGCCGCTTAATACTAGAAAAAAATCCAGAAAAAAATGCTGCAACTCTTTCCTCCAAATTGCCGGCAAATTTTCAGCACACCATTTTCCTTTCCAATACAACCAAAGCCCCACCTTTTCAGGAGGTACCAGAAAATATCTCAAGTGTCCAGTCAAGCAAGTCATCAAGCTGCCACACAGTTATCACATTATATGTTGTTAAAATGGGCTGCCACATTAGTAAATCCTCCCTGGCTCTCTCTTGTATGTGTACCCTATGATAAGGCCTCGATGCCCTCTTATTACAAAAGACAAGTTCCTGGTAAAAGCTGTGCCTAGAGCTACTACTCTACATGCACAGTGGAGATGTCCTAATATCTGTTGAATTAGATGCAGTCAGTGGTTAATTTGTAAAAAATATAAGTGCTGGGGCTCTCGCCTGGAGGCAGTTTTTACCAGCCCATTTCTCTTGTTAGCGCTGCTGAAAACAGAGCCAACTACTAACCATGAAAGTGGGGAGGGGGTGTGGCATAATGGCCAGAGCTGCCGGCTTCGGATCAGCCCATTCCTCCTGCTAGCGCCACCTAAAACAGAACCAACTACTAACCATGAAAGTAGGGAGATGATGTGGCGTAATGGCCAGAGCTGCCGACTTGGGAGCTGGGGAACCAAGTTCGCGTCTAGGTGTCAGCTCAAAATCATGTGATTCTGAGTAAACCACTTAATCTCCCCGTGCCTACCTACCATCAATGAATGTGTCCTTAACTGGTGCTCATGAAAGGCACTGATGTTGATGACTAAGTGCAGGTGCTGAGCACCGGAAAACCACCAGCTCAAATTGAGCACTGGATGCATTTCTCATTTGCTGTTAGTTAATGCATATTCTGGCAACCCCTGTAATGTTTGTATGTTGTCAATGGTAAGCGTGATTCCATAGCTACTGAATCCAGTTTTATATCTAAGAATGTCAAACAATTAGTGGGGCCCTCTGCCTTTTCTTCTGCCAGTGGTATTCTGAAATGATCAGTCACTTCCTAAAATGTTTTTAATAGCCGTAAACATTCCCCTTTGTGGTCACCTTTCCTTATTATGAGGAAATCATCAAGGTAGTGCAGCATATGCTTTGACCTTGCTACCTTCTTCCTTGTCAATTCCACAAATGTGCTAAATGTCTCAAAAGCTGCACAAGCTGTGGCACACTCTATGTGCACTGCACTATCAATATAGGCCTGTCCATTAAATTAAAATGCCTACAAATGTACGTCATGTGGATGAACTGGTAAGAGTCTGAAAGCTGGCTTAATGTCTATTTTTTCCATTTCCACTCTTGTCTCACAAATTATTATCATATCAACCGCTTAATCAATACTGGTGTACACTTTGGAACAACCTTTTTGAAAAATGTAATCATTAATCAATCTATACTCTGGCCATGATAGGTGATAAATCAGCCTATATTCCCCTTTTGTCTGTTAAGGAACCAAACAAAACAGTGACATATTCAAATTATCAATTGGCAGTGATTCAAACAGTCCTGCCACCCTGCCCCCTGCATCCTCTTTGTCATGTTTCTCTTTCACAAACGTTTCAATCTCCTAACAAGATTTTTAATTTTGCTCCCACCTTTTGATTCTTGACCCATGTATGGTATCTTGAAACTTTATGTGAAACCCCATTCTAATATTCGTACACCTCAGTGGCCAGGATATAATTGCAACCATCTTTTCAATATCCCAGTCTTAATTGATGTAGTTGCCTTTTTCATGTTCACTCTCACCTCTGCCTCTTGCTGTGCTCCATGTCCCATATTGCACTGTATAAGAAGCTGTAGCCCAGTGCATTTCTGGCATTCGAGCCTGAACTTGCAGGGGTGTCTGTAATGTGCCCTTTTATTGTAGTTCCAACAAGTCTCTACTGGTCCTGCCTGCTTTTTCTGTTTATCCCACTGCTCCTGAGGTGGGACGCCCTGGAAACTGCTATATGGGAATGGCAAGCCCACTCTCCCTGTGCTGTGTAGGTCATTATCTGGCAGGTGTCATTTCTTTTACACATAGTTCTTTGTCCACTTCCCCTCATGCTTTTGTCTGGTTTAAACCTTTCCTTGAACAAAACTCTTTCTCATACCAAAACCAAGCAAGACCACGAAAGCTGACACTGGTTGTTCTGAACATGTCTACTTATTGTCACAATCCATCACTGTCCACTGGCTGTTTTTTGTACACCTTATGGTCACAATGATAGTGAAAGCCGCTGTCAATGTATCTTTTATTATAGGAGCTCTAGGTCTTTTCACCAGCTCTCTCTCCTCCGCCTTTAACCCTTCTTTACATTTTAATTCTCTGTGTAACTGTTTAAATATCTCATTGTACTAACCTGCCCATGTCTTCTCTTCAGTACTTAACAACAAATGAGTACCCAAAGCATAAGGTACTTCCATGTAGGGCAGTTTCTTTCCCGCTCCCCTCCATTATCCTTCTTTTGGTTATCTTTGTCCTCTTCTGTCTGGATTGCTAGCATACCAGGAGCCCCCTCTCCCCGCCTAAAACCTGAGATTCCCTTCCTTTATCCTGTGCATCCTTCATTCCGTGTTAATCATGATCCCCCCTTTATTACCATTAGCTGTTGACTCAACTGTTTTACCCTCCCCTCTGCTTTTATCTTTTATTTATTTTTCCCATGACTCAAAACGTGTTTTCTGAAACTCCGACCAATCTGTCCCGTTGTCAATCTCTGTCAGTCTTCTCCCTTACTGTGCGCTTCTTCATTATTTCAGTCACTGTACTTTCCCCAGTCCACCAATCAACCTGATACTCGCTCTCAGACCGGTATGCATCTCCTCTGTCTACCATTGATTTCCTGGGTCACTTCTTGCTAAATATTCGCTGCCTCTCTTTGCTGTCCCATGTCACCTATCTCTTATCTTTGTCTTTTATTCTATTCTACCTTTGTTGCATGTCCAGACTCTGCCCTTCTGCCTGTTGGGTCTCCAATTCTCGTTCTCCCGTAGACCTTTCCCTTCGCCCCTATGTCCATTCTCTCCTTGCATCTTCCTCCCGATCTGATGTGGATGTGCTCTCCCCTTCACTTCTATCCTCCCTCTCAGTAACAAACAAACTCTCACCTGCTTCCTCTTCCATTTCTACAATGTCCCCCAAACCTGCCCTTTTGCCACTTTGAACACTCCCTGCCGACACTCCCTTCCTCTCTTCACTATACTCTGTGCCTCCCTCTTTCTTTTTGATTGTGAGCCTCCACCACAGCTGATCTTATTTCAGGACAAACTCCCACCGTTGTCCTTTGACAATCTCCTGCTACTGTATGTTCATTGACGTTTCTCTGAAGACTATGGTTACAGTGCAGTAGTTTTCACTACTTCTTTTTACGCTGTTCTTTGGTTCACTGTTCCTTGTGCTTTCTTATGTTGTCTTTGAAGAGTTGCCTTTATTCCTGAAGACCTAAAGTCACTCTGGAGCCTCTATCTATCAAGACCAAACCCTTCCAATGATGAGTACGTTGTGTGCTTACTCTGCCAGGGACTGCACTTGGGGTATCCCTGGGTACTCCTCTGCTGGCAATGATATATTCTATATTGGGGCTTATTCTCCTTAATGATGTGGCAGATGAGTCCGATCTGCTGCCCACTCAGATCCTGGTGATATGTCTCTTTGTCTCTTTGACTGGCATCTTCAATAAATAAAGCTGGATTGACAATTTCTTGGGACTGCTGCTGCTCTGCCAGATACCTGCCCTTCTCACGTCTCACTTCTCCCTCCGGATTGGTACCCTCTAGCAATTGCCTCATACTGGACCATCCATCCTCTAACTCATGCGGAACTTTGCCTGCTCTAGGGTGTTGTGTCCGCCTCATGTTTGATTTTTAATAGGGCCTTTGAGGAGATCATCCTGATGGAGGGCCCCTGCAGCCCTCCTCTAGCCCTCATTGGGCTATGTTGGTTTCTGACGCCTCTCTCCATGGAAGTGGAGTATCCCAAGCTCCCCTCTATTCGCTCCTGCAGGGAGAAGTCAGCAACTCAGATGAATGGGGTCCGGTACCCCCCCTCTCGTGGGAGGTGCGTAATATGCTGCTGTTGTGGTCATAACACCAGCCAAAGCCACTCTTCACGGTCTACTTGCAGCCCCTGTGGTGCCTGAAAATGGCATGAAAGGGTCTTATGGGAAAAAAAGCCAAACCACTATCCGCTGAACAAATTAGTGGTTGGCAGGTCACCCGCAGTGTGGCCAGGGCAGAAGCAATTTCATCTGCGGAGGGAAAGAATGATGCGTCTCCTCCGACATGGTCTTCTGAAGGAAAACTGTTCCCCTCAGGAGATATGTGATGAATTGATCATAACAGCCCTTCAACCACCTTGTCACCTTGCCCGCTCCTGTCCTCTTCCAATAATCCGCCAGGAAGAAAGGGCGGGACCTGCCCCTTTCACCGAGAGCCCTGTTCCTCAATTTGATCCAAAGGTTCTTGAAGATTTAACTAGACCTTTGACCCAAAATTAAGATCTGTATTTTGAACAACAAGTTTTATACATTCATAGCCAGGAACTTCACAAGGAAGTACTGAAAATGTTCCATGACATTTTCATGAGTGGTCATGGAGGAATTAAGGCCACACTTGAGTTCGTTCTTTGATCCTTCTGGTGGCCATTTCTATGCAAGAATATTGAGCAGTATTTCTGGCTTGTCCAATTTGTTTTTTAAGTTTAAAGAAGATTTTATTAAAGAACAAAAAAGTCCAGAGCAATAATAGCATACATTTTGTAAAAAGAATAAATTGTGAAAAACTTCATAGAAGTAAAAAGAAAAAGAAAGAAAAAGAAGAAAGAGGGGAGAGAGAGAGGGATGTCACCGTAAACATATTACAACAGTATATCTTAAAAACTAGCAGTGTAAACAAAAATAATATCACTATTAAGAAATTAGTAATTCAACATGAGGCAGAACAGAAATGATAATCAACATTCACTAATAATAACAAGGTCAGGGGGGTTTAGAAACTTCCTCATTGCGAGGATTATGTAGTGGAGTAGGTTGGGCAGACAAATTCAGAAAGGTAGTAATGGGTAACCATAATAAATCTCGTTTAATAGCAAGGGTAATGGGATGGACATAAGCCCTGTCTAGTCTATGATTATAGCAAACTCCATACCACCAGGCTTGATAAGAGATAAGAGAGGTATCCTTCCACGCTTTCGTGATCTGTTGAAATGCCACAGCTATAAGGAGGTCAACAATGGAAGTGTTGATACTAAAGGAGGACCATACTTGTGAAATACTACCAAGAAAAATATGGGAAAAAGAAAAGGGGAAATTGGAAGAGAAAATGGTATTAATTTGGTGCCATACTTTACCCCAGAAAAGGTGAACAGCAGGACAGGTAAACAACATATGTTTAAGATCGGCTACCAAGGCCGAACAAGACCAACAGCGAGACGGGATAGAAGAGTCAATTTTATGTAATTTGGATGGGGTGATTAAAAGTCTATTATATATGAAAAATAAAGTTTGAGTTGTATTTGCTGCTCTAGAAGATTTCCTTATTTTGATTCAGATGTTATCCCAGGTAGAAGTATGAAAAGAATCATCTAAATCTGATTCCCAGGCGCACTCCACAGCAGACTTCTCTCGATGAGCAGACGCATCTCGCAATTTTTTGTAAATCTGAGAGGCGGAGGGGGAAGAGTGTAAAAACGATAAGGGAATGGGAGAAGAAGTATATTGTATGGAGGCACAAGTAAGAATATTATAAGCAGTTTGAGCCGCCGCTTTCAATAAGGTATATTTGGAATAAAAAGATAGGGGGAGAGAGAAACGAGTTTGAAGAACAGAAAAGGGAATAAAAAATCCATCTTGAAAAAGCTGGTGAGTCCATTTAAGACCAAGTGTTAACCAGTCATTCCAACAAATAGATCTATTTTTAATTTTGATAAGGTGATTGTACCAGATAGGAGATTGTAAAAAAACGGGCACGATCATCTAAGTTATGCAAAATAATAGGACGAAAGATTTTGCGAACATGTTGAAGGATGGGAAGAGAAATCTTCTTTGGAGCATGTGCCAAGGAAACAAACTCCTCAAACGTAAAGGGATGAAAAAAGGAGGATTCAACCTCTACCCACAAAGGTTGAAAAAAGGGGTCAGAGATATGATCAGAAATGAAAGATGCAGAGTGAGTAAGGAAGAAGGAAGTATGGTACGAGAAGAAGTCAGGAAAATTGACACCACCCAAATGTTTAGGAGATTTAAGTTTAGAAAAAGACATTCTGGCTGGTTTGTTTTGCCATAAGAATTTTGATAATATGGAATAAAAACTTTTATAATAAGATTTGGGAATGTTAACTGGAAGATTCGACAAGAAAAATAAGATTATTGGAACTAACATCATTTTGATAGAATCCAATCTACCCCACCAGGATAAGAACAAAGGATTCCATTTGTTCGTAGAAACAGTAAGGGATGATAGTAAATTTTTTAGATTTAATGCTACAGTATCTTCAATAGAAGGTGTGAACCAGAGACCAAGGTATTTGATTTTAGTTGGACTCCAATGAAAGGAAGAAGATAAAAAGTCAGCATGAAAACAGAATTTATTTAGAGGAAGGATTTCACATTTATCTACATTAAGTTTATAACCTGACACTGATGCATAATCCGAGACCTCTAATAAAAATTTCGGGAGAGAAGTATGAGGGTTCGAGATAAATAGAAGGATATCATCTGCGTACGCAGAAATCTTTAGCTGTTTATCACCATAGGGGAAACCAGAAATCTCATCATTCATACGAATTTTTGTTAGGAAAGGTTCTAATGCGAAAATAAATAAGAGTGGAGAAAGCGGACAACCCTGCCGGACACCGCGAAGAAGAGGAAAAGAGGAAGAGACAAGACCATTAGCTAAAATAAAAGACCTAGGAAAAGAATAGAGCAGTGAGATATATGAAAGGAATTTAGGACCAAAACCGAACCAAGAAAGAGAAGAAAAAATAAATTGCCAGTTGACTCTGTCAAAAGCTTTCTCAGCGTCCAGTGCAACCGCTGCCAATGAAGCCTTGTAAGAATGAGATTTACTTAAGTCATTAAAGAACAGACGAGTATTATCAGAGAGATGATGGCCTTTGATAAAGCCACATTGCTCTTTACCAATTAATTGTGGGAGAAATTTTTCCCAACGAAGCGCAAGAATTTTTGCAAAAATTTTATAATCTAGATTAATTAAGGAGATTGGCCTATAGTTTTTACAGAGAGTGTGATCTTTGTTATCCTTAGGAAGGAGACAAATTAGAGCTTCCTGAAAAGAACCATCAGATTTCTGTGTTGCAATAAAGAATGAAAAAAGTTGATAAATTCTGGGAAGAAGTAGGGAGGAAAAATGGGAATAGAATTCTATGGTAAACCCATCAGGGCCAGGGGCTTTACCTCTTTTTAGAACTTGAATAGCTTCCAGAATATCTGTATGTGTTATATCAGCCTCTAATGGGGAAAAGTCAACATCAGAAGAGGAAGGTGAATAAATGGAAGACAAATAGCGAGTAATGTCAGACAGTAAAGGGGAGGATTCAGGAATATATAATTGTTGATAAAAATCTGTGAATTCGGCTAAAATATCTTCATCTTTATGGACCATAACATTAGAAGAGGTAACAATGGATTCAATTTTTGTACGTTCTTTCTTACCGGCTTTATTTTGTGCGCTGTAATATTTAGCACTAGACTTAAGCAAAAATAAATTGGCAGAATCAGTAGAAATTTTATTAAAGGAAAGTTTAGCCTTAATAAGACTGTTCAAGTCAGATTGTTTCTTAGAAAGATAAAAGGAATGTTCTAGCCTTTTAATCTGTGTGCTAAGTAAATGAATAGACTGAGAGGCAGAGCGGCGTTTCCGGGCAACAAATGTAATAATGAAATCTCTAGAAGCAGCTTTGAAGGTATCCCAAATAAGGGAAGGGGTTAATTGAGACGAGTCATTATCATCAAAAAATGAAGAGGCAAATTCAAGAAAGGCTTGTGTAAACTTCGGGTCCAATAAAAGAGAATTATTAAACCTCCATCTCCTAGTGCCTTTCACGGGAGGGATTAAATCTAAACTTAAAGAGACTGGGGCATGGTCAGAGATTAAAATAGAGCCTATGTCAGAGTGAGTAATGTGTTGAGTAAGGGCTTTGGAAATAAAAATATAGTCCAACCGGGACTGGGAAGAATGAGGGGGTGAGTAGAAGGTGTATTCTCGAAGAGTAGGGTGACAAAGCCTCCAAGAGTCTACAAGTGCCCTTTGAGAAATCGTGGAGGTAAATAAAGAATGCATAGGGGAGGGAGAGAACCTAGAGTCAGATCTTCTATCTAAAAACGGGTCCATAACCATATTACAATCGCCACCCAAAATAAGATAATCATCAGTGTGTTGCAGGGATAGAATATGGGGCCAAAAGATTTTATCTTGAACAGTGGGAGCATAAATATTAAAAATAGTTAGAGGAATTTTATTAATCAACAAAGAGACTGCTACCCACCTACCCTCTAAATCATTATCTTGTTTAACAAGTTGAACATCCAAACGCTTAAGACATAAAATATCAACACCATTACGCTTCCCAGAACCAGGCGAGGCAAAAACATGACCAACCCAATGACGACGCAATTTAGGAATTTCAGCATCTTTAACATGAATTTCTTGTAATAACGCAATATCCCCTTTTAAATTTGCTATATGAGACAATACTCGTTGACGTTTAATGGGTGAACCTAGACCCTTAACATTCCAAGATAAAATATTCAAAGACATCTAAGGATAAGATTTAAAATGCAAATTGAGAGAAAACACGAAAGTATGAGTAATTAAGGAATGAATAACAACTGATACATTTGCAAAAGAAGGAAAAACAAAACAGTGCAGGCCGAAGAATTATTAATGTAAATAAAAAGAAATAAAATACATAACCATATATGTAACTGAAGAACTGCCATAAACACATTATATTTAGAAGAGAAGGAAATTAAAAAATAAAGAGAAATATGAAATTGAAAAAGGTGGAGGGAATGGAGATAATAGGCTGAAAAAGAGAGCCAGAAAATAGATCGAATTAAAGGAATAAGGGGAGAGAGATAAAGAGAAGGAAAAGAGCAAGGAATAAAAACAGAGAGAAAAGTAGTTAAACAGAGAGGGAAAAAGAAACTAGGAAAAGTAAAAGAGGGGAACAAAACAAAGACAAAGATAAGAAAACAAGTCAAAAGAAACCATTGATGTAAAAATGAGAACACAATAGCAAAAGACATACCACAAGAAGACAAGAAGGATGAGGGTGGTGGAACCATACAGGGGAGAGGGAACGCCGAACGGGAAACCGCAGAGCAACAACGACAAGAAGGACGTCATCCAGGAAGACTGAAGGAAAGAACATACAGGGGACCATATATCCAAATCTAAGGAGAGAAATACAAAACACATAAGTTAACATCGTATAACACCAATGCCAAAATAAAACAGAACAGAACATCAAGTAGTCAATATGAAGAAAACAAAACAATTACGATCTGGATACATCCATAGGATCATTACGACAGGTATTCAAAAATTGTTGAAGTACAGTTGGATCTTCATAAGATGTAGTCTTATTGTTATAAGTCACCTTAAAAAGACAAGGATGAAAAAGACCATATCTAGCATTGAGATTTCGAAGAGTAGGTCTCATTTCCAGGAACTTTTTCTGACGATCTGCAGTCACCTTGGCATAGTCCTGAGTGAAAAATAGATTAGAGCCATGCCATGAAATCTTTCCTTTTTGCTTGGCAGCTTGAAGTACCTTGAGCAGGTCAGTATATTCCAGAAAATATAAAATAACACCTCTGGGTCTCGCCGAAGATGAAGAAGAGCTAGAGACCCGACCTAGGCGATGAGCACGTTGAATGTTTAAAGGAGGAGATTCAGGAAGTCCAAGAAGAGACGGTAAAAATGATTGAAAAAATGAAATTGGACTAGAACCTTCAAGCAAACCCTAAATACGTAAGTTATTGCGTCTATTGCGGTTTTCCAATTGCTCAACTTGTTGCTTGAGGTGGTCAATCTCTTTATGTAAAATGGGGACTTGATTCATGGATTCCTCTGATGCGTCAACTCTCTGTTCAAGGACCACAACCCTTTGAATAGTGTGAGACCAGTTGTCCTCAAGACTTTGTAAACGCAAGTTGGTTTCTTCCATATATGGCTTCAGAGCACGGATTTCCTCAAGGAGAAGTTCCATAGAGACTGAAGATGGCGGATTAGTAGGAGAAGGAGGATTAATTTTTACCCTTTTGCCGGATGGAGAAGCCGCTGGTAGCTTGGAGACCTGTTTGGGACGAGTGCCTGAAGTAGTCGAAGCTTTAGAGTCAGAGGACTCAAGGGGTACTTCATCCATAGTGTCACGTAGGACATTGAAAGGGTTAGTATCAGCCAATGGAGGGTTGCCAGCTTGCTGCGCCCCAATACGAGCACCACGAGGCATTGCCATGAAGAAAAGGAAACAAAATTCCCCTTTGAAAATGTGAGAGAAGGTCACAAGGAAAAGAAGGCTCGAATAACAATAATGTTCAATATCAGAGTAGGTCCATGAAAAAACGTTTATGTAGAGTAAAAGTAAAAATGAAGAAAAAGAGGCTGCAGTGAGCACTTCAGTAAATACTACGACGAATTCAAGAAAATTGCCAACAATAGGTGAGGAAAAAACCTTTGCGCAGACATTGACAGCAGAAATCCTGAAGAGAGTGGCAGTGGCAGTAAGGCGAAGGATGCATCAGGAAAACAACATCAAAGAAAACAAAATGGCGGCCGCAGCTCTGACGGGCTGCATTTGAGGAGATAAAATCACCTTAACATCATGTAAACGCTCCGCAAATCATCACAGCGGTAACAGAGGTGCTCCGATGGCTAAAACGCTGTTTTTCACGGTCCGCCACCAAGAGAAAAAAGCCTGGAGACTCCCTGCCGCCTACGTTGCCGCGGAGCTCCCGAAAATGGTGGCCATCACCAACGGCTCCGAAGCCACGCCCCGGCTTGTCCAATTTGTGCCCTGAGGAAATCAGTCCATTCCAAACCATTTGGCCTTTACCAGTCACTCTTGAATCATAGCATACAATATCATCCGATTTTATTGTTGAATTACCACCTTGACGATATCAAGTCACAATGGTGACTTCTGATTTATTCTCTAAGATGGCTCATTTTTCTACTTTTAAGGTTTTACCATCTGCTTCCAGCATGGCTAAACAAGTCATCAGATATATTTTGCTTACATGGACTTCCTTATACCATTATTTCCAATTGAGACTCTCAATATATGTGCAATTTCTGGAACACATTATGACTCTAGATCAGTTCCTATGGTGTTTCTGTAATGTAACCCAAAGTGATTATATTTCCTTTCTTCAGATTGCAGAAGTTGCCTATAACACATTTCTTCACAGTGCTTCTAAGCGATCTTTCCATTCTTCCCAATGGAAGGATTTCATCCCAGGGACTTTCCATCCACGCCTCATATCACTCTGTTGGTTCCAGCTGCAACAGGTTTCACACTAGCAAAAATGCAGGATCACTGAAAGGCCACTTGAATCTAAAGAAAAGATGAAGGAATATTCTGACATTCCAAGATTTGTTGCTGGAGACAGAGTTTGGTTGCGTTGATGCTTTTTACCAACTCGGTCCTCATCTAATAAGTTACTTTGTTCTGTGGTCAACTCCATCAATGCATCAATCCTGCAGTCTACAACTATTCTCTACACTGAATTGGAAGATTCATTCAGTTTTTCATGAGTCCCAGTTGAAAACTTGAAAACTAATCAATTTAATCACTTATTTTTAAGACCTGGTCTGATATCAGTCCAATGTCAAGGGCATATGAAGTAAATTTGATTTGTGATTCATGTATCTACTGTAGAAGACTTCAGTTTATTGTTGACTTGAAAGGTTACCAGCCTAGCAAATGCTCTTGGGAAGTTGCCTCTTCTGTACATGCTACTCTGTTAATTCATCACTTTTTAGATGATTTCCAGAAAACCCAGAGCTTTAAAAGGAGGTATAAAGGAGGTATACTATTGAGCCTCCCGGATGCTGCGAACACTGTAATGGCATTCCCAGTTTGTTGATCAACAGTGTGGGCTTGTAGATCTGTGTTTCCCATAAAACCTGTACAAGGAAAATATTTGGAGGAAAATCATTTGAGAAAGTGTATTTATTTCAGGAAGCCATTTTGCTTACCTTCTGGAGGCCACCATGTTTTTTTCTATGTCCCATAGTTCTCCAGGAAGAGGTGGAGCTGAACTATATTATCATTCCAATGCAAGATGGTGGGTGCAGTAGATTTGCGTAGGTGCTTTCCAATCCACAATGGCAACTGTGCTTCCTGTGATGTCATTTCCTGTTTTCTGGATTCTTCCATATCCCATAGATCTCTAAGAAGAGGCATAGTTGGACTATATTGTCATTCTCAATCCAATATGGTGGCCCCGTGACTGCTTACCAATCCAAGATGGCTCATGTATTTCCTACAATTTCACTTGCTGTTTCCTTAGAATAAAGGTCTGCTGGATTCAGGGTAATGTGTGCCATAAAGCAGGCAATAGTAATTTTCCTCATGCTCTTTGCCCCTTGATCTAGACTTTTGTACCATTGTTTTTTCCTTGGGATGTTTCTTGGATTTAAGAATCTTCTGCAACTCTTCTGATTCTGGATTCTCCACTACTCAGTCCTGCATAGTTTAGCTCCTGGTAGTCACCTTTGCACCAACGTCTACATTATTTTCCAAAACCTATTTTTCTTGCTGCCTCTGCAGGGTTTTTCCCCTTTGAGGTTTTTCCTCTCTTGCAACCTTTCTTGAGGATATCTTCTTACCAGGCATTGTTTATTCCCTGCAGGTGCATCATGGCAAAAAGGAAGGGATCATGCACGCTTTCAGGCATCACTGAAGTTGGGACAGAAGCCTCAGTCCAGTCCATAACATGACGTGCTGTTCCTCGGTAAGTAGATCAATGCAGGGCAACGGTGTGTTCTTGCATTTCAGCAAAGACTTTGATAGTTCCCTGCACACATGACTTGCATTGAAGATACAAGCCTTAATTCAAGACCTAATATATTGCATTGAATCAAGGAAGCCCACAGATACAACCCACAGTGGATCTGGATAATGAAACTTATACAAGTGGAAGGAGTTAATGAACGGATTTCCATAGGGACCAGTTTTCAGAGCCAGACGTTGCATTTATCTGCAAGACTGCATGGAAATGAAAGAGAAGGTATGCCTCCTCCCTGAGGACAATAAGATCCGCAGCAGGATAGATGGGTTAAGTGAACCAAGATGTAAGTGGTTGCAGAAGTGACAAAATAATTCAAGACTTCTGAGAGCAAAGTTATGCCCCTGAGGTGGAGGAATCCTAAGAGAAAGTACAAGTTGATGAAAAACACGTTGGAGACACCCAAACAAGATAGGAGTCTTGGGGCCATCACATTAAACGCCCAACTACTTCTAAATAATGTGACAGCATATCAAGGAGAAGGAAAGAAAAGTTATGATTCTTCAAGCAGGCAAAACTATCTAATGTAGACTGGTTTATTACTGTGTGTGCTGGTGAGATCTCAGCTGCAGCATTGCTGTAGTTCCTAGAGGCCACTTCACCAAAGGGAAGGTGGCAGATTTAGAAATTGCCCATGGATGAACAATCAAGACTTTAAATGTGTAGTAGTGTGAGGGGGAGAATGAGACAACCTCGGTGATATGGACATCAGACTCCTGTTTCAGTGGCAACGTAAGGTAGTGACAAGGGGCCACAAGGCCAGAGTCCTCTGTAGAGGTTGGAAGGCCTTTGTTCATTCTAGTGCATAAGGGTGATGAGGTATTCACTTGCCACATCATATGCAAATAAAGGTTGTCGCCGTAATTGGTATTTGAATTGCATTCAAGACTGAAGTGGCTAATGTGATGTGTAGCGCTTAATTCAACTCCTAAATAAATAAAAATGCACTTGACTGTTTTAAAATGCCTGCTGATTAAAAGCATCCATTACAAGCCTTCTTGATTAATATTAAGCAGTAACAAACAGATAATTGGTCTCCATTTAAAGCCAAGAAAGAAGTAGAGGGCAGTTTGGCTTACAGACATGTTTCATGGTTGCCCTACCTCTGAAAGGACAGTGGGGACGAGGAAGAGTCAGTCTCATGCTAAGCTCATTGGATTTGTTGAATACTCTTATCCAGTCCGACCGGTCACTCGGAGGCACCAAACTGTACATACATCCAGATATTGCCCTATATTAGACTCCCCGAATCAGAGAGAGTTAAAGGAGCTATGTTTAGTGTTAAGCACACGCTCATGCTAGACCATGACTTAGAGGTAAGCTCCATTTTTTTTTACTCCAATGTGCAATATATCGACTTAATGCACTCCTTCCTCACATAGGTATTCCTAGAGAGACTTGATTGTGCTTTCGGGTTGGTCAATTGTTCCTAATTTGTATCAATTAATATTTTCCAGAGCTGGTATCGGTTTATATGCCAAACAACAAATAAAATGAAAAAAGACACAGAAATAGAACGAATTGGGTCTGAGAATAGCAAGAAACAGCGATAAAGTGAGGAAGGAAGAGACAATTAATGCGAGTTAGGGATTGATAAAAAGAGAGAGCGACAGAGTTGGAGGGAAACACTGGATGAACAAGAAAGAATCAGAGATGGGAAGAGACACCGAGATTGAGAACGCAAGAAAAGCCAGAGGCGGAAGAGGAGAAGGAGTAACAGTGAAGGGGATAACGAGAGATAGAGAGAGCGAGAAAGAGAGAGAATGGGATAGAGAAAGTGAGTGAAAGGGGGAGTGGTGGACATGGAGAGAGAGAGAGAGACAGCAAGAGAAAGAGAGAAAAAAGAAAAAGATGCAAAGAGACAGTGAGGGAGAGATTGTGGAAGAGTAAGAAAGAGGCTCTGAGAGGGAAGGAGACAGACAAAGAGAAGGAGTGAGAGAAGGAGAGAGTCAAAGTGAAAGAGTGAGCGAGAGGCAGAGAAAGCGACTTAAAGCCTCAGTCAAAGAGAAAGAGAGGCAGAGAGAGTCAGCTTGAGATTAAAACTACGGAAAAACAGTTACTGCATTGCTGCTTCATAAGGTCAAAGTTAACAAGATCACCAATAATTGGCCACCAACCGAGTGCATTTATGTCTTTTATTTTTCTTATTTGTAGTTTTAATAAGAGCAAACCAGACCAGGAGGGCGTCAGAGCACTTAAAATACTTATAAATGTTGAAGAACAGATACACAAAGGCAACGATTAAAACAAACCGAGCATATGATACCCAAGTGCCTCATATTATATACCATAAAGTATACTCATAACAGTAATGAGAAAAAGTATGAATGCAAACAATTGATACAGAAGCATGTACATATCTTGTGTAGACAATCTAAACATGAATGTATTGGTGACAACTGGCTCTTCTGATTAGTCCCAGCCTCTAAGGAGAAGTGTTGTTATTAACACACATTACAGCAGATCTTTGTATCTACATTTTATTATTTTCCGATAGCATTTAAATTGTTAGATACGAAATGCCCAGTGAAGCTAAATATATGTGTTTTAAAAGCAATTTGAAAATTGATAACATATTTTCTGCACAAGAAAGCGCTTATCATAAACTTTTTGTGTTGCTCTTACTGTTTTCAGGTTATTTTTATTTATTTTGTTTTATTTTTGCAGTTTTATATAGCGCAAACACGGCCCAACATAAGCATCAGTTACATTTCACAAGATCCAATTTTTTGAAAACTTTTATTGCCACTGGGGATTTTAAGTTGCCTAGAATCACAGGATGATGGGTCCACGCTAGGAGAAGGAGTCGAAACTGATTCCCCAGTTCCAACATCAGCAGCTCCGGCAGTAATGCCACACCCTCTCCCAGGTTTTGTCTGATTGTCATATTTTTAATCTCATGATAAAGATGTGGGAATATTTTGCATCAGACTGGATGTAGACAAAAGAATATTTATTGCTGAATGAGTCTTACCTGCCTATATTTTACAGCCTGAAAAATATTCCAGAAAATTGTGGACTAAATATCGTCTGACCAAAAATATTTAGGGCCTAATTACTTTAAACTCTGACTGCCGTATTAAAATGACAGCGGTCGGAGTTTAAACCGGCCGGGGAATCTGACTCGGTTCCGATTGTCTCAAGGAGCCTGTCGGCCAGTCGGAAAGGCCTCATAATCCCTTAGGACGGCATTTCCGTTGTCGGGATTATGATGATATTTTTCTACAGCAGTTCCATGTCGGGCTTCCTGACATGAAACTGCTGTCGGATAGTGTTTTTGGGGGCCCCTGGCAGGGCCTCCTTCCCCCCTGGCCCTCCGCTTCTGCCACGCACCTCTGACCTCATGCAACAGGAATTACAGACAAAACATTAACCTTTTATGTATATCAGGAGAGAGAGGAAGAGATACCCATCTAGTGGTTGAATTGTATAATATGAAGCCAGAGAACTTGGGCCCAATCCCGTCTTCCCCGATTTAACCAAATTGTGTGATTCTAGGCAAATATTTAATTTCACTGTGCCTTTTGTTCATCTCACATAACATAGCACTTTAAATATGTCTCTTGTGTTTGATTTAATAGACTATAATGTTGCTCTAATCATAATAAGAATAGGGTGCACAGGAAGACTGATTTGCACCTTAGTTCACTGATAGTATTTTAGGCGGGCAGATGGGGAAGGGGCAGCATGACGTTTCTGAGGTCATGTTAATAGCCACTTCCCAGGGCCGGCTTTAGGGCAGTGCGACTGGTGCGGCCGCACTGGGCCCTGATCTGTGGAGGGTGCACAGACCTCAGGGGAGGGTGGGGGGCTTTTGTGTTTAACAGTAACTTGTGACTGGAGAGATGAGGGGCACTTTTGCCTGGTAGTAGTGAGAGAATACGAGGAGGCGGTCATGGGGTGTGGGGGCGCCAAAACTGGTTGTCGCACCAGGCGCCACCAGCGCTAAAGCCGGCCCTGCCACATCCTTTAATAAATGCCTCTCTATGCTGGGCTATGACTTGATGTACTAATGTAAAATACTCCAGCCTTTTAAAAAACATAAACTTTTTGCATTTTGAACATTCTTTAACATATTTGTACATACTGTTTGTAGCACGATTTACATGCATAGCTTTTTTATGGTTCGGCTCGTTCATAGTTCTTAGAAGCAAGCCAGATCCTTGGCTCGGCTCTTCCGGTTTCTTTCTTGGCTCGCTCCCCTCTGGGCTGAAAATGGAGGACCTGAAGCCTCAGAAGAACCAATGCACTGAAGCTCGAAACTAGTGAACTCTGGTTCACAAGTATCCGTCGTGCTCGCTGCTGAACCACCCCTGAAGCCAGCCCCTCGGGTTTCGTCGTGTGGTTCACAAAACCAACGTTTGGTGGACACCGTGGACACCCCGAGGCATGGCAACGAAGCCATCATCCGTCTCCCACGTCTGCGCCGCTTGACACTCACTGAGCTTTCGCGTCAGGCCCTGGGGTACCCTCCTCCCATTAATACCCATTCATCTCCAGCTCGTTTAAACGCACCATTTTTCAAGTCTAGGAGTGAGAGAGAGAGAGACAAAAAACATCTGCATATCTGGTAATACAAGCTGGAGTCAGCTTCTCGAATAGAAATCCCTGTGACAACCTCATTTATTACCGCCTGTCTGCCTCTCGGGGAGAACCTGAACTTTCCCTGTCGGAAAATAGAAGCAGTCCCTCAAGGCTGCCGAGTTTATGTTTACAGGCCGGGACCAGCGAGAGGGCGCGGAAAGCATGCGGGACCTACGGTGGCTCGCAGGGCGCACCGGGGACACCTGCGTGGCGGAGTCTGTGGTTACTCCTGCGTCTGGTCTTCATTACCCCCCTCGTCACCGCAGCCTCTGGGTCACGTTCTCCAGCGCTTGCGGTATTGTGTTTTTCCCTTAATGGCTCCCGCCCTGCCTGCATTAAACTAAACAGCTTGGCCCCCTTAAGGCCCTGTCAGCGGCCATTACTGCTCCCGTTGGTCCTCGTTGCTGACACTTGTGTTTATTTATTTAGCGCTCTTTTAACTGGTGGGATTGGAAACACCGCTCACGCAGGCAGGTGCTATTTTATTGTCATTATCATTTTTTGCTGACGTATTTTGTAAGTGTCTCAACGTCTAGAGGCGTGTGCAAAAATGAACAGGAGAGGGACGGATCCCTGAATAAATCAAACATTCACCCCCAGTCCCAGATCTGGGTTAAATCCATCGTTTTTGTTGCCATTCCAGTTTAGACCCAGTCATTTTCAAATCAGTCTTGACCCCGCTTCCCATTGGAGCAGTCCAGCCCGAACTGCCAGACAAGGTCCACTCTGGACAGGAAACAAGCATCCTGGGACTGGTTTCGGAGCATTATTACCCTCTAGAACAGCCAGGCCAGCTTGAATCTGGTGGCATAGCAAGCATGGGAACCACATCAGGGGCTACCCCTCCCACCTAGAGCAACAAATGCAAGGTGATGGATGGAACTCTGAACAAATCAAACATTCACCACCAGTCACAGATCTGGGTTAAATCCATTGTTTTTTTGCTCGCCATGCCATTGCAGGAGTGGCATGGTGAGCAAAAGAAGGATAGATTTAAACAGATCTCTTGATTGGGGTGAATGTTTGATTTGTTCAGCATTCCGTCCATCATTTGTTTGTGCAGCTTTTGTTGCCCTAAGTGGAATGGGTATACCCAGACGTGGGTCCTGTACTCACTGTGCCACTGGATTTAAGCTAGCCTTGCTCCTGAGGGGTGATACCCTGAAACCGGTCCCAGGATGCTAGCTTCCGGTACAGGGAGGACATGGGCGTGGCACCTCAGGCTGGACTGTTCCCATGAAGAGCAGGGTCAAGACTGATTTCAATACGGCTGCGTTCAAACTGGGGTGGTGTGGAACGATGGATTTAACCCAGATCTCTTGGCTGGGGGTGAATGTTTGATTTGTTCAACATTCTGTCCATCATTTGTTTGCACAGCATTTTTCACCCTAAGTGGGATGGGTATACCAGACGTGAGCCCCTTACTCACAGTGCTACTGGATGCTAGCTAGTCTGGCTGATTATCGGGTGATACACTGAAATTTGTCCCAGGATGCTTGTTCCCGGTCCATGGAGGATCTGGCTTGGCAGTCTGGGCTGGACTGCTTCCATCTGGAGCAGGGTCAAGGCTGATTTGCAAATGGCTGGGCTCAAACTGGGGTAGCATGGTGAGAAAAAGAAGTATGGATTTAACCCAGATCTCTTCACTGGGGGTGAATGTTTGATTTGTTCAACATTCCGTCAATCATTTGTTTATGCCTAGAGGCGCCACTTGAAGTTGTCTATGTCTATAGATATTTATAATCAGACATAACCTTGCATAATCAACAACACATTAATGTACAGCTCATGATCTCTGTTTCTCACACTTTGTCACATCACACACGTGGGCAGAGACACCTATGACGAGATAAGAGCACCACTGTGGTTACGGATATACAACACCAAAATACTTCGGGGCAGATTTATGTTTCCTGGCGCATCCCTGCAAATCAGCAGGGATGCGCCAGGAAAGATGCGTCACGCAAGTTTACCCTTGCGCCACCACAGATGCGCCGCATTTACAATGCAGCGCATCGTGGCGCAAGGATAAACAGATGCGTGACGCATCTGATGGCGTAAGGGCGGCGCATTGCTGGAGTCGTGTCGCAAGCACGACGCAACTCCAGCAATGTTTAGGGGCTGCCCATACCTTACATGCTGTATCATGCCTTACGCCTGCTTCAAGCAGGCGCAAGGTTTTGACGCAGCAGCGTCGGAAAAGTGACTGAGTGAAATCTTGTAGATTTCACTGCGTCACTTTTCCGAGGCTTTTTCCGCTGGTACGCCCACCCTGCATACATTAAACCTGACGCAGGTTTAATGTGGCGCAGGGCTTTACACCGTGACGCATCTCCATAGATGTGTCACGATGTAAATAGGGTGCAATGTAGCGCAGGGTTTACGCCGCCACTGCGTCACAAAAGTGACGCAACGGCGGCGTAAAAGTGGCGCAAGTCTAACATAAATCTGCCCCTTCCTACATAGGCCACACTCCAATTCAACACTCTTCCAGCCAAGAGCTTCGCACAATGTAGTATGATACGAATCTACTAAGGTGCTTCAACAACTCGTCAGAGGTAGGATACTCGATACCAATGCAATAAGTAGATGGGATGCTTGACGTTTGTATGTTTTTTTTCAGGTCTCTCCTGCGACAGTGCATGCACTAGTGCATTTCCTCTCGCTTGCAAGAGATATTGTGTTCTAAAAGGAGATTGATTACCATTCATTGGCTTCATTGTCATTCTTATTTGCTGCCTCGCAATTGGTCAGTGCATCCTAGGTTCAATTCCTCTTCTTTCATACATTTCGTTGACCAAGTGCTGATTGCTTTATCCTGGTTAGGAAAAGTCTGCTACTGTGATTCAGGTCCTATTTTCTGTTTTTTTACCTCTGCTTCTTCCCTCCCACTCCTGCCTCTTCGCTCGTGTTGCTTATTCCCTTGCACCCTCACCCTCCGTTGCCCGTATTGCTTATACCCTCTCAATATCAGTGTAGCCCACACCCTTCTACACACCCACCCTCCTGTTGTCTGTGTTAATTATTTCCTCCCACCCACCACTCTCCCATTGTCTGTGTTTTATTCCCTCCCGTCCCCCACCCTCCCGTTGTCCATGTTGCTTATTTCCTCCCACCACCAGCACCCGTTGTCTGTGTTGTTCCCCGCCTGCCGCTATGACACAGGTAGCACTGGATGCATCATATTGCTTTTTACCCCACCTAGTTGCCCGTTCCCATTGTTGTGTGTGTGCCCCTTTTTTCTAATATTTAGCCATGCTACACAGCAGCCACACTGCTGTACAACATGGCTAAAAGACATTGGCTAAGCCAATGCCTCTCGCATAGTCAAGACCTATTAGCTTTGCCAATGCTTGTTGTGGTTGCTGTGGATTGCATTTTACAAGTAGTGGTCTAGTGTCAGTAAAAAATAAGCAAATGGGTACAGACATAACGTAGAACCCTAATGCTGCAGCTTGAATACTAATGAGCAGATGTACATTTCCCCAAGTTACTCAGAACCCCAGGAAAGTTCATGGCATCACTTAAGGATCAAGATAAAAATTCAGCTATGGCACACAAAATCTTCCATATACACACTTCTAACTGCAGGGGTGGGCAGAATTTGCGTAGCTGCTCTACGCAAAGCTCCACAAAACAGTAAAAAATCACCACGAGCACGCAGAAATTCCGCTAACAGGCGGAATTGCTTGTTCGCGATGCTTTTTTCCTGTTTGCAAACGCTGTTTGCGTGCTTGGGGGGAAACACGCATTTTGAGAACGCGAACAAGCAAAAAATTCCGCGAAGCCGCGGAACGCAGAATTTTGGGCAAATCCGCATTCCCCGCGGAACGCAAAATTACCCACATTCCGCAAATTCCGCGAGCGGAACTGTATTTACCGCCCAGGCCTAAACTGCATATCAAAACGTATCAATGACCAGGATGTACCATATCAATGTGTTTCGATAGTGCCTGCTATACATCCCAGCCAGCTCTTTCTACTATGCAAGATGTATAAATCCAGAACAACACAATGAAGCTGGTCTGATGGATACACGGAAATCTTGCCCTCTCATTGTTCATGAGACATGATTCCTCATGGGGATTGTTGTGGCCAGAGCAAATGCAAAAAAGGAAACCTGCAAGCGACAGTAGACCTCCATCTCTCCAATGCAAATTGTCATAATTGCTTCCACTCTTCTCCTAAGAGGAGTGGTTGAAGTGAAACTTTGTAACAAGAAGCAAGGGAAGCATTCAGTGGTCCTGACACCACAGTTGCTCCCTGATATCCATGGTTGTCATTGGTGCAATGGATGCTGTCCCTCATGGACAGTTTCCAATGTACAACTGTTTTTCAACTGACACGGACAGTCAGTAACCTTTCATTTCTCTGCGACCTTATGAGCGGTTGCAAAACATTGATACATTTGCTTGCAGATAACAAAGATTGGAGGAATGCCTCTTTGCAGACCATTTCTTCAGAGTACATAAGCAATCACAATCTTCACACTGTGATTCAGCAAGACATTTGCAACTTGAAATGTAATTTTCATACACCGCGGCCATGTTCTGGAAGAGCCTCCTCGCAACTCGCTGCTCTTCCTTAATAAACGTAATTGGGCACTAATCAACTTAGCTCCTCATTGAACACAATAGTGAATGCTATGTTGGAGACATCTCACCATTTTCCATCTTAGCATTCAGGTTTTCTGATTCTTAATGTAGCAGTATTGCGAACTCTGCCCCTAAAAGGGACTGAGGTTACAAGGACCCACAAGGGTCAGATTGTAAAACAGGTATCAGAGGGAGCGGTCTACTTCTTCAAGTGCTCGCAGACAGCACCCCTCAAAGTGTAAGCACTCAGAAATGTTCAGCTTAAACTTTGTGACTCTGTACTACCTGCCCTTGACAGTCAGTGACCACTTCTTAATTTGCAGCCCCTCCTGCGATCACAAAAACCTTTTGTTTCTAAACTTGAGGGAGGGAGTAATGCCTCCTTGCTCCCCTTTCTTATTGTGGGTGGCAATGGTTTGCACTATGTGTAATACAACTAATCAAAAATGTAGGAGTATCTTTGATAAATAAGACATCAGGACTAGGTTAGTGTATAATAGGGCATCACTCAAAATGTAAGAGTTAACTTTAGGCATAAAGTCTGATTTTTGAAGAAAAAAAATTAATTGGACTTACATTAATTTTGTTGACTAGGAGAACAAGAGATGTAGCTAGAATTAATGTAGCAGGTGCAATGACACCATGGCCTTGGGGTATGATGGACCCTCTATACTCCAGTTGTTGATGTCTTATGCTATCACACTGAGGACCAAGGGGTACATTTTCTTGCTTGCATGACAGCTTTGGCACTATTGCAACATTTAAAGAAATCAGACTTACATTCATATGGTACAACACACAAGGAAGCGATTAGACCTAAACTCACAAAAGAGAATTGGGGAATTTGAGATCTTACCTAAATTCATGAGCAGGACTGGGTGAAAAAATGACTTAGACTCACTAGCTAGCATAGTGACTTATGAACAGGTCCTCGAATTAAACAAGCCATCGGGCCGAAAACCAAGAGCTAGAGTAAATGACCATACCAGGACAGAATTAATAGGACGTTAGGCCACAAGCAACGAGATGGAATTGTTGAATGGGTTAGGAGGTCTAAATTCAAGAGCTAGAGTAGGATAACATGAGAGCAGGCCTTAGTTCATGGGCTGGAATGTGAGAATAAGAGACAAGATATATAATCATGGATTAGAATAGGGGCCAAAATAGGAGGCATGTCCATTTGCTGGACTAGAAGAAGACAACATCAGGCTTACATGCAAGAGCTTGAATATTGGAACAACAGATCTGTGATAAAATTCATGAGTTTCAGTAAGGGATAAAGAGGTCAGACATTATTTCATGAGTAAGAATAGTACAGAAGAGATCTAGCATAAGTAAATGAGTTAGAACAGTGAGGCATAACTGAAGAACGAGAAAATTATGCTTATGCTTGAGATTCTTTTATATCCTAATTCATCAGTTTGAATGTGCCTAGACAAACATAGATAAAAGGGACTGTGTTGTCATTCTACAGAATCTTTAGATCTGTGTACAGGTTATGAGTGATCCTAAAGATAAATATTGCATCAGTGGAAATTCTAATAAATTGATTGAATACATTTTTCATTTTTTTTAGGATAGCAGTCGCTTGTATTGAATGCTTGTGAAATGGGTTTATGTAATTTATCTGCCTACTGTTTGGCTGCCACTAGCTTCTTTTTTGTAATTTCTGTATTTCAGGCCTACCATTTTCATATTGTGTTATTATCTTGTTGTCCTTTTATATTAAATGATTGTTAATAAGTACCATACATTTAATACTGTCTACTGAGGTATGAAGTCATGACTACATTTGTGAGATGGTATAAGGAAGCAAGAAGATTCATGAGCCACAATAGAGGGGAAAGATATAAGCCCTGGGTTCAAGAGTTACAGTAGGGGGTCAAGTGATCAGGATTCCATTCATGAGCTGGAACAAGGGAGAAATTGATTGGACCCAAGTCAATACCATCAAATTGAGGAGTAGATGATTATACTTGAGTGCAAGGAGTTTATTAAACGGGAACATAATATATTAAATCTGAGTTCAGGTGAGGGAATAGAAAATTAAGTAAAACTGTCTAAATTTAATCAAAACGGGCTATACCTAGGTTCATGGGATGCTAAAAAGCAGTGTGTTTATCATTTTGTCTAGGAACAACATGGCAGCATCTTTGTGAAATCAGCCACATTCACAATGCCTCCGAGAGAAGGATGTTGAAATAAACATTATAGAGGATAGGACACATTTTAACAAATTGTCTGGTAGAAAACAAAAGAACTGAGTTAGCATTATCATAGGGGTGTATCAGAATCTCCTCCCAGCTGCTTGACACAGTGTGATCTTTAACAAATGAATGAAATCGCTCTATCCATACTGATCTTTTGGAGGTGGGGCACTCTTTCCTGCTTTTGGTAATGTTAAAGTGATTGGGTGTATCTGGTATGCATTTGAGTCTCTGAAAATAAGTGCAAGATGCACTCCTCTTCCACAAGGCCCCTGGGCACAAGCAGCATTCCCATCTCTGCTTCTTACTTCACTAAATGAGAGGAGGAGTGAGGCACTGCACTTCCAATCTTCGTGGGTTGGGCCTCAGATAGGCAGAAAGACGCTGTCATGCTAGCAGCAGACAAAAATGTCCCCCCGGGGAATGGTAAAAAGAACAATATCCTGTGGAGGTGTCCTCCGGCCGCCCTATATCATGGAACCGATTTGAGACGTAGCTCTCTGTCGGCATTCATCGGCTTGGGAGGCTGAGCCGGACAGTGACTAATGACAGTATTACTGTTGCAAATTGATAATTGATGAGCTGGGTCTCCAATAATTTAAAGGGAAATTGACAGGACGGTGGAAGCATTCCTTGCTGTGCTCTCTCCTGGCTTCTGCAGTACAATGGAAATGGGCACACAAATGATCACTTTGTTTCCTGATATATTCGATCCCAGGTAATTATTGGCTAAGGTCCAGCACCTAAGAAGGAAACTCCCAGCTTGACATACATGACTAGCTCTGGCCTATCCTCCGCACAGAAGATTTACACAGCGGCGCTTGTGCTGCCTCTGCCTGGCAGAAAAGCTAGCTCAAAAAAAAGATCAACACTGTAAATTTCTAGGTTGACCAAGTTAGGACTAGGCAAAACTTTAATTTCACTGGTGAAATTTGTGAAATAGATGAATGCTTGCGTTGAGTGAAACTTGCGAAATTGCTCGAACAGTAGCATTATGCAATTTCACGTAGCATTTTTAAATGTAAGTGAACAGCACTGTCTAAAAAAATCTTGCAGATACGAGCAGGAGATTGGTTATCAGAGAAAATGACTTGTGGAGAGGCATATTCTGCTTGAACCGGTTCTGTACCTGTCTCGCGAGACTTTTATTAACGAGGTGCACACTTGCTTAAACTATGTCATGAGAAACACCAGCCAGCATGTTTCACTCTTAAAGCATAATTCAAAAACACCTGCTTAGACATAGAGTTGGTAGTTAAAAGATTTCTTTGACAGGCAAACGTCGACAATCCTAGGGACGGTCAACCAGATCTCAATATTACCTGACTGACTCTGCCTCAGCCCGGTGTCTTGCAGAACAGTGCTTGAACTGCATCTGTGGCCCAAGATGCAGTACCCCCAGGTCCCTCCAGTCCTCGTCCCATTCATAACAAGTGGAGATAATCCATCTCCTGACAGAAAAAAAGACAGAGGAATGCTGGGGACCCTAACCCTACCCCTCCCACTGGGAGTACATAAGCAGTACTTACCCAGCATTCCGCCTGTTCTTTTTTTCTGTCTGTCGACAGAATGAACATGTTACTGGTGCTGCTCCTGCTGGGCTGGGGTGGTGTTTCTTCTCTCCTGCCCCCCGCCCAGCTGCCTGGCTGTGCTGGCGCGGGAGTTTGCTGCTCTGCCTCCCGGCCTGCTGGGCTTGCTGGGAGGTGGGGATATTCATGGCCAGACAATCAGGAAAACCGGCCCTTTGCGGCTGGTGCGTGGCCTCCCGGTTGCTTCTGGGTCGCGGGGGCATCTTCCTATGGCCAATCCGGGTGGTTGACGCCCACGCTTGCTGAGTTCCTGGCCTTGCCGGCTTCGGTGTGACCTTGGTGGATGTCTTGGGCTGGCTGTTGGGGTGTGGGCCTTGTTCCTGGTGGTGTCCCGGCCCCCGCTCCGGTTAAGTGCCACGTAGCGGAGTTTTCTACTTGTCTGATGTGTTGCCTCCAGGTGGTGTTGGGCGGGACCTTGGTGGTCTGTACTCTGCCATTGGGGCTGTTTTTCACACGGTGTGGGGGAAAAGGTCGGTGTGCTCTGCTTCATTTGCCGGTTCACTCCTGGGAGCATTGCTTTGTGAGTCACGGTGCAAGGCTGGAGCGCAATACACGGCTGTTCCGCAGGTCCGGGTTTGGCTCCTGCGTGACTCGGCCTTTCATCCTTCAGGGGTCGGCTCGTGACCTGCCGTATAATGGGGTTCTATAGCTGTCTGCTATCTGGCTGACGGCAGAGCTGTGTGACTGTGGGGTGTTGTTGAGTCACGTACTACCCATGTCCTCCTGACAGGTGCCCTGGTTTATTGCCATTCATGGGGTGATGCTGATTATGAAGATGTTTCATTGGCTCTTCGTCCTGCGGTTCTGGTCATTTACCTTCCTCCACCCCCCGTATTTGTTCTTGTGTGCTGTGACTGGTGCTCTTTTGGGGCACTATGTTGCTTTTGGTTCGCGTTCACGCTGTTGTGTGTGGCTTTGCCCTGTGTTTGGTTCCTGTGTTCCTCGGGTGTGCTCCTGCTGCTGTTTCTGGCTCTCGTGGCCATTCCACTCTGTATGCACCTGATCTCGTCTGCTTTCAGGAGTTAAGCAGGGTCGGGCATGGTTAGTGCCTGGATCGGAGACCGTCTTGGCATACCAGGTGCTGTGGGCACGAACCTCGTTCCTTGTCGCCCTTGCCAGCGCTTTTGCATGGCTCTTCCTGGCGCGCTTGTTTTGCTGTGTCTTTGCACTGGTTTTACTACTTGCTCTTGCGACGGGCTGGGTGCTGGGGCTCCTTGGCTGCATCCGGTGTCTCAGAGTTGCTGGTCCAGGCCACCTGGGTGTTGCCTCTGGCCTTTCCTCTTTCTTCTTTCCTCTACTCTGGTGTTTTTAGGGTGGTCCTGGTTGTTCCTGGTTGGGTCTCCTGCCTTGGGTTTCCGGGAGCTGTTGGTTTCCTCTTTTCTGCTTCCATGGGCTGCAGGTTCTTGACGGGTGCTGTGGTTGTAGGAAGATGGAATCTGACTAGATGGTTGCCCCCACTTTTTTCCTGGTGTTTGAATGTTTTTTGACTAGTCTGGCTGGGATCCTGCTATCCAGGACCCCAGCCTATCTGCTTACTCCCTTAAATGATTGGTGTGCATATTAGATGCACTAGTGATTGGATACTGTGGTACCTTATGAGCCCCTAGTATATGGTACCTTAGGTACCTAGGGCATTGGTACTTCACAGGCCTACCAGGGGCTGCAGCATGTATTATGCCACCCCTGGGAAGCATTCTCAATCTGACACCACAAGCCTGCTACTGCAGCCTGTGTGAGGTAGTGTTAGCACTCCTCACTGAGGTATAGGTTCCTATATCTCACCAGACACACACATATAAACCTATCAGCCACCCCTATTGCAGGGGCCCTAACAATCCTGAGGGCAGGATGCTTGGTTTACTATGTGAAGGGGTGCTCCTGCATGAGCAGGACCCCTCTGCAGCTGACAGAGTCTATTCTCTGCTGCTGTTTGTGGATGCGGTTAAACCATATACTCTTAAGTGCATTATAACCTCGCTGTAAATGCTAACTTTGGAATGACTGCATCAAAACATGTCGTGTTTGGTGTCAAATAACTAGGAATCATACCCCCACACCAGTAACTGGTGTGGGAGTATGATCCCACCCTTATAGAGGGGATGACATGTACCCACTGTACTAAACGGTAGAAATATCCTAGAGCCCTGGCATCACAAAATGGATGCCACCAGCACAGACACTGGGCTGCCCTCCTGCTGCTGACCGAAACTCGCAGTGGAGGAAGCCCAACAAAAGGTATCCTGTCACAGGGAGGTGTCACCACCCCCCAGACAGGATTTAGTGTATTGGAGCTGGGTGGGTGCACTCTTAGAGTGCTTTGAAGTCCTGCACTGGGGGATCAGTAGGCTCCTCTGTGCATATGCCAGCTCAAACCGGTTCAGGGGCTACCTGCCCCTGCTCTGGCGCGAAACTGGACATAGGGAAGTGGGTGTAACCACCCACTATCCTGACCCTCCTAGAGGAGTGGCCATAGAGCTTGTCCCTCCCCTATCTTCACTATAAGATAGCAAGCATTGCCAATGCAATTCAGATTACCCTGAACGACGCTCTACAAAGAAGAATCCTGGCCCTTCGGCGTTCCACTATCTCTGGAAGACTGAAGAATCTCCCTTGGAGTCAAGGAGTGACTCCCCTGCTTGGTAGGCACCTATAACTTCAATCAACAGTTGCAAACTTCACTGCTCCCGCCAGAGTCTGAAGTCCCTGCATCCCCTGAAGCAGATTTCCTGACCTCTCGATGGCCATTTTGAGTCCCCAGCAAAGCTGTGGCATCTGGACCCCACGAGTGACGAGGAACAGCAATACCAGGGAACCATGCACTGATTTCGAGTGCAAATCCTAAACAACGTTCTATGAACTTGTGCTTGTGACCATTTGTAGTCCAAGTCCCTAGCAGGTTTTGTTCCAAAAATCAGTGGCCTACCCTGTCCCGAGTGACCGTGGGCTCCTATGAAACTTTTCCTGTGAAGGCGTCTTCGCGGTTACTTGCCCATTGGCTAGTGACTCCCCCGAAGACTTTCTAACCAACTTCAAGGGCTCTCCTGGTTGCTCCGGGCCTGTCCTCACTGGGTAAGTCCATCAGACCTTGCTGGTCTGCACCATCGACTATCTTCAGTCCACACAAGACTTGCAGTTGCCAAGGCTTGTTGGCTCCAATCTGGTTGCTGACACCGTCATCAGCTGCAGACGTTGTGGGACACTCCGAATCCAGCTGCTGGTCATCGTCCATCCCTCCTGGACCTCGTGAGCAAAGAGACAAATCACAATCAACGACCTGAAACGACGCAACATCTGTGGTCATCCATCCTGCTGGCCACCGGTCACTGGCAAGTGACTTTGAACACTGTCCCCTCAATTTTCAGGTCCTCTTCAACTTCAATCCACCTTCAGATTCCTGCGGCCACCTCTTCAGTCGTCTCAAGTAGCAAGTCTTCATTGGTCTCCATTGAAAACAGCATCGCGACCTGACACCAAAAGACACCTATGCACCCGGCTTCCCTGGGTGAGGTAACTCGTGCACTCCGGTGCCCAAGTGTGTGTTGGCCCTCGAAATACTTACCCTGTAAGTGGCTTGCTTGTTGACTTCTTCGAAGTGCCCTAAAACTTTAAAATACAAACCGCGACTTGCTCCATTGTAACCTATAGGAAACCCGCGGCTGTGTTTAGACACTGCACGCGTCTCCCGTGGGCTTGTTACTTACCTGCTAACACTGCAGTAGTAAAGCCCCAGCGATTCCCAAGGCCCTAGGCTTTGTCATTTTGCAAGTCGACTTTGTTAAACCATTTTCTTAGTATATGGTCTGGTACGCCCCAAGGGCTCCAGCCATATTTGTGCTTAATTTATTGAGAACTTTTGACATTTGAATGTGTACCTGGGTTCTAATCTCATAAAGAGATTAGTAGAGTGTATCTAGAAATAAATACATATATATTTGATATATATACCTGTGTGGTGTCCTTTTCATTTGGTAATTCAAGAGATTATAAGGTAAAACAAGCTGCTTTACATTCCTCAGAGACTTAGCCTGAAGGCTGCTCTCCACAGCTACCACTAGGATAGCTTTCTTTAAAAGGTTGTCTTAAACCTATCTACCATAAGAGTCGAATTGGACTGGTGCAAGGTGGACACTATAACTAGTGACCAGCATATGCCATGCCAACTTCTCACTGTGGTGCTGGTCCGGTCTCCATTCCGGGTCTGCCACCCTTGCCGGTGGGCTTTTGAGGGTGTCCTGGTCGGCGCTCTCTGGTCCCCGCTGCTGCGTGGCGTTTCTCTGTGCCTCGCCTGCTCTGGTGCCTTGGTGGCTTCTTGCTTTCCCTGGGTTGTCATGTGTTTTGGCTCTTGGCTGCGGGGTTGGGCTTCTTTCCTTCCGCCATTCCTCCCTGCTTCCTCTGTTTTCGTCTGGTCTTGGTGGTGCTGCTGGTTGTGGCCGGCTTGGTCCCTGGTTGGGTTTCCCTGGTGGCTCTGCTTCGCCTGCCCTTGCCTGCGGCGTTCTTCTCTGGCTTGGTTCGCTAGTTTGGGGGACCGCTTGTCCCTGCCTGGTACTGGTGGTTCTCTTTGGCCGGGGTTGTGCCTCGGCTTTCTCCCGTGGTCCTGTTGTTCCACCTTCATTGGCTCTTCTTGTGGCCTGCGGCCTTTTGCACTGGTGGTGTCTTGTGGCTGTTGGCTCCCTGGCCTTTCCCTTGTCGGGTTTTGAGCTCCCGGTGCTGGTCCGCTAAGGGTGTTCTTCTTTCTCCTTGTGTGTGGGGCGGTCCAGGGGCTGTGCTCTGGTTGCTCCTGGTGTGCAGGCTTGCGGCTGTTTCTGCTTGGCCTCCGGCTGTGGCCCCTTGTGGTCCCCGGGAGCCTTCGGCCCTTCCTCCCTGTTACTGCCTGCTCTTGTCTGACCTCCTGGGTTCCGGTCAGGTTTGCTTTTTGTGCCTGGTTGTGGCCTGGTGGGGTGTCTCCCTGGGTCTTCTTCTGTCTGTGGGGTGGCTGGTCCCTCTGCTGTCAGGTTCTGGTCCTTGCTGGTTTGGTGCGTTACTGCAGTGTGGCTTCTTGGCTAGGCCTGTCTTGACCTGTCGCCCACTCCTGTCTTACCTGCTTCCGCTGGGGGTGTAGGTTGGGTGGCGTGCCCCCCTCCTCCTGGGATTCAGGGGGTCCCGTGGAGGTTTTCTTCTTGTCTGTGCGGTTGTCTGCGGGCATGGCTGTAGGCTTCCTGGGGTCTGCGGCTTTGTTTTGGAGGGGTCTGGTGGCCTGCTGCTTTGCCTACTGGCCTGCGCCTGCTCTCCTCTGTTCTCTGTGGTTTGACTGGGTTGGTCCTGGTTCCTGCCTGGTTGGGGGTCCGCCAGGGTCGTTCGGGTGCTTTGGCCTTCCTCTGAGCTGTTGTCCTTTTCCTGCTTTGCCTGTTGTGCTCTCCCCAGAGCTGCTTGTTCTCGTCCTTCTGGTTTTGTCTGTTTGGCTGCTGGCAGCTCTTCTGTGGCCTCTCAGGGTCTCTGTTCCTGAGTGGGGTGGTGAGGAGCCATGTGTCCTCCTTGTTCTGGGTCCTTGCTGGTCCTGGTTTGTGGGCTGTTGACTTGTTTTGGTTTCGGTTCTGCTGGGCCTTCCCCTCTTTGGCCTTCCTCCGTGTGTGGGTTAGGCCGTCGGGTCCTTCTGTTCAGGCAGGTTGCTTGACTTCAGCTCTGGCTTCCTGGCTGCTTTGTACGGTGTTGCCTGTGGGTTTCTACCCTGCTCCTGCCCTCCCTTGGTGATTGCTGAGCCTTGGTTTTTGGTTTGCCTGTGCAGTCTGCTAGGCATCTGCCCTGGCTTCTGTTGCCTCTATGGCTGGCCGGGGTTTGGGGGTTCTTTTCCCCTCATGGGTTTGGGTTTCCGGGCTGTAGTGCTTGGGCCTGTCATGCTCCTTTCAGGCCCCTGTGGGCTCCGAGTTTTTGGACCCCGGGTGTCTTTGCCGTCCTCTCTGTTGTTGGGCTTACCTTCTGCCTGGTCTTTTTGAGGTGCCTCTGGATTGCCTGTTTTTTCACCAGTCTCTGGTTTGGTTTGTCTGCTGCTGCTGTTGGCTCCCTTGGGGTTCCCTTACTCTGGTCTTGGGTTCTCTGGGTCGTTTGGTCACCTGCCTGTTTCGTTTTGGGCCTGTTGCGCCTCTTCTCTGGTTGTCGGTGTGCGCCTTTTCCGAGCTGTGGCTTGCTGCTCCGGTCTCCCCAGGTTTTCGGTTGGGGCTTTCTGTTGGGTCTGTGTTCTTTGGGTCATGGGCTCCCTCTTGTTCCCCTTTCGTCTTTAGTTTTCCCTGGTCTCGTTGTCCTGGGGGTTGCCCTTGTCGGGTCTTGCTGTTTTGGCTTCCTGTCTGATCCTGGTTCTGTTTGGGGTCTTGTTTCATGGTCCGTGTTTGAGCCTGCTGGGTTCTGGTCTCTGCCAGGCCTGCTCCCTTCTGGCTCCTGGGGCCTTGTGTGGTGGTTTTCTGGGTGTTGTTCGTGTTTGGTCCGGTGCCTTGGTTTTCCCTCCTGGCCTCTCTCTGGGCTCTGTCTCACCTTCCGGGCTGCGTGTCTGGTCAGCTGTCGGCTCTGGTGGTTGGTGCTGGCCTTCTTCCTGGGGCTGGGTGCTCTTCTGGGGATTCTTGGGGCTTTGTCCCCTGGGCTCTCTGGGGCTGGGTTTTTCTCGTTGGAAGGGGGGCTTGGGCCTGACCGTTGCTTCCCTCCTCTTCTGGTTTGGTCTTGTTGGTCCTGCCCTTGGTGGGATTCTTAACCTTTTTGTCCCGTGGGCACCCGTGGTCTTCTCTTGTTGGGGCTTCGTTTTTCTCTGGCCCACTTTGGGTCGGGTGTTGGTTTCTTTGGGGCTTGTTTCCCTTCTGCTGCTATTCCCTTGGGTTCTTTTTTGAGTGCCTCTTTTTCGGTGGGCGTGGGTTCTCTGTGTTCTGGTAGGCTGCCTCCTTGCTGTTGCCTTCTGTTTTCAGTGGTTCCAGTCCTTGGTTTTGTTCCTGCTGCCAGGTTCTGGCTTGCTGGCCTTGTGGGCCGGTGGGCTTCTTCTTTGTGTGTCCTCCTCACTGTTTTTTGCTCTTGGCTGCCTCGGTTTCTTTTGTGTCCATGCTCTCCCCTTTCCTTGTTCGCTGGAGGGTGCTCCTGCTGTGTGCTGGTTGGTCTCTGTTGGTTGTCCACCTCATCCTCTTGCAGGTCACCCCTTGATTTGTTGGGTGCGTCCCTGCTTTGGAGGGGCGCGCTCCTGTCTGGGTGCTCTGCCTGGGGTTTATGGTGGTTCTGCTTTTCACTATCCTTCGGTTGCTGCGTTTGGTGGGGTTTCCTGGGTTGGCTTCCGTTTCTTTTGGAAGGCTGGCTTTTCTGCTTTGGTATTCTCCACTTGTTATGAATGGGACGAGGACTGGAGGGACCTGGGGGTAATGCTCTATTTCTTACTGGTAATCTGCATTACTTCGGGTCCCGTTGTCCTCGTCCCATTCATACGCTCCGCCCTCCCTCCTGGACGGCCGGCCTTCCTTTTGGGGGCTTCGTTGTTCGGACAGAATACTGGGTAAGTACTGCTTATGTACTCCAAGAGGGAGGGGCAGAGTTAGGGTCCCCAGCATTCCTCTGTCTTTTTTTAGGTCTCGCGCCTAGCGTTGCAGTGCGGAGCACTGTTTGCGCAGCGAGAGTCCTTTTGTCCGAAACGGAGCCTGGAATCTTACACGCTCATGCGTGTGTTTTTACTTTTCTGTCCTGCTATTGACCTTGGCGTGCGTGTTTGTTACTAAGACAGCACACAATAGGCCAAAGGCGGGTGCATTGCTCCGTCCTTGGCCTATTGGTGTCTATTACGCGCATTGCTGACATGTGTTTTCAATTATCGTGCCCAGACACGGGCGCGATAATTGAAACCACATGGCTTTTATGGCGCGCGCGCGCGTCACCACTCGCGGGCTTCTATGTTTTACAAAAGCGATCGCTTTCACTTTCGCGATCGCATTTTTTAAATCTGTCATGTTTTTTTAAATCACTGTCCCTAGTCTCCATTTTATCTGTTCAGATGTTCTTAACTACATCCACACTCCTCAGCCCACTGTCTGCGCCAGTTTCTAATGTTTCTTTTACAACCCCTTGTGTTTTATTGTCTGTATTTCTTCAGTGTGCCCGCTTCCTTGCTGCCGCAGCGAGAGACGGGAGCAGCGGCCGTGATTGGCTTCCGCCTGACCTGGCCCCCTCCCGAGCCGCTGTATTTACACCCCGCGCTCGACTGCGGGCTTCTCTCGGGGAGCTCTGGAGTTATTTTTAGATTATGGCGTCTCTCGCAATCAATGCCGCTCAAGTAGTGCCAGAAGCAGGAGGCAGTGGGCCTGTGAGCCGCTCACGCCTGCGACGAGCACTTGAAGGCCTGTCTCACGAAACTCCTGCTGCGACGCAAGCATGGCTCAGATAGCGTTTTCCGAAGGACGGCCTCTCACGCGCTGTGGGCCCTACTGAGAGGAGAAGCAGCGGGCTGCTGTGATCTATGAACAAGTACTGATGTACGTGTCTCGTGCACTGGGCCCTTCAGCCTTGTCGACTAGAACTGTGAGGCTATGGCAGCTGCTTGATGTTTGTGTGCACTGAAACATTGAAAACAGTGGATGTTTTACAGTCTAAAAACAAAGTAACATAGCGGCACGCTTTTTTGCAATTAAAAGCTCAACTTTTGCAATACACCTATTACAAAGATGGTAGCAAGTAATGTGTTCATGGTAGTCACCTTAATTAATCTCATACATGCTGAGTGAAATGTCAAGTGCTGTAAGGAAGACAAGTGTTTTGGTGCCAAAGGACATTCTGTTAATTAATATTAACCTGGAGCTGATACATTCGCGCTGATGTTTTCTAGTAACACGTCCCAGCCAGAAAAGTGTCTCGCATTACTTGAAGTTTGAGCTCTTGGCGTTGCATTATTATTAGCAATGCCAATAGCTGAAAGTTTCAGTAAGGCTTCAGATCGCCTGCAGGCTTGAGCTCTTGGGGTTCGGGTGTGCCCCAGATCCGTGCGATCCTGACCACCAGTGCTAGCTCACCATGCCATCATTGCCAGCTTCTTACAGTGCACACAAATGGATGTTATACTCACTGCCCTCATCATGTGCATTCTGAAGGTGTCCAAATAGTCCTTTACTTCTTTTCTGAGCTTTCGGCCAGTGAACTATTTCTGATTTTCTTTTTAAGTGAAAGTCTCTACCTGTTTCTCTTTTTTCATGCTCTTCCTGCCCCCTCTCTCGCTTTCTCTCTCTCTCCGTCTCCCCTCTTCCTCTCTCTCGCTACCTCCCCCTCTACCGCTCTCACTCTCCCCCTCCCAACTTCTCTTTGTCCCCCTCCCTGTTTCTCTCTCCCTCTCACTCCCCTCTTCCTCTCTCTTGCCCTCTATCCCTCTTTCTTTCTCTCTCCCCCTCCCTCTCATGCTTCCTCTCTCTCTCTCTCTCCCCCTCCCTCTCATGCTACCTCACTCTCCCTCACCCTCTCCGCAAGACAAGGCAACAGTCTCAAAAGCATTTGCAATGCAATAGGTCTCGCTTTACTGAAGTTTGAGCTATTGGTGTTGCATTATTTTAGCAATGCCAATAGCTCAAACTTTAATAATGCGAGACCTATTGCATTGCAAATGCTTGTTCTATCTAGAGATGGGTTATCTCCACTTGTTATGAATGGGACGAGGACAACGGGACCCGGAGTAATGCAGATTACTGGTAAGTAATAGAGCATTCTAGCACCTGAAGTCAGCAGACCCCTTTTAAGGTTAGAGTAAAATGCCATGAAATTCCATAAAGTTTTCAAGAAATTCAAGAAATGATTCTTTCAGAGCAAAATGTGGGTTGACAGTATCTCATGCGTCTCTTTTTTACATGAGCACTCACTCTCGCAAAGAATAAATTTTTTACGATACCAGCATGAGAGCGGTTTGTGCAGACAATATTTTATTGTGAAATTTCATGAACAAACCAGTCTCCCGGGGAAAAAACTTTGTAAAACCGCTTAATACAAAATTTAGAGAAATGTAAGTAATTCATAAAACGTGAAATTGGAGAATTTCGCTGGCGTACTTATAATTTCACCCAGGCCTACTGGTCACTCGACTGTATTGGTCACATTGAATAGATCTGCAAAACAGGGTTAGAAGGTTACTCCACAATACCAGTGACATCACGTTCTAGTCCTTCCAGATCTTTACCAGCCTAATATAAATGAAGAGTTGATTAACTTATTTGTACTAAATTGAACAAAATAACAGACTTCTCCTAAAATTGTATTTGCAGTAAGCAGGTTTTTACAGACAATTTGGTACAAAAGGAACAAAATTCTAAAAGCAGGTATTTACTGCTTGTTCCTATTTTGTCAGTATTTTTTTCTTTTGTAAATTTTAGTAATTTGTTTTTAATTCTTAAGATTTTAATATAATACTTAAATATTTTAAACTGTGAGATCTTACTTGGAAACTGTAATTGTACATGTTCTTGCCCTTGCCACAAGATTGCTGGTTGTATTTTGCATTGTCTCCTGTATGGAGTTATCTGCACTGATTTTCCTATTACTGTCTCTGCTAAATTGCTACTCTAAAAACCCTTCGGATGCTGCTATTGATGTAAGATCTCGCTATGAAATTGGAGATGTGTTTTGTATAGATTTCATTATAGACAAGGATATCATTATTATTTTCATATGTACTTCTTTTGGGTTAGGATGAAGTACGTATGAATTGTTATTGCACACCTGATGCTTTTATGTCTTATTTTTTTGTGTCTTTTATTGTTTGTGTATACTTTGATGGTTTTCGAAAACCAAATAAAGTATTATATTATTATTACTAAACACATTATGTCTGCAAACTAAACACCACGCCCTGGAAAATGGTGCCTCCTGTAATATGGATTTATCTAGTGGCACAATGCCATAGAAAGGATAATCTCTCCCATGAAATCCAGAGCTAGGGTGGCCATGGTTCTATGCCAAGAGGATGCCATGTCGCCAGCCCTGATCTTTAATTTTCTTGACTGATATATTCTGTGACTTTTAGTCTTGTTCCAATTCAAGCAGTTAGAGTCATACACCAGATTAGAACATCATCTCAAAATCAAACCTAGTCCTGACAACGTGGTGTCCAGGTGAGGCGGTGCTGTGATCACCATGACCAGAGTTTCAATAGACGTGGATCTTCTGTGTGGGCAGTTAAATCAACGTGGAGCCCTAATCGGAAGGGCATTAAATTGTATGCAACATGATTGCCGGAGAGAACAGATTGAAGCCCTGTTAGCCTTCGATGTCTGCCTAGGAATCTTCTGCACAATGTTGTATCTGTGGCATTGGCATAAATAATAAGTTTGAATAGGCAAATCGGTTTTAGTACCTTCTTCACACTCAAGGCTTGGGGGTTCACTCTTGGTCACTGCCCTTAAACTATACAAAATATACCCCGTTGAATGACATAAGAGTGATGGACCTGCCAGCACTTCTCTCATCTTCCTAGACATTGGGGCTTCTGGTAACAGTGACCCCTGGAAGGCTTTGCAAAGCTTTGCACTATGTTAAGTCGGCTAAGTGCCCTCATTCAACAGAGATACCTTGGTCGAAGCTGCCCCCGGATCTTTACCCTCACCCTGCCTTGCCCAGGTTAATACCCATTTAACCTAACATGTCCTAAGGGTTGAAGGGAAGAAGCCCGCTTGTGTCGGATGCTTGACTCAATACCAAACGGGGCCAGATCCAGTGGTCAAGTGTCTGCTGAAGGCCTGCTGAGCAGGATTCAGCCTCATCAGTAAGGTCACAGCTTTTGTAAAGGTCTTGAGGAGGCAAGAGGTGGTCTCCTCACCACACCCACTCCCCAAGAATTCTCGGACTTAATGCTATGCAAGTCCCAATGTTGAGTCTCTGGGGACACCTTGAGATTGCATGTGAATTGAACTGTGGGGAGTTGGAAGAATTCTTGGGCAGGCAAATGTGGCCAGTGCTAGGAGGAGTCAATCAGATCTCACTATTATCTCACTGACTCTTCCCCAGTCCTGCCAAACTGTGGTGAAAACCTCTCAAACCTCTTTAGTTTGTCCAGCGCTGGTTTTGCACCACAGTGAAAGCAAACACGCTACTGCCATCCAAAGTGTTTCCTGGTATGAAGTACTGCTTAGGAACGTGGCTTTGCGTGCATTGTGTTTGGAAGGGATGTGCTTTGAACATTTTCGTGCAATGTTTGGTGCACTATCACCCTTATGCATCAAGCCAAAATCCAGTCGGTAAAATACCGATTCCTTATTAGCTCCCGGTATTAAGTAAAAAATACCCAATCCCAATGCATCAACCCAAAAGCAGAAATTTAAGGAATCCTTAAATAGCGATTCTTTAAATAGGGATTCCTTAAATACCGATTCCTTAAATAGCTCTTGCATTTAAGGAATCCCAAAGTGAGATTCCTTAAATGCAATGCATCAAAGTTAAAAAATTAGCGATTTCGCTAATAAGGGGAGCAAATTACCATGAAGATGAACTGCATGGTAATTTGCAAAAACTTTGAAAAATGCACTTTTGTGCATTTTTCAAAGTGTCATGTTGCGCACACACATGCCCTTAGAGCATGTGTGTGTGCAACATATGTGCACATATCATTTTCAGGGGTGCAACAGGGTGTCCTTTTGACACCCTGGCACCCTTGAAAGTGCTCCAGCTATTAGCGATTCGGTAATACCGAATCGCTAATACAGAATGGCTTTACATTCATTCCTATGGGCCTCCAAGCCCATAGGAATGAATGGGTAGGTATTCCTTATTACCGATTCGGTATTACCGATTCGGTAATAAGGAATGTTAAGGAATCGCTATTTGAATAGCGATTCCTACATGCATAGCCTTTTGCTATTCCTTATTAGCGATTCCTTATTTTTCGCTAATAAGGAATCGCAAATGCTAATGTTGATGCATATGCCCCAATATGTGTTACTATTATTTAAGATCTGAAACTATATCTATCTTTCCTTTCTCTGTCGTACCGTTGGACTTTCAATTACTGCGTACTTCCTCTCCTGCATTATTTTTAAAAAAAACACTAACCGCATTGATACTTCAATTAAAAGGCACAGCAGAGAGGACATGAACTGAATGGGTATTGAGCCATCTGTCTCTCCACACAGCCGGTCTGATGTAGACTAACCAGCAGTGGAAGAAGTCACGCTGCTGTTCAGGTCGTCAATCGCCAAGACTCAAACCGGATCTGTTTAACAAGGACAAATTCTGCACCATAAAATCCTCCAAGGGCATTGAGTCGATTTTGTTTTATGTGCATGCTACTCGTGAAAAGGAATTTACTCTCATAAGTAAATAGCCTGGTGAGGCGGAAAAAAATAAAATTCCCGATTTAAATGCAGATTTGAGTTGAGGTGGCATGGACTTTGTATGGGATAGCAGCTATGTACCATTTGGATAACTCTTTACCACATCAGATGTAGAGGGCTCTAGTGACCCGTCACACTTGAGGGCTCTGATTGTTTAACTTTCAAATTGTCTCATGACATAAACATGACTTTGAGTCTGTTTAGAAATGTTAATCAAACAGCAATAACCATCCAGGCATTTGTGGGCCGAAATGGGGAGAAAAGGGGAACTATGCCCAGAGCACTGGAATTATGGGGCAGAAGGGTACTTAGTATGCAGCTAAATTGAGTAAATTATGCGTCAAGAAACGACAAATTATGCAACAATCATGCACCACCTCTTTCCATTCTTAAACAGCTCAGCACAACATGTTATCAATTTCATTACCTACTGGCGGTCGCCAGTAGGTAGTTATAGTTAGGACCACGTTTCCATAGGAAAACCTCAACATTCTATTTTGAATAACTTTGGCGCCGGTCGACGAATCCTCGCGAATTTCTCAAAATAGGTGGGGCGCTACGCTCCGCTCCTACCCTGAAAGTCTCGGGGGGATTCGTCAAGCGGGGGCTGAGATAAAAGGGGGGTCCCAAAACGCGTTTTTCCCATGCATTTTTCCATAGGACCTTTAGAACGAGCTACAGCCCGAACGGCTGAACAGAATTACTAGAAATTTGGCAGAGAGGTAGTCCCTAGGTCAAGGAAGTGCCTTTTGTAGGTTTGGTGTAAATCTGTTCAGTAGATTCTGAGAAAATAGCCTTTAAATCAATATATCTGAGCCCGCTTACGGTACGCTTACCGTACGCTTACGGTAAGCGTACGGTGGCGTGCGCGAGCGCGATTCTGATTGGCTCTTAGATCTTAGTAAACATTCGAATCGGCAGAAACCAGGAAGCGGCGTCCGCCATTTTGTCTACCGCACTGAGTGTTATGTATCAAACATGATGGCCAAAAACATGTTACGGGGATGTTTTGACAACTCCCTCTCACATAGTCATGTTGAGGGAGTCCCCAAACATCCCCCAAGAGCAAAAACGGCATTATTTTTTTTTCGGCAATTTCGCGGGGTACGCTTACCGTACGCTTACCGTAAGCGTACGGTAAAAAAATAAAAATAAAAAAAACACTATCCACACTTTCTCCACCCCTTGTGCAAATGGTGGCCGAAGGCCACCATTTGTGCATGGCTTATCAGAGCACAGAAATTTCCCAAAAAATTTCAACAGATTACCTATCACAAGGAAGCGCATAATATGTCCTCCATGTGCGCACGGTGCGCGAAGCGCATCGTGCGTACATGGCCCATCTAGCGTAACGTGGGCACGGCACTAACTGCGTAAAGTGGGTGCGCGGTGCGCGAAGCGCACCGCGTGCTCACTGTGCGCGCACGGTGCGCGAAGCGCACCGTGCGCGCACGGAACGAACTGCGTTAAGTGGGCGCGCACGCCACGAATGGCGTAAAGTCACTTAGCATTTAAAAAACCGTACAAATTCACTGAAAAAACCATAGGTTTCACACACATTATAGTTAGGAATTAGCATTTAAAAAACCTTGCAAATTCACTGAAAAAACCATAGGTTTCACACATGTTATAGTTAGCGGAAATTTTACTGATAAAAAACCAATGAAATTGCCCCGTTATAGTTAGTGCTGGCAACTATAACTCACGCGACCGCAATCTTCTGCTGATGACATATGTGTCTTTATGAAAAAAAAATATTTGTAATATATGTATAGCTAAAAATGTATGGAAGAAGACATGGGCAAATAAGTGTCTAAATACAGTATTAGCATCAGCAGAGGATTGCGGTCGCGTGAGTTATAGTTGCCAGCACTAACTATAACGGGGCAATTTCATTGGTTTTTTATCAGTAAAATTTCCGCTAACTATAACATGTGTGAAACCTATGGTTTTTTCAGTGAATATATATTAAGTATGTGTCGCTCTAGGAGGTACTCTACGATTGAAGACAGAACCATCAAAAAGGTGCCATCAAAAAAGATGCCAGATATGTGCGGTTCTTCTAAAGTCTGAAAACCTACTTGAAATAACTGAAGCTTTGAGAATGGTGACAGTGAGGTAAACATTAAAATCAGACAAAAAGGGGTCTCCTGAAGGAATAAATTTAGTAGTGTTGGTTGGTGCCAAAAGAATCCAATCACTTATAGCAATGAAAGATACTGAAATAATTGATAAGTAGTCAGGCGCATTCTGAACGGGTTATCTGAAATATACTTAAAACAATAAGGTCAATCCAATTCAAAATAAATATGATATATTTACAAACGGAGAAATCATTCAATTAATTTCTTATAGGGTCATCCACAAAACCACACCGTTACCCAACAGTTGCAGAATTAGAATGGCAGTTCATTGAGTGGTGACTAATGGCAACTGGGAAGTCCACCGAACCAAAAATAGCCCATCCGGAAATCCTTCCAACAGGAGCTGTCCATTAATTGTAGTATGTGGTTGAATGATGGTAGAAGTAAATTAATCGTCCACATTTCGGTCTCTTACGGCAAATCATTGCTCAAGACCGTCCGCAGGACTAGGTGTCGATAATGCAGAAATGACTGAACCTTGCATGAACAGGGTATTATTAGGAAATGTTCAATTTAATTAAAAAATATAAAGATTCAACGTTAGGCCCAAGCTAAGCGCTTACCAAACAGTAGATATGTCCAGATATGTCCAGATATCAATCCACCATGAGTCACGAGGAACATGAACTATTTAAAACTGAAGGAACCCAGGAGCATATCAGCAAACAGGCGTTAAAAAATTATCGCTGCTTTTTCGTCCGTTTTGGTCGAAAAAGCGGCGATAATTTTATCGCCTTATCTGCAAGGTTACGCTATCCCGTGAAACCTTGCCTTATCTCCATTTCCCTTAACGCCCATCTTTACATCTCTAATGCTTAGCGACATTTCTCCTATTATCAAGCCTCACGCAAAGCAGCATAGCGATAAGAAAAGTAGCGATAACCTCTGTTATCGCTACTTTCCTTACTATACACCTGCTTTGCAACTGACATACTTAGCCATGATATCCTATGGAAGGTGGATATCATGGCTAAGTATGTGAGGCCCTATCAGCAAGCTATCGCCAAACTTCGTGGGATTATCGCTGGGTTTCTAGTGATAATCACACGTTTGGCAGTTAGCGCTAGGATTTTTATCGCTTTTGAGATAAGCGTTGCTAATAGCACGCTATCTCAGCGATAAAAATCCACGCTAGCCGGCGATAATTATCCTAGCGCTAAGTGCGCTTAGTGACAATGATCGCCGGTTGTTGCTGATATGCCACCCAGTGAATGAAACACCTAAAAAGCCCACGTTGTGGCCACCATGATAGATGAAAGACTGAAAATTGAAGAAAACAGTGACACTATATTTAAACTGTCACAATCTGGTATTACTGAGTTAGAAATTGTGTAGCAAAGTGGGTGCTGTATTGTATTTACGGCGATGTAAACATGACATGTTTAGTAATTAAAACTAAGAAAAATCACAACAAGAAATTATTGTAGCCACCCTCTGTTAAATACATTGAAATATTTATGATTTATGTTTCCTGTTGCAGACAAAAGCCTTTCCTCCAGTCCATCAGACCGTGATGCGGTTGGATGGTTTCTTTTAGGAAAAACAACATAAAAGCCAAGGAAAACGGCAAAAAAAAGAGGCTAACTTTTTAAATGGTGAACATCGGGGACATCATACTAATTTCCCTGATATGAAATATTGCACTCTGTGTGCATTACCCTCCTGTACTGTTACGTCAGTCAGTATCAGAGAATGGTGGCAGATGAAGTGCACTCTTCATGGGTGGTGGGCTTACTGAAGCAATGGGCTGTTTTTATGCATAAACCATGAATAAGGCGGGCTTAAGGGCTGGGAATGGGCATACATCTCTTTCAGAGGTAGCTGGCAGGATGACTAGAGGGGTGAGGGTCGAGCTCTAAGAGACTGGCACAGACAGAAGGGAAGCAGTTGCACAGCGGGAGCAGATGTAGAGGTCCCACACTGTCCCAAGTCAGATTTGATCACTAAAATCTGACTTTTTAACTCAGAACACTTTACATTCTAGTAAGTCCGGCCCAGTTTATAGAGTAAAGTAAAACTGCAAAGCCCCATCATGCATAATGATGTACCCAAAACCTCATGGCGGCTGAATGGTCAATTCCAGGTTGGTTTGATAAGTACCGCCTTGTAAGTCATGTTTTTTAGTATCTTTATCACCTTGCATTTTGGGACATGTAATTTCACTGTTACCTTATTGTGTATTGGCATCAAAGTCTGAGCAAGCAAAGTACTGTTGGTTCAAAATCCAGGACATGCTGAATGTGTGACGGGTGACACCTGACGACATACTTGACATGACCTGACGACATACTTGACATGGTCAGATCTCTGTGATCTGAATTTGGGCAGATTGGGATCTATGCGGATAGAAGCGCAGCAGTTATTTCTAGAGGACCGGTTACTGGCCACACATGCTGTCTGGTGTGGCTTATTACACGTTTTATAGGATATAATGCACTTGTAGTAAGGTGGACGGGATATCCGTCACATTTGTGACAGAGTAACCCCTCAGCCAAACCCTAAAATAGGCCCTTAGTCTGCAGCATGAAGGGTTTGTGTGTGAATGTGAGGGAGGGTGGGGGGGGGCGGTGAAAGATGGCGGGCATTTGTCTTTTTATATTACATTACGTTACAAGAATTATTACCTTGTACACATACATCTTGTCGGGACCCTCCTTCTAATAGACAGTTTGGAAACAGCACAAGTGCGGCGCCGACCACCCAAAAGAATATAATAATCCTTTGTGGAACCCCGAGATGAAATAAATCACCTCGACAAATTGCGACGAGACAAAGAAACCGAGGGATTATTTTCCGCCAAATGCAAGAAGTGATTGTCTAAACGTCCCTCGTTGCCGGGAGCGTTCTCGTTCCTCATTAATCCTCCCCCCCTTCAAGCGAGAGCCCCCCCAGCCCCGGGCCCCTGTGTGCCGGGAACAGATGCCCGTCTCCTGCAGGAGGCAGGCTGGGCTCCGAATGAGGGGCAAGAGATCTCGAAACATGGGGTGTGCACAGAATGGAAAGCTGCAAACTTACGACTGCCCCGAGGCGCCCCTAAATTACACGCTGACAATTTAACAGGTGACTCCGCGGCGGAGCATGGGCTGGGCCCAGCAGCCTTCCACAGCGACGTAGTTAAGGGTCTGTCAGCGTTTTCATTATGAACCTGTATATCAGGGGTTTACGACTGGATAGTAAAACGTAATCACCCCGTGAGTCAACAAATAATGAGTAATTATTGGCATGCCCCCTCGCACCCTGTTCAACTTCACCTGGTGCGCACATGGGTAGAGGCAAAAACTCCCGAACGTTGGGAGTACAGGAGAAAATGGCGTCTCTCCTGCTAAGAGGAGGCAATATTAGACTCAGCTGGACGGAGGCACTAAATAGCACGCGTTTGATGGGTGTCCCTGTGCACCAGCTGGTATTTTTGTCGCCTGGGGGCAGTGAAGGGGAGGAGGCAGTATTTGACTCCTGGACAGGCTGAGTCAGCCTTTCATCCGCGTGAGATCGATCACACTGGGCCTAATTGCAATTGTTTAATTATAAAACGGTGACCTTGTTTTGAGGGCAGCAGTGCTATCAAAATGTTTTCTCCAAAAACGCAGGTGACGGTGCGAATGAAGCAGGAATGCCAATGAGAAACTTGTCTTTAATATACATTAAGCCTTTGCAGAGAAAGTAGGAACATTTTACATTTCTACAGCACTTCAATTTTATCGCAGGTTTTGGTGGCTGTGACCGAGTGCAAGGCATCAGAAGTCACGAGCAGCTCCACATTATGAGTAAACTCACAATTGCTTAAAGATATGAATACAGACATGAAACACCCAAAAATGAAAATATACATACACACACACATATATATGTATACAAATATAGCACTGTGGAAGGAGCACCCTTAGTCCTTTTAGATTGTGTAAATAGGTGGATTCTTTTTGTTCTGATATTTACCGGACCTGGCCTGTTGTACATATTGTTGATCTGAGATTCTACTCTCTTAGGGATTTTGCTTCCTATAATAGGCCACTGGGCCATGATTAGACTGATAACTCCATAACTAGCGAGTGATGTGGTTGAGAATGGCTATGAGACATGTCTTCCTTCAAGCGCTGTACCTACAGCTAATTAAATATAAATATGCATCTGTATAGCGCATGTATGTTGAAGTATTTCAATTGCCTTTGTATATACTGCCAATGATAATGCAATTCCTATTTGGATTACGTTTAATGATTTGTTATTTTTTACTGCATCGGCCACTTGGCTTGAGAGGCATCTGTAATTTAAGAACTAGTGGGAACGTATCTCGCTATGTATGTCGAACTCGCTGTTAATGCAATACGAATATGCACTCGCAATACATGTTGATCCCCTCTTGATTTGATTACCACTGATCATGTTTAGAATGGTTAAATTAATTTCTCTTGCGATCAACAAACAGAAGTCTTTCTTCCCGTTACTATGCATCCATGAAGCAAAGTATAATAGTCTGTTTTTCATACCAATAAGGGAACCAGGCTGGAGTGGTCCGTCTTCAATGTTGTGTAAATACACTTTAAATGGTGATTATGCTTTTTTTAATGTTGGCTTGTGATAAAGACCGTTTGGTCGAAACGCGTCGCCAATAACATGCTTTAAAACACGAACCCTGGTGTGCGAGTCTTTGTTCTGGTCGAGTTCACTGGCTCACGGAATTTCTTCAATCTACTACCGGGACTATTAATTGATAAGGTAAAAACAACTAAAATGCCAATCAATTTGTGCTTTATAGATTATAAGGCAGCTTTTGATCATATTAATCGTAATCTTCTATGGGCCAAACTACAGAGGTGGGGGATACCAAAGCCTCTATTAGATCTGTTGATTAATTTACATAGTGACACATGGGTACAGGTTAAGCTGGGTGACGGCTCTCTTCTGTCGAGACGCATCACAACAAATAATGGTCTAAAACAAGGATGCGTCTTGGCCCCTACACTATTTAACCTGTTCCTAGGAGACCTCACTCCGTTGCTCAATAACTGCAATTCTCATGCACCAAAACTAGGAGGCCAAATATTGTCCTCATTACTATACGCAGACGATTTGGTTTTAATCAGCCACACGAAAATAGGGATGCAAAATCTTATTGATGCAACAAAAAGATATTCTGATGAAAACCAATTGTCAATTAATTTGAACAAAACAAAAACGATGTCAAACAATAAAAAAAGAAAGTCATCGAACAGTTGGTTTTGGAATAAAAACCGTATAGAGGATACAAACAGGTATAAATATCTAGGGGTCATAATTGACAGTGGTGGCCAGTTTATTCTACAAAAAGAAAGTATCAGAGGAAAAGGCATTGCCATAGCAGTCTCGTTAAAAAAATTAAATGGAAAACTAACTAGTCCAACTCTTTCCCCCATAATACAAGTTATTCGCTCAAAACTCTTGCCTACCATTACTTATGGCAGTGAAGCTCAACGAGGAAGAGATGCAGGAACTTTGGACAAAACTGTGGCATCAGTATACAGGATCATTTTTGGTCTACCCAAATACACATCCCCGGGCCAAACGAGGTTAGAGTTTGGAGGTCACAAACAGGTGCTTGCAAGACAGGGGGCATACATAATTACGTGGGATAAAATTAGGAAGGCAAAACAAGGGTCTCTTAATAGCCTTTTATAGTCAGAATTACAGCAGAATCAAGTATCGCAAGCTGCTAACTATCTGGCCAAAAGTCTGGCGAACCTAGGCTTAAAGGAGTTGTGGAATACTTCCACCAATCATTCCACTATTAAAAGACTGGTAAAGAAAACAACAAAAAACCTATCATGGATAGAAGACAAGGAGTCAGTTGCCAGGAGGTCACATGGGTGGTTTGTCTTAAACTCCTATTCAAATCAAGGTCAACAGAGTTATTTCAATCTGGGCTACTCAAGATTTTTAAAGCTGAAGTTTTTAAAACTCAGAATGGGCCTGATTCCTTGCAGATGCCATTTTCCACACTGGCAGAGGGACAAAGGGGACGCCCTATGTCGGCTATGCGGTAAGGCAATTGAGGACATGCCACACCTCTTATGCTCCTGTGATAAACTGTTAGAAGAAAGGAAACGTTTGCTTAAATGTTTTTTTAACCAACGAGGAATACGCACCCGAAGGAATGCCGTGCTTGCCTGCTTCTCCCCCGACGATTTGCGGTTAAACTGCAACTTGGTGAAATTTATGAAAGAGGTGGAGATAAGGATGCAGGAACCTCTTTTTTAACTTATCCTGGAGTCACTTGATAGTATGAACTGTACACAATTATATTGCCTTTATTGTAAAACTTATCAAAGTGACGGAAATGGTATAACGAAAGTCTTAACCTGGAAGATTTTATCATTTTAGACTGAATTTAAGTATGTGTTGGAAAACGTTGAGAATGTATTTGTCTTATCTTCTTTTTATTTTTATAATGTGGAATTGCAATGGTTTTTATTAACTGTGCAAATAAAAATTTACTTACTTACTTACTACCGGGACCCGAGGATTTGAGTTAGGTGAACTAACTATAACAGGGGAATTTCTATGGTTTGTACAAGAGAAATGTCCAAATAACTATAACGTCCCTGAAACCTTTGTTTTTTTCAGTGAATTTCAAAAGTTTTTTAAATGCTAATTTCGAATTATAATGTTCATTAAACCTATGCTTCTTTCAGTTATTTTGATTTTTTTTAGTGATATTTTGTAACTTTAATATCCTTAAAATAGTTTTTGTAATTTTTTTTGTTTGTTATTAAAATAATATAATGACTTCTGTTTTCTTAAATATTAATATATATATATATATATATTGGTTTTTTTGGAGAAAAAAGTGGAGTCGCACACCCATCGTGTACCTATCTTGGTGGGTGTGTGGATTCAAACCACCATATTGGTAAAGTCATGAAGGATGCGTGTTTTAGCCAGCCCACTCCGCTTACGCTTACAGGGAGGAAACTACAACGCTACATTTCCCAGGTCTTCCCTGTAGTGATCTGCTGATCACAGGTCTAGTGTCAGTATGCCACAGCCACTCCCTCACGGTTGGTTTACACCCACACCACACCCATGCAGCACAGTCGTTACAGGACATGTGACCCTGCCAATAAAAAGGGCCAGGCGCACGTGCTCAGCGCCATTTCCACTCTCTACCTGGGTGTATCTGTGTGCTTATTATGTTGTTGGCATCCGAGGCACTTTGGTCAACACGGGCCTCCCGCAACATGGCGATGACTTGAGGTGCACAGAGTTGGTGGCACCCGAGGCATTTTGGCCGACATGGGCCTCTTGCCACGTGGCGATGACTTGAGCTGCACTGAGTTAGTGCCACCAGAGCTGAACGGGTGTGCAGCCTGCGATGATGCATGGGCCTCGATACATCATCCTGGCAATCAAGACCCGATTTGAATTATGAGCTCGGCTGGACCGCGTGTACGCCAAAGGCAGCTGGCTGTACAGACATGACTCCTTGGCGCGGTGCAGCAGGATGCACTGGTGGCCTGTGCCACGGAATCCAGCGATGGCTGAGGAGATTGCTCCGGCATGCGATGGTCCCTCTTGGAGACACGCCGGTGACGGCAGGTGAGCATTGAGGTCTGGGTGCGCAGGGTCGGGCAGTCATCGCTGGGCGATGGACTGGTCTGGGGACCAGGGCTGTGATGCTTGCAAAAGATCTAGGAATCATGCACATTTAAAGTGCATAAACCAACTCGCCCACCACCAGGGCGCCCTATAGTTTCTGGGACTAATTCCATCTTAGAACCCTTGTCCAAATTTTGTGACGTCTTTTGCGTCCCCTTGTTCAGAAGATGCCAGCATATCTTAAAGATACTCGTGAGGTTTTAAACCTATTCAAAGATTTGGATTTTGATCCTAATAGTGACCTTATAATCGGGCTCGACAAAGAGTCACTCTAAATGAATATTCCCCAACAAGAAACCGTGAGGGTGATTGAAAACACGCGCTTTGCTGAAGAATGGGATCACCAGACTCCACGTGCTTTTATTCTTAGAGTTCTGGAGCTAGCGTTGACCAAGAACTTCTTCAAATTTGAAGATCAGTTCTATCTTCAGACCCATGGAACTTCCATGGGGAGTTCTTGTGCCCCCAGTCTGGCCTGCCTATATGTCTCCAAATTTGAAGAGGAAAATGTTTTTTCACCTGCCAACCCTTATCATGACCAGATTAGGGTTTGGCGTAGGTATATTGATGATGCTTTCATCATCTGGAGAGGAAGTAGAAACTTGGCAGAGACCTTCCCGGGTTGGCTTAATCAGAGAAATCCCTTTTTGTTTTTTCTAGCACAATGACAAATGTTTCACTTCCGTTTTTGGATCTGAATATAAGAGCAGAGAATGGGGTGTTAGTTAGTAGTGTCTATCATAAACCAACTGATAGGAATAATCTTTTATCCTTTCAGAGTTTCCATCCTCGTTCCCTTAGGGAAAATCTTCCCTATGGACATTTCCTACGACTGCGTAGGAACTGCTCCTCAATTGTGGATTATAAAAAAGAGGCGGAAAATCTGAGTGATAAACTTAGACACAGAGACTACCCAGAACAAGTTTTCAGAAATGCCCAGAAACGAGCGAGAAACTGTAACAGAGAGGCCTTACTGGAAACAAATGAGAAAGAGACAGTTGAGAGCAGCATCTGTGTGACCACTTTTAACACGGCATCGAATCATCTTAAAAAGATAATACAAAAGAATTGGCGAATTCTCAATTCCAATGGGTTAGACCAACCTATTCCTCTCTTTTCTTTTAAGAAAAGTGCGAGTATTAAAGACATAATTGTTAACACACATCCTAGGATTATGATGAACCATCCTAATGAACAGAATCATGAGCACTTTCAACTCCCAGTGATGGGACACTATGCGTGTGGTTTTTGTAGGGCTTGTCCTCTTTCATTGAATAGGAAAAATGTGGATATTGGGACTAATCGACTCTGGGAGCAGAGGAACCACACGACATGCAACACAGAGAATGTCATCTATCTTATAAGATGTCCGTGTAACATGCTTTATATTGGGATGACTACCCGTCGGGTTAAAACCCGCATTCTGGAACATATGAGCACAATAAGGTGCGGAAAAACGAACACCAAGCTGAAAAAAGACATAGTGAACGAGATCTTAGGTGGACAGTACTAGATAAACCTTTTTTTTCGCCCAATACTGGGGATGTTTCCAACTTCCTTTTGGTTCGAGAACAACGCTGGGTGGATAGGCTGAAATGTTGTACTCAGGGTTTGAATGATGGTATATCCTGGTTCCAACTTTATGGGTTAAATACCAAATGAAAATGAACAGGAGAAATGATGTGCCGATACCAGTAGAGAAATCTGCTAGGCCCGTTAGAAGGCATCATTAATTGTAGCAGAAAATGGAAAACTATGAATGGTGACAAAAGTGGTTGAGCGCTGAATACAAATAAACTCAAAAGTCATATGCTCTATACCTACTAAGACATTTTTTTTAAAGGCGCTTTTATGACACTTCTAAAGATACCACCAGCTGCATTATGAAAAAGAAAAACTTTGCACTGGGATATAAAGTAATTAATCTGGGATGTTGGAATCGCTTTTGAGAACACGATTGTTTGGATCAGTTTGATTAAAAAATTAAAATAAATAAACAAGGATAATATAGATGCCATGATGAAGTATGACACAAACAGTGTTTCCTTATAGCAGATTCTCATTTGCACGTATATTTTTGGTGTGATTAATAGTTTCAACTAGCACCTTTAAGATGGCTGCCGCCTCCAACCAAAGGTAGAGAGTATGTCCTCTCTCTATGTTGTTGGGTGAGGCGTGCGTTTTCGTGGCGTGATGATGCAGTCGCTTGGAAATGAGGGGCGTTTAGTGGGACGGACCGCCAAACGACATCCAGGTTCCTTTATAAACAAGGCAATGATGTCTCTCCTCTAACGACGGTGGACCGGCGTGAGGCACTAGTGACTGGGTGGTTCTTTGGAGTAGTAAGTGCATTACCAATGGGGCTCTGTACGTTGTTAGTATTGCCCGGGCTCTATGAACATCTTACCACATAATTAAATACTAATTGGCAGAATGTTATCCAAAACTTTCTTCCCTTTTAAAAAAAACTGAGAATACATTTTACTCAGAGATTGATTAGGTGAAGACTGATAGATGAGAGAATGTCCTTGTTTTTTGAGACACAACAACCGTAGTTTTAACAAATAGAACTCAATTCAATATACATTTATAGTCTCTTCCTTCTCTATTTGTGAATTTTAGAGTGTGACTACAAGACCACAGTTCCACAAAGGTCACGGGTTTAGAGAATTGCTAGTAAACCCTTGTAAGTTTGAGGACATTTTTGTGTGAGATGGTCTATAAACTATTGGGATTGAGTAACAGGAGTGTGACTAGGGCACTGTATTTTTGGTATGTTCTGTTTAATAGGCAGCATAAGAGAGTCCTACATTTTATTTCACAGAGGTGTGGTGCTTTTCATGTGTGAATACGTGGTGAGGGTAACACTATTACAAATTTAGAGGCTGGCCATTCTTCTTTTGAAGACATGTTATGTTAATTGGTGTGGTGAATTAGAGGATGTAATTATGAAGAGGTACTAGGAACGAGTGAGTGGAACAATAATTGTATGTTCTACTTTTATTTCCAGAACATTGTTCCCACTCAGAAATTAACCCAGAGTAGACGATACTATAGTACTGTTCGCCCTGATGAAATAAGGTAAAAAAACTCCAAATAGGGGTTAAGACCAGATAACAAGGTACCAACACCCTGACGAAAGCCAGAGCGACCTCTCTGGGCATGAAAAAATTGGCAGAAACATGTTGGTATCCGCAGCAGGGATTTAGGGTTCTTTACCTCGCCGGAATATCCCAACCTTTGAGTTTTAATCCTACCAAGGGGTTACATGAATAAAGGATGCCGATGGTTTCCTCTTAGGTAGTTTTAACTGTATGTGTCTGCACTCTTTGGTCCCTTCTGATGGGAATATTCTTTTCCCTATACAGATATATTTTCTTTGTATGTTTTGTGATTTTTTGTTCGTTCTTTTACATTTTCTGTACACTCACCACTAATCTTCATACATACAAAAAAACTGCGCTCCGTCCAGTGTGTTGGTCTGCACCTGGACGTCAGATGCGGCCCTATGATGAAGCATGACACTGCAAAGTGTGTGAGGGCAGTATTAAGACAACTGTTGTCTTTCCTTCTGTGTACTATTCTCTTCTAACTGCTATGTATTGTTAAGGGTGTTGCATAGTCTAACCCCTTTGTTTCTTTACCTTTAGAACAAGTAGTCTTACTGATTTTAGTACTTCTCTGTTTAGTGAGTTTTCAATCATGCACTCTGCCTGAGAAGTTTGCAACAACATTAGTGTACAGGCCCCGGTGGTCCAGTTTTTACTGCACATTGTTGGAATGCATGCGGTTTCTGTTGCAGTGATTGTGTGCAGTGTCGGCAGGGGCACAAGTAGTACGTGTATGTGTGCAGTCAGTTGCCCCCAACACGTGCAGGAAGCCTGTTAGGGTGTGGTTCCCTTGCTTGGTCTCCAGCTGTTCCTGTGCAGTGTGGGTGAAGCGAACATGCAGGTGTATCAAGCTGAAACAAACCGTGATCCTTACAGATGTGATAAATCCTGCATAATGAGACCGTAACAGAAGTTTGTGTGGTTGTAACGTTCCTTTTCTTTCCTATGAAGGTTACGACCACACAAACTTCTGTTACAGTAATTTTGTGCTGGATTGATCATATCTGTAAGCATGCCGGTTAGTCCAAGTGCAATACATTGTACCATATTACGTTTGTGACCATACTAACGCTTGACCATTGTCTTCATTTATCTAACAGGTTTCTGAATACGGAGTTTTGAGATTTCCAGGACAATCTACAGTTATTTAGATCCACAAGTTGATGTTCCCCATTGGCAATGTCACTCGTTGTTTGATGTTTTTGTGTTGTTGATTTATGTTTTTCTAATAAAGTACTGTTTTTCCACTACTGTTGACTATTAGACTTCATGACCTGTCGCACCCCCATTTCAGTGACTACAATCTTGGATCTGGAGCACAGAGGCGTCAAGCAACGGCTGGGGTTGGGTTTGGTTGTGCAGGAATACTACGAATTGTGACGAGCGGGTGATGCGGATACAGGGGCCCTATGTTGCTTTTGTAGACATGCATCCAAGATGTGTGAGGAAGTTTAATAGGGCTGGCTGTGAGACTCCTCCGACTCTCTCAGTTGTTAGTTGGAAGGTATCAGAGGCCAACAGGTGCAGCACAGCCAGCAGCTTTGTCTGCGTAAGGATGTTGATTGTCCGCTGTGTTGGTACCTTCAGCCTGTGGGCAATGTGGCAGTGTGCACCAACTTGAGAATGGGGTGATAATTCTTTCGCCACTTTTGCTGCGCTAAAGTGCCGATAACTCGGCTATAAGTCCCAATTGTTGGGTTATGGGGTGATTCTAAAATGAGCCCTTGTGTTTATTAGGACTTTGTTGTAGCTACATGCGAATCTCAAGAAAAAAGATGAAAAAAACAAGAAAAGTGGGCAGGGTACAAACACCCTGACCCCGTAGGCCTGCTCAGGGGATCCCACAAAAAGCCCCAGGGCCAAAAAATGATTACTATTTTTTTTAAAAAAGCGTCTGGGAGCCCAAATCCGGACGAGAAAATAAAAAAAATGATGGGGCGTATTCTCAAGGACTTATCGCTGAGTTATCGGCACGTTAGCGCAGCAAAATAATTATCATCCCATTATCAACCTGGTGAAAACTGCTGATATCGCCAGTTTTCCAGCAATAGCTTCTGCAAAAAACATCGCTACCAATGAGAGCGACAACTAACGCTAATGATATGCAGAAGAGGCGTTCCCGTGCAAAAAAACCCGAAAACTCCTCTTCCCGATATTTTCGACGACCAGTCAAATCTGCAATGCAATCCAAAAACAGGCGATAATAAGCCGCGTTATCAGTAAGAATTTAACATTTGCCTTTTACTGGTGTAAAGCAGGACGACTACCTAGAGTATGAAAGGGAGCCCAGCCAGGAGCCACATCTGAAGACCAACACATGTCATAGAGCTACTGATCATGCAGCTCCAACACCAAAGAAGGCCAAAACACCCACCGCCACGACCCCAGGACCTGCCCCCCGGGCCACCCCCCCCCCCCCCTACTACCACCGGGGCAGCACAGAACAGAACAGCAGACCTTCCCAAAACGGCATGGCCCCTCAGGAACACAATAGCTGAATGTTGGGAGACGTGGGAACCAAGTATGTGTGAAGGAGGTAAGTCACAAATCAATAGCAATGCACACAATGCCAAGTGTAGCGGTGATGTGCTGGACAGACCTCACTATGCAGAGCACAGACCTCTCCATGTGCACATATACTGCTGGTGCTTGTACTGTTGTGGACAGTGAACGCAACTATGTTACCTCAGGCAGTGGGGAAGATCTCGGTCATGTAACTGTGTCGTTCTCCCCTGTAAGCTGAAGCGGAGTGGGCTGGTCCAACGTACGCCACTCCAGCGTAGAAGTGTGAATAAATAGGCTGAGGCTCTGGGCGTGGTTCACTTCTGGGAAGGCTAAAGCGTCTGCCAGAGCGGCAGCCCTCTCCCTGCCATGAGGCCTCCGCCGTGACAGCGGACTCCTCGACACAGGCCCCCTGTGAACCCAGTGTCACAGCACCGCAGTGTTATGTCTGTACAGACTACTCCCTTCGATGTACACTGCGGACAGCAGGGCTCACAATTCAGATCGAGTCGTAATTGGAGATGATGCAGTCCAGTAGGCAACAGACATTGCTCCCAGTGCGGCCTGCCCGGACCACGCATCATCGCAGGCTGCACACACGCTGAGTGCTTCAGGTGCCACTAACTCAGTACAGCACAAGTCATCGCCACGTAGCCTTATTAAGGCAGAATTCATTAGGCAAATGACATTGCTACCAGTGCGGCCCGCCCGGACCACGCATCATCGCAGGCTGTGCACACGCTGAATGCTTCTGGTGCCACTAACTGTGCAGCTCAACTCAACACCACATGGCTGTGGGCCTTTGCTAACAGCTGCCTCCAGCCTACACTGCGGACAGCAGGGCTCACAATTCACATCGAGTCGCTATTGCAGATGGCGCAGTCCAGTAGGCAACAGACATTGCTCCCAGTGCAGCCCTCCCGGACAATGCATCATCGCTGGCTGTGCACACGCTGAGTGCTTCAGGTGCCACTAACTCAGTGCACCACAAGTCACTGCCACGTAGCCTTATTGAGACAGAATTCATTAGGCAAAAGACATTGCTCCCAGTGCGGCACGCCCGGACCACGCATCATCACTGGCTTACGCACATGCTGAGTGCTTCAGGTGCCACTAACTCTGTGCAGCTCAAGTGAACGCCACGGGGCTGTTGGCCCTTGATGACTCCTGCCTCTGGCCTACACTGCGGTTAGCAGGGTTGACAATTCAGGTAGAGTCGCGTTTGCAGATGACGCAGTCCAGTAGGCAACCGACATTGCTAACAGTGCGGCCCGCACCGACCACGCATCATCGCTGGCTGCGCACAGGCTAAGTGCTTCAGGTGCCACTAACTTTGTGTAGCTCAAGTCAACACCACGTGGCTGTGGGCCCTTGCTGACCGCTGCCTCCGGCCTACACTGTGGTCAGCATGGCACACAATTTAAGATTAGTGCCAATGCAAATTGTGTAAGAGAGTATAATTGGTTAAGAAGACCAAATGCTCCCAATCTGTGCAGCTCAAGTCAATGCCACGTGGCTGTGGGCCCTTGCTGGCTGCTGCCGCCAGCCTACACTGTGGTCAGCAGGGCTCACAATTCAAATTCAGTCTTGATTCATTAGTTCCACAGTCCAGTAGGCAACAGACATTGCTCCCAGTGCGGCCGGGCCGGACCATGCATCATCGCTGGCTGTGCACACGCTGAGTGCTTCAGGTGCCACTAACTGTGCAGCTCAACTCAATGCCACATGCCTGTGGGCCCTTGCTGACCGCTGCCTCCGGCCTACACTGCTGTCAGCAGGGCTCACAATTCAAATTCAATCTTGATTCATTAATTTCAAGAGTCCAGTAGGAAACTAACTATAACGTCCCTGAAACCTTCATATTTCGACAATGTATTCCATACATATTTCATCTTATGTTCCATACGCTTCCACTGCAGTCAGCAGGGCTCACAATTTGAATCGAGTCTTGATTTACTAATTGCAGAGAGAATTGTACTCTATGTCCTTGGATTTTGTCAAGAGGAAGTGACAAAAAGCATTCCTCGATGTCTGTGCTGACTACTGCCTTCCATCTACACTGCGGATAGCAGGGCTCACAATTCAGATCGAGTCGCGATTGCAGATGACGCAGTCCAGTAGGCAACAGACATTGCTCCCAGTGTGGCCCACCTGCACCACGCATCATCGCTGGCTGCGCACACGCTGATTGCTTCTGATGCCACTAACTCAGTGCACCACAAGTCACCGCCATGTGGCCTTATTGACGCAGAATTCATTAGGCACAAGACATTGCTCCCAAGTGCGGCCTGCCCAAACTGGGTATCATCGCTGGCTGCGCACATGCTGAGCTCTTCAGGTGCCACTTACTCTGTGTATTACAACTCATGGACCCTTTATGATTGACTTTCGTGCTATAGACACCGGACGAATCAGGAGTAGGGTATTTGAGATTCTGAGAGTTCTCTTTTGTCCGACCTTTGACAGTTTGTTTGTGAGGTAGACTGATTTTTCAGTGTAGAGGGCTTTATGGGTTATGGAGGCAGTTTTAAGTATACATCTTGCCTTGATTGTTAGCCAGTTGAGTTTCCTGAGAGTGGGAAGGATGTGGTCAAAGCGACTATCCCCCAACACTAGTCTGGCCCTGTGCAGAGTGTTAATTTCAAGGGTATGAAGTGTGTTTTTGGGGCGCTCATGATCATGGAGTTACCGTAGTCCAACTTGGAGCGGACTAAGGATTGCACCACAGTCTTTGGGTCTTTGGGGGGGATGAAGTGTTTCGACTTTTTAAAGGTATTTCAGAGTGTAGAGGGCACTTTTAGCTGAGGCATTAATATGCTCTTTCATGTTCAGGTTTCTGTCAAGTGTAATCCCTAGCAATTTGGCAGAGTTGGAGATGGATAGTTTGCAGTTTAATGCAGTGAGGTTGTCGAGCCAGGTATCTAAGGGGAATGGACTTTTCTTTTGGTTGGATGAAGAGGAGTTCGATTTTGTTGGGTTTGAGCTTAAGGTAGTTGTTGGTCAGCCAGGATTGTACTGTGGAAAGAGTGCTGTTTTGGTGCTGAATATCTTTGTCTGACGAAATGAAGAGTAGGGTATCTTCTGCATAGAGCTGAAAGGCAATTCTGGCATTTTTTAGAATCAATGCAAGGGGTTCCATATGGAAGTCGAATAGGGCAGGAGACAGGATTGACACTTGCAGAACACCTTGTGGGACTGGCGTTGCTTAGTTTGAGGGAGGCGTGCTTGGAGCCACTCTATAAGGAGGAGTTGATGATTTTGGTCCGTGTAGGAGTGATGATATGACTAAAATTTTTGACAAGCGTAGCAGGAAGGGGTCCAGAGAGGTGGGATGTCGGCTTTTTGCAGGCTAGTAATTTGAGGACTTCTTCTTAAGGGATATAGTCGAATTCACTACAAGATGCATCATTTTTCAGTTGCAAGGGGTTTAGGTTGGTGTCCTGGACTGCTGAGGAGGAGAATTTGGAGAGATTACCATTAGTTGGAGGTAGGGCCACGAGTGGGTCCTCTATGCTAGAGGAGGCATCTTTGATGTAGGGTGGGGAAGTGGAGGGGTCAAGAGAGAGTTCAATCGTAGTTATTTTTTCGGAGAAAAATATTGCAAACTATTCATAGCGCTTAGTGAAGTCATTGGTTGGATATGTAGAGAGAGAGAAGGTTTGCTGTTTGATGATGTTAAAGAGGTCTTTAGGTCTGTTCCTAGAGTGGTCAAGTTGGTTTTGGAAAAATTGGGATTATTTTCTGAACATGTGTTTTTTGTATTTTTGACGTTCGGCTCGAAGGAGCGAGAGATTGGTTAACGAGGGTTATTGTCTCCAGTTTCTTTCAGCCACTTGAAGTTGTTGCCTCTCTTTGCTACGATCTTTATTGAACCAGGATCTGGAAGGTATACTCCTCGATTTCTCAAGTTTCAGAGGCTCAAATGTGTCAAGTATTTCTACCATTTTTGTGTTGTGGTGGCAGGTGAGCTCATCAACAGAAGAGAGTCCAATTGGAGGTAGGATTTGTGAGCTGATTCATTATGTTAACTCTGGCTGGGGGATGCTATGAACATTTCTTACCCCGTGCTTGGTACGGGTAGTTTGGGGTTGATCTTGGTATGGTTGACATTGAGATTGAAAAGAATAAGGTGGTGGTCATTCCAGTCATTGGGAATGATGGAGTGGAGGGATAGCTTGTTACGGTCTGAGATGATTGCATCATGGATAGAGCCCTTAATGTGTTTGCTTATTGCAGTGTTTGGTGAGATCATTTGCTGCAAGGAGGGTGGATAGCACTTGCACTACTGGATCTTCAGCATTGTTCAGGTAAAGATTTAGATCTACCAGAATAATGTCAGTGCTGCCTTTAAGGGAATTTTGGGTTATCAGGTCTTCAAGGAATTGAGGTTTTTCACCAGGAGTTTGGTAGAATACATAAAATTTGATGGGGTTGAGGACTTTGGAGGCAAGCTGATCTCCTAAATTTTTGAAGGTGCAGTATTTGGTAGTTTGAAAGGGAGTTAGGCACAGGTCATTTTTGGGAATGATAGCTAATCCATCACCAATACGATCCTTGCGGTCGCAACAAATGATTGAGAAGTGCCATAGGGTGAGGAGATCTAAGAAAGGGAATGAGTTACCATTCAGCTAGGTTTCGTTTAAAAAGCAGATATCAACTTTGTGTCGAAGGATGGTTTCTGCTATACCAGGGGCATGCCTGATTGCTGACCGACAGTTTAAAACATGCAGAATAGCGTAGGTAATGATCTCGGATCAGATTGACTGGGTTGAATGGTAGTTAGGTGGGCAGGGGGCCTGGGAGGCCGAGTGGAGGCCAAGGTCCTACTAGTGCCAAGGATGACCCGGATCTTTCATTGGCAAGGTTGGCTTGGAGCATTGTTGTAGGTGTGACTTAACATTTCGGCTTCCTGCTGCGATATTCTAGTCGTGTTGCGTCTAGGTTTAAGGTGGTGATTCATCTAACGATAGTTTGTTTAGGGGTTATGGATGGGGGTCAGAGCACATGTTTGTGGCAGGATCAGCTTTCGGCTTAGCTGTGTGAGTGTGGGGCCGAATGAGGCAAAGCAACACATCCTTATGAAGTTACGAGATTTCATTCAGAATAGTGTTTATTTTAAGTTCTAGACAAACTAGTATAGGGAGCTGTTGGGAGGCGCTAGGATCTGTGGGGGGGTGTATGATGGTGCTCTTCTAAGGCTGAGGTGGGGCTAAGGAAGGATCCAGCTTGCTGTGGTAAGTGGACTGAGACAGTTAAGTTGCAGTGGATAAGTTAAGTGGACAGTGGAGGTGAGCCCTGAGTTGGGGGAAAGTAATTCTGGTCACAAGACTGAAGCTTCGGGGTGTCTGGGAATGGAAGAGGTTGTGGGGGGAGTGGATGCAGTGCAAAGAGGGATTGTAAGAGGCTGGAGAGGGAGTGGAGACAGTGCAAGGAGGTTTGGAGTAGAAGGTTCATCTTTTAGAGGAGGGGATGTGAGTATTGGTTCTCTAGGAGAAGGAAGTGGGCGGTGGTGGTGGTGGCGGAAGGCAAGGAGGCACGGAGACCAAGGAAGTGGCAAGGATTGGGAGCAGAAGGTTCAACTCTTAGAGGAGGGGGTGCGCAAGTGGGTTCTCTGGGGGGCTGTTAGTGGATGGCATGGAGGCATAGAGAGCAGGGAGGAAGTGGTGATCATGAATGTATAGGTTTTATTCAGAGACTTGAATTAGGATGTTCCCTTTCTGTAAATGGTTATGGGCAATTCTACAAATAAAGTTCTGGTATGGGGATATGGTGAGTTTAGGTCTATAAGGGACGTTGGAGGTATTGGTTACATCAATGTTTTGTAAGAAGTTTTCTCTCCATTTGGCTGGTTTCTTGGTGTAGAAAATGAAGTCAGTTTTAAGGCCTCCATATGTTGGACCATAGAAGATGTCTGTTATTAGTGTCTCTGGGTTTTCTTTGAGGATTGTGTGTTTGAAGTCTTTAGCAGCATTTCTGGATAGGTTTTGTGGAAGTTGTATGCAGTTTGAGCTGGGGCTGAGTCTTTCCATGATTGTGCTGAGGCAGGACATTGACCCAACTGTAGACTTGGTGTCAACTGGCTGATTGGGGTGGGGCTGGTGAGAGGGAGTGCAGATCTTCTGCTGTTACAGTGATCTCACTCGAAAGGAAGGTGCGAAGGCTATCAATAATTGTGAAATAAACAACAAAACATAGCACATTAACAAACACAAAATAACATAATAACACACTAGAATCTTAAAGAGCACAACACAACTAGAGTCTAATGAAGCACAAAAAAGCACAACAAGTAAATCATGAAAACAGGAGCAGGAAACAAGATCATATTGCAATAATTCAACACCAAAGCACACACTCACAACAGTAACACTATATGTCACCTACATAACAAAATGACAACAATACATATACTCATATATATTTTTGTCACACAATACCTCCTCTAGAGTTCTGGGGTTGGGGTAGGCAAAAATGACAGTGTATGCATAGTTAACCAATGTTGGTGTGAGGTAGGAAAAAGTCAGCCTATTGGCCTATAAAGCAGTATGTGCAAATAAACACTATATAAATGTAAGATAACAGTGAGCAATACCAAGTTCTGACTTAAATATGTTCGAGCATCGAGTTGTTGTAGTTGGCATAAGATGGGCAAAAATCACTGCCAAGTCTTCGAGCAGTGGTGCAAGCGTGGAAACACGATTACCGTGCAAGATAGTAATAAAGACTTAGTAGTGTAAGCAGCGAACCATAGTATATGGGCCAGATAACAGAAAAGACATACAATACCAAGATCTGAAGCAGATATGCTCTCCGTTAAAGAGTGCTGGAGTAAAAGCATAGATCATTATCTGCTGCATCTGGACATTGATCGAGTCGTAGGCTCTCGAACTTGAGATGATGCTTGGAAGTTATTTATATCAACGCAGAGTATGGAGAACACAGATAAAAAGAGGAGAGCACTTTCATCAGTTGTGGATAACAGATATTTCTTCCTCCTCAGTGACAACAGAGATTTCCAGTGCTCAGTTTCCCCTTTCACTCCTGATCATGCAAGACCCCTGTTAGACTTGGCATCTTTTGGCATGTTTCCCCTGAGTTTTTGCTCTCTGCCCTCCCGGTTTTGACTCTGTTTTTGCTGGCGTAGTGTTTCTGCGCACTTTTCTCACTGCTGATCAGTGGTAAAGTGCAAGTGCTCCTGTGGTAAATTGTGTTATGGATTGGTGTTTCCAGGATTGGGTATTTGATTTGCTTGTTAGTCCCTAGTAAAGTGCACTGAGTGTGCCAGGGCCTGTAAATCAAATGCTACTAGTGGGCCTGCAGCACTGATTGTGCCACCCACGTGAGTAGCCCTAAAAAGGTAACTCAGATCTGCCATTGCAGAGTCTGCGCGCAGTTTGTAACTGCCATGTCGACTTGGTGAGGGCACCCACTTGTAGGTCCTAAACCTTCCCTTTTCTACATGTCAGTCACCCCTAAGGTAGGCCCAAGGTACCCCTGTGGGCAAGGTGCAATGTAAGTGAAAGGTAGGACATGCCCTGGTGTGTGTGGCATGTCCTTATAGTCAATTACAGCCCATTTCGTTTTTCACTATTGCAAGGCTAACTGTTCCCCATAGGACAGAATGGGAAGTTTGTTTATAACATCTTATAAGCATAACTGGCCCTGGGAACTAGGTGGGAAAATAAAGTTTAGTATGCGTGAACTCAGAATCTAAAGATGCATCTTTTAGTGAAGGTGATATGTTTGAAAATACCACTTTTAGAAAGTAGGTATTTTCTTGCTCAGTCATCCCGTGTGCCTCTGCTGGAATGTGGATCACCTGTCTGGGTTTTGGATGACAGAAGGCTGGGGAGCAGGAGTGGCTCCAGATAGTCTAGGTAGGTCAGGAAAGGGCTGAATAGACTAGGGCTGCAATGGGGGAAGGGGGAGGAGATTTCCTTGCACCTCAAAGGGCCTGCTCTGCCTCTGAAAATGCAGTCTCCACCTCCTGCCAGGAAATCACACCAGAGAAGGCAGAACTGGTTCTGGCTGGGCACAGACACTCTCTGCCTAAGAGATCAAAGGATTTTGGGATATAAATAATGGGGCCCAGACCCCTGAACTTTAGAACTCTTTTGGATCAAGAAGATTGCCAAGAAGACAAGCTGGAGAAGCTGTCAGGAGGGACTACCACTTTACTGTGTGCTTTGCTGTGTTGGCCTGCAGTGGCTGCTTCTGTCTTGGGCAGTGAAAGGACTGGACTGAACTTTCTGCAATCTACTTTTGTGAGTTTCTCCAAGGGCTTGAGGTAGAGCTGGCCCCCGATTCAAGAAGTCTCAGAAACAGCAAAGACTTCAAGCTCTTCTGCCCTCAGCACTGGGGACTGTGTGTTTTGTGCTGCAACAGAAGAAAAGCAACTCTACGATGTCTACCATGCTGCTACTGACTCCGTGTCCTGAAGGCACCGCAGAGGGCACCGCCGCAATGCCGCACTGCGAAAACTGGTCTCACCGACGATGCCTGTTGATGCCGCCACCGAGCCATTTCTCGCACCTTGACCTGTGGGCACAGCACTCCGCACCGCTTCACGATGACATGTTGGCACCACAGAGGGCACCACCGCAACCCTGCACCACGAACCTGGTCTCATTGACGATGCCTGTTGATGCCGCCACTGAGCCGTTTCTTGCACCGCGACCTGTGGACATCGCACTCCGCACCGCCTCGCTTCACGACGACGCCCTGGTATCCCAGACGACGCCACTCCACGCCGATATCGACGCCGCTACTTGCGCCGTGGTTCGAGGGCACCGCTCGTAAAGTTATACGACGCATCGCCCTCATCCGGCAACACAGCCTTGGCCTACCAACGCCGGCACCATCGACTCCAGTTCATCAGCCGACGACAACGCTTCAGCAACGACTACGACGCTTCTTGCACCGTGACCTGCCAGCACTGTGATGAGCACTGCCTTCAGCCCTCACCGCGACCCTGGTCTCACCGACGACGCCATCTGACACCGCCACCGAGCCGCTGCTCGCACCCCAACCTGAGGGCACCGCACGCTGCACTGCTGCACTTTGCACCGCAGCACACGATGCCTGCCGATGCCGTGTTTACGTAAGCTCAACGAGAGGTCATCGACGCCTTGCACTTCTAAAAGGTACTGTTGCGGGTCTTCCCGACAACGTAGCTGGCCCTCGACGCCGCGGTCAGCCAGAACTGTTTGGATTTGTTTGCTTACAATGCCATGATAGCCCCGGACGGAGCTATCGACATCAAATAGCTATTTTTAAAGCATATTTGGATAAGTGAAGATTTTTGAAGTATTGTATTGGGGATTTTTATCGTTTTTGGTCTTGTCTTAAGTATACAAAAATATTGGATATTTTTCTAAACTGGTGTGTTGTCCTTTTGTAGTGCTCACACTGTATTACTGTTGGTTATTTGCAAATGCTTTACACACTGCCTCTAATATAAGCCTGACTGCTAGTGCCAAGCTCCCAAGGGGGTGAGCAGGGGTTATTCTAGGAGTGTAACTCCCTTATCCTGACTAGGAAGAAGGGTCTCAATTTGGACAAGGGTGCAAAACCATGCCAACTAGAGACCCCCATTTCTAACATTGGTTGTCAGCAGTGAGGATAGGACTTGCGTTTGCACTTGACTTACAGTGATTGGCGTGCACTACTACCATATCGCAGACGATTACGTGCCACATACTGGTTCTTTTTCTTTTTGGCCTATTTTGATCTTGCCAGTTTGAATTTGCTACTGCATCATGCTGGAATCAAGAGCATCATCTGTTGCATCCCTGGAAATTACCTTTGAGGAGGATAGGTTAGAAACCTACAATGTTAGGGAATTAAAATTAATTTGCAAAAACCTAAAAATCCAAGTAAGAGGCCTCACTAGGAAGGACGAGCTACAAAAGGCGCTGAGGGCCTGGGTAGCGGCCAGACATGCCAGCGAGCAGCCTGGTGATCTCAGTGGAGAGGCGGAGGAGCCTATTTCTAGGGTGGATGTGCTTTTGGGAGGGGAGGAACCCTCTAGGTGAGGCAGCAGTGGCCTGTCCCCAGAAGAGCTGGAGGACAGGCGGGAAGCAAGGAGAGTGGCAGTGGAACTGGGGAAGCTTAAGTTAGCCATGGAAGAGAAACGGATGATGTTAGATCACGAGATCAGGATAAAGGAGCTGGAGCAGAGGAGTAGAGCCAGCTCAGATGATGGCAGCAAACCGTCAAGACAGGCAGACAGAATTGTGCACATCCCTAAGAATGTAGGCAAGGAATTCAAGAAGGGGGATGACATACAAAGGTGGTTTCAGGGGTACGAGGCAGCAATCCACATGAATGGGGTCCCTGAGGAGAATTGGGGAGCAGGATTGTGGCCTCTCTTATCAAAAAAAGCAAGGGATACTTTAATAGCTTTGGGTATGGGGTATCACCTCACCTATCCAGTCATGAAGGATGCCCTTCTCACTAAGTATGGTCCTACTCCTGAAAAGTACAGGGATCAGTTCAGGTCCAGTAAGAAGTCTGATGCCAACACTTGGTTGGAATGTGTGGATGTGTTTTGCCGGTCACTGGATGACTGGGTGAAGGGCAGCAATATGACAGATTTTCAGGGGCTCTACAATTTGATTGCATGGGAACGCTTGTCTAGTCTATGTCTTGCAGATCTGCGCCAGCATCTAGTTGATAGTAAGCTGACGAACCCCAGGAAGCTTGCTATGGAGGCGGACCGCTGGGTGAGTACCAGGGTCCACAAGAAAGCGTTTGGGAGGACTCAGCCAAAGGCGGACAGGGTCCCCAGCAGAAAAGTGGGGGGGGACAGGGTAAAGCGCAGGAGTTCTCCAAAGTGCCCCAAACTAACACCCAGGGTAAAGGTTCCCATCAACCCAGAGATAAGAAACAAGGGGTCTTGTCAGGAAAGCCTGCAGAGAACGGCCCCCGCAAGTGTTTTGCAAGTGACCAGGTGGGGCACATGAAGGGGGACCCCAGGAGCTCAAAGGGGGCTCAGCCACCCACCAGTGGACAGTCCAAAGTGTTGGCTAGTGTAGCGCTTGGGGAGGAGGAGGAGTACCCACAGGAGGGTGGGGACACCGCAGAAATGACCCTCGTCTCACTATGGGACAGTGAGATGGTCCCAGGGGCCTACCTTCAGCTGGAGGGCACATGTGTTAAACTTGGCATCTTTTGGCGTGTTTCCCCTGACTTTTTTCCTTTCTTTCCTGCCAGTTTTGACTCTGTTTTTCCTGGCGTAACGTTTCTGTGCGCTTTTCGCGCTGCTGATCAGTGGAAATGTGCAGGTGCTCTGTGTAAATGGTACTATGGATTGGTGTTTCCATGATTTGATATTTGATTTACTTATTAGTCCCTAGTAAAGTGCACTGAGTGTGCCGGGGCCTGTGAATTAAATGCTACTCGTGGGCCTGCACCACTGATTATGCCACCCTCGTGAGTAGCCCTGGAAAGGTACCTCAGACCTGCCATTGCAGAGTCTGCGCGCAGTTTGTAACTGCCATGTCGACTTGACCAGTGCACACACTTTCCAGTCCCCAACCTTCCATTTTGTTACATGTCAGGCACCCCTAAGGTAGGCCCAAGGTACCCCTGTGGGCAGGGTGCAGTGTATGTGAAAGGTAGGACATGCCCTGGTCTGTGTGGCATGTCCTAATAGTGAATTACAGCCAATTTCGTTTTTCACTATTTCAAGGCTACCAGTTCCCAATAGGACAGAATGGGAGGTTTGTTTATAACATCTTATAAACATAACTGGCCCAGGGAATTCGGTAAGAAAATACAATTTAGTATGCCTGAACTCAGAATCTAAAGATGCATCTTTTAGTGAAGGTGCTTTTTACATTCTGCGATTGAAAATACCACTTTTAGAAAGTGAGTATTTTCTTGCTCAGTCATCACGTGTGCCTCTGTTGGAATGTGGATTGCCTGTCTGGGTTTTGGATGACAGACGGCTGGGGGGCCGGAGGGGCTCCAGATAGTCTAGGTAGGTCAGGATAGGGCTGAATAGACCTGGGCTACGATGGGAGAAGGGGGAGGAAATTTCCTTGCACCTCAAAGGGCCTGGTCTGCCTCTGACAAATGCCGTCTCCACCTCCTGCCAGAAATTCACACCAGAGAAGGCCCTAGTGGTTCTGGACGGGCACAGGCACCCTCTGCCTGAAGGATCAAAGGATTTTTAGATGCAAATACTGGGTCCCAGACCCCTGAACTATAGAACTCATCTGGATCAAGAAGACTGCCAAGAAGAAGAGCCGGAGAAGCTGTGAAAAGGGACGACTGCTTTGCTGGGTGCTTTGCTGGGCTGACCTGCAGTGGTTGCTTCTGTCTTGGGTAGTGAAAGGCCTGGACTGGACTTTCTGCAACCTAACTTGTGAGTCTCTCCAAGGGCTTGAGGTAGAGCTTGCCCCCTGTTCACGAAGTCTCAGGAACAGCAAAGACTTCAAGTTTTTCCAGCCCCAGCACTGGGGACTGTGTGTTTTGTGCTGCAACACGAAGAACACCAACTCTACGACGTCTACGATGTCACTGCCGACTCTGTGTCCTGAAGGCACTGCAGAGGGCACCGCCGCAACGCTGCACCGCAACCCTGGTCTCACCGACGATGCCTGTTGATGCCGCCATTGATCCGCTGCTTGTACCACGACCTGTTGGCACCGCACTCTGCACTGCCTTGCTTCGTGCTGAAGCTTTGGCACCGTAGAGAGCACCGCCGCAAAGCTGCGACCCTGGTCTCACCGACGATGCCATCTGACACTGCCACTGAGTCGCTGCTCGCACTGCGACCTGGGGGCACTGCACACTGCACCGCTGCACTTCATACCGCAGCACCTGACGCCTACTGGCGCAAGCGCTCCTGATTCCACCAGAGACAAGCTCGACCTGCAACGCGTGTGAGTTCAAGGGTCTCAGCGCCCTGCATTTCTCACAGGTACTGTTGGCATGTCTTCCTGACACCGTAGATGGCCCGCGACCCCGCGACCAGCCAGAACTGTTGGATTTGTTGTTCACGACGCCGTGGTAGCCCGATCGGAGCTATCCATACAAGGAACTCTTTTTAATCAGCATATTTTTAGAACTGTGAACTTTTAAGTATAGTATTGTGGATTTTTATCGTATTTGGTCTTGTCTTAGGATATATAAAAATATTGGCTATTTTTCTTAACTGATGTGGTATCCTTTTGTAGTGCGTACACTGTATTACTGTTGGTTATGTGCAAATGCTTTACACACTGCCTCTAAGATAAGCCTGGCTGCTCGTACCAAGCTGCCAAGGGGGTGAGCAAGGGTTATTTTAGAAGTGTAACTACCTTCTCCTGACTAGAGTGGTGTTTTTTTGCCTGACTTTGGCCCACGCCCTACCCTACCAAAAATCCCATTTCTAACATTGGTTGTCAGTGGTGAGGATAGGACTTGCTTTTGCACGTGACTTACAGTGATTGGTGTGCACTGCTACCATATCGCAGACCATTACGTACCGCATACTAGCCCATTTTCTTTTTGCCCGAGTTTTGTGATCTTGCCAGGTGAACTTTCTACTTCGTCATGCCGGAACCAATAGCATCATCTATTGCATCCATGGAAATTGCCTTTAAGGAGGATAGGTTGGAGCTCTACACTGTTAGATAATTGAAATCTGTTGGCAAGAGCCTAAAAGTCCAAGTCAGGGGCCTCACTAAGAAGGACGAGCTACAAAAGGCGCCGAGGGCCTAGGTAGCAGCCAGAAACACCAGTGGGCAATCTGGTGATCTTAATGGAAAGGCGGAGGAGCCTAGTCCTAGGGTGGATGTGCTGTTGGGAGGGGGGGAAACCTCCCGGCCAGGCAGTAGTAGCCTGTCCCCAGGGGAGCTGGAGGACAGGTGGGAAGCGAGGAAGTTCGAGTTGGAAAAACTCAGGATGGAAAGTGAGAGGGAAAACAAAGGAATAGCCATGGAGGAAAGGAAAATGATATTAGACCATGAAGTTAGGATGAAGGAGCTGGATCGAGAGAAAAGTACCAGCTCAGATGGTGGCAGCAACTCATCAAGACAGACAGACCGAATCGTACACATCCCTAAGATTGTTGGCAGAGAGTTCAAGAAGGGGGATGACATACAGAGGTGGTTTCAGGGTTACAAGGCAGTGATACACATGAATGAGGTCCCTGAGGAGAATTGGGGAGCAGGATTGTGGTCTTTGTTTCCAGAGGAAGCCAGGGATACTTTGACAGCTTTGGGTAAGGGGCCTAACCTCACCTATGCCGATATGAAGGAATCCCTTCTCACTAGGTATGGTCTCACTCCTGAAAAGTACAGGGATCAGTTTAGGTCCTGGAAGAAGTCCGATGCCAACACGTGGCTGGAATGTGTGGATGAGTTTTGTCGATAGTTGGATGGCTGGGTAAAGGGCAGTAATGTGACAGATTGTCAGGGGCTATACAATTTAATTGTATGGGAGCACCTGTCCAGTCTGTGTTTTGCAGATCTGCGCCAGCACCTAGTTGATAGTAAGCTCACTGACCCCAGGAAGCTTGCTATGGAGGTGGACCGCTGGGTGAGTACCAGGGTCCACAAGAAAGCGTTTGGGGGAGACTCAGCCAAAGGTGGGCAGGGTACCCAGCAGAAAGTTAGGGGGGGACAAGGGTAAAACCCAGGAGTTCTCTAAAGGGCCCCAAAATAACACCCAGGGTAAAGGTTCCCATCCTCCCGGAGATAAGAAGCAAGGGGTCTCAACAGGAAAGCCTGTTGAGACCGGCCCCCGCAAGTGCTTTGCATGTGACCAGGTGGGGCACATGAAGGGGACCCCAGGTGGTCCAAGGGGGCACAGCCACCCACCAGTGGGCAATCCAAGGTGTTGGCTAGTGTAGCACTTGGAGAGGAGGAGGAGTACCCACAGGAGGGTGGGGACCCTGCAGAAATGACCCTCATTTCACTAGGGACAGTGAGATGGTCCCAGGGGCCCAGGTGCCCCCTAACACAAAGAAATACAGCACCTGGGTGACCATCAATGGGACATTCCACCAAGTAATTGCAGTCGACAATTCCGAGTGCCAGTGTCTGGTGGCGCAGGTTCCCTTCGAGTGTGTGGGGGGGGGTCTCAGGTCCTTTGTGGGTAGTTGTGAGCCCTTCCATGCCTGTCGATTGTCTTCTCTGTAACGACCTGGAGCAGTCCTTGTGGAAGGATGTTGAGCTCAGGTCCCACTTGGAGATGCTTGGGTTGCCAGAGTGGGCATGCGTGTCCACCCGGTCCATGGCGGCCAGAGAGGATGATCAGAGGGACCCAGAGCCTGAAATCGTGGCCCAGGTCCCTGCCAAGAGAAAAGGCCGGGGGCGCGGGAAACCGGCCCCCGAAGTTCCCATGGCCCGGGAGGAGGCAGACCTTGAGGGGGACGCCCTGGTGCCTACAGGAGAACAGGTCGCCGAACTGAGAGACATCTCTGAACTGACCCATTGGCAGCAAGAAGGGGGTCCAACCAGGGAGGAGTTCTGCCAGAGCAGAAAGAGTGCCCTTTTCTGGAGGGTTTGCGGCGGCAGGCCGCCGCCTAGGTGACTGGTGATCAGTCCGGGTCACATTGGATCTACTGGGAGAATGATCTCCTGTACAGCTAGCCTAAGGTCGCGGAACCTGGGTCAGCCCATGTGCTGGTGGTACCCCAGCACTTCCGGACCTTCCTACTGGGTCTGGCTCACGACGTACCTTTGGCAGGACATTTGGGGCAGGACATGACCTTTGACAGGCTTATCACCCACTTCTTCTGGCCTCAAATGCGAAGGCAGTCGGATGTGCATTGTCGGTCTTGCCAAACTTGCCAGGCAAGTGGCAACAGTGGGAGGAAGGTCAAAGCTCCTCTCCAACTGTTCCCCGTTGTTGGGACACCATTTGAAAGGGTAGGGATGGACATTGTGGGGCCGCTGGATCCCAAGACAGCCATGGGCAACAAGTACATACTGGTCTTGGTGGACCATGCCACCTGGTACCCGGAGGCAATCCCTCTCAGGACAACGACGGTGCCAGTGGTGGGCCGGGCATTAATGGGGATCTTTTCCCCGCGTAGGGTTCCCCAGAGAGGTGGTTTCTGACAGGGGGACCAATTTTATCTCGAAGTACACGACATCCCTGTGGAAGGAGTGTGGTGTTACTTACAAGTTCACCACTCTTTACAACCCACAAGATAACGGTCTGGTAGAGAGATTCAACCAGACCTTGAAGGGCATGATTAAGGGTCTCACCAAACCCATGAGGCGTAAGTGGGATGTACTCTTGCCGTGCCTTCTCTTTGCATACAGGGAGGTGCCACAGAAGTCTTTTGGGTTCAGTCCCTTTCAGCTTCTGTATGGTCACCCAGTGCAAGGACCTCTAAGCTTGGTGAAGAAAGGCTGGGAGTCCGCTCCCAGGAAACCCCCCCCGGGATGTGTTCAGCTACATGTTGGCCTCCCGAAACCAAACTACCCGCTTCAGGAAACTCATGCAGGCGAACCTCGAGGCCAGACGGGAAGAAATGAAGAAGTGGTATGACCAGAATGCCGCTCTGGTCGAGTTTCAACCTGGGCAAAAAGTGTGGGTTATGTCCCCAGTGGAACCTTGTGCCTTTGTCACAGCACACCGCGGGCGCCGCAATAGAACACTGATGACGCTCGCGGCCCCAGATAGGCGGTTGAGATGAATCCAGAACTACACCTCCCAGGATTCCAGGGGAGGGCGTGCCGTCGGTGACGTCACGACGCACGCCGGAAGCCGAGATAAGCTTCCGGGTCCCCGAGGACCGGCTCCGCTAATTCCTGGATTTGACCGAGGTTCGGAGAAGACGTCTGGGATCTGGTAGGGGTGCTTTTGCACCAGAATAGTTGTTCTAACGCCCTACGCATACCCTTCCCTGGCGCTTCCTTCTATTGTTTATCTTGTGCCACTCGTAGCAGCCACGCTTAGGTTGCTATAGGGAGTAGTGGCTCCAGTGGGGGATTCCGACTTCCTCATTCTAATCGACTCCCGTGGGCGCTTAGAAACAGCGCGCCCCTGTCTTTGTCCTGAGCCGTGGGAGCGGCACGCAAGCCCGTTGGAGGAGCCGAGGCAGGCTCTTGCGGGGTTGTGAAGTGTTCCCACATGGACAAGGAACTAATAATGCCGCTCTGCGGACTGCATCTTTAGTTGATACTACCTCCTTTGCTTCTTAGTTTCGGGGCTTGTATGAGAGTAATACAGCCGGAACGGAGAAGACACGTGTGTACTTTGAAAGCTGGGTTTTGGAGGAGCCTGCACGGCTCTATAAATACCATGACATGTTTCCGAAAGGGTTCTGGAGAATACATGTACAACATTGAAGGGCTGACTACCACACGAGAGACAATTGTATGGTTATAGCTACTTGGTGATCCTCTTACCCACCTGTGGAAACTAATGGTACTTCTGTTCGTCGCCTTCTTTAGCAGGGGCTTGTTGAGCTCCTAGGACGGCAGCTCCAAAACCCCTGTCACGAGCCGCTGTATGTCTCTAGGTATGCACTGTATATAATGAATGCACCAACTAAATGCTAGGAAGCGCTTGTATGGCTGTAGTAACGTTGCTCTCCCATCTCTAGATCAAGATAGAGGCCGTGGCTTAACAGAGCCTATATCCGGGCATAACGATTCGTTCTTTTCCTTTACAGGTATTTAGAAGGGGAAGGGCACTTTGTTATTGTAGGTACCATTCGAAAAAGTGTTTAGGGTGCATTTACTGCCCGGTGTATTGACCTCTGTGTGCTTTCCTTTTCAGATCTCCCTCCCTGCTGACCCCTTCCTTTCCTTCCCTCACCTGATCACTCGATAGAGTCTGTGGTTACATTCAGGCCTTTTGAGCTATCAGGAGGTGGACCCCATAGAGCATCGTACGTCTCCGAGGATCTGCGGACCTGACAGCCTTGCAGGACAAATGGACTGGGTCCTTTGAGGTGGTGGAGTGCAAAAGTGAAGTCACCTACCTGGTGGATTTGCAGGCTCCCCTGAACCCTTTACGGGTCCTTCACGTGAACAGCCTCAAGCCCCACTTCGAGAGGTCTGAAGTGAGCATGCTCTTGGCAACGGATGACGGGGAGGAAGCGGAAAGTGAGCCTCTTCCGGACCTCCTGTGTGCCCAAGAGGGGGATGGGTCCGTGAATGGTGTGATCCTCTCCCCGACCCTGACCACTGAGCAACAGAGCGAGTGTAGCCAGTTGCTGGGGCAGTTTTCCCCGCTGTTCTCCTTGGCCCCAGGGGTTACTCACTGGTGTACCCACGATGTGGACACCAGTGACAGCCCCCCTGTGAAACATAAGATTTACAGGCTGGCTGACCGGGTCAAACCCAGCATCAAAGAGGAGGTCTTGAAGATGATGGCGTTAGGGGTGGTTGAGCCGTCCAGCAGTCCATGGGCCAGCCCTGTGGTCTTGGTCCCGAAGGCTACAGCACCCGGTGCCACACCAGAACTGCGGTTCTGTGTGGACTACCGGGGGCTCAATGCCGTCACTCGGACGGACGCACACCCCATCCCCTGAGCTGATGAGCTCATTGATCGGTTGGGAGCTGCCAACTTCCTTAGTACATTTGATTTAACGTTGGGGTACTGGCAGACTGCTCTAACCGAGGGAGCCAAGGAAAGATCTGCATTCTCAACCCCGGAAGGACATTACCAGTTCTGTGTGATGCCCTTCGTGTTGAAGAATGCCCCTGCCACCTTTCAGAGGTTGGTCAACCAGTGTGTTGGCCTGGCTGGAGGAATTCAGAGCCGCATACCTGGACAACATTGCGGTGTTCAGTTCCAGTTGGGACGAACACCTACAGCACCTCAGGGAAGTGTTGAAGGTGCTGCAGAAGGCAGGGCTCACGATTAAGGCCAGTAAGTGCCGGATCGGGCAGGCTTTGATGGTGTACTTGGGACACCAGGTAGGGAGCGGCCAGGTGGCGCCCCTGCAGCCCAAGATTGACACCATCCTGGTTTGGGAGCCCCCCAAGACCCAGACAGAGGTGAGGGCTTCTTAGGACTCACCGGGTACTACAGGAGGTTTGTTAAGGAATATGGCACTATTGTTGCCCCCTTAACTGAGCTGACTTCCAAGAAGCAGCCAATAAAGGTGATTTGGACGGAGTCGTGCCAGATGGCATTTGATGCCCTGAAGGCTGCCATGTGCACGGCCCCCATGCTCAAGGCCCCCGACTTCTCCAAAGAATCTGTCATGCAGACCGACGCGTCAGAACATGTATTGGGAGCGGTACTCTCACAACTAAACGAAGATGGCCTTGACCAGCCAGTAGTCCTCCTTAGCAGGAGACTACTCCACAGGGAGCAGAGGTGGAGTGCCATTGAAAGGAAGGCTTTCGCTGTGGTCTGGGCACTGAAGAAGCTGAGACCATCCCTGTTTGGGACTCACTTCCGAGTTCAGACAGACCACAGATGCAGATGAGGGGGGAGAATCCAAAACTGCTGAGGTGGTCCATCTCCCTACAGGGAATGGACTTTACAGTGGAACACCGCCCGGGCACAGGGCACGCCAACGCAAATGGCCTGTCCAGGTTCTTCCGCCTTAGTGAAGAGAACTCCCAGGTATGTGGGTAGTTCTCCCTACTTTCAGCTGGAGGGGACGTGTGTTAGACTTTGCATCTTTTGGCGTGTTTCCCCTGACTTTTTTGCTTTCTGATCTCCCAGTTTTGACTCTGTTTTTGATGGCATAATGTTTCTGCGCACTTTACGCACTGCTGATAAGTGGTAAAGTGCAAGTGCTCTGTGTAAATGGTGCTATGGACTGGTGTTTCCATGATTGGATATTTGATTTACTTGTTAGTCCCTAGTAAAGTGCACTGAATGTGCCAGGGCCTGTGAATCAAATGCTACTCGTGGGCCTGCAGCACTGATTATGCCACCCACGTGAGTAGCCCTGGAAAGGTACCTCAGACCTGCCATTGCAGAGTTTGCGCTCAGTTTGTAACTGCCATGTCGACTTGGCCAGTGCACACACTTGCCAGTCCCCAACCTTCCCTTTTCTTACATGTCAGGCATCCCTAAGGTAGGCCCAAGGTACCCCTGTGGGCAGGGTGCAGTGTATGTGAAAGGTAGGACATGCCCTGGTGTGTTTGGAATGTCCTAATAGTGAACTACAGCCAATTTTGTTTTTCACTATTGCAAGGCTATGAGTTCCCCATAAGACAGAATGGGAGTTTTGTTTATAACATCTTATAAACATAACTGGCCCAGGGAATTCAGTAAGAAAATTAAATTTAGTATGCCTGAACTCAGAATCTAAAGATGCATCTTTTAATGAAGGTGCTTTTTACATTCTGCGTTTGAAAATACCACTTTTAGAAAGTGGGTATTTTCTTGCTCAGTCATCCCGTGTGCCTCTGCTGGAATGTGGATTGCCTGTCTGGGTTTTGGATGACAGACGGCTGGGGGGTCGGAGGAGCTCCAAATAGTCTAGGTAGGTCAGGAAAGTGCTGAATAGACCTGGGCTGCAATGGGGGAAGGGGGAGGAGATTTCCTTGCACCTCAAAGGGCCTGGTCTGCCTCTGACAATGCCGTCTTCATCTCCTGCTAGGAACTCACACCAGAGAAGGCAGAACTGGTTCTGGCTGGGCACAGACACTCTCTGACTAAGAGATCAAAGTATTTTTGGGATATAAATATTGGGGCCAGACCCCTGAACTTTAGAACTCTTTTGGATCAAGAAGACTGCCAAGAAGAAGAGTTGGAGAAGCTGTGAGGAGGGATTACCACTTTGCTGTGTGCTTTGCTGTGCTGGCCTGCAGTGGCTGCTTCTGTCTTGGGCAGTGAAAGGACTGGACTGAACTTTCTGCAATCTACTTTTGTGAGTTTCTCCAAGGGCTTGAGGTAGAGCTTTTTCCCTGTTCAAGAAGTCTCAGGAACAGCAAAGACGTCAAGCTCTTCTGCCCTCAGCACTGGGAACTGTGTGTTTTGTGCTGCAACAGAAGAAAAGCAACTTGACGATGTCTACCACATTGCTGCCGACTCTGTGTTCTGAAGGCACTGCAGAAGGGAACCGCCGCAACACCGCACCGCGACCCAGGTCTCACCAACGATGCCTGCTGATGCCGCCACCGAGCCGCTGCTCGCACCGTGACCTGTGGGCACCGCACTCCTTACCGCGAAGATGCCTTGGCACCACAGAAGGCACCGCCGCAATGCCACACCACGACCCTGGTCTCACCGACGATGCCTGTTGATGCCGCCACCGAGCTGTTGCTCGTACCTCGACCAGTGGGCACCGCACTCCGCACCGCCTTGCTTCATGACGACGCCTCTCCATGCCAAAACCGACACCGCTGCTTGCACCGTGGTTCGAGGGCACCACTCATAAAGTTACGCGATGCATCGCCCTCATCCTGCACCGCAGCCTTGGCCTACCGACGCCGGCACCATCGATTCCAGTTCATCAGCCGACAACAACGCTTCAGCAACGACGAGGCCGATGCTTGCACCGTGACCAGCCAGCACCGTGACGAGCACCGCCTTCATCCCGCACCATGACCCTGGTCTCACCGATGATGCCATCTGATGCCGCTACCGAGCCGCTGTTCGCACCGCAACCTGAGGGCACCGCACGCCGCACTGCTGCACTTCGCACCGCAGCACACTACGCCTGCTGATGCCAGCACTCCTGACTCCATCAGAGAGGAGATCAACCTGCAACGCGCTTTTTTTCGAGGGCCCCTACGACTCCTGCACCGACCTCCGGAACCGACGCCTGTGGACACATGTTTTCGGAAGCTCAACGAGAGGTCATCGATAGTCACTGTTTGCGGGTCTTCCTGACACCGTAGCTGGCCCGCAACGCCGCGGTCAGCCAGAACTGTTTGGATTTGTTTGCTCATGACGTCGTGATAGCTCCGGACGGAGCTATCGACATCAAGGAACTATTTTTAAAGCATATTTTGATAAGTGAAGATTTTGAAGTACTGTATTGCGGATTTTTATCTTTTTGGTCTTGTCTTAAGCAAATAAAAATATTGGCTATTTTTCTAAACTGGTGTGGTGTCCTTTTGTAGTGCTTACACTGTATTACTGTTGGTTATGTGCAAATGCTTTACACACTGCCTCTAAGATAAGCCTGACTGCTCGTGCCAAGCTACCAAGGGGGTGAACAGGTGTTATTTTAGGAGTGTAACTCCCTTATCCTGACTAGGAAGAAGGGTCCCTATTTGGACAAAGGTGCAAACCCTTGCCAACTAGAGACCCCAATTTCTAAAAACCCCTTTCACACCAAAGGTGATTTGCCAGACACTAAGCAAGGCTCTTAATTTTGAAGGCTGGGATTTTGACATGTTACCATGAACCAACTGCCATAAGGATATTTGAAAACAAGGATCATTGAGTTGAAGAAAAACTAAGACAAACGATGCGTATGCTCAGCATAAGAGCTATGAAGAGAGAAGCATGCCTCCCGAGTGCATCCCACTCCAAAATGGCTGCCATGTAGACACCTGGAAGGTTAGGCCCAGTGAAGAAATGATGTGTTAGGTGGTCTATCTGTGACCTCCAGGTCATATACTGATCGATGCCGAGTATGCCCTGAAGTATGAGGCTGTTGGTGAAAATATTTTATCGTAACCTTCTGGTTCAGTCTATTGCCCCACACAGAGGATCATTTGGACCCAATTCACTAAGGCACTTATGAGTACTTCAACTAGTATTAGAAAAGTACTACTTCACATACTTCAAAATGTCTTAGTGAATTGGCAACGAGATGTCCAACTCTCCTAGTCAAAGGGAAAATAGGGCACAGTCCTTTCTATTTTCACTAATTATATATGAATCTTGTCTGAATATTCACATTTTGATCTCATTTTAGATGTTTTAGGGCTAATTCAGAAAGGCATTTAAGAACAGGTGAAGGAGTACTACATGAGTGCTGCTTCTCCTGCTCATATATGCCTGTATGAAGTGGCCCCATTATGTCTTGAAAGAGATTTTTCTGTTAAGGATAATAGATTCGATTTTTCCGGTTTGTAATGTAGCCCTAAAAGCCCAAAGCCAAGCCAACCGCCTCTAGTTTCCAAGGATTACATCTAGTGCTGTCTGTACACCCAGCCTGATTCCACTCACAGGTACCAGAGTTGTTCATTCCAAGCTGCCTCTGAGCATTTCTGTGTCATGGTGTCTTAAGGACTCAGTTGTACTTGTTCTCAAACTGTTAAAGGCAAGAGCACCTCAAATCTGGATACAGGAGCCCAACCCTCATCCCAAGTCTCTGATTGGTTCTTTGCAGGCTGCTTGGACATAGTTTGCTGGATGCTATCCTTTTTGGTCAGCCCCAAACAGGCAGATTTCCTCAAATCAAAGTGAGGGTCTTTTTACAGAAAAACTGAAAGAGCAGGTAGGCTTTAAGTAAAGTCCCCGAATGGGTTAATGAAATCACTTTTTTTAAACACTGGTTCGCCTGCCACTTAGAATCCCTCTCACATTAACATTGGCATTAAGCACAGATGACAGATCTGGAAAAACAGGGGGCCAGCAGACAAGGATGCCGTAGGGCACTTATATCCTAGGGCATAACTAGTCCTATACCATTTGGTGAATGGTACATTAGAGGATCAATTATTTAAGTGCATCGTTTGCATCATGTTTCTTTCATGATCAATCATGTAATTACAAATTATTAATTTCAGAACTCAGATGAGACAAAATATAACACTAAATAATGCTATAAGTAAGGCAAATGTTTTTACTTTAAAAATAAAAGGTCCTTTATTCTACACAAAGTGAAATATCAAACATGAAAATATACATGAATGTAAAGAACAGCAAGGTGAGTAAAAGAGGTTTTTCACAACATCGGACCACTACCTATTAACTTTGACCAAGGGGTTTCACTATCAATAAGCCACTGCCAATTTACTTTGACAAACGCCGTCCATAATTAGCAGACGCCTACATATGGCTTTGACAAGGGGTATTCACAATCACTAACTCACTGCTAAATGGTATTGAGAGCAGGTTTTCATAAGATTCACATACTTTCTAATGTGCTTAGTGGAAGGGGAGGACCATGTACTTCTGCGACCTGCTCCATAATTTCAAATTTGATTATGAACTTATTTATTGTTTTTTTCTATAGTGCACTCTTTGGTCCAGAGGATTTCGGAGCATTTTAGGAGATATGACTCAAAGTTTTCAGAGACTAAATTCAATTGAAGAAGTATAATTAGTGTATGTTCGGTTGTGTAGGATTTCTGTGTGCTGGCGGTGGTTAGGGAGAGGAGATGCTGGTGCTTACCTCGGTTAAACACTCAGGGCTTTTCTTGCAGGAGCTGGAGGGTGTTTTATGCCTTATTTACGTGGTAGATTGATCAGTACTTTTAGTGCAAAGGAACTCATATCATGGTAGTCTTTTACTAGAGTATGGTTTATATATGCATTTACATGCTACGTGTGGTTCTGCTAAATGCTTTTAGTGGTAGGGTGAGTGTGTGATGAGGTAAGAGTTTGTGTTTAGTTGTAAAGCTTTGAAGATAATGCAGGCTGATCCAACAGTGTACTCGGCTTGCAGCGAGAGCCTTTTGAATTGGATCAAAGCAAGTGTGATATGATCTGATTTTTTGGTGTTCGGGACCACTCTTGCAATTGCACTCCGAATAGCTCTTAGAGGGGATTTCTTAATTGCAGGGATTGTGGTAAGCAGGGATATACCACATTCAATTCTAGAGATCATTAAGGCTGCAGCCACTTGTTTCAGGCCTTGATGGGCCTGAAATGTATTATAATTGATTTGATGAAACTTAATTGGCTGATGACTGCTTTAGCAATGGCATTGATGTTGGCTTCTAGGTTTGATTTGTCATCTAGTAGGCAGCCAAGAGAATTAGTATTCTGAATTGTTAGTGAGCAGAGCTCGGCTTTTTTGGGGTCAGATTTCCACTTTGTAGCTGTGCATTTATAGTTAACACGCTGTTTTGTTTTGGTTCAATGTTATTTGGCATTAATTCATCCAATAATGACTTTTCGGAGGATGTTCTTAATGAGTTTGAGCAATAGATTCCAGTCATGTTTTATGTATAACAGGGTATCATCACCATTTTGATGGTAGGATAGACCCAGTGATTTTAGGAAGCCTCCAAGAGGTTGTACATATAGGTTGATTGGAGCTAGAATGGATCCTTGGGGAACACCAAAACGAGATGTGATAGTGGTTGAATAGCCTTGGTTACTTTTGATTGTCTTGATTCTACAAGTATGATCAGAACCATTGTAGGACATTTTCTCCGATACCAAATCTGGTGGACAGTCTGTGCTGCAATTGACCATGGATGGTTGATTGTGTCAATTGCTGCTGAGAGGTCTAATGGTATAAGCAGGCAGCCATCACCACTGTCCATTATCTTGAGCATGTTACCAACTATATAGAGAATTGCAGTTTTGGTACAGGAGGGGGCGTGAGGCCTAACTGTTAGCTATTAAGTAAATCATTTTCCGAGATGTATTCATTTAGTTCCTAGGCTGCCATTTCTCCAAGATGTTCATAAGGAAAGGCACGTCTGCTACGGTGTGATAATTTTCTTTGTATTTAGTATCAGCTTTGAGATTCTTTTGAATGGGTGTTATGATGCCTTCATGAAGTTGATCCAAACTTCTGCTGTCAGGTTGTCTCTTTGGGCTCCACACTCTCTCCACGAGGGAAGATATAGTGGTTGATATGCTTAGTCGCCAATGAGTTAAATATTTTAAACTCTCTTGTCCACAAGGACGTAAAGTCCAGTCCTGGCAAGCTTCTTTGCTTGCTCGACTCACATTCTTTGCTGAGCTGCAAGGACCCCATAAATTTAAGGTGGCTGTGGTAGGTTAGCTATGTTCCCTCAGCAAAATTACTTGTTGATGAGACCAGAATTGGCCTAGCCTTACCATCATCCAAACATCTCCGCCTTGAGACGGTAGGCTTGGGAGAAGTTTTAAAAGCCAAGCCAGCTCCCCTATACCCTTCAAACCCTTGAAGACGACTACATGCTCCCTTGCAATTGCAAACAACAAGAAGCCAGAAGGGAACATCCCCTAATGGAAACACCCACATTAAAAGGTTACTTCTCCCGCAGTCGTACTGAAGAGCAGGGAGGTCATCTCAGAATATACTTTGCTCCCCAACCACTGCACACAGCTGGAGGAGTGATCTATGCTCTAGTGCATTCGGCTCCATACTTGGAGCTTATTGATTTCTGACCATCATTGTGGTCAAGTGAAATAGGTATGCAATTCTTCTTATAGATCTCTAGTTGCAGAGCTGGAAAAAAGGGGAGTTGGAATGAGACTGTAACTTCCTCTACTCCTTGCTTGAAATATACCTCATTTGCTGGATGGCTAGGAGAGAGCCAGCTGGCATTGATGAAGAGTTCTGCCAGCTTTACACACTCACACCTGTCTGGAGCCACCAAATCTAGGGTTTAACATGCAGACTGTGCAGCACACGCATGTCTCTAAGAACGCTTTTGAAATGATATAATAGGGACAGAAAGTAGAAAGCTGCCAAGCTGAAGGTAAGCCTTCATTAAAAATATGGTTTCCTGTCCCTGCTGCAATCATTGTTATAGGAAATAAGGTGACAAAGATAACATTCACTTCCCTATTTATTCAGGCCCTGATAACAGAAAAAACGGTTCAACTGCAACATGGAGTGACTGAGAAAATTAAGATGTAGAAATGTGGCCAATCTAACTCTGATGACCTGTAATATAAATATATTTGCTGATTACCTTGAAGTGTGGTGGGCATAGGTAGCAGGTAGAACATGATTATATTGATGAGGAGGACTTTGAATCTTATTTGGATCTCTCAGTAGTAGTGATAGAGCTTTATCAGATGGAGCGGAGTCTTAGCCTTAAAGAGGCTTCCCCTTGACTGTAGTACTTTTCATGGAATATAGCTAGCAGGGCAAGGCACACATTGGATCATGATTCTGCTGACTTCAACTGACAGAACAAGAGTATGCATTCAAGGCGCATAGTGTCTGGCCTCACCCATATTAAATGGAAATGTAGCTTGCACAGAGATAGGGAACACATGTAAATGATCCTGCCTCTGGTAGTCTATCAATATTTGTCTAACAATTGTTAATGTATAATGGAATGGTACTTCAACTAGCATCTAGATCACTACTGGTGAAATTAATTTACTAGCAGAAATGATAAATGTTGGAAAAAACCTGACCTCATTAAATGCCTATAGGCACAAATATATGAAGTAATGTATGTGAAATTGGACAATTACTACTAATTTAGTGTTCAGAGATATTCAAAACATCCACTTATAACCGTGGGTCATTTTAGAGCTGCTCTAACAGGCGCCTTCATTCTAGAGAATAAATTCTGGTGGACAAGGGTAAAGTTAGTGTAAAATGTAAGATTCTGGGCATTGTTCATTCACTATTAAACCTAGTGATCCAGTTGTATTCAAGGGCCAAAGACATGGTGAAGAGCTCACAGACTGGCTATTGGTAAGAGCTGGAATGCCCTCTGACCAATGATAAAAATAAGTCATTGCACCATTGTTGTTTATGTTACACGGAATTGATTGCTTTGGATTTTGTAAAATGTTTTACTCTTTGACTTGACTTTTGCCCTGTTTCAGCATTACTATATGTTGCTAACATGGATATCACTGAACCGTACCTATTTAGGTCTGCAGAGATTACTGAACAAACTTTGTCACAATGCAACAATAAACATAATTTCAGTAGACTACTCCAACCAAAAAGTAAGTTTGTTGGGCAATGGCTATTGAAGACTCCTCGTGAGCCACATAGATTGTTGCTTATTAGAAAGAGTTAAATACTAATGCTATTCAGGTCTAATTTTAAAGCATGATCTGAAGTGGGGTCTGCACTTTAACACACAATGTCAGAAAACTCTAAACGGTGCTATGAGCTTGTGTTGACTCAACCTACTGTATGTTGGCTTTACCGTCGACTCTCTAATTAGTGTATATCAAAATAAAAGTCATTACTACATTGACCAAGGTGGTGATTTAATACATATTAAGGGGACTGTGCTCAAATTGAAAGGTCACTGTTAGTACAGAAAAGTCCTTTGCATGGTGACATACGTATACCCCTGCACTAAGTGCCTCAGCTACAATGATGTCTGGATCCCTGGTTCTGATTTTGATCGTCATGGTCAAAAATTGATCATGTATGTGCACCATCACATCGGCCTGTCTAATGGATTGTGGTCTTTATGGATTCGGGGTGGTGCCCAAAGTGCTGCCCTCATACTGGTGAAAAGTTACTGCCTTTACCAGGAGTTAAGCAACAAAAGCATACCGTGTAGTGATCAGAAGAAGTGAATAGTTAATTGTTATCTATGTTACTGGAGTGAGACATACAGGTTCACTCATGGAAAGTTCTGCTGCTGTGCCCTTAACTTACCCTTGGCCTAAATCAAGATAGTCTGTAGCGCTGTGCAATGTGTGTGGGTAGTATGCATGTGCTGGTTGTATGTGTGCCTGTGAATGGTAAAATACATGGAAGAATTTGGATTCCATTTTGGGAGAAACTGGGGTGTCTAGAGAAGCATGAGGAGGTAGAGGAATCCCCATAGACTTATTTGTGTATTGCTGCATTGCTGTCAGCTGTGTGGCACACACATATTGGAGGAAGGAGAGTGAGCCTCTTCAGTATACTTCAAGGAGTGTATTTTGATTCAGGGAAAGGGGCGTGGGCACATCTCAGGAAGGAGATGGGGCTGAAAAGGGAATTATAAAGAGCAGGGCTGTCTGCCCGGGGTGTCTAGAGAAGCATGAGGAGGTAGAGGAATCCCCATAGACTTATTTGTGTATTGCTGCATTGCTGTGAGCTGTGTGGCACACACATATTGGAGGAAGGAGAGTGAGCCTCTTCAGTATACTTCAAGGAGTGTATTTTGATTCAGGGAAAGGGGCGTGGGCACATCTCAGGAAGGGAATGGGGCTGGAAAGGGAATTATAATGAGCAGGGCTGTCTGCCCGGGGTAAACACTGGATGCACATATCACTGTGGCTGACATCCAGGTGTGAACCTCTAGTCAATCCCATGGCCTGTGTTGTGGGGATATCAGATATGGAGTCGCTCCAGCTGTGACAGACTGCTTTCTGGAGGAAGGGCAGGGCAGAGGGCACTTTAAAAGGAAGCAGACTCCCCAAAAAATGTCAAAGATTCAGAACCTAAACCACATTTGGTGTCTGGGAATGAACTGTACGAAGGTGAGCTTGAGGACCGCAATCCTGTTAACTGCCAAGCAGCCAGATGGGCTGTGCGAGTAGGAGAAGCTCTGCAAGACTTCTGACTGTTACTAGGACTGGAGGTAAAGGCCTGCCAGTCTCCCAACTGGGGAGGGGACATCATCCATGGAAAATCCAAGACCACCTGACCCTGGAGCACCATTGCCGGCCTGCTTTCAAAGTTTAGTGTGCCCTGTGAGGAAGAGATTGCTGGAGTAAGCAGGTCCAGTGGGGAATCCTGGCGAGTGAATCCTTTTTGTGAGACTGAGGAGAGGACTACCATGCAGATTGAGCTGTTGTCTGTGTGTGGTGGGGAAGTTGGATACCCTGTATGCCAAAGGGGGACTGTTGTGAAAGCTAACCATGCAAACTGTGCCGTCACCTGTGTGCAGTGTGTAAATCGGCAACTCCATGCACCAGAGGTGACAGCTGTAAAGAGGATCCTGCTGCCGTGCTGATTGGGCTGTGTCCTGAGTGCCAAGCAGGAGTGTTAACCCTGTATGCCAGAGGGGGCCACCGGAAAGGACATGGATCACAGCCTGGCTGTTACTGACGTTGAAAATAGAGGCTGTTGTGGTGACCTGTGCTGGCCCACACCCTCACTGATGACCATAAGCAGAAGCTGTCGAACACCCTCACACTTGTGGAAGGGATCAAAGGAAACTTACTGCCACACAGGAGGAGTGCTGAGGACACCCAGCCCCTGGCTCTGCACTTTCTGTATGTATATAAATACCACTTTTGTCATAAAGCACTGACTTGACAATCATTTATTGCTGCTATTGAATGTACTTTGAATGTGATCCTGTGTTCACCCCCCTGTACCTACCTCCCTCCAAGAAGCCCTGGACTGCTCGATCCATGCTACCACTCAGAGTCAACTGCTGAAGGGGTACTTGGTGCAGTTGCTCAGGACCCATAGTAGGTCAGGCCCCCGGGACATCAGGACTAAAATGCCTCAACCCCCAAGTTTGGGTTCAGTAAGTCAACTAGCATCTAGATCACTACTGGTGAAATTAATTTACTAGCAGAAATGATAAATGTTGGAAAAAACCTGACCTCATTAAATGCCTATAGGCACAAATATATGAATTAATTTATGTGAAATTGGACAATTACTACTAATTTAGTGTTCAGAGATATTCAAAACATCCACTTATAACCGTGGGTCATTTTAGAGCTGCTCTAACAGGCGCCTTCATTCTAGAGAATAAATTCTGGTGGACAAGGGTAAAGTTAGTGTAAAATGTAAGATTCTGGGCATTGTTCATTCACTATTAAACCTAGTGATCCAGTTGTATTCAAGGGCCAAAGACATGGTAAAGAGCTCACAGACTGGCTATTGGTAAGAGCTGGAATGCCCTCTGACCAATGATAAAAATAAGTCATTGCACCATTGTTGTTTATGTTACACGGAATTGATTGCTTTGGATTTTGTAAAATGTTTTACTCTTTGACTTGACTTTTGCCCTGTTTCAGCATTACTATATGTTGCTAACATGGATATCACCGAACCGTACCTATTTAGGTCTGCAGAGATTACTGAACAAACTTTGTCACAATGCAACAATAAACATAATTTCAGTAGACTACTCCAACCAAAAAGTAAGTTTGTTGGGCAATGGCTATTGAAGACTCCTCGTGAGCCACATAGATTGTTGCTTATTAGAAAGAGTTAAATACTAATGCTATTCAGGTCTAATTTTAAAGCATGATCTGAAGTGGGGTCTGCACTTTAACACACAATGTCAGAAAACTCTAAACGGTGCTATGAGCTTGTGTTGACTCAACCTACTGTATGTTGGCTTTACCGTCGACTCTCTAATTAGTGTATATCAAAATAAAAGTCATTACTACATTGACCAAGGTGGTGATTTAATACATATTAAGGGGACTGTGCTCAAATTGAAAGGTCACTGTTAGGACAGAAAAGTCCTTTGCATGGTGACATACGTATACCCCTGCACTAAGTGCCTCAGCTACAATGATGTCTGGATCCCTGGTTCTGATTTTGATCGTCATGGTCAAAAATTGATCATGTATGTGCACCATCACATCGGCCTGTCTAATGGATTGTGGTCTTTATGGATTCGGGGTGGTGCCCAAAGTGCTGCCCTCATACTGGTGAAAAGTTACTGCCTTTACCAGGAGTTAAGCAACAAAAGCATACCGTGTAGTGATCAGAAGAAGTGAATAGTTAATTGTTATCTATGTTACTGGAGTGAGACATACAGGTTCACTCATGGAAAGTTCTGCTGCTGTGCCCTTAACTTACCCTTGGCCTAAATCAAGATAGTCTGTAGCGCTGTGCAATGTGTGTGGGTAGTATGCATGTGCTGGTTGTATGTGTGCCTGTGAATGGTAAAATACATGGAAGAATTTGGATTCCATTTTGGGAGAAATTGGGGTGTCTAGAGAAGCATGAGGAGGTAGAGGAATCCCCATAGACTTATTTGTGTATTGCTGCATTGCTGTCAGCTGTGTGGCACACACATATTGGAGGAAGGAGAGTGAGCCTCTTCAGTATACTTCAAGGAGTGTATTTTGATTCAGGGAAAGGGGCGTGGGCACATCTCAGGAAGGAGATGGGGCTGAAAAGGGAATTATAAAGAGCAGGGCTGTCTGCCCGGGGTGTCTAGAGAAGCATGAGGAGGTAGAGGAATCCCCATAGACTTATTTGTGTATTGCTGCATTGCTGTGAGCTGTGTGGCACACACATATTGGAGGAAGGAGAGTGAGCCTCTTCAGTATACTTCAAGGAGTGTATTTTGATTCAGGGAAAGGGGCGTGGGCACATCTCAGGAAGGGAATGGGGCTGTAAAGGGAATTATAATGAGCAGGGCTGTCTGCCCGGGGTAAACACTGGATGCACATATCACTGTGGCTGACATCCAGGTGTGAACCTCTAGTCAATCCCATGGCCTGTGTTGTGGGGATATCAGATATGGAGTCGCTCCAGCTGTGACAGACTGCTTTCTGGAGGAAGGGCAGGGCAGAGGGCACTTTAAAAGGAAGCAGACTTCCCAAAAAATTTCAAAGATTCAGAACCTAAACCACATTTGGTGTCTGGGAATGAACTGTACGAAGGTGAGCTTGAGGACCGCAATCCTGTTAACTGCCAAGCAGCCAGATGGGCTGTGCGAGTAGGAGAAGCTCTGCAAGACTTCTGACTGTTACTAGGACTGGAGGTAAAGGCCTGCCAGTCTCCCAACTGGGGGAGGGGACATCATCCATGGAAAATCCAAGACCACCTGACCCTGGAGCACCATTGCCGGCCTGCTTGCAAAGTTTAGTGTGCCCTGTGAGGAAGAGATTGCTGGAGTAAGCAGGTCCAGTGGGGAATCCTGGCGAGTGAATCCTTTTTGTGAGACTGAGGAGAGGACTACCATGCAGATTGAGCTGTTGTCTGTGTGTGGTGGGGAAGTTGGATACCCTGTATGCCAAAGGGGGACTGTTGTGAAAGCTAACCATGCAAACTGTGCCGTCACCTGTGTGCAGTGTGTAAATCGGCAACTCCATGCACCAGAGGTGACAGCTGTAAAGAGGATCCTGCTGCCGTGCTGATTGGGCTGTGTCCTGAGTGCCAAGCAGGAGTGTTAACCCTGTATGCCAGAGGGGGCCACCGGAAAGGACATGGATCACAGCCTGGTTGTTACTGACGTTGAAAATAGAGGCTGTTGTGGTGACCTGTGTTGGCCCACACCCTCACCGATGACCATAAGCAGAAGCTGTCGAACACCCTCACACTTGTGGAAGGGATCAAAGGAAACTTACTGCCACACAGGAGGAGTGCTGAGGACACCCAGCCCCTGGCTCTGCACTTTCTGTATGTATATAAATACCACTTTTGTCATAAAGCACTGACTTGACAATTATTTATTGCTGCTATTGAATGTACTCTGAATGTGATCCTGTGTTCACCCCCCTGTACCTACCTCCCTCCGAGAAGCCCTGGACTGCTCGATCCATGCTACCACTCAGAGTCAACTGCTGAAGGGGTACTTGGTGCAGTTGCTCAGGACCCATAGTAGGTCAGGCCCCCAGGACATCAGGACTAAAATGCCTCAACCCCCAAGTTTGGGTTCAGTAAGTCCTCTGAGATGGGTGCTGACTGACGCTTTTATGTAGAGTGTTGCTTTTGCCAATAGTACTTGAGGGAGTGATATGCTCACAATCGTATGAATGTAGGTCATTACAATAAATATTATTGCATAGCACTTTGAAGCAGGATTGACAATTTGAAACACACAAAGATTAAGATAATTATGAACAATCACTGGACACTCCACAAAGCCATAGTAAAACCTAGGTCTCAGATTCCAAGGGCGCTAACTCCTCACTAGCCCACATCTCTGCCCAGTGGGCCGGTTAGATACAGCAGTGTTTTTCCCATGACGGGTAAGGCAGTTGTGTTTAAGACTTTTGTTCCTCAGGCATTTATGCAGAAGATTTCGAGCAATAGAATGAGGGCTGTGTTTATGGTGACTATTGTGCATTGAACCATACCTGCAGAACTAATCATGTATTGAGTGCCAGTGCTGTGCTTTGATGCCTTTTGTGTGGTTGTTGATCCCTGGAGAACTTTGTAAGTGATGGACAGGGGATCTGAATGGAAGCTCTTTATATTACGCTTACCTTGCTTCCCTACCACGGTAGTTCATTGCAAGTAGTGGTTATGGCCAAGTGCTTATTCTGTTTGCAATGCTATGTTGGTCCCTAGAGCACGTTACAAGTGATGACAATGTAGGCCATGGTTATACTGTCTCTTATTTGTAAGACAAGACTGTTCACCGATGGTCGAGAGGATGAAATATGTTTTAGGTGCATTATTCATGAAAGACGACAAATGGAAGGATGGAACCGAAAATCTAAAGGTAAAGAAGAAACAAGTGTGTGGAGTAGGAACAGAAAAGTCTGAATTATTGAATAACTAGTTTTTTTAAGTGTTTCAATATGGAATATGTTAATGTGCGTCTACAAATGAATGACAAATTCAAATGGATTGGGGGGAAATGGACTGCTACAATGCTGAAACACCTGAGATCAGCAGGTTTGATACCCTAGAATAAGAGATGGGCAAATTAAAAAAAAAACTCATACAAAAATGATCAGGTTTGTGGCAAATAGGATTCAGTGCAGCTATGTTTATCCTCATATTTTTGGGGTGGAGAGCCTCTGCAGATCATTACAGAATAAGGACAAAGTAGTTGAGCTGATACGAAAAGAGAATGATTTTGAGAATATCTCATCTAGCTCTTAAACAAAACAGTGTGCCAAGTGTGTGTAGAGACCCACAGCAAGAGGTATAACAACTAACAAGCAGAATAAATGAGGTTGTTCAGCCCTGCATCAATCACTGATGAGGTCTCCCTTAGAGTATCATGCCTACTACAAGCGCACGCATTTATGAAGAATGAAGATAGATTTGCGACAATCCATAATAGAGTTATTACCTTTTTTAAAAATATCTTACATCAGATAAAAATACGAATCTGCGTAATCTGGAAGAATGGAGAGAAAAAGGAGATATGATATTGTCAACAGGGATGAGTCTAACTGGTGATGGTGTCAAATTATTACAAAAGGACTGTAAAAATAATGCCTTTTTAAGGCATCAGAAGCATTCTGAGAGACAAAAACACAACCTTGCAATGAGAGCTTACAATTGTAGGACTATTCCACAGAGTCATTAAAAACCCCAGGGAGATAAATATGAAAGGGAATTTGCGCATACTCAGGTTTTTATTCTTGGGAGATAAAAGCATTAACAGTGTGCTGTGTGATAGTTTCCTTTCCCATTACAGCATCTGGAGTGTAAATATTATTAACACACGTAAGTTCTCGTCATTATTATCTATTAAAGATTCGGTTTAGTGTAACTTTCCTTGATAACAGATTCATGCGGGAGATTTAACATAAATGGCCCCCTCCAGATCTCTGCCTATTAATCTCACAGCCACTGGACCGTCCTCTCAGCCACCCACACCTCCCTACTCTCCACTCCCCGACGACCCCACTATCATCACAAGGGCGGAGGGGCTGGCACACTTCATTAGGTTTCTGATTAGTTTCATTGTGCTCTATGAAACCAGGGAATGATGATTAATTTTCCTGATTAAGGAGTCCCAGAAGGGAAGGCCGCCCCCGTGCCCCTGACATCTAGGCCGTGGCAGCCAGGCCCAGCTTCGCAGTTAAACAATCCAGCAGCGCTGACACGGAAACCGGAAATGAAAAGTTGGTGAGTTCATTTCCGACTTCCCAACCTTAAGAGAGAGCCCCTGAAGAAGCTCCGTGATCTAAGCACATCTCTCCGTGCAAAATGCAGTTACAGATTTCATCCCGCCAAGCCTACTCACAGCCTTCCAGATTTTATTAAAAACATTGTACCATTTAGTTGCCCATGGCTACCTATTGTTAAGAGACACTAAACGGATCTTTTAATTGTGGACTTAATGTAATTTTTGCGTCCCTGCTTTTATCGGCCAGCTTTCTTTATAGAAAATGTTCTCCCTGGCATTTAATCCACACCCTACTTAGCTGGTCTCTTTCCCACCTTTAAGCTTGGTACCTTGAGCACGAATAATCAGGGCACAAGTCCTAAAAAAAGAAGTGGGGGGACTGACCAAGTTAGGCAGTATGCAAGTGACATCATGACACGTGCCATCAAAGAACATGATGTCAGGACGCGTAACATTCCACGTGGCATCACAGGAAGTGTCCTCACTGGAAGTGACACAACAAAAAGTGACATCAGATACTAAGATCTCACACATATGTTTATCAGGTGCATCATGAATACATTTAAGTGCATTATTATATTTAACAAATGAGATTTTGGGGTTGTGCCAAAAAAGTAGCACAATCCTGACGCAAAATCTGGGCTTCAACTTGTAAATTTTTTTAAAACCCTGCCACAAAGAAATTGGCAACAAGGAAAAGCTTGGTAGTAGATCTGCTCTGCTTAACTGGTTGCAAAGTCTGCATTTTAAAATATTTTACGGGGTTAAGGCATCTGCTGCAGAAGTGCCCAGTAAATCTCAGGAAATAATAATAATGGTGAGATAACTTTGGAGCTTAAAACATTTGTTGGAGTGATCTGGGTTTTGTGTAGTCTCAAATTTGAATCAAAGTAGTATAAAAGATTAAGATGTCTCCTGCAAAACATGATCACCCACTGTTCTTGGAGGAAGGGGGCGTTTGGGGATTGTTGAACCTCTATTTTGTTGCTACCTTCTTCAGGTTTGTTATTCATGATTTTGCAACACAAATGGTGTGCATCTTATACAATGTTGTGAGCATAAATGTACCACTTAATTATGCAAAAGTGCTCTGATATGTGTAAGTTATATCATGTGCCAACTGAAAATGCAATAAAATTTGTTTAAAAAATAAGTTGTCTCCTGTAAAGCATATCATGTCACATGCAGATCACAGATTTTTTATTTTATGGACTTAGGTAAGAGGATTACTGCTTTGAATACAGAGATCCTTTTGTTACTTGCAGTTAATAAATTGTAATCCTTCTAGTAGACCACAGTGAGCTATGAAGGGTATTTGACGATTTTGGGAGGGGCCCAATATCGTGCCCCCCAAAGCATCCATCCTACCTCCGATGGGAGCATCATCCTCCTGAACCAGTAAACGCTCGGGAACCGTAGTGGTAACCCATGGCTCGTAACCTCTCCCCCGCAGAAAGAAAGAGGACTGCCAGAGGGATGGAACCAATCAGACATTTGGCGAGTTGTAGAAAAGGCGATGTCGGAAGAGGAAGGTCTTCACGAGGAGGAGACCAGAAGGCAGAACTCAGGAGAGTTTGCTGAATGCCGGTGGAATTGAGGAGACGCTGCGGAGGAAAAGTGAGGAAGCCAAGGACGACTTGGACGGTGATGAAGAGGCCGAGGAGTGGTCCGAGGAGTACTATCAGTCTTAGAAATCCTTCACCCGATTTAGGTGATTACCCTTCTTCCCACTCCCGGTGTAGTGGCAGACCCTGACTCAAAGGTTATGAGTAAGAAATACGTCTTGATGGATACTTACCCTCCTCTTTACTTTCTTTAAGATTCCTGGGGGATGGCCAACAGCAGAGTCAGATACAAAATCCAGAGTGAAGGACCAGGTGACGATGCCTGAAACCCGGATCCAAACCCTGAAGACTTCAATTTATTTTGAGGAACTTAAAAATAAATATAACCATTGATAGACATATCAAACCTCCTAGATTCTGTTTCCACTTATCTCTCCCACAGACTCCTACACCTTGTAACCTTGACTCCCTCATGAAACACATCTTGTACATTGATTTACACACATACATGATTTATTTGGAATGGACTATGTGTATATTAAGTAAAGCACTCTAACACTCTGCATTGGGATAAATAGCGCTATAAAAGATATAAAATAGTGCTATTTAAATTGTTATTTGTGTAAAAACTGGGACAGACCAACCCATCTGACATTCTTATAGTGCATGCACTTATATACAACAAAGTAAAAAGTATGCATCTCTTAAGCACCTGTGAAGAGATAACAAGCTGTGTGCTTTTGTTTCCTTGCCGGTACATTTGCATTTGTGAGGTTCCAGGACACCTCCAGTCCCATACTAGATCAAAAGGCGGCCTGATGACCCCTTAACTTCTGTCTTTGTCTTTGCCCAGCTGGGGGTGAAAAAAAGCCCCCTCGCTCCCTCCACGTTGCTGCTGGAAATAAAAAGCAGACAACGTGCAGGAGCTACTGAACGTATCCCGGTGTTTAAACATTACACTGAGACAAGTTCTGTGGGGCCCTACTTCTTAGCAGGGTGGACAGTGTCCACCCTGTGAAAATAGAGGGTGGAAGCCGAGTACCAGCGTGTGCCCGCCGACTCGTGCCCCGCCAATAATCAAATGTTTACCACTGACTCTCCAACTGCCGGCTTTCTTTTCTCCCTGTGCCAAAGGTTCCCCCAAAATAGGGGAGCCGCATGTATGGCATGAGGTGATAGGTAACCCTGGGCATAGTGGGTGTAGTGGGGCTACGTGGAGCAGCGCGTAGTGTGGCAAAATCTATGCGCCCTCCACGTAGCCCCACTACGCGCCACCCGCCTCCCGCCCGACGTCATTTTAAAATAATTTAAAGAATGTTAAAAGTAAATAAAACACCTTACCTGCAGTGCAGCGTCCCGGGGCTCCCTCTTCCTGCTTGATGGCAACTTCTTCACACAAATGCGCATGTGCGGAGGCCCGCGCATGCGCATTTCTCGCGAGACCATAATAATAATGACCATAATAATAAATAAGGCCGGGGGTTCTCGACACCTAACTCAAAGAAGAAACAACAGTGTTCGTTTATGATTTAACAATGTGGGGATGTCTGAAGGGACTTTGGCATTACTGGGTCTGGGACTTGGTGATACCTGGCCATATGTTGGAGGTTCCGCCTCTCCACCTGCTGCACCTGTGTTCATCTGGTGCATCACCAACACCACCTATGGTTCCTGCAAGCAATATCCAAACACTAGTAGTTATGAGTTGTACTGTGATACCTGGAGGTAGCACTGGCATGTTTTACATCAGTCAAAAAAAACAAAAGAATGAATCAGTAACAACAATTCAACAAACTACTACTCAAACAGTGTTCCAAGTATGCAGGGATGCTCTAGAAATGGATAATCAGGGATCTACTGCTTTTGCCTATTGTTTTAACAGGAACAGTAGAGGGCTTGGGGTGATGGACACAGCATGAAGGCGGAGCAGTATGTAGCCCTACTTATTTTTAGGCAGAGGTTGCTGGTGTGCGGCACCGGCACGTATTTGTGGGGACAAACACTCTTGCAGATTGGTTACAAGAGCGTCATTTCCTATCATCCAATATAAGTTTAAAAAACTCCATTATTTCGTCCCAGAGGATAATGAAAAACTAGCCATTATCATGACAGATGCTGCCCTTCTCATCCCCTGCTGTGTGGGGCTCTGCAGAGCATGTTACTGCAGCACAGATAATCTCTTGTGCAACAGCCTGCCCTGAGCCTTGTGTTTTAGTCAGGGCCACTAGAATTATGTAGCAGGGGAGGACTAAATTATGTTACAGGGTTTTGCTAAATTATGCACCAGCAACAGAAAAAGCATGCAGTGTAATGTGCCACAATTTGGGATAGTGTTACATTATTATTTTGTCATTTTAAACATATTAACACTGTCTGGGCAAAGAATCAATTAATTAGCACCAGTTTAATACCGAAATAAAGCAAGACGCAACAGAAACGGGTTTGTGAAGGGTCGTCCACAGCGCAGCAACATGTGTTGCTTAGTTGTTAGTACCTTTTTGTCTGTTTGTGCTAGAAACATTTTTTTTTCTGTTTAAATCTGCAGATAATACATCAGATGATGGATTATGTAGGAACCCCACATTTATGCTGAAAATGCTTCAGCTGCAAAATCACATCATTCCAGTGGCCCTGGTTTTAGTTCCCGCCTGTACCCCATCCCCTCAGCAGAATGAATGGAACCTTTCATGGCCAATGCATGCGGAAGCAGCAGTATGGACCTCCACCTGCCACCTCTCAGCGAGTGTTACCAATGATGGAGCAAGGATCCTTAAACCTCAATCTTCTATTATATTCACTAAAAGGATGCTCCAATGGTCATATGGACTTTTGATTGTCAACTTGAAAGGTAAGATCGAAGCTATCATCAGCAATACATGTCAAATACAGTGAAACCAATGTGGCTCCACTAGGATGACAGAGAGGATGGTGTCCAAACCATAAGGGTTTTATTAACAAATTTCGTCAAGATTACAATTCAATCCATAATCAGCAAGTTAACCAATTTTATGAAATAAGTATTTATATTAAAAGTGATGATGGAGTCAGTGTTGGACTTGGCCCTTCTTGCAGGGTCATCCTTAAACATTTTGCCTTCCTCCTAACCTTTTTTTCTAACATGGTGTTGGTGGTTTTAGGACTCTGGGCACTTTAGCACTGGTTAGCAGTGCAGAGTGCGTGTGCTCTCTGCCCTCCATGGGTTAACATTGGGCACTCCCCCTTTATGGGATAACTCCTAAATAAAACAAAATAAGTATGGCATCTTTGGTATGTGTGGAATGGAAATGATAAATGCTGCACAATGGTGTGCGCAGATTTATTTTTACTATTTTAGGAATGCCACTTTTGGAAGTTGGCATTTCTGTGTGCTGTGTGCCTGCCTGCATGTCTGTTTCTAGAAGTGACCGGGGCTGGTGAGGAGTGGGTGGCTCCAGGGAGGCAGGGTCAGGCTGAGTGGGAGGTCTGCAACTGGAGTAGTGGGCGGAAGAATCCCCTGTCCCTGAATAAGACTGTGCCTGCCCTGTACAATGCTAGCTCCACCCCCCTACTAACACCCCTCCCAGTGCCAGTTGGGACTGGAACTTCCAAGACCCTTCCAGAAACCCCTACCCCCAGACCCTTCCAGAAGCTTCTGCCCCCTTCTAGACGTAGGGCAGAGAGGTGTATAAATACAGGGGCTGTGACCTCATGTTGTTGTTGTGCTTGTGCTTACTTGAGGGGACACTCTGCCGGGAGGAACTGCCGCGGGACCCAGCTGCTGTTTCCTGGAGGGGTCCCTGCATGCTGGCCTGCCTAGCTGCGCTTTGCTAGACCAAGGACTCTTTATTCTGCCTTTTTGGGAACACTGCGGGACTGGAAAGAAGCTACGCTGGAGCAGAGGCTGCTGCACTTCAGGATCACCATCCTCGCCGTGTTTGACTGTCCCAAGGGATTGCTACTCTGCTGGGGAAGAGCTGCCCTGTGATCTGCTGAATTTTGCCCAAATCGGCCTGCTTTATAGCGCCTCGTGAGCGCTTTGTCTTTATTGTCCCGAAGATGAGAAGCGTCTGTCCCCTGCAGCGCTGTATTGCGAGGGAATCCCTGGCATGTGGGATTCCCCCCCATGCCCACCCCGTATCTATTCTATTTTGATCGCGGGTACACACCCCGCATTTGGATGCTATTTTCTTTTAAACACTATTGGGAGCCCACCCCACGTTGGTGATATTTAAAATGAAGGAACGGGAGCCCACCCCGTACTTCGCAGCAGCCGGAGAGAGGAGCACGGAAAAAAAGAAAACAGAAGACAGGCACCCGCATCTCACTGTGGGCGTTGCCTGCTGAGTCGGAGCCTCGCAGGCTCCATTGCCGCCTCCCCCTGCCTTGCGGGAAGCCGCCTGGAACCCCGCGGGCTCCCCGTCAAAGTCCCGGGTCCCAGTAGGGGGCCCAGGTGAAGTCAGGAGAGGAGACAGCCCGATGCTGATGCCCCCAAGAAGGCGGGAGCAACCAAAGAAGAGTCCCGGCGAGTGGGGAAGTTGCCGGTGCCTCCCCCCTGCCCAGGGAGTCGGCCGTGCGGCAGGAATCCTGGTGAGTGGGGATTTGTGTGCAGACTGTCGGGGGCCAGCCGAGGCACAGTGTCGGTGCCTAAGGCCCCCGGGGCACAGGGAGGGGCCGCGCTGGCATTCACTGTACTTGCCAGGCAGCTGCCCCGGGTGGCAGTGGGCAGCTGCCCTTCATCCCTCCTCTGCGTGGGGCTCTGACGGCACAGCGGTGCCGAGTCGTGGTTGTTGTTTTTTTTTCCTTTTCTTCACAGCTGCCCCACCAGACAATGGGCAGCTGCTACGTAGGAGGCATTTTGAGTTTAGGAGTCCTGCGGTGCAGCTCCAACCAGCATATTGCTAGTGCCAGAGTCTTGTCTGCCTCATTTTACACAGCTGCGCCGTAGGCGCAGACAGCTTCAATGCAGTGGGTACCATTACTTTTTGATCTCAGAGTCCCAGAGGGGACTCCAACTTTACCGGTACTGGTTGTACTCTGCACATCTGCCCCGCAGGACAGTGGGCCGCTGCAACGTTTGGGCATATTTTTAATTTCAGAGTCCCAGAGAGGGGCTCCCACGTGACAGTATTGGTTTTACTCTACCCAGCTGCCCCGCCGGTCCGTGGACAGCTGCAATGTTGGGAAAAGCTTCCTTTTAGAGTCCCAGAGGGGCTCCCCAGGCACAGTGGCGTCAAAGGCCACTCCACCAAATGATGATCTTCTCTGATGCACTGCATTACTGGTAGGGCTCCCTGTTTTCCGTTCTTACTGATTTTTACAGATAAATACAGACAGAAAACTATTTATATTCCTGTCTGTATTTATTTTTAAATACAGATAAATACGGAAAATAGGCCTACTTGGATGAGTTTTTTCTACTGTCAATCATGAGTGCCAGGTCAGTAGTTGTACCGTTTGGGAAGTAGGGGAGATGAAAAAAGACAATAGATTTCTTAATTAAGCTTAATTAAGAGCAGTTCTACAGTTATTTATGCTATTCTACAATGCATGTGTTTTCAGACAACGCTAGTGCACTGTATACCGTTGAAACCATTAGGACATTCAAATGTGAGTATACATTTACAATTTAAATAAATGTTGAAAAATACCTATTGCCGCTTCATTTATACATTAAACACAAAATAAAAATGGATAAATACAGAAAAAATGAGCAAAAAATAAATATGGATAAATACAGACGGAAATGTTGAAAAAATAAATACCATAAAACCGGGAGCCCTAATTACTGGTGATGACAAGCATGATATGCTGAGTACTACAGATTTGTGGCATATGGTGTTTCCTACCTACTGGTGATGCTCATGTGTTTTTATGCCTAATGAGATGCCTAATATGATGTTCTAGGTTTATGCCTGATCTAGCGGGTATGCCTAATGCTAACATGATTTATGCCTAATGCTACCATGATTTATGCCTAAGGTGATTGATGATAATGTGATGATGCAAAGTGCATGGTCTTGCCAGTAGCCACTGGCTGTTTTACATTTATTTTTGGTGTTTTGTGATGGTTCTGGCAGCGACCCGATTGCGGCTGCCATGTACATAGTCCCCTGTAAATTGTGACCTGGTGCCGGTTGGCACAGTGTATATATTACCTACTGGCGGTCGCCAGTAGGTAGTTATAGTTAGGACCACGTTTCCATAGGAAAACCTCAACATTCTATTTTGAATAACTTTGGCGCCGGTCGACGAATCCTCGCGAATTTCTCAAAATAGGTGGGGTGCTACGCTCCGCTCCTACCCTGAAAGTCTCGGGGGGATCCGTCAAGCGGGGGCTGAGATAAAAGGGGGGTCCCAAAACGCGTTTTTCCCATGCATTTTTCCATAGGACCTTTAGAACGAGCTACAGCCCGAACGGCTGAACAGAATTACTCAAAATTTGGCAGAGAGGTAGTTCCAAGGTCAAGGAAGTGCCTTTTGTAGGTTTGGTGTAAATCTGTTCAGTAGATTCTGAGAAAATAGCCTTTAAATCAATATATATATCTGAGCCCGCTTACGGTACGCTTACCGTACGCTTACGGTAAGCGTACGGTGGCGTGCGCGAGCGCGATTCTGATTGGCTCTTAGATCTTAGTAAACATTCGAATCGGCCGAAACCAGGAAGCGGCGGCCGCCATTTTGTCTCTCGCACTGAGTGTTGTTTATCAAACATGATGGCCAAAAACATGTTACGGGGCTGTTTTGACAACTCCCTCCCACATAGTCATGTTGAGGGAGTCCACAAACATCCCCCAAGAGCAAAAACGGTTTTATTTTTTTTTCGGCAATTTCGCGGGGTACGCTTACCGTACGCTTACCGTAAGCGTACGGTAAAAAAAGTAAAAATAAAAAAAACACTATCCACACTTACCCCACCCCCTGTGCTTTTGGTGGCCGAAGGCCACCAAATGTACAGGGCTTATTAATAGGTAAAAAAAACTAAATTTTGGCAACATGAAATTATAAAATTGAAATAAAAAAAACACTATCCACATTGACCCCACCCCCTGTGCTTTTGGTGGCCGAAGGCCACCAAATGTACAGGGCTTATTAAAGTTGATAAAAACCGTGCACGGAACGAACTGCGTTAAGTGGGCGCGCACGCCTCGAATGGCGTTAAGTAACTTAGCATTTAAAAAACCGTACAAATTCACTGAAAAAACCATAGGTTTCACACACGTTATAGTTAGGAATTAGCATTTAAAAAACCTTGCAAATTCACTGAAAAAACCATAGGTTTCACACATGTTATAGTTAGCGGAAATTTTACTGATAAAAAACCAGTGAAATTCCCCCGTTATAGTTAGTGCAGGCAACTATAACTCACGCGACTGCAATCTTCTGCTGATGACATATGTGTCTTTATGAAAAAAAAATATTTGTAATATATGTATAGCTAAAAATGTATGGAAGAAGACATGGGCATATAAGTGTCTAAATACAGTATTAGCATCAGCAGAGGATTGCGGTCGCATGAGTTATAGTTGCCTGCACTAACTATAACGGGGGAATTTCACTGGTTTTTTATCAGTAAAATTTCCGCTAACTATAACATGTGTGAAACCTATGGTTTTTTCAGTGAATATATATATAGCTGTGATTGTATTCTAATGTGATTTATAATACAAAGGCTCTTTTTATATAACCTTGTGTGGAGTCTCTTTTTGTAGTGTGCCTAGTGAGTCGCCGCTGTGTGTGTGTGTGTTGCGCAAACGCTTTACACATTGCCTCTGGGATAAGCCTGACTGCTCGTGCCAAGCTACCGAGGGGGTGAGCAGGAGTTATCCTCAGGGAATACCTTCCTTGCCCTGACTAGAACTGGGGTTTCTGCCTGGCTTTGGCGCTTGCCCTAGCCTACCGGGAAACCCCGTGTCTAACAGTCAGAATTTGTATATTGTCAATACAAAGATGTAAAACATACCGACATAGAGTAGACAGAATATTATGTAGACAAGTTCCATAAAGGAACTTTCCTATTGTAAATAAGTATTCAAAAAGGGGAACAGGGGAAAGTGTCAGCATCAAATGAATCAAGTTTAAGGTTCAAGGGAATCGCGCGAGTGCTCAAGCATGAAGCTGAACACCCCGGGCAGGGGAAATCAACAAAGTTAAGAAGAGATCTTCTCTCAGCGAAGTCAGGACAGGATTTGCTGAACTATTTATGGAGCACACAATATACGCTAGAAGGTTCTAGAAGGCTCGTCATATCAGTTCCCACTAAATGGTCCAATCAGGAACAGTCATTATTTGGGAACAGGAATACCCCTGGTTTCTCAGTGCCGGAATTAAAGCATACACATCTGCACAGGCTTGAAGGTGTTACAGTCTGGTCAGCCTGGTACAAGAGGATCCTTCCGATCTCCACACTCTCTGTGTCTACAGCCAAAATCCAAATAATTCTATCTAAGAGAGAGGGAAAGAGAGAAGGAGGTGAGTTGTGCGCTTGTAGTGTTGAAGGGAGGAATCCACATTTCACAAAAATGTTTCGAAATACAATTATTTCTGAGAAGCCACTGGGAAAGAGGAAGTAAGAGCTCTATTTCATCATTCAGGTGACTGTCTTGCCCCATGAATTAACCAAAATAAACAAAACGAGCACCAAGGTAAAGACTGTGTTGCATCCAATCATGTATCAGCTGCTTCCAGACCACAAAATACATTGTATTTTGGCTCTTTAATAGGTAATATTATTCCCCCACTGATTGGTACTCATCTCATCGAACTCAGAAAGGAAGTTCTTAATTTGAGCCAGTGGTTGCAGGTAGAACCCACTGGCCCTTATTTTTGTGACTAACACTCTTTTTTTCCTCTATAGATTTCGACCCAGAGCAACAGAGAGAAAAACGCATAAACGGAAAGGAAAAGAAAGGTGGATAACAGTGAAAAAGAGAGAAAGCTAAGATGGAAATGCACATGGATGAGTTATATTACATGCCAGGGAGAATCTGGTGATGTATGAAAGAGGGATGGGTGAAATGTGGACTATACTTCCTTGGTATTCAGCACCCCAACATTGGATTTTGCCAGTCGTGGTCTTTTGAGCAAACTGTGGGTCCCAGCACTTATTCTTTTACAAATTAATTCATGGAGAGTGAAAGTATGAGTTTGTCCTGGGTGATTTTGAACCTGTGGCCTCCAGCCGGGAGTTCTACCTTATGAGTCATCTTCCAGACTAGTTATAAGTATTAACGTTGGCTTATAATGGGGATGCCTCCATTTTACATGGACTAAAGACTCAAAGTATCTTTAAAACACAAATACATTTAAAAGAACTTTGTATGAGCTCAGGCCAAACAGTGCTTTTTAAAGCAGCCTTTTTAAAATACATTGGCCAATACATCTTTGGCTTTACTATCAGATCTGACATGGAACAAATGAACTATTCCAACATTTCTGTTGTCCCAGAAACACTGTTTCTCAATAGCAGTAAATCATGCATGTGCCTACTAGGAAATTACGGGACTGATATAAACATTAGATGTACAGCAGTCAAATATGTTTGTGCCAAGAAGAAGCAGTGCCCATCTAATGTACTGTGACAAATTAGAATGAAATGGGTAAGTTTGCACCATGCGCTGAACACCACCGCCCACATCCACAAACCACCTCAAGAAGGCAGTTCACTCGTCTCTCGTCTCCGCGATGTTAGGGCCTTTGCAGCAGTAATAAAAGTTGAATACATTGAAAGTACACGGGGGCAGATTTACAAGCCCCTTGCGCCACTTGTGCGTCATTTTTAACTTGGGAAAAGTGCCGCAAAAGTGGCGCAAGGGGCTTGTAAATCTGCCCCACAGGGTTTTGTGGACAAAATATGGCCAAGGGTTGGTGAGGGCTAGGAGTCATGTTTCCAGTACAAGATTGTGAGATGTGTGCATATAAAAACAAGCATTGGCAATGCCAATAGGCCTCGCCTATGTAAGAGCTATTGGCTTTGCTAATATGTTTTAGCAATGGTGTACAATAGAGTGGCTGCTGTTCAGCATGGCTAAAAGTTAGGACGGTAAAGGAGAGCGGCGTGTAGTGAAGTGTCATAAAGTGGAGTGTTATTGAGTGGTGTAGAGTGACGTGGAGTGGTGTACAGTAGACTTGAGTGGCGTGGAGAGGATTAAAGTGGAGTACCATGGAGTATTTTACAGTGTTGTGGAGTGTTGTGGAGGGAGTAGAGTGTTGTTGGTCGGATTGGTGTAGAGCTGAGTGGCACACAGTGGAGCACAGTGTAAGAGTTGAGTAGAGTGTTGCATGGAGTGACATAGAGGGTTGTGGAGTGGTGTAGAGCAGAGTGGAGTGGCGTAGAGGGTGTTGTGTAGAGTGGAGTAGAGTGTTGTAGAGCACAGTGGTGTACAGCGGAGAAGATTGTCAAGATTCAAGATTCAAGATAAGCTTTATTTGGTTGGGACATACAACCATAAAAGCACAATGTATAGCACGTAACATACTAAAATGCCATGGTACAGATCCACATACAATATTAAAACACATACAGTTATCATTTTACAGTATCTGACAGACAATGGTTATCTTCTCTTAAAATAAATAGTAAACACAAAATAGCATTGCATATTTACATTCGGGGGAACCATCGGGACTTTTCAATGTCCGGTATATAGCACGCAAGTTAAAGCAGAACTCCAGATGTAAACAATGGACTCGTAGCAGCGCAACCTAGTATTAAAAGCAATAGCGAAGGATCAACTCGCAAAAGCTTAAGAAGTACAATAACTAAAGTGTAAGGTGCGTAGCAACATGATACAGAAAAAGGAAAAAAAAAGTGCAAATGCTAAAGTGCAAAGTGCAGGAGTAATAGGACTGTCCCTAACTTAATAAAGGATAAAGGTTCACGTTAGAACAGCATACTCTTTCTTATTTTAATTGCACTTAAAATAAATGTAGCAGTATAAAAACATACATCAGGGTCGTTGAGTGTAAAAAGTAAGGTCATAGCAGCATTGATGGTATTGATTTCATACTTTTTAAACAGGGGCTTGAGATAGACAATCCTTAAAGGCAGAAAAAGATCCCATAAAAACAGAAAGTGCAAAGTGCTTTGTTTTGTGGACCCGTCACAAGGACAAGGGGTAACTGGGTGCTGGTTCACCACAGGGAACGCAACCAGATGATGCACAAGGCCTAATCTCAATCTGGTTAATACATAACGATGGGGAGATCTTGTGACTAAAGAGAGGTAGGATTGGAAACCGAGCGTATCCATATATTGGTGGTAAAACTGGTACGTGGTTTGTTTCTTAATTAATTCCCTCCTACATGCGCTCTTATGTGACAAAAAGATGTTCTTTAACTCCTGTTTAGATGTAACTGGTGTCTCGTTATGCTTACCCAGAACAGATAGATTAAAAATGTCCCCATAAGTTTGAGTTAAATATCTCAACCATGGTATCTTTAAATAATTTTCCAGGCATAGACAGTCGTTTATAATGGACTTAGTAAAAGTTGTCTCATCTTTAGACCATATCGAACGCAAAAGCTGAAGCGGTCTCAATGCTATTAAATCACTCAAAAAGTTAAGACCAACCTCGCAATGAATAGGTTCAGAGGGGGCAGAGACGGGGAGACATAAAAGCTTTTTTAAAAGGAGTTCTCTTCCACCTGTAGTTCATGGCAAGGTTCTATTCCCCAAATCCCGGCCCCGTAAAGGGCGACCGATGTACATCTAGCTTTAAAGATATCAATCATGTCTTTAATACGACGATCCCCCAGATTAATGGCAAATTTAAAAACACCATATATACTTTTCTTCAATTTGGCCCGGACCTGGGCTATTTCATAATTCCATTTCCCTTCCGATGAGAAAGAGATACCCAAATAACAGAACTTATCCACATTTTCTATTTTATTACCCTCGATAAAAAACGGTTTCAAACTTTTATATTTTGGGCCACATACCATTGTGAAAGTTTTGGTTTTGTTTATTACTAGGCCTGGGCAAAAATTTCGTTCCGTTCGCGGAAATTGCGATAATTTGACATTTTTGCGTTCCGCGGAGAGCGCGAAAATGTCAAAAATTCCGGTTTCCGCAGCTTGGCGATAATTTGTTTCTTGCTCGCGCTGTAAAATGATACATTCTCGCGCGCGCGCGATCGCCTTACCTGAATCCCTGCGTTCGCCGACAAGTTTTCTTGATCCGGTCGCGTTCTCCATGAGATGTTGTATTGTTTTTAGCCATTTGCGCTGTCTCGCGACAGTTCGCGCCCGCAGTGACGTCATGCGTCGCGCGATCACGTCTTTCTTCTCGCGATCATGCACCGCGAGAACAACTCAAAACAAGATGGCCGCGCCCGCAAGCAACCACATGGGTAAGTTGGCGACCCGCAACCATGCAGAAAATCTCGCGAACATGCCGGAAAAAAACTTCCGCATCTTCGCGATATTTCTGCTTGTTTGCGATAATTTTAAACATTCTCGCGATAATTTGCGAAGGTTAATTCCGCAAATTCCGCCCACCCCTATTTATTACCAGCTTCCTCTGGTTGGTAAAAGCTCCAAACCCATCTATTAACCTCTGGAGGCCAACCGGTGTTCTTGATAACAGCACGGCATCGTCCGTGTAAAGCAGGACTAGTACTTCTTTTCCTTCCACTAGCGGTGAATCTGCCTGTATCCTCTTAAGTATAGCATCAACTTCGTTAATAAACAGAGTAAAGAGTAGTGGGGCTAGTACACTGCCTTGGCGAATGCCACGTTTTACGTTAAAATTAGGGGTACATTCGCCTTTCTGACCATATCTGACGTTGGTTGAAAGATTTTCGTACAACCTGGCCAAGAAATAAATAATCGATTTCGGGGCCCCTAGATTGAGTAAAACGGACCATAAAATTCCATGATCAACCAAATCAAAAGCACTACTTAAATCAATAAAACATAAAAAAAAGCCGACCCTGCTTGGCTTTGGCATATTTACCGATTAAAAGCTTCAAATTGATACATTGTTCCAACGTGCCTAACCCTTTTCTGAAACCATATTGCGCCTGTGACATAATTTTATTATCCAAAACCCACTCCTCCAGTCTTAACAATAAAACCCTACTTATGATTTTTACTGAGGAGTCGAGTAGGGAGATTGGGCGGTAGTTCTTTGCTTCTGATTTGTTACCTTTTTTATAAATAGGGATGATAACGGATTCCCCCCAAGAGGAAGGGCAACCCTCGGTTACCACTGCATTAAAAACTCTGGTGAGTATGGGTCCCCATAGTTCTGGTATTGATTTGTACACATCAATAGGGACACCGTCAACACCCGGTGCTTTGTCTCCTTTACTTTTTCCTATTCCTATCAAGACTTCGTCCAAAGTTATATCAAGCGGGATAATTGGCCAAAGACATTGGGTATTTAAATTTACTGAGGGGATATCACTAGGGCTAAAAATACCAGAAAAATGGGCCACCCATTCTTCACAGCTTACATGAGTTAAAAGCTCTGGGACTGATTCGATTTTAAGTAATTTTGAATTCACTGTTTCCCAGAATAGATTATTGTTTGAGGTTTCTGCTGCGAATGCAAGGTTGTCCCATGCCTCTTGTTGGAGCTCTTGGAGAAGATTGTCATAGAGTGGAGTGCCGTGGAGTGGAGTAGATTGGTGTAGTGCACCATAGAATAGAGTGGAGTAAAGTGGTATGGAGTGGCATAGAGGGAGGTGCATAGAGCATCATAGAGTGGTATGGTGTTGTAAAATGGCATAGAGTGGAGTGGAGTGCTGCATAGTGGAGTGGCATAGAGTGGAGTAGAGTGTCAGTGGAGCAGAGTTTAATGGAATAGAGGATCACAAAGTGGAGTATCGCAGAGTGGGGTGTCATAGAGTGGCCTAGAGTGAAGTGGCTTAAAGTACAGTGGTGCAGTGTAGATTGGCCTAGAGTAGTGTGGTGTGATGTGGGGTGGAGTGGCCTAGTATGGGGTGGTGTGGCGCAGAGCACAATATAGTGGCATAGACTGCAATGGTAGAGTAGTTTGTTTCAGAGTAGATTGAAGTTGTGTAGAGTGCAGTGGCATAGAGCAGAGTGGCATAGAGTGCAGTGGTACTGAGTAATTTAGAGTGGCTTAGAGTGGATTGGCGTAGGGTGCAGTGGTGTAGAGTTCAGTATTAAAGATTCCAATGGCGTAGAGTTCAGTGGTGTAGGGTTCAGTGGCATAGAGTGGCATAAAGTAGAGTGGCAGAGAGTACAGTGGTGCAGAGTATAGTGTCATAGAGTAGAGTGGCACAGAATTCATTGGCACAGAGTAGAGCCGCATAGAGCGCAGTAGCACAGAGTAGAGTGGCATAGAATACAGTGTTTGGAGTAGAGTGCAGTAGTGTGGAGTTCAGTGGCTTAGAGTTCAATGGTGTAGAGTTCAGTGTCGTCAAGTTCAATGGCGTAGAGTGGCATAAAGCAGGGTAGCAGAAAACGCAGTGTTGCAAAGTATATTGCCGTAGAGTGCGGTGGTCTACAGTAGAGTGGCATGGAGTTCATTGGCTTGGAGTGCAGCAGCGCACAGTAGAGCAGCATTGAGTACAGTGGCGCAGTGTAGAGTGGCGTAGAGTACAGTTGTGCAGAGTAGAATAGAGTGGCGTAAAGTGCAGTGACACTGACTAGAATAGAGTGGCATTGAGTGATTTCTTGCAAAGTAGATTGGCGTAGAGTGCATTGGTTTTGAGTAAAGTGATGTAGAAAGCAAAGGCATTGAGGGCAGTTGCATAGATTACAGGGTTACAGAGAAAGGTGGCATAGAGTGGAGGGGTGTGAAGTGGTGTAGAGTACAGTGGCAAAGAGTGCAGGGGTGCATAGTAGAATAGTGTGGGGTAGAGTGCATTGGTATAGAGTAGAGTGGAGTGATGTAGAGTAGAGAGGCATAGAGTCGAGTGGTGTGGAGAAGACTGCAGTGACGCAGTGTGAAGTGAAGTGGCTTAGTGTGGAGAGGAACAGAGTAGAGTTCAGTGGGGTGGAGTGGTGCAGAGTAGAGTGCTGTGGGGTAACATGCAGTGTGCATGGTATGGTAGTGTACTGTTACAGACAACACATCTTCAATTGAAATGACCACTACATTTGCACTCATGCAGTTTTACTGATAAATGTATATAGTATACAAACGATAATGTGTGGAAGTGTCATCACCCAATGTATTGATTTGATCCATTTTTTTGCGTTCTAGAAAAGAAACAGCACCTGTTACAGCCTTCTTCAAGCAGCCCGTCACTAGTCAGCATGATTGTCACATAAATTCACTCACTTTGAAGTCAGAGAAAGAAAAGTAAACACCAAAATCCGTGAAAGACACAGCCTGAAATTTGAACTCTGTCTTTCAATGCATAGCAAATTCTCAAGATAAGAACAAGATTTAAAGGCCTTTTTACAGTAAGAGATTTTGTGGACGAATACAGTAAACAGGGTTTGGGCAATGGGAGTGTCGAATTTGAGCTGGACAGCCTAAAGCTAATAAAGCCAGCAAATACAAAGCCAGAAAATGTGAGTTCCAAACCACAAAGCCAATAGTAAGCAATGGGCGAAATGCATTCCTAGGTCAATTTTCTGAACGTACCCAAGAAGTCTGTAGCTGACAAGACAGCTGCACTGTCTGGTAAGCTGCGACCTAAAAATCACCCTACACCCTTTCAAGTAGATTTCTAAAATGTAGTCTTAATCTCCTCTAAAGGCCAAGTAGTATGCATATTGGTGAAGAGTGACGGAACTAAACCTCCTGCACTATGGAAGGAAGGAAGAAATGCTACCTGAATATGAAGAAAAGGCATCTTGTAATCTGAAATGGTAAAATGGTGAAAGAAAAAAATATAAAAATGTAAAGGGGACCGAATAGGTTGTATGGGGAAGCAGGAAATAAATAAATAAATGTGACATTGAAGGGAAAGTAGAACTCTCACCGCTCCGACGGTGATAATTCCGACTCGGCTGGCCAAATTTTAGTCACTTTGTAAGTTGAATGTTTGAAAAGTAAAAACGTAGAAAGATCCGAGGACACACCGGTATTAGAACAACAAAGAATAGTCAAGTATTGTACCTAGAGCAAATAGTTGGTGAGAAAAGTTGCGCATGTAACATGAGATGGGAAAGGTGAAAAGGATCATACCCTAGTAATGGAGCTCCTATGTGTAATCCATGCTGTGAATTTCTGAGGACGGAGGGTAGCCCATATATGAAAATCAATCTGAAAAGCAGATCATACCTCAGTAACAGCATGCACCATATTAAGTAAAAAGCCTACAGCTAGCTGCCTAAACTCCTTGAAAGAGGGAGAGATTCTACCTGCCGCGTGTGCGCCGATATCCCTCACGGCGACGGTCTTGTGTTTTGTTCCGGGTATAGACGTCGCGGTAACCTGTAAGTGGTAATTTATACCGCCTGCACTAGTGGAAAGACTAGAGCGCATTGCTACTAGCCTACCAGATACTTGCAACTTCATTAGTCATAGAACCTAGTGAACACTGCTGGAGCGCGGTAGTGCTGGAAAAGAATAGCAGGACACAATATCTCCCAATGTTATGGAAAATAAGAGAAATACAAACTAGAGGAATTGTCCTTCGTGAGCCCGAGAATGGATGTTGAAATGTGTCCGAGTATTGGACACGTGTACAAATAGTATAATGGTCCTTTTTTTGTCATGGATAATGACAAATACTGAAGTCCTGATAGAAAGATGAGGAAAAAAGTATCCCTCATTGTATGGATGTTATAGGAATGGGAGTGGTGAAGGATAGCAACATCCCCAATAGATACGTATGTGGAAGTAAGAAGATGTATATATAAACTCCAAGGAGTGGTATTTGCATATGCATTTACATGTCTGTATGTGGTTATTACGAAGTCCTAGTTTAGTGTAAGCAACCAGATAGAAGCGTACAGGCAAAATATAAGTAAGGACAGATGCAAGGGGATATAAGCGCGCAACTGAAACAGGAGACCTATGTGCATAACAGTATATAAGTGGAATTGGACGCATATTTCAAATCACGACATGACTGATGACAGTGTAAAGCACATTAAATGAAAATCCGTAATTACGGAGATTATGTACAATAACATTAAGAATTAGTTCCTCGATCTGGTGATAAAAAAGGTTGGCAGGTATGCATATGATCTTACAAAACATATTGTCGGACACAAGATTCCGTGTAGTCATTTTGAGCGGCAGGATCGTTGATATAAGATCTTAGAAATGTTCTGTAAAGGAAAGCAGCATGAATAGGAAAAGAAAAAAAACATCATACATAATTGTTTTTAAACATAGGTAGGGTGTGGTCAGCATATGGGCTGTGAGCAGTAAATAAGAATTGCGAGTTAGTTATCACATGGTGATGAGCAGTAAATAAATGTCTATTGAGAGATGTTAGTGAAAAGGAACTGGTGCTGATGTTACTCTCTCAATATAGCCAAAAGCTTTAGGTCACAAATTTGTATACATGTACAGAATGTCATTGTAGGTATATTAGTCTCCCAAGAAATATTGCATCTCATGGTCACAATTTAGGTCGTATTCCACGGTGTGGAGGCGCATGATCCAAGCGGCCTCCGCACGTCTCAGTTTCAGTTTCAGTTCACTGTTGCCCACTCGCACCATTGTTTGTATCACATGGATTCCGTAGAAGGAGAAGCATTTGTGTAGTCTTTGAGATGGACAGGCCGCTGCGTGTAGTGCCAACAGATATCTGGCATCCTGTTGATGTAGTGCTCCTACATGTTCTCTGATTCTGTCCTTAAGGGGTCTGATGGTGCTCCAGACATATTGTCTTTTGCATTTACATTCAATGTAAATCTTGTGTTGCAGTCAATGTTGAGTCTGACGTAAGGCCTTTTTTTGTCAAAACTGGTGAATTCCACGGTACCGTGTTTAGCCCATCTGCATACCCCCCAACAGCCACATTTGTAAAAGCCTATCGTACGTGGTGTAAGCCATGTGGAATCGTTGATGGTTTGTGGGACTGTGGGGCTAAGCCTATTCCCGAGTGTCCTGCCTCGCCTGAAAGTGATCTGTGGTCGAGGGGTAATGTGGTCATTGAGGAATCTATCGGCTTGAAGGATTCCCCATTATTTTGTAAGGCTTTTTCTGATAATATGGTTCAAACCGTTAAAATCAGTAACAAGTGTCACTGGTTGGTTGTGTTGTTGCGTGAGAGTTTTGTTGCGTAGTGTGTCTACTCTTTGTATACGACCAATTCTGTTCTCCGCTTTCTTGATGGTTTGTGGTTTATACCTTCTCTTTCTGAATCTGTGTTTCATGTCAGTAAAACATCTTTGGAAGTCTATCTCCTTACTGCAGTTCCTCCTTGCCCTCATAAATTCTCCATAGGGTATTGCTTGAATTTGGAGTGCTGGGTGAGAGCTGTTCGCATGTAGGATTGCGTTGCATGATGTTTTTATGCAAAAGAGTCGACTATGTAATATGTCCTCCTTGATATAGAGTTCCACATCCAAGAAAGTAATACCGGATGAGCTGGATTCTTTGGTAAATTTTATATCAAAGGTGTTGTTGTTCAAGAGAGTGTAGAATTTTTCCAATTTCTCTTGTGTGCCTGACCACAGTAAAAGGCAATTTTCTATATAGAATTGTGATGATTGAAATTTGATGTCATTCTATTGCCACGTAACCTGTTGAAATATTTCAGCTTACCTATTGTATTGCTGCATTTATTGCAGAAACAAGCTTCCTAGGACCGGTTTCTGGCATTTCAGCCGTCTTCAGCCAGGCTTGCTTGAATCCAGTGGCAAAGTGAGCAAGGGACTCTCGTCTGAGCATACCCTGCCAACTTATGGCGAACAAAGCGGTACTAAAGGGGGTGGTGATGGACAGAGCATCAGAACCAATCAAACACTCACACCCAGTCAACAGATCTGGGTTTGATCCATCACCGTTCTTTAGCCCACTCTGCCACCCCAGTTCAGACATGGCCATATGCCATGTACCGCTTTGTTCGCCATAAGTTGGCAGGGTATGCTCAGACGTGAGTCCCTTGCTCACTTTGCCACTGGATTCAAGCAAGCCTGGCTGAAGACGGCTGAAATGCCGGAAACCGGTCCTAGGAAGCTTGTTTCCGGTCCAGGGAAGGCATGGCTTGGCAGTTCGGGCTGGACTGTTCCCATGAGGCACAGGGTCAGACTGATTTGCATATGGCCATGTCTGAACTGGGGTGGCAGAGTGGGCTAAAGAACGGCGATGGATCAAACCCAGATCTGTTGACTGGGTGTGAGTGTTTGATGGGTTCTGATGCTCCGTCCATCACCACCCCCTTTTGTACCGGAGAGTTCAGGATTGAGTAGAGAAAAACAATCTCCAGGAAGAGAATTCAGTTGATGTGGGCAAATTAAAATAAGAATTGGATGAGATGGTTTCAGGGAACCTTGATCTTTCCAGATTAGATACTTATCAAGAGAACAAACTTATATATATATATGTGCAAGGATTACTAAATGTGAAGGACAAGCTCATGATAAGCTGTCTGAATTGGCTCATGTGTATGACGTGGATTTAAGTAGGACCACATCCTTATAGAAAAGTTACTGTGTATGTTTTGAAGAAAATGACATAATGAGTATGAGAACTACAGGAATTAAAATGAAAATTAAAGAATTAATTGGTAGGATTTGGAAATGGAGCAGATTAGACAAGTGGAAGTCAGATGGCAAAGAAGAAAGACCCAAAGAAAATGAAGCGAGAGCCACCTTCGTCTTTGATAGATAGAGAAGGTGCTTCACATTTTCCATTGAGAGAAGTGCCTGGTGAAGGTTACGTTCATGTACTGCGGAGTAAGAGTGATCTTGCGTCTTTCACAAATAATTTCCCAAAATTGAGAGATAAGTCAGTGGAGTGGTTCAACTAGGTCGATTGGTTTGCAAAGATTTCACAGGTATTGTGAACAGATTTGAACACCCTTTTTAACATTTTGGTACCAAGATATTTGTGGGCAGAATCTAAAGTACCTGTACAGTGGCCAGAAAAAGTGTCACAGAGAAATTCAATATCTCATGCCCTGTTGCCCTTGGTGATGAAAAAGTATCAACAGGTGATTACCTTTTTGAAAGAAAAGATACAGGCTTTGGGTTAAGATTGAAAGAACAACCCAAGAGCCTATAGAGACTATGTATTCTTTTTATGAGAGCTTGTTCCAAGTATTTAAGCAGCACAGTGGAAAGGTGAATCTCGAATCCAAAGAATATAGAAGTTTTATGTCCCTTTTTGTGACATGATTGAGACCTGAGGTTAGCATGATGAGTCAACAGTATTTGATTTATTTGCAGACTAAGTTGATTGATGAAATCCCAAGGTTCACAAACTATTATAGTGATGAATTGGAAATGAAACAGAAGCATTTGAGAGAGAAGTTGATGATGGCACAGATGAAAGCTGCACAGAGAGGTAGTCAGAGTCAAACATATGTAGGGAATGTTGGTGCTATGCAAGGTGTATATCCGCAGAGTTCTATAATGAAAGGTGGAAATGGTTATGCACAACAGGGTAGAGGACGTGGTGTTCAGATTGACCCTAGTACTGGAATTGATGTAGCCACATTAAAGAAATCAAATCCATGTCATTATTGTGACAAGTTAGGGCATTGGAAGAGCGAAGGTTGCCGGAGTTTACTGTGTTTCTGATAAGGTTGAAAGGGATGATTTTCACTGATAGTCAGTATGGCTTTGGTGTCATTCATGATTTCTGTCAGCTAAGTCTTTGGTCACAGAGGGGATTCATGACATTTTCAGGATCTCCATACGTAATGGTGCACATGTCATGGGATTGTTGGCGGCATTGCAACTGTGTACCAAAATTGCAGTTGTTAAATGTTCTGCTTATCGGAGGGGAGATGACTGTGTGACAGTTTTGTATAACAGAACAATGGTCCCTTGCTTTTGATATAACACAAAAAACTACTACATGGAGATTCAATCAGGTTTATTTCAGGAGTCCAAATGGAAATTCAAATACATTTATCGAGTGAAAATAACACATCAATGGGGTGGGAAATTAAACAGAAGAGATGTTAATAAACTTCTAGGCTCAGACATTCCTTCATGTGACTACAATGAATACATAATGGTCATGTCACATATATTACCTATGCTCACGTGCACAAAATCATATAACAACAATTGGAGTCATAGTACTATGGTCAACAATGTTTTGATCCCCTAAGGAGATGTAGGGATCATCATCAGGACATCATTTATTATACCTGAGATAAAAATGCCTGCATTCTGCAACAATACTCACTATTTGGAAATGGTACATAGACAACATTTTCATAATTTGGCATGGCTGTGAGGACACCCTTGCGGATTTCTGTAATTGGCTCTACACACTGCAGTGACCTGGAATTTACACTCACAGCAGATCAAAATTGTTTTGGGGGATTTATTGATGAAAGCCTCCGATGGTAAGCTTTTCACATCATTGTAATACAAACCTACTGAGAGAAATACTCTCCTCTCCTACATAAGTCATTCTCCTAGAGCCCTAAGAGATTCTTTAACATTCTCCCAGCCCCTCCGCATCAGGAGAAACTGCTTACTATCTAGGGGATATCCACGTAAATTGGTGGTGCCCAAGAGATGCACTCCTGACTCCAGAGACAAAAAAAGACAATGACCGTCGGGTGTGTGTCACGACTTTCTCCCCCATTTCCAAACCAGTTGTAGAAATGTGTTTGAAAACATTGGTCAGTCTTTAATGTAGGTGAATTTAAACTTGAATGCCCCCTATTTGCATTCTGCAAGAGCAGGAATATGGTCAGGGCCAGACTCCCACCCAAAAAGACAGCCCAAATTCTTACCTAAAGGAAATTATACATGGTAATATTAAAATTATTCTGAGCCACTTCTCAAATTGTAACACTGTAAATGTTGTCTATGCTATCACTTGTCCGGGCAATCAAGTTTACATTGACCAAACAACGCAGAAGGTGAGCATCCAGATTTCCCAACATAGGAGCCAAATTCGATGCAATGTTACCAATGCACCATTGGTGGATCACTTCGCAGAGAAAAGACACACATAGAATGACAATGGCAAGTGATCACCGTGGTGAAGCCCCCTCCCAGAGGCGCTGACATCACCTCAATACTGAACAAAGAAGAACTCAAATGGACACTCTGCACCAACAGTTTACGTTCCGGTCTGAACAGAATGGAGTACTGAACTGCGCTGGTGTAACCCTCCATAGGTTGTATTACTCTCTGCTATCTGTATGAATGTAAATACCTTCAAAAGTGATAATATAGTATCAGGTGCTGTAATAAACGCCCACATTATCTCTACATAAGGGACACTTCTAGAGTTAACTTTTATGACAAGGCAATATTCCCAATGTACAATGTGGTACTAATTGTACTTATGTATCTCGGCCTACAACGTCTTGCATTTATTTTAACTAGCCCTTCTTTTATAATTGATAATTATTATTTTGTTGTCTGGTTGCGTTCCATGACAGGGTTAAATTAATAACCCTTGGAAATCTTCAGTTCCTTGGACACACTCATGTTCACTATTGATTGTTTTCTTCCTATGGTCCAAATTGAATGTGCCTGCTCCAATACAATGATGATTTTCCATTCCGATGTATATATATTGTCGGTAATATGTTGGTCATATTTTATATTGCAAGCCATGCAATTTATTGTGGCTCTGGTTGTGTCCCTCTCTATCGCAGTCTCACACAGTATATCTAATTGAAATAGATACGGCACCATTCCAATATTGCCGCCATATGCCTCGGTCATGCCTTATTCTCCATTCTTGCCTCTTTTACATTTCTGCACGCATGCATGATGTTCCCACTTTATGAGACACCAGACACCGCCCGCACTTTCACACAATTCCTGCGATTGCACTCACTTCACATCACGCCTCCATTTGGTAAGTCGAGCATTTGCTCTCCGTTGGTAGTGCTCTGCACATTGAGTCCCCACTTGTTGCTTTTTGTCTGGTTTATTTATTGCTGTGTTTACTTTTTAGTTTGACTTCTACCACATCCCAGTGCCTTTTTCCCACTAGCATGTCAGGTACAGCATGATTACTGACACTTACTTAAGGCTCCATTTACATACCGGTTCACTGTTTACCCTTTTCCCCCCTTTATTTGCTGCTCGCTCCCTCCACCGAGCTTCTACCATGCTTTAGCTACTTTTCCTGATGTGCCACCCTACTCAGATTGACTTCCTCCCCCTTGTGGTACTGTTCTATGAATCTGTCATTGCTAACTAACTCATGTATCCTTTCTTGCCATTTAGACCCTATGGGCTTGCAACAGAAATTGCAAGGGATCCTGCCTTTCCCATCCTACAAGATCATCTCTGATGGTTTTTTCTGTCAGTTGATTTGGTATTTCTTTTATTCACTTTACCCTTGCCTTATATAAATGTGTTCCCCACTTTGTAATTTCTTCACTAGCATGCTGATATGCGCTGTCACGCATGTCATAGGCTGCTTCTAGAGACCACGTTCGACAGCCCGTGTATGAACGCATGATGACAACTTGCCACCTTATGCATGGCCTGAATAAATGGATTAGCTGAATGATAATAGGATTACTAATTGGCTTAACATTTTCCCCTTCACGTGTCCCTTCTTCCTGTGCTCTCCTTCTTCTTTCTCTTTTTCTTTCTCTTCTCACTTATCTCCTGATGATGATCCCTACATATACTTAAGGGATCGAAAAGTTATCGACCATAGCACTATTGCTCTATTTGTTGTTATATAATTATGCACATGAGCATAAGTACTCGATAATATATGTGACATGACCATTATGTTTTCTTACAGTCACATAAAGGAATGTCTGAGCTTAGAAGTTTTTTGTCTTCTCTTCTGTTTTTTCCCCACCCTATTGAGGTTGTTTTGCTCAATAAATGTATTTGAATTTCGATTTGGACACCTGACATAGGCCTCATTGTACCACTATTTTTTAGTTTTTTGTGTTATTTTGTAAGTAAGGTACCATTGCTCCTTAATGTTAGACCTGCCAGCCCTAGGGTGGTCTTCCCCGCAATTTTTTTTCCTTTCCCATTCTGCCTCCATTTTTGCCACCATTTGTTTCTTGGACATAGGTCTCTGGGCGCCTTACCGCTGCTGAACAGTGCTGAGGTGCAGGTGCTCTCTCCTAACAATATGATTGCCATAGGCCCCTGCTACTGTGGAGTGGCCACTGTCATAGCTGGGCGCTAGTAGTTGGGATCAGGCTGGCACATTATGATACTGTAACCCTTAGCGTCCCGCCCCTTGTCATCAGAGAAGCCACCACAGAGTCCCCAGAGCCTTCTGGAATTTTCCAACCCCCCAGGTTGGCGCCAGAACTTGCCGCCTTTTTTCAGGGTCACCCTACCTAGGTGTATAAAGGTAAGGGAGGGAAAACCTGACAGTTAGTTGGGCACTACTGAACCTGGGGACCTTCCGCCGGAGTATAGGCTGCTGAGGTAGGGGGAGCTACACTACTGAGGCTGACTGAGCTTAGGCCCTGCGGACCCCCAAGATAGCTGAGTGATCCTGCCAGCCTGCTGACCTTGCCCAGTGTGAGGGGAACCAGGGAGACCAACTCCAGTGGGCTTGCCCGGGACTACCAACATCCCCCCCCCACTGCAAATACCTTCTGCAACTACCACCTGCCATCTTCTGCCAACGTCAAGTCTGGGAAACGCTGGGAACCCCCCAAGGTAAGCGCTGTGTCAGCCAAGCACTTTATTTCAAGAACTTACTCCCTCCTGCCAGCGCTGTGCTCATCTAAGCGCTACTTTGAAGGAACTTGCCACCTGCTGCTAGCGCTGAGCTACCCAAGCGCTGGATTGCCAAAATCTGTCACCCTTCTGCCAGCGCGGTGTCACCTATATGCTGGCCTTCATTTAATTAGGCCCTTTCTGCAAGCACGGTGCTGTCCTGCTGCTGTGTGCCCAGGCGCCGTTGAGTGAAGAGGCACTGAGCCGGACGCACCGTTGCGGCCCCTGCGCCGCCTCCAGAAGATGCTGTGCTGAAGTTCACCGCCGCCGGCCGGGTGTCTACATCCTAGCGTTGTGGCCCGAAGCACTGCTTGCCACAATCACCGCCACCCGCGGGGTGCCAGAAGAAGAAGAGTCGTGGTGCCCAAACTCACCGCCGCCAGCCCGGGAGACATGAGGGGAGCTGCGTGGGCATTGCCGCGGTAGCGGAGAAGGCCGCATGGGGCCTGGGCTGCGTGAGCGCGCGTTGCCAAGCAACCGGGGTGCCGGCAGCGTCATCGGCCGCGCACCCTCTAAGTCGCGCCTCCATTGGCTCCTGCGTCCGCACCCCCTGAGAGCCGTGCTCTCATTGGCTCCCAGGTCTCCGAGTGAAAGGGAGGCTGGAGCCTGCCCAAGCCAGAAGGAGGGGGCTCTGAGGAGGAGCATGGGAGCCCCTGACCTCCACGGAACCAGGCCGAAGACAGAGAGCCGCATCAGGAGGATCGCCTCTCCCCCCTGAGCAGGTAACATCCTGGGGAGGGAGGCAGGTTCCACATCAGAAGCGGGGCTGCCGGGGAATAAGACAGACATGGAGTGGCAGCCCCGTGACCTCCCCAATATCGAGTAAGGCCTGGCTGGGCAGAGGAGATGGTCCTTAACCCCCGGCTGGCCAGACCTGTCACTGTGTGCCCCAGCTTTTACCTGAAAAGGGCCACAGGCCCACCAATCCCCCAGATGTGGCCCCAGGGGCCTGGGAACTTCAAGTACTGACTGCCTGGGGCATGCTCCTGGCAGGAAGGATTTTTGTGAGACTGAATAGGGCCTGAACGGGCCAAATAAGTGTTACCCCCATTTTTTTGATATTAGGGACTGTTCACCTGCATGAATATGTACCTCCGTATGGTGGTCTTTATTGAGCATGTACAAAAGAGATGTGTTTTTTTTATTGATGTTAACAAAATGAATGTTGCCTAAGTTGATCCTGAATATGAGAAGTGGTACTGTTAGAGAACCCATGTACCAGGAATGCCATATGTAGTAATAACCTGCAGTTGGGGAAACTGTCTATTCTGCACCCTGAGCGAGTTTTGCGTTTTCTAATCTTGTCCAAGGAGAGATAAAGATACTTGTTTTTGCTAATGAACCTAGAGTGGCGTCTTTTCATTGTGTGTACATTACTGAGTCAGTGTGTGTGTGCGCTGCACAACTACTTCACACATATCTTCCGGAGTGCCTTCCCACCTCGCGTCAAGCTACCACGATGGAGTTAGTGGTCCCTGGGACCTTCCGGGTCTAACACTGGTGGCAGCGGTGGGATTAGGACTTGGGCTTGTGCAGCACCCTACAGTGACTCAGTGTGCGCCGCAATTTGACACCTGGTTTTCTGCAAGCTTAAAATTCTCCCTAATTGCCTGATTGTGAATGCTCTTGTGTTAAACCTGTTACCACCGTCCTAGTGGTATTCCCTGGTATTGCACGAGGCCCCAATTATCCGGTGATGAAGGAAGCGTTACTTAAGAAATTTGGCCTGACCCCTGATAAATACCAACAGAAATTCAGAAATAGCCACAAACTTCCCACCCAGAACTGGGTAGATTTCCTAGACTATGCCCGTAAAGCATTAGAAGGTTGGGTGCGGGGCAGTGAGGTGACAGACTACGAAGGGCTGTACGATCTGTTTTTAAGAGAGCACCTTCTTGATAAGTGTTTTCCAGAGCAGCGCCAATACCTGGTGGACCGCAGGTTGACCGACCCGAGGGAGCTTGCGGAGGAGGCAGATACCTGGGTCAGTACCCGGGTGTCCCACAAGGAATCCGGGGGGGACTCCCAGAAGGGTGGACAGGGTTTTCCCCAGAAGAGAGAGGGGGGAGATAAAAGGCCCCCAAAATAGACCACAAGGGAGGGGGGTAGGGGGGTAGGATCCCAACCCCAATCTGGTTCTCCCAAGCCTACTTATCCTGACCGAAGCCAGCAGCCTAAGACTGTCCAGTGCTACGAGTGAGGGGAGGTGGGACACTATAAGGGGGATCCCCAGTGTCGGAAAAGGTCCCCAGCCCCTACTGGAGGTAAGAGCCCTGGGGTGGCTAGTGTAGCGCTGGGGGAGGAGTTGTCCCTAGATAAGGGGGGTGAGTGGGCAGGCTTGACGCTAGTATCCCTGGGGGACAGGGAGATGGTCCCACAGAGGCAGCTACCCTCAAATACTGCCAAGTACCGGCAGAGGGTCCTTGTTAACGGGCAGGAGGTGGAGGCTCTGAGGGACACGGGTGCCAGCATGACGATGGTAAAGAGACAGCTGGTATCCCCGGAGCAGGTGGTTCCTGACATATTCCACCCGGTTGTGATGGCTGACAACAATGTGGGTCACTACCCTGTGGCCCAGGTTCCCTTTGAGTGGGGAGGGGTCTCAGGCCTGTTGAGAGTCACGGTGAGCCCTGCCATGCCAGTGGATTGTTTGTTAGGAAATGACCTCGAGCATACCACCTGGAAGGAGGTGAAGTTTCAAGCACACACCGAAATGCTGAGACTACCAGGATGGACCTGTGTGGTCACACGGTCCATGGCTGCCCGGCAAGGGGATCAACCAGGGCTGGAGCCTGGAACAATGGCCCAGCCCACCGCTGAGCAGGACGATGCCTTGGAAGATGCACCCCGTGAGATGGATGGGGCACACGCTGCGGTGGCCCCGGAGTCCATGGAGGTTGACGTTGGCCCCGTGGGGGACTTGCCAACCCCTGCAGAGTGGCAGGTGGAAGGAGGGCCTATCCGGGAGGAATTCTGTCGCGCGCAGAGGGAGTGCCCCACCCTTGAGGGCATGCGGCGACAGGCCAAAGCCCAAGCAGCAGGAAATGCTGCCGGGAACTACCATATCTACTGGGAGGATGGCCTTCTTTACAGCGAGCCCAAGGCCCCGGTGCATGGGTCCTCGAGGGCCTTAGTGGTCCCCAAATGCTCCCGAGCATTTCTAATGGAATTGGCGCATGAGATCCCCCTGGCGGGACACCTGGGCCAGGATAAGACATTTGCCTGTTTGGTCCCACACTTTTATTGGCCCAGGATGAGAGTCGCCTCGGACACCTTCTGCAAGTCTTGCGTGACTTGCCAGGCGAGTGGGAAGACCGGGACCAAGTTGAAGGTCCCCCTGGAACCACTACCGGTCGTCGGAACCCCTTTCGAGCGGGTAGGCATCGACATTGTCAGGCCTCTGGATCCACCGACCACCTCTGGACATCTTAGTCCTGGTGGACCACGCAACCCGGTCCCCGGAGGCCATCCCTCTGAGGACCATTACTACACCTGCGGTGGCGCGGGCACTGATGAGGATTTTTACTTGGGTGGGTTTCCCCAAGGTCGTGGTGTCGGACAGGGGCACCAACTTTATGTCGGCCTACATGCAGGCCATGTGGAAGGAGTGTGGGGTGCTTATAAGTTCTCCACTCCTTACCATCCCCAGACCAACGGGCTTGTGGAACGTTTCAATAAGACGCTGAAAGGAATGATCCGGAATTTGCCTGAGGACTTGAGGAGGAAGTGGGACATCCTTTTGCCCTGTCTGTTGTTCTCCTACAGGGAGGTGTCACAGAACGGGGTAGGCTTTAGCCCCTTCAAACTTCTCCATGGACACCCTGTCAGGGGACCCTTCAGTCTTGTGAAGGAGGTGTGGGAGAAGACTCCTAGGAGGCTTCCCCGAGATGTGGTAAGTTACATGCTGGAGTTCTGCAGCCGGAAGGCCAAGCTATGGAAGGAGGAATCCGACAACCTGGAGGCCAGTCAAGCCATCATGAAGGAGTGGTACGGCCGGAGCACCCATCCGGTGGAATTGGAAGCTGGACAGAAGGTGTGGGTCATGGAGTCCAGAGAGCTTAGCGCCCTCCAGGACCGGTGGACTGGGCCATACAAGATACTGGAGAAGAAGGGCCCAGCCATGTACATGGTTGATCTGAAGACCCCGCGGCAACCCCACCGGGTGTTGCATGTTAACCGCCTCAAGCCGCACCACAAAAGATCGGAACTTACCCTCCTGATGGTGACTGATGGGAGCGAGGAGGAAGAGAGCGAGCCTTTGCCGGACCTTCTGGTGTCCCAAGAGAAAGATGGTTCGGTGGAGGGAGAGGTCCTCTTCCTGTCCCTTACACCAGAGCAACAGAAGGACTGCCGCCAGGTATTGGAGCAGTTCGCCTCCTTGTTTTCCCTCACTCCTGGAATCGCCCACCTGTGTACCCATGACGTGGACACAGGAGACAGCCCCCCTGTTAAGACCAAGTCGTACTGGCTGTCCGACAAAGTGAAGACCAGCATCCAGCGCGAAGTCACCAAGATTCTGGAGCTGGGTGTGGTCGAGCCATCCAGCAGCCCCTGGGCTAGTCCGGTGGTGTTGGTGCCGAAAGCGGCCCCACCGGGCATTGCACCTGAACTTCGGTTCTGTGTGAAGTATCGAGGCCTCAACTCCATGACCAAAACGGATGCTCACCCGAACCCTAGGGCGGATGAGCTCATTGACCGGCTAGGGGCAGCTCTGTACCTAAGCACTTTCGATCTTACGTCAGGGTACAGTCAGATCGCCATGGCGGACCGAGCCAAGGAGAAGACTGCGTTCTCCACCCCCGAGGGCCACTTCCAATTTCGAGTGATGCCCTTTGGGTTGAAAAATGCTCCTGCCACTTTCCAGCTGTTGGTAAACCAGGTACTTTCTGGCTAAGAGGCCTTCTCAGTGGCCTACCTGGATGTCATAGCTGTCTTCAGCAGCAGCTGGGAGGACCATCTGGAGCATCTCCAGGAGATACTGCAGGCCCTGCAGCGGGCTGGCCTAGCCATCAAGGCCAGCAAATGCCAGATTGGACAGGGATCTGTCGTCTACCTGGGGCACCTGGTGGGCAGGGGTAAGGTGCAGCCCCTCCAGGCCAAAATCGAGACCCTCCTGGCCTGGGAGCCCCCCAAAACCCAGACAGAGGTCAGGGCTTTCATGGGCCTCACAGGTTATTACTGCCAGTTTGTCAAGGGCTATGGTACCATCGTGGCCCCCTTGACCAAACTCACATGAAAGAAGCAACCCCAGAAAGTAATTTGGACAGACGCTTGCCAAAAAGCCTCAAACAGGTAGAGTACCATTGAACAGGAAGCGTTTGTTGTGGTTTGGGCCTTGCAGAAGCTGAGGCCATATCTCTTTGGCTCTCAATTCCTGATTCAGACAGACCACCGGCCCCTTTGCTGGCTCATGCAGATGAGGGGCGAAAACCCTAAATTGCTGAGGTGGTCCATTTCCCTCCAGGGTGTGGACTTTCGGGTGGAACATCGACCCGGAGTAGACCACGCCAACGCTGACGGTCTCTGTCGGTTCTTCTGCCTTAGTGATGAGAACTCCCTAGAGGTTGGGTAGCTCTCCCCACTTTCGGCTGGGGGGGAAACGTGTTAGACCTGTCAGCCCTAGGGTGGTCTTCCACACATTTATTTTTTTCCTTTCCCTTTCTGCCTCCATTTTTGCCACCATTTTTTGTTGGACATAGGACTCTGGGCACCTTACCGCTGCAAAACAGTGCTGAGATGCAGGTGCTCTCTCCTAACAATATGGTTGCCATAGGCCCCTGCTACTGCGGAGTGGCCACTGTCAAATCTGCGCGCTAGTAGTTGGGATCAAGTTGGACCATTATGATACTGTACCCCTGAGCGTCCCGCCCCTTGTCACCAGAGAAGCCACCACAGAGTCCCCAGAGCCTTCTGGAATTTTCCAACCCCCCAGTTTGGCGCCAGAACTTGCCACCTTTTTGAAGGGTCACCTGACCTAGGGGTATAAAGATAAGGGAGGCAAAACCTGACAGTTAGTTGGGCACTACTGGACCTGGGGACCCTCCGCCGGAGTATAGGCTGCTGAGCTAGGGGGAGACTACACTACTGGGGCTGACTGAGCTTAGGCCCTGCTGACCCCCAAGAAAGCGGAGTGATCCTGCCAGCCTGCTGACCTTGCCCAGTGTGAGGGGAACGAGGGAGACCAACTCCAGTGGGCTTGTCCGGGACTACCAACATTCCCCCCCACTGCAACTACCTTCTACAACTACCACCTGCCATCTTCTGCAAACGCCAAGTCTGGGAAGCGCTGGGAACCCCCCAAGGTAAGCGCTGTGTCAGCCAAGCACTTTATTTCAAGAACTTGCTCCCTCCTGCCAGCGCTGTGCTCATCTAAGCGCTACATTGAAGGGACTTGTCACCTGCTGCTAGCGCTGAGCTACCCAAGCGCTGGATTGCCAAAATCTGCCACCCTCCTGCCAGCACGGTGCCACCTATACGCTGACCTTCATTAATTAGACCCTTTTTGCAAGCGCTGTGCTGTCCTGCTGCTGTGTGCCCAGACGCCGTTGAGTGAAGAGGCAGTGAGCCGGACTCACCGTCGCGGCCCCTGCGCCGCCTCCAGAAGATGCTGTGCTGAAGTTCACCGTCACCAGCCGGGTGTCTACATCCTAGCGCTGTGGCCCGAAGCGCTGCCTGCCACAATCACCGCCGCCCGCAAGGTGCCAGAAGAAGAAGAGTCGCGGTGCCGAAACTCACCGCTGCCGGCCCGGGAGACGTGAGGGGAGCTGCACAGGCATAGCCGCGTCGAAGGAGGAGGAGGCGCCAACAGAGATCTCTGCCGTGGCCCCCGAAGCCTTGGGAGTGCCACTGCAGTAGCGAGAAGGACGCCCATTGCCAAGCAACCGGGGCGCCGGCCGCGTCATCGGCCACGCCCCCTCTAAGTCGCGCCTCCATTGGCTCCTGCGTCCGCGCCCCCTGAGAGCCGTGCCCTCATTGGCTCCCCGGTCTCCGAGTGAAAGGGAGGAAGGTGTCCCTTCCTGGACATAAACAATCTTTAAATGGCGGTTTGTAGGTTCTATGTGTGCTGCTTAATGCAGCACAAATAGAAGTTGCTAAAAGTCATTTGTTTCATGATTGCTTATGTGCAGTAAGGGACATCTTCCTTCACATAAACAATCAATGGCCTTTTTCTGTTTCTATGTGTGCTGCACAACGCAGCACACATGAAAACAGCAAAGACAAGGAGAAATTAAACATTTTTCCTTGTTGCGCCAGGGTAAGGACAGGTTTACCCTGGTCCTAATTTTAGTGCTGCCCCATATTTATGCCACCCTTGTAACTATGGGACAGCATCAAAATCAATGAGTGTTGTGGTGGAACGCCAGCCACAACACCCATTGCCCTTCCTTTTCACACGTGAAAGGGTTCCTTATTTACAAGGTAGTGTTAAGCCATGTTAAGAAGCCTAACACAGCCTTGTATATAAGGCGAAGCCCCTAACGCCACTACAACATCTTTAAAAGTGACGTTGTGGTGGTGATAGGTGCTTGTAAATATGTCCCTTCGTTTAAAAGAATTAAGTAGGTTCTCTAGGCTGCAGAAGGAGCGTAAGGGTGTAATTTAGAAGAAGACAGAGTCGGTTTAGGGAAGTCTTACGAAGTCTTTGTAAATAAACTCAATATACGATTTAAGGACTTTGTTTTATCATCGGCACAAGTAGAGACATACAGAAAAAAATATGCTTGCTGCTAATTTCCTGCTTAACAGTCTGATTCTAGAGAAGCCCAGGAAACTAGAAAAAGTGATAGATTAGGGCTTATATTATTAGCAGGTGTATCAATAGCTGTTACTGTAGGACTAATTGTTTTGCTTCTAGGATTATATCACATACACTTTTCAATTCAGTTCAGATTAGATCTAGAACTACCCCTAGAACCCCAATTCCTACTGACAATATCTTGCATACATTTGATTTTAAAATATTGCATGTAGATTCATCGATAGGTTGATTTCTCCTCAAATGCTTATTTTAAGTTACTTTTATGAGTAGATTGACAAAATGGATGTCTGTACACAGTTATTTGCATCAGCCTCAAGAAGATATTACCTACCATCACATTCCTCTGACATATGGTGGGACATGTAGTCTATTAATGAGACTTTTGTATGAAACGGGCCATTTCCAGTATTATTTTTCGAATTACGATTTAGTGCTTTCGGAAGTACCTTTATTTAAATATTCAAATCGCCATCCCAAGGCTAAAGAGACGGAAATAGCTGATAGCTTCTTTAAACTCATTTTAACGTTAGACACTGCTTATGCTCATAGAAAACATTTAACCTGACTGATATTGAAAAGATTTTTTTTCTTTTTTTTTTACAAATCTTTTTATTAAACATGCAGGAATGCAGTATATAGTACAGTCACCAACTGAGGCGTATGGTAAAGACAATATAATATACAATCCCAGATTACAAACAGCCAGTATTGTGGAGTGCAGGACATACTTCACCAACAACTCTTGATCGAATGCTCCAACACGATGGGAAGGTCCACTCACCCCCCTCTCCTCCACCCCGCTGCTTCATAGTCTCCTATAAGTAACCCATTGGTGCCACACTTTCTCCCATTTCTTGGGGCAACCCCTGCCTTCGTATATTACTTTTTCGGCTGCACAACACCAGTCCAAATCAGACTTCTATTGACCCACCCTTGGTGGCTGGGCAACCGACCATGCGCGGGCAATGTTTGGAGGATCCGCAACTTTATAAGCCGGAATTGTCCCCTAATTGCCACTTCTCTTGGGATTTTCACTGCTTCCACCCAATCATCATCCTCCAGCAACCCAACATCAGCCTCCCAGGCCGCCCTTTACCCACCCAGGGGGGTCCGGAGAGTTGTTGACGATCTTTCTGTATGTGCAATATCCAGCAACTTCCATTTGCCGAAGCCCTGCAATTTCCCAACCTCCCCGAGTAAATCACTGTCCCATAGTGAAGTGCATTCAGTCAATTTATTATCCCACCCCAGGAAGCTATTTGCACCCTTCCATGCATCCAACACTGCACTCGTGTGGGGGGGCACAGACGCACCAGTGCGTTTGCAATATAAAGCGGCAGGGTAGCCACCGGCACCCATCACCAAATGATCAACCTGGTATGCCAGATCGTTCCTGTCCCCGAAGGCCCAGTTATTTATCACCAACAGTTGCAACGCCCAATAATTTTTCCTGGGGTTCGGCACAGCCATGCCCCCCTCATACACCTTTGTAGTTTTGCTAACGCTATCCGTGCACCACCGTCCCATAGTAGCTTTCGCAGTTCACTATTAATCTCCTTAAAGAACCCATCCGGTATCTTATATGGGGTTTTCTGGAGAATATAAACCATCCGTGGTAAAGACATCATTTTAAACAGGACAGTTCTCCCAATCAGGGAGATAGGTAATGTCCTCCAGTGTGCCACATCTCTTTTAAGATGTTCAAGCTGGGGCAGCAAATTTCAGGCCATGAATTTTTCCTCCGACTTCGTCACAACCGCACCCAGATATTTGAACTGGTCATGCACCTGCAGCCTGATCCCATCCAGAAGAGCGCGCGGCGGGCCAACCGAAAGCATGAACAATAGGGACTTAACCCAAATAATGCAATAACTGGAGTATCCCCCAAACAAGTGAAATATTTGTAGGACTTTGTTGATGGTGAAGTGGGGCCTAGTCGCATATAAGAGAACGTCGTCGGCGTATAGGGAGATTTTCTCCTCCCATTGTCCACCTCCATCAATCCACGAGGCCACTGGCTCTGCCCGCACCCACGCCGTGAGCGGCTCCAGTGCCAGCGCAAACAGCACAGGGGACAGTGGATATCCCTGTCTCGTCCCTCTATGCAAGTCGAAGAAACGAGAGACGGAACCATTCACAAGCACTTTAGCCGACAAACTGCTGTAGAGCAGCCCAATCCAAGATTTAAATCGAGGGCCGAACCCAAACCTGTCCAAGACAGTGAACAGATAGTGCCACTCGATGCTATCAAATGCCATATGTGCGTCTAAGGACAGGAGTGGTGCGTAGACGGCCGGCTGGGACACAGTCAGGTGCATCACGCCATTTAGACGTCATAGATTTAATCTGGTGCTCCAATGTGGCAAAAAGCCGGACTGAACAGGGTGTATTAACGAGGAAATCACTCCGGCAAGGCAATTGACCAAGCCTTAGCGAGGACCTTAACCTCGATGTTCAGTAGAGATATAGGCCTGTAGGAGCTACAATGGTTCAGCGGTTTACCCACCTTGGGTATGACCACAATGGTGGCCGTGTGCTGGGCCAGCGGCAGGCAGCCCACTTCCCTGGTTTCTTCAAGCATAGAGAGAATATGCGGCGCCAGGACACTAGTCATGTGTTTAAAGAACTCCGCAGGTAGGCCATTTGGCCCTGGAACCTTCCCAGACTGTAGATCCTGAATTGCCTCTTCAATTTCCTCAAGAATGAAGTCGGTGTCCAAGCTGTCTCTATCTTCTTCGGACAGCGTTGGTAGCCGAACGTCCACCAGTAAGTCTCAGCAATCAGTCTCTGTTCTGACAGGCTGTCAGGAATACATTTCCTCATAGTACTGCGCGAATGCTTCTGCTATTCTCTCACCCGTCACCTACGTTATCCCCTGCGAGTTGCAAATCCCTGCCACCCAGTTACGATCTCTATCCCTCCTCTCTAGCCAGGCAGTCATCTTGTTGGCTTTGTTGCCAAGGTCGTATACCCGTCTCTGCGTTGCTAGGGCCACTGCCTTTATGCAGGTGCCAATAAATTGGTCCTACATAAGCTTCAAATGGTCCAGCATGCGGCAGCACGCTTAGTGCTGAAATGGCCTAGGAGGTCATCTGCATCAGTGGCATGCCTGTAGAGATATTGTAAGACAACAGTCCTTTTAATATGATTAACCAAGCGATTAACTTTCCAGGAAAGAACCTTGAGGTTATTGAAATATCGACGGTCCCACTGGTGCGTCCCATCTACACTTTGGCCTTCCATGCGGAAGGGAACCACCCCCACCCCATACAGTCAACCAACACCCACAGCGGTAGAGCCACTAAGTACTGCATAGATCCTGCATAACAAATTATCAACAAACAAAAATTGAACATTCCTGATAGAACTAAGATAACTCCCCATATCCTGATCCCAAATCCCCCTTCCCTGCTACTCTGCAGAGTGCCTGTTGCCCTAAACTGAATAACTATTTAGGAGGGTGGTAGGTGCCGAGCAGGTAGCACATTGCCCCGACTTCCAGCACATCCCCAAACCCCTCATAATTCTGGTTCAATCCTGCTGACCATACATCAGGTCATCCGCCACTAATAGTCCCCAGTGGGTAAAGTCTCGTACACAAAGTCCCATCCTCAGGGTGGTGGAGGAATAAACTCCCCGCCAGACTCAAGGGACCAAACCCACCACGTTGGTTTACTTGCCATCTTCAGATTCATAATCTCAAGTACATCTCAGTCCGATCCCTAAGTCCTCTATTCCGTAGGGTCATCTTGTCGATCTTTCCGGCCTCGTCGTCGCTCATGTGGAGAAGTGTGGCCCACTATGCGCCAGCCCTCCAGCCATTCCCAGGCATCTTCAGCCATTCCAAAATACCATGTCTTCCCTTCTGTAACGACTCTCAACTTTGCTGGGAACATCATGGATATTTGATGTCCTTGTTACATAGTGCCCTTTTAACACCCTCGAAGGTGTGCCGCTGTTTTTGGACCTGGAGGGTGAAGCCCTGAAAAAAATGTATCACCGCATTTTCATGTTGCAAGTCCCCCCGTGCCCTTGCCGCCTGCAGGGTGGCATCTCTATCTTGGTAGTTGAGGAGACACGCAATGATTGTTCTGGGTGGGGCACCATGCTTTGGTTTGGGATCAAACCCAGATCTGTTGACTGGGTGTGAGTTTTGATTGGTTCTGATGCTCCGTCCATCACCACCCCCTTTTGTACCGCTTTGTTCGCCATAAGTTGGCAGGGTATGCTCAGACGTGAGTCCCTTGCTCACTTTGCCACTGGATTCACGCAAGCCTGGCTGAAGACGGCTGAAATGCCAGAACCTGGTCCTAGGAAGCTTGTTTCCGGTCCAGGGAAGGCATGGCTTGGCAGTTCGGGCTGGACTGTTCCCATGAGGCACAGGGTCAGACTGATTTGCATATGGCCATGTCTGAACTGGGGTGGCAGAGTGGGCTAAAGAACGGTGATGGATCAAACCCAGATCTGTTGACTGGGTTTGAGTGTTTGATTGGTTCTGATGCTCCGTCCATCACCACCCCCTTTTGTACTGCTTGGTTTGGGGACTGGCGCCCTGTGTGAACGTTCGATTGTAAAATGCGTAGAGTGTCTTGGGGGCTTCAGATGATTCAGGATGAGGTCTTCCAGAAACAGATCCACACTTGGACCCTCCATCCCCTCCAGGACTCCGACCACATGAATGTTGTTTCTTTGAGCACGCCCTTCCTGGTCCTCAAGCTGGGCAGCCATCACCTGTCGCTCCGTAATAATCCTGACCTGCTCCTCAAGACTTTTGGTGCTGGTTTGCAGGTGCGTGACGTCCTTCTCCGTGGTAGCCACTTTATCTGCCATTTTATGGAAATCCGCATGCAGGAGATTCACCTCCGTTGCTACCTGCGTCTAGTTTGGGTTCAAGCGAGCCCTTGAGCTCTGCAATCGCTGCCATTATTGCACCCATAGCTGGCTCTGCTGTGCCCTCCGAATGCTGCCTCTGAGCGCCGGCTGCCAGTTTAGGGATGGCGTATTTATCCATTTTGTTCTTCTGCGTCACTGACTGTCCTTTGGGCTTCATCCAAGGGAACCAGCGTCTACAACTATGGCTTCCCTTGTGGGCACCCTGATGGTAAGCACTGAAAATGACTTCCCACACCAAGCACTCCGCAGATCCATGCTCCAAAAAGTTCAGGCACACTGTGCCACCACCCACTGGATGCTGCACTAGGAGTACGCAGCTCTCAGCGTCTGTCTTGAAGGGGGGCCGCAGGATCGTACTGACCCTTTCTCTGGCTATCACTGGTCACTTGCCTCAGATCAGGACACACTCGCACACCTTTGGACTCGCAGGAGCAGCTAGTCGCCACTCTGGGCTCGCCACAGGAGATGCCTCTCCGGGGGAGTGACCACTCATTCCCCCCAGTCAAGGAGGGACGCCTTCTGGATCCAGACGCAATCTCGGGCACAATCAAATCTCTGGTATGCACGGCGTGGGTCACAATTCCCCCCCAAAAAAACTCCGGTCGGAGCTGCCCCACCTGCAAAACGATATGGGTGCCTCACAGCCTCTCACCAGCTGTGCTGAGCAAGGTAGGACAAATGTAGGTAAGAGGTTGAGTAGCTACCTAGGCCTAGATTGGGGTACATAACAAGAGATGAATTAAAACTAGGCCTGGAGGGAGTTGCAAATGTGGAACTCTGCAAAGTGTCCAAAAACTGTGCCGCGTAACGTGGAGATCCACAAACAGGCGGGGCTGCTAGGCAAGCCCGTTCGCATTATGTTTTCACAGCGTGAATTGAGTTCTCGTGCCAGAAACTGTGCACAAATGGCACCATATGGTTCGCATGGGTGCAGTCATTTTGTTTTCTGTTCTGTTCATGATGCTGGGCCTGTTTTTTCAATCTTTATTCAATCTTTTCAATCCTCTCCCGTCTAACTTATCTACCTCTCAATTTTATTTATTGTACCAGTGTGTGTATTTGTGTTTGTGTATTTTACATTTTGTCATATTTTTGTGATTTCTTTTTATTTTGCCCATTACTTCCTTAGTTCTTTCTTTTTTTCTTCCTTTTCCTATTTCTTTTATTTTTCCCCCCCACACAGCACCACAGTAGAGTAGGGCGGGCAGGGGTGCTGCGGCGCCAGTCCCAGAGCAATGACCAGCAGTTGCCTACCATGTGGTCGTCGGTGCCAAATAGGAGTACACCTCAGCGCAATGTTTTGTGAGGCGGAGGTGGCAGCACTAGTTTTTTGTGTGCCGTGCCACCTCCCCTCCATGCTGGCAGCAGGCAGAAGGCCTGGAACTGGATACCCCCTGCAGGAGCATCAGCTGCATTGGGGTGCACCACACCACCAATTTCCAGCGTACCAAACAGCAGCTGACGCACCGCTGGGCAGATATCTTCAACTGCGAGCAGGACCTGCTCAACCTGCTAGGCATGGAGATTGCGGGGCTTAGTCAGTAATTATTTGTTGTGTTTGTGTTCTACAATGCTAAAAAAGCAAATCAGAATAGCATGCTGTTCACACTCAGATGTAAGTTAAGTTTACATTAAGAATATTATGTGATCCAGTTTGAGTTAGCCAGGAGCTTGCTGCTACCTAATTGTACTCACCGGCTCTCGCTTTGGCAGAATATTCAATAATCCATTGCAGACTCCTCTGTGCTCCTTCCACCAAGATAGTAAATTAGTGATATTAGTGAGTTAGCGTTCTCTGTGACTTTCTTTATGTAGCGTGTACAGTACCAAGCAATCTCACAGTATTGTGTAATATACATCTATGCATTACAAAAAAGGGAAACCGAGTTGGTCCATCAAAGGAGTGGAGAAATGAGAATAGAATCAAAGATCATTCATTGCAATACAATAGTTCCAAATGTAGTTTTTGTTAAGGTAATTCGGAATAGGGATTTTAGGGTTAGTATGGCCAACTTGATAGTCAATAGTAGTACTATAGGCGATCTGATTTCAAAAAGTTCAATGCTTTTGCATTTGCCTGTCATAATACGTTTGGGGAGACTAATTGTACCACTAATCTTCTCTATTTTCAACCTCAGCACCCAAGGTCAAGTAGAGGTGCAGTTCAGAGGTGGGTCCGGGAGCCGGTGAGGAGATGCCGACCACCAGCGTCTCTGCTGAAGTTTCTGCTGAATCCATTTAGTCCTAATATTTATTATTTGTCTAACTTTTATCTCTACTTTCAATTTTGCCTTGTTTATTTTTTTTATACTGTCTCTGTTGGACAGGCCACATGAAGGGCTTGCTCCCTCCCCGCATGGCAGGGCCCGAGCCCCGGCCCTCCAGGTGTTACCCACAGAAACAACCCGCACCCCGTCTCCAGACGGGACTCCTGCCCCCGGACATCTCTGTATCAGGGGGCCGAACTACTACCGGCTCCCTCGCCCGGCCCGGCCGCCATCTTGGACACTGCACCACGAGGCCGCGTGGCCTCAGCTCGACCCTAACCCTGGGCCTGGCCAGGCCCCGACATCCTGGCACCACCATCCACCCAGGAGGTGAACGGACCACTTGGCAGGTCGATGGGAGAACGAAGTGTCGATGGCTCTCCCCCGCCAGGTGCCGATCGCCCCCCAGCTCCCCCGGGCGCGGGCTCCACCCCCCTGCTGGGTGTCTGGACTCCCTCATCCCGGACCTCCCGACCTCCAAGTGCGAGGGTCCGGACATCAAAGGGCGCCAGACCTATAACTGGGGCAGCTCCAGAGCAGGAGGGGAGTTGTATCCTGGAGTCGAGAGACACCGTGAAGAACTCTTCCTTGACGGACTACCGGCGCTGCCGTAGCCCTGCCTTGTGAACTTTCGTCCTGCCTGCTGGCGCTGCCGCGGCCTTCTGCATCCTCCGTCCTCGTCGGGACCTGCTGGCGCTGCCGCGGACCGTTGTGACTACCACCTTCGTCGGGACCTGCTGGCGCTGCCGCGGACCGTTGTAACTACCACCTTCGTTGGGACCTGCTGGCGCTGCCGCGGACCGTTGTAATGACCACCTTCACCGGGTCCTGCTGGCGCTGCCGCGGACCGTTGTAACGACCACCTTCACCGGGACCTGCTGGCGCTGCCGCGGCCCGTTCATCTAGAACACCGAGCTCGAGGATTGTGAGCTATCCATCCTATCATCGCATCTACCAGATTGGTAACCAGACTGTCCCGCTACCCCCTTTCCCAACCAAGAGACTAGAATCGAGGGGACCCCTGAGTCCAGACCTCCTTGTACCATTCTATCGTACCTAAGAGATCGCTTATAAAGATTGTTAAACCTTATCCTTCTGTGGTGTATATCTGTGGGGGGGAAGTTACTCGTCTGTACGATCGCTGGAGACGGCTCTCCCCGGAGACCTCTCCCCTTGTCCTCGGCCGACCCTCCCGGTCCGTCTAACATTGGTGGCCAGCGGCGCGATCCGAATCAACGCGTAATCGTACAGAGAGTAGCTCACCCCACGACGAAACCACAATGTCAACCAAAGAGAGCAGATCCACCGAGAAATTCCAGATGGAGAAATTGGAAGAGTACAGCCATCGTGAATTGAAACAATTCTGCATTGAACTAGGCATTGCTACCACCGGCCTGAGTACCAAAGACGATTTCAAGCACGCCATTGAGTCGTGGGCAGAAACCGGGGCCGCCAGATCCCCGGACCAAAACATTGCAGCATCAGAGAGGAACACCACGGCTCCCGAAGAGCGAAGAACGGGCCTCTCGCAGGAAGAGATCCAAGAGAGAGAAAAAAACAGACTACATGAGTTAGAAATGGCACGGCTCAAAATGGACGGTGAACTAAAATTAGCCGAACAAAAACTGAACCTAGAGCATCTGCGGCTCCGAGAAGAACGGGAAGAAAAACAGAGGCAGAGAGAGCTCGAAGAAAAGAGATTAGCATACGAACACGAGCGCAAACTGGCAGAAATAGACCTACGGAAGCAGAACAAAGAACTGGAGGTGCCTGAGCGACCGCGCACCCCGGGAGCGACAGACAAGAAAGTCCACATCCCCAAGGATGTCGTTCGAGAGTATGTCCGAGAGGACGACATACAACAGTGGTTCAAGGCCTACGAGATCGCCATGACCTCCCACCGGATCGATCGAAGTGACTGGGGAGCCGGTCTATGGGGGAGGTTCGTCAATGAAGGCCGCGATGCCCTGTTACAGCTCCCAGACCATCTGATGTCATCCTATGACCACATGAAGGCGGCCCTCCTCACCCGATATGGGCTCACACCCGAAATGTACCGCCAGAGGTTCCGAGACTGCACCCGGATCCTGGGTACAACTTGGGTGGAATATGTCAACTATTTCAGCCGAGCCTTCGAGGGTTGGATCAAGGGAAGCCACGTAACGACCTACGAGCAACTTTTTAATCTCATGGTGTGGGAGCACCTCTCTAACAACTGCTTCGTCGAGCTCAGGCAGCACCTCCTCGACAGTAAATTGACTGACCCACGGCAACTCGCCGCCGAAGCTGACCGGTGGGAAAGCACCCGAGTGAGCCGGAGAGGGCCGCACGAACAGAACCGGAACAACCAAGGTCAGCACCGTCCCCGAGGAGGAGGAGGAGGCCAGGGACGAGGAAGAGACACCGTCCCGGCCGCTCCCACTGCCAGCACCCCGCCCCCGGCCAGCCGGGGCAACCCCCCGATGCGCCCGGGGTTCCGAAACAATGTCACGTGTCACCGATGCCAGCGAGTCGGCCACTACGCCAATGACCCGAACTGTCCGCAGAACCAAACTCCGAGACCCCGCCAGGTAGCTGCCGCCGCCCTGGGGGGAGAACAAATCTCCGAAGAACAGGAAGAATACGAGCAGGAACAACAAGAGTGGGAACCGGCCGCCATGGTTCTAGCGTGCCTAGGGGAAAGAGACATGGTCCCGCGGGCTCCCCTACCCGCCAACACCAGGAAATATAGTCAGTGGGTGAACATTAATGGACGCCGGGCCGAAGCACTACGTGACACGGGGGCCAGTGTGACGGCCGTCCGCTGTCACCTGGTAAAACCAGAGCAGATCCTGCCGAACATTCTCTGCCCCGTCCGTTCAGCCGACAATTCGGAGAGTCTATGTTGGATGGCCTGCGTCCCCTTCGAATGGGGAGGAGTCTCCGGCATGTTGAAAGTGACGGTCCGGGATGATGCCCCCGTGGACTGTCTCCTGGGGAATGATCTTGAGAGTTCCCCATGGGCCGCCGTGGAAAGACAAGAGCACCTGGGGATGTTGGGCCTCCCGGACTGGGCGTGCGTAACCACCCGGTCCATGGCCGCCCGTGCCATCCCCTGACCAGAAGAACCAGAATGGCCAGCACCTCCTCCCCCGATCGCTCCAGTAGAGGACACCGACCATACCGACCCCCCAGAGCAAACCCCTGAAGGGCTCGCTCAGCCCCAGGACCTTCCCAACCTGGCTCAGTGGCGTCAAGAAGGGGGGCCCACCCAGGAACAGTTCCATCAAGAACAGAAGACCTGTCCCTCCCTCGAGGGACTCCGCCAGCAAGCCCTCGCCCAGAGCGCAGGGGACACCACCGGAGCCCATTGGATCTATTGGGACAACGACCTATTGTACAGTGAACAGAGAATCGCGGAGTTAGGGGCCAGTCGAGTGCTGGTGGTGCCCCTCCGTTTTAGAGACTTCCTGTTAAATTTGGCCCACGATGTCCCTCTGGCTGGACACCTGGGCCAGGACAAAACCTACAGTCACCTAGTGACACACTTTTTCTGGCCAAAGATGAGAAACGACGTCCTCAACCACTGCCGGTCCTGCCCCACGTGCCAGGCCAGCGGGAAGAGCGGCCGCAAACTCAAAGCACCTCTGCAACCCTTCCCAGTTGTCACCACCCCGTTCGAGAGGGTGGGAATAGACATTGTGGGGCCCCTGGACCCCCGTACAGCACAAGGACATCGGTTCATCCTGGTACTGGTGGACCACGCCACCCGCTACCCCGAGGCTGTGCCCCTGCGAACTGTAACAGCCCCGGTGGTCGGCCGGGCCTTAATGGGGATCTTCTCCCGGGTGGGCTTCCCCCGAGAAGTCGTCAGCGACAGAGGCACAAACTTTATCTCGAAGTATATGAAGTCCCTCTGGCAACAGTGCGGGGTCACCTACTGATTCACGACCCCCTATCACCCTCAAGGAAACGGACTCGTCGAGCGGTTCAACCGCACGCTCAAGGGAATGATTGGGGGGTTGGAAGAGCCCCTCCGTCGCCAGTGGGATTTTCTCCTTCCGTGCCTCCTCTTCGCCTATCGAGAAGTTCCCCAGAAGTCCCTCGGCTTTAGCCCTTTCGAACTCTTGTACGGGCACCCTGTGCGAGGGCCCCTCAGCCTAGTCAAAGAAGGTTGGGAGATGGCCCCCCTAAAGACCCCTCCAGACGTCTTCAAGTACCTCCTGACCCTACGCAATCAGACCAGGCGATTCAGAGAAATGGCGAAAGCGAACCTTGAGGCCAGTCAGGAGGACATGAAAAAATGGTACGATCAAAATTAGGGGTGGGCGGAATTTGCGTAATCGCGTTACGCAAATCTCCGCGAAACGGTAAAAAATCTCCGCGAACACGCAGAAATTCCGCGAACACGCGGAATTGCTTGTTCGCGATACTTTTTTCCTGTTCGCGATCGCTGTTTGCGTGCTCGGGGTGAAATATCTCGCGAACACGCATATTGAGAACGCGAACAAGCAAAAAATTTCGCGAAGTCGCGGAACGCAGATTTTTGGGCAATTTCGCGTTCTCCGCGGAACGCGAAATTACCCAAATTACCCAAATTCCGCAAATTTCGCGAACGGAACGGAATTTACCGCCCAGGCCTAATCAAAATGCCTCCTCCATCGAATTCGAACCGGGCCAACAAGTGTGGGTGATGTCCCCCACCGAACCATGTGCCTTGCAGGACAAGTGGACGGGGCCCTTCAAAGTGGTCGAACGCAAGAGCCCCGTCACCTATCTCATCGATATGGAATCTCCACGGAACCCCCTCCGGGTCCTCCACACCAACAGACTCAAGCCCCACTTTGTGCGCTCGGAGCTCAGCCTCCTGATGGCTACAGACAGTGGAGCGGAAGAAGACTCCGAGCCTCTCCCTGATCTCCTGAAGACTCGTGAGAAAGATGGTTCCGTGGACGGGGTCCGGCTCTCCGATGCCCTCACCCCGGAACAGCGCCAAGGCTGCCGGGACCTCCTGCTGCAGTTTGCTACCTTGTTTTCCCACACCCCAGGGGTCACCCCCTGGTGCGTGCACGACGTGGACACTGGGGACAGTCCCCCTATCAGACACCGGGCATACCGCGTACCAGATCGGGTACGGGCCTGCATCCAAGAGGAGGTATCAAAGATGCTCACGCTCGGGGTCATCGAGCCCTCGGACAGCCCCTGGGCCAGCCCGGTCGTGCTGGTCCCCAAAGCTGCTGCCCCCGGCACCACTCCTGAGCTCCGATTCTGCGTCGACTATCGGGGCTTGAATGCTGTTACCAGAACCGACGCTCATCCCATCCCCCGAGCGGATGAACTGATCGACCGCATGGGGGCTGCCCGCTACCTCAGCATCTTCGACCTGACAGCGGGCTACTGGCAGATCGGTCTCACACCCCGGGCCCAAGAACGATCCGCCTTTTCTACCCCCGATGGCCACTACCACTTCAAAGTCATGCCCTTCGGCATGAAGAATGCCCCAGCTACTTTTCAGCGACTGGTGAACCAGGTCTTGGCGGGGCTCGAGGAGTTCAGCGCCGCCTACCTGGACGATATCGCTGTGTACAGCCGCCACTGGTCCGACCACCTCCACCACCTCCGAGAGGTCCTGCAGGCCCTCCAACGGGCCGGCCTCACAATCAAGGCCGGCAAGTGCCAAATTGGTCAGGGGTCCGTGACCTATCTCGGACACCAGGTGGGAAGCGGTCTGGTGGCCCCTCTGCAACTCAAAATCGCTGCCATCCAGTCCTGGCAGCCCCCAGTCACGCAGACCGAGGTCCGAGCCTTCTTGGGGCTCACCGGCTACTACCGGCGGTTCGTGAGGGACTATGGCAGCATTGTGGGGCCCCTCACGGGACTCACATCCAAAAACCACCCGAAGAAGATCAACTGGACCCCAGACTGTCAAGCGGCCTTCGAGAAGCTGAAGGCCGCCATGTGCACTGCCCCTGTGCTCCAGGCCCCCGACTACAGTCGGGAATTCATCGTACAAACAGATGCCTCCGACCATGGCATCGGGGCGGTCCTCTCCCAGCTGAACTCCGAGGGACTGGACCAACCGGTGGCCTTCATCAGCAGACGCCTCCTGGCCCGAGAACAGCGCTGGAGCACCATCGAGAGGGAGGCCTTCGCAGTGGTGTGGGCCCTCAAAAAGCTCCGGCCCTATCTCTTCGGTACCCACTTCCGGGTGCAAACAGATCATCGACCCCTGCAGTGGCTAATGCAGATGCGGGGGGAAAACCCCAAACTATTGCGTTGGTCCATCTCCCTGCAGGGGATGGACTTCACTGTGGAACATCGACCGGGCCAAGACCACGCCAACGCAGATGGCCTGTCACGCTTTTTCCGCCTCGACGAGGAGAGTCCCCAAGAGGATGGGTGACTCTCCCCGCCTTCAGCTGGGGGGGACGCATGTTGGACAGGCCACATGAAGGGCTTGCTCCCTCCCCGCATGGCAGGGCCCGAGCCCCGGCCCTCCAGGTGTTACCCACAGAAACAACCTGCACCCCGTCTCCAGACGGGACTCCTGCCCCCGGACATCTCTGTATCAGGGGGCCGAACTACTACCGGCTCCCTCGCCCGGCCCGGCCGCCATCTTGGACACTGCACCACGAGGCCGCGTGGCCTCAGCTCGACCCTAACCCTGGGCCTGGCCAGGCCCCGACATCCCGGCACCACCATCCACCCAGGAGGTGAACGGACCACTTGGCAGGTCGATGGGAGAACGAAGTGTCGATGGCTCTCCCCCGCCAGGTGCCGATCGCCCCCCAGCTCCCCCGGGCGCGGGCTCCACCCCCCTGCTGGGTGTCTGGACTCCCTCATCCCGGACCTCCCGACCTCCAAGTGCGAGGGTCCGGACATCAAAGGGCGCCAGACCTATAACTGGGGCAGCTCCAGAGCAGGAGGGGAGTTGTATCCTGGAGTCGAGAGACACCGTGAAGAACTCTTCCTTGACGGACTACCGGCGCTGCCGTAGCCCTGCCTTGTGAACTTTCGTCCTGCCTGCTGGCGCTGCCGCGGCCTTCTGCATCCTCCGTCCTCGTCGGGACCTGCTGGCGCTGCCGCGGACCGTTGTGACTACCACCTTCGTCGGGACCTGCTGGCGCTGCCGCTGACCGTTGTAACTACTACCTTCGTTGGGACCTGCTGGCGCTGCCGCGGACCGTTGTAACAACCACCTTCACCGGGTCCTGCTGGCGCTGCCGCGGACCGTTGTAACGACCACCTTCACCGGGACCTGCTGGCGCTGCCGCGGCCCGTTCATCTAGAACACCGAGCTCGAGGATTGTGAGCTATCCATCCTATCATCGCATCTACCAGATTGGTAACCAGACTGTCCCGCTACCCCCTTTCCCAACCAAGAGACTAGAATCGAGGGGACCCCTGAGTCCAGACCTCCTTGTACCATTCTATCGTACCTAAGAGATCGCTTATAAAGAACGTTAAACCTTATCCTTCTGTGGTGTATATCTGTGGGGGGGAAGTTACTCGTCTGTACGATCGCTGGAGACGGCTCTCCCCGGAGACCTCTCCCCTTGTCCTCGGCCGACCCTCCCGGTCCGTCTAACAGTCTCCTTTTTTTGTCACTGCCCTAATCAGTTTTTTAGGCCTGGGTGGTGAACTCTGCTCTGTTCGCGGAGTTTGCGTAGTTCTCTGCACTCCGCAGAGATTGCGGAGTGCAGAAAACTCAACTCCACGTAGTGCAGCAGGGTTTTTTCCCCACTCGCGTATGGTAAGTTCGCAAGCGTGAGCTGCCGCTTGAGTAGAATTTCTTCCCGAGCGGCAGGAGGACCAGCACGAACTGCAGTTCGAACTGCACTCCGCCACATGCGGAACTCCGAAGAGTTTTTTTGTCACTTCATGGAGCTCTGCTTCGCTAATCTCCGCAAACTACGCCCAGGCCTGCAATTTTTGTTTATTTCTTTTTATCCCTCCATTATTCTTTTTTCCATATTTCATTTATTTTTTGTTGCTGACTTACTCCTGGCTTTCTCCTGTCTTTACTAGTCTCTAGTTTTCTTCAGCATTGTTAGTAAGTTTTCCCGCTCCTCTATATATTGTGTGGTACTGTCAAAATAAGAACAGATTTTTGGCATTCAGCTGTCTCCTGTGAAGATTTGTCGGCCCAAGTAAACTAGTTTTATTCACCACGGATGTTTATTGAGAAGGTTTTCTTTTTTTGCTCATGCCATAACAATTAAAGGGAGAGTAGCCATGGTCATGGACCCACCCCCCAATGCTGTGCTGTACTTCATTTATACAGTATACCAGCAGGTTCCATAACAGTGCAGCATAGCTGGAAAGTATGAGGTCCCATAATTGCATTCGCCAACCAACACCATGTGTCTTTCATTGACCATTATATTACTCCATCATTGTGCTTCAATGACTCAGAGTCTGCATCATAGGCTACAGCTCTGCCTCTCCTTTACAAATTTGTTTTTTGGTTGGCTTGACTGCCTGACTTTTCTAATATTGTTAACCAACAAAATGTCCAAAGTAATATTTTTGATAGAAGATACAGCTAACCGAACTGTAGTGACGTATAGCTGTGTATTTGTTTAATAAAAAATAAAGGGAGGCACAGACAACCAATGCCAGGACCAGTTCTGCTGAAGAGGCAGTTGGAGAGGGAGATACAGCAGCGGCAGGGATGGGTGGTGGTAAGTCACATTGCTTGCTTCTTGACAATTTCTATTATACTCACTAGCTACAAGGCCGTTGTGAGACTTGTGACTCATGAACCCCTCCGCTTTAGCATCTACAGTGGTGGTTGAGTTCTTAGGGCCTCTTCTATCTGCAACTTAGAAAAAGTTTGCATAATGAATGCTAAAAATGATGGGTTGATGGGAACAGGAAACAACAGAAGGTTAAAAGAAAGGATGGGTGAAATGGTTTATGAGTGAAAAGATGCGTGGGTGGGTGAAAGGATGCGTGTGTGGGTATTGGGTAAATGGATGGATGGGCAAGAGGATGGTTGAAAGGTTGGATATTGAATGGATGGATATATGGATTGGAAATTTAGTTGAAAGACTAAATGAAAGAAAGTAAAGCTTAAATCATGGGGGTTATCATTGGGTGAATTTAGAAGAATGAAGGGATGAATGAATAATTGCTTGAACGAAGAAACAAGGGAGCTCCTTTCGAGAGGGGTATGTTCACCTACTTCACTAACTTGGTTATATCAAAGTTTTAACAAAGCTATGGTTCAAAGTGGGAGTATTTTAATTTTAGGTCTAGTCTCTTGACTCATTGACTATAATTGTTAAGAGAGGTAGATATGTGTCCCACCAATCATCATTCATCACTTTCCTTCCTGCCCATGGCATTTTGCCACCACAACTTAAGTGCGGCATCATGACTACAGTGTTGGCTGTGCAATGTGCGTCTGCTTCAGTTAATGTACCATTTACAAAGTTTTCAATGCTTTGCAAACGGAACACAAAGTGACTGAATAAGCCAAAGTGTAGGCACATGATAATGATCAGTGACACCCCACTATTCTAAAGCACAAGCTCTACCTACCTGACCTAATCTGTATAACTTACCCTACAGTAGAGGAAGTTAAGTTTATTTTCCTTACTGCCAAGAGAATTAATTTGTTTGAAATCAATTGTGTTGGAGCATGACGCCAGGGAGTAAAATTAGATTAAGTCCCTGATTTCAAGTTTGGCAGATGGGATACTCTGTGACAAACGTGCCAAGTACAATCTACATGTCCCGTTCATCATTTTTTTCTACCGTCTACTTATGACAGACAGGATATCTGCATTTTATATGTGACGTGTGTGACATGGTATCTTATTTATCATTCATCTTCCTCTTAGAGTCAGGGTAGAATTTGAAAGGCATTTGGAGAAGAACAGGGCGATTGGAATCAAAGTAAGATAATTGTTCATTACAGATGCCCCAGCTGCAGACTGCAGAGAGTAGCAAAGTACCAAATGCACTGCTAGCATGCCTACATTAATTTAGCATAACTTGCACTCCATAGTGCACAATGCCTTACTCATTAATTAGAGGTAATTTATGTATGTATTTCCACACAAAATGTCTATTTAGTTTTTTACTAGGAAAGCCTTTGAAAGAAAAAAATTAAATCACAGTTTTTTAATCTGGTGCTAGACAAAATAGCCACCAGCCACATGGTCAAACAGCAACAACCAGCAAGGGCATGGCCACAACAAAGAACACATGCAGGCCTACGGCAAAAGCACACTGGCCTGCTACACAAAATGGCCAATGGCCACATGATCAAACAACAGCAACCAGCAAGGAGGCATAACCACAACAAAGAACACATGTAGGCCTATGGCAAAAGCAGATTGCCTGGCTACACAAAATCGCCATCAGCCACATAGTCATTCAACAACACTAAGCAAGGGGGCATAGTCACAACAAAGAACACATGCAGGCCTATGGCAAAAGCACACTGACTAGCTACAAATAAATACCCACCGGCGACATGGTCAAACAACAACAGCAAGCAAGAAGGCACGGACAACAAAGAACACATGCAGGCCTATGGCAAAATGCACACTATCTGGCTACACAAAATGGTCACCAGTCACGTGGTCAAACAACAAGAAGGAGGCATGGAAAACAAAGAACACTTGCAGGCCTATGGAGACTGAGTATACAAAATAGCCCCTGGCCAAATGACATGGGGAGTAAAAACAAATGGTGGCTTATGGTAAACACACTCATACACTGGCTAGACAAAGGAGGCATGGTAACAGTGAAGAAAACAGCATTAATTCACAATGCCAAAAACAAATTTAACTGAACTGTAAAATTTAACAACAACACACATCAAATATGTATTACCCCAACCTATACACTTTTAAAAACATGTTTTAATTGTTTCCATTGCCGTTCCTGGCCTAAATGATGTTTCAATGCAACAGATTCCACAGAAACAGTTGTTTTATGCCCCCATGATTAGTATTGGACCTACAAGTTGAGTTACCCTTTGGCAGACTAGAACACATAGTAAAATAAAAGAATATTGCTAATTTATCAAAAACCATGGAGAAAATGTGCTGAACTGTGCAACATTTTTCCTTTACAAAAGAAGAAAATGCAAAAAAATAACTAGGCCTCTACTGAAACTACAGACCTGCGACAACATCACATTTTAAAAATCAAATAAAAGTACAAATAAATACTGGTGAATGCCCTCTATCAAACAAACAACACCCTTCGACAACAGGTTTTGAATTTACTTGTGATATCAAGAAAAACAAAGTCCTTAATTCAAATGGCATATATGCGGCAGAGAAAGAGAGTGAGCCTTCCAGCCTCAAATCAAAACGAAAAGTGACCAGGAGATGGACAAACCACTGGGAGACGTCTGCTGGACAGGAACAGTAAGTTGGAGTCTCTGGGGCACTTCCTCCTTGCTGGAAAAAATAAGTAAAAGAAAGAAAGGCTTCTTGCACTAAAAACAACTTGAACGGTCCATTGGAGAAAAATATTGTTGAAGAGAATCTGCTCAAGGTGTAGCCGTGGGCACTTGTGCTCTGTCACGCTTGTTAACGGCACAAAAATGGGGCCGGCAGTTGCAGCTGTGCTAGCGGACGGCAAATTTTGCGAGTGCTTGTAAGTGGCCGGCAATTCTCATGGGCGCTCGCAAGTGCCCGGCAAGTCATGGCACGCTCGCCGCCACGAGGCAAAAAGCAAAATTTATCGGGAATTCCGCATTCTCGGCATATCGCGGAGTTCCCAAATTCCACAAACTCCGCGAGCTGAGTGGAATTTTACGTCTAGGCCTATTTAAAACACCAAGAGTCAACAGTTATGTCTGAAATAACTTTAGATTGGAAGCACATGGGAAAGCTATGTGTGAAAAAACTCAAATCTGCAATTAACACTAAAATTGTGGGAAGAAGTGATTGTAATCACATTTTTTAATGTGAAAAGAATTGGCCATTATTTATTGGAGGAAAAAATCCTGTTATTCCTGGAGTCTATTATGTTTGTGGAGATGAAGCCTATTTCATGTTACACCGAGGTTGGTATGGCACATGTTACTTGGCAGTAGTCTTCCCGAAGATTTATCATATAGAGCATTTAGGTGATCCTGTATGTTCGCATACTAAAAACATAAGAAGTAGTAGTGGTGCTGAAATAGTTGGAGATATATTTGGTGCACTGATACCTTCTTTAGGAGTAGTTTTGATTAATATTAAAATTAGAAAGCTGTCCACCAAAGTTGATAAGGTATCTGCTACTTCTGCCAGCTCATTGTTAGTCGTGGTTATTGAAATGATGGCTAAAAGAACTATGGTAATGCAGAATCGCCTTGTATTAGACATCCTTCTTGCGAAGGAGGGGGGAGTCTGCAAGGTGTTGAAGTTTCAGCAATGCTGCACCTACATTCCAGACAATAGTGAAGAGGTGATGAAATACATTAGGAACCTTACAGACTTAAAGGGATATTTAAAGGAGTTGGAAGGTCCAGGTGCATGGGAAGCAATTGGAAATGGATTTGCTGCAGAATTAAATTGGTTTGAAAATCTTGGAAGAGGAATAGTGGCTCAATTTTGAGACCCGTTGTGATAATTTCCCTTTGAGCAATATGTCTATTTGTAATCTATAAGCAGTACCAGTGTATAAGAGCAAAAAGAGAGGTATAGCAGGAAAGAAGGAGAAGTAGTAGAAGAAGAAGATGTGGCACTAGAGTAAAGTCAGTGCAGAACTGATGATGAAATAAAGTACCTGGAAAACACAAAACGGAAAATGTTAAAAACCTGAGGTTTTTTATTTGATCTCATTTGGTAAGATTCATATGTTGATTGTGATTGCTAACATCGCCATCCGAGGGGGAGTTGGAGCAGCACAATTTAGATTCCACCTTACATGTCACAGAAATGCAATTACATATGTGCATTTGACATTATATTCACTGTGTGCCTTAACTTGATTAAAGTGTGCAAAGAATTTAAACTCAATATCAAAATATATTTACTGTAGAACCAGATAATTCTATAGGTGTGCACTAATGGTCAGTTCAAACATGAAGGCATGTATTTCTTTCTTCACTTTTTACACTTACCGTTCAAGATATTTTTGCATATGTAAATATGTACTTCTACTCATGTTTTGCATTTATTTTAAAGTTACACATGAACATGTATAACCACGTATTCGAGGTGCACAATAAATGTTTGATTTAAGTTAGCTTGACAAAAGGCGTCAGTTGAAATGCATTTTACTTTGCCAGCATGTTTTCTGTTTTTCTTGCAGGTACACTATCGTGATTTACATTAGCTAGATAAAGTTTTACTGTTTGTATTAGACTGCTGATAGAGAGGCTTGGAAAGAGACTTGGCAGTAAACATGGAGAACAATGATTGGAAGAAGCTTTCTGTTCATCATTTACCAGGAAGGCATGATGTTAAAGATTGGGAAATGCAGTTTCAGTTAGATTTGATTTGAATCTAAAGCTATGTTGCAGATGCACTTGAATAGTGATTTGATTGGTTCTTGGTGGTGTGAACAGAGATAAGATGTTTCTAAATTTCCTGTTCCTTTTGATTGGTGTTTGCATAGTTAGAGTTAGGAGAGATTCCTTTTAGGCTTTGAGAGGTACAAACTACTCTGCTTTCCCTATTTTTGCAAGTGTAAAGCTTTATGCTAAATGCTTATTTCCTTTTTATTTGGACTTCTGCTGGAGACTGATCATGCTGACACCTTCTGCCTTTATACTCCTCATCTAGTGGCCATTGATAGGTGACTGTATATTTGATGTATATTTTGAAGAGAGAAGTGAAGTTTCTTTATGGAACATCTGTTTGATTTAATTTGTATCTATACAATTGTGATTATTGAAATTGGATATGCAATTCTATTATGCCGGAACTTGCTGAGACATTTCAGCTTACCTATTGTATTGCTGCATTTATTGAACTTAATCTTGATTTGCATACATACTGGATTGATTGGCAGACCAAAATAAAACCATTTAACTATATTCAGCGATTTGTGGTCCTTATGGTCAAGGGATGAAAAACATTGCAAGCATCTGGAAAGGATTTGGCATAAATCCTATACTGAGATAGACAAACACATATAGAAATTGGCTTTGAAAGAAGACCATACCTGTCATTTGTGTTGAGCATCTTTTTATTCCGACAGAATCTCATCAGTTCAGAATAGTCCAAATACGCTCTTGCGTGCGTTTAAAGAATTATCTGATCCTAGAAACATATCCCCTCCTTCCTTGCACAGTCTCAGAGTGAAAAATTGGCTGCTTCTTTTGCTGGAGGTGGCGGGCATTGAGGTCTCCCTTCTGTCCACATCTCAGACTTTTCAACCTCAGTCAGAATGGGGGTTGGATGGAGCCACAGCTGTCATCGCCTCAAAGGTGTTATGTAGTGACGGTCAATTTGGTCATGGTCCTAAATGTCTAATAGAGTCTTTTCCACCTCTGGATGTCCCTGCCCTCCTTACTTTGCTCAATTCTATAAAGTCTGTCTCACCTTTAGACCCTCTTCCATTGTCTTTTATGAGCAAACTCTGTCCTGAACTTCTGCAAAATGTGACTTCCCTTCTCAATTCTTCACTTTTAGAGGGCAGAGTCCCTAAAGCATGGAAACATGCTATGCTCTTGCCCCTTCCCAAAAAACAACCTTCATCATGTCAATGGGTCTAATAATAGACCCTTTTGCTGCTACCACTCTTGGTAAAAACGTGTGAATCTTCTTGTTTCAGCATTTGCTGAAGCAAATGATCTTCTTCATTCATTTCAATCTGGTTTCAGGGCAGGCTACAGTTGGCTACAGCACTACATCCACTCTGCTGGGAGTCACTGAGCAACTCAGATCTCCTCTTGACAGTGGTGGTACTGCTGCACATGATACTACTTGATCTTAGTTCTCCTTTCGACACTGTATCTCACAAACTGCTCCTAAAAATATTGGAGGATTTGGGTTTTTGTGATCTTGCTCTGTCCTGGGTAGCTTCATTCATACATGATTGAACCGTCCAGGTCTTTGCCTCCAGCCATTCTTCCAGTCTCCATCCTCTTACCTCAGAGTCCCCCAGTGGTTGGCTTTGAGTCTAATTCTATTTAACATCTATGAGTGTACCCTGGCTGATATTGTTTGTTTGCATTTTTGTCCTCATTCACCTCAGAAAAAACCTTCCATAGCACGTTCTTGAGTTTTCCTGCCCTTTGCTGGAAGAAAAGGGTTCAACCGATACTTCCCTTCGATTTTGAACCTTACTTCTGTGCACCATTATCCTCCAAACAGACTCTGCCCAATAGAATATGTGCCAGCAGAAGCGAGGTAGGCTTAATCATTGGACCCCTCATCTGCCCTTTCTCTTCCTGCTTCTAACCACTTGGTTAGTGGTAACCAAAATTGGTATATTTTCTTCCCATGACCCAACATATCTAATCTAGCAATATTCTTTACCAATAGTACCAACTCCTTATAGTGGGGTAGGGTTTGGGTGTACCCACTTCCTGCATATTTCCCTGTGTGCCAACAGTATTGCATAGAATATCAGTTTCAATTGCTTTCTGTTACCTTTTAACTCTACATCCAGAAATCCCCCCCCAAAAACAAAGATATGCTTACCTGAAGTTGTATCTTCAGGATATCCGATAACGTTTTACTCACGTCCTCCCAAAGTGGCTGAATCTTGGGGCAATTCATAAACATGTGCACATCATTTTCTGCCAATTGTCCACATTTCGGACATGCCACCTCTCCTCCTTTCCCAAATTTTGATAATCTTAGTGGAGTCCAATACGACCTATGGATTGAAAACAGATGGTTCCTTCTTCAATAGGCGGGTTTTTCCAGGTGGTTGGAGGCACACATTTTATATGTTTGGATGCCTTACATGGTGGTATAAGGACCATTATTATCCTGAATTATCCTCTTAGCTTCTGTAGATTCTTGATTCCTAGCCAATTCACATTTATTTGTCTGCACTCGTATAATGTGTGCTTACCATTATGAGGTGTATCTAGATAACCTCAAGTACTAATTTCATTCTCATTACCGTATGTTTTACCTGTCAGGACCTATTTGTCACTGTTAGTGGATATACTGCCATTTTCTATTAGCACCACCGTGTATTTTACCTTCTTTGATCTGATCTGGGACCAACTTTATCAGTGTGAGCACAACTCGTGAGTAGCTCTCTTTAATTGTTTTTGGCCTTTTTGTACCTTTTCTAATCACTGTTATAATAGGGCCCTCGTATCCACAATCCGCCCACGTCTAATATGGAGGCCATAGCGAGTTTTGCAATTTAAAAATTTCGTCTTGCGCTTTCAGTGTCCCAGGCCTTATTCAACCTGCGTTCCAGGATAGCACATTCTATTATGGTGACCGCGCTCTATGCTGCCTTCCACCAAGATGGCGGCTGGAACGGGACATGTCTTTCTGCATACTCGCACCATGAAACGTGCACCTCAGGTTTATGACATTATGTGCCTTATATTCCGCGCATCTTTGTCTATGTATAGCGCGATCTCATTTGCGTTCACTTATCGACGATCCATTTGACAGCAGGCTGTGCCCATCAGGCTCAGGACTTTAAGCACTATTAGGCGTGCAGGTAAGTACGCTTTCAATCTGGACCTGCTTTGAATTTGGTTAGTTGCATAAGTCCTCTGGGAATCTACCTTTATATTTTGAAAAATTGGCTGTTTCTTTTGCTTAAGGTGGCGGGCATTCAGGTCTCCCTTCTGTCCACATCTCAGACTCAGGTGTATGACATTATGTGCCTCATATTCCGCGCATCTTTGCCTATGTATAGAGCGATCTCATTTGCGTTCACTTATCGACGATCCATTTGACCGCAGGCTGTGCCTATCAGGCTCAGGACTTGAAGCACTATTAGGCGTGCAGGTAAGTACGCTTTCAACCCGGACCTGCTTTGAATTTGGTTAGTTGTATAGGTCCTCTGGGAATCTACCTTTATATTTTATGTCTGTTTCTTATCAACAGACCACTTTGGATCTTAACAGTACAGTACCCTTGAGCCCCTAGAACGCTGGCTTAATTGACAATACTTTGCTGGCGCCCGCTCCAGGAGCTGTGTCTCACTGAAACACTCGGGTAAGTTCTGTTGCCTGTTTTTTTCTGAGCATACAATAGCTTTACTAACTTAGCGACCTGTAATTACATGTATTTCTTCTTTATAGATATTTTCACTCTGGTTTGTTAACTTGATTCCTGGGGAAATGTGAACCTACTTACAGCTCTATATTCTTGAGCTTTATGTAAGCGTAGTCCGTATATTAGATACTCAGTTTAGATATAGACCCTTCCAGCTATTGAGCTTTTCTCATTAGTCCATTTCCTATTACTTCTTCTGATTTATCTATATTTTGGCGGGGCTATTAATCTTTATGAAATCCTGGACCGATAGACACGGCACAGACTCTGGCAGCATTTTTCCAGCACTTTAGGTATGTAGCCACACCGGGGATCAATAATCCTTAGGTTAGACATACTCCAGGCATTTGCTATATGATAATTTTTTGTTGTAGATCTCACTTCGAACGAGTGATCATTTACATTGGACCCAGAGGTTTTGAGGACTCCTTATCTTCGTGCCATCTAATAATCATGTCCGAGAATATGGCTTACGAGTAGGTATAATATCTCCACTCCAAACACTCATGGTGTTTTTATTCACAGGTAGTTTATGACACTCTGGTATCTTTGGGGCTCTAATATTGGTTTCCAACCTGTTTGACTACTGGGACACATTCTGCTTCTAATGTTATACACACTCTGCTCGGTGAAGACAGCATGACCACTGGGCACATTCTGCTCCTATCTTTAGACAAACAGCTATGGGTGAGATAGCATGACTCCTTGATTCACTAGGCTCCATTAGTGCCCTTAGTTTGTAATAGTATTTGGTATACTTATTTTATTTTTTTCTCTGTTCTCCAGACCATTGGTTGTGAACTCGTATTGGGCACCCTGCACAGTCTTATAACTAGTGAGAATGTCTCCCTTGCAGATGGCTTTCTGCCACTGAATATGTTGCATACAGACAGTGCCCTGATGAAGGATATGTTCATCTTCCAGCTACTTCCGAAACACGCATCGGCACATTTCTGTTGATTAATACACTAATGTTGAATTTGAACACTTTGATTAATTCAAATATAAGTATAGAATGAATTATCCTTGTTTTTTACCTTTGTGACTCTTTTTTTACTTTGTGTGTTTATTGTTCACTTACTTCTCTATTGTCTTAGTCAGATAATGGTTTGTGAATTCTGTTATTTGCACTGTATTACATTTTATCATTTGTATGTAAATGTATATTTATAGTGTGGTTGTTGGTGCTCCCCAATCCAATACATGAAAATACTGTGATATATGTTTTTATTTGTTTATATAAAATGAATATTAAAATATAAAAAGAAAAAAGATTTATTAAATTTATTTTTGTACTTCTGATAAATAAACTTTAAAAAACGAGTGGTCTGGTATAGAATAGTTTGTATATCATGGACATACTGCAATGTACTAAATGATACTGTTTTGGAGAAGTTCTGTTGTTGTTCACCGGGTTTTACTACTTTATACAGCATAGTCATAGATGCTTGCCATAAGTTCTCCAGCGAAGGTTCCGGTAAGCATTTTCCCCACAGCTCCAGCGGCAACGTGAACTCCCCATCTGTCATGTCAATCATCATCCAATACCAGACTGAAATTTCTCTCTTCATGCGTATTCCCGACATCCGATTCTCTTCAAATTCATTTGGTCTCCCTATCATCGTACTTGAGGATTGGTACAATCTCTGAATCTGGAGGAATTTAAATCTCAACACCATGTTGGCCATCCTTTCTCTGCATATCTCCCATGTTATCAAATGTCCTTCATTCATTAAATGTTCCTAACTCATTTTGCCTGCTTCCCTCGGTAGACTCTCTGACTTATCCTTTGTCCAATCAGGGGAACCCGGTGAGTCACAAATTGGGGCCAGAATACCAAAATAAGGTAATTTTAAGCTTCTTTTAATCCTGTACCATGTCTCTGCCATGCCCTGTAATATTTTCAATCAGACTTTTTAAAAGTATTTGGCATCTGCGTACTTATGCAAGAAACTGACCTCCTCTCCTTTCACATCCTTTAACATTTCTGCAAACATTCTACCTATTTCTGAGCACGCAGGTCTATCCAGGAGCACTCTCCCATTTTTCAGCAAGAACGCCCAAGAATATTATTGCAAGTCTGGTAATGCTAGACCCCCTTTCTCTAATTTCCTTCTCAGCTTCTTCTAAGCTATTCAAGGCCCTTTTGATGACCAGATAAAACTAGTGATGTGGCCTTACAACTTTCCAAACCACTCCTTCTTGAATGGTATAGGAATTGAATTAAATAAAAAAGCGAACTTTGGGAGAATGACCATTTTCACTGAATTGACTTGGCCGAAGATGGTTGGAGGCAGATGTGACCAATTCGCCATCAAGTTACACACTTCTCTCGTAATTTTTTCAAAGTTTGTCCTAGAAAGTTTGGTGATACCCTGCATAATCTTAATCCCTAAGTACCTCATCTCCCTCTTATCTTTTTCATTTCCCTTTTCCGTATTCCAGGTCATTATCTCTGTCTTTCATCTGTAAATCTTATATCCCGAGACCTTACTAAAGTCTGTTGTCAATACCATAACTTGACTCATGGTCTTCTGTAAATGGGTCGTATAAATCAAAAGGTCATCAGCGTATAAGGCTAATTTGTCCTCCCAACCTTTAAATCTGAAAGGAGGTAGTTCAATATATAGGGCAAATAATAAGGGCGACAAAGGACAGCCTTGTCTCGTTCCTCTGGTTATTCTGAAAGGATCGGTCAGTGAGCCATTTACCAAAACTCCTGCGTATGGAGAGGTATATATTCTGGCAAGTGTCTTACAAAGCTTCATTCCCAGATTGAGAGATTTCATAACTACTTGTAAAATGACCCAATTTACAAAGCTTTTGTAGCGTCTAAAGCAATTACTGCTAAGGGGAGTTCCCATACATTAGCCAGATCTATGGAACCGATAAGGGTATCTGCTCGTGTAAGGATCTGCCTCGTATAAACCCCTTCTGATCCTCGTGTACTAAATCTTTCATAACCCCATTAAGCCTTTCAGCCAGAATCTTCGCAAAGATTTTATAGTCACAATTTAATAACGACACAAGTCTATATGAGTCACAATTTTTGGCACTCTTCCCTGGCTTTAAAATTAATTTAATGATGTCCTCCTTCCAAGACTCAGTCATGCTAGCTCCTTTCATAAATATCTCATTAAATACCTCAGTTAAGATTGGTGCTCGAGTTCCTGCAAGTACTTTGTAAATTTCAAGAGGCAGGCCATCTGGACCGGGTGCTTTCCACTGCTTTCCCAGCTTAAGTGCTTGATCTACTTCCATCCTGTTTATCTCCTCATTCAAAACCTTACTTTTTTCTTCTGTTAAGGCTTCAAACGGTTCCTGCCTTAGCCAATTTCTGACCTCCTCTTCAGTTGTCTCAACATCTTCTTGATAAACTTTTCCAAAATACCTAAAGAAGACTCCTTCTATCTCCTTCTTGCCATGCAGTTTAACCCCTGTGTACTCACATTTAACCTCCTTAACCAAATTCCTCACTCGGTCATTTCTGATTTTCCAAGCTAGCAATTTGCTGCAATTCTCCCCATAATCAAAATGAGCTAGCCTATTTGCCTCCCATGTCTTTCTGACCCTAGCCTCCAATATGCTAGCTAAATTTGTTTTAGCCTTCTCTATTTCCAACAGTAAAGCTTGAATGTCGCCCTGATGTATTCTTAGACTGATGATTTCCTTCGCTTTTTCTCGTATTCGCTTTTCCAGATTTGTAACTGCCTCGTGGTAAGTCCGCCTACTTGATGCCGATAAGCTGCCTACCCTGCCCCTTAAATAGGCCTTATATGCATCCCACACTATTTAAACAGAGGTAGAGCCTGAATTAGTTTCAAAGATCTCCTTTGTTTCCTCATTCAACAGTTTTACATCATCCACTTCTAAAAGCCGAGTACGATCCACTGTCCATCTAGACTGCATGTTCTTCTCTATTAAGCGTAAATCCAGCATCACTGCAGAGGGATCTGATAAATGAGCCCCTATATGTTTGATGTCTTGTACCCTATCCTTTAAGTTTATGTCTATAAAAAAGTAGTCATGGGTAGGGCCATCGACCATCTGGAAGCCTAGATCTGCCCTATACCGCGGACTACTTTCACCCGGCTGAACAGCCTTCTGGTGTCCCTAGTGTGCACTGGTAAGTTGAGTGAAGTTGGAAGTGCTGAAATTGGATGTGGAGAACGGTAAGTGTTTACAGGTGTGCTTGTTTTAACTCAATCAGTGAAAACATAAACACGTATGCATTACACCTTAAAAATGTAATGTAATTGAACACAGAAAATGCACTAGATAAGGAGAAATGTTACATAAATAGTTAAAAAAGATGATTTAAGTTCAGAACTAACATTGATTTTACTTGGATTTTTCTTTTTTATTTACCTTGTCTAGCGTAATTGCTGAATAATATTGTTTCAATTATTCAAAAAATGTGTAATGCATATGTTCATAATTGGATAGTCTACCTAAATATTTCAACACTCCTGTATAAACACATTATGAATTTTGATTAATGTCACATTTTGTGGAAGTGCCTATTATCATGATGGTAAGTGCCCCAAATTTTTTTTGGGGGAAAGTAAAGTAGTTACAGGGTTTTTTTCTCCAATATCTTAAATGACAACATTACACACATATAGGCATTGCACATTAGAAAATATGTCTGTACCCTAAATCTTTTCATATAGCAGTTGAGCCCACGAACATTTCTTGTTACCAACTTAAAATGTGCCATTATTCGGTTTCATGACTTCCCCCAACCACACCCCTGCACCCTCCCAAAATATCACAACCCAAGAAGCTCCCCACTGCCGCAATCAAACCCCATCTGAACCAAACATAAAAGCCCCAACCACTGGTAAACACATAAAACAACAGCTTGTGCCTCCCCAAACTTTGCAATCCCCCTATACTCACCTAGTTAACAATACATCACACTGAAAAACCACCAGTCACCCAACTAACTCACCCAAACCTCCACACAACACACAAAGCTACATGTATCGAGGGGAGTGGATGCTGGGTGCCAGCCACAGCTGTAGCAGCTCCTAAATAACACACTGCTGCACCCACTCACTAGCACACGCACACAACACTCACCCACACAATACATATGTATTGCCACAAACGCACAGCTCAAAGTAATACTGCTATTATCCAAACTGTCAAAGACATACACTCTCCAACAGTTATTGGCAAGACCAAGAGGAGGGGAGTGTCCCTGCCTGTATATTCCACATCCATCTTTCACACACAACCACCAACCTAGTTCTTAAACAGCACACAAGTTCCAAGAATAGTCTGTGCTTTTGGAGGCACAGTCCGGATGTGCAGCTCCACGGCCACAGCAACAGTATCAGCACAGCAATCAACTCAGGGGTGTCCCCTCCAAAAATCCACATAGGGCACAGAAGCATCAGGTCTCCCCAATGCCGGGTTCTCCTCCACCATACTTGCACCACTGTCCCCCAAATTGGGAAGCAGTCACCACGCCCACAAGGGCCCTCGCTTCCTCTCACTCGAATCATTGACTTTCAAGAACCAGGGTACTATCACGGCAGACCACCAAACACTGTCAAGACCTAGAGCCCACACCCTATCTTGCCGTTTACGTTTCCTCACCAATCTCGAGAAGTAGGTACCCAAAGCTCATTATTGAGTGGCACGAAGGGTCAGGTGAGGGATTCGACCCTCTCTGCATACCTCCAACCAGTCCCAGGCCACCTCCATGACAGTAAAGAAATGTGCACGGTTAGCTGGAGCACCTTTAGTTTGGCCGGGCAGAGAAGCATGTAACGGAGGCTCATTGCTCTCAGTTTTTGTATCCCCCCCCCCACCCCCACCAAAAAGGACATCCGCAGCTGTTGTCCCAGCTGGGTATTGTCTGGAAAAATACAGATTACATGGTTCTCAAATATAGGATCGCCAGCCTGCCGTACAGCCTGCATAACCACATCCCTGTCCCTATAGTTGAGTATTTTTGCAATGATCATGCGGGGAGGGGCCCCCACTGGCGATGCAGGAGCAAGAGCATGATGAGCTCTTTCCACCATAAACAGGGAAGACAAAGTTGCTGCCAGAAAAAAAATCCTGATCCAGCGCTCAAGAAAGAGTTCATGTGACTGGCCCTCCACCCCCTCTAGAAAACTAAAAAAGAGAAGATTACCATGCAGAAAGCGATCCTCTGCATTCTCTGCCCTGCGCTGCAGAGCTAATGTCTTGGCTGAAAGATCCGTCAGAGCAGTCTTTGAGGCGGACACCTCTCCTTGCAGTGTGGTCACATTTTGCTCTGTGGCCAGGGATCGTTCCACCACTGTACGCAGGTCAACTCTAAGAAGTCCAACATCCAGAGAGACAGCACCTATCTTGGCCTGAACCACCACAATAGATGCCTCTATAGCAGCTTGTATTTGTGCACCAGTAGGTCCCTGCGTCTTTCCCTGGTCAACTGCCAGGTCCTCAAGAGGAGGATTACTCCTCACGCTCGTCCCAGGGGCCATAAAATGATCTATCTTGGTCTGCTGTATGCCCCTTTGAGGTTTGACATTCCGTGTGATGGTGATGTCCCAGGAGGTGAAAGCCGAATTGCAGTGTTCCTCACCACTGGCAATGGCGGCACAAGCCCTAAAAGCTGCCTTACCCCCTGTAAAGCACCAATTCAAGAGGAGTACATGTTGGGTTGATGGAAGAACTGGTTGAGGGGTTAGGGAGTACAACAGAGCCGCCAAGAGACTGAGCCCCAGTCAAAACAGGTACAGGAAGGGGCAAGCCGTAGGCAGAGGATCTCAGTGTGCCGGATAGCCCCAATGTGCCGCAAGGCATCAACAGCATTCACCTCCAAACAGGGCCTCAAGAGGACCCAGGTAATCAGAGCTGCCGGGAGGATCACGAACTAGGAGGGCCCATAATCCCAGTCGATCCCAGTAGCATCCCGGCCAATCAAGCAAGTGACAGGTCCGTCAATGGGTCCTAAAAGGCCTGGCAGCAGGGCATGAGCCCCTGCGTGAATCATAAAAGAGAAGCAGCTCTGATGAGGGACTCACCTCAGCGACCAAGACAAAGGCTGTAGAGCTCTACCATGCTCATTCAAAATGGGCGATAACCAACGCTGACTCCCACACCACCGCTGCAGAAGAGGTGTCTTGGCAAGCAGGCCCGTGTGATGCCAACAGCATGGGGCCTACGTACCCAATCCACAGTGGGGCCAAAGTCTGATGCCGGATCAAACCACAGCGTCCTCTCTTCACAGACAGACCCCACAATCACCCCAAATCACTCAAGGGGCAGCCTCTCAGTGGGGTGCGCCCCTGCAATGTCCCCCGGGAACGAGGTCACAGGAAACAAGGTAGTACACACTCCGGGGGCAAGAAGTTACCTCGCCGGATGGCCCAGGTAATCCAAGAGGACCGCCTACCATCATCAATTCACAGAGACGTCCACTACATCCGGTACGCCCTCACTAGGTCACTAAGTCCTGCAGGGGGGCTCCGATTCCAGGAGGTAGTAGTCAGTCCTCCGGGTGCACTTGTGGTCAGACAGATCAGCAAGAGGGGTACAGCCGCATCACTGACGGGTCAATGTGGCCATCTGGATCCACATGGTGGGCAATCCATGCGGCGCATATCCGCAAAATCCCATAGGGTCCAGGCCCCATCCAGCAAAGGGGGTGCACACCCCGAGGGCAGTATTCAAATCTCCGTGATGGTCCAGGGACGTCTGGATGTCCGCCTGGTCTCACTTCCTCTCCGGGCTGTCCGTCACAGCTAGCAAGCATTCACGAGGCAGCACAGGGCCTGGGCCAAAGCCCGCCGGGAGCCCCACTCCAGTGAAGCAGCCACTGGTCCCTCGGGCAGCCACAGGGAGTGGTGGTAGTCCGTTCACCCGCCTCATGGCACACGGCAGTCAATGACACAGTGATCGGTCCCTGGAAGGCAGAAGACCATGTTAGCAAAACCCACATTAGGCCAGAGTCCCAGTCACAGCTTTGTTAATGTCGAAAAGTTTCAGTGCTCCGTCTATCATTTCCTTGTGCTTGCTTTGTTCACCCTAAGTTGGCAGGGTATGCCCAGACGTGAGTCCCTTGCTCACGTAGTCACTGGATTCAAGCTAGCCTGGCTGATAAGGGCTGTTACCCTGAAACAGGTCTCAGGATGCTTGTTTCCAGTCCAGGGAAGACCTGGCTTGGCAGTTGAGGCTGGACTGTTACCATAAGGAACAGGGTCAAGACTGAGTTGCATATGCCTGGGTCAGAACTGGGGTGGTGAAGTGAGCTAAAGAACGATGATGGACTCAACCCAGATCAGTGACTGGGGGTGAGCCTCTGAAAAGTTTCAGTGCTCCATCCATCATCTCCTTGTGCTTGCTTTGTTCGCCCTAAGTTGGTACGTTATGTCCAGACATGGGTCCCTTGCTCACTTTGCCACTGGATTCAAGCTAGCCTGGCTGATGAGGGGTGTTACCCTGAAACAGGTCCCAGGATGCTTATTTCCAGTCCAGGGAAGACCTGGCTTGGCAGTTCAGGCTGGACTGTTACCATAAGGAACAGGGTCAAGACTGAATTGCATATGGCTGGGTCTGAACTGGGGTGGCCAAGTGACCTAAAGAACGAGATGGATTCAACCCAGATCAGTGACTGGGGGTGAGTGTCTGAAAAGTTGCAGCTCTCCATCCATCATCTCCTTGTATTTGTTTTGTTTGCCCTAAGTTGGCAGGGTATGCCCAGATCTGGGTCCCTTGCTCACTTTGCCACTGGATTCAAGCTAGCTTGGCTGATGAGTATTACCCTGAAACCGGTCCCAGGATACTTGTTTCCGGTCCAGGGAAGACCTGGCTTGGCAGTTTGAGCTGGACTGTTCCCATAAGGAACAGGGTCAAGACTGATTTGCATATGGCTCTGTCTGAAGTGGGGTGGCGAAGTGAGCTAAAGAACGCTGATGGATTCAACCCAGATCTGTGACTGGGGGTGAGTGTCTGGAAAGTTTCAGCGCTCCGTCCAGCGCTCCCTTGCACAACCATGAGATCTCACGTCAACAGGGCAGGTAATTCGGGCAGCAAGTAGATGGTGGTAGCAGCTGGATGGCAAGGATAATAAAGGGTTGTACATGGGCCTGCCACGGAGCTCTTTAGAGCATGTCTGATGCAGCTGCCATCTTGGCCCTAACGAAACTATAGAAGAACACAACCAACAAAAGAGAACACAACGTAAAAACTACATTAAGGGCAACAGGACACCACACAAAAATTCAGCACAACAAATGACCACCACAATAAAATGCAACCCAACTAATATGCACAGATATTCTTATCACACATTACCACTTACACAAATCTACTTTAACAATACAGTGAAATGTTTTCACCGAGCACTGCCTTACTTACTACTAAGGATATTAGATAGCCTCGTCATAATGTTTATTGCGAACCGACCCATGGACTTCACTAAACAAAGCAGTCTGAGCTCAGCAAAGTGGCGGCTTGGAAGGAACCAATGGCTGAATACTCAATAATTAGGTTTTTAATGAGGTGCTGAGAGAGATGAGATCTGGTTCATGAATATTTAGCTGCCGTATGTGCTTCGTAACTTAGCATTTTGAGCATAAGGATCCTCGGTGGCGGCCAAGCTAACCAGGTATTGCGGTTGTTAAATATTGTAGGGAACTCTCGAGCTTCCGGCAGCGGTTATTGATGCGCCGAGGCTGGCGCGCGGCATTCTAAGCCGGGGTATGATGAATAACGCATGTCATCCACTAACACTTGATTACTCTACTCCCTACGCACCACGCTGGCTGGTAGAAAGCGTAGGCTCGGCGCGGGAAGGAAGACATCACAGCAGATGGCCTGTTGAGGATACCTTCCGTTTGTGTTTTTCAGGGGTACGTCCCTAGGGGAGCTGCGGAGATGGGAGGGAGGAAGGCGCCCCCAACACCAGACCCGTCTTCAAATAACACTCCCCTCCCACGCAGAATCATTCCAAACCTGTGCAAAATATTTATTTTATCTATTTATCTGAACTATTTTATAAAGTGCGCACCTGGCCTTGATTGGGTGCCACGCGATGCACGCCTAACAGCAAATGCATGAAAAACACGCAACAGAAACATAATTCACCTTGAAATGTGTCATCGTCACAACATATGTGTAAGAAACCGTCTCTTTAGATTGTGCTGCAATATAGTATTTCTATAGTGTCTTGCTACCACTAGCGTGGCCCGAAACCACTGAGCTTGTCACTTGTACGTCAAAATATTGGGGTCAATAATATTGAAAAGCTCTTATATTGACTCCAGACTACCGAATCCCAACATATCGAGGCAAGCATAAAAGGAGAAGTGCAGATCTATTATTCTAAGCCCCACATCCGATTGCCTTCATGATATGTTGGTAGTCCATATTGTGCAGTCCTGCAAAGGCCAGTTCGATAATGAAACGCCACCTGTTTAGAGTGTTGTGCTTTGAGCTTTTAAAAATTCTAATTTGTGGGCTCTTTTCCATTCTCCTGGTCCTCTTATTACCCTTTACAACTTTTTAAGGTGAAAACATTTAGGAAACGCCCCCTGAGTCCTCCTGTACGTTGGCACTGGACCACTGGTGATATGTCCATCTGTTTTTTTATTTTTTATTTCAGAAGTCTGTCTATACGGATCTGGCAAGTTTTCTGCAAACCCAGATATTAGTCAATCAAGAAATGGTTATAATTTTAACCATTTATGAATTAAAGTGTTTTTGGTGACTTAGGAAATATATGTTGCTATTACCCAACTCAGTGGCACCTAGTCCATCGACCTCAGGAGGATATAGAGCTGAGTCACTCCTGTTTGGATCGGAACCTGCGACCTGCACAACACTCTTAATTTTGTGAGCTATTTTAACACCAAATCTCACTAGGTCCCTGCAACTCAATACGCAGTTTGCTATCTCTCCCCACCACCACCCCCTTCTCCCCATCTCCCGGTCACCCCAGGTGTTGTAAATTAAGGCAGAATGTGATTAAGCATTTACTGAAAACATTAATGCTTCCCCTTTTGATCATGTTTTCTTCGTTATGTTGACCGAAGTCCGGACTCCATTTTGTATTGGCATGCTGCCATGTGTTCACCACGAGGAGAGTCCGACCTCTGTGTTAGTTGCTCTTGTAATCTGCCTAGCAACAGTTTATAAATAGCTCTCTCTTGTCCGTCTGGCGCATGCCCAGACTTGACCACATCTGTTATAATTAGCTTTGCTTGACCATGTGTTTTCGCGGGCTCAAGGAGTGTGTTGGCTCCGCCCATGTATTGATTCAGTATCGAGAATGACCATAAATGGTAATGTTCTTCGGCCTCATGTTGTATCCACCCACTTATGAGCCCCTCTGTTGTGTATAAAAGGGGACTGTGTACGAATGTTCTGTGTGCTACTCCATGCAATACTGAAGAGTGTTGTGTGGATTGTAGGACCACCCTTAAGGGTTAATAAACGTTGTCTTTGTACTTTGCAGTTTCCGTGCCAACTTCCTTATAGATTCCGTTACAGGAGAGCGAACCCTTGTTCTTGCGGGCCTAGCTGGGGCCTGTATTCATCAATTGGCGCCCGTCACGTGGGGCTCATCGGCGACTCGGATGCTCGAAGGACTGGTCGCGACGAAGGTGAGGAGTTTGGCCGGGGACGTGATCACTGCCAGCGGCGTCTTAGCCCTGGCATCCCGAGGTTTTTCTTCCTTCCCTTCCGAGCTGACCGTCTGGGTGGCGCCGGTCATCGACTGAGACCTCTTCTGTCGGTCCTGCCGTGAGAGCCGTTTGGGCGATTGTGGAGCTTGGCAGTTGGAACCTGGACTCTTGATTGGTAAGAACCGTTGTACGGTACTTGCTCCGAGTTTTGAAGCCTGGGTTGGCTATTTGAGTTTTGATTGATGATGACTAGTCATATTTTGAATTTGCCTTTGTGAAAATATATGCGTTGCAACACATATAGGCAGGTAATGTGGAGAAATTTCTCCAGGAGCTGTGTAAACTCTGAACGGCGCAACGATTAAGTGCCATTTTCTTTATAATATTGCATATTTTGCATTATTCCTAGCATGCCTGCTTTTAGCGCACTCCGTAAGTGGTGCTGCTGTTTTGGAAACCGGTTGAACCTCGAGGAATCTGCTCCAGCTCCCCCAGAGGGGACTCCTAATAGGGATATGTACGTGAAGCATGGTCTTTCTTCCATAATGTACAGCACGCTATGGAGGAAATACACGAGGAAGGATCCTGAGTTGCGATGGCCTTTGTATGGATCGTTTGATATACGTAAGATTGAGTATGTGGAACAGTGTATGTGTAAGCGACGTGCTCGTCAGGATATGTTTGAGTGTGTGCGATTATGGGTGAAGGAAGTGCGTGAGCGAGAGAAACGTGAGAAAGCGCTGTTTGATAAAGAGCAACGGAAGAATGACCATGTGCGAGCGCAGGAAGCGAAGCGTCGGGAGGACAAAGAGCAAACGGACAGACAAGAGAAAGAGCGTAGGCTACAGGTTTCGGGTCAATATGTTGTTCGCCAGCCACTTTATCCTGTCCTTAATAATCCTGATGATGATTTTTATTTACTAGATCGCTCTCCGCCCCCTTATGTTGGCGCATCTGCTCCACGGCCGCAAGATTCTGACCCGGTTTCGGGTAAGGTAGACACACGGTCCATGCTGTCGGCCGAGCAAATGGCTGAGCTTCGGACACTTTCCTTCCGTGCGCTTAAAGGCAAGGTATCCATGGAGGACTTATTTCAGACTTGGGGGCAGTGGCAGGAGAGAGATAAAGTGTATTTTCTGGGTCATTTCGCGGAGGAAGTGATTACTGCTTTCCGAAAATATTCTCATGTTCTTGAGCCTGACGAAGTGTCTTCGGACGCTAGAGCAATACGTAACGGTGCTTTTTCTCCCTCTAAGGCTCCTGAGGCGGCTCGGCGGCTGTTCGCCTTGCGGGACGAGGTGCTGGCCCTTCGAGAGAAAGCACGTCAACAAACGGAGGAGGAGAAGCAGTCGGATTCGTCTGCAGCAGGGGGCCACCCATCCGCCTCCCAGTCAGATAAGGATGACATAGTGCATGCTAAACCAATGCGAGAGGCGGCGCCGTTGTATGTTCCTCCTAAGGGAGCAGGGACTAGCTCGGATATTAACTCCGCCGATGCAAGGGGATATTTTGTATATAACTGGGTTTACACTCCATGGCATAGGGCCGATGTTATGGCACTAAAGAATGCGTTGCCTGACCCCCGCAAGAATCCAGCGGCCTTCTATGAAGAAGTCGAGGGGGCCTTGAATTCTTGCATTATGACCTTAGCGGATATAGACCTGTTCTTTGGCCTTATCCTACCGCCGGATACGTGGCGCTCTGTCCGAAAGGTAGATGATGCGGTTGCCTTCAAGGCCCGGTGGTCTGACCTTGAGGATGAGGATAGGGAACGGAAGCCCGCACAGAAACCACCCCAGAATATTTTAGATCTCCCTGCGGCTATTGTGGCTAAGTTGAAAACGATTATCCCCCCTAAAAAGATTGATTGGAATATGTTAACTGCATGTAAGCAGAAAGTTGACGAGTCAGTTGCGGACTTCTTTACGCGTTTTGAGGAGACGTTTCATGATTTTAGTGGCCAGTCGCTTACTGACGACACGGGCCGCCACCTTTTCGCGGACAAATATGTGGCTAATCTGCTACCGGCAGTTGCGGCCCGGTTAAAAGCGAGTGAAAGTTCTTGGCCCTCCGCGACACCGACGGCCCTTCTGACTATCGCTCAGTATTATGAGCGTCAGGAGCACGAGGCGCAGGGCCAGGAGGAGAAGAAATCGAAAGATCTCAAAACCAAGGTGATGTTAGCACAAGTATATGGCCCGCCCCGACGGGGTAATAATAATAGAGGAAGGGGCGGATCTTATGGTCCCCCTTCGGGCCGATCTGATTTGAATAGGAACCAGTGTGCGTACTGCAAGCAGTTGGGCCATTGGGCCAGGGATTGCCCAGCGTTGCGTGCTTCACGTCAGGGGCACACTCCGGGTGGCCCGAGAGGTAGAGGGGGCTTCTCGACCTTTAGAGGGAATTCTAACGATAATGTCCGTTTCGATACTGCCGGGCGGCACCGAGATGGCTCAAATGTTTTTGATCGCCAGCACCAGTATTATGTATCGGACATCGATCAATCGGGATATCGTGATTCTCAGCATGCATAGTAATGCGTTGGATGGGGGTCCGAATCAGTTGAGGTGCCGGTCGATCAGACGGGTCCTTATGTATCGGCTGAGGTTTTAGGTTCTACTGATCAGTTCCTAGTGGATACAGGAGCGACACGTAGTGCATTGTCTAGGTACTTGGTTCCGGGGGCTCCCCCATCCGGCTCAATAGTTACATCGGTAGGGTTTGACGGTACACTCTCCCGAAGCCCTCTTTCACAGCCCCTTACATTTAAGGTTGATTCTTTTTCTGCGCCCTGTCCGTTTCTGCTTGCTCCATATACACCGGATAACATTATGGGCCTTGATATGTTAAAGTACTTTAGGGCTACAATCCGCTGCTCCCCTGAAGGTGTGAGGGTGATCTTAAATGACAACTATCCCAGGTCTGGGCGGATGTGCACGATATCAGAGGATGCGTTGTTGGCTACCCTCCCCCGAGCTTTATGGGCGACTTCGGACACAGATGTGGGACAAATGGTGATTCCTCCGGTCCACATTAGTGTCCAGGAGGGGGCGGTGCTACCACGCCTCCCGCAGTATCGTATTTCCCAGGAGGGCGAGGAGGCTCTCATACAGATTGTGCAAGACTTGATAGCAGTAGGGGTAGTGGAAGAAGTTCCCTATAATGTCTGTAACAGTCCGATTCTCCCAATTTTGAAAAAGGACACGGATGCAAAGGTCTATCGGTTCATAATTGATTTGAGGGAGGTAAACAAGATCGTGATACCTCAGTACCCGGTGGTTTCTGATATCACGACGTTGCTTACCTTGGTCCCGCCTACGGCGACCATGTTTTCAGTGATTGATTTGAAGAATGCCTTCTTTTCCATTCCCATTCACCCTGATAGCCGATTTCTTTTTGGGTTCACATTAAATAATAGATCTTATCGTTTTTGTAGAATTCCCCAAGGCTACACAGAAAGCCCTAGTATTTACAGTCAGGCTTTGAAACGACAGTTGGATTCCTTTGTTTTACTCGAGGGGGTCGCCCTCATTCAATATGTCGATGACATCCTGTTGGCGGCTGACACCCTGGAGTTGTGTGAGAAAAGCACGTTATCCTTACTTTCCTTTTTAGCATCCCACAATCACAAGGTCTCTAGGAAGAAATTGCAATTCTGTAGACCAAAGGTGACTTATTTAGGTCACCTTTTGTCTAAGGAGGGGCGGGCACTCACACCAGATCGTATCCAAGTAATTTTGGACACACCGAGACCATCCACGCAGAAGGATGTGCGTGCATTTTTGGGTCTTGTTTCTTTTTGTAGACAGTGGATATTGGGGTTTTCACACATAGCTAAGCCATTGTTAGCCCTTCTGACAAAGGATACACCTATCCCAATCCCTTGGTCAGATGAGTGTGATGCTGCTTTTCAGCAACTGCGACAGGCCCTTTGTTCAGCACCAGTGTTAGGGACCCCTGATTATGCAAAACCCTTTTCGTTGTATGTGCATGAGAAAGATGGATGTGCATTGTCAGTCTTAGTACAGATGCACGGCGACAAGCAGCGGCCTTGTGCATACTTTTCGGCTGTGCTTGATCCTGTCGCCCGAGCATTACCAGGGTGTTTTCGCTCGGTTGCGGCGACAGCTGTGTCAATACGCCAAAGTGAAGGAATTGTGTTGTCCCATAAATTGTTGGTGTTAGTTCCCCATGCTGTGGATGCCCTGCTTAATCAAACAAAGACGCAGCATTTGACCAGTGCCCGTTTAACGGGATATGAGCTGACGCTTTTGGCTCCTCATATTACGTTAAAGAGGTGCGTGACATTAAACCCGGCCACATTGTTGCCATACCCCGAGACCCAGCCTGAGGCGCAGAAAGCGCATGATTGTATTCTTGTGACTGAGGAACAAACAAAGGGTCGTATTGATCTCCAGGATACGCCCTTTTCAGAGGTAGATGGAGAGTTGTGGGTAGACGGATCATGCCTGAAGCTACCAGATGGTACGACTTCAGCAGCGTATGCAATTACCACATTACACACGATAGTGGAGACAGCACGCATACCACAGAAATCAGCTCAAGCAGCGGAACTGATAGCCTTAACACGAGCATGTGAGCTCAGTACAGGATTGTGTGTGAATGTTTACACAGATAGCCGCTATGCCTTCGGAGTAGCGCACGATTTCGGCCTACTCTGGAAGGAGAGAGGGTTCTTAACGTCACATGGGGTACAGATAATGCATGGGGAGTTAGTCCACAACCTCTTAACCGCATTGACATACCCGAAGAAAATTGCCATTGTTAAGTGTAGTGCCCATAGGAAAGTAGTTGATAAAGTTGGAGAAGGGAATGCGTTAGCGGATCGAGTAGCACGGGAGACCGCGATGCAGCCTGGCGCTACTGCCATGTATGTAGTAAAGTCACAGGTGGAAAGATGGCGAGATGCGAAGGAAGAAGTGCGAGAAATACAGAGGACCGCTTCTGACAAAGAGCGGGAACAATGGGCTAGCGAAGGAGAACTGGATGACGAGGGTTGCTGGAGAAATAAGCAGATGGATAGATGGAAATTACCCACGGCCTTTGTACAACCTATGGTTCAGATGGCACATGGGCTAGCACATGTTGGAGCTTCCGCAATTGTGAAATTGCTTACCCAAGTCTGGGAGCATCCAGAGATTGCTAGCACAGCAAAGAGGGTGGTGCAGACCTGTATGATCTGCCTGAGGTATAACCCAGGGAAAGGCACTCGAACTCCAGCAGGAGGATTTGCGACGCCCACTGCACCCTTTGAGGTCCTGCAGATGGACTACATCCAGCTTGAGCGCTGTAACAATTTGAAGTATGTTCTAGTAGTGGTCTGCGCCTTCAGTAAATGGGTTGAGGCGTACCCTACGAAAGACAATACTGCAATGACTACAGCGAAGCTATTGCTGAAAGAGTTTTTCCCTCGATACGGCGTCTGTAGACTTCTGTGGAGTGATAATGGGCCTCACTTTGTAGCGGATGTTATAAAATATGTCTTGAAGGGCCTAGGCATCACCCAGAAGTTCCACGCCGTGTTCCACCCCCAGTCTGCAGGACTAGTCGAGAAGTATAATGGTACACTGAAGCTTAAGATCGCCAAAATCCAAGCTTCAACATCTTTGACTTGGCCAGACGCCCTGCCACTGGCGTTATTGTCAATTAGGTCGGTGCCACACTCTCGAACTGGCCTTACGCCATATGAAGTTGTATTTGGACGCCCAATGAATATTTGGGGTCCACCAAGGCCTAAGGCTGTGTATGATGTACCTTGTGTAATGATGAGCGATTATCTGGCACAGTTAACGGATAATTTGGTTTCTATTCATCAACAGGTCCGAGAGGCGCTCCCTGATCGGTCTACCGGTGAAGGACATGGTCTCCGGCCTGGGGATCATGTTATGGTGAAGGTTTTCGACAGAACGAACAGTTTGGAGCCGAGATGGGTAGGACCTGAACAAGTCCTCCTTGCAACGAGGACGGCAGTGCGAGTCTCGAACAGGAAGAATTGGATCCATTCCTTGCACTGCCGAAAGGTACCGCCCGGATTGGTGGAGTCTGCCGTGCTGACCGATCAACGAGAAATCCTAGCAGCAGAGACAGGCCGTGCTGCGAAGCCGAATGACACTGAGGAGCTCTTTCCGGACCACACGACGTCTGGAGGAAGGCGATATCATCTTCGACCAAGGAAGTAAGGTTTCCAGTGCCGGGACATACTGTCAGAACGGCCCTTGGGTTAGTGAAACGGAGAGCCGATGAGGCAAGGGGGGGGGATCAGCCCTGCATTAGTGTAGCGACACCCGTCTTGGCCCGCTGGTGAAGAAATCAACCGCTGCCTAAGGGGAAGAGTTCTGACAGACTTTTTAGTTTCAGGAAGATATCAGGGTATTGTTTCTTTTGACATGGAGAAGAAGAAAATCCTTTGTGCGTTGGGGTTCATGCTAACAGTAGCTATTGTTGGGATAACCACATGGTTTGTGGAGGAGGCAACTCCTGCTCGAAGGACACTTGTGTTGACGACTCCAGTGCCTGCGGAGCACTACTTTTATACATTACCGTATCAAGAGTTGAAGCATCGACAGTCCTATTTGAATAACACTTTCATTCAGATGCTGCATCACACCCACGTTGCTACGAACGCTACGAACTGTTGGATATGTGGGATGATGCCAGCCCATCAGAAGAAAGGAGGTACGCCATTCATACCACTTCCTTTCTCTCATAATGGCTCTTGTAGAGCATGGTACACTTTGCTGTTTGCCACTCGGAAACCGACAGTGGGACGATTGCTTTTCAGACTCAATAAAGAATGTCATCAAGATAAAAATGGATATCCACAAGCAAATGGGACAATTTGGGAATGGGAAGAGTACCGACCGGACAATGAATCCATTCCCTATATCTTCACGAACACAAGAGACACTGTGGGGAAGGACAAGTTCGTAATCCAAGTAGCACAAGCTCAAGCGGACCTGTGTGTCCAGAGTGTGGGTTTTATCCCTGTTGGTGTCAGTGATTGTATAACTGTACTGAACATCGACGGGCTGAACAACAGTACCTTCCTAGCGTCCCATAATACCTATTTTGTATGTGGAAATAAAGGTTATTACCGTTTGCCGGCAGGGTGGTCCGGGGTATGCTATGTATCCTTCCTATTACCTCCTGTATTCTTAGCACCTGCGTCATATCATAAGGATTTGAAACTGTTGAATAATGTGACTGTAAATAGATATAAACGTACTCTATCAATTGATGATGTGGATCAGACCGATACCAGCTTGCAACAGTATATTGATTTTAACTTAGGACTGTTTTTCTTTGTTGGAGCTGCTTTGAATAGTAGGAAGATCCGAAGATTGACAAGAGTGGTAGAAGCTGTGACAAATCAGACTGCTGCCGCTCTTGGGAATCTTACGGAAGAATTACAAATAACTAGGATTGTTGCATTGCAGAATCGTATGGTACTAGATGTAATGTTAGCTGATCGAGGTGGAGCCTGTAAAATTATTGGAAGTAGCTGCTGTGTGTTCATCCCTGATCATACGCCATCCGTTTATAACGCCATTAACAAGCTGCATAAAATAGCAGCTGAAATCCACACAGAAAACGGCACTTGGTCCTTTTCTGGATGGTTTTGGGCGTTGGTTACTGCCTGGGGATGGAAGGTCTTAACTGGTCTCTGCATTATTATAGCAGTTCTGTTCCTTTTCTGTATGTGTATTCAATGTGGACCATTGTGCTGTTCCGTATGCATTTCATTCTGCATTCCAGATAAGAAAGCTATTGCCGATGTTGCTCGCCAGAAGGGTCTAGCTAAAGAGGTTAAGGGAATGATGATAATTGATATATATGATGATTATTCTTGGAAGCCGGATGTCTTCAGTAAATGCTGAAAGGGTCGTCTGTTGTAAATTAAGGCAGAATGTGATTAAGCATTTACTGAAAACATTAATGCTTCCCCTTTTGATCATGTTTTCTTCGTTATGTTGACCGAAGTCCGGACTCCATTTTGTATTGGCATGCTGCCATGTGTTCACCACGAGGAGAGTCCGACCTCTGTGTTAGTTGCTCTTGTAATCTGCCTAGCAACAGTTTATAAATAGCTCTCTCTTGTCCGTCTGGCGCATGCCCAGACTTGACCACATCTGTTATAATTAGCTTTGCTTGACCATGTGTTTTCGCGGGCTCAAGGAGTGTGTTGGCTCCGCCCATGTATTGATTCAGTATCGAGAATGACCATAAATGGTAATGTTCTTCGGCCTCATGTTGTATCCACCCACTTATGAGCCCCTCTGTTGTGTATAAAAGGGGACTGTGTACGAATGTTCTGTGTGCTACTCCATGCAATACTGAAGAGTGTTGTGTGGATTGTAGGACCACTCTTAAGGGTTAATAAACGTTGTCTTTGTACTTTGCAGTTTCCGTGCCAACTTCCTTATAGATTCCGTTACAGGAGAGCGAACCCTTGTTCTTGCGGGCCTAGCTGGGGCCTGTATTCATCACAGGGATAGCATTTATTTTTGGTGAGCCGGACAATTTGTTCAGGTTGTTTAAGGAGGCGAGGAAGCCAGTATATCCAGAAGAGAGCCAGGCTCATCGAGGGCAGCTGCGTCATTGGCGGTGGAAAATGGCAGCTATAGCACAGTGGATTGCAGCAGGGACCACATCCTCACTGCTGACAGCAGCAAAACCGAGGAGACCCATAATAAAGTGCAGAACCACAGTGGCCCTTTTCCTGCTTGATGCAGAGAAGGCCTTTGATAGGGTACACTGGCTCGCCTTCTTAAAAATGTTGACCAAGATGCTTATAATCCCGCCAGTGACCTCTTTTGTTCTGTTCAATTTCAAATAGCCGACTGCATGAATCAAGATCAATGGTGGATTCAGGCAACATAATTGTCTAGTGGCAGGAGACAGAGGGGCCCATTGATGTCCAACACACACTAATGAAGGGGTGAGAGGTACTACCCTGCCCTTTTCCTTCCTCAATGGTTTTCACATTGCCCTAACACACTAATTAGCTCCATGCTTCATAATAGGGTGTGCTACAACACTCTGGTGCAGCCCAAAGGGGAGCAAAACAAATGTTTTTCTAAGGGCAAAAATAGCCCTACAAAAGTTGGATCCTCCAAACACAAAAACCTTAAAACTACATAAGAGAGTGCTCACCTTATTTAATTCTGGGCCTCTCTCAGCAGGGTTGAAAAATATCAGTCAGGGTATGCCTGAACAGTTAGTACCTTGTGTGGCTAACTATTATGCTCATCAACATGTTTCAGCCTCCCAACCCTCCCTTAGGGTTGACAGCCTTTGTCAGGATGAAGACACATGTTCCTATTTCCCTTACTGCCCCTTCCCTGCTCCATATGAAGTGGAAATAGGGGATCAAGCTCTGGCCATACTTGCCAATTCCGGAAACCTTCTCACGAACTACACAAGTTTCATTAAAGTGATTTCAAAACCGGGGTATGACTTGGAGCATCACCCTGTAGTCACACGTTCTTCAAGGGTCCGACACCACCCAACGCGCTACTAGCTTCCCTCCAAGGTGCTCATTGATGCCCGTGATCTTTGCACTAGACATGCAGTCGCTGGTCCATAGACTTAACGAGAACCAAGCTGTAAAGAGATTTGTCACTAACTCTGGGACATACAAGGTTGTCTTCCTTACAGACAACATCCTGTGTTTCCTGACAGAACCAGCAACTTTGGTACCCGCTTTGGCTGCAGAGTTAGAGCTCTTCTCTGAAGTGCCCTGTTTTAAAATAATTACTCCAAATATCTGCGAATGGGGGTGGTTGGTCCCAGGCATGCATTGAGCCCAAACTTATAGTGTGAGGGCTTCTAGTACACAGAGGGCCCCATACAATATTTAGGAGCCAGAATTCCTGGTGATTGCTCTGCATTCTTTGTAGCACAGGTATGCCACTGGACGGTGGCGAGTGTGATACGTTTGGGGGTTGTAGGGAACTGACTCAAACTGGGACTGTGCTTTCACACGTCTCTCCAAGAAGAGGCCTCTCAGGTATTTACTCAACCCTTGGCCCGAGTCCCACACCTGTTCAACACAATTATAGGCACAAATGGGAGATGGACCTTGTGTGTGTTTTGTCAGAGGATCACTGGGAGGACATCTGGGCAAGGGCTACAAAGGTTTTGATATGCATGAAATATAAAGAATATTCCAAGAAAATTCTGGCCCTTCGGTACTTGCCGCTGATTCGGTTGAGGGCAATGTTGGGAAGTTTGCATTTGTGCTGGTGGGTTGCCAGGGGAGGGGGAGAATAATGCTTGTCCGATGGAAATGTCCATGGGTGAAACCATATTGGGCAGATCCAATGCCCATCATACAGACTGTAAAAGGGATGAGGCTACCAATTAGGCATTTCGAGTCATCATGGAGAGGACAGAGTGTATTATATGTACACCCCTGTTGACATACTAATATCACATTTTGTGCCAGCAGGAAGGGTAACACTTGCCCATTTTTGGAAACTAGAATCCCTTTGGTCTTGGGGCAGTGAAGGACAAAAATATGGCACATATATATACTGGAAAAGTTGTCTGTCATCCTTGCAAATAGGATGCATCCTTTGAGACTGTATAGAAACACTATAAAGCAGCTCTTCTGGCATAACAAACTCAGAGGATGGTGCCCCTTCACAGCCCAGGCTCACTGACAAGTGATTCACATGCAATTGGAGGGCACTGTAGGCAGTAATGGTAGACTAATTGATGGTATTAGCGTTTGGTTTGTGAGTGCAGATAGGCTATGAATATTCTTTGGGCATCACAGAAAAGCTATGGGTGTTGTACGATCTGGCCTCCTCGTGGACTCCCCTCATCCAAATGGGGCCCCTTTGTTTGAAGTCTTGTATTAACCCCCCTCCCCCCCATTAATGAGGAGGATACTGGTGGTTCCCCACCCCATAAGCACACATGGTATAGTTTTTTTTTCTTCAGGTTTCTTGTCTTTTTACATCTTTGTTTATGCCTTACACCATGTCTGTATTCAAGTACTGTTGCCAAAGGATCGGATTGTATAGATTTTTGAAAAATTTGATAAATATTAGCAATGTGGGAAATTTGTGTAATTTTTGTTTAATCACGCACATTTTGGTAAAATTATCCTTAATTATGCAAAATGCGAGTCCATCATATAGCGCTATATTTTAGTGCAAATTGCATCCTCGTATCAATTTTTGATGAGAGAATACATATTGAGATTAAAAAAAAGTGCAAAAAAGCACAGTGAGAAACAGTTGCTCATTTTCTGCTGGTCCAGTGTGTTCGCAGCCACTTTTTTTAACCACAAATGCCAAATAATTATGTGAAGTGGTATCATTGCGTAATTTCGGGAATTTTGCATTAACATTCATAACACGAAATTCCCCAACTGCTCAAATTACGATGGCATAATGTAAATTTTCCCCAGACCTATTAAAGATGTGATTTAAAAAACAGAGTTCCATAAATAGACTTCATTCTCATGACGATGCTTTTACAACTGATCCTAGTAATTGAGATGAAACTTTCAGAACAGGACTCTACTCAAGGTAAGTCCTCTAGAGCTGGATACAGTCGTTCAAGTGAGGCATCCAGAAATGTCACAGAACTCCAGATGAGGCCTCCAGGACTAATGGTAATACTTCAAAAGAGTCCTTCAGAATTGGACACGATTCTCCAGATGAGCCCTCTACACCTAGAGACACTACTCCAAGTGAGGCCTCGAGAACAGAAGACAAATGAAGCTTTCAGAAGTGGACACAATTCTTCAGGAGGGGCTGCAAGAACTGGCCACGGTAATCAAGATGAGGTCTCCAAAGGCACTGCCCCAGATGAACCCTTCAAAACTGGAGACAAATGTTCCAAGTGAGGCCTCCAGGACTGGTCATTGGAGGTCCGATGAGATCTTTAGAGCTAGACCCCGTGCCCGAGATCCGTGATTGAAAACTAAATACAATGCTCTAAGCGATATATCGAGAGCTAGAGAGAATGCTCCAGGTGAGTCTGCCAGAATTGGACAAAATGCTCCAAATTAACATTTCAGAACTTGCGACAGAGGTTCAAGTGAGGCCCCCAGGATGGTCAGGGTAATTCCGATGAGATCCTGAGAGCTAGAGGCAGTGCTCCAGATAAGTCCTTCAGAACTGATTACAATGCTCCAGGTGAGATCTCCAAAGCTAGGGTCAATGTTGCAGATAATTCTTTCAGAACTGGACAAAAGGCTCCAGTTCAGGTCTCCAGGACCAGGTCCAGTATTCCAGATGAGGTCTTCTGAACCGCGCGCGGTATTCTAGATAATGTCACTGGAAATGAAAGACAACGGCGAGGCCTTATGAACAGAGCACAGCTTTACTAAACAAGGCACAACATTCCATTTCGAGTGTTGCATTAATTGATAGGGTGGTAACGCGCCTTACCTTTTCTGCCAGGTTTGAAGGACGCTATGTAAACAAAAAGCGTCTCTGCGTTTGGCAACCTGGAACCACAGCGAAGCACAACATGGAAAACCTGCATAAACCCCAGATGTCACTTTATGAATCTCTTTTTAATGCATGGCCTGCTTGCTGGACTTTTAGCCTCATAAGGGGCGCGAGAAGCCACAAAGGTCGCAGTTATTACTCTATAATATCCCATCCTCAGACCAGCAATATCCCAACACTCACAGAATTCGATGAGTCAATTAAGGCCGCATGCTCTGCGATTTCCAGGGCTCCCTCGCCCCCTCTCTCTCACTCTCTATATTTCTATATATAATATATATATATATTTTTGCGAGTGCTTGCAGCGGGGCTGCCTCCTTGCCCCTGGTGCCAGAATGATTAATTGCCGGGCCAGTCTGGGGTCAATTAGCCGGGGTCGGAGAGGGGGTGCGAGCTTCTTTATTGAACACTGAATTCACACTAGGATCTGTCACCTGGCGCCAGTGATTTATTACCAGGCCATCGCTCTGATCACTTACCTCCAGCTCCGAAACCAGCCATCCGCTATCGACGCACGCGGACGCCGCAATCCATTCAGACGTCGCCAGTGCACGTGCCCAATGAGAGAAAAAGCTCGCCCCACTTTTTGGGGGATTCCTGAGTTCTTTTAATGCCACACGTCACGGGTGCTGAACGTGGGTGCCAAAAGGTGGGTTCCATGACTGATTTTAAGGAGTTAACAAAAGACAGATTTACAGGCAATCAATCTAAATGGAAGTAATACACATAGTGGATGCTCTGAAAGTGAGACAAGGGTGCGGCCCTTTTGGGAACTACAATAGCAAATGCACAGTAGTATGAATACTAAGGTTTAGGAGCGCGCCATATCTTTCCAGGAAAAGCAAGGGTGACTTGAGACTGTAATGGATTTGCTCAGGATCACACAAATCAGTACATGTGGTAATTTAGAATTCGAAGTCTTCACTGATGTAACTACAGTTGCTAAAGGCAGTCCCTCGGCCGCAGATGCTGTCATCGTTGCACTTTCCTTTAAGAAGGTAAACTGCACTTGAATGTCCAAACTATCTACTAGGATAAGGTTTGGGACTCAAGTGTGACTTTGCTATAATTATAGCTTAAACGCTAAGCATGATTTTAATTTTAAATCACACTGACGCTTTAGAAGTGGTATTAAAATTTCCTTTACATGTACTTTGTAGCCACAAAGCGGCGATCACTGACAATAACATCTGGTAAGTTGTCGAGCTGAGTTTGCAACTGCAGAAGTATACTGGTAACTTGCAAGTCAAAGCATTGAGTCTATTTCAGTCAAATCTGATAGATAGATAGATATTATCTGTGGCAATTGTGCACTCTGTAGTGGAGCACTGGAGTTGGTGTACGAGTGGTCTCCCTGCTCATATGTTATCCAGTCAGACATGCTAAAATCAAAGATATCGGGAAACTTCTACCTGTGGAAGCAGGTGATGGGCACCACCACTCAGTTTTTGGGACCAGGACTTCTTTTACATCACTAGACTTTGAGCCCGAGCAGGATAGAGGTAGAAAAGGAGAAAAGAACAGGAAAGGAAAAAGGAGGTGTCAGGGATGACAAAAAACATGCAAGAGTCGACGTGCACCCTGAATATCGAAACCACAATATGGTTGGGTAAGAATCTCAAGGACAAATTATTGAAGAACAATTATAGACAGATAAGTCTACATTTTCTATACGTAACTCCACATATATGTCCCTACACAGTACATACATCTTCAAGGTATGTAGTTGTGGAGTTAGGAGTAGTACATCTATACTTTCCTATATGCACTTACCTTTTGATATTTTGTATTCGCATAACAACCTTTGATTGCACTTCCTGCCTTTTTTTCACTGCTCTACACTTCCTGCCTCTTTATCTTAATTTTGTGTGGTGCGGCCCCCCTCCCCAGGCAGGTTTTGGCCCTGGGGACTCCATCCATCTAGACTCAGCTTTTAAAAATATATAATTAAATGGGTGAGGGGGGCTGTGTGGCCCCCCCTCCCTGGGTTGATTTCGACCTGGGGAACCCCCTCCCCGGGGCCCAGCCACAAACAAATGGGTGGGGGGGGCAATGAGGCCCCCATCCTTTGGCTAATTTTGGCCCCGGGGACCCCATCCCCCAGGACCTGGCCTTCATTTAATAGGGGAGGGGGGCCATGCGGCTCCCCTCTCCAGGCTAATTTCGGCTCAGTGGACCATATCCCCCGGGTCACCCAGTGTGCAGTGGGACAACAGGGGGAGCCTCAAAGCCCGTGCAGACCCAGCCTGCACCAGGCCTCGTGCGGGAGCTGGCTGGCTTTAAATAGCAGCTCCCTACTTGTAGGAGCAGTGTTTTCATCTCTTTCCCTGCACTCATATTTGCATGCAAGGAAACAGATGAAAACTCTGCTTTCTGCAAGTGACATTTCCGGCTTGCAGTAAGCAGAGTTACATTTCTTTTTACTTGGCAGGAATAGCCAGCTCCCACCAAGCAAAAGCAAACAGCTACCTCCCGAGGATGGGTACTTCAGGAGGTAGCAGGAGCCAGCCCTGGGGGTTGGCTGTGATCCAGTGATTCAGGACTAAAATCTTCAGAAAGACTAGGCCCAATTTCCATTACCCAACAAGTCCCTTCACGCTGGCGTTCAGTGTATTTCAACGTCTATGCCAAACTTACCTATCTCCAAAATGTATTCTCATTTCCTAGTTTACAAAACAATTGGCAATGCTATCTTTATATAGTTGATTACATTTGGCAAAATAATACTCTAGAATAAATCACTCTTTATAAGGACAGACACATTTGTAAATTTATAATGTTTATCTAAATAATGAGAAATAAACGCTCTTAATACAGACACACGGCATGAACTATAGATCGTCACAAAGAGAACAAAATCAGAAGAGAAAATGACAAATTCATATCAATGACAAATGCATAAAGGAGTGGATAGGTGAAGAGACAAAAGATTCAGAGACAAAATACATTTGCAAACGATTATTCAAATTCAGATTTCAGTCTATACTAACCCAAATAGGAAATAGGAAATCTACTCTCTGGCCATGAGAGCAGCAAGGCCCCTCAATAAGATTTGAAGAGGCAAAGACTAAGTCAGGAATCAGTAAACAGGAACAGGACAGCAAACCGACGACAGCGAGGATCTCCAAACAGAGCAATCCTAAAACTCCTCCCACCAGACACCTCAGTTATACCCTAAAACCCAAATGTCCAACCCTCACATGTAACAAACTACAGGTTTTCTTCACATTTGATTGGTTAAGGTAGGGGGTGTATGGTCACACCACTTTTAACATGACAGCCTCTCTAAATGTCCCTTTGTTTTCAATTAATCTATGACCTAAGCATCCACCCCAGGAAATACAATACCGAACTTTTGTCATTTTCTTCCTCTTCTCCGGCAAAATGTTTCAATCACTGTATATCTTTCTCGCTGAGCGCCTCTCTGCAGAGGAAGCTTTCTTTTGTTTGTCGCATTGTTCTTTCATACTGATTTTGGCAGACACTCAGGACTTGAAGGACAAAATAATGTTCCACTCTCTTCTTCATGATCATTTTCCATTATTTAACATAATTTTGATCCTGACAGCACTTTAACCCATTACTTGTCATGCAGAATAGAAAGTCATGCTTCTAGGAAAATAAACACAGACATTATTATTCACTTATAATGTTTTTTTCTTTACGCACCAACCCAATACTGCAAATACCCCTGCGCAACTCATATTACATTTTACCAATTTTGTAGCAGGCATTAATAACGTGCACATAAGCAGCATTAGTCCTTTTTGTTTTCGTTAGCCAAGAAGCATTTGTGGCCTACTCGTAGTACTTTAGTATGTGCTTGCGCAGTAGCATTTTCCCTCATGTTAAGCCTTTTTTCATATCATTTTCAGTGCACACAGTTAAGTAAATGTTACTGAGGGTTCCATCCGAGCAGGTTTTATTTTTCGCGAAAACCCTGCTCCGTCAATTCCCCCCTTTGATGGCGTTTTGAGCCATCACCAAAATACCCACCAATACAGGTTGTCACTTATTAGAAAGCAGATGTTCTCTCCCATTTTAACATTATTCCATCTAAATCCTTCATTACTTAATTATAACTTCCTTTCATATCCTCTAATTCTATTTCCTCTCTCTTTCTATTTCTTGCTCTTCGTTTATCATCAGATGAATCTCTTCTTTTGCAATTACAACACTTATAGATCAGAAAAATCATTAATATTGCTGTAACTACTTTAATAATTAGTGTTAATATTTTCCCTAATACACTATTTTCAAAAGTAGAGAGCCGACTACCCACAGAAGAAAAACTCCTACCAAGTTTCTCCCAAGCACCATCAACCTTCAATTCAGACAAATCTCGATGAAGATTTGTAATATTCTTAATATACCCCTCAAGACTCTTACTCTTGTCTGGGTTATAAGTGCAACATTGTTGTATTTTCAACATATTGCAGACTCCACCCTCTTTAGCCAATAATACATCAAAGGCAAGTGATTTTGTAAAACCATAGATCTAATCGTAACCATTAAGAACCCACCCGTAGTGTCTGTTGATAAACGATCAACCTCGGTGGACAATTTTCTAATTTTGTGCAAATTCAGAATAACTCCAACTGAAGGTATCAATGCTCCAAAAACATCCCCAATTATTTCTGAAAAACGTGCTCTTTTATTGCGTATTAGTCCATTCTTTACTTCATTGATTCTACTATTTTTATCCATGTGTTAAATTTTCAGAAATACTATAGATAAATAACAACACCCATACCAATCTGCAGGCAACCTATAGTAGGCATTCTTTCCACACACATAATAAATTCCTGGAAAGACAGGATCAGTTCCCCCTTTTATTCCCCATCCTCCCATCATTAGGAAGGTATTGTCACATTCACTAGAACCAATGAAATAATTATTATAATCAGTCTTTTGTCTAAGCAAGCAAAGCTTCCCTTTATGATACCAGTGTAGATTCATGGCAGCGTAAGTCTCGCCTTTCTTGTAATCCCCTTCTCTGAAAGCCCATGGTGGTACATGTGACTTTTGTTCAGCAGCTTTTCTCTGAAGATCTTGTCTCCTATCTTCAACCAATATAATACATTCTATTTCTTCAAATCGTAATCTACATGTTAAATTGTGTCTATGTGCATATACTGTATCTATATTTTGTGTAGGATGAAAAAACTCTCCCATATTAGCACTATATATTCTATTCATATTCTTTCTAATAGGAATTTCTGAAAATACCAAAGCAATGTTAGAGTAATAATATTGGAGGCTTCCCTTCTGACTGGTTAATACAGTACAAGACACACCATCTGTTAAAGGTAGGTGATAGTAAGTAACCCCTTCTGAGACAGCCGACGGAAAGAGCATGCACACATAACAATTTCTCGCACCCATTACATCCACATATATTCATAAAGTAATTTCGTAAAAACATTCAACGAGAAATCATTAATTGATTAATCACGATGATAGATGCTATCATCCTTCATTTTCTCTAATTTAGTATGTGAGTCTTCTTCAACATCTTTAGTATCTAATTTATCACTCATCACACCATTAGTATTAGTGTTATTTTTGTGATTAGTTACCATTAAGACAGGCACAATAACAATTAGGTGCCAATTACGATCCTGTAAAAACCGGGTACGAACCGTCGGACGGAGCATATTCTCCGTCCGACGCGTACCCGGTCGTACAAAAATACAAACATGGAATTACGATTCACACGGGAACACCATTTCCGTACGAATCGTAAAAAACCCCGACCGAACAAAATAAACCTACAAATGCGATCCGGGAAAGCGCCGACCTGACGTCGGGACGCTCGCAGCCTGCCATTCACGAACCAGGAATTACGATTCTCACCGACGTCATCCCGCACGGTGAATATTTTCCGGCTGCCAAAAACTGCCGGGAAATCAGGACGACGCGAACAAGGACCACCAGTACGCGACGGACACACAGGACGACGCGAACAAGGAGGACCAGTACGCGACGGACACACAGGACGACGCGAACAAGGAGGACCAGTACGTGACGGACACACAGGACGACGCGAACAAGGAGGACCCGTACGCGACGGACAGACATGGACCCGAACCTACGTGTCATCCCGGCCCTCATAGCAGTCGACCTCCTCTACAGGTTCCGACGCAGACGCCGCAGAAGGTCAGAACAACTAAGGGAGGGGGGAAGGGGGGGGGTGGGGGGGGCAGGACCAGGGCAGGCCACAAACCCCCCACCAAAGTCACACAGCACACATGCCCTGGACATACCTGACTCCCAGACCCTGGTCACTACGAGGGGGTGGGGGCGTGTCCAGCTAAGCCAGCGACCGCCACAACGGAAGTCCGTCACAACGCGAACCCGCAACACAACCAGACATGTACGTCCCGTACCCACGCCTGAAGAGCGTGGGTACGAGTCGTACCCCGCCCACACCCACGTCACCCCAACAATGGCGGGACGGCTCGTACCCACGTGGCAAAGGCCTGGGTACGGGCCGCACAAGCATCACATAGTGTGGGGACGGACATGTACGACCCGTACCCCCACCCCGTATGCATGGAGCGTACCCCCACCCCAACAGTGTAAGTACGACACGTACCCTCAGCCACGTACGTATGGAGCGTACCCCCACCCCAACAGTGTAAGTACGACCCGTACCCACACCTCGAATGCATGGAGCGTACACTCACCCCAACAGTGTAAGTATGACCCGTACCCACACCCGCGTACGTATGGAGCGTACCCCCACCCCAACAGTGTAAGTACGACACGTACCCTCAGCCGCGTACGTATGGAGCGTACCCCCACCCCAACAGTGTAAGTACGACACGTACCCTCACCTCGAATGCATGGAGCCTACCCCCACCCCAACAGTGTAAGTACGACCCGTACCCTCACCTCGAATGCATGGAGCGTACCCCCACCCCAACAGTGCAAGTACGACCCATACCCACACCCGCGGACGTATGGAGCGTACCCCCACCCCAACAGTGTAAGTACGACCCGTACCCACACCCGCGTACGTATGGAGCGTACCCCCACCCCAACAGTGTAAGTATGACCCCTACCCTCACCTCGAATGCATGGAGCGTACCCCCACCCCAACAGTGCAAGTACGACCCGTACCCACACCCGCCTACGTATGGAGCGTACCCCCACCCCAACAGTGTAAGTACGACCCGTACCCACACCCCGTATGCATGGAGCGTACCCCCACCCCAACAGTGTAAGTACCACACGTACCCTCAGCCGCGTACGTATGGGGCGTACCCCACCCCAACAGTGTAAGTACGACCCGTACCCTCACCTCGAATGCATGGAGCGTACCCCCACCCCAACAGTGCAAGTACGACCCGTAGCCTCACCTCGAATGCATGGAGCGTACCCACATCCGTGCATGTCATGAGCGTACATATTGTGAAATTGGAGAGGTGGGTGCAGACTCCTCCCAGCATTGCCCTGAGACAGGAGGGGTGGCTGCAGAGTCCTCCCACCAGTGCCCTGACACAGGAGGGGTGGGTGCAGAGTCCTCCCAGCAGTGCCCTGAGACAGGAGGGGTGGGTGCAGAGTCCTCCCAGCAGTGCCCAGACACAGGAGGGGTGGGTGCAGAGTCCTCCCAGCATTGCCCTGAGACAGGAGGGGTGGGGGCCTATCACTCCCAGCAGTGCCCTGAGACAGGAGGGGTGGGTGCAGAGTCCTCCCAGCAGTGCCCTGAGACAGGAGGGGTGGGTGCAGAGACCTCCCAGCATTGCCCTGAGACAGGAGGGGTGGGGGCCTATCACTCCCAGCAGTGCCCTGACACAGGAGGGGTGGGGGCCTATCACTCCCAGCAGTGCCCTGAGACAGGAGGGGTGGGTGCAGAGTCCTCCCAGCAGTGCCCTGAGACAGGAGGGGTGGGTGCAGAGTCCTCCCAGCAGTGCCCTGAGACAGGAGGGGTGGGTGCAGAGTCCTCCCACCAGTGCCCTGACACAGGAGGGGTGGGTGCAGAGTCCTCCCAGCAGTGCCCTGAGACAGGAGGGGTGGGTGCAGAGACCTCCCAGCAGTGCCCTGAGACAGGAGGGGTGGGTGCAGAGTCCTCCCAGCAGTGCCCTGAGACAGGAGGGGTGGGTGCAGAGTCCTCCCAGCATTGCCCTGAGACAGGAGGGGTGGGGGCCTATCACTCCCAGCAGTGCCCTGAGACAGGAGGGGTGGGTGCAGAGTCCTCCCAGCAGTGCCCTGAGACAGGAGGGGTGGGTGCAGAGTCCTCCCAGCAGTGCCCTAAGACAGGAGGGGTGGGTGCAGAGTCCTCCCAGCAGTGCCCTGAGACAGGAGGGGTGGGTGCAGAGTCCTCCCTGCAGTGCCCTGACACAGGAGGGGTGGGTGCAGAGTCCTCCTGAGACAGGAGGGGTGGGTGCAGAGTCCTCCCAGCAGTGCCCTGAGACAGGAGGGGTGGGTGCAGAGTCCTCCCAGCAGTGCCCTGAGACAGGAGGGGTGGGTGCAGAGACCTCCCAGCAGTGCCCTGAGACAGGAGGGGTGGGTGCAGAGTCCTCCCAGCAGTGCCCTGAGACAGGAGGGGTGGGTGCAGAGTCCTCCCAGCAGTGCCCTGAGACAGGAGGGGTGGGTGCAGAGTCCTCCCAGCAGTGCCCTGACACAGGAGGGGTGGGTGCAGAGTCCTCCCAGCAGTGCCCATGGAACGCAAAGGGTGGAGTAGTCACATATACCATGCCCACAAATGTCAGTCAGGTGCACAAAGACCCTGCAGTACATGTACCACATGTGTGCGAGGATGGAAGTATACGCATGCATAGGGCCAAAAACAAAACATTTACACATGAAGTCATGTCAATAGTCCACATACACAAGTACAATGACTACCAAGGATGCCACGAATGATGCAGCTGGAGAATGGCTCAGCATGCATGTGCCAAGGTGAAGGAGTCCGTCACACACCCAGTTAATGTACTCACAGCTCTGCACTAAATATTGGGAACACCCTGCAGGGAAGAAGTCAGGGTACACAGAGGAAGGAAAACACCTTGGGACAATTGCAACATGCAGCAACTGCTTACATGAATGGAGAAAGGTAGCTAACACCGTGTGAGGCACACTGATCCCAGGGTCCCCCCTATGAGCAGCACACCACTACATTTCCCACACACCCAACACATGACCAACACCCACAACCATGTAGCAGCCCCACCAACAGCAATGCCAGCAATGCAGGAGTGTTCCAAGGGCAAAAAATAAATAGCTTTATTCAGCATGAGCAAAAAACTAGTATGACGTAAGTCCCATCATAACAAAGGCCATAGGGCAGTCCAGGAGTCCGAGCTGGATGGGGGACACAGTGGGATGCGTGTCCCCTATCTTGCCTGCACAGTTACGAGTCGTCGTCTTCCACAGGGGTGAGGGCATCATGTGGGGGGGAAGGAACAGGCACCGCAGGGACAGGAGGGCAAAGGGTAGGCAAATTGGGTGCAGGGATGGAGGACTCCACCACAGGGGGTGGGGCAGGGCCAAAGGTGGATTCTAGGATCTCACTGCACACCTTGGCAAGGTCCTCCAGGGACTCCCCTGCACCCGAAGGAACCACAGGCCCCAAGGAGGGGGGGGGGGTCAGAGGGATGGGTTGCAGCGCCACTGGGGGAGGATGTGGACAGGGGGGGGGACTCAGGCACCCTGACCGAGGACTTCCTTGACCGCTTGCGTGGTGGCGTCACTGTGGGGCTCAGGGACAGAGCGGCCATGAAGGAGTCTTTGGGGGAGATGTGGCCAGGAGAGCTGAGGGGAGGGGATTTGGAGAGAGTGGATTGGGTGGAATGCGGACTCCCACTCTGGCTGCGTGTCACACGTTTGCCCCCCGACCCAGTGGGTGTGCCTACCTCACCCTGTGTGTGCGTGTCAGGAGGTGTGCGGCGGACCTTCCCTGCTGGTGTGGTGCCTGTGTCTGTTGTGGTGGGTGCATGCTTACGTCTGTGTGTATGTGGGACAGGCATGGGAGTGGGAATTGTGGAAGGAGCAGGGGTAGGGGGTGGGACGTAGCGCTGCAGGAGACCCACTGCTGCAGTCAGTGTGGAGTCTATGGACCTCAGCAAGTTGCGTTGGCCAGCCTGCGATGAATGAATGCCCTCCAAGTATGCCTCCATGTTGTTGAGGACCTGGCTGTGGCCATGGAGGACATTAAGGATCGCAGTCTGACCAATATGCAACTGCCGCTGGATGTCCACAGACTCAGCATTGGCGGCAGCAGTGGAGACAGGGGCAGGTGGTGCGGTGCCTGGCAGGAAGGAGAAATGTGGGGACCGGGCACGCTGTTAAGGGACACGAGCACGTGGGAGGCGGCTGATGGCAATGGAGGGGGCGGTGCCAGATGTAGGGCTGCTGTCAGATGGTGGTGCAGCCACCGCCCACTCGGAGTGATCCTCCTCGGACCCGTCGGCTTCATACTCTGTTGTGCCAGTCGACAGGTCCCCGGGTTCACTCTCCACCGCCTCAGTCCCACTCGAAGTGCCATCCCCGATGTCACCGCTGGCACTGGTGCTCCGTCCCTCCGCGCCGTCTGTGTCCATGTCTCCCTCCGTGTCCCCCGACGATGCTGTGGGCAGGGTGAAGAGACAGAAAGTAATCATACACCTGTATACATATGTCACATGAGTCAAATCTACGTAGGTTACAGTGCATAGCCTGATACAAAGGAAGAGTTACATCTACAAAACAAGGTACATATGTAGGGCATGCAAGACACAGTTCCTCTACCCACCATGCCATGGAATAACTATGGAGAGCATGACACACTAGCAAATGAGATGATATGGAATTTTGACTGAGGAGCAAGGCCCTGGGGACAATCCAGCACTGCATCAGCACCACACAGCGTGGCAGCAAATAGGGATGAGCAGGGACCATAGGCAGGAACAAGAGGCACATGCAGCATAGGTAATACTGATAACATGCCCACCCTGACTGGCACACTGCACCTTGAGTGTATGTCCAGGCAAACATCACACACTGGCCAGTCCTAGCAAGGAGATGACAGGTCTTGACATGTAGGCCATGCCCGCACCACCCACCCCCTACATGAGACAAATCTATGGAGACACATGAGGCACGTACATCGCTTAGTCTGGGTGAAATACACATGGGATGCAACTAATCAAGGTTGCACACCAAATACCCAAGGTGCGCCTGTCCAAAGAATCATGTACAAATGGGCATCATCAGATGATTGCTACAAGACACACAGGCAATGGCCACCGTGAGTATGTACTTGGAAAATCAGGTCAGGCTGTACAGTGGACACTTGTAATACATCGCACATCAATATACATGGTGCCAGGGGACAAGGGCACAGAGCACAACCTATGCTGTAGACACAGAGATTGTCGACATATTCGGATTACACACATGATACCTATGAAAAAATGCCCCTGGGGACAGTAGTGGCCACACAACTCCATGCTCCTGAATGGGAATGACTGCAACACACGCTAACATCCCTGCACTATGCGTAACGCACACTCATGCACATCATGTCACAGGCCACCACATAGGACATGCGTACTGTAAGGCCTCACACTTGAGAGACTAACTCCCATGTCTGGACTAAGCATTAGTGCCAACTGACATGGAACCCACAAGTCCAGAACTGGACAGGGCACAGGTAAGGTCCCAAATCCTGTTACACACCACCCCCACACATTATGCTGCAGGCATTGTACACTTGTAGAAGGTGTCAGGCTACATGACCTTGTGATGGCGCGACTACACACATTGCAAGGAGGGGAAGGGAGGCAGGAGAGCACAGCAAGTCTGTGGGGGATAGGATCAGCACAGCACCATAAACCCTGGAAGTGTATCCATGGAACATTGCACTTACAAATGCTGGTGAAACACAACAAACACACACATGTACCTACCCCCTTCCGGCTGCTGCATCTCTTGTAGACGCCTGCCCAAGTCAGGAAAGACCACCGCCAGCACACGTTTCTGGATGTGGGAGAGACGGCGGCGCCCGCGGTTCTTGTGGCTCTCAGGTGAGTCCCCCAGCAGGACCCGTGCGATCCTCCGCGTCCAGCACCGGATATCCTGCCAGCGTTTCCTCACCTGGGACATGCGCCGCCTCCGACCTTCCGCACTCCTCACGGCGCTGACGGCATCCAGCCATATCTGCTCCTTGGCAGAGGCGTCTACCTGTGAGGATGGACAAGTGACACTACATCAATACACCTGGCACATGTCACAGGGACACAGATTAGAACACATTCGCTGTTTACAACAAGGCCTAGTATGCATCCAACGCATTGCACCTTTGTCATAGGGACATGATCCTCTGGGGGAAGGCCAAAAGCAGTACGTGCCATTGAAAGGAACAGGTGGAATGAGGGCAACTACACAATCAATGATCCAGGCTCACACTGTGCATCACACCCACCCCTCCTGTCTCTGGGCACTGCTGGGAGGACTCTGCACCCACCCCTCCTGTCTCAGGGCACTGCTGGGAGTGATAGGCCCCCACCCCTCCTGTCTCAGGGCACTGCTGGGAGTGATAGGCCCCCACCCCACCTGTCTCAGGGCACTGCTGGGAGTGATAGTCCCCCACCCCTCCTGTCTCAGGGCACTGCTGGGAGGACTCTGCCCCCACCCCTCCTGTCTTAGGGCACTGCTGGGAGTGATAGGCCCCCACCCCACCTGTCTCAGGGCACTGCTGGGAGTGATAGGCCCCCACCCCTCCTGTCTCAGGGCACTGCTGGGAGTGATAGGCCCCCACCCCTCCTGTCTCAGGGCACTTCTGGGAGTGATAGGCCTCCACCCCACCTGTCTCAGGGCACTGCTGGGAGTGATAGGCCCCCACCCCTCCTGTCTCAGGGCACTGCTGGGAGGACTCTGCCCCCACCCCTCCTGTCTCAGGGCACTGCTGGGAGTGATAGGCCCCCACCCCACCTGTCTCAGGGCACTGCTGGGAGTGATAGGCCCCCACCCCTCCTGTCTCAGGGCACTGCTGGGAGTGATAGGCCCCCACCCCTCCTGTCTCAGGGCACTGCTGGGAGTGATAGGCCCCCACCCCTCCTGTCTCAGGGCACTGCCTGGAGTGATAGGCCCCCACCCCACCTGTCTCAGGGCACTGCTGGGAGTGATAGGCCCCCACCCCTCCCGTCTCAGGGCACTGCTGGGAGGACTCTGCCCCCACCCCTCCTGTCTCAGGGCACTGCTGGGAGTGATAGGCCCCCACCCCACCTGTCTCAGGGCACTGCTGGGAGTGATAGGCCCCCACCCCTCCTGTCTCAGGGCACTGCTGGGAGACATCAGGCATTCCCCCCCCTTGGGACCCCCTACAGTACATGGCATGTGTGTCACACCTGGACACAATGGCAGAAATCACAGTCACAAAAAAGGGACACAGTCTGTGGCAGTGGACACTGCACTCACCTGATAACCTGGTCGCCCATACAGCATGGGGTACCGTGGGAGGATCACATCCACCAAAGCCATGTTCTCCTCCAGGGTGAATGGCTGTGACCTCTCCACAGCCCTTGACATGGTTCCAGGGAATCAGTAGCAGCAGCTGGGTCGTGGAATACAGAGATGTGCAGGCAAGTGCTCCCTCATGGGACCTGGCTGCCTTATATCTGCCTTGCTGGCCCATCTCATGCACAGGAGTACAGAGTGATTGGTCACTCACATTTGCATCCTATGTTTCCTCCAATCCCTTCAAACCTAGCAGTCTGTGGGTTCTCTATCGGTTTCATTCTCCTGCATGATGTCAGCCCCACAAACACATTGCAACAAAGTAGAAGTATTCCAACTGACATCTGCTGTGCACCTTCCAGAACAATTTCGAAATTTGAACTTGGTCTCCATGACAACCAGCATGCATGTAGGCCTTAATACTTGTCCCCTATGTAATTTTCAGCGTCACACACAGGTACGGTGCGTTTCGGGGCCCTAGGGCACCCCAAATGCATTGCAACGGCCCCTACACGCGTGCCTACGTTCACTATCATTGTGGGTGTCCTCGCGTATGCGTACTCGTAGTGGTACGGGCCGTACACACGCATCTACGCTCACTATCAGTATGGGTCTGCTCGCGTATGCGTACTCGTAGTGATGGTGAGCGTACATGCGTGTGTACGGCCCGTACCACTACGAGTACGCATACGTGTGTACACCCCTAGTGATAGTGAGCGTACATGCGTGTGTACGGCCCGTACCACAACGAGTACGCATACGCGAGGACACCCCTAGTGATAGTGAGCGTACATGTGTGTATGGCCCGTACCACAACGAGTACGCATACGCGAGGACACCCCTAGTGATAGTGAGCGTACATGCGTGTGTACGGCCCGTACCACAACGAGTACGCATACGCGTGTACACCCCTAGTGATAGTGAGCGTACATGCGTGTGTACGGCCCGTACCACAACGAGTACGCATACGCGAGGACACCCCTAGTGATAGTGAGCGTAAATGCGTGCGTACGGCCCTATCACTATGGGTGTCCTCGCGTATGCGTACTCGTAGTGGTACGGACCGTACAAATGCCTGTACGCTCGCCATCACGATGGGTACACATACGGCAGCACTCCCATAGTGATTTGGGAACGTACACAGGCCCTCTTAGCAGCAGTACGGCGGTTTTTACACATCACAGTGGTGATAGGCGGCACACAGGTAGGAATAGGGCGGACATACCTGTCCATGGATGGACATCAAGGCATTGTCTGGACAGTACTACATGTGTGGGGCACAGGTGTGACAGGATGTGATGTGGCACATTACTCAAGAGTGGAGAATGCACCAGATGTATGATGAGATGTGTACAGGTGTACTGTGTGACGGTGCAATGTGTGCCAGGCATGCCCTTGACTCCTTTGACATGTGTGCATGTCGTACTGCACCCTTGGGGTGAGCGTCACTGGCATGGCACGGACACCAACACACGGAAGTGTCCCCTGATGCCCGGTACAGGGGTTACCACACCTGCCTTGTCACTACCCACGGTGCACAATGTGACTATGTCATGTATGTGTGAGGGCTTCCCATCAGGTTGATGTTGAAGCACCCTCAAAAGCAGCAGCTGTTGCAGCAACCAACATGTTGAAGTACTGGGTATTTTAGACCCAGCGGTGCAGGGGCACACACCCTATGACTTTTGGGTTTCACCCTGTTCCGGACCTACAGAAACACAGAGTCTTCTGGGTGAAGTCAAAGAATCGTTTATTGGCTGCAGACCAATGACAGGTATCCTAGAAGTACAACAGCGTGTATGTTCTCAGGAGACTGCTGAAAATCATAGGAACGGACTTCTCCTTAAGTACAAAATATCATGCTCCAGGCACACATTCCTTGGTTTACGATATGGTCATATAAAGGCATACATTACAAACGAAAAAGCAGAGTCATGATGACCATCCCACATTCCAATTCGGCCAGCCCACAATGATTTACACAGTAAGGTTCAGATCCCATGTTTGAAGTAAATAGACCCCCCAATAAACATGAGCATCTCCTGTTTTGGGAAACAAGTCATAAAGCAAGAACAAGCAGGTGTGGAAGAGATTAGCCGGGGGATTGTGTAGAATGAAAGGATTTTATGACGGGTCAAACCCTGATGCTAATCACAGGTGGACGGAGGAAGGGGAGCTCGTGAGACCGGTTTGACCCGGGGCAGCAGAGCCAGCTGCCCAGGTCACAGAGAAGTCAGAGGGAAAGCCCATGTACTGTGAGGCCCGTATTAACTCCATCATAGCCTATGTGAGGGCAATGACAAGATGGCCACTGCTTCCAAAATGGAACCCGCGTAGTTGAGCAGAATAACGTGTACACAGTGCATTCATAGCTAGAACGATATATAAAGCACTCGTACATGCCGCATTTACCATTTGCGGTTCGCTAATACCAACATAGACAGGGGTAGGGCCCTGTCCCCTACGCGGTCCCGAATATTAAAGTACGACAGACCCTCCTTTTGCCCTTACATAGGCAATCACTATACTCATCTTAATCCGAGTCCAGGTCAATGTTCACGAAGTCATGGAGATGTTGCTGTAGCATCATCCTATTACTTAGCTCGTCCCTCGATACAGGTTTCCTTACACATAAGGTAGCACAGAGACCACATATCGCAGGAGTACACTGTATGCACAGACAGAACAGGAAAAGAATGGCTAAGATCATTCCAATGACCATCAGAACTTTCCAACCCCAAGCAGATATCAATTCCCAGAACCACCCCATCAGTGACCAATCTCCCTTATCCACGTGTATGGCTTCAGATATTTTATGGAGTTTGGAGATGGCTTGATACACTGTTGGAGCATTATCTGGTATGAAAATGCAGCAACTGGATTGGATGACCTTGCATACCCCACCGCGGTCTGCAAGAATAACGTCTAGAACCATGCGGTTCTGCAGAGTCATAAGGCGATCCGCTTGGAGCTCAGCTGTCAGATTACTAAGGGCACCAGCCGTTACATTGACAGTGGATTCAACCACACGAGTCAGCTGTCTCAGGTTTCTACTATTGACCATAGGTCCCCAAAACGGCAGGAAACCCAAGAAGAAGTCTCCTGCTTCCTGACCGGCAGTGTCCTCCTTACTAATCACACCTCTCACAACTCTGGTCTTGTGATAGTCAGAGGCAGCAGTAAATGTCGGCGGTAGCAAGTTCGCAATATAACATGTGCCCGAGAAATCAGGGGGCAGCCATGTATATGCTCGGTCATTGCAGATGAAATATGTGCCCTTAGCAGCCAAAAACGCAGGGGAAAACTGTGACGGGAAAGTGTACGTTTCAGTACAGTCACTTCTTCCCAGTTGAGCCCTAGGATTCTGACCATTACCCTGTAAGCAGAACCGACCCATGTGGGGTACGACCCAGATAGGAGATGAGATTTTTCGCTGTCTTTCACCCAGACTAATACTATACCCCGTCGCGTTCCATCCTGCATAAGGTCTCAACTCTTCTTTGGGAATAGAGGAGTATGCATTAATATCCCTACTCATATCGGCAACTCCTTTCATCAAAGCCTTATTATTGGTGATAGGTCTGATGGAACGCGGTTGGCGAGGGGAGTATCTATCTAGAGCATAGAGAAACATGGTTTGGAATGCCCATGACGATCCATTGTAACTGTACGGTAGCACCAGGTAGGGAATACCCTTGTTAATGGTATGGGGCATTAACCCACACACCCAGCAATTGGTCGTATTCATTACCAGTTGGTGCTGGTGCAAGAGTTGGATAAACGAGCTATTTACGAACTCTGATCGTCTGGTCTGTTCGTGCTCAGGCAAAGGGTGAAAAGAGTGAGAGGAGGCAGTAGAAGGAGATATAGGCTGTTGAGTGGGTGCAATGGGCTTTTGAGCGGAGAAAAACACAAATCCTACAATAAACATTATGATACTACACAGTGTAAAAAAGCACAAAAAGACAAAACATTTACTTTTTACAATTCTACACATCCTTGCATTAGGGGTCATTTCCTCAATCGGTCTCTCCATCTTAAAAAACTCCATCCTCTACTCGGGCCGCTCGCGGCGGATGAGTTTCTTCTGCTAAGGAGTACGCCTGTCAGTCCAGGGAAACGCCCTAGACTAACCAGAACCGTCGACCTAGCGTCTTCGGCCTGTACCCCAAAGTCTTGGCACCGCGACCCTGCGGCAGAACCCGGATTGTGGTTCAAAAAACAAAAATCAAGAAAGTCCTTCAGATGGGAGAGCAAAAATGCCAAAAGGGAAATAATGAGGAAATCTTTATTTGTCCATGGGCCTAGGTCTCAAATTATAGCGAAGGCGGCCAGGTGCTGTTTGGTCTTGAAACAAAAGTTCAGGCTCAGTGGTGTCCAGTCGACTCGATGGTGGCACAGCTTCCTGCAGAATATTGTCACTCTCTTGATCTGAAACTGTGTCTCTTAAGCGTGCGTCACTGAATGGTACAAAGCGAGGTACAATGTTTGTCTCTGAGTCGGTGATACCCTCCTTGACCCACTGGTCATATGGCAGAGGCAAGGGGACTACTTTGCAGTGGGTACCATGAATCCAGTGCTTCTTCCCTTTCACTCGCACTGCTGATCTTGTCGAAAGAAGAACAAGATGAGGGCCGATCCAGCGAGGCTCGTCGTTGCTCTTGCGCTGGAAGTTCCGGACCAGGACCCACGAGCCAGGGTTGATAGGATGTCCAGGAGGTTCAGAGGCTTGGGGAAGAGTATCATGTACCTGTTGGTGCAAAACACGCAGTTTAACAGTCAAATCATACAGGTAATCGAGCAGTACTGGATGCTCAATCTCACTGAACTTTGTAGGTCTCGGTACACCCCATACGTTGGCGGGACGGCCAAAAACGACCTCGTAAGGACTAAGTCCCACTCGTGAGTGTATGGTCACTCTGGTGGACAGGAGTGCTAAGGGCAGAGCGTCAGGCCATTTAAGACCGGTGCTCGCCTGGATTTTAGCCAGCTTGAGCTTTAAGGCTCCATTGTAGCGTTCTACTAATCCAGCTGATTGGGGGTGGTTTGCAGCGTGGAACTTCTGCTTTATCCCTAGCCCTTCACATACATTCTTCATCACTTTACCCACAAACTCACTTCCGTTATCACACCACACCATTCTTGGCATCCCAAACCTAGGAAAAAACTCTTTCACAAGGGCTTTGGCTGTGGATAGGGCAGTGTTATCTTTCAGAGGATAAGCCTCAATCCATTTTGAGAAAGCACAAACAACCACCAGTACATATTTCAGGTTGTTGCATCTTTCCATGTGAATAAAGTCCAGCTGCAAAACTTCAAATGGACATGATGGGGGTGCAAAGTGACCAGCCGGAGTTGGGGTTCCCCTACCAGGGTTGTACTTCAAGCATACTATGCAATTCTTGACCACATTCTCTGCACACTTGGGAATCCCAGTATTCTGCCATACTGGAGCCAACAACTTGCATATACCTTTCGTACTGATATGTGCCATTCCATGTGCCATAGTAACCACTGGAAGCACATATGCATCAGGCAACAACCATCGCCTATGTTCTGTCAGATCAATCCAACAACCATTCTCATCCAACTTACCCATACTTTCTCTCCACTTTCTTAACTCTTCCTCTGTGGCTTCAGCCTGAAGCGACTTCACACTCTCTATTGTGTTCTCACACATCCCAACATCATTAACCCATCTGGCGGGACCTGCAACATACATTCTAGTCTTCACATTCTGTGCCGTTTCTCTCGCGGTCTCATCAGCAAACGCATTCCCACGTCCAACATCATCTGTGACTTTCCTGTGCGCACTGCATTTCATGATCGCAACTTGCAACGGTAGGGTCAGTGACTCAAGGAGATCATTCACCAACTTGCCATTCTGAATTTTAGCTCCATGCGACGTCAGGAACCCACGCTCCTTCCACAAACGCCCAAAATTATGAGCCACGCCAAAGGCGTACTGGCTATCTGTGTATATATTCACTCTCATTCCTTCAGATAACACACATGCTCTCGTGAGGGCGATTAATTCTGCTGCTTGGGCCGAATTATGTGGCACTCGTGCAGTTTCCACAACCGTGTGTAGAGTCGTGATAGCATATGCAGCAGTCGTGTCACCATTAGGGAGCTTGAAACAGGACCCATCTACCCATAAAGTGCCATCACACTCAGTCAGGGGAGTATCTTTGAGATCTACTCTCCCTTTCGTCTCTTCTTCTGTTCTGAACAGACAGTCATGTTGCTCAATCTCATCTGAGTCTGCTGGAATTGGCAACAATGTAGCTGGATTCAGCGTATTACATCTTTTTATGTGTATGTGGTTAGCTAACAGTGTAAGTTCGTAGCCCGATAATCGTGCACTAGTCAAGTGTTGTGTCTTAGTTCTATTTAATAATGTATCTACAGCGTGTGGAACCATGACAATCAATGTGTTGTCCATTACCAAACCAGCCGATTGTCGGATAGACATCGCCGCAGCAGCTGTCGCTCTCAGACAGCTTGGCAATGCCCTCGCTACAGGGTCCAAGGTGGATGAAAAATATGCGCATGGGCGCGGTCTGTCGCCAAAAGGCTGTGTTAACACTGACAACGCACATCCATCTTTCTCGTGAACATACAATGTAAAAGGCTTACTGTAGTCAGGAGTGCCCAACACAGGAGCTGAACATAACGCATTACGCAATTCCACGAAACTTTTCTGGCACTCTTCAGACCATGGGATAGGGTTCGGCGTATCTTTGCATGTTAAGGCTAACAAAGGTTTTGCCAATAAAGAAAAACTAGGGATCCAATGCCTACAGTATGAAGTGATGCCCAAGAAAGCACGCACTTCTCGCTGTGTTTTTGGCACACTCAACTGTGCAATGGCTTGAATTCTTTCTGGGGTCAGTTTCCTTCCCTCCTTCGATAAGAGATGACCTAAGTAGGTCACTTCTTGTCGACAATATTGCAGCTTAGAGAGAGACACTTTGTGATGGAAAGCGGATAAATGGCGCAACAGTGACAATGTGGCTTCTTTACAGATCTTCTCAGTATCCGCGGCGATCAGTAAATCGTCCACGTACTGAATCAGGATAGCGCCACTAGGTAAAACAAGTGCATCAAGCTGCGCTTTCAAAGCCTGACTGTATATGGATGGACTCTCACAGTAGCCCTGGGGAGCGCGTTTGAAGCGGAAGCTTCGGCCTCCCAGACTAAAACCAAAAATATCTCTACTCTCTTCTGCAATTGGGATACTAAAGAAAGCATTCTTTAAATCGATCACTGAAAACCATACAGCAGAGGCTGGAATCATCGTTAACAAGGCAGTTATATCGGGGACAACCGGAAACTGTGGCACAACAATCTTATTAACCTCTCTAAGATCAATCACAAACCTGTAAACAGGTGGCTGTGAAGGGTGCATCGTTTTAAGACAGGTAAGATCGGACTATTGCAAACGTTGCCTCTTGTCTCTTCTATCACACCCTTATGAATCAAGTCGCTGACAATGTCTAACAATGCTTTCTTCCCTTCATTAGAGATCTTGTACTGGGGAATACGTGGCAGTCTGACATTAGCCTTTAAAGTCACCACATATGGCGGTATCTCCAAGAGGCCCACATCATTGGGACCAGTAGCCCAAAGGGCATCCGGAAGGGATGACAATTCAGGTGGCATCGTGTTTTTAGACAGGTACATTGGGGAAATCACTTTCCTACCTAATGTAAGTTTTACTCCTGAAGGAGAACAATACAGTGTAGCGTGCAATCTTTTCAACAAATCTAATCCCAGTAAATTCTCACCACAACCTGTTGTCAGGATCAGGGGTGCTTTCAGCTCACAAGGTCCAACAGAAAGTGACATGGGACTAGAAATCGGGTTCCTAACTGGGGCGCCAGAAAAACCTACTGAAACATTTATATCGCCAGACAAAGGTGCGCCAGGGAGTTTTGAATGCATGATTGAACTCTTTGCAGCACCAGTGTCTAGCAGAAAAGGCTCCGTTACATTGGCTGTAGTCACCTCAACATACGGTCCACTCTGATCCACTGGCACTGAAACAACTCCCTCTCTCTGTCTATGGCTGTCCTAGTAATCATTATTCTCTGCATCACCGTCCTCTGCATAATAATCATTATTATAATACTGGGCCGTATTGCTAATCGCGTTAGCTTGCTGATCAAAGCTATTGATGGTACTTTGAGGCGGCAGAGGACGCGCGTTCTGGGGAACGCTTCCACGCCCTCTACCTCTAGGAGCTTGCTGACCACCTCTACCTCTTGCGCCATACATATTACCGTTCCGCTGCATTAATTTAGGGCAACTATATTTAAAATGACCTTCCTCTTTGCAGTATGAACATTGGTTGGGACCTACAGGGACACGTGGTTGGTAATACCCGTTCATTTGCTGATTGTTCTGAAACTGTTGGGGTTGGTGATAGACACCTTGGGGTTGCCTATAATTATTCTGACCTCCACGTGGCGGATAGGCCTGCTGTAAAAGGACCTTTGTCTTTAATTCCTTCGTTTTCTTCTCCGTTCTATCTTTCTCGTCTTTATCTCTATTTTCATAATACTGTGCAGTAGCCAGTATTTGCGCTGAAGAAGAAACAGCCCAAGAACTTTCTGAATCTTTTAACTTTTTACACAGGTCAGGAAGTAAATTCTGCACAAACTTATCCACAAACAGCCGTTGGCCACCCTCAGTACTCATATCTTGCCCACTGTGGTCAATAAACGTTTCTTCAAACCTAGTAAAGAAGTCTGACACTGTCTCATCTTTCTTCTGCTTGCATGCAGATAACTTGTCCCAATTTACGCGCATTGCAGGCATTATTGTCTTCATATACGTGATGATTCTACCAGGGAGTTCAGCTACTAAAGGTTCTGGTTTCGCACCACCCGTTTGTCTAGCATCAGCAGCAACAATGTTGGCCCATGTATCCCCTAGTTCTGCATTGTGATCTACATTACGAATTGATCCCCATAGAGGCTGTGGAACAACATTGCCAAACAACATGTCTATATCGGCCAGATTCATAATGCATGACCCTGCCGTCTGTGACAACTCTTTATAATAACCTGCTGGGTTCTTACGGGGATCAGGTAAGGACTGCTTAAGCGCTAATACTTCAGAGCGCTTCCATGGAACATGCACCCAAACACGCTGGAAATGCGCTGCCACAGCGGGGTTACCACCGACAGCTGCAACCGCTTCCTTCCATACCGGGGGAACTTCTCTCATGGGGTATTGTCGCGCTTTTGCCTTTTTCCCCACAAGGACCTCTTGTTCAAACAATGACTGTTGGCAATCGTCATTCCTAAGTGACAATACAACCGCAACTGCTTTATCTACTTCGCGGTCCACAATTATACCAGTTCCAAAATCGAACCTCACTCTACACAATTCCTGCGGACTCGGATTTTTACCACTATCCTCCAATTCTTCACAGAGAATTTCGCACATTTTCTCGAACACATATCTCTGTTTAGGGGCATCCCATTGATGGAAAGTATTAACAACTGATTCCACATCATAAAGTGAAGGAAAAACGATCCATCTACGCGCCATGTGATCTATTACCTTTTTCTCATCTGGGTTAGGCAATTGGCTGCGCAGCTGCTTACGCTGTAAACCAGGAGTTGCACCAGATGACCCAAAGAGAGGAGACATTAATGTAGTAACCACATTAGCTAAGCGCTGTCGCGCCGAAGGAGAAGCTGAGGCGAGAACAGGGGGAAAAACAGAGGGAAGAAAAGAGGATGTAGAGACAGGTACTGGAGTGATGGAAGGAAGAGTGTTAGGGGAGGCAGTTACTGGATTAGGCAAAGTCGCAGGAAGTGCGGGGGCAGTTGGAAGCACAACTGGCGGCGCTTGAGAGGACTGCGCTACAGGAATAGGAACTGGCTGCAAAGCAACTGGCGGTTGCGGCAAGACTTGCAGTATATGCACTGGAGGTGGCATATTTACAAGCTGGGGAGGCGCCGTGGCAGTTTGAGCATACGGGGGTGGCGAACTCAACAAATGTGACATCAAGGGATCTTTCTCCTTTTCTTCTGACTCATCCTGCTTAGAATGTGGCAAAGCTGGGTAACATTTGTCAATCCCTAACTTACGCTGCCTGTGCAATTGCTCATTCATTTGCTCCTCCTCATTGTCTTTAAATTGTACAGCTGCTTGCATTACTGACATACCTCTCTCTCTTTTATTCTTTTTCGCTAACTTAATTTCCTTCTGTTTGGCTTCTTTTCGCCATAAGCGGAAAGAGTCAAACATCGCCGGCCGGGCTTTCTTCTTAAACAATTTAATTTCCAGATTATCTAAAATATCGGTATCAAAACTACCATTTTGGGGCCATTTTAAAACACCATCTTTCCTGGTGTAGTGGATCCACACTTCGTTATATGCAATGGGGCCTACGCCATGTTTCACATAGAGCTCATAAGTTGGAGTTCCAACCGGAGGAACCGGACATGATTCCTCTAGCTGGAAATCTTTTCCACAACCCAAACAGAATAATCTACCAAATAGTCCAGAACCAGGCATCTTCGCTCACTAGTCTAGATCCAAACGTCAAAGGATTATCGATTACGATATTCTCGTGAATACACGAATCCTCTGGCTTTGGGGTTTGCAAACACCAAATCACCAATTACCAAATCAAACCAAACGATCCCGAGGGATACCAAAACAAATGGGAGACGCTCCACTTATACTTAACTGAATATTGCTGATCGATGGCGTCACCAGAAGACTCTCTCGATTGTTTCGCTCTCTCAAACTCGTCAAGGGTCCAAAACAGGTCGATTAATCAGGGCAGCAGTCCTTCGTAGCCGTCGGGACGCGGAGAACCTCGCAGAAAAGACTTTCGGACCACGTCGACATGCAGGGGTCGATGAAGTGGCGGCCTTCCTCCGGAATTTCCACACGAAGCTCCTCACGAACCTCTGGCTTGGACTGGTACCGCTGAAATCGGCCCGAGTTGGGCGCCAAACTGAAGTACTGGGTATTTTAGACCCAGCGGTGCAGGGGCACACACCCTATGACTTCTGGGTTTCACCCTGTTCCGGACCTACAGAAACACAGAGTCTTCTGGGTGAAGTCAAAGAATCGTTTATTGGCTGCAGACCAATGACAGGTATCCTAGAAGTACAACAGCGTGTATGTTCTCAGGAGACTGCTGAAAATCATAGGAACGGACTTCTCCTTAAGTACAAAATATCATGCTCCAGGCACACATTCCTTGGTTTACGATATGGTCATATAAAGGCATACATTACAAACGAAAAAGCAGAGTCATGATGACCATCCCACATTCCAATTCGGCCAGCCCACAATGATTTACACAGTAAGGTTCAGATCCCATGTTTGAAGTAAATAGACTCCCCAATAAACATGAGCATCTCCTGTTTTGGGAAACAAGTCATAAAGCAAGAACAAGCAGGTGTGGAAGAGATTAGCCGGGGGATTGTGTAGAATGAAAGGATTTTATGACGGGTCAAACCCTGATGCTAATCACAGGTGGACGGAGGAAGGGGAGCTCGTGAGACCGGTTTGACCCGGGGCAGCAGAGCCAGCTGCCCAGGTCACAGAGAAGTCAGAGGGAAAGCCCATGTACTGTGAGGCCCGTATTAACTCCATCATAGCCTATGTGAGGGCAATGACAAGATGGCCACTGCTTCCAAAATGGAACCCGCGTAGTTGAGCAGAATAACGTGTACACAGTGCATTCATAGCTAGAACGATATATAAAGCACTCGTACATGCCGCATTTACCATTTGCGGTTCGCTAATACCAACATAGACAGGGGTAGGGCCCTGTCCCCTACGCGGTCCCGAATATTAAAGTACGACAATGTGTCTGTGTGTAGATTGACATGGCACACTGTTCCGCACACCATGCCACATGTGGTATCGGATGTGAGGTGCACATGTATGCATGGGACACGGAGTAGCGTGACAAGGACATGTCTGCATCCTCACAATGATTGTGTGCTGAGTCATGACATGTGCACCTTCATGGCAAGGTGTGTGGGCTGTCCTAGTGTAATGTCATGTGACCTGTGGCTCTAGTGTTCCGCTGCCAGTCTCTGCAATCGGCATCTTACTTCTGCTGATGTGTGGGCGTATGTCACTCCTGTGTTGCGTCTGGCTGTTCACTTGCACTGGGACACAGCTATTCCCATGGCATGGCATGGGGAGGTTCTCAATCTCCGTGTGTAGCTGGGCCTTGGTAGGAGTGTCACCTGGCAGCCATACCTGTCCTGGGCATGCAGCACATACCTGAGTCCCTATGTAGCATATGTGTATTGACTGATTAACATGTGCTCAGTACAAATGATTTGTTGTTGTGGTGCACTCACTCTTCCTTGTCACTTCCAAATTACTGCAGAGCGCCGCCTCTTCCCCGAGCAATGCCGGACTTGGCTGACATGCAGGAGAATGATCGGATCCGGTGCTACCGCTTCCCACGACGGTTGATTCTGGAGTTGACTGCGAGACTGGCACCACACCTGCAACCGCAGCACAGGTATCCTACGGCACTGACACCCCAGCTGAAGGTAATGGCAGCCCTACATTTTCTTGCACGGGTACCTTTCAATATACCATAGCTCATGTTGGTGGCATGTCCCAGAGCATGTTCTGCCTTGTGCTGCATGATTTCTTAGAGGCCATGTTGATTCACCTAGATGACTTCATCAAGTTCCCAACCCCTGAACAGTTGACTGCGGTCAAGCGTGGATTCTATGCCCTGGGAGGGATGCCCCATGTCATTGGGTCCATAGATGGGACACATGTTGCTTTGGTACCACCACACGCACGGGAGGTAGCGTACCGCAATCGGAAGCACTACCACTCCATCAATGCCCTTGTGGTGTGTCAGTCCAACATGTTGATTTCACATGTCTGTGCTCTTTTTCCAGGATCAGCACACGATGCCTACATCATGAGGTGTAGCAGGATGCCTGAAATGATGATGCAGCTGCGCAACGAAAGAGCATGTGTTGTTGGTGGGTACAGTCTGTCTGTCCTGTATTTTGCATAGCCTACCAGCACGACCGCTTCACCAGTTCTAACGATGTCCATGTGCTTCCCATGTAGGGGACGCTGGCTATCCCAACATGCCATGGCTGCTCACACCTCTCCGCAACCCCATCACGCCGGCCCAGCTCCGCTACAACACCGCCCATGGCCGAACAAGGCGAGTGATAGAGAGGACGTTTGGCATGCTGAAGAGCCGCTTTCGGTGCCTCCACAAGACCGGCGGCGCCCTCCCATATGCCCCTGCGAAGGTCTGCAAAATCTTCATGGTCTGCTGTATGCTGCACAACATGGCAGTTGAGAAAGCTGTGCCACTCATCCTAGATCAACATGACGAGGACCATCCACCCGTGGAGGACGAAGGCCTTGGCAATGGGGCTAGTGATGTGGAGGATGTGGAGCCGCAGGAGGACATCCGGACTCGGCTCATACGCGACTTCTTAGCTTAGTGGTGAGTACCAGTGTCTGTGTGTGCACGCATTTGGCCCCGTGTGGCATGTGTTGTGATGTGTGTGTCCACCTGCATGTATGGCACGTGAGTCAGAGGTGTGTGTGGGTGTGTCACTGGAGTGATGGTGCCAGTGATGGTTGTATTTCCCCAGTCATAATTGTGACCTAGCATGTTGTCATCCTAACATGTGTCGAGTACATGCACATGCAAGTGGCTGTGCTTTTTGTGGCTGACTTCTTGTGTGTCTCTCTTGCCCAGGTACTTGCGCATGCCGTCTGCTGGTTGCATTTTTGTGGCACTGCTATTCCTCATGGACACGTCATCGTGGGCTGACTCAGCGTTACAGGCACGGACACATTTTGAAGTCTCCATAGGGTAAGGGATGCATCAGGGGTGTATTGGGTGTGGCAGTTGTTCACGATGTATGCACACAGCCCCTGTCGATGTTTGGTTCCTCTGCAGCCATGTAGCATCAGCATGGGACACGACATGCAGCTGGGTACACCTGAATAGATGGTCTGACTGGTTGACAGTCATCAGTGATGGGATAGTGGATTGGGATGATGGCATCAATGTGTGTGACACTGCCCTCGGACACATACGGTTAGCATTGGCTTGACATGGTGTGGGACTTCCACATCAGCGGATCTATGGTGTATGGCAGGCTCTCCGTGAGCAGCTGTGGGTGTTTAGCTGTTAGCTGACGCTTGTGTGCCAGTTCCATGGCTAACACGCATTTGTGCTGCAGAAGGGGGGTGCCAGTGTTGGACCCACATGTTACTCCACAAGATGTGTTCATGTGTACTTCAAGTTGCCTCTGCACTCCCGAACAGATGACTAATAAAGGTGTCCCTATGCCTCCAAGGTGCCTCTTCTCAGTCAATGCTGGTGTGTTGCCACGGTGCATCCAGCATGTCTGGCATGGTATTCCCTGATTGTGGCTATGTGTCAATGTGTCGAGTAGCAAGCTGCAAGCTGTGTGTGTGGGCTGAGACTGTGTAGTGGCATGATGTCCATGACTGTGTGGGTATTGTGACATGTGCCATCCCCATGCATCCAACGTTGGCCAGGCCCCCATTCTCTGCATCCACCGGACTGAAGCTTGCAGGACATTGTTCTGCCACCCGTCTACACATACCTGGGTGCCCCCCAGGACACTCGACATGATCCCTGACCTCTGCGCATGTCTGTTGCTGTACTCAATGTGTCTGTCAGCACGGTTGTGCGGCCACCCCCTCAGCTGGTTGGGCCCATCACGGGTGTGTATGGTGCTCCATGTCTGTCTTGCCTAATACACTGTGACCCATGTGTCCTGTGCCAGACTCAGGCTCCAGGGTGTGGATGGTTGAAGACAAAATATGACTCAGGCATGTTTAGACTTTACAAGACACATGTTAGGTAATAATGCAACCAGCAGGCATCTACTCTTCATAGTGTGATTTATTATTGGGGGGGGTGGGGGGACAAAGTGAGGGGCTTTCCGGGAGTTTGGAATCCAAAGTTCAGTAGGGGAGTTGGTGTCCTTGCCATTGGAAATCCTTAGTCCATGCCACAGTCTTTGTCAACATTGGTCAGACAGTGACCAGCAGGGCCATGTGGCAGAGAATGTCTCTTGATGCTGTGATGCTGTTGGTCCAGTGGGCCAGGTGCCAGGCCAGGTGTCCTGGGAGATGTTGATGTTGCGCCGACCCTCACGGTCTTTTCCGTGGACGACCCGCCCTCCTGCGGGGACCCTCAGAAGCAGGCCGTGACGACATCTGGGATGCTCCATCGGATGTTTCCTCCTCCTCCTCCTGATCCCTCCCTGTGGGTGGTGATGTTCTCCGCCTTCTGGCACAGGGAGGGTCGGCCATGTTGTCGGCCATCCGACGGAGTGTATCGTGAATCCCCTGGAACGCTGTCACTTGCTCAGCCTGTCTGTCCTCCATCCAGCATGTTGCTGGGCCTGCTGGGTCTTTATCTCATCGAGGGTCCCCTTGATCTCATTGAGGGTGGACACAACCTGGGCCATGCCCGTGGTGTCCTGCCGGTATGTGTCCATGATGTTTCGGACATGGGCAAATACCGGTTCCCCAGCCAACTGGTCAGGCTCGCGCCTCTGCCGTCCTCCACTCCCACCACCCCTGCCCACTTGCACCTGGCCTGCCCTTGTGGGTACATCGGGTCTCCGGGACCCCTGAGGGGTGGCATTGGCGTTGTCGCCTGCCTCCTCCTGGGTGCCCGGGACACCGTGTCCCTCCTGGCCAGCCTGGCTGCATTGTGGTGTTGGGGCAGGGATCCTGGGTGTCTCCTGGGATGTGGCAGGAGTGGGGGTGGTGGTTGGCCCAGTTGTACCTGACGCAGGTGCTGCAGGTGGTTGGACACCAGAGGGGCCAGGTCGGTCGGGGTCGTCCACAGAGTGGTGAGAGTGGTCGCTGCCGGTGGGATCGGGCTCCCGCAGATCCGGGTCCTGTGAGTCTTCCCCCCCAGTGTTGGGGGGGGAACCACGACGTTGACCTGTGTGTGAGAGAGACAATGTTAATTTTGGTCCATGCAACATCCATGTTTCATCTGTTTCAAAGTTGGGACATTTCCTCTTGGAATTGGGATCTGTCTTGCATTCCACTCACAGTGCACTTGTGCATGGGTGTGTCCCTTGGGCACCACTTTGGCCCCTTTAACTATGTGTGGCACGGTCTTACTTGCTGCGTCAAGTGTGACTGCAGTCAGCAGTGGAGTGGGCAGGTGTGGCGAGCCATGCATTGGCGCCTTCCGTGTAGCACTGTACATGTGCACATGGAGTGGATCCACACACTTATATGATCCAGGTAGCTGTCGTTGTGCTCGTGAACAGGTTGTGACATGGCCCTGTGTTTTGCCATGGGGAAGAGGGGGGGTTCTGGGACTGCCCACCCTTGTCTACATGCACGCAGTCTACCTGCTGACGAGCAGACATTCGCACACGCCACACGGCTGATTTGCTCTCCCTGTGTCTCGCTCCCTCTCTGTCCCCCTCTCCCTCCCTCTCTGTCCCCCTCTCCCTCCCTCTCTGTCCCCCTCTCCCTCCCTCCGTGTGTCAGCCTCCTCCCTCTGTCCGTCTCCCTCCCTCTCTGTCCCCCTTTCCCTCCCTCTGTGTGTCAGCCTCCTCCCTCTGTCCGTGTCCCTGTGTCTCCCTCCCTCTGTGTCCCCCTCTCCCTCCCTCCATGTGTCAGCCTCCTCCCTCTGTCCGTCTCCCTGTGTCTCCCTCCCTCTGTGTCCCCCTCTCCCTCCATCTTTGTGTCAGCCTCCTCCCTCTGTCCGTCTCCCTGTGTCTCCCTCCCTCTCTGTCCCCCTCTCCCTCCCTCTCTGTCCCCCTCTCCCTCCCTCTGTGTGTCACCCTCTGTCACCTCAGCCCAGCTTCCTGGGCACACACTGTTAGCAGATCTTTGAGTGGCCCTTGGCTTGTTGATGTGAGTTTGTTTCTGATCTCCAGGCACCCATTGGGTGTAGTGTGTGTCTCTGCGCTGCTGCTGTGGTGGCGTGTGCTGCCACTCTTTCACAATGTTGGCTGTTCATCAGCTGCTGTCATGTGCAAAACAGTGCCTTCACCCCCATGTGTTGATGCAAGGCGTCCGCCATTTGCTGGCAAGTCATTCCTGTGTTGGGACACACTGTGTGTCTGGCTGTGACCTAGGCCATATGGGCAGAGGGCATTGTTGTCTGCTTCGGAGTTGCACTATGTGATTTTTGGGGCCCAGCCTCCCGCCATCCGGGTTACCGTGTCATGTGTTGGTGTCTTCTGTGGCCTGTGACTTGACATTGTCCAGCTGGGTGCATGGGGCATGGTGCCAGCAGTGGCATGTGCGTGTTCATGGAGTGTGGTTGAGTCATGCGATGGCTTGGGGTGGTTGCGTGCCTGTTAGTGATTTTGGTTGTGGATGCCGTTCCCCCCATGTGAGGTGCGTTGTTTGTGTACTCACCCGGGTCTCGGAGTCCTTCTAATCCTTCGACTGCCTCCACCGGCAGTATGGCCATCACCCTCTCCTCCCAGGGCTGGTAGTGTACGGGTCTGCGGGAGGGCCCTCCTCCAGTGGCGTTGGCCTGGTTGTGTTCCTCCTGCATCTTGGCTCGGACCCTCCTCCGCAGATCGTATCACCTGTTCTGGCATTCCTGCCTGGTCCTTCTGGTGTCCCCAACAGCATTCACAGCATCGATGATGGTCTGCCACATGGCTGTTTTTGCTGCCATGCTGGTGTTTCTGACCAAAGTTCCAAAGAGCTGTGGCTCGACTCTGAGGATTTCATCGACAAGAACCTCCAACTCTCAGTTACTGAACTTTGGATTCTTGGTAGTGGGCATGGTGAGGGGTGTGGGTGTGGATGGTGGGGGGGGTGTGGATGGTGGGGGGGGTGTGTGGATGGTTGTGGGTGTGTGGGTGTGGTTGTGCAGGTGTGTGTGTGAATGTGATGAGGGTGTGTTTGTGAAGGTGGTTGTGTGGAGATGTGCAAGTGTAAGGTGTGGTGAAGCTTGTAGTAAGGTGCTGTAAGTTGTCTGTGGTGTCTGGCAGCAGTGAGTCTGTTGCAAAGGCTCATGGTTTGTGTGTGTGGGCCCTTTTTATTGGTCCATTGGTGGGTGTGGCTGTGTTTGAACTTTGGGTGGGTGTGTTATAAGGAGTGGTGGTGTTTAGGGCCTCTGTTTGTATTTGGCAGTTGCAGGTCAGTGTATGTGTTTTTTTAGTGTTTGTTGGCCATGTTTAGTGGCTTTGTTCCATTCGAATAGTGTATTCTTGTGTTGTTTTGTTTTGTCCTGGTTGTGTACGTGCGTTTTGAGCGTGTGTATGGTGTGTAGATGGGCCATTTGGTTGTACGGTGCTGTCCTTGTGTGTGGCTTGGCACGACTCGTACATGCGGTTGTGATGTTGGGGCATGGGGTGCGCTCCGTACTTAGGAGGTTGTGGTGGGGGTGCGACTGGAACGTACTGGGGTGTACATAGACGGTGGTACGACACGTACAGGGGTGGGGGTAGGACTCGTACGTACTGGGGTGTACATAGACGGTGGTACGACACGTACAGGGGTGGGGGTACGACTCGAACGTACTGGGGTGTAGGTACATGGGGGTATGACACGTACAGAGGTGGGGGTATGACTCGAACATACTGGGGTGTGGGTACATGGTGGTACGACACGTACAGGGGTGGGGGTAGGACTCGAACGTACTGGGGTGTAGGTACACGGGGGTACGACACGTACAGGGGTGGGGGTACGACTCGAACGTACTGGGGTGTACTTAGACGGTGGTACGACACGTACAGGGGTGGGGGTACGACTCGAACGTACTGGGGTGTGGGTACACGGTGGTACGACACGTACAGGGGTGGGGGTACGACTCGAACGTACTGGGGTGTAGGTACACGGGGGTACGACACGTACAGGGGTGGGGGTACGACTCGTACGTACTGGGGTGTACATTGACGGTGGTACGACACGTACAGGGGTAGGGGCACGACTCGAACGTACTGGGGTGTACTTAGACGGTGGTACGACACGTACAGGGGTTGGGGTAGGACTCGAACGTACTGGGGTGTACTTAGACAGTGGTACGACACGTACAGGGGTGGGGGTACGACTCGAACGTACTGGGGTGTGGGTACATGGTGGTACGACACGTACAGGGGTGGGGGTACGACTCGAACGTACTGGGGTGTAGGTACACGGGGGTACGACACGTACAGGGGTGGGGGTACGACTCGAACGTACTGGGGTGTACATTGACGGTGGTACGACACGTACAGGGGTAGGGGTACGACTCGAACGTACTGGGGTGTACTTAGACGGTGGTACGACACGTACAGGGGTTGGGGTAGGACTCGAACGTACTAGGGTGTACTTAGACGGTGGTACGACACGTACAGGGGTGGGGGTACGACTCGAACGTACTGGGGTGTGGGTACACGGTGGTACGACACGTACAGGGGTGGGGGTAGGACTCGAACGTACTGGGGTGTAGGTACACGGGGGTACGACACGTACAGGGGTGGGGGTACGACTCGAACGTACTGGGGTGTACTTAGACGGTGGTACGACACGTACAGGGGTGGGGGTACGACTCGAACGTACTGGGGTGTGGGTACACGGTGGTACGACACGTACAGGGGTGGGGGTACGACTCGAACGTACTGGGGTGTAGGTACACGGGGGTACGACACGTACAGGGGTGGGGGTAGGACTCGAACGGGGAATTTTTCTACCGGATCGTAATCGGCACCTTAATATGCAAGCATTAATACATCTACGTTTAGAACTACGACCTTGATGTTCAGTCTCTACTGTATGTGCAATATTAAATGGAAAAACTTGGATCAATTCTAAAAAACTAAAAAAACTAAGAAAAAACTAAAAAATGTAACTCAAAAATCTAATCTATAAAAAATTAAAAAATCTATCCAAAATGTAAAAACCCATCCAAAGTAGTATATCCAAAATAAGTGTATCCTCATACTTTATGGCTTTCTTCTTTACCCCCTCTTTCTTTGATTTTTTGCAATTCTTTTCACAGATTTTTCAACTTTCTGGATTCTACACCTCATTTTTACACAATTCTTTAAGGTGGTTCAAAACCGTTTCCTTCACTTTGTTCTATACCAAAGCCCCCAGGGTCATAAAATGCTCCATGAGGAAGGCCGCACCGCCCACATAACATCATAGATTTTAGCTTCGGGAAGGTGGTGGTGCCCAGGGGTCCGCAATGGTCCCCCAACATTAATTTATTTCAGCCCTGGGGAGGTGGAGGTCCCGGGGCAGTGGAGGGCATGCAGCACCCCTTTTTTTTAATAAATTGCCCCGGGGAGGTAGCGGTCCCCAAGCAAGCCCAGCGGGCCCACCCGCATACATATTTTAGAATGCTCCAGGGAGGTGGCAGTCCCCAGGACAGCAGGGGGCCACAAGGGCCCCCCTGTAATATTTTACAGTGATTTGCCCCAGGGAGGTGGCAGTCCCTGGGTCACTGGCACATAAATATTTAAGTTTGCCCTGAGGAGGTTCCTGAAGCTGCATGAACCCCTGCATTCATTTATACACATTTGCCCAGGAGCGGTGGCTATCCCCAGGACTTTCATAAGCCCTAGGAGGGGGGCCTGTGCTCCCCCTCTTATTTTCATAGTATGCCCCTGGGACCTGGCCCACCCGGGGGATATAATAAAATTTTACTGCAAATTCACAACCTCATGTCGCATTCGCAGCAACAATTAACAATAAGATGGGCGGTTTTCCCTGGCAGGGTCCCACTCCCTCTCGGACCCCTCCAAGAGTCCTAGGGGACAGGATATTCCTACCCTGTCCCCTTCTCTGTTAAAAAAATGTTTTTTGTGGCACTCAGCAGAATCCGAGTCCCAAGATGGCTGCCAACACTTTCTAGTTAAAGTGTTGGCAGTCAATCATATTTCAGCACAGGGACTGGTGGATCCTTGGGAGGATCTTCGTATATATATGAATCTCTGATGCACCCACTCACACCCCAATATAACCTTTCATACACCCACTCCAACTTCCACACTAGCATTCTCAAAACCATTGAAACACCCATACACGTACTTACAGACCCACTAACTGATTCATAGGACTACACACATCCACTCAGTCACCCATACAGCCACACACACACCAACTCACTCACTAATACAGCCACTGATATATCCACTCATGCATCCATACAGCCACTCACACACTGTCAGTCACCCATAACATAGAGCTACTCACACACCTACTGACTCACCCTTAAAGTCAATCACACAACCACTTACTCACATACAATTATACACACACACCCACACACTTATTCATACAGGTACTAACACGTACTCACCTATACATTCACTGACAAAAGCACACACTCACCTATACAGCCACTCATAACCAACTCACTGACCAATGCAGCCACAAATATATCCACTCATACACCCATACAGCCATTCACACACTGTCAGTCACCCATAGAGCAACTGACATGCCTAGTCACTTACCCATAGAGTCAATTACACAGCCACTTACTCACCTATGCAGTTATACACACATCCACTCAATTATTCTTTCAAATACTAACATACTCACTCACATATACAGTCACTGACATAAGAACACACTCACTCAGTCATGCATACAGTCACTCATATACTCCAAACGCTCACCTATACTACCTTTCACATATGCAGTTACTCACCCATATACCTCTGACAGATCCAGTCACTTACTGACATAGCCATACACACACTCAGTCACCCTTACAGCTCCTCAACAGACACACTCACTAACCCATACAGCCACTGACTCATCCACTGACTCATCTATGCAGATAGTCACACACACCCTCCCCCATCCCTCTCCACCCACACAGACACTCGTACAGGTACTCAGCAAACCAATAAGTCACCCATAAAGCCACTCACGTACCCACTCACCAACCTATACAACCACTAAGACACCGACTGGCAGACTGATACAGACATTCGCACAACCTAGTTACTCACCCATATATTCACTGAGACACCTAATCACTCACTTATGCAGTCAGTCATACACCCACTGAATCATCCATACAGGCACTTATACTCCCACTGATTCACCAATACACCTTTATATATATATTTAACTCATAAACTTTTTTAAAACACTCATCAGTGATGTCATCAACCATGTCATGAGTGATGTAATATGTGAGGTCATAAGAAGTGCACTGCGGGGGCGTGAGTTATAGTTAGCTCAGCCATCTATAACTATTTAATTTCTCTGGTTTCGTACAAGGGAAATGTAAGTCTAACTATAACGTACACGTAAACCTTGTTTTTTTCAGTGAACCACTGCACCATTCTGCAAACGCGCCTAGCGGCGCACTATTAGTTGGAGGATGAAGTTCCCTTGGCTCTAGAGGGTCCTTGGGGGCCAACAAGTCCTCCTGTTACCTTCAGTAAGTCCAACACAGTGGGTTTGCTTAGAGGTTTATGGTGGCCGCGCAACCTTTTGCCACCATTCTGCACATGTGCCTCCTGGTGCACTACTATTTGGGAGATTAAGTCCCCTTGACACTTCAGGGTCCTTGGAGGCCAACTAGCCCTCCTGTTACTTTCAGTAAGACCCACACAGTTGCATGCTGAGAGGTCATCAGAGGCCACATCCTCTTTCTCCACCACTCTGCAACGCAGCTCCTGGTGCACTACTGCTTCAGAGATGAAATCCACTTTAGTCCTTTGGCCCTCAGGAGGCAAGGGGACCTCATCACTCCACCAGCAGTATGCAGAGAGGCACGTGTGCAGGGTGGCGGAGAAAGGGTGTGTGGCCTCCAACCACCTCCCAGCAATCCCACTGTGTAGGGCTTACTGGAGGTAACAGGAAGCCTCTAAAGATCCTCAGCAGCCAAGGGGACTTCATTCCCCGAAACAGGACCTCACCAGGAGGTGCGTTTGCAGCGTAGTGGAGAAAGGGGGTGGGGCCTCCGGCGAGTTGCCGGGGAAGCTTTTTACATTTATTTTGTATTTTTTAGGAAGTGGGGCCATGTGATCCCCCTTCCCTGCACCATTATGGTCCCCAGGGTGCCCATCCCCCAAGGCCCGACCCATTTTTTATTATTTGAATAAAATAACTGAAACGGACTGATTTTGGCCCAGGGACTCCATCCATATTGGGGTTTATTTTATTCAAAGAGAGGGAGGCCGAGCGGCCCCCTTCCGGGCCATAAACAGCCTTGGGCCATGTAGAGCTCCTGGAGGGGGGCTGCATAGCCCCCCTCTTTTATTCAAACTTGCCCCAGGAGGTGGTGGTCCCTCGGGCTGCGTGGGGGGGTTGGAGCCCCCCATGCTTTGGTATTTGTTTCAGCCCTAGGGAGGTGGCAGTCTCCGGGGCAGGGGGGTCCACAAGCCCCCCATATTATTGAAATTAGACCCTGGGAGGTGGCGGTCCCAGGGGCAGTGGGGTTTAAATAACCCAGGACAGGTGGTGGTCCCTGGGGTAGGGGGTGGTCCACGAGGCCCCCTTCGGCATAATTAGAAATAGCTTTGGGGTGGTGGCAGTAGATTGGGCTGTAGTTGGGTCCAGTGGACCCACCTGCATTAATAATGAAAAGAGCCCCGGGGAGGTGGCGGTCTCCGGGCTTTGATGAGCCCTGGGAGTGGGCCCTTGTGTGCCCCCCTCTTATATTTATTACATGACCCCGATTTTGCAGCACATTTATTTTGAAAAAAAAATGCTTTTATGCCGTGGCCTAGGTCAGGGTATTCTTACCCTGATCCCTTTTCTTTATTTTCACATATTATTTGGGGGCTCAGTGAAGCAGAGTCCCAAGACGGTTGGCAACACTTCCTGGTTGAAGTGTTGTCAGCCAATTAGAGCAGTGCATTTCCCTGCACAAGCTTGTGTTTGTTTGCGAAGGCTTCTCGGTTAGAGATATCAGTATAATTTTCAATTTAAATTAATCACAACTACAGAATGGATTTACACCAAATAAGCAAAAGGCACTTGAACCAACATCTACCAAATTTGCTGTCCGTTCGGCGATTCGGGTTGTAGCTGTGGCTAAAGGTTCCTATGGGAATTAATATTACAAATGCACCCTTATTTTGCACCCCAATTTCTTGGTCCCCACTGCACGGATCACCCCAAACCTTCCACGGCACACAGAATCTACCTTGACACTTTTTTTAGAAAATTTCATGAAGATTTATCAACAATGCCAAAGTTATAGCCAAGTCAAAAAAGGCTTTTCCTGTGGAAACTAGGTCCTAACTATAACTACCTACAGGAACGCGTTTTGGCTGAACCTACAGCCTTTGTCAACCTTGGGTGCAACAACTCTTTCCCAATTTATAAATGCTCTCCACGGGTGAAGCCAGTCACATAAACATAGAAGAGTTACTCCTTTTCATGTAGTTTTTCTTCGTAGTCTTTTCATATGCTTAAAATGTTTTCCATATTTGTAAGGCACTCACTTGTAATAAAGTGCAATTAAAACAAACTATTTTTTATTACAGTTATTTGCAATATCTAAACTTCCAGCATTTAAAAGCCAATAATCTCTGTTGTTGCTGGCTTAGGGAGCGCTGCGCTTTCCTTTATGTATTCTTTTCTGACTTCCTGGCTCCTTTCACCAAACTGAGTCTCATTGCTGGCAGTCTATTTAAATGTTTTTGCATTTCTTTTCAAACTGTGAATCAATACTTGTACATCATTTTTAAACTGTTTACTGTCATATATCATTTTACAAAGGTACACCAGTAACTTGCTGCACTCGGGGCGGGTGACTACGTCACGTGGGGGTGGACCCACGATATCTTCTTTTAAAATATCCCTGAGGACAAAAATTGGAGCACTCTCGGGAAATGATTTCTCCAATTTAATGCAAGTACACATGTTTCGGCTTTCGCCTTTCTTAATACTTACCATTAAAAACATCATGACTTTGCGGCTGAATTTTAAATTAGTCAGTCACATTTCATTGGATAATTGCTTGTAAAACACAAAAGAGGACTGCCGCAGTTCAGAGTGAAATACACGATGTGTGGTGGCCATTTCACTGTATGATGTTATTAGACAAACCCAATGGTAAGTAACAGCGCTGTACTCTATATTTTTATACAGTTTAAAATGATTCAGTTCAATCATCATGTTCTATAACCAAATTCAACATCACATATATTGAAAGACGACAGATGACATCAATAGCATAATCAGTGCAGTCCTCTTTAACTCAATAGTGCCATAATTGCGTGCCTTGACATTGAAGCATGGTTCCTCATATTGCCAAAGTCATGACCAAATAGCAGTGTTTCCCTCACCACTGCCAAAATGTCAAATAGCACTAGCGCAGCACCCTGAGTGTGGTGAGTTACTGGTGGACCTTTGTAAACTGAGGTATTTTGTACAGAGAGTATTTCCTCTATGTCTATTGAGGCGGGTGTGCTTTAAAATGGCAATCAAAATGCCACGTCATACAGGCAAGATTGAAAAAAGTGTCAAGTGCTGAAATGCCACTCTTGCGAGAATTGTATTTATAAATTGAGTTGTCCTTTCTATGAGTGCAGGGACTCTTTTTAGTGAAGGAGCGAGTGGTTAAGTGTGAGCGCCTGGAGGCAGCGCTCTACCGTGCACCACCTGCGATATAAATCATGCCGGCAAACCACACCTTGAGTGTTAATATATATATAGATATATATCAAGTCCCAATGTGCTCCTGCCGAAATTCTCAACCCATGGGGGGTGGCGAGCTAGCCGGCGGAACTTGCCAGTATTGTAATCCAAAGTGCACACTCAGAAACGATGTGCAATGCAGTGGATTTGTTCCTTCATAAATCTTGTCTCTCGTTATGTATTTCAGCTGTAAAACAGTCTTGATCAAATGAGGAAACACATAATTGGGTCTCATAACATAGCATGATGAAAACATAGACAAAGGACTATGAACTTGCATCCTTATTCAAAACACTGTGAACAATGGCGGCCATGATCGTATGGCGAAAACGTACAGTGTAATGACACATAAATTGCAAGGTAGCCGCTGCTGTAAGTACATTTCATGGGTCTTGAGGGGGTAAGACATCATTGTCCCAACTGATCATGAATGGAAACCGCAGTCTGAATGTGAGATGCCTAAATGGTTACACATGATACTGCGTGTGGTCTTGTAGCATATGAAGCCAGGTAATCCTCACAGTACGCGTGCCTTGGTCAGGAACCGTGATCTCAGTGAGGGCTTACAATTTAAACTTGTCCCAGCGCGATTTTTTATAGTGAATGTAGGATAACGGCCTGACATAAAGAACCTGGAACGAGGCTCAGCATCTGCGGTGATATATAACCCGAGTGGGTGCGAGTGCATTGCATAGAGAATCCATGATGTCTCAGTTGCAAGTGTGGTATAGACTAATGGATGGGCATAAGGGTAATGTGTATAATTGAAAACCCAAGTGGGTTACGTACTGTTACCAGTCAGTAAGGTCTGGTCAGTTGATCACAGAAATCATTCAAATTCAAATGTAAGATCCACAACATAATGCAGACACAAACACAAATGAGATGAAAATAATAAAAGTAAAATGCTTCTTATCGTATGTGCGAAGATCACCAAGTGCTCACTCCATGAGGAAAAGGGTAGGGAACCTGTGTGCTAGTCTCTGACATACTCCGTTAGGCCCCTTCCTTTCCTCCTGTAAAACATACAAAACATAAAATGCAATTAAAACCATGAACATATCAATACATATCTTCCTGCAGGAAAATGATGTGAGAATAAAAGGAAAAGGAAGAAAGAAGGAAATACAATGCAGGGAGATGCATGCTGGCTCAGGGTAGAGGCAATAGAAACCTAGTCCTCACAGAGGTATGTGGCAGGATCCCCATCAATGTTGTATCCCCCAGGTAGGAGGTAACAGAGTACTCAATGTTGTATCCCCCAGGTAGGAGGTCACAGAGTACTCAAACTCAGAAAACGGGAGTTTAGGTACATTGTTGACCTCCAAACTAACAGTTTGGAGGTCAACAATGTACCTAAACTCCCTTTTTCTGAGTTTGAGTACTCTGTTACCTCCTCTGGGATTGGGCTGTATCTGTTTTACTGCTAAGTATTTCAGCTTAGAGCTGTCAGAGAAATGGTGTGTTTGAAAATGTCTGGCTATGGGGTAATGTTGGTCATTATTGGTGATGGCCCTAATATGTTCAAGGATTTACTTTTTGACCGTGAATGTGGTGCTCAGTGCTCACTACGTACCTCAGATTACATGGCCATTCAAGGATATACACGCCACAAGCTGAGCGGCAGGTCAAAAACTGCAAGATTTTTCTGTTGGCTTTGCCTCTTGGTTGGAGTAATCCTTTCTCATGAGGCTAATGGTGATTTCAGTGGAAGTGATGTCGTCATGGACCAAAATGTTCCTGAGACTGCAACCTTTCCTATACAATATTCTGGGTCTGCTTTGAATAGTATCTCCTATGACGGGGTCACTAGTCAAGATATCCCAGTTTTTGGCTAGGATTTTCTGTATATCGTTGGCCTTGTTGTTGTAGGTCAGAATGATTCTCATTGTCTCTTCACTGGTGTCGGTGGCATATTATTGGTGTTCTGACAGGGTGGTAGCCCTGTCCACCAGACTGACCTTCTCAAGAGCTTTGTTGAAGACACACGCAGGGTAGCCCCGCTCCATGAATCTAGTGTTAATGATAGATTGCTCAACTCTGAAGGACTCCTCTGTGTTGCAGTTGCGTCTGGCCCTAAGGAGTTCCCCGTAGGGGATACTCCATTTCAATTTGTTCAGATGGCTACAGAGTGCATGCAGGAGGCTGTTACCAGCCGTAACTTTGCAGAACAGCTGGGTCTGAATATTGTTGCTGACAATGTCAATTCTGACATCAAGAAACTCAATGGTATGTCTGCTGATCTGACTCGTAAGGGTCAGTTGTTATGATTGAGCTTGTCTATAAAGATGGCAACCTCTTCTTCCATGCCCTTCCAGATGATGAACAGATTGTCTATGTAGCAAAGCCACAAGACCACCCATTCCAGATCTGGTTGAAAGTAGGAATTCATAGAGATATTGTGTTCCCATGCCTCCAGAAACAAATTAGCAAAACTGAAGGCAAAACAATTCCTCAATGCAGTCCTGAGGTCCTGCCTTTACAGACATCCATCAATCATAAATATGTTGTTATGTAGACAGTGGCTGGTCATCTCTAAAAGCTTTGTAGTGTGCTCCAAATATCTGACAGGTCTTCTGGATAAATAGTACTGGCATGCAGTCGTGCCCTATTCTTGATCTATGATGGTATAGGGTGAGTTCACATCATGTGTGAGGAGCAGATATTCATCAGACCACTATATGATCTCAGTTTTTGCCAAGAAATCTTCGGTGTCCCTCACATGTGAGGGCAGGATTGTGATGTGATCTCTCAAGAAACGATCAGCATATCTGGATACATTTTCTATGGCGCTGCCTCTTGAAGAGGCAATATGTCTTCATGGGGGGTTGCTCTTATTTTTGTGAACCTTGGGGAGCAAGTATAAGATGGGCAACTTGGGGTAGTCCCTTTTTGGGAAACAGTACTTCTCCCACTCAAGTAAGCCCCAGTCTCTCCAATGTGTCAATTTGCCCCATATGTTCAGTACGCTATTGGTGTAACTTTCTCTATTGATTTTCAATAGAGTGGATCACTGAGTTGTCTGAATGCTTCTTGTGTGTACACTTCTCAACTCATCAGTACTATATTGCCACTCTTGTCCACAGGGCGTATAATAATACTTTTATCCTCAGCCAAGGATTTAATGGCTAATTTTTGTGTCATTGTCAGATTGTGTTTCATGTTATTGTTAAACCACGTTTTATGTCTGAACCTGGTGAGTTGTTTAGTCACTGTGTCATGAAATGTGTTAAATTTGTCATGGTGCATCCTAGGAAAGAAAGTAGATCGTGGTTTAAAATCAGTGGACGCTGCTTTGTCTTGTATGATAATGAGATTGTCTAATACGGTGTGTAGGTCAGTTATTTTTTCTGTCCCTCCAGATTCTAATTCATGAAGGGTGAAAAGTGTATCTATATCACCAATGTTTCACTTGCTTTGGAGTCCTGTTCTGGAAGTGCTAACCCCCTCTTTGTATGTCTCCAATCTGAGACTGTGCTATTTCTTGAGTTTAAGCTGTCTGATGAATTGCCCTCCTACTAACCCTGGGCTTAGTTTGCATAGTAGCGCTACGCGTAGCTACGCGAAGTGCACTTTGCACTATGCACACTATGCGTAGCTACGCGAACTGCGTAGTGTGAGAGGGAAATGCTGTTCGCACTGATTGCACAGTGCCGAATGCTTGTCCGCACTGTGCAATCATTGCAAACGGCATCTTGCACAGTGCAAGCGGTCGTTTTCTGCCGCTCGAGTAGATTTGTACTCGAGCGGCAGCTTTCTCAATGCGGACTGGTAGTTTCTCATCGCGAGCAGTCGCGAGCATACGTGACCACTCGCAATGAGACACCTGACCTCCCTGCGTTGAGAATCTCGCCCGGAGGTTTATATTCCACGCTCGCGATCGGCAACTTGATGTTGCTGATCGCGAACGAGGAAAAAGTCTTCCCGGGATGTTGATTTTGCTTGCTCGCGGTTGCCAACTTGACGTTGAGGACCGCAAGCAAGCAAAGAATGCCCGCTATGCAACGCTACGCGCTTTTGCACTGTGCTACATGCAATTTCCGTAGTAGCGCTAACTACGCACTCTCCGTGAGCGTAGCGTAGTCCTACGCCCAGGGTTACCTCCTACCCAAATTAATAATAAAAAAAAAGATAAGGTCTGGTCCTGGGGTATCCAAGGCCGAAATCGGCCCAGGTCAGGTGGACCGCAAGTGCAAGACCCCCTTTCCCTAATAAAACGAAAAACAATTAAATGCCGGCCCTGGCAAGTCACCAGAGGCCCCGCCCCATTTCTCCACCACTTTGCAAATCCACCTCCTTGTGCACTCCAAGTTGGAGGATGAAGTTACTTTCCATGCTGAGGGTCCTTGGAGGCCAACAAGCCCTCCTGTTACCTCCAATAAGTCCCACACAGTGGGATTGCTGAGAGGTCTTAGGAAGTCACACCCCCTTTCTCCACAACTCTGCAGATGCACCTTCGAGCGTTCTACTGGTGTTCTACACATGCCCCGCCCCCACAGCCCCAGGGACCGCCACCTCCCGGGGCTTTATTTTAAAGTGGAAAAAAATGCATGGGGGCTCCTGTCCCCCCCACGCAGCCCCGGGGAGTGCTACCTTCCCGGGGCTTTCAATAAAATATGCAGGGGGACAAGTGGCCCCCCACATCCCCGGGAACCGCCACCTCCCCAGGGCTGTGCCTATTTTAATTATAATATGTAGTATGAGGGGGCTTGATCCCCCCACACACCCCGGGGACCACCACCCCTTGGGGCACTAATTAAAAAAATTAGGGGTCAGTTGCAGACTCCCGGGGAACACTACCTCCCTGGGGCTTTTTTTATGCAGGGAGGGGGCTGGCACGGCCCCCCTCCAGGAGCCCTTCATGGCCCTGGGGACCGCCACCTCCCAGGGCTGGCTCCAGTAATGTCCCAGGGTGCCCACCACCAGGACATTGTAGTTTGCACTGGCAGGGAGGGAGCTCTGCTCCCGCCCTCTCATTGCAAACACTACTTTGCTTCATGGAAGCAAGAGCAGGAAACCTACTTTCGCTTCCATGAAGCAAAGCAAATTGCTTTTGAACAAGGGGAGCTGCATGTCATGGAAGGAGGGCCACGCGCCCCCCTCCCGTAAAAAAAAAGAGGCAATGCCCCAGGGGATGGGGTCCCCAGAGCCAATAAATGGCTCAGGAAGGGGGCCACGTGGCCCCCCTACTTAAAAGAAAGTTACAAAAATAATTAAATATGTGGCCATGCTCCGGAGAATGGGGTCCCCGGGGCCGAAATTGGCCATGGGAGGGAGGCCATGCGGCCCCCTTCCCAGTTATTGTTTTTGTTTCCAAAAACTAAACAAATCTCAGGCCCTGGGGATGGGGTCCCCAGGGCCCAAAAATAATGAAGGGAAGGAGGGCCACACAGCCCCCTTCCAAAAACCAAAGTAAAAAAAAGCCAGCATCTCGACAGAGGCCCCGTCCCCTCCCCCTCCCTGCACCACTCTGGAAAATGCGCTGGGTTGGAGGATTAAGTCCCCTAGAATCTTAAGGGTTCTTAGGGGCCAACTAGCCCACCAGGTACCTCCAGTAAGCCCCACACAGTGGGATTGCTGAGAGGTGGCCCAAGGCCATGCCCCTTTTTACACCACTCTGCAAACGCACTTCTTGGCGCACTGCTGGTGGGGTGATGAGGTACTCTTGTGTAACGAGGACCTCAGGACTAAAGTGGACTTCATCCCCTGAGCAGCAGTGCACCAGGTGGCGCGTTTGCAGAGTGGTGTAAAAAGGGGGTATGGCCTTGGACCACTCTCGACAATCCAGCAGTGGGGCTTACTAGAGTTAACAGGAGTGCTAGCTGGCCCACAGGGACCCTCAGGAGGCACAGGGACTTTATCCCCAAAGAGGAGCGTGCCAGGAGGTGAGTTTGCAGAGTGGTGCAGAAAGGGGGCATGGCCTGTGTGCACCTCTCAGTAATCCCACTATCTGGGGCTTACTGGAGGTATCAGGTAGGCTACCCTAAGGATCACCAGCATCGAAGGGGACTTTAATCCCCATCCCGGAGCGCTCTAGGGAGTGCATTTGCAGAATGGTGGGCAAAGGGGGCGTGGCCTGCTATGAGAACTTACCAATGCTGTTGTTTGGGACTTACTGGAGGTAATAGGAGGGGTAGTTGGCCCCCAAGGATGTCCTTGGGGGCCAACTACCCCTCCTGTTACCTCCAGTAAGTGCCACACAGTGGTATTGCTAAGTGGTCTTCTGATGCCATGCCCCCTTTCTCCACCACTCTGCAAACATGCCTCCTGGCACACTACGGGTTGGAGGATGAAGTCTACTTTACTCCTGAGGGACTTTGGGGGCCAAATAGACCTCCTGGTACCTCCTGTAAGTCCTATGCAGTGGAATTCTTGAGCACTGGTTCGGAGGCCCAGCACCCTTTCTGCACCACTCTGCAAAAGCGACTACTACATTATAGTTATACATTAGCATGTAAAAATCCTTAGAAATTAACTGAAAAAAACATAGGTTTCAGGGACGTTACAGTTAGTAATTAGTATTTAAAAAAACCTTAGAAATTCACTGAAAAAACTTAGGTTTCAGGGACATTATAGTTAGAAATTAGCATCTAAAAAACCTTAGAATTCACTGAATAAACCACAGGTTTCAGGGATGGGATGGTTAGTTGGACATTTCACTCGTACAAAACCAGAGAAATTCAGCCGGTATAGTTAGCTGAGCTAACTATAACTAACTCGCGCCACCGAAATGCACTGCTGATGACGTCACATATTACATCACTCATGACATTGTCAGTGACATCACTGATGACTTCACTGATGACATCTCAAATGATATCACTAATGACATCACTGATGTTATCATCCAGTGATGGAGTGTTTCTAAATAGTTTAAGATTGTTATGTATATATACGCCAATGTGTATTGAAGAATAAGTGGGTGTATAAATATCTCAATGGATGATTTAGTAGGTACGTGACTGACTGTATAAGCGAGTGATTAAACGTGTCTTAGTGAATGCATGGGAGAATGACTAATCTGTGTGAATGTCTGTATCAGTCTGTCAGTTGATGTGTAAGTGGCAGCACGGGTGCTTAGTAGCTGCATGAGTGTGTATATGGGTTAATGATTGGTTGTCTGTGTACCTGTATGGGTGTCTAAGTGTGTGTGTGGCTTAGTGGGGTGTATGACTCCCTGCAAGGATGTGTGAGTAGGTCTTTCAGTGAGTGTATGGGTTCATTAGTGACTGTGTGAGTGGCTGTATGGGTTCATGAGTGCATCTGCGAGAGGCTGTATAGGTGAGTGAGTGTCCATATGGCTGTGTTGGTGAGTGAGTGGATGTCACGGTGCTATATGTATGAGTAACTACTTATGTGAAAGACAGTATATGTGAGTCTTGGAGTATATAAGTGACTATATGTGAGAGTGACTGATTGTGAGAGTGGCTGTATGGACAAGTGTGTGCTTGTGTGACTGATTGTAAAAGAGAGTAACTATGTGTTAGTATCTTATGAATAAGTGAGGTGGTGTGTGTATAACTGTATAGGTGAGTAAAAGGCAATGTGATTGATTCTTTGTGTGACTGAGTAGGTGTGTGAGTAACTCTATGAGTGAGTGGTGGTGTGTGAGTGTCTGTATGGGCATATGATAGCATATATCAGTGGCTGTATAGATGAGTGATTGCATGAATAAGCAATTGTATGGGTTAGTGAGTGGATGTGTGTGTAGACCTATGAATCAGTATGTTAGTATGTACTAACTAGTATTGGTGTGTCTATGGTATTGAGATTGGTAGTCTGTATTTTAAAGTGGGTGTATGAAAGATTATATTAGGCTGTGATGAGGTACATCAGAGATTAAGTGGATGATGTCATCAGTGATGTCATTTGAGATGTCATCAGTGATGTCACTGGCCATGTCATGAGTGATGTAATATGTGACGTCATCAGCAGTGGATTGCGGCGGCGCAAGTTATAGCAAGCTCAGCTAACTATAACGGTCACAGTTCTCTGGTTTTGTATGAGTGAAATGTCCAACTAACTATAATGTCCCTGAAACCTGTGGTTTTTTCAGTGAATTTCTAAGGTTTTTTAACTGGTAATTTCTAGCTATAACATCCCTGAAACCTATGGGTTTTTCAGAATATTATATATATCTCTATATATATCTATATATATATTTACTGAAAAAAAAATAGGTTTATAGTTAGCTGGACTTTTCACTCGTACAAAACCATTGAAATTCCCCCGTTATAGTTAGTTCAGCTAGCTATAACTCGCGCGCCAGCAATGCAATGCTGATGACGTCACATATTACATCACTCATGACATGGTCAGTGACATCACTCATGACATCACTCATGACATCTCAAATTACATCACTGATGACATCACTGATGACATCATCCAGTGAATGTGTGTTTTTCCTAAAATTAAATATGTTTTATATATGTATATCTCAAGGTCGATGGAAGAATAAATGGGTATATAAATGTCTAAATGTATGATTTTTTTAAAAAAAATTGATTGTATAACTGACTGATTAAGTGTATCTTAGTGAATACATGGCTTAGTGAGTGACAAGGAGCGTTTGCAGCAGGAGCGTTACGGCGCTGCCGCGCGAATTTTAAACATTCTTACCTATTATTTCTTTTTAGGTCTGCGGATCTGCGCCTCACTTCCCCCTCACCTGCACTATAATTCGTGCCCTCACCGCCGTTTGGCGGGCTGGTTTCCGGGGTGGCAGACATCTTGGGTTGGGGAGCGGACCGGGTAGACAGCGCTTACTGCGCATGCGCCAGTGGTTGAGCGGGCATTTAAGGCGAGTCCCCGCCTTCCTTTTCCCCTGACAAGGAGCGTTTGCAGCAGGAGCGTTACGGCGCTGCCGCGCGAATTTTAAACATTCTTACCTATTATTTCTTTTTAGGTCTGCGGATCTGCGCCTCACTTCCCCCTCACCTGCACTATAATTCGTGCCCTCACCGCCGTTTGGCGGGCTGGTTTCCGGGGTGGCAGACATCTTGGGTTGGGGAGCGGACCGGCTAGACAGCGCTTACTGCGCATGCGCCAGTGGTTGAGCGGGCATTTAAGGCGAGTCCCCGCCTTCCTTTTCCCCTGACAAGGAGCGTTTGCAGCAGGAGCGTTACGGCGCTGCTGCGCGAATTTTAAACATTCTTACCTAATATTTCTTTTTAGGTCTGCGGATCTGCGCCTCACTTCCCCCTCACCTGCACTATAATTCGTGCCCTCACCGCCGTTTGGCGGGCTGGTTTCCGGGGTGGCAGACATCTTGGGTTGGGGAGCGGACCGGGTAGACAGCGCTTACTGCGCATGCGCCAGTGGTTGAGCGGGCATTTAAGGCGAGTCCCCTAGCGCAGCGGGATCGCGCAGCGGGCGTGCCTTCGCGTGGCCGGAGTCGTGCCAGAGTTCTGCCCGTCTGCGCCCGTCCGCGCTAAGGACGCGCGGGACGTGGCGAGCTCCGGCCTGCTCTCGTCTACCTAGCACTGTTGCCATGCGTATATACTCCAGGGAGCGCCTGTATTCCATTGGCAGGGTGAGCGGTCATTGCGCTCTACAGCCCGTTCATCCGTTATGTGGCCCCTACCGCTGTCCCTGTAATGGTTTGGCGCTTGACCCTCCGCTGCTTCTTTCCCGGCTTTGTCCCTCTGCCGTTCGGCACAACAGGGGGCTACCGCCCTCACTGCGGATTTTGAATCTTAACGTCAGGTCGATCCTTACACATCAACAGAATGTGTACGACCTGATTGAAAATGAAGTCCCGGATATTTTAGCCTTAACCGAAACATGGCTTCAGGAAGCCGACACTGCTATTCCCAATCTCGCTTGTCCTCCCGGCTACTCAATGTATATTGCGAATAGGCTATCTAGAGGCGGAGGCATAGCTCTGATAGTGAGATCTAGTTTTTCCTGTGTGTGGACCATTCTCAAGATCGCTGGCTGTGAAAGTGCCTCTTTTAAAGTCTCTGTCAGCCCAGAATTTACACTCTCTGGGATGGTGGTGTATCGTCCGCCGGGCAGTGATGTGGCATTCAGGAATGCTTTCCCGGACACTGTCGCCACCTTGGTCACTGACTGTGCTAATTTTTCCATCTTGGGCGATTTAAACTTGCATTTTGATGCTCCATCCTGTCTGACAGCACGTAGTATTCTTATGGACTTAGAGGCCTTTCAACTTTTTCAGCTGGTCTCCCAGCCTACTCATTCCGGGGGACATATCCTTGACCCTTTTTTTACCAACTTGACCGAGGCTAAAGTCACGTCGGTGGCTCCTGTAGAGTGGTCTGACCATTCTTTGGTATCCATCTATTGCCCTATGACTACCAACATTTCCACCTCTTCAGCCAAGTAAACTCAGGCTGGATGACTTTTACCATCTTCTGTCAGTGGAACCTCTGGCCCTATCTAGCAACGTAGAGGAGGGGTACGATCTCTTCTGCGCTTGGCTCACTAGGGCTCTGGATGCTTTGATACCTGTTGTAACAACGAAGATCAACCCTCGAGTGTCAAGCCCCTGGTATGACGATGCTTTGCGCGCTCTGAAGGGAGCCTGTAGACGGGCGGAGAGGGCCTGGCGGAAGACATATGGGGCTGAGTTAAAAGCTACATATGTCGCGTCCGTCAAGCTCTACCACCGGGCCATCTGTCGTGCCCGAGCGGCATTTTATGCCGAGGAATTCCGGAATAGCACTAACCCGTCGAACGCCATCTTCAAGGCGGTGAAAGATCTTATGTCTAAGCGGGCTATCTCTATGGCTGAGAGTTCTGTCACACACTGTGAATCCCTCGCTTCCTACTTCTTGGGAAAAGTCCAGTCTATATATCGGACTTTCCCGAGCACTGGTATAGCGATGGGTAGCCCTAAGGAAACACCTCACCAGCCCGCCCTGCTCTCACTTCCCCCCCTTACCTTGGAAGGGTTTGACAAACTTGCTACGCAAGTTAAATCTGGGTCTCCATCTGATCCAGTGAGGCCTGCCCTCTTTCGAGACCAGACCTTTGTGGGGCGCGTGGCTATACGCTCTCTTGTCAATCTCTCCTTAGAGACCGGGGTCAATCCCATCAGTTGGAAGCGGGCGGTGGTGTCTCCGATTATTAAAAAATCATCTCTTGACCCGTCTAAGCCGGAAAGCTACCGTCCCATCTCGCTGCTGCCTTGGCCAGCTAAGTTGACAGAGGCCCATGTCAATCTGGCCCTGTCTGAATACTTAGCCCGGTCCAATGCCCTCGATCCCACACAGAATGGCTTCCGTGCTGGCCACAGCACGGAGACTGCCCTTCTGGTGATGGTGGAACATCTCCGTGCAAGGTTGGATGCTGGTCAGACGGCGGCGCTGATTTTGTTAGATCTCAGCGTCGCATTCGATACTGTATCCCACAGCATCCTCCTTGGGCGGATCGAGGAGATTGGTATCGGCGGCCTGTCGCTGCAATGGTTCCGCTCCTTCCTAGACAACCGCTCCTTCTGTGTTTCCATCCCACCCTTCAAGTCCAGGTTCCAGCCTCTGGCCATGGGGGTTCCGCAGGGATCCTCGCTGAGTCCCACGTTGTTCAATCTCTACGTGAGACCGCTGGCTGATGTCGCAAGGCAGTGGGGCCCAACCATGGTCTCATATGCCGACGACACACAGCTGGCGGTTACTCTCAGCGGGGATGCGGAACAGGATGCCCCCAGGTTTCAGTCCGGACTGAAGGCGGTGGCCAGCTGGTTGACAGGTAACTGTCTCCAGCTTAATGCCACAAAAACAGAGGTTATGGTTGTCGGGAAGGGAGTGGAGCTCTGGGGCGATCAGTGGTGGCCTTCGGAGCTGGGCCCCACTCCGACCTTAGTGTCGGAGGTGAAGAACCTTGGGGTCTGGTTAGACGCTGGTCTTACATTTATAGGGCACACCAAAAAAATCGCAGCCTGTTGCTTCGGTCTACTAAGAGGCTTACGGCCGGTGCTTAAGTTCTTCGATGCCCCTACCAGACAGCTTGTGGTCCAGGCAACCATCATCTCCCGTCTGGACTACGCCAGCTCTTTGCTGGTGGGGGCTAACCAGGCTGAGTTAACCCGTCTGCAGCGGGTGCAGAACGCCGCTGCGAGAGCCATTGTTGGACTTCCTAAGTTCTGCCCGGTGTCTCATGTCATCCGCTCCTTGCACTGGCTTCCGGTGAGGAAGCGTATTATCTTCAAGGTCTTGTGTCTGACCTTCAAAATCCTTAGAGGCATAGGCCCTGAGATCCTGGCCAACTCCATCTCTTTTTATGTTCCCACCCGCAATCTTCGATCTCAAGGTCAGGCTCTTGCTGTTGTCCCCAGATTTAGGCTCAGCAGGATGGGGGGCCGGTCCTTCAGGGTGAGAGCCGCGTCAATCTGGAACACCCTCCCAGTTGAAATTCGGCTGATAGAGGACTTGCTGCCGTTTCGTAGAGCCATAAAAACCTTCCTATTTTAGCTCCCTTGTTTTAGTACTTTTCTGTTGCATCATCTCCATGTTGTGTTATGACTGCTCCTTGTCTCTGCGCCGGGATGCTCCTTTGCTGGAGTCGCTGTGCGCGTAATAAATTGTTATAACATAACATAACATAACATAATGTTGAAATATGTAAATATCTGTATCAGTCTCTCACTTTGTGTATAAGTGGTTGCATTGGTTGATGAGTAGCTACATGAGTGTCTATATAGGTTATTAGTTGTTTTTTTTGAGTATCAGTATGAGTGTCTGAGTGTCTGTATGGTTTGGTGGGGGTATTACGTAGTGCATAAATGCATGAATGAGTGACTCACTGTTTGTATGTGTTGAAGACAGCATGTGTGCAGGGCTTTATGGGTGGATGAGTGTGTGTATGGGTGTGTTAGTGAGTGAATGACTGTCTCAATAGTGTCTTTATGAGTAACTACATATGTTTTAAACTAGTATATGTGACTATTGGTGTATATAAGTGAGTATATGTGAGAGTGAGAGATTGGAAGAGTTCCTGTATGAATAACTATGTGTTTCTATAAGTGATTGTTTAAAAGGCTAACAGGCACATGTATCAAGCAGAAAAATAGCGATTCCTTATTTTTGATTTTTAGGGACTCGCAAATAAGGAATCGCTATTACCTATGCATGATGCAGATAGCGATTAAATAAAGAATCACAAATAATCGCTAAACATATTAGCGATAACACCACAAACAATCGCAAATCCTGTTAAACACACAAATTGCGATCTCGCAATTTGCGAGATCGCTATTTGTGATATCGCAAATTGCGAGATCGCAATTAGCGAGATCGCAATTTTACCGAGTCGCATTGGGAGCAGGCTGATGACCTCACAACCAGGAAGTCAGTTAGCCCATGCTGCAGTCTGTGCCCGGAGGAAGTGAAAGCAGGAAGCAGAGTGCTGGGGAGAGATGTGAAAAGAAATACATTGTTTTGCAGACACCTGCAGATACCAAAAATGGCCGAAACATCAGCAGAAGAGGGGGCAGTGGCCAGAAAGCGAAGGCTAAAATTCAGTGTGAGGGAACTAGAGTACCTCATTGAAGAGGTGGTAAAGAGCCATGATAGGCTCTTTGGGAAGCTCTCACTAAAAGTACCAGAGGCAGAAAAAAGAAGGATCTGGAACAGGATCAAGAACAAAGTTAATACTGTGGGTGTGACACACAGCAGTATAGAAGATGTGAAAAAAAGGTGGTATGACCTGCGTAGCCGGGCCAAGGAGAGAATTGCACAGAGGCTGAAGGAGGCGAAGAGCACTGGAGTAGGACCCTCAACAGTCCCCAACAACACAGCCCTGGAGGACCTGGTGGAGGGCACAATCCTGCCAGAAGCTGCTGTGGGAGTAACGCAGCTGGATACATCCGATGCGGCCTGTAATACACAAGGTAAGAGGCACAAAAATATGCACATCAATGTAAATATTAATTGTGCATATACTGTAATTAAAAGCCAATTAGCTGTAATCAACTCCAGGCCACATTTCACATAGAGATTCTAATGCATCATGGGAGTTGTAGTCTCCTGAGCCAAATAGGTATTCAAATTCCACATTGTGGGCCCATAGTTCCAAAACTGCTTTGCAGTCAGTGATTACAGACAGTGAGATCTTAAGAGCAAACTAAATTTAATGTGGCAAAACATTAGCACCAACACAAATTAAAATTGCTCTGTTTCGCACCACAGATGCTGAAGAAGTAGACACTGATGACAGTGAATGCAGAGAGAGCACACAGACCACTGCAGAGACTGCTGTTGCGAAACCTGTCACACCAACAAGCACATCCCAGGCACCCCCAAGACGCAGGGCCACAGTCCCTACTCTTCAGAAAATGAAGAGCAATCAGGATCCTGAAGCGGCTCCTGTGCCAAGCCAGCCTAGTGTGAGGACCACCACCACACCTCAGGCACAGGTCCGGATGACCCGAAGACTCAGGTCAAGGGGCCACATAGCAGCACAGGAGGCATCAACTCCAAATGTGTGGGGTGGTGTGGAGTCGCAGATGATGAGGGTGCAGCGCCTGCAAGCACGACATATGGGAGCCATCAATCTGCAAATGACAAAAAAGAACAAAAACATTTCAGTCATGGCAGATCGCGTGAGTGAACTGACTCAAGCGGTTGTGGAAGGCAACAGGCACACTAACGCCACAATGCAGAAGCTTGCGCGTGTGATGCAGGAGGGACACAATACAGAGAGGAGGAGGCATCGCCAATTCATGGTGCGCTTGGCTGGCTATACCAGATCAAACAACAAGTTGTGCAACTGATGGAGAGGGTAGTACAACATTTTGTATACCCCCCTATTTGCATGTTCATACTAATTAGAATAATCTATAATACTATTAATGTGTTTGTCTGAAGTTTAACCAACATTATTAATGTATGAAACATACGTGGGATTTGCATTTTGCATGGCTAAAATAATTGGTGCTGAATGGTGTATTTCCATGCTGACGGAGACAACGGTGACGCGACAAGACAGCTATAATCCTGAATCTTTGACAGACTGAATCGCTGCCCAATTTCTTGATGAATTATGGACTACCCGAAAATTATGGGCGCTGATTGATGCTTGCACGTCTCTGGTCCTTGACCCAATCTTTGGGGCTGTAGCGTGCTGCATGAAGAACTTTCGATTTCTGACAAACTGACGACCAAATTTGATGACTTAGAGGACGACTAATAGCCAGATTAGATAAATATGGTGTTCTGTGCTTGCATAACGATTAATTAAAATTCTTGCATTATTTAGATAAACAAAATTATTGATTAACAAAAAATGGTGTTTGGTCGTTTATTGAGAGGGAATAGATCAGGATTTGAATATGCTTGAGAGAGAATAAGATCACCACTCCAATCCAACTAAATGATCTATCGATCATTGTGGAAAGGAGTATCTTAAGGTTCAGGTCTAAGATGTGCAGGAATGAGGATATTAAGTGTATAGATATGTAAATAATTTTTCCTTTACAGGTCCTAAGGTATTCCTTTCATGTCAGCGCTTGGAACAATCATCCCTCCCGTAAGTGCAGATCAGTGAGAAAGTGAAGTATGAGTGTTGGTGTTATGGGCCCCACCAATGAATGCATTGAGTGAATGTGTGAGTGTGGTATCTGGTCTGTGACGAAGGGAGGATTTCGGTACGGGGTTTGTTCTGATTCCTGTTACCCAGGTTTCCGCGCTGCATCAGTTTTTCTGGTAACAAGATGATGGTTTTTATTGTTTTGGTTTGGCGATTATTGCTTGTACATTGCTTATTGGTTTTGATTATTGATTGGTATTGGTTTATGTATTGACACTCTATGTTGAGTTGCGTCGAGTTCTGTGTTGTTTGCACGGCTTCTGGGATGTAGGAAGTCGGAAATTTGTAACGGTTCCGTAGTAGAGCAGAGGTAAGCGCTGCTCTCGGGAAAGACGGAATTGTTGTTGCCCTGTAGGTACACAGGGGAAAACGTGTGACGATTGGAGTTGCACGACGCATTGTCTGGGTTCGATTCGGTAACATCATCGTGTGTTACCATTAGAGACATTCTCTGTATGAGAGAAGTATATGGTAGCGAAGGTCACCTATGAAATTCTGATCTTAGGTACCAGGAGGCCAGAAGGTACTCTGATAACGCTTATCACTGGAAAGGTAGCAGGTGTTCCCTAAGCTTGCTAGAAGGAAAGAGTAGAGGGAAGTGCTACTTTGTTAACAAGTGTCATAATTCTGTAGGAGGACAGACTGTTCGCTGTTCTCGGGAAAGACAGAATTCTGTGTGAATGTACTACATTTTTCCGTGTGAAAGTGCGTGTTTTATTTCTCAGGAGCATTGGGTCTCCAACTAGGTGTCTTAATTCTGGAGAAACAGTTAGCTAATGCTTGCTAGAAGGGTAAGGTAGATGGATGTGCTACTTTATCAACGGAAGTAACGATTCCGTAGTGGGGCAGAGGTAAGCGCTGCTCTCGGGAAAGACGGAATTCTTGTGAGAAAGGTCTGTTTCTATTCTTTGGTTAGCGAAGTGGACAATGGTGGTGTTTTTATGTTGTTACTAACAGATTTGTAAGTTAGAAAAAGCGAAAAGAGCTTACGAGAAATTTTTTGTAAAGGAGGGGTCAGTAGAAGCAGGAGTAAGAGCAGCGGCTGTTGACGTCAGAAAGACCGCGCTGGGATCGGCCAGTCGGCTAGAGACGTAGACACTCCAGATTGGTGCGTTAGTGTGAGTTGCGCTGGGATTGGAGAATTACAGGGTGACGTAGATGCTCCAGATTGGTGCGCTAGTGTAAGTCGCGCTGGGATTGGAGGATTGAAAAGGGTGACATAGACGCACAGGATTGGTGCGTTGGTGTGAGTCGCGCTACGATTGGTCAGAATAGCGGTACAGTCGTAAGGAAAGACTAGCGATACACGAAAAACAAAAAGATGTATTACGATCCACCAGAAAAAGAGAAAAAGTCCTGGTTTGGGAAAATTAAGAAGTGGTTTAAAAAGGACCAACCGATTGTGACTAGGGAAGGACAATTACTTCCTCCACCGAAAACCCCCGCATCCTTTATGGTTGCGAAATACGGTTATCATACTTGTATTTGGTTAGACAATTGGGTAAAATATACCAAAAATGTTGGAGTCTTAGCATTTCCAGAGAATGGTTCATTTAATTTAGCAGTCTTGAGAAATTTGAGAGAGAAAATGATGAATCTAGAACCAAGACCTAGACCAACACAATTTGAAGCATTGACAGAATGGGAAGATGAGATACCGAGAGAGACAGAGGAGTGGGGGAAGATATAGGTACATGTTTGGTAGATCATATGGACATGAGAATCATGATGACAGAATGAGAAGGTGGCGAAATGCGAGTATGACCGAAAGTCTATTTCCAGTAAGAACTGCTGAAGAAGTTGGAGGTAGAAAATGTACGGAAAAGAGACATAATGTAGAATCAGGAGGGTATGGAGTGCATGAATCGGAGGATCATGTTCTTGATTACATGTTTTATAAAAATCCACCTCCGTATCAACCAGAATCTGAAATGTTGACACCAAGTGCCCCAATGAGAGAAACTTTGCGAATCATTAAGACTGAACCAGTATCCCAAGAATTAGGGAAAAATAATTCTGTTAGAGAGGTAGAGAGAAAATCAGATAATAAAGTGAGTGGGGAAAATTCAGCAGAATTAGCAAAAACAACTTTAGAATTAACTGAAAAGATAAGAGAATTGACTAAAAATTTTGAAGCTGTAACTGTTCCAGTGACTATAGGCCCTGTGATGCCTATTTTTGATAAACAGAAAAATAGTGAAAATTATCTGACGGTCCCTTATAACAGTCATAAACAGATAGAGAAGCCAAAGCAGAGTCAAAATGAAAATCCATGGAGACAGACGTTGAATATAATTGAGCCAAACGTTTCGAATCATCCATTTATAGGTCAAAATATAGCAGAGAGACATACAATGACAGTGGAATCAGTAGTGGAAACCCAAAGGGACCTAGAACAAAGTAATGTAGAAAAACCAGTAGGTCCAACTTCCGATGAATTGAGTGAATGGTTAAGAAGTTTACAGCGAAAAGACAAGGAACCCCAGTCAATAGATGTGGCCAAATTACGAAAGGTACTAGAAGAATTAATAGTAGGTACCATCCCCACAGAGAAACTAAAAACTTATCAGGATGAGGAATTACTATTTTTGTGCAAAAGTGTAACATGGAGAGCAAAAAATCTGCACGAAAGATTAGAAGAAGTAGCAAATGAAATGGGTATAGATATTGAGAAGGTGAAAGCTTTACAAAAGCCATAGCGAATAGATGTTACTGAAAAAGATATTGAAAATTTGAATACCACAGGACGAATAAGTCAAATTAAGGAGATAATTATCTTGCTGAGAAAATGGGGAGATGTGGATAAATGGAGAAGCAGGTGGTACCGAAAACGAGATGATGCCCCAGATAAAATGTTTGCAGCATTCCCTGTAAGAGAAAAGGAAAAAGTAGTAACAGAATGCCCCATGAGAGAAATTCCAGGAGGAGGATATGTACATGTTCCATGGACAAGGCAGGATATTTTGTCATTTACCAATGACTTCCCTCGACTACGCGAAAAGCCTGTCGAGTGGTATAGACAAGTGGATAGATTCGTAAAGTTGTCTAAAGTATTATGGATTGATTTAAACAGTCTATTTGACATAATATTACCAGCAGATTTATGGACAGAGTGCAAGCTGATGATAAATTGGCCTACACAAGAATACCCTAGAGATCCAAAGACAGGAGCACCTGATCCTGAGGTAATGAAGAAATATGAACAGGTTATTGCCTTTCTGAAAAATATTGTACCCCCCAAAGAGACAGATTGGGTGAAAATTGACAGAACTCAACAGGAAAGTAAGGAGTCGGTACATGCCTATTACCAAAGGTTGATTTTGGCCTTTAAACAGTTTAGTGGTGATGAAAATTTGAGTGAAAAGGATTTGAGTCATTTCGTGTACAGATTTGTATATGGTTTACGTCCAGAAATTAGTGAAATGATCAAACAACATACTGTAGATTGGCAAAACAAGAAAATAGATGAGGTATTAAGAAACACAAAATATTTCAGTGATGAAATTGAAGCCAAACAGCGTAAGCTAAAAGAAAAAGCTATGTGGGCACAAGTAAAAGTAGCAGAAAGACAGGAAGCTCAGTTAGCTGAACAAGCAAATTCTACAGGACCGAGATCAAAGTTTATTCCTGGGAAAGGTAAGGGAAATTTTAATATAGAAGAAGCTAAAAAGAAATTCCCATGTCATAATTGTGGTAGAGTAGGGCATTGGAAATCCGAGTGTAAATATCCCCCAAGTACTAATAATGAAAATGCATCATTGAATCCACAGGTGCAGAAGGAGGTGAGTGGTCAACCGCAGCGACAGCAGCAGGTTGTTACCCAACAGAATCAGGTGCCAAAACCGCCTTTTCCGCAGAGCAAAAACTCACAGAAATACAGTAGTGAGACAGGATTCTACAACGAAGAACAGGTAAATAAGCTGTCGCGCGCTAGCGCCGTTTTGCAGTATTGGCTGCAACGCGTTGAGAGCTAATCAGACGAAGGTTACTAACGGTGCTGAAGGGAGGAAGAGGAGTGCGTACTTGGCGCAACTCTAGAATTAGACCAGACAGGCCCATTTGTAGACGGAAAGATGAATAACGAAAATATTACTTTCTTAGTAGATACTGGTGCTACAACTGTTAGGTCAGCTGATGTTAAGAATTTTCCTCTCTCGGATGAAACAATCCAAGTAGTTGGTGTATCCAACAGACAGATCAAAACATATCTTACAGAACCTGTGAAAGTTAGTATAGGGAAGTTCTCTGAAATGCACCGCTTTGTTGTGTGCGATACAAGTCCTGTGAATTTGCTAGGTAGAGATTTGTTGTGCAAGATGAATTGCACTATATTCTGTACTCCTGATGGTATATCATTTGAAACCCCTGATGAAGATGTACTGTATAAAGTGACTATGGCTAACAGGGAAACTGAGGTTACTGAAGCCTACGCTGTATTCAACCCTGATGAATTACCTAAAGAATTGAAACAGACCGTAAAAGCAGAAGTCTGGGATTTTACAGGAGAAGATGTGGGACTAATGAGAAATGTAGACCCAGTAAAAATAACAATAAAGGAAGGAATAAGATATCCAAATGTCCCTCAATATAAACTGACACCTGAGATAATTGAAGGAGTTACTCCTATAATTGAGAAAATGATAAAACAAGGCATTTTGAGAGAAATAATGAGTAGTCCATGTAATTCACCGATTATGGGACTGAAAAAGCCTAATGGACAGTTCAGGATAGTGCAAGATTTGAGAAAAATAAACAAAATAGTTGTGCCATGTTGTCCCATTGTACCAAATCTATCTGTGATTTTGTATCAGATTCCCCATGATGCAGAATGGTATACCGTAATTGATTTATGCCATGCTTTCTTTTCCATTCCATTGCACCATGATAGCCAGCAAATATTTGCGTTTCGTTTCGGCGAACGTATTTTGGTTTGGTGCCGAATTCCACAGGGGTATACAGAGAGTCCCTCAATATTCAATCAGATACTGAAGAAATCCTTGGAAAGCTTAGAAATGCCTGAGAATTCAGTATTAGTGCAGTACATCGACGACCTTCTTGTGGCGTCGAAAACTCGTTAGGCTTGTGAAATGGACACTATAGCCTTGTTGAATCACTTGGCTGATGGAGGACTTAAAGTGTCACCATCAAAGCTACAATTTTGCAAAAAAGAAGTGCATTATTTAGGCCACAATATTGAAAAAGGACTGAGGAAGATAACAATAGACAGAATTAAGATTATTAAAGGAATGAGAGCTTCCATGACTCAAAGAGAGGTGAGAATGTTTCTTGGAATGGTTGGATATCGTCGCCAATGGATTAGCAATTTCTCTTTGATTGCAAAGCCTTTAGTACGCCTGACAAGAAGTGATGTGAGAGACCCCATCGAGTTGAACAAAGAGGAATTGGCTGCTTTTAAACGACTGAGAGATGCGTTGTGTGAAGCGCCTGCCTTAGGTTTGCCTGATTATGAAAAGGAGTTTGAGTTATACTGCAGTGAGAGGAATGGGTGTGCACTCTCTGTTCTAATACAGAAGCATGGAAAACTGAGGCGACCAATTGCATATTTCTCATCAATGCTGGACCCAGTAGCTGTAGCTTTACCTGGGTGCTTGAAAGCAGTAGCTGCTACCTGTCGGAGTTTGGAACAGAGTGAAGGGATTGTGATGGGATATCCTGTGAAAGTGTTTGTACCACATGACGTGGCGATCCTTTTAACAAGGAGTCTCACTCAATACATGACACACAGTCGGCTGACTAAGTATGAGAAAGTCATATTAGGTGCAATGAACGTGAGTCTTGTGAGATGCCTGAACGTGAATCCTTCAACATTATTGCCTGATGCTGAGAATGTGGAAGTCAGAGATGAAGCAGATTACGATTGTCTGGATGTACTTGATTTTTGTACCAAACCACGTCCTGACATAAAAGATGTACCATTGCCAGAAAGTGATTTTGTGATGTTTGTGGATGGTTCTTGTCTAAGAACGAAAGATGGAATGTTGATCGCAGCATATGCCGTATGTACAGTTGCAGCTGTGATGGAGCATCCTACCTGAAAGGAGTAAGATCAGCCCAAGTAGCTGAGCTAATGGCTTTAACAAGAGCATGTAAGATTGGGAAGAGTGTGAGAGTGACTGTGATAACTGACAGCCAGTATGGATTCGGTGTGGTCCATGATTTTGGCCAAATATGACTACAGAGAGGATTTTTGACATGTAGTGGTACTCCCATTAAGAATGCTGAAGTGGGTGGATCGGGACAATCGTTGGAAGTACAGAAAGCTGACCCGGCCCCGGGCACGGAGCTGTCATTGCAGGATGTTATGGGGGCTCTAGAGGGGATGCAAACATCGATCGGGCGACAGTTTGATGCCTTGGCACAAAAAGTGGATACTATTTTGGTCGATGTTAACTTGATCTGTGCGGATTTGGCAAAAAACAATGAGCGGGTCAAGTCCCTGGATCTCAAGACTATGGGCCTTGCGGATGATGTATTGGGACTGCAAGCGGAGGTCGAGAAGCTGCGGGCTGCTAGTGATCTCTCTGCCCGTCGGCTGGAGGAATTTGAAGGCCGGGCCAGGCGCAACAACGTGCGCATTACTGGAGTCCCGGAATCCTCGGAGGAGCGCTCAGTGGACCTCCTCGTCGAAGATTTGGTTGTGAACCATCTTGGGCCTAAGGACCTTGGAAAGTTTTTTGCAGTAGAACGTGCTCACAGAGTACCTGGCGGGAGGCCTAAGGTGGGAGCTCCCCCAAGGCCGATTGTCGCCCGAATTTTTCATTTTCGGGATCGGGACGCTATCCTGCAAGCATCGAGGGTGACGGGCCCGGTTCCTTTTCAGAACGCCTCTGTGAACTTTTATCCTGACTTCACCCAGATGGTGCAACGGCAAAGGCAGTCTTTCCTGGGGGTAAAGAGGCGCCTTAGAGAGATGGATTTAAAATACGCTATGCTTTTCCCTGCCAGACTGCGTGTGGTGTATGAGGATCGGACTTTCTTCTTCGACTCGCCTGAAATGGCCGGAGAGTGGTTGGACGCTCTGCCACGGAGGCGGACCAGCGGGGACTGTAACTCGGGAAAGGACAGTGACCGGGCTGAGCAGGAGTGATGCCCCGTGTGTTGAGTCCATTTATTTTTCCCCCGGACAATGACTTGTGACTAACTGCAGTAATGAGGCTGTGGCGGAGGGCCGTTAGGAGTTCTTTCCTCCCTTGGGGTTCTTTTTGTAGATTTGGTTTTTGATAGGGCGACAGGCACACTCCAAGTTGGGGGGGCTTTGTAAGCTGACGCAGGGGTGCAGGGAGGGGGGGGGACATGGGGTGTTGGGGTGGTTGTTGGGGGGGTTTTTCTTGCAAGGCGTAGTAATTGTTGTCAGGATGGTTTGGGGGTGGCTTTTCGGGGGGGGTGACGGTCTCTTGGTGTTTGGGGATGGGGGGTAGGGGCCTCAATATTATTAGCTGGAACGTTAATGGCTTGGATGATCGGATTAAGCGGGGGATCGTCTTACAATTCCTGAAACGTGCCTCGCCTGACGTTGCCCTATTGCAGGAAACACATCTTATAGGCAATATGTGCTATGCACTCAATAGGAAGGGCTACAAATTCATTGCCCACTCGGGCTTCTCATCGGGCTCCAGGGGAGCGGGCATACTTGTGCGGGCCTCACTGCCACTGGAGGTTGATTCCACCATTGTTGACGATAGGGGGCGGTTTGTAGCTGTGGCGGGGAGGTGGGAGGGTAGAAAATTGGTATTGGTTTCTGTATATGTTCCTCCGGCCCTGCAGGCCTCCACGTTTGCGGATCTGGGCAGAGCCTTGTTGGAACTCCCCGAGGGACTGTTGGTGGTGGGAGGGGACTTCAATGCTGTTGGTTCTGGGCAGCTCGATAGACACCCGCCCAGGGATACCGGGGGGGCCAAGAAGTGGCTTCCGGACTTCATGGACACTTTTGGCTTTGTGGATTGCTGGAGGCTCCTGCACCCTGCTCAGTGCCAGTATACCTTTCACTCCGGGGCGCATGGGAGTCTTTCCCGGATTGATTATGTGCTCACCCTGGCTGCGAATGCCTCGCTAGTTTCTGAAGCTCGACATATGGCACGCGGCATATCTGACCACTCCCCGGTGTGGGTCCGTTTTGATATTGGCCGGGTGAGAGGGGGTAGGGTTGCTCCTATTAACCCCTGGTACTTTCGTGACCCCAAGACGCGCAGGGCGCTGCTGAAGGCAGTTGATCACTATTTCCGGGACAATCAGGATTCGGTAGATTCGGCGGTGTCTCTATGGGAGGCGTTTAAGACCGTTTTGAGAGGGGAGGCCCTCTCACTGGTGGTGGCCGCCAAGCGACGGACAGACGCCAAGGTGGTGCAGATTGAGGATGAGATTGCGGCTTTAGAAAAGACCCTAGAGGAGGGGGTGGAAGCGGACACGCTGCATAATCTGAGTTTGAAGCAGTCGGAGTACAGGGATTTGGTGGAGAATGCTGCCAAGACCCTTAGTAGGGAGCAGCAGGGCCGTCTGTATGATGTTGGGGACAAGGCCGGGAAACTGCTAGCTTGGTTGGACAAAAAAGAGCGGGTCAATAGAGTGGTGCCGGAGTTAACGACGGAGGAGGGAGCGATTGTCACTGACCCCGACGGTATCGTCCAATGTTTCTCGGATTATTTCCTTGTAGTGTACACCTCGGTTTCGGACAGGCCGACAGCGGACTCGTGTGACCTCTTGCGTGATATTGCTCTGCCCTGCCTCTCTGACGTAGATAGGGAAGACCTGGATGGTGATATAACGGTTGATGAAGTGGCGGGGGCCATTCGGGCGTTGAACTCGGGTAAGGCCTCCGGTCCAAATGGTTTGCCTATCGAATTGTACAAGCTATGTCCGGATAAGATCGCCCCTCACCTGCGCGCCATGTTCGTGGAGGCGCGGGGGAACGGATTTCTGCCGCTTGATCAACGACTGGCAACCATAGTAGTGATACATAAGGACGGTAAGCCTCGGGACAAATGTAGTTCCTATCGGCCGATATCGCTTCTTAACGCTGAGCCGAAAATCCTCGCTAAGGTCCTGGCGAACCGCTTGGTCCGAGTACTTGAGGACTTGATCAACCCGGACCAATCGGGCTTCATTCCTCATCGTAACACTGCTTTGAATCTTAGGCGCCTCCACGGTGTGATCGCTAGGGTGGACACGCTGCGGGAGCCGGCTATTGTGGCGTCACTTGACGCCACGATGGCGTTCGACACGGTGGAGTGGACATATCTGTGGGCGGTACTAGCTAAGTTTGGCTTTGGACCCGGATTTGTTGGCTGGGTGAGGTTGCTTTATGAGGGTCCCCTTGCTAGTGTTGTGGTAAACTCGGGGGGCTTCCAGGCCGTTCAAGCTTGGAAGAGGCACCCGGCAGGGGTGCCCCCTGTCGCCTTTGTTGTTCGCCCTTGCTCTTGAGCCGCTTGCAGCGTGGATAAGATGGCACCCGAGTATACGTGGCCTCCGATGGTCGCCTGATTATGAGGATCGTATCTCACTTTACGCCGACGACATCCTATTATACCTTGCCTCGCCCCAGAAGTCTCTCATAGTGGTCTGCGACGTCTTGACTTCCTTTGGTAGGAACTCGGGCCTTGTTATCAACTGGGGAAAGTCGCATCTGTATGTACTGTGTGGCGATGTTCCACCTGTCCCCCGCAACTGTTCGATCCAGATCGCCCAGCAGGGCTTCCGATATCTTGGGATCTACATCTCCACTGACCCCATCCTGCGATATGAGAAGAATCTGCTCCCCCCCCTGGCACGTCTGCGGCGGGATGCGGCGGGATGGCGGAGGCTGCCGCTCTCTCTCCTCGGACGCGCCGCACTGTTTAAAATGATGTCTCTTCCCCGTTTTCTTTATGCACTGCAGAATACCCTTGACTGGGTCCCGACTAGTTATTTTAGAGAGGTCGAGAGCCTCCAACGCTCGCTATTGTGGGATGGGCGACCACGTATAGCGATCGCTAAGTTGACGCTTCCGTGGTACGATGGTGGCATTGCGCTTCCGGACATTCGCAGATACTACTGGGCTACCCAGCTGTGCGCGATTAATCATGGCGTCTATGGCTCGGCGTCGAGCCCCGGCTTCGCTATGGATCGGTGGCTACTGCGTGGCGGTAATTACCACAGGGCCTTGTATACGAAGTCGTTGGACTCGTCCCTTACGGCGCCCACTCGGGTGGCGGTGCGGGTGTGGAAGTTGGCGACGGACTCCTTAGGTTGGAAGGGCAGACTTACCCTTGCTACCCCGCTATTCGACTCGGATATCCTTGGGAAGCTTTGGCATACAAAAGGGTTTGAGAAATGGGATTTGATCGGCATCTCAAGGGTGGGAGACTTGCTGGCTCGGGGCGAGGTGAAGTCCTTTGAGGTGCTGCAGAAGGAGTATGAGTTGGGGAACACTGAGTTTTTCCGCTATGCCCAGGTGCGTCACGCCTTGCGATCGGTCCTTATAGAGGGTGAGAAGGTGCCTGCGTCCTCTCCATTGGAGGACCGAATTCTGGATGGCCATATGCCGGAGAGCACGATCTCTCTCATCTATAAGAAGCTGATTAATGTCCGGGCTGACCTTCTTCGTGGGTTGCGGGATCAATGGACTAGGGACGGCCTCGAACTGGACGATGAGGACTGGCAATATGCAGTCTCCTCTCCTAAGGAGGTTGCGATTCCGTCGCGTCTGGGGCTGGTCCAGCTCAAAATACTTCATCGAGTCTACGTGACAGGTCCTCGGCTGGTCCATATGGGCTTTTCGGAGGAGGGTCTATGTAAGCGAGGCTGTGGCATGGTGGGCACCTTCCTCCATATTCTCTGGGAATGCGGAGTGATTGTGGAGTTTTGGAAGCGACTGCATGCAGTGATGGGGGAGGTGACGGGCATTATCATGCAACCGGAGGCGCGGTGTTGTCTCTTGAACGTCTGGGGTCCTACCGATCTAGATGACGCACAGACTCAGTGGGTTACCCTGGGGAACATGGTGGCCAAGCGGGATGTTGCGCGCCTGTGGGGCTCGGCAGTGCCCCCCGCGCTGGCAGCGTGGAAGGAAAATATGGACTGGTGCATGCTCAGGGAAAAGACGGTGTATTGTGCTAGAGGGCGCCCGCGGAAATGGCATGCAGTATGGGGGCGATGGAATCGCTATAGAGGGGACATATGTCTGCCCCCTGACCTGGATCAGCCAGAAGAGCAGCTCTCCCCTTGACATTCTTTCCGGCTCTATGCGTATTGTGGATGATTGATTGCCTATTGTGGGTCTCTGCCTTCCCCCTCCCTCCCCTCATTACAGTATTGTCTTTGGTAGACGAATGGGACGGACTTCCCCTGATGGGCACCCCTCAGGTGCACTCGAAGTTTAACGCCTTGCAAGGGTTTGGTTTGTGTTGGTGTTTCTTTAAAAATTGAACCTTTATTTGAGTCTCCTGTTTGTTCAGTGTGACTGCATTTCTATGTTGCTTCATTTATGCTGCCGAACCTCCGGGCTGTCGGCTGAATAGCTGTGTCCCGGATAAACTGAATAAAGGTTTTCAAAAAAAAAAAAAAAAGAATGCTGAAGTGGTTGGAAAATTGCTTGAGGCGATACAGCTGCCTAAGCAATTGGCTGTTGTGAAGTGTGCTGCTCACAGTCAAACTGGTGATTATATCGCCATTGGGAATAAATCCGCCAATGATATGGCTCAATATTGTGCACGTAACCAGAATTCAAACAATAGGGCAAAGGAGAGGGAGTTGATTTCTTGCACCTTAAAGTTTACTAACATTGTGGGTACTTGGGAGGAAGTAAGACAATTACAGGAAGAAGCAGGAGATGAGGAAATGAAGCAGTGGGTAAATGCAGGATGTGCACCAAGGGAATAGGATCATGTGTGGGTCTATCGGGATGGAAGACCAGTCATGCCTGATAGCATGATGTCTGCAATGGCACGGATGTATCATGGACAGGGACACATAGGGAGAGATGCTATGATCAGGTAATTTAAGCAGACCTGGTACAATGCAAAATTCAGACTTGTAGCAGAGAGTATTTGTCAAAGATGTCTGATATGTCAGCAATATAACCCTGGAAGAAAGACAGTGATGAGTCTAGGAACAATAGGTCGAGAGGGAGGGCCTTTTACCAGAATGCAAGTAGATTTCATTGAAATGCCTCCCTGTAAAAGATTGAGATATGTCCTAGTTATGGTCTGTTTGTTTTCAAGATGGGTAGAAGCATACCCAACAAGGAGAAATGATGGAATTACTGTGGCAAAATTGCTTTTGAGGGAATTAATTCCCAGATTCGGGTTCCCAGTAACAATTGAATCAGATCGAGAAAGACATTTTCATAATGAGATCATAAAATTGATTTGTGAAGCATTGAATGTACGACAAAACTACATTGTGCCTATCGTCCAAATGCTTCTGGTGTGGTGGAGCACATGAATGGTACTATCAAAAACAGTATAGGAAAAATGTGTTTAGCCACAGGTATGAAATGGCCAGATGTCTTGCCTCTAGTACTCATGACTATTAGATCCTTTCCTGACAGAACTACAGGGTTGAGCCCCCATGAAATCCTCATGGGAAGGGCAATGCGACATGTGTTCATACCAGTCAACAAGCTGTTGCCTATAACTGATGACATGGTGTTGGATTACTGTAAAAGCCTGGCTGACGCAGTTCATTCTGTGTTTCATCAGGTTGGACCGAATGCCACCACCCTTGAAAAGAAGCAAGTTCATGATCTGAGCCCAGGGGACTGGGTAAGAATAAAGGTACACAGAAGAAGAAACGGTTTGGTTCCAAGGTGGGGAAAACCAAGACAAGTGATTTTGACCACAACAACAGCTGTGAAGTGTGCTGGAATTAAAAACTGGATACATGCAAGTCACACGTTGAGAATTCCAAATCCAGTGGATAGCACAGAAAGAGAATACTTTGATGAATCAGAATCAAGTACTGAATCAGATGATGAAGAGACAAGAACAAAAGAAAACCCTGAAAGGGGGAACGAGGATCGGATCTAACTTCTGTCCAAAGAAGTATTTCCTTGAGAAGAAGATTACAGATTTCTGATACCAGCTCAGACTCAGAGACTGAACAAGGAACAGCACGCTCAAAAAAAAGAAAAGACAGTGAGAAGACCATTAAAGAGATTGTTGATAAAGAAGTTCCAGAAGAAAAATTTAGAGAAATTCCACCTGAAATAACAAATTTAGATGGACAGGTGCCAGATACAGAGAGAGAGGGAAAGATTTCTGCGCAAGACCCCCAAGGAGGTGTAGGGAACTCCAACATCCAGTTAGAGGAAGGGACAAGTAGTCAGTAGGAAGATTGCGTGACGGAGATTCGAGGAGGGACAGAAGTAGGGAAATCAAAAGAAGTGGTGGAGAAGGAGACTGTTGAAAGTAAAAAGCAAGTTGAAACAGAGTCAGAGGAAAGCGAAGACGAAGTACCAGAAGGTCGAGTTCTAACAAAAAGAGCTTGGAGAACTGCAAAGAATGATAAAGGAGGTAGACTGAAAAGTCAGAGATGAAGTTTGGCCAAATAAAATAAAGAAACTGAGATATCGATTGACACGAGTGAATTCACCAAGAGCTGAACAGGTGAATGAAGTGACAAGTCAAGAACAATCAAAAGACGAAGAAATAATTGTAGTAGAAGAAAGCAAAAGAACGAGAAAACCAAACCAGAAGTATAAGTCGCCAGAATGGACGTATGTGGCCCTGCCTGAAATAAAAGAAGAGGCAGATAGTCAAGGAAATCCAGAGGTGACTGTACTGGAAGTGACTGAGGAAGACGAAGAATCAGAAATCCTGAGAGTTCTCATGTCTGACTTTGGAGAAGAAGAAGCGGATGTTCAGGAAATTCTGCATTCGAATCACGAAGGAAAGGTGAAAGACGATGAAATGCCAAACTGAATGAAATAAGGAAGCTGCTAATGAAAAGACAATAAAATACAACGAAAAGACAAAACTGGTAGAACCAAGGAGGTGCTTACAGCCTTGGGATAGACAAACTATTTGGGAAGTAGAAGAGGCTAAGTCAAAAGACACTGCTCATTTTTTAGAAATGGCAAACACAGATAGTAGAAAAAGTAGATGTACCTTTTTGAAGAGATGGTGTAAAATGTGTCGTTGTTGTACAGGATTACTAATGCTTCTATGGAGTATATTAGCTCTAACAATCTCATTTAAGGTTACTATAGATACAATAGAAGGACATAGTGAAAATAAAACTAATATAGAAAAGATTCAGAAAATAATTCAGACTAGAATAGATAGAAATTATTTACATAAGGATAGGTATATAACTGATTTTTCTAATAATGTATTTTCAAAAATTTTGTATGAATATGTAAAGACAATGGACGTAAGGGACTGCTACATTTGTATGCAGTTACCTGCATCTGTATCGGAGGGAGTGACCTATCACCACCTTCCAGTAACTTATGGAACAACATGTAGTGTAATAGCTAGTTTATTTTATCAAACAGGGAAATTAGAATATTATTTTTCAGATGTAGATAACATATTTGCACAAGTACCTTCAATTAACAAGCTAAATAAAGTAAAGCCTGCTAAGGTATTAGGTGAATTCTTCTTAGAGATTAAAGAAATAACATTAGAATATATTTTTAAACACAATTTAACTTTCAGTTTAAAGAAGAAAGAAAAGACATTCTTGCATATGGTTGAAGAAAGAAGACTACAAATGCAAAGGAAGGCAACAGAAGGAAAGGTCGAAAAGACAGTCTGGGATGTAGAAATGGATAAACATTTGACAGGAGAAGCTAGCCCAACTATGACTTTAAATTGGCCTCAGAAAGGAAAGTTGTGTATTAGGAGGAATCAAACTGCATGTGATAATTACTTTGTAGGGAATAGTGAGTGCCATGATACATACCGAATCATGGGTGGATGGGGATTTAAAGGTGGAAAAGATCCAGTTTTTCCTGGATTATATTTTATCTGTGGGAACAAGGCGTATTATCGTTTGCCAGACCATTGGTATGGCTCATGTTATGTAGGCCTGGTTTTTCCAAAAAGTTTTCACATGGAAAGAGGGGAAGATGGTGTACATAGTTTAGGTAAATACTTAACATGTAGTAAGAGAGAGTCTTGGTCAGAAATTGTGGGTGACAGCTTTGGAGCATTGATACCAGCAGTGGGAATATCTCTGAATGCAAACAAAATAAAAAAAATATCAACAGTAGTGGATCGCTTGTCAACAAGCATCGCTGGAGGATTCTTATTGTTAAATACTGAAATGGTTGCCATGCGTGCCATGGTAATGCAAAATCGACTTGCCCTTCATATTTTATTTGCAGAGGGTGGAGTCTGTGGAATGCTGAAAGTTCAACATTGTTGTACTTACATTCCAGACGAAGGCAAAGATTTGAAAATCTATATTAGAAACATAACTGAACTGCATGAAGAAATTGCACCACTGGAGGTTGAAGGTGTTTGGGAAAAGATTGGAAAGAAAATAGCTGCTATTAAGAATTTCTTAGTAAATTTAGGTAGTACCTTTTTAGGTAAAATCTTATTCCCATTAACGTGTGTTTTTCTTAGTATTAATAGTAAAATTAGGATGCCTTTGTCATAAAAAGAAGAAAATACAGGAAAGATTAAAAAGAGAAAATTTAAAGAGAAAAGATAAGAAACAAGAAAGGGAATTTGAAGAAATAGAATTAGAAGAATTCAAGGAGAATGTGTATAAGACAGCAAAGAGAGAAGAAACTGGGGAGACAGACATATAAATAAAGCAAGAAATCACTTTGAAACTCCATGAAAAGGGAAACTACATGTTAATGGTGTGGTGATAAAATCACCAAAGGGGGGATTGATGGAGCGGGTAGTACAACATTTTGCATACCCCCCTATTTGCATATTCATACTAATTAGAATAATCTATTAATTATAATACTATTAATGTGTTTGTGTGAAGTTTAACCAACATTATTAATGTATGAAACATACGTGGGATTTGCATTTTGCACGGCTAATATAATTTGTAATTAACATACGTACGCATATTGATATTAGAAAAATACAATATTGCATGATATATGTTGCTTTGTGACGTTATCGTATGTTGCACCAGATGACATCACTGGGTGAATATAAACGCTTTAATTGTTGCTATACGCTAGATAATTACAAGCACATAGGGGAATTAGTGAGGGTTTAACATTTTATTTGTTGTTTCTATGTTTTAATTACTTTTTGTGTTTGTTTTGCTTAAGTTATCCGTTGGGCCTAAAATCAAGATGGCCACCAGAATGCCACGATGTAATGGCCACCATTCCACGAGGTTCGGGGTGAAGTGCGCTGGTGCCACAACATGTATCAGTGGCCTCGTCATGACCCTAGCCTTCCTGTACCCTAGTAAGGACACGATGGGACGCGTGCCAAAATGTTCAAACAAAGGACTTATGCAGAGAACCGGATGGATCACGTCCTATGACCTAAACTTTTTGGACTGTGTGAAACTAAAACGGACGATCTCAACCAACCAATCAAAAGAGCCCAAAATTAAGAAAATGTTACATTTGACATTACTTTTATTATGAAAGACGGTAGAATAGAGAGGGAAAAAGCTTTTTTCCTGCTGCTAAATGGCGTATTTCCATGCTGACGGAGACGACGGTGACGCGACAAGACAGCTATAATCCAGAATCTTTGACAGATTGAATCGCTGCCCGATTTCTTGATGAATTATGGACTACCCGAAAATTATGGGCACTGATTAATGCTTGCACGTCTCTGGTCCTTGACCCAATCTTTAGGACTGTAGCGTGCTGCATGAAGAACTTTCGATTTCTGACAAACTGATGACCAAATTTGATGACTTAGAGGACGACTAATAGCCAGATTAGGTAAATATGGTGTTCTGTGCTTGCATAACGATTAATTAAAATTCTTGCATTATTTAGATAAACAAAATTATTGATTAACAAGAAATGGTGTTTGGTCGTTTATTGAGAGGGAATAGATCAGGATTTGAATATGCTTGAGAGAGAATTAGATCACCACTCCAATCCAACTAAGGTGCCGATCACGATCCGGTAAAAACCGGGTACGAACCGTTGGACGGAGCATAATCTCCGTCCGACGCGTACCCGGTCGTCAAATTTTACAAACAAGGAATTACGAATCGCACAGGAACACCATTTCCGTACGATTCGTAAAAAAGCCCGACCGAACAAAATAAACCTACCAATGCGATCCGGGAAAGCGCCGACCTGACGTCGGGACGCTCGCAGCCTGCCATTCACGAACCAGGAATCACGATTCGCACCGACGTCATCCCGCACGGTGAATATTTTCCGGCTGCCAAAAACTGCCGGGAAAGCAGGACGACGCGAACAAGGACCACCAGTACGCGATGGACAGACAGGACGACGCGAACAAGGAGGACCAGTACGCGACAGGACGACGCGATCAAGGAGTACCAGTACGCGACGGACACACAGGACGACGCGATCAAGGAGAACCAGTACGCGACGGACACACAGGACGACGCAAACAAGGAGGACCCGTACGCGACGGACAGACATGGACCCGAACCTACGTGTCATCCCGGCACTCATAGCAGTCCACCTCCTCTACAGGTTACGACGCAGACGCCGCAGAAGGTCAGAATAACTAAGGGAGAGGGGAAAGTGGGGTGGGGTGGGGGTGGCAGGACCAGGGCAGGCCACAAAACCCCCACCAAAGTCACACACCACACATGCCCAGGACATACCTGACACCCATGCCCTGGTCACTACGAGGGGGTGGGGGCGTGTCCAGCTAAGCCAGCGACCGCCACAACGGAAGTCCGTCACCATGCGAACCGGCAACACAACCAGACCGGTACGTCCCGTACCCACGCCTGAAGAGTGTGGTTACGAGACGTACCACGCCCACACCCACGTCACCCCAACAATGGCGGGACGGATCGTACCCACGTGGCAAAGGCCTGGGTACGGCCCGCACAAGCATCACATAGCGTGGGGACGGATATGTACGGACCCTACCCCCACCCGCGGACGTACGGACCGTACCCCCACCAGTGTAAGTACGACTCGTTCCCCCACCCCCGTATGCATGGAGCCTACCCCCACCCCACCAGTGTAAGTACGACTCGTACCCTCACCCGCGGACGTACGGACCGCACCCCCACCCCACCAGTGTAAGTACGACTCGTACCCTCACCCACGTATGCATGGAGCCTACCCCCACCCCACCAGTGTAAGTACGACTTGTACCCTCACCCGCGGACGTACGGACCGTACCCCCACCACACCAGTGTAAGTACGACTCGTACCCTCACCCGCGGACGTACGGACCGTACCCCCACCCCCACCAGTGTAAGTACGACTCGTACCCCCACCCCCGTATGCATGGAGCCTACCCCCACCCCACCAGTGTAAGTACGACTCATACCCTCACCCGCGTATGCATGGAGCCTACCCCCACCCCAGCACCCGCGTATGCATGGAGCCTACCCCCACCCCACCAGTGTAAGTACGACTCGTACCCTCACCCGCGTATGCATGGAGCCTACCCCCACCCCACCAGTGTAAGTACGACTTGTACCCTCACCCACGGACGTACGGACCGCACCCCCACCCCACCAGTGTAAGTACGACTCGTACCCTCACCCGCGTATGCATGGAGCCTACCCCCACCCCACCAGTGTAAGTACAACTCGTACCCTCACCCGCGGACGTACGGACCGTACCCCCACCACACCAGTGTAAGTACGACTCGTACCCTCACCTCGAATGCATGGAGCGTACCCCCACCCCACCAGTGTAAGTACGACTCGTACCCTCACCCGCGTATGCATGGAGCCTACTCCACCCCACCAGTGTAAGTACGACTCGTACCCTCACCCGCGTATGCATGGAGCCTACCCCCACCCCACCAGTGTAAGTACGACTCGTACCCTCACCCGCGTATGCATGGAGCCTACCCCCACCCCACCAGTGTAAGTACGACTCGTACCCTCACCCGCGGACATACGGACCGTACCCCCACCACACCAGTGTAAGTACGACACGTACCCTCACCTCGAATGCATGGAGCGTACCCCCACCCCACCAGTGTAAGTACGACTCGTACCCTCACCCGCGGACGTACGGACCGTACCCCCACCACACCAGTGTAAGTACGACTCGTACCCTCACCCGCGGACGTACGGACCGTACCCCCACCCCCACCAGTGTAAGTACGACTCGTACCCCCACCCCCGTATGCATGGAGCCTACCCCCACCCCACCAGTGTAAGTACGACTCGTACCCTCACCCGCGTATGCATGGAGCCTACCCCCACCCCACCAGTGTAAGTACGACTCGTACCCTCACCCGCGTATGCATGGAGCCTACCCCCACCCCACCAGTGTAAGTACGACTCGTACCCTCACCCGCGTATGCATGGAGCCTACCCCCACCCCACCAGTGTAAGTACGACTCGTACCCTCACCCGCGTATGCATGGAGCCTACCCCCACCCCACCAGTGTAAGTACGACTCGTACCCTCACCCGCGGATGTACGGACCGTACCCCCACCACACCAGTGTAAGTAGACTCGTACCCTCACCTCGAATGCATGGAGCGTACCCCCACCGTGTATGTTCCAAGCGTACATATCCAGAAATAGGAGGTGTGTAACGCCCTGAACGTCTCAGGATCGTTTAACAGACACGATAATGAGAACGCAACCACTTGTGAAGGTTTAGTTATTTTAATGAAGGCAAAAATAATACAAGGAATAAACAAAGGTTATAGTCACTGGAATCCTCCAGGCTAAGTACGTTACCAGCCCACAGCACGGATGGTCCTAACCGTCCTCTGCATATACGCCGATCCCGGCGTATGCCAACAGAGGGCAGAAATGAAATGGCCGACAATGCCAATCGGTAGGCTGTGAGGGGCACGAAGAGTGTTGGGGAGAATCGAGGAGTCAGGGAAACACCCAGCCGGGGTCTCTACCTGAAGGGAGCAGCCGCTCAACCTCTTCCTCAGACTGCACCGGGACGCGGAGTCACCTCCTGGTGATGCGTCACCGATACCCCAATCACAAGCAAAGAAGACTGAACCGAGAGCAGCCGCTCGATCGATCCCGTGGACTTCCGAGTCTGTAACACGGCAAACACCTCCTGGTGTGCGTTACAGCTGGCAGTCCCTGGATCTCTGGTCGGGCTGGGAGTTACGACTCCAACCAGCAAAAGCGCCACTGCGCTTTGACTCAGCCGAGTCAAAAAGCGAAGCTCAATGGTTATCCGGTAGAGCTTCCGGGTCCTTCACAGGTGACGATGGGGCAAGACACGGCCCAGGGAGTAACGACTCGACCTACCTCCGTTCTTGCCTTACTGGAGCACCACTCCGGAACACTGCTCTTCACTAAGCAGGTACGTCGGTGTAAACACAATATCCGACAGCGTTGTACCTCCCGGTTCCTCCCTTTATAGGGCGTGTTTTCCTTGAGTTATGTAACAGCTCTCCTGTTTACATAAGGGCGTGTTTTCCTTGAGTTATGTAACAGCTCTCCTGTTTACATAAGGGCGTGTTTTCCTTGAGTTATGTAACAGCTCTCCTGTTTACATAAGGGCGTGTTTTCCTTGAGTTATGTAACAGCTCTCCTGTTTACATAACCTCTCAACCGCTAAGCATCCTGGGAGATGTAGTCCGTTTTCGCTGGTTACCGTTTTCCTCCCCTCGCATGACAGGAATTCTTGACAGTACATCCTCCCTCTCAGCGGCTCCCCACGGGTCCAGCGCTGGCAGGAAAACGCCGATGGAACAAGGAGACCAAGCGCGGAGCATGAACCCCTTCAGCCGGTTCCCATGACTGCTCCTCCGGGCCATAGCCTTTCCACACAACCAGGTACCACAGCTTCCCCCTGCGCCATTTGGACGCCCGTATGCCCGACACTTCATACTCCACCTCCGACTCCACGCATACCGGCCTAGGTGTCCCAGACGGCTTGGAGGGTGCTGGTTTGAGCAATGATACATGAAAGACAGGGTGTATCCGCAATGACTGGGGCAAGCACACCTTCACGTTCACGGGACCCATACACTTGGTAATTCGATAGGGGCCCATGTACTTGGGATGGAACACACTGTTCTTTCGAAACCTCATGTTTCTTGTGGATATCCAGACGTAGTCTCCAGTGCGGTACAGTGGCCCGGGCCTTCTCTTCCTGTCTGCCGCAGCCTTGTATCTTCTCTTGGCCTCTATTAGGACAGCCCTTGAGCGCATCAACGTGTCTTTTATGTGTGCCACCCTGTCCGCTGTGGCGGGAATCCTGTCCTCTCTGAACGGATGTAGAAATGGCAAGAACCTGGGATGTTGGCCATAGTTGCTATAGAACGGAGATGACTGTGTGGAGCTGTGAGTGGCGTTGTTATAGGCTATCTCTGCAACCCATAGCAAGTCGACCCATTCTTCCCTGCCCTGGTCCACAAAACATCGCAGATACTGTTTGAGCGTTTGGTTCAGGCGCTCGGTTTGGCCGTCCGTTTGAGGGTGGTAGCTGGTGGACAGGGCGGTCTTAACATGCAGCGCAGTGCACCAAGTCTTCCAGAATTGCGCAGTAAACTGCGACCCCCGGTCCGACACGATCACCCCAGGTAATCCATGCAGTCGTACCACATTCTTTAGGAGTAGTGACGCCAATTCCCCGGCCGTAGGGACTCTCTTGCAGGGGATGAAGTGCCCCATTTTCGTCAAGTAATCCACCACCACCAGTATTGCCGTCATCCCCTGGTCTACCGGTAGGCCCACCACGAAGTCCAGTGATATGCTATCCCATGGTCTATCCGGGGTCGGAAGTGGATGTAAGAGCCCTTGGGTTCGGCCATGGTCGGCCTTCATGGTAGCACACGTAGGACACTCCTGTCCCCACCTCCTGACATCCACTCTCATGGTTGGCCACCAGAAATGCCGTCCCATGCTAGCCACCGTTTTTTCAAAGCCCAAATGACCTGCGCATGGAGAGTCATGGCACCAGATGAATGCTTGTTTCCTTAGCCTAGGCGTGGGTATCAATAGGCACCTGCCCTTTAGGGGTATCCCATCCTTCAGCTGCCATTCTCTGTGACTGAGGAGCCACCTCCGCCATGCGAATGACCTGATCCCTCTCTTTATTCCCCTCAGGAAAGTATCCGGTTGGATAACCCCCAATACCATCCTCGGGGAAATGATGGAATGCTCGGTCGCAGGCAATGGTTCCTTAACTGCAGATTGACGGGACAGGGCGTCCGCCTTCCGGTTTTCCGTCCCCGGCCGATATGTGATGCGGAAGTTGAACCCCGCAAAGAAGATCATCCACCGCAGCTGTCTGGGAGAAAGGTGTCTTGTGGCCGTCATGAACTGTAGGTTCCGATGGTCCGTGTACACCGATACCACATGTATTGCCCCCATCAACCAATGCCTCCATTCGGTGAAGGCGTCCTTGATTGCGAGAAGCTCCTTCTCCGCAATATGGTAGTTGCGTTCGGCGTCGTTGAGTTTGCGGGACATGTACGCAACGGGATGAAGCACCCCTGTGTCGTGGTTGCGTTGGGACAAGATAGCCCCCAGCGCCACATCCGATGCGTCCGCTTCCACCACGTAGGGGAGATCCGGATCGGGGTGAGCCAACACCGGCGCCTTACCAAAGGCGCTTTTCAGGGCCTCAAAGGCTGTGTTCACTTCAGGGGACCAGACAAACTCCTTGGACTTCCTCAGTAGCTGTGTGATTGGGGCCACCAATCCTGAAAATCCATCTATAAACCGCCTGTAAAAGTTGGCGAAGCCAATGAAACTTTGGACGTCCTTCACGCTTTGGGGCACCGGCCATTCTTTCACCGCCTTGATCTTTCGTTCTGCCATCTCCTGTCCCTCTGGACTCAGCATCACTCCGAGGAATTCCACGGATGTGACGTGGAAGTCACACTTGCTGAGTTTACAAAACAGCATGTTTTCCCTCAGCTTTTGGAGCACAGCTTTGACGTGGTGTACGTGCTCCTCCACACTGGACGAATAGATGAGGATGTCGTCGATATATACGACCACGTAGATATCCAACTCCTCTCTGAATACCTCATTCAAAAAGTACTGAAAGGCTGCCGGGGCGTTGCACAGACCGAACGGCATGACGAGGTACTCAAAAAGGCCGAACCTGGTCTTAAAGGCGGTCTTCCACTCGTCTCCGTCCCTCATGCGCACCAGATGGTATGCCCCTTTCAAATCCAACTTGGTGTAGATACGAGCTTTCTTGACCTGTTCCAGAAGTACACTGATGAGAGGCAAGGGGTACCGATTCTTTACGGTTATCGCATTCAATGCCCTAAAGTCCACACAGGCTCTCAGCTCCCCATTAGCCTTCGGGATGAAGAAGAGTGGCGAGGCGGCCGGAGACTTGGACGGGCGGATGAATCCTAGCTTGAGGAGTTTATCCAGGTACCCCCGGAGATGCACGTTTTCAGGCTCCGTCAGGGCATACAGCCTGCCGCTGGGAACGCTGGCCCCTGGCACCAGGTCGATCTGGCAGTCAAACTGTCTATGTGGTGGTAGCACTTCCGCCTTCACCTCATCAAATACATCCTCAAAACTGTGATAAGCCTGGGGGAGAGCCACATCATTTTCTGCCGCTGTAGCCACCGTCTGACTCCCGCTCTCATCTGCGTCAAGGGATTCCGTTCTTATTCCACAATGCAGGATGCAATACGGTGACGTCAGTTCGATGCGATGTGTTGGCCAATCCACAGAGGGGTTGTGTTTCTGTAGCCACAGCAATCCCAATATGACGCCATATTGGGGCGCTCGGATGATGTTAAAATCGATTTGTTCCAAATGGTTCCTCCCACATCTCATCGGAAGGACCCCCGTGTGCTGCCCGATGGGCCCCGTCACCAATCGCCTTCCGTCTACAGCATAGACGTCTTCGGGTACAGCTTTGGGAAGAAGCACTAGCCCTAGCCTGCATGCCTCGTTGTGGTCCATAAACATGCCAGTGGCCCCTGAATCCACCATGGCCACAACGGGTATCCACTGGTCATGCACTCCCACGTGCACCGTGAGAAACAGGTGTCGTTGTCCCTTAGTGACCGAGTTGGAAAGTGAAGGGATGGATGAGTGACTCCGAGATGCCCCTTCTTTGGTCTGGGAGTCCTCTAGTTTTCCGCCGGTACGTCCACCACGGCTGTTACCGACCGGTTGGCCCGATAACGTGACGTCTTCGGTTTGGCAGGGCATTCACGTACGTAGTGGCCTTTTTTGCCACAATATAGGCACAATCCTTGTTTACGGCGTGACTCTTTCTCCGTTGCTGTGAGGCTCGCTCGTATTGCGCCGATGTCCATGGGTTCTCTCTTGGATGCGGTGGCAGTTTCAGGACTTCCCACTGTCACATAGGATGGAAGGGATTTTCCTTTTCTCCCATGATCCCCCTTTCTTTCCCTTAGCCTATGTTCCAGCCGTAATACCAGGTTGATAAGGCCCTCACATGTCTTGGGTTGTGGGTCAATATGAGCCACGGCGTCCTTGAGCTCATCGCACAGCCCGTGATGGAAGAGCGCCGTCTGTTTAGCAACAGGCCACTTGGTTTCCGCAACCAGCCTTCGGAACGCGTTGAGATACTGCACCAGGTCGTTGGATCCCTGTCTCAACTCAAGCATTTCACGGTCCGCCGTGTACGAGTCAGCCCTTCTGTCGAAGACCTTCAGGAATTCCTCGCGAAAAGCACCCCAATCCCATAAGATGGGGTCGTCCCTGCTCACCAGAGGTACGGCCCATTGTGTCGCGTTTCCAGCCAAATAGGATATAAGGAAAGCTACACGAGCCTGACTCGTGGGGAACGCCCTTGGTTTGCACGATAAATGTAGCGCCACTTGTGTGAGGAATACCTGCACTGTGTTAGGATCCCCACTGTACCTCTCTGGTGTTGCCAAGGGGACGGCTACCGGCATTTCCACTACTACTGCAGGGGTCTGGTTCGTGAGGGAGGTGCTGGGCGTGAGCGGGTCCAATTGGATAGCATCCAGTCTGGCTTTTACATCGGCTGTTTCTTGCCTGGAGGCAGCCAATTCAATTTGCACGGTCGCTAAAGCAGCCAGCACATCATCAAGTGTTGCCATGTCTGTTATCGACCGGGAGACAGTTAGTGTTATTAAGGTCGGATATTTTGTAACGCCCTGAACGTCTCAGGATCGTTTAACAGACACGATAATGAGAATGCAACCACTTGTGAAGGTTTAGTTATTTTAATGAAGGCAAAAATAATACAAGGAATAAACAAAGGTTATAGTCACTGGAATCCTCCAGGCTAAGTACGTTACCAGCCCACAGCACGGATGGTCCTAACCGTCCTCTGCATATACGCCGATCCCGGCGTATGCCAACAGAGGGCAGAAATGAAATGGCCGACAATGCCAATCGGTAGGCTGTGAGGGGCACGAAGAGTGTTGGGGAGAATCGAGGAGTCAGGGAAACACCCAGCCGGGGTCTCTACCTGAAGGGAGCAGCCGCTCAACCTCTTCCTCAGACTGCACCGGGACGCGGAGTCACCTCCTGGTGATGCGTCACCGATACCCCAATCACAAGCAAAGAAGACTGAACCGAGAGCAGCCGCTCGATCGATCCCGTGGACTTCCGAGTCTGTAACGCGGCAAACACCTCCTGGTGTGCGTTACAGCTGGCAGTCCCTGGATCTCTGGTCAGGCTGGGAGTTACGACTCCAACCAGCAAAAGCGCCACTGCGCTTTGACTCAGCCGAGTCAAAAAGCGAAGCTCAATGGTTATCCGGTAGAGCTTCCGGGTCCTTCACAGGTGATGATGGGGCAAGACACGGCCCAGGGAGTAACGACTCGACCTACCTCCGTTCTTGCCTTACTGGAGCACCACTCCGGAACACTGCTCTTCACTAAGCAGGTACGTCGGTGTAAACACAATATCCGACAGCGTTGTACCTCCCGGTTCCTCCCTTTATAGGGCGTGTTTTCCTTGAGTTATGTAACAGCTCTCCTGTTTACATAAGGGCATGTTTTCCTTGAGTTATGTAACAGCTCTCCTGTTTACATAAGGGCGTGTTTTCCTTGAGTTATGTAACAGCTCTCCTGTTTACATAAGGGCGTGTTTTCCTTGAGTTATGTAACAGCTCTCCTGTTTACATAACCTCTCAACCGCTAAGCATCCTGGGAGATGTAGTCCGTTTTCGCTGGTTACCGTTTTCCTCCCCTCGCATGACAGGAATTCTTGACAAGGTGTGTGTGCAGAGTCCTCCCAGCAGTGCCCTGAGACAGGAGGGGTGGGTGTGGAGTCCTCCCAGCAGTGCCCTGAGACAGGAGGGGTGGGTACAGAGTGCTCCCAGCAGTGCCCTGAGACAGGAGGGGTGTAACACATGTGTGTGAGGCTGGAAGTACCCACATGCATACTGCCTACAAGGGAACATGTCCCCATGAACTCATGTCAACAGACTCCACACACAAGTACAGTGATCACCAAGGATGCCACGAATGTTGCAGGTGGAGACATGGCCCTGCATGCATGGCCAAAGTAGAATGGCTCCGTCACACACACAGCTCATGTAGACACAGCTCTGCGCTAAACATTGGGAACACCCTGCAGGGAAGATATCAGGGTACACAGAGGAAGGAATACACCCTGGGACAATTGCACCATGCAGTAACTGCTTACATGAACAAAGAAAGTTAGCTAACACCTTGTGATGGCACACAGATCCCAGGGTCCCCCCAATGAGCAGCACACTACTACATATCCCACACACCCAACACATAAACACCACCCAAAACCATGTAGCAGCCCCACCAACACCAATACCAGCATAGCAGTAGTGTTATAATGAAAAAAGAAATAAAGCTTTATTCAGCATGAGCACAATGTCCGTGGATCGCAGGCAGTTCAATATTCACAAAGCCCATAGGGCCGTCAATGAGTCTCAGCTGGATGGGGGACACAGTGGGATGCGTGTCCCCTACCTTGCCTGCACAGTTACATGCCATCGTCTTCCACAGGGGTGAGGGCATCATGGGGGGGGGGGGAAGAAACAGGCACCGCAGGGACATCAGGGCAAAGGGGAGGCGTTGTGGGTGCAGGGATGGAGGACTCCACCACAGGGGGTGGGGCAGGGCCAAAGGCGGAGGCCAGGATGGCACTACACATCTTTGCAAGGTCCTCCAGGGATTCCCCTGCACCCGAAGGATCCACAGGCCCCAAGGAGGGGGGGGGGGTCAGAGGGATGGGTCGCAGCGCCACCGGGGGAGGGTGTAGACAGGGGGGGAGAATCAACCACCCTGACCGAGGACTTCCTTGACCGCTTGCGTGGTGGTGTCACTGTGGGGCTCAGGGACAGAGCGGCCATGAAGGAGTCCTTGGGGGAGATGTGGCCAGGAGAGCTGAGGGGAGGGGATTTGGAGGGAGTGGACTGGGTAGACTGCGGACTCCCACTATGGCTGCGTGTCACACGTTTGCCCCCCGACCCAGTGGGTGTGCCTACCTCACCCTGTGTGTGCGTGTCAGGAGGAGTGCGGTGGACCTTCCCTGCTGGTGTGGTGCCTGTGTCTGTTGATGTGGGTGCATGCCGACGTCTGGGTGTACGTGGGACAGGCATGGGAGTGGGAAGTGTGGATGGGGCAGGGGTAGGTGGGGGGAGGTCGCGCTGCAGGAGACCCACTGCTGCAGTCAGTGTGGAGTCTATGGACCTCAGCAAGTTGCGTTGGTCAGCCTGCGATGAATGAATGCCCTCCAAGTATGCCTCGATGTTGGTGAGGGTTTGGATGTGGGCATGGAGGACATTAAGGATCGCAGCCTGACCAACCTGCAGCTGCCGCTGGATGTCCACAGACTCAGCATTGGCGGCAGCAGTGGAGACAGGGGCAGGGGGTGCGGTGCCTGGCATGAAGGAGACATGCGGTGACCGGGCACGCTGGGAAGGGACACGAGCAAGTGGGAGGCGGCTGATGGGAACTGAGGGGGCGGTGCGAGGTGTTGTTCCGCTGTCAGCTGCTAGTGCAGCCACCGCCCACTCGGAGACATCCTCCTCGGACCTGTCAGCTTCGTATTCTGACGTGCCAGTCGACAGGTCCTCGGCCGCACTATCCTCCGCCTCTGTCCCACTCGATGTGCCAGCCCCGATGTCACGGCTGGCACTGGTGCTCGGTCCCTCCGCCTTGTCTGTGTCCATGTCTCCCTCTGTGTCCCCCGATGATGCTGTGGGCAGGGTGGAGAGACAGAAATTAATCAGACACCTGTACACATCTGTCACATGAGTCCAATCTACATAGGTAACATTGCATAGCCTGAAAAGGAAGATCCCTAACATCTACTAAACAAGGTACCGATGTAGGGCATGAAACACACAGTTGGTTGAGCCACCATGCCACTGAAATACCATGGAGAACATGAGACAATAGCTAAAGACAGGAAACGGAGTCTGACATAGCACCCAGGCCCTGGGGACAATCCAGCACTGCATCTGCACCACACAGCGTTGGCGAAAATACCGATGACCAGGGACCATATCCATGAACTTGAGACACATGCTGCATAGGTAATGCTGAAAACATGCCCAACATGACTCGGTCACTGCACCTTGCGTGTGTGTCCAGACAAACATCACACACTGCCCAGACGCAGCAAGTAGAAATCAGGATTTGACATATAGGCTTTGCCCGCCCCAACCACCCCCTACACGAGGCAAATTGTTGAGACACAGGTGGCACCAACATCTCATAGTCTGGGTGATAAACACAGGGGCAGGCAAAATGCAAGATTGGACGCCAAACAGCCAAGGTGCGCCTGTACAAATAATGAGGTACCAGTGCCCATCCTCAGATGAGTATAACAAGACACACAGGCACTGGCAACTGTGAGCATGAAGAAGGACATTCAGGTCAGGCTGCACAGTGGACACCTGTACAAAATAGCAAGTCTATATACATGGTGCCAGGGGACAATGGCACAGAGCACAACCTACGCTGTAGACACTGAGAGTGTCCACGTTTATGATGACACATACAACACTGAGGAAAAGGTGCCCCAGGGGACAGTAGTGGCCACGCAACTCCATGCTCCTGAATGGTAATGACTGCAACACACGCCACCATCCCTGCACTATGCGTATCGCACACTCATGCACATCATGTCACAGGCCACTGCATAGGACATGTGCGCTGTAAGGCATGACACATGAGAGACCAACTCCCATGTCTGGAGTCAGCATCAGTGCCAACTGACATGGAACCCACATGCAGTGAACTTGACAGGGCACAGCCAAGGTCCCAAAACCTGTTACACACCACCCCCACACATGATGCTACAGGCATAGTTCTCGTGGACAAACCGCCAGCCTACATTACCTTGTGAAGGAGTGACTACACACAGACCAGGGAACACATTGCAAGGAGGGGAAGGGTGGCAGGGGCGCAGCGCTATACTGGGGCAAACTGGCTCTGCACAGCACCTTTAAAACCTGGCAGTGAATTCATGCTACTGTGCCCTTACAAATGCCGGTGACACACAACAACCACACATGTACCTACCCCCTTCCGGCTGCTGCATCGCCTGTAAGCGCCTCTCCAAGTCTGGAAAGACCACCGGCAGCACACGCCTGTGGAGGTGGCTCAGACGGCGGCGGCCGCGGTTCTTGTGGCTCACAGGTGAGTCCCCCAGCAGGACCCGTGCAATCCTCCGCGTCCAGCACCGGATATCCTGCCAGCGTTTCCTCACCTGGGACAGGCTCCGCCTCCGACCATCCACACCCCTCACGGCACTGACGGCGGTCAGCCAGATCTGCTCCTTGGCAGTGGCGCCTACCTGTGAGGAAGAACAAGTGACACCACATCAATACACCAGCCACATGTCACAGAGAGACATATGAGAACAAATTAGCTGGTTACAACAAGGCATGTCATGCAGTCAATGCATTGCACCTTTGTCATAGGGACATGATCCTCTGGTGAGGGAAAAAGCAGTACGTGCCATAGTGGGTACACAGGTGGAATGATGGCAATGTCACAATCAATGATCAAGGCTCACACTGTGCATCACACCCACCCCTCCTGTCTCAGGGCACTGCTGTTAGTGATAGGCACACACCCCTACTGTCTCAGGGCACTGCTGTGAGGACTCCACACCCACCCCTCCTGTCTCAGGGCACTGCTGTTAGTGATAGGCACACACCCCTCCTGTCTCAGGGCACTGCTGGGAGGACTCCACACCCACCCCTCCTGTCTCAGGGCACTGCTGTTAGTGATAGGCACACACCCCTCCTGTCTCAGGGCACTGCTGGGAGACATCAGGCATCCCCCCCTGGGACCCCCCCAACAGTACATGGCATGTGTGTCACACCAGGACACAATGGCAGAAGTCACAGTCACAACATAGGGACAGTCTGTGCCAGTGGCCTATGCACTCACCTGATACCCTGGTCGCCCATACAGCATGGGGTACTGTGGGAGGATCACATCCAGCAATGTCATGTTCTCCTCCAGGGTGAATGGCTGTGTCCTCTCCACAGCCCTTGACATGGTTCCAGGGAATCAGTAGCAGCAGCTGGCTCGACGAATTCAAAGATGTGCAGGCAAGTACTCCCTCATGGGACTTGGCTGCCTTATATCTGCCTTTCTGCCCTGTCTCATGCACAGGAGTACAGAGTGATTGGTCACTCACATTTGCATCCTATGTTTCCACCAATCCCTTCAAACCTAGCAGTCTGTGTGTACTCTATCGGTTTCATTCTCCTGCATGATGTCAGCTCCACAAACACATTGCAACAAAGTAGATTAGTTCCAACTGACTTCTGCTGTTCACCTTCCAGAAGAAATTCGAATTTTAAACTTGGTCTCCATGACAACCAGCATGCATGTAGGCCTTAATACTTGTCCCTCATGTGTCCCCTATGTAATGTGGAGCTTCACACACAGGTCCGGGGCCCTAGGGCACCCCAAATGCATTGCAACGGCCCGTACACGCGTGACTACGTTCACTTTCACTATGGGTGGCCTCGCGTATGCGTACTCGTAGTGGTACGGGCCGTACACACGTCTGCACGCTCCCTATCACTACGAGTACGCATACGCGAGGACACCCATTGTGGTACGGGCCGTACACACGCCTGTACGCTCCCTATCACTATGGGTGTCCTCACGTATGCGTACTCGTAGTGATAGGGAGCGTACAGGCGTGTGTACGGCCCGTACCACTACGAGTACGCATACGCGAGGACACCCATAGCGATAGGGAGCGTACATGTTTGTGTACGGCCCGTACCACTATGGGTGTCCTCGCGTATGCGTACTCGTAGTGATAGGGAGCGTACAGGCGTGTGTACGGCCCGTACCACTACGAGTACGCATACGCGAGGACACCCATAGTGATAGGGAGCGTACATGTGTGTGTACGGCCCGTACCACTATGGGTGTCCTCGCGTATGCGTACTCGTAGTGATAGGGAGCGTACAGGCGTGTGTACGGCCCGTACCACTACGAGTACGCATACGCGAGGACACCCATAGTGATAGGGAGCGTACATGTGTGTGTACGGCCCGTACCACTATGGGTGTCCTCGCGTATGCGTACTCGTAATGATAGGGAGCGTACAGGCGTGTGTACGGCCCGTACCACTACGAGTACGCATACGCAAGAACACCCATAGTGGTAGGTCCGTACGCCCGCATGTACGCTCACTATCACTATGGGTGTCCTGGCGTATGCGTACTCGTAGTGGTACGGACCGTACAAATGCCTGTACGCTCGCCATCACGATGGCTACACATACGGCAGCACTCCCATAGTGATATGGGAACGTACACAGGCCCTCTTGGCAGCAGTACAGCGGTTTTCACACATCACAGTGGTGACAGGCGGCACACAGGTAGGGATAGGGCGGACATACTTGTCCATTAATTGACATCGAGGCTTCGTCTGTGCATCACTACATGTGTGGGGCACAGGTGTGACGGCCTGTGATGTGGAACATTACTCTTGAGTCGAGAAGGCACCAGATGTATGATGAGATGTGTACAGATGTTCTGTGTGATGGTGCGATGTGTGCCAGGCATGCCCTTGACTCCTTTGACATGTGTGCATGTCGTACTGCGCACTTGGGGTGAGCGTCACTGGCATGGCACGGACACCAACACACGGAAGTGTCCCCTGATGCCCGGTACAGGGGTTATGACACCTGACTTGTCACTACCCACGGTGCACAATGTGACTATGTCATGTATGTGTGGGGGCTTCCCATCAGGTTGATGTTGGAGCACCCTCAAAAGCTGCAGCCGTTGCAGCAACCAACATGTGTCTGTGTGTAGATTGTCAGTGCACACTGTTCCGCACACCATGCCACATGTGGTATCGGATGTGAGGTGCACATGTATGCATGGGACACGGAGTAGCGTGACAAGGACATGTCAGCATCCTCACAAGGAATGTGTGGTGAGTCATGACATGTGCACCTTCATGGCAAGGTGTGTGGGCTGTCCTAGTGTAATGTCATGTGACCTGTGGCTCCAGTGTTCCGCTACCAGTCTCTGCAATCGGCATCCTACTGCTGCTGATGTGTGGGCGTATGTCACTCCTGTGTTGCGTCTGGCTGTTCACTTGCACTGGGACACAGCTATTCCCATGGCGTGGCATGGGGAGGTTCTCAATCTCCGTGTGTAGCTGGGTCTTGGAAGGAGTGTCACCTTGCATCCATACGTGTCCTGGCCATGTAGCACATACCTGACTCCCTATGTAGCATGTGTGTATTGACAGATTAACATGTGCTCAGTACACATGAGTTGTTGTCGTAGTGCACTCACTCTTCCTTGTCACTTCCAAATTACTGCAGAGCGCCGCCTCTTGCCCGAAGAATTCCAGACTTGGCTGCCATGCAGGAGAATGACAGCATCCGGCTCTACCGCTTCACCCAACCGTTGATTCTGGAGTTGACGGCGAGACTGGCACCACACCTGCAACCGCAGCACAGGTATCCCACGGCACTGACACCCCAGCTGAAGGTAATGGCTGCCCTACATTTTCTTGCCACGGGTACCTTTTAAAATACCATAGCTCATGTTGGTGGCATGTCCCAGAGCAAGTTCAGCGGTGTGCTGCATGATTTCTTAGAGGCCATGTTGATTCACCTGGATTACTTCATCAAGTTCCCAACCCCTGAACAGATGACTGAGGTCAAGCGTGGATTCTATGCCCTGGGAGGGATGCCCCATGTCATTGGGTCCATAGATGGGACACATGTAGCTTTGGTACCACCACACGCACGGGAGGTGGCGTACCGCAATCGGAAGCACTACCACTCCATCAATGCCCTTGTGGTGTGTCAGTCCAACATGGTGATTTCACATGTCTGTGCTCGTTTTCCAGGATCAGCACACGATGCCTACATCATGAGGCGTAGCGGGATGCCTGATATGATGATGCAGCTGCGCAACGAACGGGCATGTGTTGTTGGTGGGTACAGTCTGTCTGTCCTGTATTCTGTATAGCCTACCAGCACGACCGCTTCACCACTTCTAACGATGACCATGTGCTTCCCATGTAGGGGACGCTGGCTATCCCAACATGCCTTGGCTGCTGACACCTCTCCGCAACCCCATCACGCCGGCCCAGCTCCGCTACAACACCGCCCATGGCCGGACAAGGCGAGTGATAGAGAGGACGTTTGGCATGCTGAAGAGCCGATTCAGGTGCCTCCACAAGACCGGCGGCGCACTCCCATATGCCCCGGCAAAGGTCTGCAAGATCTTCATGGTCTGCTGCATGCTGCACAACATGGCAGTTGAAAGAGCTGTGCCACTCATCCTCAATCAACATGACGAGGACCATCCACCCGTGGAGGACGAAGGGCTTGGCAATGAGTCCAATCTACATAGGTAACATTGCATAGCCTGAAAAGGAAGATCCCTAACATCTACTAAACAAGGTACCGATGTAGGGCATGAAACACACAGTTGGTTGAGCCACCATGCCACTGAAATACCATGGAGAGCATGAGACAATAGCTAAAGACAGGAAACGGAGTCTGACATAGCACCCAGGCCCTGGGGACAATCCAGCACTGCATCTGCACCACACAGCGTTGGCGAAAATACCGATGACCAGGGACCATATCCATGAACTTGAGACACATGCTGCATAGGTAATGCTGAAAACATGCCCAACATGACTCGGTCACTGCACCTTGCGTGTGTGTCCAGACAAACATCACACACTGCCCAGACGCAGCAAGTAGAAATCAGGATTTGACATATAGGCTTTGCCCGCCCCAACCACCCCCTACACGAGGCAAATTGTTGAGACACAGGTGGCACCAACATCTCATAGTCTGGGTGATAAACACAGGGGCAGGCAAAATGCAAGATTGGACGCCAAACAGCCAAGGTGCGCCTGTACAAATAATGAGGTACCAGTGCCCATCCTCAGATGAGTATAACAAGACACACAGGCACTGGCAACTGTGAGCATGAAGAAGGACATTCAGGTCAGGCTGCACAGTGGACACCTGTACAAAATAGCAAGTCTATATACATGGTGCCAGGGGACAATGGCACAGAGCACAACCTACGCTGTAGACACTGAGAGTGTCCACGTTTATGATGACACATACAACACTGAGGAAAAGGTGCCCCAGGGGACAGTAGTGGCCACGCAACTCCATGCTCCTGAATGGTAATGACTGCAACACACGCCACCATCCCTGCACTATGCGTATCGCACACTCATGCACATCATGTCACAGGCCACTGCATAGGACATGTGCGCTGTAAGGCATGACACATGAGAGACCAACTCCCATGTCTGGAGTCAGCATCAGTGCCAACTGACATGGAACCCACATGCAGTGAACTTGACAGGGCACAGCCAAGGTCCCAAAACCTGTTACACACCACCCCCACACATGATGCTACAGGCATAGTTCTCGTGGACAAAGCGCCAGCCTACATTACCTTGTGAAGGAGTGACTACACACAGACCAGGGAACACATTGCAAGGAGGGGAAGGGTGGCAGGGGCGCAGCGCTATACTGGGGCAAACTGGCTCTGCACAGCACCTTTAAACCCTGGCAGTGAATTCATGCTACTGTGCCCTTACAAATGCCGGTGACACACAACAACCACACATGTACCTACCCCCTTCCGGCTGCTGCATCGCCTGTAAGCTCCTCTCCAAGTCTGGAAAGACCACCGGCAGCACACGCCTGTGGAGGTGGCTCAGACGGCGGCGGCCGCGGTTCTTGTGGCTCACAGGTGAGTCCCCCAGCAGGACCCGTGCAATCCTCCGCGTCCAGCACCGGATATCCTGCCAGCGTTTCCTCACCTGGGACAGGCTCCGCCTCCGACCATCCACACCCCTCACGGCACTGACGGCGGTCAGCCAGATCTGCTCCTTGGCA